>NC_079353.1:8843280-10108280 GCF_029582105.1 Oenanthe melanoleuca
TGCTTCATGCTTTCAGTCACTGACAAGCGATCTGCTGCCAAGTGCACTCTCCAGTGCTCTGCACCTCTTCTTGGCGCTAGTAGCTGCGGCGATATCTCTCTAGGCGAGGTAAAGTGGGTCTCCTGCTAACACAGACACACTCGCTGGTAGGTTTTGCTACTGCCAAAACACGCCTGGCGTGTGCCTTTCTGTCAAGTCTCTGTACCATCAGATTGCCTGCTCCTTGGAGCGTACCGTGCACTCTGTAAGTTCTGCATAGGGACGAGCACTGCAGTGTACCTACGCTAAGGAGAAGAATTGCCACAGCACACAGTAGTCTCTTTGCACTACACTTAGAACTGAGTTCTCTGCATCACGGTTATGTACCACAGAAGACTGCTTGACCAATAGGTATATAGTAGCAAAGCAAGCTGACGTTGATCCTGCTTCATGCTTCTAGTCACTGACAAGCGATCTGCTGCCAAGTGAACTCTCCAGTGCACTGCAGCCTCCTTCTTCGCGCTATGTATCCTGCGGCGATATCTCTCTAGGCGAGGTAAAGTGTCGCCTCCTGCTAACACAGAACACTGTGCTGGTAGGGTTTGCTAGTGCCAAAACACGCCTGGCGTGTGCACTTTTCTGTCAAAGTCTCTGTACCATACGAGAATGCCCTGCTCCTTGGAAGCGTACCGTGCACTCTGTAAGTTCTGCATAGGGACGAGCATTGCAGTGTACAGAACGCTAAGGAGAAAGCATGCACAGCACACAGTAGTTCTCACTTTGCACTACACTTAGAACTGAGTTCTCTGCATCACGGTTATGTACCACAGAAGACTGCTTGACCAATAGGTATATAGTAGCAAAGCAAGCTGACGTTGATCCTGCTTCATGCTATCAGTCACTGACAAGCGATCTGCTGCGAAGTGCACTCTCCAGTGCTCTGCAGCCTCCTTCTTGGCGCTATGTATCCTGCGGCGATATCACTCTAGGCGAGGTAAAGTGTCGTCTCCTGCTAACACAGAACACTCTGCTGGTAGGTTTTGCTAATGCCAAAACACGCCTGTGTGTGCACTTTTCTGTCAAAGTCTCTGTACCATCCGAGAATGCCCTGCTCCTTGGAAGCGTACCGTGCACTCTGTCAATTCTGCATAGGGACGAGCACTGCAGTGTACATAACGCTAAGGAGAAAGCATGTACAGCACACAGTAGTTCTCACTTTGCACTACACTTAGATCTGAGTTCTCTGCATCACGGATATGTACCACAGAAGACTGCTTCACCAATAGGTATGTAGTAGCAAAGCAAGCTGACGTTGATCCTGCTTCATGCTTTCAGTCACTGACAAGCGATCTGCTGCTAAGTGCACTCTCCAGTGCTCTGCAGCCTCCTTCTTGGCGCTATGTATCCTGCGGCGATATCTCTCTAGGCGAGGTAAAGTGTCATCTCCTGCTAACACAGAACACTCTGCTGGTAGGTTTTGCTACTGCCAAAACACGCCTGGCGTGTGCACTTTTCTGTCAAAGTCTCTGTACCATACGAGAATGCCCTGCTCCTTGGAAGCGTACCGTGCACTCTGTAAGTTCTGCATAGGGACGAGCACTGCAGTGTAGAGAACGCTAAGGAGAAAGCATGCACAGCACACAGTAGTTCTCACTTTGCACTACACTTAGAACTGAGTTCTCGGCATCACGGTTATGTACCACAGAAGACTGCTTGACCAATAGGTATATAGTAGCAAAGCAAGCTGAGGTTGATCCTGCTTCATGCCTCTAGTCACTGACAAGCGATCTGCTGCCAAGTGAACTCTCCAGTGCTCTGCAGCCTCCTTCTTCGCGCTATGTATCCTGCGGCGATATCTCTCTAGGCGAGGTAAAGTGTCGACTCCTGCTAACACAGGACACTGTGCTGGTAGGGTTTGCTACTGCCAAAAACACGCCTGGCGTGTGCACTTTTCTGTCAAAGTCTCTGTACCATACGAGAATGCCCTGCTCCTTGGAAGCGTACCGTGCACTCTGTAAGTTCTGCATAGGGACGAGCATTGCAGTGTACAGAACGCTAAGGAGAAAGCATGCACAGCACACAGTAGTTCTCACTTTGCACTACACTTAGAACTGAGTTCTCTGCATCACGGTTATGTACCACAGAAGACTGCTTGACCAATAGGTATGTAGTGGCAAAGCAAGCTGACGTTGATCCTGCTTCATGCTTTCAGTCACTGACAAGCGATCTGCTGCGAAGTGCACTCTCCATTGCTCCGCAGCCTCCTTCTTGGCGCTATGTATCCTGCGGCGATATCTCTCTTGGCGAGGTAAGGTGCCGCCTCCTGCTAACACAGAACACTGTGCTGGTAGGTTTTGCTAGTGCCAAAACACGCCTGCCGTGTGCACTTTCTGTAAAACTCTCTGTACCATACGAGAATGCCCTGCTCCTTGGAAGCGTACCGTGCACTCTGTAAGTTCTGCAGAGGGACGAGCACTGCAGTGTACCTAACGGTTTGGACAAATCATGGGCTGAACAAATTAATTCTCCCTTTGCACTACACTCAGAAATGAGTTAACTGCATCACGGAGAAGTACCACCGAAGGCTGCTTGACCAATAGCTATGGAGTAGCAAAGCAAGATGACGCTGATCCTGCTTTATGCTTCTAGTCACTAAGAACCGCTACGCTTCGAAGAGCACTCCGTTGCCCTGCGGCTTCCTTGCTTACGCTATGTATCGTGCAGTGATTTCTCTCTAATCGATGTGAAGTGTCGTCTCCTGCTAACACAGAACACTGTGCTGGTAGGGTTTGCTAGTGCCAAAACACGCCTGGTGTGTGCACTTTTCTGTCAAAATCTCTGTACCATATCAGATTGCCATGCTCCTTGGAAGCGTACCGTGCACTCTGTAAGTTCTGCATAGGGACGAGCACTGCAGTGTACAGAACGCTAAGGAGAAAGCATGCACAGCACACAGTAGTTCTCACTTTGCACTACACTTAGAACTGAGTTCTCGGCATCACGGATATGTACCACAGAAGACTGCTTGACCAATAGGTATATAGTAGCAAAGCAAGCTGACGTTGATCCTGCTTCATGCCTCTAGTCACTGACAAGCGATCTGCTGTGAAGTGCACTCTCCAGTGCTCTGCAGCCTCCTTCTTCCCGGTATGTATCCTGCGGCGGTATCTCCCTAGGCGAGGTAAAGTGTCGTCTCCTGCTAACACAGAACACTCTGCTGGTAGGTTTTGCTACTGCCAAAACACGCCTGGCGTGTGCACTTTTCTGTCAAAGTCTCTGTACCATAGGAGAGTGCCCTGCTCCTTGGAAGCGTACCGTGCACTCTGTAAGTTCTGCATAGGGACGAGCACTGCAGTGTACAGAACGCTAAGGAGAAAGCATGCACAGCACACAGTAGTTCTCACTTTGCACTACACTTAGAACTGAGTTCTCGGCATCACGGATATGTACCACAGAAGACTGCTTGACCAATAGGTATATAGTAGCAAAGCAAGCTGACGTTGATCCTGCTTCATGCCTCTAGTCACAGACAAGCGATCTGCTGCGAAGTGCACTCTCCAGTGCTCTGCAGCCTCCTTCTTGGCGCTATGGATCCTGCGGCGATATCTCCCTAGGCGAGGTAATGTGTCGTCTCCTGCTAACACAGAACACTGTGCTGGTAGGTTTTGCTAGTGCCAAAACACGCCTGGCGTGTGCACTTTTCTGTCCAAGTCTCTGTACCATACGAGAATGCCCTGCTCCTTGGAAGCGTACCGTGCACTCTGTAAGTTCTGCATAGGGACGAGCACTGCAGTGTACCTAACTGTTTGGACAAATCATGGACTGAACAAATTAGTTCTCCCTTTGCACTACACTCAGAAATGAGTTCTCTGCCTCACGGAGAAGTACCACCGAAGGCTGCTTGACCAATAGCTATGGAGTAGCAAAGCAAGATGACGCTGATCCTGCTTCATGCTTCTAGTCACTAAGAACCGCTACGCTTCGAAGAGCACTCCGTTGTCCTGCGGCTTCCTTGCTTACGCTATGTATCGTGCAGCGATTTCTCTCTAATCGATGTGAAGTGTCGTCTCCTGCTAACACAGAACACTCTGCTGGTAGGGTTTGCTAGTGCCAAAACACGCCTGGTGTGTGCACTTTTCTGTCAAAATCTCTGTACCATATCAGATTGCCCTGCTCCTTGGAAGCGTACCGTGCACTCTGTAAGTTCTGCATAGGGACGAGCACTGCAGTGTACAGAACGCTAAGGAGAAAGCATGCACAGCACACAGTAGTTCTCACTTTGCACTACACAATAGAACTGAGTTCTCTGCATCACGGATATGTACCACAGAAGACTGCTTCACCAATAGGTATGTGGTAGCAAAGCAAGCTAACGTTGATCCTGCTTCATGCCTCTAGTCAATGACAAGCGATCTGCTGCCAAGTGAACTCTCCAGTGCTCTGCAGCCTCCTTCTTCGCGCTATGTATCCTGCGGCGATATCTCTCTAGGCGAGGTAAAGTGTCGCCTCCTGCTAACACAGAACACTGTGCTGGTAGGGTTTGCTAGTGCCAAAACATGCCTGGCGTGTGCACTTTTCTGTCAAAATCTCTGTACCATATCAGATTGCCCTGCTCCTTGGAAGCGTACCGTGCACTCTGTAAGTTCTGCATAGGGACGAGCACTGCAGTGTACATAACGCTAAGGAGAAAGCATGCACAGCACACAGTAGTTCTCACTTTGCACTACACTTAGAACTGAGTTCTCGGCATCAGGGATATGTACCACAGAAGACTGCTTGACCAATAGGTATGTAGTAGCAAAGCAAGCTGACGTTGATCCTGCTTCATGCTTTCAGTCACTGGCAAGCGATTAGCTGCCAAGTGCACTCTCCAGTGCTCTGCAGCCTCCTTCTTGGCGCAATGTATCCTGCGGCGATATCTCTCTAGGCGAGGTAAAGTGTCGTCTCCTGCTAACACAGAACACTGTGCTTCTAGGTTTTGCTACTGCCAAAACACGCCTGGCGTGTGCACTTTTCTGTCAAAGTCTCTGTACCATCCGAGAATGCCCTGCTCCTTGGAAGCGTACCGTGCACTCTGTAATTTCTGCATAGGGACGAGCACTGCAGTGTAGAGAACGCTAAGGAGAAAGCATGCACAGCACACAGTAGTTCTCACTTTGCACTACACTTAGAACTGAGTTCTCTGCATCACGGTTATGTACCACAGAAGACTGCTTCACCAATAGGTATGTGGTAGCAAAGCAAGCTGACGTTGATCCTGCTTCATGCTTTCAGTCACTGGCAAGCGATTAGCTGCGAAGTGCACTCTCCAGTGCACTGCAGCCTCCTTCTTGGCGCTATGGATCCTGCGGCGATATCTCTCTAGGCCAGGTAAAGTGTCGTCTCCTGCTAACACAGAACACTGTGCTGCTAGGTTTTGCTACTGCCAAAACACGCCTGGCGTGTGCACTTTTCTGTCAAAGTCTCTGTACCATACGAGAATGCCCTGCTCCTTGGAGCGTACCGTGCACTCTGTATGTTCTGCATAGGGATGAGCACTGCAGTGTACCTAACGGTTTGGACTAATCATGGGCTGAACAAATTAGTTCTCCCTTTGCACTAAACTCAGAAATGAGTTAACTGCATCACGGAGAAGTACCACCGAAGGCTGCTCGACCAATAGCTATGGAGTAGCAAAGCAAGATGACGCTGATCCTGCTTTATGCTTCTAGTCACTAAGAAACGCTAGGCTTCGAAGAGCACTCTGTTGCCCTGCGGCTTCCTTGCTTACGCTATGTATCGTGCAGCAATTTTTCTCTAATCGATGTGAAGTGTCGTCTCCTGCTAACACAGAACACTCTGCTGGTAGCTTTTGCTACTGCCAAAACACGCCTGGTGTGTGCACTTTTCTGTCAAAGTCTCTGTACCATACGAGAATGCCCTGCTCCTTGGAAGCGTACCGTGCACACTGTCAATTCTGCTTAGGGACGAGCACTGCAGTGTACATAACGCTAAGGAGAAATCATGCACAGCACACGGTAGTTCTCACTTTGCACTACACTTAGAACTGAGTTCTCTGCATCACGGTTATGTACCACAGAAGACTGCTTGACCAATAGGTATGTAGTAGCAAAGCAAGCTGACGTTCATCCTGCTTCATGCTTTCAGTCACTGACAAGCGATATCCTGCGAAGTGCACTCTCCAGTGCTCTGCAGCCTCCTTCTTGGCGCTATGTATCCTGCGGCGATATCTCTCTAGGCCAGGTAAACTGTCGTCTCCTGCTAACACAGAACACTGTGCTGCTAGGTTTTGCTACTGCCAAAACAGGCCTGGCGTGTGCACTTTTCTGTCAAAGTGTACCATACGAGAATGCCCTGCTCCTTGGAAGCGTACCGTGCACTCTGTAAGTTCTGCATAGGGACGAGCACTGCATGTACATAATGCTAAGGAGAAAGCATGCACAGCACACAGTAGTTCTCACTTTGCACTACACTTAGAACTGAGTTCTCTGCATCACGGTTATGTACCACAGAAGACTGCTTGACCAATAGGTATGTAGTAGCAAAGCAAGCTGACGTTGATCCTGCTTCATGCCTCTAGTCACTGACAAGCGATCTGCTGCGAAGTGCACTCTCCAGTGCTCTGCAGCCTCCTTCTTCGCGCTATGTATCCTGCGGTGATATCTCTCTTGGCGAGGTAAAGTGCCGCCTCCTGCTAACACAGAACACTGTGCTGGTAGGTTTTGCTAGTGCCAAAACATGCCTGGCGTGTGCACTTTTCTGTCCAAGTCTCTGTACCATACGAGAATGCCCTGCTCCTTGGAAGCGTACCGTGCACTCTGTAAGTTCTGCATAGGGACGAGCACTGCAGTGTACATAACGCTAAGGAGAAAGCATGCACAGCACACACTAATTCTCACTTTGCACTACACTTAGAACTGAGTTCTCTGCATCACGGTTATGTACCACAGAAGACTGCTTGACCAATAGGTATATAGTAGCAAAGCAAGCTGACGTTGATCCTGCTTCATGCTTTCGGTCACTGACAAGCGATCTGCTGCGAAGTGCACTCTCCAGTGCTCTGCATCTCCTTCGTGGCGCTATGTATCCTGCGGCGATATCTCTCTAGGCGAGGTAAATGTCGTCTCCTGCTAACACAGAACACTGTGCTGCTAGGTTTTTCTACTGCCAAAACACGCCTGGCGTGTGCACTTTTCTGTCAAAGTCTCTTTACCATACGAGAATGCCCTGCTCCTTGGAAGCGTACCATGCACTCTGTACGTTCTGCATAGGGACGAGCACTGCAGTGTACCTAACGGTTTGGACAAATCATGGGCTGAACAAATTTGTTCTCCCTTTGCACTACACTCAGAAATGAGTTAACTGCATCACGGAGAAGTACCACCGAAGGCTGCTTGACCAATAGCTATGGAGTAGCAAAGCAAGATGACGCTGATCCTGCTTTATGCTTCTAGTCACTAAGAACCGCTACGCTTCGAAGAGCACTCCGTTGCCCTGCGGCTTCCTTGCTTACGCTATGTATCGTGCAGCGATTTCTCTCTAATCGATGTGAAGTGTCGTCTCCTGCTAACACAGAACACTGTGCTGGTAGGGTTTGCTAGTGCCAAAACACGCCTGGTGTGTGCACTTTTCTGTCAAAATCTCTGTACCATATCAGATTGCCATGCTCCTTGGAAGCGTACCGTGCACTCTGTAAGTTCTGCATAGGGACGAGCACTGCAGTGTACATAACGCTAAGGAGAAAGCATGCACAGCACACAGTAGTTCTCACTTTGCACTACACTTAGAACTGAGTTCTCGGCATCACGGATATGTACCACAGAAGACTGCTTGACCAATAGGTATGTAGTAGCAAAGCAAGCTGACGTTGATCCTGCTTCATGCCTCTAGTCACTGACAAGCGATCTGCTGTGAAGTGCACTCTCCAGTGCTCTGCAGCCTCCTTCTTGGCGCTATGGATCCTGCGGCGATATCTCTCTAGGCGAGGTAAAGTGTCGTCTCCTGCTAACACAGAACACTGTGCTGGTAGGTTTTGCTAGTGCCAAAACACGCCTGGCGTGTGCACTTTTCTGTAAAAGTCTCTGTACCATCCGAGAATGCCCTGCTCCTTGGAAGCATACCGTGCACTCTGTAAGTTCTGCATAGGGACGAGCACTGCAGTGTACAGAACGCTAAGGAGAAAGCATGCACAGCACACAGTAGTTCTCACTTTGCACTACACTTAGAACTGAGTTCTCGGCATCACGGATATGTACCACAGAAGACTGCTTGACCAATAGGTATATAGTAGCAAAGTAAGCTGACGTTGATCCTGCTTCATGCCTCTAGTCACTGACAAGCGATCTGCTGCGAAGTGCACTCTCCAGTGCTCTGCAGCCTCCTTCTTGGCGCTATGGATCCTGCGGCGATATCTCTCTAGGCGAGGTAAAGTGTCGTCTCCTGCTAACACAGAACACTCTGCTGGTAGGGTTTGCTAGTGCCAAAACACGCCTGGCGTGTGCACTTTTCTGTCAAAGTCTCTGTACCATACGAGAATGCCCTGCTCCTTGGAAGCGTACCGTGCACTCTGTAAGTTCTGCATAGGGACGAGCACTGCAGTGTAGAGAACGCTAAGGAGAAAGCATGCACAGCACACAGTAGTTCTCACTTTGCACTACACTTAGAACTGAGTTCTCGGCATCACGGATATGTACCACAGAAGACTGCTTCACCAATAGGTATATAGTAGCAAAGCAAGCTGACGTTGATCCTGCTTCATGCCTCTAGTCACTGACAAGCGATCTGCTGTGAAGTGCACTCTCCAGTGCTCTGCAGCCTCCTTCTTGGCGCTATGGATCCTGCGGCGATATCTCCCTAGGCGAGGTAATGTGTCGTCTCCTGCTACCACAGAACACTGTGCTGGTAGGTTTTGCTACCGCGAAAACACGCCTGGCGTGTGCACTTTTCTGTCCAAGTCTCTGTACCATACGAGAATGCCCTGCTCCTTGGAAGCGTACCGTGCACTCTGTAAGTTCTGCATAGGGACGAGCACTGCAGTGTACCTAGCGGTTTGGACAAATCATGGACTGAACAAATTAGTTCTCCCTTTGCACTACACTCAGAAATGAGTTCTCTGTCTCACGGAAAAGTACCACCGAAGGCTGCTTGACTAATAGCTATGGAGTAGCAAAGCAAGATGACGCTGATCCTGCTTCATGCTTCTTGTCTCTAAGAACCGCTACGCTTCGAAGAGCACTCCGTTGCCCTGCGGCTTCCTTGCTTACACTATGTATCGTGCAGCGATTTCTCTCTAATCGATGTGAAGTGTCGTCTCCTGCTAACACAGAACACTGTGCTGGTAGGGTTTGCTAGTGCCAAAACACGCCTGGTGTGTGCACTTTTCTATCAAAATCTCTGTACCATCCGAGAATGCCCTGCTCCTTGGAAGCGTACCGTGCACTCTGTAAGTTCTGCATAGGGACGAGCACTGCAGTGTACATAACGCTAAGGAGAAAGCATGCACAGCACACAGTAGTTCTCACTTTGCACTACACTTAGAACTGAGTTCTCTGCATCACGGATATGTACCACAGAAGACTGCTTGACCAATAGGTATGTAGTAGCAAAGCAAGCTGACGTTGATCCTGCTTCATGCTTTCAGTCACTGACAAGCGATCTGCTGTGAAGTGCACTCTCCAGTGCTCTGCAGCCTCCTTCTTGGCGCAATGTATCCTGCGGCGATATCTCTCTAGGCGAGGTAAAGTGTCGTCTCCTGCTAACACAGAACACTCTGCTGGTAGGTTTTGCTAGTGCCAAAACATGCCTGGCGTGTGCAATTTTTTGTCAAACTCTCTGTACCATAGGAGAATGCCCTGCTCCTTGGAAGCGTACCGTGCACTCTGTAACTTCTGCATAGGGACGAGCACTGCAGTGTACATAACGCAAAGGAGAAATCATGCACAGCACACGGTAGTTCTCACTTTGCAGTACACTTAGAACTGAGTTCTCTGCATCACGGTTATGTACCACAGAAGACTGCTTGACGTATAGGTATGTAGTAGCAAAGCAAGCTGACGTTGATCCTGCTTCATGCTTTCGGTCACTGACAAGCGATCTGCTGCGAAGTGCACTCTCCAGTGCTCTGCAGCCTCCTTCTTGGCGCTATGTATCCTGCGGCGATATCTCTCTAGGCCAGGTAAACTGTCATCTCCTGCTAACACAGAACACTGTGCTGGTAGGTTTTGCTAGTGCCAAAACACGCCTGGCGTTTGCACTTTTCTGTCAAACTCTCTGTACCATAGGAGAATGCCCTGCTCCTTGGAAGCGTACCGTGCACTCTGTAAGTTCTGCATAGGGACGAGCACTGCAGTGTAGAGAACGCTAAGGAGAAAGCATGCACAGCACACAGTAGTTCTCACTTTGCACTACACTTAGAACTGAGTTCTCGGCATCACGGTTATGTACCACAGAAGACTGCTTGACCAATAGGTATGTAGTAGCAAAGCAAGCTGACGCTGATCCTGGTTCATGCCTCTAGTCACTGATAAGCGATTAGCTGCGAAGTGCACTCTCCAGTGCTCTGCAGCCTCCTTCTTCGCGCTATGTATCCTGCGGCGATATCTCCCTAGGCGAGGTAAAGTGTCGCCTCCTGCTAACACAGAACACTGTGCTGGTAGGGTTTGCTACTGCCAAAACATGCCGGGCGTGTGCACTTTTCTGTCAAACTCTCTGTACCATACGAGAATGCCCTGCTCCTTGGAAGCGTACTGTGCACTCTGTAAGTTCTGCATAGGGACGAGCACTGCAGTGTACAGAACGCTAAGGAGAAAGCATGCCAGCACACTGTAGTTCTCACTTTGCACTACACTTAGAACTGAGTTCTCTGCATCACGGTTATGTACCACAGAAGACTGCTTCACCAATAGGTATGTAGTAGCAAAGCAAGCTGACGTGGATCCTGCTTCATGCTTTCAGTCACTGACAAGCGATCTGCTGCGAAGTGCACTCTCCAGTGCTCTGCAGCCTCCTTCTTGGCGCTATGTATCCTGCGGCGATATCTCTCTAGGCCAGGTAAACTGTCATCTCCTGCTAACACAGAACACTCTGCTGGTAGGTTTTGCTACTGCCAAAACACGCCTGGCGTTTGCACTTTTCTGTTAAACTCTCTGTACCATAGGAGAATGCCCTGCTCCTTGGAAGCGTACCGTGCACTCTGTAAGTTCTGCATAGGGACGAGCACTGCAGTGTACAGAACGCTAAGGAGAAAGCATGCACAGCACACAGTAGTTCTCACTTTGCACTACACTTAGAACTGAGTTCTCTGCATCACGGATATGTACCACAGAAGACTGCTTGACCAACAGGTATGTAGTGGCAAAGCAAGCTGACGCTGATCCTGGTTCATGCCTCTAGTCACTGATAAGCGATTAGCTGCGAAGTGCACTCTCCAGTGCTCTGCAGCCTCCTTCTTCGCGCTATGTATCCTGCGGCGATATCTCCCTAAGCGAGGTAAAGTGTCGCCTCCTGCTAACACAGAACACTGTGCTGGTAGGGTTTGCTACTGCCAAAACATGCCGGGCGTGTGCAATTTTCTGTCAAACTCTCTGTACCATACGAGAATGCCCTGCTCCTTGGAAGCGTACTGTGCACTCTGTAAGTTCTGCATAGGGACGAGCACTGCAGTGTACAGAACGCTAAGGAGAAAGCATGCACAGCACACAGTAGTTCTCACTTTGCACTACACTTAGAACTGAGTTCTCTGCATCACGGTTATGTACCACAGAAGACTGCTTGACCAATAGGTATGTAGTAGCAAAGCAAGCTGACGTTGATCCTGCTTCATGCTTTCGGTCACTGACAAGCGATCTGCTGCGAAGTGCACTCTCCAGTGCTCTGCAGCCTCCTTCTTGGCGCTATGGATCCTGCGGCGATATCTCTCTAGGCGAGGTAAAGTGTCGTCTCCTGCTAACACAGAACACTGTGCTGATGGGTTTTTCTATTGCCAAAACACGCCTGCCGTGTGCACTTTTCTGTCAAAGTCTCTGTACCATACGAGAATGCCCTGCTCCTTGGAAGCGTACCATGCACTCTGTAAGTTCTGCATAGGGACGAGCACTGCAGTGTACCTAACTGTTTGGACAAATCATGGACTGAACAAATTAGTTCTCCCTTTGCAGTACACTCAGAAATGAGTTCTCTGCCTCACGGAGAAGTACCACCGAAGGCTGCTTGACCAATAGCTATGGAGTAGCAAAGCAAGATGACGCTGATCCTGCTTCATGCTTCTAGTCACTTAGAACCGCTACGCTTCGAAGAGCACTCCGTTACCCTGCGGCTTCCTTGCTTACGCTATGTATCGTGCAGCGATTTTTCTCTAATCGATGTGAAGTGTCGTCTCCTGCTAACACAGAACACTCTGCTGGTAGGGTTTGCTAGTGCCAAAACACGCCTGGTGTGTGCACTTTTCTGTCAAAATCTCTGTACCATAGGAGAATGCCCTTTTCCTTGGAGGCGTACCGTGCACTCTGTAAGTTCTGCATAGGGACGAGCACTGCAGTGTACATAACGCTAAGGAGAAAGCATGCACAGCACACAGTAGTTCTCACTTTGCACTACACTTAGAACTGAGTTCTCTGCATCACGGTTATGTACCACAGAAGACTGCTTGACCAATAGGTATGTGGTAGCAAAACAAGCTGGCGTTAATCCTGCTTCATGCTTTCAGTCACTGACAAGCGATCTGCTGCGAAGTGCACTCTCCAGTGCTCTGCAGCCTCCTTCTTGGCGCCATGGATCCTGCGGCGATATCTCTTTAGGCCAGGAAAAGTGCCGTCTCCTGCTAACACAGAACACTGTGCTGGTAGGGTTTGCTACTGCCAAAACATGCCGGGCGTGTGCAATTTTCTGTCAAACTCTCTGTACCATACGAGAATGCCCTGCTCCTTGGAAGCGTACCGTGCACTCTGTAACTTCTGCATAGGGACGAGCACTGCAGTGTAGAGAACGCTAAGGAGAAATCATGCACAGCACACAGTAGTTCTCACTTTGCACTACACTTAGAACTGAGTTCTCTGCATCACGGTTATGTACCACAGAAGACTGCTTGACCAATAGGTATGTAGTAGCAAAGCAAGCTGACGTTGATCCTGCTTCATGCTTCTTGTCACTGACAAGCGATCTGCTGCGAAGTGCACTCTCCAGTGCTCTGCAGCCTCCTTCTTGGCGCTATGTATCCTGCGGCGATATCTCTCTAGGCGAGGTAAATGTCGTCTCCTGCTAACACAGAACACTGTGCTGGTAGGTTTGCTAGTGCCAAAACACGCCTGGCGTGTGCACTTTTCTGTCAAAGTCTCTGTACTATAGGAGAATGCCCTGCTCCTTGGAAGCGTACCGTGCACTCTGTAAGTTCTGCATAGGGACGAGCACTGCAGTGTACAGAATGCTAAGGAGAAAGCATGCACAGCACACAGTAGTTCTCACTTTGCACTACACTTAGAACTGAGTTCTCTACATCACTGTTATGTACCACAGAAGACTGCTTGACCAATAGCTATGGAGTAGCAAAGCAAGATGACGCTGATCCTGCTTCATGCTTCTAGTCACTAAGAACCGCTACGCTTCGAAGAGCACTCCGTTGCCCTGCGGCTTCCTTGCTTATGCTATGTATCGTGCAGCGATTTCTCTCTAATCGATGTGAAGTGTCGTCTCCTGCTAACACAGAACACTGTGCTGGTAGGGTTTGCTAGTGCCAAAACACGCCTGGTGTGTGCACTTTTCTGTCAAAATCTCTGTACCATATCAGATTGCCCTGCTCCTTGTAAGCATACCGTGCATTCTTTCAACTGTGCTTACGGAAAAGTACTGCAGTGTACCTAACGCTAAGGAGAAAGCATGCGCAGCACACAGTAGTTCTCATTTTACACTAAGAAACTAGTTCACTGCATCATGGATAAGTACCACAGAAGGGTGCTCGACGAAGAGGTATGTAGTAGCAAAGCAAGCTGGCGCTGATTCTGCTTCATGCCTCTAGTCACTGACAACTGCTCTGCTGCCAAGAGCACTCTGTTGCTCTGCAGGTCTCTTGTCCGCCCTATGTGTCCTGAGGCGTTTTCTCTCTAACTGAGGTGAAGTGTCGTCTCCTGCACACAGGACACTCTGCAGGTAGGTTTTGCTGCTGCGAAAACACACCTTGCGTGTGCACTATTCTTTCAAAATCTCTGTACCATAAGAGAATGCCCGGCTCCTTTTAAGTGTACAATGCACTCTTTCAAATCTGCATAGCGAGGAGCACTGCAGTGTACCTAACGGTAAGGAGAAAGCATGCACAGCACACAGTAGTTCTCACTTGGCACTACACTTAGAAATGAGTTCTCTGCCTCACGGATAAATACCACAGAAGGCTGGTTGACGAATACGTATGTAGTAGCAAAGGAAGCTGACGGTGATGCTGCTTTATGCCTCTAGTCACTGACAACCGCTTCTTTGAGGAAAGCATTCTGGTGGTTTGCCACTTCATTTTTCGTGCAATAGATCCTGCGTCTAGTTCCCTCTAACCGAGGTGAAGTTTCGTCTCCTGGTCACGCAGAGCACTCTACAGGTATTTTTTGTTTCTGCCAAAACACGCCTGGCGTGTGCACTTTTCTGTCAAAATCTCTGTGCCACACAAGAATGCCTTGCTCCTTGTAAGCTTTGAATGCACTCTTCCAACACTGCGTAGCGAATGGCACTGCGTTGCACCTAAATCTTAGGAGAAAGCATGCACAGCACACAGTAGGTCTCCCTTTGCACTACACTTAGAAATGATTTCTCTGTATCACGGATAAGAACCATAGAAAGCTCGTTGATGAATGCGTATGTAGTAGCAAAGGAAGCCGACATTGATCCTGCTTCACGCCTCTAGTCACTGACAAGTGATCTGCTGCTAAGAGCACTCTGTTGCTCTGCGGCTTCCTTGTTCGCGCTATGTATCCTATGGGGATTTCTCTCTAGCCTAGGTGAAGTGTCTTCTCCTGCTTACATAGAACACTCTGGTGTTAGTTTTTGTTACTGCCAAAACACGCCTGGTGTGTGCACTTTTCAGTCAAACTCTCTGTACCATATGAGAATGCCCTGGTGCTTGTAAGCATGCAATTTACTCTTTCAAATTTGCGTACCGAAGAGCTCTGCAGTGTACCTAACACTAAGGAGAAAGCATGCACAGCACACAGTAGTTCTCACTTTGCACTACACTTAGAAATGAGTTCTCTGCGTCACGCATAAGTACCACAGAAGACTGCTTGTTGAATAGGTATGTTGTGGCAAAGCAAGCTGAAGCTGATCCTGCTTCATGCTTCTAGTCACTGACAACCGCTATGCTGTGAAGAGCACTCCGTTGCTCTGCAGCTTCGTTGTTCGCTCTATGTATCCTGCGGCGATTTCTCTCTAACCGAGGTGAGGTGTCGTCTCCTGCTTACATAGAACACTCTGCTGTTAGTTTTTGTTACTGCCAGAACACGCCTGTTGTGTGCACTTTTCTGTCAATCTCTCTATTTGGGAAACTGCTCTATGGCCAATAAGTAAGTAGTAGCAAAGCAAGTTGACGCTGATCCTGCTTCATGCCTCTAGTCAGTGAGAACTGCTATGCTGCTATGAGCACTCCGTTGCTTTGTGGCTTCCTTGTTCGAGCTATGCATCCTGTCGCACTTTCTCTGTTCTAAATTTAGGCAAGAAGATGTGTCGTGTATGGCCCAGTGCACTGTAAATAAACTGGGTTTATTTCTCTGTGCAATGAAGCTCACTTCATCGTGTTTGTAACGACAATTTAGTGGAGGCTTTTAGAACACTAAGAAATGCCAGGGTTTAAAGGGGTGGCGTCTTTTAGTTTGGGAGAAATCCTGATCCGTTCATGACATTTTGCAGGCAGAAGCCCAGTCTCAGGCCCAGGGCTCTGGCCAAGGTTAGGGGCATACTTCTCTGCGAATATAGAGCACTTCTGCACTTTTGTTATGTCTACTTATAGGAGGTGTTTGGCCCTCAATGACCAGCCAGGGTTCAAAGTGGTGACATCTTTAGTCTGGTAGAAATGCTGTTCAATATGGAAATTTAGCAGACAGAAGCCCAGTCTCAGGCACAGGGCCCTAGAAACACACAGGGGCTTTTTCCCTTTGAAAAGAAACACACCCTCCCAGTTTCCTAATATCATTTGGAGGGAGTGTTTCTGACTCCAAATGTAGCCAGGGTTCAAAGTGGTTGCAGCTTTAGTCTGGGAGACTTCGTGATCAGTTCCAAAATTAAGCAGGCAGAAGTCTAGTGCAAGGCCCAGTACCCTGGACACAAACAGGGGCCTATTACTCTGTGCAATGAAGCTCACTTCACCATGTTTGTAATGTCTATTTAGAGGAGGCTTTTGGCACACTAATAAAAGCCGGGGTTCAAAGGGGTGGCGTCTTTTAGTTTGGGAGAAATCCTGCTCCGTTTCTGAAATTTAGCAGGCAGAAGCCCAGTCTCCGGCCCAGAGCTCTGGAAAAATCTGGGGCCTATTTCTCTGTGCAATGAAGTTCCATTCACTGCGTTTGTAATGTTAATTTAGAGGAGGCTTTTGGCAAATATGAAAAGACGGTGTTTGTTCACGTCACTACTTTTGTAATGTCCATTTAGAGGAGGTGGTTGGTCCTCAATGAACAGCCAGGGTTCAAAGTGGTTGCAGCTTTAGTCTGAGAGAAATCCTGATCCATATGGAAATTAAGCAAGCAGTACCAGTGTCTCAGGCAGCAGGCCGTAGACACAAACAGGGGCTTTTTCCTTTTGAAAAGAAACACATCCTCTTTGTTTCCTAATACCTTTTAGAGGAAGGGTTTCTGACTCCAAATGTAGCCAGGGTTCATAGGGGTCGCAACTTCAGTCTGGGAGAAATCCTGATCCGTTCGGGAAGTTTAGCAGGCAGAAGCCCAGTCTCAGGCCCAGTACCCTGGACACAAACCGGGGCCTATTTCTCTGCGCAATGAAGCTCACGTCACCTCGTTTCCAATGTGTATTTAACAGAGACTTTTGGTACACAAAGAAAAGCCGCGGTTTGAAGGGGTGGCGTCTTTAGCCTGGGAGAAATTCAGATCCATAGGAAAATCAAGCAAGCAGTACTAGAGTCTCAGGCACAGGGTCCTGAACACAAATAATGGGATGTTTCTCTGTGAAATGATGTTCACTTCACTACTTTTGTAATGTCTATTTAGAGGAGGTGTTTGGCCCTCAATGACCAGCCAGGGTTCAAAGTGGTGACATCTTTAGTCTGGGAGAAATGCTGTTCAATAAGGAAATTTAGCAGGCAGAAGCCCATTCTCAGGCTTGGGGCCCTGGACTAAACAGGGGGCTATTTATCTGTGAAATATAGCTCACTTTTATGTTTTTGTAATGTTTATTTAAAGGAGGTGTTGGGCCCTCAATGAACAGCCACTATTCTAAACGGTGAAAGCTATAGTCTGGGAGTAATCCAGATCCATATGGAAATCAAGCAAGCAGTACCAGAGTCTCAGGCACAGGGTCCTGGACACAAATAATAACCTGTTTCTCTGTGAAATGAAGTTCACTTCACTACTTTTGTAATGTCTATTTAGAGGAGGTCTTTGGCCCTCAATGAACAGCCAGCGATCAAAGTGGTGATATCGTTAGTCTCGGAGAAATGCTGTTCAATATGGAAATTTAGCAGGCAGAAACCCAGTCTCAGGCACAGGGCCCTAGACACAAACAGGGGCTTTTTCCCTTTGAAAAGAAACACACCCTCCCAGTTTCCTAATATCATTTGGAGGAAGTGTTTCTGACTCCAAATGTAGCCAGGGTTCAAAGTGGTTGCAGCTTTAGTCTGGGAGAAATACTGATCAGTTCCAAAATTAAGCGGGCAGAAGTCTAGTGCAAGGCCCAGTACCCTGGACACAAACCGGTGCCTATTTCTCTGTGCAATGAAGCTCATTTCACCATGTTTGTAATGTCTATTTAGAGGAGGGTTTTGTTACAGTAAGAAAAGCCGGGGTTCAAAGGGGTGGTGTCTTTTGTCTGGGATAAATCCTGCTTCGTTCAGGAAATTTAGCAAGCAGAAGGCCAGTCTCAGGCCCAGGGCCCTGGGCTCAATCCGGGGGCATACTTATCTGTGAAATAAAATTCACTTCACCACTTCTGCAATTTCTATTTAGTTGAGGTGTTTGGCACTCAATGAACAACTAGGGTTGTAAGTGGTGGCCCTCAAGTCTGGGAGAATTCCTGATCTCTTGGGGAAATTAGGCAGGTCGAAGCCCAGATTTAGGCCCAAGGCCCTGGATATAAACAGGGTACTACTTCTCTGCGAAATATAGCTCACTTCTGCACTTTTGTAATGTCTAATTAGAGGAGGTGTTGGGCCCTCAATGAACAGCCACTATTCTAAATGGTGAAAGCTATAGTCTGGGAGTAATCCAGATCCATAGGGAAATCAAGCAAGCAGTATAGGAGTCTCAGGCACAGGGTCCTGAACACAAATAATGGCCTGTTTCTCTGTGGAATGAAGTTCACTTCACTCCTTTTGTAATGTCTACTTAGAGGAGGTCTTTGGCCCTCAATGACCAGCCAGGGTTCAAAGTGGTGGCATCTTTAGTCTGGTAGAAATGCTGTTCAATATGGAAATTTAGCAGGCAGAAACCCAGTCTCAGGCACAGGGCCCTAGACACAAACAGGGGCTTTTTCCCTTTGAAAAGAAACACACCCTCCCAGTTTCCTAATATCATTTGGAGGAAGTGTTTCTGACTCCAATGTAGCCAGGGTTCAAAGTGGTTGCAGCTTTAGTCTGGGAGAAATCCTGATCTGTTCTAAAATTAAGCAGGCAGGAGTCTAGTGTACGGCCCAGTACCATGGACAAAAACTGGGCCAATTTCTCCATGCAATGAAGCTCATTTCACCACGTTTGTAATGTCTATTTTGAGAAGGCTTTTGGCACAGTAAGAAAAGCCAGGGTTCAAAGGGGTGGCGTCCTTTAGTTTGTGAGAAATCCTGATCGTCTGGGAAATTTAGCAGGCAGAAGGCCAGTCTCCAGCCCAGGGCCCTGGACAAATACCGGGACCTATTTCTCTGTGCAATGAAGCTCCATTCACCGCGTTTTTAATGTCTATTTAGAGGCGACTTTTGGCACAATATGAAAAGCTGAGGTTTGTTCATGTCACTACTTTTGTGATGCCTATTTAGAGGAGGTGTTTGGCCGTCAATGACCAGCCAGGGTTCAAAGTGGTGACATCTTTAGTCTGGCAGAAATGCTGTTCAATAAGGAAGTTCAGCAAGCAGAAGCCCAGTCTCAGGCACAGGGCCCTGGACACAAACTGGGGCCTATTTCTCTGTGAAATGAAGCTCATTTCACCATGTTTGTAATGTCTATTTAGAGGATGCTTTTGGCACAGTAAGAAAAGCCGGGGTTTAAAAGGGGTGGCGATCTTTAGTTTGGGAGAAATCCAGATCGATAGGGAAATCAAGCAAGCAGAACCTCCGCCTCTGGCACAGAGTCCTGCACACAAATAATAGCCTGTTTCGCTGTGAAATGAAGTTCACTTCACTACTTTTATAATGTCTATTTAGAGGAGGTGTTTAGCCCTCAATGAACAGCCGCGGTTCATAGTGGTTACATTATTAGTATGGGAGAAATGCTGTTCAATATGGAAATTTAGCAGGCAGAAGCCCAGTCTCAGGCACAGGGCCCTAGACACAAACAGGGGCTTTTTCCCTTTGAAAAGAAACACACCCTCCCAGTTTCCTAGTATCATTTGGAGGAAGTGTTTCTGACTCCAAATGTAGCCAGGGTTCAAAGTGTTTGCAGCTTTATTCTGGGAGAAATCATGACGCCTTTGCGAAGTTTAGCATGCAGAAGCCCAGTGTCAGGCCCAGGGCCCTCGACACGAACCGGGGCCTATTTCTCTGTGCAATGAAGCTCACTTCACCGCGTTTGGAATGTGTCTTTAGAGGAGGCTTTTGACACACTAAGATAATCTGGGTTCGAAAGGGTGGCATGCTTAATCTGGGATAAATCCAGATCCATAGGGAAATTAAGCAAGCAGTACCAGAGTCTCAGGCACAGTGTCCTGGACACAAATAATTGCCTGTTTCTCGGTGAAATTAAGTTCATTTCACTACTTTTGTAATGTCTATTCAGAGGAGGTGTTTGGCCCTTAATGAACAGCCAGGGTTCAAAGTGGTGACATTTTTAGTATGGGAGAAATGCTGTTCAATATGGAAATTTTGCAGGCAGAAGCCCAGTCTCAGGCACAGGGCCCTAGACACAAACAGGTTCTTTTTCCCTTTGAAAAGAAAGACACCCTCCCTGTTTCCTAATATCATTTGGAGGAAGTGTTTCTGACTCCAAATATAGCCAGAGTTCAAAGTGGTTGCAGCTTTAGTCTGGGAGAAATACTGATCTGTTCTGAAATTAAGCAGGTAGAATCCCAATGTCAGGTACAGGGCCCTGGACACAAACTGGGGCCTATTTCTCTGTGAAATGAAGCTCATTTCACCATGTTTGTAATGTCTATTTAGAGGATGCTTTTGGCACAGTAAGAAAAGCCGGGGTTTAAAAGGGGTGGCGATCTTTAGTTTGGGAGAAATCCAGATCGATAGGGAAATCAAGCAAGCAGAACCTCCGCCTCTGGCACAGGGTCCTGCACACAAATAATAGCCTGTTTCGCTGTGAAATGAAGTTCACTTCACTACTTTTATAATGTCTATTTAGAGGAGGTGTTTAGCCCTCAATGAACAGCCGCGGTTCATAGTGGTTACATTATTAGTATGGGAGAAATGCTGTTCAATATGGAAATTTAGCAGGCAGAAGCCCAGTCTCAGGCACAGGGCCCTAGACACAAACAGGGGCTTTTTCCCTTTGAAAAGAAACACACCCTCCCAGTTTCCTAGTATCATTTGGAGGAAGTGTTTCTGACTCCAAATGTAGCCAGGGTTCAATGTTGTGACAATTTTAGTCTGGGAAAAATCTTGATCCATAGGGAAATTCAGCAGGCACAAGCCGAGTCTCAGGCACAGGGCCCTGGAGACAACCATAGGCCTAATTCTTTGTGAAATACCGCTCACTTCTACACTTTTGTGATGTCTATTTAGAGGAGGCTTTTGACACACTACGAAAAGTCAGGATTCTATGGGGTGGCATCTTTCTTGGAGAAATCCAGATGCATAGGGAAATTTAGAAAGGAGAAGCCGATTCTCTGGCACAGGGCCCTGGACACAAATTATTTTGTGTTTGTCTGTGAAATGAAGTTCACTTCACTACTTTTGTAATGTCTGTTTAGAGGAGGTGTTTGGCACTCAATGAACAGCCAGGCTTCAAAGTGGTGACATTTTTAGTCTGGGAGAAATGCTGTTCAGTAAGGAAATTTAGCAGGCAGAAGCCCTGTCTCAGGCTCAGGGCCCTAGACACAAACAGGGGCATTTTTCATTTGAAAAGAAACATACCCTACCAGTTTTCTAATACCTTTCAGATGAAGTGTGTGTGACTTCAAATATAGCCAGGGTTCAAAGTGGTTGCAGCTTTAGTCTGGGAGACTTCGTGATCTGTTCAGAAATTGAGCATGTAGAAGCCCAGTGTCAGGCGCAGGGCCCTGGACAAAATCTGGGGCCTATTTTTCTGTGCAATGAAAGTCACTTCACCACTTTTGTAAAGGCTTTTGGCACACTATGAAAAGCCAGGGTGCAAAGGGGTGGCATGCTTTGGTCTGGGAGAAATCCCGATCCATAGGGAAATTAAGCAAGCAGAGCCTGACTCTCCAGCACACAGCCCTGGGCACAAATAATGTTGTGTTTCTCTATAAAATATAGCTCACTTCAATACTTTTGTAATGTCTGTTTAGAGGAGGTGTTTGGCCCTCAAGGAACAGCCAGGGTTCAAAGTGGTGACATCTTTAGTCTGGTAGAAATGCTATTCAATATGGAAATTTAGCAGGCAGAAACCCAGTCTCAGGCACAGGGCCCTAGACACAAACAGGGGCTTTTTCCCTTTGAAAAGAAACACACCCTCCCAGTTTCCTAATATCATTTGGAGGGAGTGTTTCTGAATGCTGTTCAATAAGGAAATTTAGCAGGCAGAAGCCCTGTCCTGGTTTGCAGGACAGATGTCTGCCAAGAAAGGCAGAAATTTTCCTTTGAAACAGAGACCTGAATTCCACTCCCCCCCAAATATTATAAACGTTTGAATTAAGGACTCTGAGGCAGAGACAAGGGGGTAGGAATAACAGCTCTTTTACTAATATATCTAACTGTACCAGCAGAAACAACAGCAGTTGTTAAAATTACTAACAGAACAGAACAGATAACTCGGTTCCAGTCCTTTCTTTAGCTGTGGGCACGCTCTCTCTCGGCGGGAGTGGAGGCGGGAAGGGGCGGCCGCGGCCGCGCCGGTCTCGGGTGGGAACGGGCTGGAGCGGGCAGCTCCTCGCTCACTGTTGGGTTCTGGTGGTCAGCTGTGTCCGCAGAGACTGGAGGCTGTAGCAGGGCAGATGCAGGGCAGGTGATGGCAGAGGGTCTGGCTCTCCTGCCTTTTTGCTGCGTGGCTCCAAGACTGAGAGGATCCTCCTCCCCGCCCCCGGAAACACAAGTCCCCTCCGGAAGCATGAGAGCCCCTCTCCAAGCCGATCCCACCCACCCCTTTTGTCCAGAGTCATCAAAGATCCGCGGTGTAACCGGCAGCTCCATTGGCATGACAATGGGAAAAATTCTTTAAATTGACACAGCAATAGGAAAAACATGCAACCCCCAACAAGCCCAGTCTCAGGTGCAGGGTCCTAGACATAAACAGGGGCTTTTTCCCTTTGAATAGAAACAGACATTCCTAGGTTCATATTAATTTTTGGAGGAAGTGTTTGTGACACCAAATGTAGCCAGGGTTCTAAGTGGTGGCATCTCCGGTCTCGTAGAAATCCTGATCTATTCAGAAATTTAGCAGGCAGAAGCCGAGTCTCAGGCACAGGGCCCTGGACACAAATAATGGCCTATTTCTCTGTGAAAAGATGATCACTTCACTAGTTTTGTAATGTCCATTAGCAGAAGCCTTTTCGCAGTCAATGAACAGTTAGGGTTGTAAGTGGTGCCATTTTTAGCCTGGCAGAAATCCTGATCCATAGGGAAAATTAGCATGCAGAAGCCCAGTCTCAGACACAGGGCCCTGGACAAAAACAGGGGCCTATTTCTCTCTGAAATACAGCTCACATCGCCCCTTTTGGAATGTCAGTTTAGAGGAGGCTTTTTACACTCAAGGAACACCCAGGGATCAAAGTAGTCGCATCTCTAGTCTGGGCTAAATCCTGGTCCGTTTTGGAAATTTAGCAGGCAGTAGTTGAGTCTTAGGCACAAGGCCCTGGTAATAAACAGGGGCCTATTTATGGGTGAAATATTGATTGCTTCACCACTTTTTTAATGTGTATTTAGAGAAGGCTTTTGGCACTTAATGAACAGATAGGGTTCTAAGTGGTGGCATCTTCAATCTGGGAGAAATGCTGTTCAATATTGAAATTTAGCAGGCAGAAACCCAGACTCATGCCCAGGGCCCTGGACCCAAATAATTGCCTGTTTTTCTGGGAAATGAAGCTCACTTGACTACTTTTGTAATGGCTATTTTAAGGAAGTGTTTGGCACTGGCTAAAGAGCCAGGGTTCAAAGTGGCAGCACCTTTCTTCAGGAGAAATCCTGATCCTTAGGGAAATTTAGCAGACAGAAGCCCACTCTCAGGCCCAGGGCCCCAGACACAATCAGGGGCCTATTTCTTTGTGAAATAAAGCTCACTTCTCCCTTTTTATAATGTCTATTTTGAGGAGGCTTTTGGCACACTATGAACAGCTAGGGTTCAAAGTGGTTGCAGCTTTAGTCTGGGAGAAATCCCAATCCGATCTGATATTCAGCAGGCAGAAGCCCAGTCTCTGGCATATAGCCCTGGACAAAAACTAGAAACCCTTTGCCCTTTGAAAAGAAACCCACCCTCCAAGTTTTCTGATACCTTTTGGAGGATGTGTTTGTGACTCCTAATGCAACCAGGATTCTAAGTGGTGGCATCTTTAGTCTGGGAGAAATCCTGATCCATATGGAAATTCAGCAGGCAGAAGCCACATCTCAGGCACAGGGCCCTGGACACAAATAGGGGCCTATATATATACCTCACCACTTTTGTAATGTGTATTTAGAGGAGATTTTGGCAACCAATTAACAGCTAGGGTTCTAAGTGGTGGCATCTCAAGTCTGGGAGAAATTCTGGTCCATTAGGAAAATTTAACATGTCGAAGCCCAGACTTAGACCCAGGGCCCTGGACAAAAACTGGGGCTTAATTTTCTGTGAAATATAGGCCATTTCTCTGCTTTTATAATGTCTGTTTAGAAGAGGTGTTGGGAATTCAATGAACAGCCTGAATTCTACGTGGTGACAACTTTAGTCTGGGAGAAATCCTGATCCATAAGGAAGTTTAGATGGCAGAAGTCCAGTCTCAGGCACAGAGCCCTGGACAAAAACAGACGCCTTTTTCCCTTCAAAAAGGAATCACACCCGCCCAGTTTCCTAATGCCTTTTGTAGGAAGTGTTTGTGATTCCAAATGTAGACAGGGTTCTAAGTGGTTGCAGCTCAAGTCTGGGAGAAATCCTGATCCATCCGGAAATTTAACAGGCAGAAGCCCAATATCCCTCCCAGGACCCTGGACACAAACAGGGGCCCTTTTCCCTTTGAAAAGAAACACGCATTCCCAGTTTCCTAATACCTTTTGGAGGAAGAGTTGTGACTCTAAATTAAGCCAGGGTTCTAAATGGTGGCATCTTTAGTCTGGGAGAAAGTATTTAGAAGAAAAGTGCACATGCTAGGCGTGTTTTGGCAGTAGCAAAAAGCTACCAGCGGTAGACGACACTTTACCTCCGTTAGAGAGAAATCGCCACAGGATACAAAGTGCGAACAAGGAAGCCGCAGAGCATCGGTGTGCCCTGCTCAGAGTACCGGTTGTCAGTGACTAGAGGCCGGATCAGCCTCAGTTAGCTTTGCTACGACATATCTATTCGTCATGCATCCTTCTGTGGTACATATCCGTGATGCAGAGAACTCATTTCTATGTGGAGTGCAAAGTGAGAACTGCTATGTGGTGCACACGCTTTCTCCTTAGCTTTAGGTACACTGCAGTGCTCTTAACTATGCATGTTTGAAAGAGTGCATAGTACGCTTACAAGAAGCAGGGCATTCTTGTATGGTACAGAGGGTTTAGAAGAAAAGTGCACGTGCCAGGCGTGTTTTGGCAGTAGCATAACCTACCAGCAGTGTGCTGTGAGAGTGGTTGACAACACTTCACCTCGGTTAGAGAGAAATCGCCGCAGAATACAAAGTACAAACAAGCATGTTAATCATCACTGGACTCCAAGCCGAGGACAAGGCTGTCTATTTTTGTGGTGCCTTGGACAGCAGCAGCTATGCTGCGCAGGGTCCATGGCACAGCCCCATGCGTGTGAGGACATGGAGGTGGTGGGATTGCACCATAACCTTGGCTCCTCCCCCTCTGCAGTCCTCACCCACAGCTCAGGCTCCATGGCCAGAGTCTCTGTGCCTGGAGGTACCTGGGCCGCATTGCCCTGACCAGGCTGATCTGTGCTTCTGGGATACTTACTGATGCCCATTTTCTTCCCTCTCTTCTCTCCCTCTCCAGGTTCCCTGGTCCAGGCAGTGCTGACTCAGCCATCTGAGGTGTGAGCCAACGTGGATGACACCGTCAGGTTCACCTGCTCCGGGGGTAGCAGCAGCAGCAATGACTATGCCTGGCTCCAGCAGAAGGTCCCTGGCAGTACCCCTGTCACTGTGATCTATGGTAATAGCAACAGGCCCTTGGGCATCCCTTCGCAGTTCTCTGGATCCAAGTCTGGCTCCACGGGCACATTAACCATCACTGATGTCCAAGCTGAGGACGAGTCTGTCTGTTTCTGTGGTGGCTATGACAGCAGCAGTGGCAGCTATGGTGTGAGGTAACAGTGAGCAACAGACAGTGACAGAGACTCAAAAAACAGGGGAAATATTTTACTCCATTTCCCTCCTGGTCATGGCGTAGCTGTGTTCCCCACAGCCTCTTAGTACTTCTGGCCATGTCCTCTTGTGCTGCCAAAGCTGCTTATGTGCAGCCATTCAGCAGTGGGATGGGCACTGCTCCACAAAAGTGCCTGTGACCATGTCCATATCTGATGGTTTGATTCCCTGAAACCTTGTCCAGGCAGGTCTGTGTACCTGGGACACTGACTGAACTCTTTTCCCCTCTCTCTTCTCCCTCTTCAGGTTCCCTGGTCCAGGCAGCACCACTGAGTCAGCCGTCCTCAATGTCAGCCAATGTGGGAGACACCATCAGGATCACCTGCTCTGAAGGCAATCCCAAAAAATACTTTGCCTGGTATCAGCTGATGACAAGAGACCCTCAGGCATCCCTTCGCAATTCTCCGGATCCACATCCGGCACCACAGCCACATTGACCATCACTGGGGTTCAAGCCGAGGACGAGGCTTTCTATTTCTGTGGTGGCCAGGACAGCAGCAGCTATGCTGATGAAGTGACAGAGAAATTAAAAGCGTAGATTTTCAGTCCTCGTGGCCAAGCAGAGTTGTGGATGTGGGACAGGAGCAGGTTTATGTCTCCTCTGCATGAACATGGCTATGAGTACTATTTTTTGTCCTAGAGAATACGAGGTGATTTTGTGGCTGGGGACCACTGTCCTCATCCCTACAAAACTCATGGTATAGCTGCGTTCCCCACCTCACTGCTTCTTGCTACTGATAACCATGTCCTCCTATATCTGCCAGAGCTGCCTCCCTGCTGAAATGCCTTGGCCTGGGCTCTACTCCTCAGATATGATTTGTGACTGTGGCAGGGTCCATGCTCCTCTGCCTGTGGCGGGGTCCATGCTCCTCTGACTGTGGCATTTCCTGTAACCTTGCTCCCCACACAGGTCTGTTCTCCTGGGGCACTGACTGACCCCCTCTCCTCCCCTCTCTCCTCTCCCTCTCTAGGTTCCCTGGTCCAGGCAGCAACAGTGACTCAGCCATCCTCGGTGTGAGACAACATGGGAGACACGGTCAGGATCACCTGCTCCTGTAGTAGCTATGGCAGCTATGGTTGGTACCAGCAGAAGGTCCCTGGCAGTGCCCCTGTCACTGTGACCTGTGCCAGCAGCAGCACACCTTCGGGCATCCCTTCGCAATTCTCCGGATCCTTGTCCGGCTCCACGGCCACGTTAACCATCACTGGGATCCAAGCCGAGGACGAGGCTGTCTATTTCTGTGGTAGTGAGGACAGCAGCAGTGGCAGTTGGAATGGTAATACAGAGATACGTGGAAATGAGGTACAGAGGAATTAAAAATGGAGATTGTCTGCCCTCTCTCAGGGTGAGCAGGGCTGTGGGCTCGAAGCAGCTTCATGTCCCCCTTCTGGAGGTCATTGGCTGTGAATGGCCTCCTGCTGGCCCCATGCTGTGCACGAGGCGACCCTGGGGCTGTGCAGTGCCTTGCATGGCCCTGTCGTCAGCCCCACAAACTCATTCTGCTGCCAGCCACGTCCTCTTGCTCTGCCAGGACTCTTCATGGGGCCATGGCCTTGGGCTCAGGCCTTGGGCTCTGTCTGAGGCAGTGATCCCTCTGTTCCATCAGGACCTTCTGGCACAGGAGCCCTGTCCTGCAGGTCAGAGAGGGCTGTCCTTGGGCACAGATGGACACCTCTCTTCTCCCCTCTCCCTCTCCACATTCCCTGGTTAGAGAGAAATTGCTGCAGGATACAAAGCGCGAACAAGGAAGCCGCAGAGCACTGGAGTGCCCTGCTCAGCATACCGGTTGTCAGTGACTAGAGGTATGAAGCAGGATCAATGACAGCTTGCTTTGCTACGACATACCTATTTGTCATGCAGACTTCTGAGGTACATAACCGTTATGCAGAAAACTCATTTCTATGTGGAGTGCAAGTGGGAACTACTGTGTGGTGTGCACGCTTTATCCTTAGCTTTAGGTACACTGCAGTGCTCTTCGCTATCCTCCCCACAAAAGGAGCAAATGAAGTGGATGAGACTTGGCTGTGATGATGTAACAGCACAAGGATTTGACTAAAGTTTGCACAGAGGTTTGGGAAAGCAAGTTGCTTTGGTTTTAATTGGCAGTGGTGTTGTAAAATATCTCAGAACTGACCAGCTGGGATTACAGGATATTTTCTGGCTGTAGCAGTTCCAGGTATTGCACATCAGTTTACACACTGTCAGACCCTTCGCTGTCCAAAAAAACTGCCTCCAGCACAGAAAGCCACTAATAATCAGAATGACAGCTTTGCTGCCATCTAAAATTGCCAAAAAATGACAAAGAGTATCCAGTAAACCTGCCACTTATTTTCCACAGCAGTTTTAACACTCAGAATATATGAACACTATGTTAACACTATAATCTCTTGCAATCAGCCTTATTCATGAGGACACACACGTTTCTTTCAGAAAAAGGTCACTCCATAAATCATTGAAACTGTGCTTCTTTCAGATAATAGATGAGCCTTTATTGCTAATGTATTTTTATTACCCTTCTGGTTGCACCAGCTGAATCTCTAAGAAAGCTTTTGCCATAACCCTGCTCCTTCACTGTTTGTTCCAATGAATATATGCAGAATAAAGGCACAATCACATATTTTGTGTTCCCGGTAATCCTGGGCAAATAATTCAAATATATTGCAACATTGTGTATATTAGTAATGCTGTGATGAAACTCGTCTAAATCTTGAACCTGCAAGTGTTTTCTTCTCAGGAAATTTATGAGACAAATAGTTTTGGTGAGTACTGGTGATCCTCCACTGAATTATGCTGGGCAGAGACAAAGGATACAGATAAAAAGCTTTTTCCTTCCTTCCACTGTCCACGTAACAAGAGATTTCCAAGAGTTCATTTTACTTCCCAGCATAAATCCCCTCTGATTCTGCATCACATCACCTAAACTCCTACATGTTTAACAGGAGATAAGAATGAAGTCAGCCTAGGAACTGTCAGCTCTGGGAAAAAGACACGATATGGCAGGGGGTTATCCTGGTATATACAAAAATACCCTGCTCTGATTTGTTAATCAGCTCTGACAGCAGAATGAAATGGTACATCCCTTGTGTATCTATACATTACATCCCATACATGTGACTTGAAATGCCTAGAATAAGCCTCTCGGAATTAGGTAATATTTAAAGGAAATGTGTCAGATTTAGTAATTTGAAAGCAGTTCTCTGCAGTTCCTTTGTGCAATTGAGCTCATAAAAAAAAATGTCACTCAAGCTTGTGCGTTAGTGATATTCTTGTTAGTTTCAAGAGTCTCCTTTCTATGATAACAAAAACGCAGAATTTTTCCTGATGATCCCCTGCGTATTTGAGGGTTCCTACTTTTCATGGGCTGTGTTTTCACAGGTAATAGATCACACAGGCACATTGTAATAGGATAATCCTTTGACCATCCAGAATCTTTTGGTCAGGCTATGGGAACTGCAAATTGGAATGGCTGTGCCAAACTGTCTGTAAAAATTAAAAAAATTATAATCAGATATTGTCTGTGTTTCTACAGTAACATTGGCTTGACTCATATGCAGGTCTAAACATCTTACTGTGCTCTGGCCTGCATAAACTTCCAAATTTAGATGTATTGGTATCACCTTTCTAATACTCCTAATTATTGGATTTCTCTAAAGTGTTTAGATTTAAGATACACTTATATCTGTGCTTTGATTTGAGCACTAGAGCATAAAGAATTGCAGTTTTCTTGGGACAACTCTTTTTCCAGCTGTTTAGTCCAGAATTTGAGTTGAGTTTTGCCTAACCATGCAGATTTAAACCAGTGCTTTGAGAACAGCTGTCAAAGTCCTCATCCATGAGGAGGTAAGTCATGAAATAATGGGCAAAGAACTGCTATGGCTGGCACCACCAGCGGGTTTAATTAGTCTTTAAACAATCAGAGTTGACAACTTCTACAAAATCACGATGTACCAGCAGGGTAGGAAGTTCTGCCAAGTATAAATATTGTTAAATTTTTGAATGACTTTCGCTGGTGTGTGATCTCACTGTGTGCTGTGCTGTGTGTGCAGAGGCTCACTTAGCACTGCTTTCAAGGCCAGCTCTGTGCTGCCATTGTCATTCCCTGGGGACACACAGGTGAGGGGTGCCAGTGGCCTTGCTCATCTCTGCACACAGCCTGGCTTCACACTCAAAACCTCTTGATGTGACACCATGAAAAATCAACCCAGTCCATGCCCTCGAGTTGCCAAATACACAGGCTGATTTCTCTGCAGTCCTTTGCTCATGATTTTATAAATCTCTTCTTCCCTTGACAGCATGCTTTGTATGCCTGCCTCTGCACTTCTTAGGCTCTCTATTTTCCTATCATCTCATGGATACGTGAGTCATCTTATTTGTGATCTGCTGAGCTGAGTGAGACATAGTAGAGTTGTGTGATTCAAGGCCATTAGTAAAGCAGCTAAAACTTGCATAATATATTCTTCTGTGTCTAAATCCCTGAGAGATTGAGTAACTGTTTTCTTTTTCACCCCAAGTGATTATGCAAGTGGATGAGTCACTGCTGTTATGATAGAGGAATTGTAATCTCTCTGTCTTTCCTGTTCTGTTTGGCCAGAAATTTATTTTATAGGACACCTTTGTTCAATCTCCTCTAAGTCTTTATATGTCACCAGAGACCTTTTCACTCTCTTCAGCTCACTTAAGATCATGTGCTCTGGTCTGGAAACTGCATTAAGTTAGGTTATTGTTGAAACAGATGGAGAAAAATGTTCACCTTAATCTAATACCCTGGAATGATATTACTGAGCTATTTAATCTCATTATTTATGGAAGCATTAGTGAAACTGAAATGTATTGAAAGGTATTTAAATACAATTAAATAAAATCTTACATAAAAAAACCCCATAACAATAACACAAATAGAGATAGATTGGAGGGAGTATTTTGCACAAAAGATCTGCAGTGACATCTGTGAATGAACCATGGAAGGCACTAGCAACAGATGGCTGGTAAAAAGGAGGAGGGAGTGAACAGTTTCATGCTAGATGAATGTGGCACCCTGCAAACAGCACAGGGTGCTGACAGAGGGCCTCCAGGGGTGCGGGATCTGACCCAGATGGGGCTGACACTGTTGGCTCAGCCCCAACCCAGTGCTGATGTGAGCTGTTTGTCCCAGGAGGAGCCTTGGAGCCAGAGGCATTGCTGGAGCTGGCACCTTCCCCCATCCCAGCTCAGCAGAGCCGGCACCAACCCCTGCTCCCCTGGCAGAACTGAGCTGGGCTCACCTGTGCTGCTGGACCACCTCAGGCTGTAACAGGGCATTGAGCACCATGTTTTATGTAGCCACTTCAAGAATGGGCACCCACAAAGCAAGCCAATCTTCTACTTCAGAATTGCCAGAGCACACTTATAAATGTTGCAGAGTTTATAGTTTCAAATGGTTTCATGCCTTTTCCTTGCTTGATATATTATCTTTTCATTAAGGCAGGGTTTATTTCCCCTGTCTCTGTGATCCCATCTCTCCCCTGGGAGCCTGCACTGAAATCCAGCTGGCCAGCCTTTGTGCATCAGCAGAACAGCTTCTAGTGAAACAACAGTGGGAGGAAAACTCAGGAATTTCTTGATTTAATCCTGCCTTGAGCAGTGAGGAGTTGTGTGACTTTAGGTGAGCCTCAGGACTATGTGAGTCAATATGTAATGTGACAAAATGAGCATATACCAGAGTCATGGCAGTTCATTAATCTTTAAATGCAGCTTGAAATCCAATGAGTGCCTGACCCATTTTTTCCCTTGCACTAAAAAGAGCAATACAGAATCATACTGGCCATGATAATTTCTCTTAGCTGGAGATTTTTTTTTTCCCCTTCTTTTCCATTGTCCCTCCCACTGCTGCTTTCCAAGATACTCTGAAGCCAGTGAAATAGTTCTTTCTCATAAATCTTTTAAATCATTTAAATCCTCCCAGTGTACCAGCTGACATTTCAGATGTTGCATTTTTGCATTTGTGCCAGGAAGTTTTGAGTGTGTTACAGTTGCTTATGTTGTTATAATTTTTTAAAGAAGGCAAAACAGTTCCTTCCTCTTGTGTCTCCAGCAGAAACTGTTTCTCCTTGAGAAAGGAGTTCACATGATCATATGTATGCGTCAGATAAATCCCTTCCCACGTTTGATATTTGCTAAGTTGAATGATTGTTATTCCAAAACCATAGCTGGGATGGTTGTGAGATTTAACATCTCCAGAGCAGTTTTTTCTTCTATTCACAAGCTTTAAAGAAATAGTCTAAAACCTAAAACTTAGAAAGACTCAGTAGCCAAACACTCTCAGTTGTGTTATCTTCACAAATATTATTCCCTGTTTGTTTGTTTAAAGTTGGCCAAGAGTTCCAGAAATACTTTTAAGATTACCAAAATGGGCATCCAGCTCAGAAAGGAACTCTGTATTTAGAAACTCTGAAATACTACTGGGGGGGTGGCTGTGCTGTTAACTCTTTTCTGGTTGTTCTGAACTTCCGTGGCATTGGGGAATGAGTCATAACATTCTTCTTCTTTATCTGTTTTTCCCATCCTAGATGATTTAGAAGAAGAAGTCTGCTGGGGAAGTCTAATAATACAATGCCATGCTAGTCACATCTCTGGGTTCAACAGGTTTGTTGCCCGAGAGAGGGTAAATCAAGCAGTTTGCAGAAGGCAGTGCAGGGCAGGAGCTGACAAGGCTCAGCATTCACAGCATCTGCGTGCACTGCGGGCAGAAACTGCCACAGCTTTAATCCTGGAAGGGAAGGAAGAGGAAGAACTGAAGGCTGAGTGTTTGTTTATCAGGGCATCTTACAACCAGCTTCCTCCTGCAGAGCACACTTGAGGAAACGGCGCTGCAGATGCATACAGTCAGTTTGAAGTGCACGTTAAGTGTGTCGTGTTCCTGTGAAGCCGAGCACATCCATAGGAAACAAAAGCAGGTCACTGTGCTCAGCGTGACATACACAGGTGCTTCAGTGGCACAAGCAGAGTGATTTCCCCCTGTTATAAATACTAGTTCACTTCTGAATTTGTTGACTCCACAGGACCACTTAAAATTTGTAATTAAAAGGTGTGCTGGTATAACTGTATTTCCTACTTTGTTTTCCCAGGCTTGTGCAGAACCCAATGCCTGGACAGGCCCACAGTACAATTCTCGTGGATATTTTCTTTTCAAAGCTGTTTTATTTCAAACATGTATTTTGTATCATTACTGTCTTCAAAAAATTTGATGCAAAATCCATCAAAGCAATGCCCCTGTGTGTTTCAGTGTATGCCACACTACCAGTGGGTTCTGGCTGAGAAACAGTCCTTGCAAGAGCTGAGTTCTCCATGCAGCCAGTGAAGGTGGACAGACAGGATGAATTGCTCTCTGATACCTGATCTACCACCGTTCCCTTAGTCCTGGCCTCTATTTACTGTCACGGTGCTTTGATGTCTTATTTTTAGATGAGCTTTTGTGGTTTTAAAATTAAAGTCTGATTATAGCTGGGTATTAATTTTAGTGAAAAAAAATAAATGTGGAAAACCTGACACATGCTGGTCAGCAAGAAACATGCTGGGCACTGGGAATCTCAGCTCAATTACCTGTCTCTAGGGTTTCAAATTTACTTAGTGTTTTATGGTTAGGCAGAATCTGATGTGAAGATGTTGCTTAACAGAAGAGTCATTATTTACCATTAATAAAACTGATACCGTGACAAATTCCTTATGGCATAGATGTGCTATCATATCTTGGCAATGGTAGCAGAAGAAATTTTTCTGCCTGGCTTGCAGGCTTGTCTTCATTGTAAAAAGAAAAATAATGAGGCTGCAATTACCCAGCTTGGAACTAAACGAACCCAACTGAAAGTGCTGAATGATTAAAGATGACTCCTATCTGCTTCCCAATTGTGGCTTTTTTGGATACCATCACTGACAGTGCCAGCTCCTGGCCCTCCCTGGGCTGGATCCATGGCCAGCAGGCACAGCTCAGTTGTTTGGACTGTGGTGCTGTCCCAGTTTGAAGCATCGTGGAACAAATAGTGGTAAATATTCCACAAGCCTTGCCAAAAATGACCTGCTTACACGAGGAAGTCAGCATGCAGCAAATTGGGATGAAATTCAGAGCACACAAACCTCTCCATGTTGTTTCTCGGAGTAAAGAAGCCCATCATGTAGTGGTTTACTCTAAAACAGTAATTATTTTGCATGTGGGATCACACACTTCTCCCTCCAACATCCAACATTTTAATATCAAATCTATCAGGTTTCTCTAATTTTGCATCTTAATAGATTTAAGAGTTTGGTTTTTTCTCTTGTACAAATAAAGATGGGAAAAGCAGGTCTGTTATTATACTAATTCTAGTTCTCAGTTTCATACAATATCTTGTTAACCAGTAACACAACAACTACCAGACTTACTTCCCAAGTTGGTTTAGATACTGAAAAGCTGGTGACTTCTTGTCTTCAGGACAGAAATGGTGTGTTTGGTGGAGCTCTTGGAGAGATGGGAATGAACTTCCCTTGCAATGAAGAGGCATAAAAGAATGTTTCCAGGTGCCCAGCTGGCTATGTTCTTGTTCAACTCATCCTTGAAGAGAGCTGATTTAATTATATTATTAATGATAATTTACAGTTCCTGGAGACTTGGATAAATAATAACCAAAAGGCCTCTTAGCCACAATAAAGCGGATTTTCCCTCCTGGCTGCTCAGTTTGAGCTCTTGCTCCTACAGGAAAGCAGGTAGTGGAGCCCACACCTCTTGTCTGATCTGCAAGATCTCGTGCTGGTTGCCATAGAGGTGGAGAGCTGAGGCCCTTTTCTGAAACAATTCTGCACTGCAAATGTCTGTTGGGTACCACGACCCCCCTGTCAGCAGCTCGGTCCCTGGAGCTGGACACATGCAGGTGCCCAGCGTGTTGTAGGGGCTTCTCCCTGGAATCCTGCCTGTGCAGGATGGGCAGCACATCAAAGGGGGTTCAAACAGAGAAATGTATCTGTCCATACAGAAATAACAGCACAACTGTCATACTGATGGCTTGCTGCATACCTGGCAGGTCACATCACTGCCACAACCATTGCGGGAGTGAGGAGACATTGGGCACCACAGCAATTTGGGCAAAGGCTGCTTTGGGTGGTGACTGGCATTTACTTCTCACTCAGAGGGCAAGAAACCAGCCCAAACACAGACTTTTAGGTCAAATACACCTGAAAGTTTTTGGCCCAAGACAGCCTGGATGGTGGCTTTTATTAAAGGGTCTTGTGCAAGACTTTCCTGTGAGATACCCAACTTGGGACTGTGTGGAGCTAAGGTTTTAACATATAGCTCAAGAAAGCTGATGTCTATTTAAATACTATTGATAGATTATTCTTGCAATGGATAATCTGAATAAAGACCCTTGATACTTTATCAGGCCAAGCTTTGTAAACCTTGAAAACAATTGCTTGAGAGACGTTATAAAAAGAAATTATTTAATCTACAAAAGTGAGTGGCAACAAGGGTCTCTTTGAAAACGTTTATCTCTGTCTCCAAAAAGCCATAATCCTGCATAAAAGTGAAAATTTTACACCTGTCCAAGAAAACCCAGCCCAACTATGGGAGAAAGTAAGACTCTGAAACAAATATAGTGAACTAAGAGAGTAAGAACACTTTGAAAACTGTAAATCCTGGAATAACCATTAGGGAATAGCCATGTCATTAACAGCAGTACATAAAATACCTCTCAAAGCAGCAGGAAGTGAGACTGGCCATGATTAGGTGAGGAAGGTCTGTCTGCTGGCACAGACCCATGAGAGCATCGGGCCATCCATCTGTGATGGCCATGGAGGAGCTGCCAGTAGCAGAGCAGACAAGGTTAATGTTCTGGGCTGGGTGAAACTCTGTCTCTGCAGCACTTATGTAGCTGTCTGTCCTTCCACCAGTCACCTGCCAAAAGGAGATGATCATACAAGTACCTCTTTTACTTTCTCTGTCTTGGCTATTTAAAGGAATAAGTTTTCTGACTGTTTCAGTAGGGATGAGCAGGGATCTCAGATTGAGACACTGCTGTATCTGAGAACTGCTGGCTCTGCCTCCTGGCAAATCCTATGCCCCACAGCACCCTGCATTCATCCCAGGAGCCAGCACTCTCCTCTGCCCACAGCTGGTAAGGAAGAACAAGGTTCCCTCAGCCACTGTGTCCACCCTGGGGTGGCAGAGCCCTTCTCTGGGGCACTCAGTATTCAGGACAGCCCTGTTACCACGTCTTACACCTCCCTGTGCCAGCCACTGCACACCTGGGCTGCACCTGAAACCCAGGGCTTGTTGCCAGTGTGGTGCTGGGAGCAGAGGGCTGTGTGCAGGGCCTGGGTGAAATGCTCCCAGGTCACCAGGCAAATCCTGTTTTTATTTCATGTACACTGTTGGCACAAACAGAATATTTTGTCCTCTAACCAGAACACAGAGCTCTTCTCATGGAGCACCCTGACTTCCTGCTGCTCTCAAAGTCACAGTGATGCTGCACCTTCTGACTTCAGGGTCTGTGGCCTTGGCAAGAGCTAGAGTAGATAAATGGGACCATGTCTAAGGGCATGGATACACAGGACACAGAAGCAGCCTTGCTGGGCTCATCCTGGCTGGTGCAGTGGTCAGCTGCTTCACAAGAAGGCATCTGGTTACACAAACTCCTTTAATCAACCAACATGGAAAGCAAGGAAACTTGCTGAATTTTTTCCTAACTATAGGTAGAGTGTATATGGTGAAGCCTGAAGATTGCAGTCCTCTGAGTCACACAGAGGATTAATAACACGAGTTGAATCCCTCACTATTCCAGAGCAGGAGTCTTCTTTGGAGACTTTGTGGAATAAAGTCATATAAAAGCCTATTTAGCTGAGAGCACAAGTTAGAATCAAAATATTTACTTGTCTGCCGCACATGGGCAACAGGAATCCTTGTCTGCTTGCCAACCACCGGAGAACAATCAGCTGCTGGCTGGGTGGCTCTGGCATGTATTAAACACTGACAGAGATGACTGGTTCTTATTTATCAGCAAACCCCTTTGCTCTTCAAAAGGGGTTGGCACAGCTGCCAACCCAGCCTGCTCCTTGATTTCTTCCAGCTACACTCTCTGTCACTATCAGAGAGACAAAGGGAAGAAGTACCTGTTTGTGGACCTCAGGGCATGCCCTGCTTCCCTGCCAGTAACACCTGAGCAGTCAGTCATGATCAGCTTAACCAATACCTCTCTTGCTATACCTTCTCATCCTGACAATAATTTTTAGCTTTTTCTGTAGATCTGACCCTTCCTAGCAAGCAGGATGAACCTATTTAATTAATACTTGTATTTCTTCCCTGCTCTGAACACATCCTGAGCCAACAGAGACGTTATTCACACTGTGTCCCAGACAAGAAAGCTTTTACCACAAGGGATGATTTTCTGATGAAGCATGTGCTGGATGTGTGACCTTTGTGGGTTTACGCTGGAGAAGCTTCTGGAGTCCTTTAGACAAACAAACCCCTTAGCAAGCAGGATTTATGCGTGTTTTGTAGCCTTTGTGCCCAGAACCAGCTGCGGCTCTTGCTCCTATCAGCAGCAGGTAAAGTGCTTCTTACAGAGAGTGTTTGAGGGACTTTGGAAGGGGCTATGGGACCCCTTGGGAAACACGTGGTGTAGGCAGTCTGTCACTGCCCGGGGACTCTGGCTTGCCATGAGATCCGAGCTGGAGATCTGCTTGTATTTATGCAGCTGCAAAGAGGTAATTGTCAAGTGACTTATTTTGCAAGAGCCTTTGGACAGAAGGGATTTTGCCAAAATGAAGGATGAGAGGGTGCATGTCCATGATGGGCTTCCAGCAAAACCTTGGAACTAGGCTTTTGGAACTATTAAACACAAAATTCATTTATTTTCTAAACTGAAGACATTCCCTAGGGAAAAATTAGAAAAAAAAAAAAAAAAAAGTTTCGGCTGAGACTCCCACGTATCTAGTAGGAGCAATCCTTTTTGGAGGTGTTTGCCACAGAGGCAGAGGAGATAAGGTCAGCGGAAAGAAGTGGCCAGGAAGGGGGGAAGGAACGAACTCATGGAGTGAAATTGCCCAGAAGCAAAGCTCAGCCACTCACTTTGCAATGAAAAGCTTTATCATCTCTGCACAGATTAGTGCAACTAAAAATAGCTTCAGCTCAAAGTAAACAGTTTTCTGAGTGTGCTCTGCCCTGCTGGAATGCCAGCCCCACACAGAGCCACCATGGCAGCAGCCACAGATATGTCCCCACGGTCCCAGTGCCCAGAGGGGCTCCCCACATCCCTGCTCAGACCCTCAACCCTGCCCGTTAATAGGGGTGATCCTGGAGGGGGGAGGGGTCACTAATGAGTTTAGCCTCATTACAAGATTTTCTGTGTTTCACTTATTGAACCCTTCTGATGAGCAACTTCTATAAAAACAAAATGGGTCTGAACACTGGGTAATTCATTCAGACATCCCAACACCCACTCTCTCTTCCCGAATCAACAGCAAGCAGTGTCCCTCCCTTGACAGCAAAAAGAGTGGCTTGTCACTAAAGCTGCTTTTACGTGTTGATTTCTCTTCTCGTGAATCTCCAAGTGAAGCTGTTATTTGATGGCTTAAGATATCCACTCCTGCCTTGGGGAACCCAGCACATCAGTGAAATATGTTCTGTAGGGGGCTTATGGATCAAAAAAAGTTTAAGTATTTATTTTATTGGAGGAAGTCTGCAAAAAAAAAACAGGTTGTCCCATTTTTTTCCATGCGTATCTTGTGTCATTCCACATTTCCTTGCAATCTTGATGACATCAAGTGACATGGAGACCTCAGTGCCTGGGAAATGCAGTGGGAAGTTGCTCTTAGTGAGGAGGCTGTGTGCTACATCAGCACTGCTCCAGCCCTGGCAGCACGGGCTGTCTGGGGAAGAGAGGCTTAGGCTGCACAAACATTGGGGTCAGAGGCAGGTCAGACCCTTGTGAAGTGACAGCCTGTCTCCTTGGACTCCAGAGCTCCTCAGTGGCCTTTGTGCTGGTGGTTTTCCTTGCTGGGGCAGGCAGCGTGCAGTCCAGCACGGCAGTGCTGCTTCAGGGCTGTGCTTCTTTACACTGCACCCTTTGGGATACTCTCACCTCATCTGGACATTTGCCCTCTGAGATTGCTTTGGTTATGCCCCTCTGCCAGCTAAAGTTGACAGTCAGCCTGCAGGGCAGTGTCTGTGCTTTCCCATCCCATGTGGCACCAGAGTAGCCAAGGTGGCACCCAGAGCAAGGGCTGTCAGCCAGCACAAGACATCCTTTCCCTGGATCATTGCTCTCTGCATCCCACTCTGTGGCACAGAATTAAAAAATTCACAGTTCACTGCAGACCAACTGCAAGGTCAAAAGCAGCAGAGCCAAACCTCCAGTTGTCCACAGTGGTAATGGCATCACCATCGATTTTGGGCTATGCAGTACAGCACAGTACGAGGCAGATGGAGTCAACAGCCTCACCAAAGACAAACGTGTGAGTAAAGCAGGAGCCACTAAAGGCTGATTGTGGCTGCAGCTGAGTCAGTGAGCTCAAGGTTGTGACACCGTGCGTCACACAGGGCAAGCCACGCCAGGCAGCTCTAACCTCTGCCCATCACCTCCAGATCAATGTCTTATGGTGGAGAGAGCAACAGGAAAAGATAGTGAGCATGAGCATCAGGAGTTATTGGAAAATGTCAGCCTTTCCTTAAGAACAGGAAGACTGAACACATTGAAAGCCATGCATTTTTATCCTAATGCATTAAGATTTCAGGCAAATTTTTTGGCATCTTGGGCCTGCCACCCCTTCTCCCACTTGTGAAAAAAAAATACAGTCTGTAGAAAAACTAAAACTGCATTTTATTATTTTTTTACTTAAAAAGAGTTTTAATGGAAAATGTTTGACTAGTCGGTGTAGGGGATGGTGTTAGATGAAAAAGCCACTGTAAGGACACACAAGTGTGTGCAGAAAAGGATGGACTTTGTGGTAGATGCTTGGGGGGGGCCTGTTTCCAGGACCACACACGCAGGACTGGGAGCTTTGAGCAAGACAAGATGTGTCTTAATCTAGAAGTACATACACTGAGCTCCTGGCTTTCCAAAGGACTTGGCTGCTGCCATTGTTCATTGTTGCCTGTTCTGTAATGGCGTGGACCACATTCTGCCAGGGAAATGCCTGGGTAACTGGTGTAGCACTTGCATCCTTACCAGACTCAGCCTCCAAACCCTGCGGTCCAAGTGAAGCTCTAACCTTCTGGATCCCTTTCAAATGTGTGCTGGAGTAAAGGGAAAACTGCAGCCTTGGCCAGACCAGCACAGGCAGTCTCCTGAGGCTGTGCTGGCCCTTGGCACAGCAGAGCCCTCCTCCCTCCCTGGCATCTCATGAAGACAGGCAGGGCATTGTGGTGAATCCCTTACTGCTACTTTTGGGTAAGAGCAGCAATGTGTGTCTCAAAACGACTGGAGAGAGATGAGTTCTGCCAGGTAATGCATCTCAGGAAATCAAGTGGGCTTCCTGGGGCTGCTTTTGAACTAAAACTGAATTGAGTCAGGAGGCTGTACAAGGTAGGTTTAGGGATGCACTGAGCATGGGTGTGTTTTGCTCTATCAAGGTCCACTGCCCTTCATCTGTGCCTCAGCATTGTCATCAGGGTGTTTCCTGTGCTGCCTGCTGCTGTTGTTGGTGGTTTTATCTCTTCCTCTGATCCTGTGGGTATCTTTCACAGCAACCACTACGTTTTTGGGCACACACAAATTCTGGCTGGAGGTGGTGATGGCAGCAGAGGTGGAGAAGGTCGAAGTGTGCAGGGTGGTGCTGGGGTGGGAGGAGAGGAGGGTGCTCTTCTCCTGGCACTGAGTGGCTCTGGGTCCCATCTGTCATGGGAAAGCTGCAGGAATGCAGAGATGCCACTTCTGTGCCTGTCTGGTGCTCAGCAAGACAGTGGGTTGGGAAAGTGTTCCTGGCTCACACCACTCACTTTGCATGCAACCTGAAACAAAAACTTGCCTAGCTCGAGTGGGGATTGGATCCATTCCTTGGCAAACACCCTTTGTGCTCCCCAGTTGAGTTGCAAGGACCTGAGTGCTCTTACAGCAGGAATGAAGCAAATCTTTCACTCTTTCAGCAAAGCTATTAGCACTAATGAGCCCTGTTGTAGCAGAGATCAGGCAGGAGCAGGCAGCACTATGCACATTCCTGTGTGCTCACACACCTTCCCTCCATGCTGCTGGGGCCAGGCAGTAGCTTAGGCCCAGAGGACTGCAGCCACTTTGAGTGTTTGGTTTCAGCCACCCAGTCTGCAAGGCTGATGGGACACCAGGAGGTGATGCCGGCTAGAAGGACCTTCCTCAGTCCATGTGGTGCTGAGAACATCCAAAATTTCCTCTTCTTCCCTAGTGACCTTGAGCTCACTGAGAGCTCCCAGGGTGTGCTTCACAAAGGCAGGTTTTAAATGGGGAACTGCACCTTCCCTCTTAAATCCAGGTGCTAACACCAGCTGACTCTGCATTTCACCCCCAAATACAGCTGGCACACAGGGGCAGATGTGCTGAAGTACTCCTGGTTTTTACTCCATGGGAGTCAGTGGAGCAAGAAGTGTTCCAAAACAACACACGGGTTTTTCTTGGGAGGTACTTTGACAGCGCTCTACAGCTGGTACGATAGCTCAGGCTGCACGGAGTGTGATGGTGTGTGTGCCAGGCCCGGTGGAGAGGATAAAGGGTGGGATGCGGGTGGGATGCAGGTGGGACGTGCATCCAAGCAATATGCCAGAGAAACCTGGGGAGCAGCAGGCAGGAAGGAGCGCCGGGCAGCAGAAACCCCAGCGCATCGAAGGGAGGATGCTCGGGCACACGCAGCTGCCAGGGGATGGGGTTACAACCCGAAGCTAAACAAAGATCCCTGTGAAAAGGAAACGGATCCCTCCTGCCGACTGTAAGGTAGGAGCCGAGCGGGAGCGGCTTGACATCATCGGGCAGAGCATTGGATTACAGCAGGCAGGGACTGACTCGAGGAGAGAACACGCCCCTTGGCCCCACAAGTGCAACTTCATTTAGCAGCTCCCAGGAGAAGGAAACTGCAAGTCGGAAAGTGGCTGCGAGGCTGCAGGCCGGCTTGGCTGCTGGCCACGGCGGGCAGGGACGGCAGGAGGGGGACTCCAGCCTGGGCTCCTCGCTGGCAGGAGGGTGTTATCCAGCCTGGGCTCCTCTTTGGCGGGACACGGCGCTCGGGAGAGGAGGAGCGGCAGCAGCGGAGCTGTAAGTAGAGCTGCGCTCGCCGCGGTGGGGGCGAGGGGCTGGTGGTGACAGGGACACCTGCAGCCAGGAGCTCCTGTGCTGCCCACGGCCTCGCCACCAGACAGGGCTTTGTTCGGAGACACGGTGAACTTTTACCCACCCGGCTGCCGACAGCGAGGGGTTTGCTGCCGGCAAACCGTGGGCTGGAAAAGCAGAGCTGCATGCCGGTTTGTGTGCTGGTGGGAGAAGCCGCTCGCAGGCTCGGCAGGGAGGTGGCTGTGCTCGCTCGGGATATAATGCGCTTCAGCACCCACCGAGAAGGGGTAGCAGGGACAGCAGACTCAGAGGATAGAAATCACAGAGCACCGTGGATCAGTGACCCCCGTGGGGATTTCCGGCCTCATTTCCAGCATGTGGCCGTTTATTCTGAGCGCTTTGCCGGAGGGAATCCCTTCCAGCACGGGAGTGGGACAGGCACCGGGGACAGGCGCCCGGGACAGGCACCCGGCGGTCCAGTAGTGCGGGGCCGGGCTGGGAATCCATCCCTCGGGATGGCAGAGCCAGGCTGGGAATCCATTCCTCGGGATGGCAGAGCAGGGTTGGGAATCCATCCCTCGGGATGGCAAAGAGAGGCTGGGAATCCATCCCTCGGGATGGCAGAGCTGTACGGCTGCCCGGGACTCCCCTCGGAACTGTGGACACCAGCAGAGCTTTGTGGCAGTGGGAGCAGGCTCGGAGACTTGCTGGCATCCGGCTTCCAATGAAATGTTTGAAAATGCAAACACTTCGGATAAAAAAAAAGAACTGCTGTGTGGTGGTATTCTCAGGAGGCTTTGCAAATTCCTCCACCTCGAAGTTGTGTGTCTTACCTCTCTCTGGATCCCTCTAAGCAGCTGTAGTGAGCTTAGTGGGGAGATTTCACACGCATGTAATGCCTTGGCCCCTAAGGCGAGTTAGGGAAATTTCCTTTTGCTTGGAAGGAATAAATGGTTTTGCAGATCAAGAGCCAAGTATAGCTGTGAACCCAGAGGCAATGCCCTGGGTGCCTGTTCTGGTGACTCAAACCAGGCGGAGGCCAAGTCGGGGTCAATGAGCACGGGGCTGCTGCTGCATGATTTGTGGGGTGGGTACGGCTCCATTGGGTGGCTGAGACTCTGATTGTGACAGTCCCTCGAGCTCTGGGCTGTTTGCTTGGCATGGCTGGCTTAGTTCCTGTGGGGCAGCACTTGACTCTTGGCTGAAAAGAGCCACCCTGCTAATGTGTGGCCACCCAGCTAAGAAATTGCCACCTTTCAGCTCTTGTGAGGGATGGTGTCTATGAAAGAAGGATCTGTGAAGAGATCCTCAATGGCCGAATTTGTTTATAATGCAGATGTAGGCTAAATAGTGATTTATGAACATGGATGTACCAATACAACTTAATGTACCTTGGGCACAGAACACAGCATTGAGTCCTTCAGACAGAGTTCCACAGGGATATGAGCACCCCATGCCATCATTTTGGGGGACACTTTCTACAGAGCAGATGACTCAGATGCCTCAGAGAACTGGATACAATTAGCTACAGTACATAGGCAGCTTGGTCACAAAGAGATGAAGCCCAGGAATGTTCACAGCTGTGCATCTTCCAACCACCTGGTACTTCTGTACCCAGTGGCTGATTCTGAAGGGTGTACAGGCTCATGATGAGCTAGGGTGGGAAGCTTTGCTTTTTTGCTCTCATTTCAAAAAGGAATCAATGTATTTTTGATCCCACTCAGAGGAATACCCACAGGCACACAACCTTGCCACTCAAAATAACTATGGAAGACATTTTCCAAGCTGCTAACATTTCCTGATCTCCCACATTTCAGAGCCAGTTCCTGCAGCACACTGCTGTGCATTAATGCCTCCAGCTTGTCTGGGCACCCAAGCACCAGCATCATTCCTGTTTTACATGGGCCTCACACAAAGCAGATGATTTCCCTGGGCTCACACGTCTGTGGCAGAATGAGGGGCGAATCCACAAAGCCATAAGGAACAGCAGAAGCTTCTACCTGGCTTTTTCGTTTGCCTGTGTCACCCTGTTCTGATCACTCCCATTTTTCACACTCCAATTGTTTCTCCACACCCTTAGGGGTTTCTTTAATGTCATCAAAGCTGTTTATATGGACTGAACCAGAAAATAAATTTTCCATCACAACATCCATTTCAGAGAGGATAAGAGGAGAAGAAGCCCACTGCTTCTGGCTGTCTTTTGCTCACGACTAGGAAAAGAAAAGTCATAAGGGAAGCACAGCCAGCACCAGCCAGGGAGAAGGGAAGGTTCATGTATTCCATGGGCCTTGTCCCAGGCTCCTCATGGTGGCTGTTAGAGAGGTTGGGATCGCTCCAGATCTTGCCTGGAACCTGCAGCACAAGCAGGAAGAGCAGCAGTTGGACAATGAACTGCCCTGGGCCCCGCTTCAAAACTCTCACTCTCTTCAAGCCTAAGGGAGCATGTACTTTGCACCACTCATTTCTGGTTTCCACAGCAAGTTCCCCAGCACTTCCCTTCCCAGGAGAGCCCAGAGAGGCCAGGTGCTCTTTGCACAGCTCCTCCATGCAGGCACATTGCTGCTCACAAGCCCTGCCTGGGGAACTCCCCGGCGGGCTCCGAAATGCCATTTCTGTTGATACTTGCAGTGATGTAATAAGCCAAACATATCCCCACCAGAGCATCACCAACTTTACTGGAGTTACTGGAACCACAAAGGGTAATTAATATGTGGTGCTCATTGCCATGAGATACCCGTGGAACAAAGAGCTCCTAAGGCATTTGAATGGATATCAGGGCAGTTATCTGGGTAACAAAACAATCCTGGCTATGATTAAGAGGATATTGCATTGTAAGCATTGTAACACCTTCTGGCTCAGAGTCATTAGGGACTTATGAAAAGCATTCCATGACAATTAGAGGTTTTCTTGTAGCTCTGAAGCTGAGGATGCCAGCTGCTGCTGGAGACAGGGCACTAAATGAGGCAGTCTGGCTGCTCTGGGAGGACCAGGCTGCTGCCCTGATCAGCCGTGCATGCAGCCTGTTGTTTACCCAGCAGCCAAGAGACACAAGAACAACCTCTCTGCTGCCATCACCTTGCTTGAAACCAGGATTTCCTCTCTGGATCAAAGCAGCACCACAACAGCTGTTGTGTAGAACAGTCTTGAATTCTGCCAAAAAAACATTCTGGGGTGTGTTTATTTGGAACATACTTTCATTTTGAAGCAATGCTGAGAGAGCTAAGGTTGTTTCACTTGTTTGCTCCTTTTGGGTAACAGCTGATCACCATGGAGGGAATCTGAACTTCAAACACATGCAATCGTGCACGTTGAATAGGACAAGAGAAAATGGTCTTAAGTTGCAACCAGGGAAGGTTTAGGTTAAATATTGGGAAAAATTTCTTCACCCAAAAGGGTTGTCAAACACTGAAACAGGCTGCCTAGGGAAGCGGTGGAGTCACTGTCCCTGGAGATGTTAAAAAAGATGTGTGGATGTGGTGCTTGGGGACATGGCTTAGTGATGGACTTGTTGACCTTAAAGATCTTTTTCAATCTAAGTTATTCTATATTTCTATGCTGATGCCCTTGTAATTTATTCCTGATAGGGTATGGATGCTTATCTAGACAATGAACATTTGCAGTAGGGTCCCAAAATAATCCATGGTACCTTGATGTGTTCCAGGACTAAACTACCAAAAAAAGTCACTGCAGCCCATCCTTAGGTAGCACCAATCCACGTGCCACTATTAAAGTTCCAAACAGCCCGGCCTTTGTGCTGAGGGGCCTCTGGAGCTCTGCCCATCACCCTGGGAGCAGCAGGACCAGGTGAGCCAGAAGAAGATGAGCCTTTGTAGATGGAGCAGGAGGGTCAGCTTCAAATCTGCAGAATCCAGATGCCCAAGCAAGGGCTATAGGGACATCTAGGTGGAGCAGGGTTTACCAGCTGCTGAAGAGTTTTTGTCTCCAAAGCTAGCTGTTTTTTGAGAGAGAAAATGGGGGTTTCCCATCATGTCCCATCACAAACAGGGCTACTCAGTGATAACTTCTACTTCAGAGCATCATTGCTCCAGTTTACTTTAAGCCTCTCTTGGCAGAGGCCCACGTGTTTTGAGATATTTTGCAACACTGCTGAAGTGCTGGAGGTTTAACTGTTTGGGCAGAGTAACCCACAAGCCAGGGCAGAAAGGCAAAGGAGGAGAATAAAAACTCGTGAATTTCCAAAGTTGTGTTTCTTCCTTCCTGCTTTTGTTTGTTTGTTTGGTGCCCGAAAAGGGCAATGCGTATTCCCAGAGTTGTGGGAATACTGTTTCTTTTCCGGTCCACTGTTTCCAGTAAGCACTTTGCTATAAATGGGGTTTAGACAAACAAAAGTTTATTGTTAAATTCCTGTGTCTTTGTTTAGCTCCTGTCATGATAATAATTAGCATTTTCCACTTCTGCAAGCCTGTCATCTGCAGAGCTGAAAGTGCTTTAAAATATTTGAAACATCCAACAGTGGGAGGGAGTATTAATAGCTCCATTTAACAGATGGGCAAACTGACACATAAAAGTAGCAAGTGCCCTGTCCTTGAAGCAGGGCCAGAGCCAGCAAGTAGTCAGCTCCAACTACAAAGTTTTGAAAGTGGGTCAAAAAAATAAAGAGAAAGGCTGTAGATCTGTCCCAGTTTGGAAAATGGTGGGAAATATTTTCTGTTGCAGTGATACTCAGCCCAGATGGACCAGACAGATGAATTGCTAGATGAGCTACTGCTTATATGGTTAAATGGCTCATCCCTTGATTTCTGTCCTGCTAACATTTGTCCCTGGGACAAAGGGAAAAACACAGTCCATGATGTTCCAAAATAGTCAGAAAGCTGAAACAGCTGCTAAAATAAGCAAGTCTCCTGTTGGCTGAGCTCTGCAGGTCAGGGAATTGCAAAGCACCCACAGATGTTGAGACCACAGAGGAAATGTCTTTGAGCAGGGCTTGGGGACAGCAGGAGGAGGCTCAGCTGTGCACAGACAGCAGAGCTCCAAGGAGCTGGACACAGACCCAGCAAAGCAACCAGAACCAGATTAAACTTGCCCTTTCACCTCGGAGAGGCTGATATGGGAGTTTCACTTCTTTAAAGGGCAGCAGAGCTGCAAACCAATATTCATTTATAGTCTGGAGACAGCTGCTGGTCCCTGCAGCGCAGGTCAGGACATGAGATGTCTCAGTTCTCCCAGCACCTGAAGGAGGGCAAAGAAAGAAGCAAAACCAAAGAGGACTCCTCTGTGCAGCCCAGCTGGACTTTCCATGTGCTTTAACACAGCAGTCCAAGTCTATTAGCACAAACCCTCCTGAGGAGGACACAACATCCCACAGCCCCTAGGCTGGTGTCTCCACCAAGCCAGGCTCCATCTGAGTCTGCTGGGCAGAGCCCTGCCAGCCCCTGCCACCCCTCTGCTATCCTGGTCATACAGTGGGAACAGCAGCTGAGCTTTATGCTTCCCAAAACAAGCACAGATAATGTTTTCTTATTTTCTTTCTTTTTTTCTTCTTCCCCAGAAGCTGTTGTCCTGCTCTGCATGAAGTGTGTTTGAAGTCATGTCCAGAAGGAAAGTCATCTAAATCAGGTAGGGACTCCCACTATGGCTGATAAAGCTTTTACTCACAGGGAAATATTACAAACAGAAATGGGTTTTTTCCTTCCTGTAGCATTGAGTCACTTGACCTCCCTCTGAATTACTAGATGCTAGAAAGCTTCTAAGAGGAAAAAAGTACTAACAATTCCACCATAATGACTTTTCTGCTGTAGTATCCACACCTCACAGCCATGTCCTTGTACCAAGCCACATTGCAGCTCTGACTGCAAGCAGCCACAGTGCCAGTTGTGCTCTGTGGCCTCTCCCTGCCAGTAGTGGGGATGTGCTGTGCAAATCCTGCTAAAGTCTTTACATGTGTGTAATGTTGTGAGTTCTGTTGTATGTGTAGTGTCAGCCCAGCAAGATCCAGGAACCCCCAAAGCCCAACCTTTCATGGTTCCTGCACAAATGGCAAGTTCTCTCTGTGGCTTTACCTGTGGCTCCTGCACTCAGAGCATCCCCTCTGTCCTTAGATTATGTCACTGCTTTCCCTTGTTCCTGTGCTAGGTGTCCCTTGCTCAGAGCTCCCAGGGTTGTTTTGTGTGGATCTCAGGAGTGGTGCACACCGACATCCCTCCTCTTGCAGGTCTCTCAGAGCAGCTCATCTCTTGCATACAGCAGTTTCCCTCTGCTTGCTGGAGACACCCATGTCCTTCTATGTCCAGGACACTTCAGCAGACCATGAAATAGTTAGCAATTGATTTTATTAGGAGCTTTCCCTTTCCTGAGACTACAGCTAGCAATCACTGAGCATCCCCAGGACAGTGCTACAGCCACGTCTGGACCACCACTTCAGCTCAGGTTTAGATGTCACAGCCCTGGGGACGTAGGCAGAAGGATTTACCCTGCCTGCAGGAAGGATCAGGAGCTGCTGTCACCTGACGCAGCTATAAGGAAATGTTTCATCTGTCACAGAAATCTTCAGCAAAGGAGATGTGCAAGCCTGCAGAGCTTTCTCTGCCCAGACAGGGGTCCCAGCAGGGTGACACAGCCAAAGGGGGTCCTTCAGGTAATCCTTCAGATTCCATCAGGTAACAGAAGCCATGGAGCTTCTGCCAGCCTGTTCTGAACCCCAACACCTCCCTCTGCTGTTGCATGGCAAACACCAATAGCATCTTCCCAGCCACCAAAGACAGATCTCCCCCACCCCCTTTCACAGCAGCACTGCCCCTGCCCCAGGCTGAGGTCCCAGCGGTGGAGCAGACACACAGGGCAGCCCACTCCAGGGAGCAGAGCTAAGCCTGTCTTAGCTAATCAGCTCCATTCTGTACTGACACTCTTAAGAGGTGCCCTGGTTATTTTTAGGCACCACTGGGAGCTGCCAGGGCTCTTGCACCCCAGGAGGCTTCACAGCCTTTCTCTGAGTCCCTCACACTGCTCTGAGTCAGGATGACTCGGTGCTGGATGCAAATTCCTGTGGGATTGTGCAAGCCTCGCTAAGGCAGAGCCAAGGCAGGTGGCTCTCAGCTTCAGGCAACCTGTGCTGAGCAGAGCTTCCCCAGGCAGCAGCAGCCAAACCTGCCCAGTTAGAGCCCCCACAGCTCCTCTCCCAAGCTCAGCTCCCCTCACCAAGCAAGCACTGCTTTCACACAGCAGCAGAGCTCAGCTCCTCAGATGACAAAGAAAAGTTGAAATAAACAGCTCCGTGGTGTTTTATGCATAAAAATAAGGATTCATCCTTGCATGCCTCTGTCCTTGTAGAGGCATCTCACTCAACCCAGAAACAGAGCTACACCACCAAAAGCTTTGCCTTCCTCTTACGTGACAAGGGCAGCTGTGCTAGAAAACAGCCCCAGCTGCATCTCCTCCACACTTTTTTGACTTCTCCTTACCCAGGGAAGCTGCAAGGTATTGGGGAGCTTCCCAATACCTGAGAGAATCCCTGGGCCAGGAATTCAAGTGGGGTTTTAGAAGGTGATGCTCACTCAGAGCTCGGTGCCTCTGTGTGATCAGAAGAGCTGTGGGACTACTGGGGATTCTCCAGCATTTGGGGTGGAATCCAGCTGGGACTTTTCTTCATGAACAGTCTGGAGGGAGGCAGGGAACCCAGGCCTGGAGGGGATCCCCACTGCTCAGGAATTCACCCCATGGCTTGGTGTGATCCTCACAAGCAGGGAGGATCCATGGGATGTGCCTGCCCCAGCAGCTCTGGGACTGTAGCTGAAGGGTCACTGGTCTGTGGTTTGTCTGCTTTGTAACTTCAGGCACTAGCACATCTTCCATACAGTTTTTTGTGTAAAAATACGTTGACACATAAAGGCAAATAAATAAGAAGTTGTGAGAAAATAAAAGTAATGGAGAAGGTACTCTTCAGCCCCAGATTCCTTAGAACTTTGAAAGTGTCCCTGCAGGGGACAGAGGGTCCTGTGGGTGCTCATGGCTGCTCTGAGTGAACATGAAGGATTTGTTTCTCTTCTCTCCTCTCTGCCAAGCAAAAGCCACAGAACTGTGTCCATCCAGTGCCAGCTTACCCTGAGGGGGTGAAAAGGGGCAGTGAGAAAGGTGCCAGCATGCCTTATCCCACTATCACCCATCCCTCAGAGGGACAGATGGGGGCAAGCCAGAGTGCCCAGATTCATTGGCACCTTGAAGCTGAGAGATGGGAAAAACAAGCTCGACCTGGGAACAAAACAAAAATATAACTGCTGTCACGGCAACTGTCTCCAGATGCACAAAGAGACCAATTATTTCCATTAATCAACTTAGCTAGAAGCTGCAGAAGAGGCTTAAGCTGCATCAAGGCTGGGTAGTGAGGGGAGGGTGGAGCAGAGGGGCTCCATCAAACAGTGATTCTTCCAGTGGTGGAGGATTTTTGGAACAGATTCTCAGCACCTGTATCTTGTGGAGACTAACAGAGGGGTGCTGCCTGCTCCAGGCAGGGGGATGCAGGCTGTGAGCACTGCTGGGCACTGGGCTGCCTTCCTGCCAGATGGATGGATGGATGGATGGATGGATGGATGGATGGATGGATTGATGGACAGACAGACAGACAGGCAGCTCTCTCCCACCATCACCCATACATCCTGATGCTAACAGGGGGCCACTAGGGCTGAGCATTGCTCTCCTGCCTCCCTCAAGCTCCCCCTCTCCCCTGGGGATCAGAGCAGAGCATACAAGGACTTGCCCTATCCCCATGGCAATGGTCAGTTGTGATTTTGAAATCTGTCTGGACCATTTCTTACATAATTTGGGAGCCAGGCAGTGGCTGTGAGGATGTGGAGCAGCAGGAGGTACCTTGGGAGAGGGGGGACTCTGCAGTGGGGGGTGTGCTGAAGGCCAGGAGGGAGGGGAAAGGAGTTTGGGGAGCTCAGGAGAGCTAAATACAAAGTTTGTGAAGTCAAAGGAGTTAGTCTAAGCCTAATCTTAAACATGGGGTTTAGCAATTGGTTATCAGTTCTACAGGCATTAAATGATCTTTATACTGCAAAACCAGGCCAAATGAAAAGAAGGGATCTATTTGTGAACACTGAACCTCTGCTGTATCTGCTCTCCTCCTAAAGGAATTAAAATTATCCAGCAAGTCCTAGAGATTGCTAGAAGCTCTGTTCCTGCAAAACCATTGCAGTGCCTGGAGCAGTTGTGATGTCTGTTCTGGCTGAATTTATCATATTTAGTATAAGAGCCTGAGGGTGCAGAGTTATTACAAGGAATCCCACAGCAAAAGCCTTCCATAAATATGGATGTGCTGGACCCAACTTGATGTCTCTTCATCACTGAAATCTGGTGAGGTTTTCTGTGCTGTTCTTGAAGCCATTCAGCAGGGGATGGGCACTCAGTGCTCCTGCCTCTTCTTACCAAACCAGGACACTCAGAGCTCAGCAGCTTGGAGCACACCAGTTCTGGCCAGTAAGAGCTATCACCACCTCATTGTGGAGAGCACAGAGCCAACAGGAAAACAGGGGAGCTCTGTGTCTGCTGCAGACCCTGTCACCAGCCTCACACAGCTTGTTGCAGCCAGACTTGGCTCCCAACAGGAGCATCTTCATCCTCAGCTGTATCTTCAGCTCAGTTTCTGGCCAAGGATCTGAGCTCTAGTGCATGGGGGTCATGAGACATAACAAGGCCTTTACAGCACAATCACAAAATATCCCAATAACGCCATTACAGAGCCCTTCTTCTTTGATGTACAGCCCCTCATGCATGTTCCCAGACAAGACCCAGTGGAAAATTTGCTGGAATTCCAGCTGGACATTGTTAGACGGTTGGTGGAAACCCCCTGACCTCAAGTGCTGGCTTCAGCCCTACGGGATATTTTTTTTCTCCTCGCTGGATGTGACTCTCCCAGCAGGAAACCTCACAGCAAACCCACAGGGAGCACAGAAATCCCGGTGCTTCTGTCTTTGTGCTCTACCAGGCCCCCCTCTTTAGTAAACCACCCTACACTGCAAATATTTTAAAAGCCCAGCATGGCTGTTGAGTATGTTTTGCTGTTGTTATGGATCCAGTCCCAGCAGGAGAGGTCTAATAATAGTCCCTGTACCCTGGAATGAAAGGGCAAGGGGCACTGCACAATGTGGAGAACTCCAAGGCGACTGCACTGCTTCAGGCTTGGTGGTGGGATATGATGCTTGAGCAGAAAAGGCAGTCAGATACCCCCATTCCTAAGTAGAACTTTGGAATTTCACCCCAGAAACATGGCAAGGCTTTGTTTAACTTCAGGGCTTTGCAACTCCAGAAGTTTGGAGAGTGTTAAATCCACTGGTTAAATCACCAAGCAGGAGGGACAGCATGTCCTGGGCTGGGCTGTGGGATGAGAGAACCATCTCCAACCAAAACCTGCAGCTCTTGGTCCCACCTGCCACTGGCACTGGACAGCATGAGGCCAAAGCTGGGCTGCAGCTCCTTGAACAGGATTGCCAGGGCTCCTGAGGCTGGGAACTGCCTTCAGCAGGCACAGGGAGGGCTGAGGCACAGGGCTCAGGGACAGCACAGAGGGCAGGGCAGCACTGTGCTGGCTGCCTGCAGGGACAAAGATGTCCAAGCAGGGCCTTAAGCTGCCTCATGGATCTGTGCACAGAACAAGGTGAGGAGGAGAACACTGAGGAAGGTGAGAGGTTAAGGGGCAGAGCAGGAGGCACAAAGCAGGCAGGGGGGAATAGTTGAGTTCAGCCCAACCTGCTGATAGCCAGCACCAGCACCCAAAAACAGTCCTTCCTAGCCATTAAGAGTTTAACCTAGACAAGGGACAGATGCAATGTTGTGTGAAGGGTTTCCTTGAAACTGGAGTGTGACTGTAGCATCCACCCAATCCCAGGGATCAGCCCTGGACACTGGCTGGGATGGCAGAGCTGGGGCAGAGCCCTGTGCTCAGGGAGCCCTGCCAGGCATGCCCAGGTCACTTCTCTGCCACTCTGAGGTTGTTTGCAGTAACTCTTAGCTGTATTCCTAGGGATCCGTGCTGTGAAGCAGGCAAGGCGGACACTGTAATTAAATGCAGGCTCGTCAGTGGAACCAAATGGGACATGGAGCTGAGCCAAAAAAAAAAAGCTTCAGTTTATTCTACCAAAAAGCAGAGGAAATATTTAACTCTTTAACTTCATAGCACCCACCTTCCAAGTGAGCAAAACACACCCCCAGAATGAGTAGGACTGGTTTAGCTGCAGCCCCAGAGTGGAGCCAGCTGCTCTGTCAGCTGCTGGGTGATTTCCCTGGAAAATGCCAGCAAGCCCAGTTAAAATCCAGCAGCAAAACCACTCAGGAAGCCAAATCCCCACCAGCAAAGCCAAGACTATTACAACTCGGATTTTTTAGTACTCACAAGACACTACAGAAAAATAAGTCCAAACCAAACAGCAGGCTTGGCAGATGCAGGGACAGGAGCATAGGCAGCTCTGGCGACATACCTTTGTCAGTGGCAGTCTGTCTGGGGTTTCTTCACTTGTTGCCAGCTGCCCTGGGACAGGCAGCACCTTGTCCCCATGGCAGAGGGGACACAGCTCCCTCCAAGCAGCAAACTTTAGAAGAATATACAACAGGCAGCAGATCCCAGCTCCCCTGCCCCATCCCTGCGGGCTGGCACGCTGTGCTGGGGGCACAGGGACTGCTCCTGTTACCATCAACAGCAGAGAGGAAAGGGAGGGCAGGAAGGACCCTCTGGGGACAAGCTGAATCACCTCGGTGAAGCACCCTGGAAACCTTCACATTGTACGCGTGTGCTGTGGGATTATTCCTGCAAAGCCTGGGAATAGCAGGAATCATCCTGTAAGTCACAGGAGAATGAAAAACCAAAAGTCGGGAGCCAGCAGGTGATGCACCTCCCTTTGCACCCCCTGTGACTGCCCACAGTGACACACTTTGGTTCCACTGAACTCTCTAGGCAAAAGGGAATGTAGTTCCTTTGCAGTCCCTAAAATATGTTAAAAGCAGTTACTGAGTGAAATCCCACAGAACTGTGAGTTCTGCACCTGGAAGTATGGAAATGCTGTTTGAAAAATCAGGTTTTCCTATCACAATCGAGGCAACTGCTCCCATCACCCTCTCAGCCCAACAACCTCCCAGAGGAGGAGGCTGGAATCTCTCTGCCAGCGGAGAGGGATCTGCCTGCAAGGTTTTTGAGAGCCACCCACTTTGAAAATCCCGGAGGAATTGCTCAAATATGAAAGGTTTGCTGTGAAACCTGCCTGTCTCCAGCTCTTTGCATGGAGAACTGAAGGCAGGAACACCCCCAGGCACAGAAATAAATAAATCACAGGCGCCATCTCCCGGCCACACAGTGGGAACCAGACTTGCACACTTGCTGCCCTCTGTTTTAATCTGGATCCCATCCTTTTCCCCTGTGAGGTGAAACAATTATTTGGCACAGCACTGCCACTGCCACTGGCAGCTACACCAATGGACACCGGGAAAATGCTGCATCTCAGGGCTGGCTCCTACTCAGTTTAGGGAAAGCTGGTGGTCTTGCCCCTGGTACAAGGAGCATGTCAGCTCTGGAAAGGCCTCAGTGGTTGGAGATGGACCTGGTTTGTCTGGCTGGCTTCTAGGGAAGCTTCCCGAGTCCCTGTGACATCAGCTGCTGAAGGTCAGCAGTGTCTGGGCTTCAGTGGCCTGGGAGAACTTGTCTGGAAATGATGGATTTCTGAGGATGCTTGTCCTGTCCTGGGGAAGAGGCACTTTGCACGTTGAGCTCATCCAGAGTAGGTGCCTTATCCTGGGAAGGGCACACCAGGGATGGAAGGAGGGAAGATGAGGAAATACATCTGAGGCATCTCTTCCTGGGGCAAGGGATGCAGCTTTTCCCAGGGCCCATTTAACAGCAGCCAGATGGATACCAAGTCTGTAGAGGAGGCAGGTGTTCACAAGAATTGTTAGGTTTGGGGAAACAAGATCTCCTGCAAGATCTGGGTGGGCCAAGCCCCATATCCCACCAGTGAGCTGGTGCCACTCCCTGAGCTGGCATCTGCACTAGGAGAGGAGTCCCTGGGGCTACAAAACATGCTGGGTTTCTGTGGGTTTTTGGTTACTGCACCCTACTCAGTTCAGGAGCAGAGAGAATCGAACCTCTTTTATGCAGTTACAGCATCTTCACCTGCATATTCTTTCTACTGCCATAATATCAGAGATTGAAGTGAGGAGTGTGACTCCTGTTCAGGCTGGTGCCTGAATCTTCCAGCATATTTCTCTGGCAGGAAAATCAATATCAAGCAGGATTCGTAAAGGAAGCTGAGGAAACTCCTCTGTGGGTCATTAACTTCAAGGCACAAAAGCGAGTTAATGTGCATTAAATGTGCATGAATTTGTTTTCACTGCACACGAGCATTTCTAATCGGGACCTGCTCCAAGCTCTGCCAGCAATCAGCAGGGCTTGAGGCACATTTTATAGTGATGAGAATCACAGATAAGACAGCAATTAATCTCTTGGTTCCATGCAGAAAAACAAAGTGCCAAACAGAGTATACAGGAGCAGGAACTGAGAACTCCAGGTTTCCTGAGCAGGGGCAGTGTGTGCTTGCCAGCTCTGTGCCCAGGAGCCAGGATGCCCACAACACCATCCCCGGGTCCCTGCACTCTGTGTGCTGGGCAAGTGCTGGCAAGGGCAGCCAACAGCCAAAATGAAAACCCAGCAACTTAAGGATTCATCAGCTGAACTCAGAGCTGGCTCACAGCAGAGCTCACATGTGACAAGTGGCTGCTCTGGGCCTTTCTTCGTGCTGAGCACTTGGCATTGGCACAAGTCTGGAGTGAAGGGATCCAAATGTCTCAGAGAAGGGCTGATTTTCACATGGTAAAGTGTTTATCTCACAGCAGCCCAGCCCAGCTTCTCCAGTGACATCCAACAGCCAGCGGAGACCAGTACTGCTCCAAGCCCTGTACCTGTAGAATATTCCCTATTCCCCAACTTCCCAATGGGGATCCACCATTTCCCATTACAAATTCAGTTTGGATCACCACCCCATCCCCCAAGCAGTGAGCCAAATTTGGCTTGTGTTCAAAGCTCCAGTGGCATTTTGAGGAAGAACTAGGGCTTTCTCTGTAATGCTTTTTCTTTAGAGAAAAGCTGCTGCAGGCGACCTTGTGCTTCCAAAGGGGAAGGCTGGAAACTCAGAGGAGAGCCAAATACTGTGTCTGCCTTTGCAGAACACCTGGGATGGATCCTTCCTGCCTACCTACCCTCACCTGGCACAGTGGGTCACCCAGCATGGTGGGTCTCCCTACATTGCCCCATATGAGAGAGGTGGTAGCTGACATTTCAGTGCCTGCTGTCAGAGGAACTGGAGCAGAGTTCCAGGGACTGGAATGTTACCCCACAGAGTAACCTAACCTGGAGCATCCTGGGCCTCACAGCTGTGTTTCTGTGTTTTCTCTGCAGCATTTTGCAAGTGAATAGAGATGCAATGGAGGTAGAGTCCAGCACCTACACCGATTTCATTTCCTGTGACCGGGCTGGCCGGAGGAACGCTGTCCATGACATCCAGCATGAGGCCACCACCATCAGCATGCGCAAGCTGACTGAGGACATGGGGGAGCTGGCTGTGCAGGGAGCAGGTGAGCTGCCACAGACACAGCACAGAGCCCAGCAGCTCCTGGCACAGGCTGGGAGGGCAGGCACAGAATGGCAGCACAAGTGGCCAGTCCACTGCTGGCCAGTGTCCCCAGCAGCATCACGCTGATACTCAGCAGGAGCATCCCATTCCTCACTGCTTCAGTCAGTGCCTTCATGCTCATGGGGGCTCAGAGAATGAGTGGGGAGAGAGTGGGAGACTCTCCAGGTCCAGGGGTGCTTGCAGTGAGCAAGATCCCTGGTTCCTGGCACAGGAACACTGCACGCTCCAGCCTGGTGCTTAAATAAGGCATGCACTGACCAAGAACCTTCTCAGAGCAAGTTACACATCAGTTATACCTTAGGCTTTATAAAAATCATGTATTGGGCAGGCTGTGGTTTATCTTTTCTTTTTTTTTTTTTTTTACGTGGTTGTAAAAAAAAAAATAAACCTTTGAATAGTTTTGCAGTATTTTAAATAACAACAGAAATAATTTTCACACCAGCAACCATCTCCAAATCCTCCCCTTCAGCCCAAATGTGGCAGCAGTATCATCCTGCTCAGTGTCTGCTGGGCAGCTGGCTGCAATGAGCCTGAATCCTCTGTCCAAACCTGCCATTCTCATTTCACTAAAAAGCAACACAACACAGACTATCATTGCAGAAGGGAAACTCAGTTTTTCCCCTTGCTTTCCTAATCCTCAACCTGCAACTATAAGAACACTTTAAAATACATTCATTACGCCAACTGTACTTCTTTCAGCACAACCATACCAGCATGTGTCCATCCATAGTAAGCACAAATTGGAGCTGCTCCACCAGAGAGCAGCCTAGGCAGCTTCCAGGCTGTAAGGAAGACAGTTCTGAGCACATTAAAGTTGTGTGAGTGCACATCCCTACCTTGAGGCTCCCTCCCAGCATTGCTAGACGTGTTGAGAAGTGTACTCCAGCATTGTGAAGGGAGAACTCTTAATCATAGGATCATAGAAAATGGCTTGGTTTGGAAGGGACCTTAAAGACCACCTTCCATGGGCAGAAACACCTTCCACTACACCTCCCAGCCTGGCCTTGAACACTCCTATGGGTGGGGCCAAGTATCTGGTCACAGGAAGGGAGTGGTAGATCTTCAGGTGAAAATCTTTCATCTTTCTGTATTAAATCAGCTATAGTAATCACTGATGGCTTGTGTCCTCAGCAGAGTGTAACTGTGCTTTCTTCCCAATCCTTCCTTCTGCAGAAAGCCAAAGAGATGCCAGTTCTTCTGACAATGATCCTGGAGCAAGACCAAAGGGGCAAGAAAGCAGCCCCTCCCCATAAGAGCAAAAAGGGGGGTGGGATGGGCAGAAGGAGGGCCTTGCTGTGAGCATTAAACAAGAATTTGTTGAATCTGTGGACAAAAGCCAACCTGGAACAGCAAGTTGTCTGTTAATGCCTCTGCTGGAACCATGCTTGTGGGGAGAGACACAAAACACTTGCAAGGACTGGCACCTCCAAAAGACTTCTGCTCCCATCCCTACTGGTTTAGAGCAACACTGCCGTGGTTGTAGTGATATGAACCATTCTCAAGATGCCTTAGCTGAAATTTTCTCTTAGGGGAAAAAACAGTTTCAGTAATAATAGACACGCCAGATTTTCCTGTCCAAGGTACCTTCCTCCTTTGCAGATTTAGACTATTATTTATTGTTTCCATAGATTAGAAATTTAGGTTGTTGGTTTTTCTAAGCCTCACCCTCATCTGCATCCTAGACCTGGCCTCTGGATTGTCCACATGGCCCCTCATCAGGTTGGGCAGTGGGGAAAGGACCCAACCTGTCCAGCTGCCCTCATGTCAACACTACTCACCTGTGCTGCTGCTGCTGCTTAGCATCAGAAAAGGACCAAAGCACAGCTCTGTGGGGATGAGCCCCACCTGGAGACACAGCAGCGCCAGCCACAGGCATCTTTTTTTCGGGTTTTAACACTTCAAGATGTTGTTAAGGGGAGGGGAGAAACATTTTGATGGTTTGACTGTTGACATTCAGGCTTAACTTTGCAAGCTGTTAGCTGAGATGATCTCTGGTAGGATCTCACACTCTTCTCTCTTTAAGGAGACATGTTTTGTGTTAAAGATGGTTTGATAAAACTACATAAGGTGTTGGAATAAATGACACAGCCTTCAAGTACTGAAGGTGTTTTTTTTCTGCCTGGATGTTTCTTCTTCCTTTGTTTTGCCTTTAGCTGTGGGGTGGTTTTGTAGGGAGACAGAGCTGTGCAAGAAGAGTGCCCTGAACTGGGTCTGTGAAACCCCATGGGTTTGCAGCACATGGATGGAGGCAGATGTGGTTGGGCAGAGATTATAAGTAAGTCTGCCCCCACTTTCCCAGGTTTACTGGGAAAGCCCAGGCTCCAGCAGGATTGGTGCCAGGGGGAAGAGGTGTTTTCCCTCTGCAGCACAGCACTACAGGAACATTGCTGGTGTTCCACTGGTCCCAGTGGAGTAGTCTGACTGGGACTGACCACCAGCACAGGGACAGGGCAGAGCTGGCCTAGGAAACTCTCCACTGGGGACACAAGAGCAAGCATTTCCCTAACAGCCTAGGGAAGAGCTGAATGTTACAAGTTTTAGATTTTTCAGCCAAAGGCCATAAATCAGCAGAGAAGTGGCTGCCACACAGAGGGAGAATTGTCTGTGAGAAGCAATGGCCAGGGGGTGAGCACAGAGGTGTCCACAGCTCCAGCCCCCACAGGGAACAAGGATTTGGCAGCAGGCAGTGGCAGTGGCTGCTGCTTTGGCAAAGGGCTCCTGGACTGGCTGGGTGTCATTGCAGAGCCATGCCCAGGCAGCAGCCAAGAGTGGGCTCCCACTTCCTGTGCCTGGGGCAAACCAGCAGGTAGCTCCTGGAGCTGGCTGACTGCACTGCTGTGTCTTTGAGCCCTGTTTCCAGCTCTCCTTAGCACAGAGCAGTGATTTTGGCTCATGCTGACACACACACAGAGCTGAAAGGCAGTGCAGAAGGAACTGAGCACCACACAAAACTTCCAACAGTCAAATGTGGGCTAATCTTAGCTCTCCCTGGTGAGAAAATATCTGTTTCAGAATTATATTTAGGCAGAGGAGCAAGGACCTGTTGGCCAGCTTCTCTCAGATGGGTGAGAGGCATCAGGTTCCCCCTGCAAGTGACAGCCAGCTCAGCCACTGTCACTGCCTGTGCTGCAAGAGGCACTGCTTTAATCCAGCCACATTCTCATCTGCAGGGCTGCTGAACACAGGGATGCTCTGAGCCCTTTTCAGCTGAATGTGACCATGCCAGACCTGTCAAAGTCTAACCAAGCACTAAATGACCTAAAAACCTTTGGGCAAACATTCCCCCGCCCACACTGGTGGTGCAGCCCAGCAGCCCAGACTGCCCGTCTTTGGATCTGAGCATCAACCAACTGTGCAAAACCCAGGAGGACAGGGAAAAAAAAGTGATAAACACCTGGAAAGTGAGAGTAGCCTGTGATGGCATTGCTGCTCTAGCAGTGGTACACACCCCTCAGATTACTGAAGGGAAAAGGACAGGGGAGATTGGAATAGATAAATCTATAAATCCAACTTGGCTGTTTGGCAAGGGAGCACGCTTCCCTCTGGTTGCCAAAGTGCTCCAACCTGGCAACAGGAAAAGGCAGCAATCAAGTTATCAAAGCCCCATCACACCTATCTACCAGGGGTTGAGGACCACAGGCCACAGTCCCTAACAGCCACCCCTGAACAGAAAGGCACAAGGATTTCTCTTTTAATATAAATTTGTTATTTTATTAAACAGGATTATCAATCAACTGTCCAAGAATCCAAACAAATAACCCTTCTTCAGAAACAATTGTTGGAGAAAAATTACCCAAAAAAGGCCTGTTTCTTTCTGCAATCATGTCCCTAAAATTGATACTTTATCTTTTGCTTTATAGAAGTAAGGAAATCACTCTCATCTTCATTTATCTATCTATGTGTATATATGCACCACGTTCTTCACATATGAGCATTTTATTCTGAAGACCAATTTGGAAGCCCAGGAAGAATGGAAATACTCCCAGCACACCATCTCTGCTAGCTGAGAACTGGACCAGTCCATGGTCTGCCCGTGGCAATGGTGACCACGGCCCCTTGTCAAAGGCAACTTTTTGGTACAGTATCTTTGGAGTGAGCATCTTGGCAGAGCCCTGGGATGCTAAAGCACACCACACACTCAGGTAAGAAAACAATGGTCACTTCTCTGGATGCCCAGCTCTATTGCTAATTGAGTAAAAACACTATAATGCCATAAAATCACAAAGGAATTTTTGGTGAGTTTCTCTGTATAAATTCTCCACCAAACTGAAGATCTGACTTCTAGCCAGTGTCGTAATTGAGTGAAAGAAGCAGTCAGATGGGACCTGAGTCAATGTGTGACATTGGGTCCAAGTTCATTTACTTATTCAGCCTTAAGAGGGCCTAATGATTATGTCAGATTAGAAAGAGGGCAGAATTGTTAAACCAGGCAATCAATCACGTTTTTTCCAAGTCCTAAACAAAGGCAAGAGGAAGATCAAACTGCAGTTCACAGGAGTTCTCAAGATGAGTAAAAAAGAGGGAAAAATCACAGAAGGCAGATTTTGGTGGTAAAAAAAGTGGTAAAATTATGTTCCAATTTCCTATGCATGTGTGAGCATGGTCATGGCCAGCAGTGAGCAGAGCTGGGGCCTGAGCCCAAGGTGTGCACTTCTGCAGCAGTGACACTGAGAGGCCTCATACATGGGAGTTCTTGTCCAAGAAAGGATGTGAAAAAAAAATTGTATTTTGTTTTAAATACCCTTCAGACCTTTGAATGGGCAAGGGCACCAGCTTGCAGCTTGTTCTTGTTCCAGTCTTGTTAGTACAAGACTAATCCTGGGTAAATAAAGCTGTGTCCAAACCCTCCCAGCCACAGGGACAAGAATAAAGCCTCTGTGTCTGAAAAGTACTGAAAAGTACCTGCCAGTACTAGCACACCTCTTCCCTGGAAAGGTGAAGATTAAACCAGGCCACAGCCAGAGTTGAAAGTGGTTATTTCAGCACTGCAGGCAAGGGCCAGGCAGGTCAGTGGGACAGGACAGGTAAAACAGGGAAAGAGGGAGGGGGAAAAAAAACGTAGGGGAGGTTTTTCTGTTTGCATTTGCAGTATGGAAACACCAGCAGATGGAGAAGAGAGTCAGAGCAGCAGGCAGATCCAGTCTGCTTGCACAACAGCAGAATAGGAAGCTGGATATCCATTCAGGACAGAATTTGTGGGGTACAAGTAGGTGTATGTGATAGTCTGATTCTGATGAGCACTGTAAGGGTCAACACAGGGCTGCCAGGGCTAGAGACTGACTGGGCACCCCCTGCCAGTGCTCCCACTGGCACAGACCACAGGCACTGGTGAGGAAGGGCCCTGCTCCTCGCTGGCTCCCAGGGACGGGTCACGATGCGTTGGGGACCATCCCATAGGCGTTGTACAGCTGGTTCAGCAGCTCCTGCTTCTCCTTCTCAGGTAAGAAGCTGGACTGGGCTGCATTGATGTTCTGAGGAGGCAGAGGGGGAACACAGGGACATTAAGGCACATCAGACATGAACACACAGTTGTGCACATCCCAGCACCTGGCTCTGAGCAGTAGCAGTGTAACGTTTCCACTCTCAGATTCATTTCCAAGGCCTTATTTTATGCCAACTGCTCTGGTCCATCACTAGCAGCAGTCCCAGGAGACCAGCACAAAGCAAAGGTCTTTAAATACTCTAGGATTTTTGGAATATGTTCTTTGAGCCTGGACCTACTTTCCTGCTTACAAGGTCAGAGCAGAATTTTCTGGTTTACATTAAAAACTCTTCAGCTTATAAAGAAAAAACAGCAGGTTGTTCTGGGTGCACTGAGACACCAGCAGAGCACCCAGCCAAGACTGACTTACAACTCTCTTGAACTCCTCTTCAGTGAATCCCATGTGTTCCTTCACAATGCCATAGTCCTTGTCAATGGTGGAGTTGAAGATGAGGGGGTCATCCGTGTTCAGAGAATAGTTGGCACGATCCTTCTTAAACCTGTAAGGAAATCAGGTTGAACTGGTGAGCAGAACACTGGGTGTGATAGTGTGCAGTTCTCAGGGTGAAATGCAGCAAAAGCAAAGACCTTGGGACTGTCTCTGCAGCTGGCATTGCTGGAGAAAAGCACAAGGCTCAGCTTTTCCCCCCATGCCAGGAGTTGCTGGGGTGCAGCACCTCACACCCCACAGCTCAGAGCACAGCAGGAGGGGCAGGACAGCCTCCCCAGGGGACCCCCACACCCCTACAGCTGCACCAGGCTCTCCTGTGCCAAAGGACATGGATGAGCCAAGCTGTCATACATAATTAGATGTGCCTTAGTACAGCAATAAAGCAGCTATAATCAACCCAAATCCTGGTTATTTGAGATTTCACATAATTGACAGGTCTTACTGTATCACAGGGTGTTTGGTGAAGTCCGGAGAACATGCTCCAGTGAGATAACTGGACCAAGGGCAGACCTGTTTGGGGGAGTTAAGCATGAGAACCAGAATCAACTACACGGATCTAAACCCCAGCTGTGCACACAGACAGCTCAGCACACTGGTAAAACCAGATTAGAGCTTTGTTCACAGCTGCCCCTCAGCACTACCCTGACAGAGCAGTGCATGTCCTGGATATGGATGCAAGAGGCCCACAGCCCACACAACAGTGACAGGGGCCAGGGGGATGCTGCCCATGGCCAGTCAATCACCAGCCCTGTGCCAATCACAGTTACAAACCCACTTGTATTAAGTACACATTCCCTCTGTTACTTGGATGTGTCTATTCTGGGGAAAAGCAAAATAAATCCTTACATATACTCTAACATCCAGGCATTTCCAACCAGGCTTGCTCTGATACAGCAGCCTGATTTCTGGAAGGAGGAGCCTTTAGGCTTCAGATGTATAAATCAGTGAATATACCCTCCAGAACTTATCCTTGGGCACACAAGGATCTGTTTTTTCTGCTACGTCCCTCCCTGTGCACTCCAGTGCTCCCAGCAGCACATCCCAGTAACAGACATGTTTGTTCCCGGCATTTTCCCTGTGGCACTCTGGGCATCTGGGTTAAACACAATATCACTGTACATGTGGTCAGCACTTGGGTGTCAGGTTCTGTCCTGCCTGCAGCACAGTTTGAGTGAGGGCTGTTTTCCACTCAGACAGCAGCTCCCTGGTGGTCACACTCCCACCACACATCCTTACCTCAAAATGCATCTTTATCTTCAGCAGCTCCTTGTAGAGCTCAGGGTCCTCCACCACATGATATCCATGGCCAACACGCTCAGCCTTCAGGACATAAACTGCCTAGAGAGCACAGGAAAATCCCTCAGAGCCTGCAAGCACAGCCCAGGCCCTGCCTGCCCAGAGACCCCCAACCCACTGCAGGTACAACCCACACCACCAAACACCACACACATCAAACCCAGCTGGCTCCTGGATGTCCTTCTGCAGCCACCTGCTCAGATCTGTGCCCATGTCCCCAGTGCTCACTTCGCTATGGATGTAGGGACTTGGAGCCTCTCTCCTGGTACAGGACACATCACATACCTCTCCCTCTCTGCCCTGAGTCAGAACTCCTCCTACCTCTTTGACCATGGCAGCAGGGCCAGCCTCCCCAGCATGGACAGTGCGATGAATGCCAGATCTCACAGCTTCCTGCAAAACAAGGGAGAAGTGTTCCTGTCCCTGTTCCTGTCCCACCACCTGCAGCAAGATCAGCAAGCTCTGGGGCTGGCACTGCCCTCAGGGGCACAGCAAGGCTCCTGTGCCAAGAGCCCACAGATCACAAGCCTTGCACTCCAAGGGCTGCAAGAGCTCGCTAATGTCACATACAGAGACACTTAGAAATCCTGGTTATTTTCTACTGGAGCCCAGCCAGGCTCTTCACGGGCTTTTCATGCTAGGTGAGTTCACTGCTGCCTCCTCTCCAGACAGCAGCAAGCTCTGAGCTCTTCTTCCTCCACCCACCTGCCTTTCTGCATGAAACTTGCAGCAGTTCCATGCTTTGGAACTACATTTTTGGCCAGCTGCAGCCACGTGGGAGGATGTGGAAGCACTCCAAGGCAGAGATGAAGAAATGCTCTGACACTGAGCACCTCCCTCCTGCAAGGGGCTGGGGGTGGAGGCAGCCCAGCCAAAAGGACCCTGTGAGTGCAGCTTTGTGTGCAGCTCCATGATCATCCCCAAAATTTTTTTGCCAGGGGGTGGCCATAGGCCATCTGGGCTTTGGGAAGCCTGGAGGGAAGCCTGGCTTTGCTGGAGAAGGGCCACACAGCTGGCAGCAGCAGGCAGGCTGCAAGCCCCATCTTGCAGCAGATGTTCTTCACAGACAGCCCTTCAGGGATTTGCACTCTGGGGAGTTTTTCAGTTACTTAATACAGATGGGAGGGGGGCTTGCTTCTGCATCTCAGAGCCTGAGTGAGCCCCTGGCACAGAGAACAAGATGCATCCTTCAGACAGAGGAGGCTTGACCTGGGTACTGCTGGCCCCACCAGGGCAGGATGAGACTGCCTTCCATCTGTTAATGAACCCCTGTTCCCATACCATTGTTTATAACCCCCCTGTTCATTCAGCACAGCAGTGAACAAGGCTGGCCTTGTATCAGCTCCCACTGACGGGGTGAAGACCCTAAGGAAGCCCCATGTACTTTCAGACATGAGCACTGCTTGCAAACCACCACCCTTTTTGTCAGTGATTGTGCACAACCTCCTCCCCCACAGATAGTGGGCACTAACAACCCCAAATTTCCACCAGCAAAGAGGAGAGAGCCTTTCCCTTCCCTTGGAGCCACTGCAAAGGCTGAGCTTTGGTGAGAGCCTGGGATCAGGCTCCTGAAGCCATTCCAGTGTTTGCATTGGAGATGAACAGATAAAAGCCCTGCAAATGTGCAGCTTCCCCTCTGCTCCTCAGTGATCTCTGCCAGACTGGAAAGGCCAGTCTCTCCCACCCTTGGCTGTGGCTTCACCAGCCCCAGGAGCCATCAGCAGTAGGGTGGGGGTTGGTTTGGGCTCCATGTCACTCATGTCACACTCAGTGCTGCAAAGTAGCATGCCAAACCCCAGCTCTAAGGCCATGTTTTAGCAATGATGCCTGCCATTAATCATTTAGGAAATATAAACAAATACTTTTGCTATTTAACTGAATGCTTTTAATAGTGCAACGAATTTTTAAGCTGTCTCAGCTGTTTGCAGTTTGAAAAGAGTCCCTTCGCACACATCCCCTGAATATAAATTTTTCTTGTAATTTCTTTTTAAAACTTTATCCACAAACCTCATAAGCCTTCTTATGATCAGAGTAATCCTCCACCTTCAGGGTCTCATCTCCAGCCAGGTCAACAGCCACCACAGAGTCATTTTGATATTTCTTGCAGAGCTCCACCACCTCTGGAGACCAGCCTGGAAGAAGCAGCACCAGGATTCAGGAGGAAGCATTCCTAAGGGTCACACCTTCAGCATTTTTCTAAACAAATCCTAGTCCTATAACTAGAAATCTAGAGGCATTTTCTTTAGTCTTTCCCAAAATCTGATGCTCAAAAAGAAAGCGAGCAAACTCCTAGAAAGGTCTGTCATGTCTGAGATCTTCAGGTAAGTAAAAGCTGTCAACTGATCAGTCTGGTGTCAATGAAAGGGAAATCAAATGCATTCACCAGCTGGAAAACTGCTCTCATCATGTTTTTCTGCTCACTTCAAGCAGGGGGGAAAATTAATTAAATAACTTCCAAGCAGTGGTGACTGCTGCAGTTGGCTTGAGGTCAGATGAAGTGACTGCCCTGGGGCTGTAATAAGGTATGTTAGAGAAATCCCACAACTCCTGAACTTTCACCCCTTCCCTGGCTGGGCAAGGTGAGGGCAAAGGCAACAACTGTCCCACCAGATGACCTCTGTCAAGGAGGAGATTGGGCTGGAGGGGTCTCTGCCTGCCCGCTGTAGGGCATCCTTGACTCTCCCAAGGATTCTACTCCAAGTGGGAAGGAGATGAAGTTTTATCTATTTGCCATCAGTGAGAAAGAGATCAACAAGTGGCCAACATTTGCTTCAGAGCTCTCCCTGATCAGGACAGATAAGCTCTGAGAAAGAAACTGCATCTACCAGCTCACAAAGCACTTAACCTTAGCAGAAAGGCCAAGAAACAGAGATAAACAGTAGTGTTAATAATTAACAGGCACCTGCTGTGTGCAGACAATCCCCAAATCATATGAACACACCAGGATAATGTGTGGAACTTCATCATCTATTTTTTTCCCCACCATTTTCCAACTTGCTGGGTTAAAGTCATTATTTAATTAACACATTTAATATGAGTTAGTTCTGGCTGGTATCTCTGCCTTTCTCTCAACAGTTCATTAATTACAGGGTTGCTTCTCATTGTGCAGCACATCCTGAATGCACTGCTAAAGGCTCTCTATCAAGCACATCATTGGCTCTGGCTATCAGCTGGTGCCCTGGCACACAGGTATGAGAATGCCACCTCTGCTGGTTACACAACAATCCCTCCTGCAGTGAAGTGCAGGCTGCACACACCCTTGGATGCTCCTGCCACCTCCTGCCTTTACCACCTGTGCCCTGGCAGGGGCTGTAACTGCATAACAGTGTGACTGTGCCTTACAGATCTCCAGTTTCTACAAAGAAAAACATTTTCTCCCCAAGAAACCAGAAATGTAAGGATCAAGTTTTCAAAGTATTGTTTGGTGTTGACTGTGCAGGCAGGAAAAATAAAAACCCACTCTCAAATCTACTAGCTTGCAAGAATATAATTTTTCACATTTCTAGACACAAATTAATTATGTACTCACTAGGAAAAGCTTTTCCACCATCTACCCTACCCTACTAAACCTACATGAAACTGGTGTGAGATATGAAGATACTCAGAATAAAATCTTCACATAAAATAGCTACTGCCACACAGCCTCGCTCTGGCTGCATCCTTCCTTAGAGAAAGATGCTTGCAAAGCTCAGCAGCTCATTGAAATGCTGGAAATTGGGTTTTCTTCCAATTCTGGATCACAGCACTGTTACCAACAAAGTTTTTCATCAGAACTGCTGATTTTATAAAAAAATATTTTTATATATGTGCCTTAAATATATCTGGCTTGTGTTTTCAGCTTAAGCCAGCAGAGACTGGCTGGTGGCAGAAGATTGTCTGGCTGCCCATGACCCAGGCTAAGGAAGGAGCATCCTGCTGTAGGAGCATGAGCAGGGAAGTGTGAGATGTTATGCCTAGTCCTCCTTCCATGACTGTTTGCTCTCAGACCTCCAGTCACTTGTGGCAGATGCAAGTGCTCACCGTGCCAATGGCTTTTACGGGCCCAAGGTGAGCTCTGGCCATTAGGCAGGGAGCAGAGATCAGAGCTCCCCCAGCAGAGGACATAAGAGCTCCTTTTGTCCCTCTAGCAAGACCTTTCAGATGCTGGTTGCACCCATAGACCTCCTCCTGCATCCAGCAGACCTTTCCCTCCAGTGAAAGGAGCAGAAGAGCCCCAGAATCTCCTCAGCACTGCCTGGTCCTGTATCAGACCCCCAGACTGGGGCTCTCCCCACACTCCTGCAGGGCCCCAGACCCAGGACCACCCCCCACATGTCACGGAAGGGACAGAGCAGCAGGGGAGCTGCAATACATTACTTGGCATATGGCGCATGCAGCATAGAATAGACCTGGCTTTGATGTGGAAATCCCTTTCTCCATCCTTCAGTCCCTGATTTACGAGCTGAACCACTTCATCTGGAGTGAGGTCTCCCCTGCAGGAAAGAAAAGCCATCAGCAAGAGGCCAGACACTTGCCACGGAGGCACGCAGGAGCCACAGGTCCAGCCCAGCATCTCCTGGGAGCACAGGCTGCCCCAGGTTCCACTTGCCCAATGAGACCACCCAGAGCCCCAGAGCACCTTTTACACCCATGCTATGGACATATTCACCAGATATCAGGCACTGAAGCAGGCATAGATGACACTAAGATGTAGAAAGGCCTTGGGGAACTGGGTGCCCACTCTGCCTGAGCAGAGGAACCCCCTCTTTGCCAGAGTATCTCATTAGGGCACACAATTCTCTGCAGCCAGGCAGGGGCAAGCCCAGGGCTCAGCACCCACCACAGGGAGGGGCCCCAGAGCCCAGCACATATCACAGAGGGATGACATGAAAGGAAGGGATGTGACCACCAGGCCTCTCCAACACCAGCCACCACCTCTGCCAGCTCAAATTCCCATTCTGTGATCAGGCACTCAGTCCATATGTGGACATTTCTTTCCCTCTCACAGCCAGAAAGCTTGGTAGCTGCTCTGCACATGCAGAACTCGGTGCCTAGAACAAGGACATTAAACCCTGCAGCACACAGAGGTATTTAAGATGAAAAACTCTATGATGGCAGGGAGAGGATGGAAGCATGCTGGCTCTCACTGTATGCAGAAAAGAGCTTTGTTACAGCAGCCTTTGAACACACAGCAGCTGATTGGCATGGGGATGCCTTCTCCATGCCCAAGCAGCCTCCCAGCAGCTCCCCAGCACAGCAGGATCACTCACTCAGCTTGCCCCCAGGGGATGGGAGCCACACCAGAGTTGGCCAGGAGGTGAGGGCTGTACCGGACTTCCACGTAGGCAACTCCTTCCTTTGCTTTGGTTTCCACAAACTCGTAGGCAATTCTCTTCACTGCCTCACGGTCACCCCTGCAGGGATGGCAGTGGGGCTTGTCACCCTCAGGGCCACCAGGGACCTCCAAGGCTGAGCCAAGGGATCCTGCCAAGGGTTGAGGGGGAAAAAGCAAAAAAAGCAGGTACTCACGCGATGGCAGGCATGTAGTAACTAAATTTCTCCAGAAACTTGGGAAGTGTCAGTGGTGTGTCATAGCTGACGTACTTTAAGAGCTCCTCAACAGTATCCCCAGGGAGAGGGATGCCTCTTTTCCTGGAAACAAAGGCACATTTTACTGACAGGGAAGGCTATCACATTTTTTAATCAGCCCATTTTATACACCAATTACATCCAAAGCTGGCAGCATCAACCACCATTTCCTCACAGGAAAGATACAGCACACACTGTCCTTCCAAAATCCCCTCAAGGATGGAGCCCTGAATCTCAGCAGAGAGGAAGGAGATCCAAAACACAGGCAAAGCACAAACAAACCAAAATACAAGCCCAGGCTGACCCAGCAGGAACACAGCCAGGGCACATTTTAAGCTTAAGGAGTTCATCTAAAGGGGCTCTGGATTATTTCTTGGCACCTCCTAGACCTAGCAGCAATATTGCCAAAATTCTTTAGAAAAGTTAATTTCCACTTATGCAGGCTCAAAGGATTAAAAAATCAAGGAGATGCTCCACGGCCTGGGATCACCCAGGCAGTGTGTTGTGGCTCATGGGTTTTGTGCCAGCAGCTCCTGCTTCCTGAGCCCAACATCCTGGTGGCATCTTCTGGGACAGCAACACCTCCCACAACTGCTCCCAGTGAAGGGACAGACAGGCTAATGCCCACATAAATCCTTCCAGGAGGGAAGAGGCTATCTTCCCCAGGAGCAGCTGGAATACCAAGTGGGTGAAGGTGTTCCTGGTGTGGCAACAACCAAGATCAAGGGGGCTGCCAACCAAGGGTGCTGCAGCTTCCTGGGGCCTCTGGTACCCTGCACAAGCCAAAACAAATTTGGAATAATAACCAGACATTTGTTTTTAATCCTCTTTCCTGCCACAGTGAATTACAGCTAACTGATGGAAGAACTCTGCTAACACAGACAGAACACCACAGCTTTAGTGCTGTGATGCCAGCAGCCATCCCGAAGAGCCATGCAGGGACACAGTCCAAAGGACCTCACTCCTGGGCTTGGTAAACGCTGCTCCTTCCCCACTCAGCCAGGAAGGGAAGCAGCCCCACGCTCAGCCCTCACATGAAATCTGCACAGATTAGGTTGCTGGCACTCAGCAGGGAACACTGATCTCTGCCAAGGCATCAGTTTTCCTCCCTGCCTTGCCCTTTCCATGGCACTGACACACCAGTCTCTGCTCCAGGAGCCGACCTGTACCTTTCTCCACCTGCCCAGGGGAAGTTTCCTACAAAGCCCCTTCCCTGACCTCTTCCATGTGCTTCCTGAGGCAGTGCCTTCGTGCAGGCACCAGTGGGAGTGCTCTGGGATGATCCCCACTGGAATCATCTCTGGATAAGAAGATCTAATGGGTCATGCCAGTGTGGTTTTTGGAGTTGCTGCTGCCCCATCCAATCCTCCTTGTAGGTAGGATTCTTCTTGAAGCAAAGTGGCCAGAGGGGAACATTTGTCCTCTCTGCCACCTCAGAGTCCTTCCCAGACTCCCTCCATACACAGGAAGCACCATGCACACTGTCCCACCACAGAAAGGGTACCTCTCCTGGAGACACCTACTCCCCATGAGGGGCCTGTCACAGCTCTGAGCCCTCTGGCTGAGCAGGAATGATGCCAAGACTGATCCAGACCTGACAGAATTAGAGACAAAGTTTCTAAAAACAGCTGAGTTCAGCACTACCCAAGGAGGCCTGTGCATCCCAGCAGCTTGGAGTTCCGTGTACATGGTCAAACACCACCTAGTAAAATTATTTCCAGCTCTTTACCTTTAAAAACAGACCACAAGCAGCTTTCTGTACCCAGGATGAGGTTATTAAGGCACTGCCCCAATATTTTATTTTTTTTGGTGTGTGAGTGCAAATTTCAGAGCCCATGAATAGAACAGCCTTGCTCCACCCGAGGGCTGGCAGCTCAGGGGAATGCCAGGGTTGTTTAAAACTAAGATGGAACTCAGCACTCACTCAGGCAATGAAGATTTCTACCCCAAGAAAAGATCCTGGCACAGGATCCCCAGCCAGCCAGTGCCTCCTGGGTTTCTCCTACAATTCTTCTAGGGGACTACACTGGCATTTCCCATTTGCAGGCAGAGGGACCCAGCAGAGCCCCAGGGAGTCAGCACCAACTCTTCTGCTTATTTGGACCTGTATTCCAGCCCTGCAGCCCACCAGCAGGAACCCTGAGATCACCACGCCAGCACCCAGCAAAAAATGAGATGGACACCTTACCATCCCAAATGGGATGGACAGCCCTGACTCACTCTCCTTTCTCTGACCACACAGCACAAAGTATGGCCAGGCCCTGCAGAAAAACCTACTCCAGAAAGAATATTTCCCCCTAGGACTGCACTGCCTTGGAATCTGCTGGGGTCACAGGATACCGGAACCACTTTCCATCCTCCTCAGAACTGATTTGCTCCCCAAAATACAGAGCCGTTTCCCAAAATCCTTACACTTGCTGCCTTCTTGATCTGAGGGTATCAGTGACATGGAAGAAATCTTGTTTGTTCTGCTTACAAATGTGGAGCCAGGCCCTCCACACAGGTTAATCATTCACCCCATGCTTCCCACACAATCCACACTGAGGGAAGATGCATGTGGGCTCTGTCAAGGAAACAACCTCTCTCCAAGTCACTGCCAAGTGCTTCCCTGAGTCACCCCACAGCAGTGTGACTCCTCACTGCTGGCACCAGCCTGGGACTCAAATGCCCATGGCAGCAGGGTACCCAGCTGGCTTCTCCTCCCAAACCATGCAACAACACCTCCCAAGACAACACTGCAGCCTGCTGTCATTCCACTTGGTTTAGCTATCAGGAATGTGGAAAAAGAAATGAGAATACAGCACCTCTGCTGTGTGCTGGGTACACTTCAGAGGCAGGCAGCTCTTTATGAGACATCTTCTGGACTTTTCTCATGGTGGCTCCTCTGAGCTTGCCCAGCTCACAAACCCACCTCAGCCACATTCCTGCTACCTGGGAAGCCCCACTGTTTTGGGGTGTTCTCAGTGTCCTCACACTGTGCAGAGAAGAACCAGCACCAGGCAGGTTTGCTGCCTGCAGGAGCTCCTCTGTCACAGATCTGGAGAAGCAGAAGGGAGGATGCCTTTGTACTGCAGCTCCCAGAGCTTCCTTTCCCCCACAACTCACTTGCCAAAGTACAAGATGGTCTCTGGTCTGATGGCTCCATCCAGGTGGACGTGAAGCTCTACCTGCAATTAGAGAAATGGGTTAGGAATTTTTGAGCTGCAACAATAATTCAGAAAGAAGTAACTGGTGCTTAGATGGTATAAATGTAGACAATACACAGACAAAGTCATTACAAGGAGGAACATAAACATTTTTTAATATGATCATCATAAAGGTTATTACTCAAGACCTAAATATTGTCTAAATATTTTGTTATGGCTGCTGCAGCTCACACATTTAATGAATCTTTAGACATTTATCCTGTTTCCAGTAATTTTTAAGAACCACTCTATCCTTATTTAGATTTCAGGAAGAGTGAAAAAAGCTAATGCCAAACACTTTCACTTTCCAGCTTGCTTCCTCCTTGAAATCACAGGCAGCCAAACACTAATTAATTTGCTAAGAGTCATTACACGAAAATTTGACTTCACTTCCAAGAATCAGTTCCTGACAGGTTGTTAATTACATGGTATTACCAGAGTTTACAGGCTGTCTAATCCTGCACAAGGGGTCAGTCCCAAGTCACAAAAGGTGCTGTAAAAAATAATAATAAGTTGCCCCATAGAGGCAACAAGGTTTCAATATAAAATGCTTAAATTTTTAGTCATTAAAAACGGGACAGTAACTCAGGTCTTTTCATTCTGAAGCTCTATTTCCCCAATATTGCTGAAAGATTGGATTTTGGAGACAGAGACCCAGAAAAGCAAAAGCAGACTTTTTCCATTAGCTAGCTGGGGCTTTTGGAGAATATGACAAATGTGATCTGGAAGTCGAACTGGGAAGGAAAATATTAACTGTAAAATGTTTCAGCTAGATATCCATCTTTCCAGAACTGTTTTAAGTAACAGAATAGCCTACAAAATACATATTTGGTTTTACTGTATTTTTAAATGAAATTGTAGATTAGAAACTTAAAACACAAGGTTCTTTTTAGTTATAACATCGTGGACATTTAGTTGTAACATCTATGCACTTCCCTGCAGAGATGACAGCTGCAGGGTGCCAAGGGTAGGAATGGAGTAGGATTCAGAAGAGGACTGGATATTTTCACAGATAACTAAACTACCCAGGGTTACTAATTAAAACCCACAAAATCTCTGGTGTCTGGGTAAGTATCAAACAGTAACTACGAGGAGCTGGGAGAAAATTGAGTAAGCAGTGCCTGCAAGTGTCCAAGAGCAGGTGACATGAGCTCCTGGCACAGTGCTGGCAGTGCCCATCTCTGGGCACCCAAAATGCAGGTGGGGCAGGCTCAGGATAGATCAAACTGCTGGTGGCAACCAGCTGGCCCAGGGGCCATGAATACACCCACAGACATCACTGATAGCAGACTATAAAAACATATCCCTGCCACTTCTCCTACCCTTAAGATACAATCTGAATCTACAAAGAGGAAGATTTAGTAAGGGCAAAACCTGATCTTTCCCCCCTCCTTGAGTTATGCAATCCTGCTTATGAGGACTAAGTGTCCTGCAAAACAGCAGATAAAATAACAGAATGCAAACATGGTCTGCATTGCCAGATGTGGATGCCTGGCACGTTTTCCACTCTTGAGCTCCAGTTCCTATTTCAAAACCATGCAAGATCCACTTCTTGAGGTATTCAACAGCCCTTATGACTTTCTGATGGAGTTACAGGCTTGAAATTTGTTCACATTGTCTTAAAGCAACCTGAACTTATTGAGGTCTTCTCCCTCAACCACTTTTCAAGTGCTTCCTGAAAGAACGTCTCAACATGGTATTTCCATCAATGAGAAAGCAGATTCCGTGGCATCCTTCATCTATGAAAGTCACCTCCTCCTACCACTTCTGCAGGCAAGATGCTAAAGCAGCAAGTTCCTCTCCAATATCAGCAATAAGCTCTTTGTCCCCTGCCAGCCTTTTTTGGGGTCTGGAGACACTTAAACCAAGTGCTGAGAAACCCTTGTGCAATGCTGTTCAACCCAAAAAGTTTTGGGTTTCCTCCAAGCCCAGCGCTTCAGGGCAGAGTTTTCTGCAGCTGGAAACTAATCTATGCTATTTAGATGGCCAGAGGACATTCAAGAGAAGATGCAAAGGTGTGCCTACAGGGCTCCAGACAAGGATGCAATCGGCAGAGGCACAGCACACCTGCCCTGGGCACCCTGCATGCAAACCCTGAGAGCTTCAAGGTCCGTGGGAGGCTACTCACTGCAGATTACATTTCAGCTCTCTTCCTGCCTGTTTGTTTCGAGTAAACAAAGCACAAGTCCTTTCCAGATACAAATGGGTGACACGACCTTGCCTTAAGCCAAGGAAAGTAGCCAGATAAGGATGAAAGAATTTTCTCTGAACTGTGGCTCCAGGGGACGATGCCTGAGCAAAGAGAAATTAGGTGAATGCAGAAGCCCAGTGCTTCTTCCAGAGCTTTCTGCTCCTTAGTACACACACTGCTCCATGTGCATGTGGTCTCCCACCCCAAACCCTCTGATGTATTTGTAGGGAAAGCACAAGTACACATCTTGTATTGGGATCTCAACACCTGGTGAAGAATCTGAACAGCACCAGGCTGCACCAGCACTGGACAGGAGCCTTCAACCATTGCAGGACCACTAATCATAGAATCACAGAAAGATTTGGGTTGGAAAGGAGCTTAGAGGTCATCTAGTTCCAACCCCCTGCCATGGGCAGGGATGCCACCCACTAGACCAGATCGGTAACTTCCCTTCTGGATGTGGCATCACCTGTTCTGATGAAGAACAAGAGAGCAGCAGAACTTTCCAATGCTTTCCTGAGGAAGGAGCTTTGTTTTTCTCCCCGGTAGAGTGACTAGCTTTGTGCAGGAACCCTTCAGTCCCTCCTGCACCTCCACTGACCACCCACCAGCACATCAAAGACCCAGAGTGTAATGCAAGAAAACTTGCAGTTTCACTCTAGACTTGTTGAAGCCAGTGGAATGGGTTCAAAGAGTGTTCAAAAGGTGTAAATTGTGCATTCTCAGCACAGATAGCCCCCAGCAAGGCCATCAGAGCAAACCCAGCGATTTCCACTTTTATGCAGAAAGAAGTTTTAGCTCAACCATGGCACATGACTCATTAGTGCAGATATCAGCAAGTTGGTTCAGATTTTTAAAAAGGAGAAGTTTTAAGGGCTCTGGCTTGACTTCTCTGGAAATATTGTAATGTTTTGAGACGTAATAAGCTTCAAAAATAAATTCAAACACAAAATTAAGGTACTCAAACAAGTATGTTCCATTCCAAGATCAAGTCTGATTATTTTTAGTGAAATTAAGGGGAAAAAGTTAACCATTCAAAGTATTTTCATCCACAGTCAACCCAACTCAATTTCTCTATTATGGTTTGATCAGTGGACCATGGCAGAGCAGTTATGTGCTCAGGTTGCCCATTGTATGGCATAAAAAGAACCATTTAAGCTAAGGCACTTGAAGGATTTTCTGTATTAGGTGGTTTTAGGGTCTTTTTTACAAATGCATGCAATGACCAAAGTCAGTCTGCCCCTTTTATTGTGGGGTTTCCAGCAGACGTTAATAGATAATCAAGCAGCTGATAAAATTGCATCATTTTGAAACCCTTAACAGTGACTTTGCCCAGGATTATTTAACAGCCTCTTAAAAGGGGATAATTTAGGTTCATTCTATTAATCTCAATGACTGAAAAACAGGGTAATTACAGCTGTAATTTGCCAATTATTAGAAAAGCGTGGCAAATCACTGCAGAAAACAATTAAATGTGTTCCCTGAAGACTGGTTTTATGGAAGTGTGCTGTTAGAAACAGAGTTCCTCATCCTAAATTCATCTCAAACACTCAGCAAGAGGTGAGAGTGGCTCAAGAGAGTTGTGAAGTGGAAGTAGCACAGCATTATCCTCAAACCTGAGGACACCACAAATGCATTTGGGAGATGTATCTGTCACACGCTTTAAGGGGTGAGCCTTTAAAAGAGAAACGTGGGAGAATACAAGCCCCACAGTGCTCCACTGCAGGAAATATTTGTGCTTTCTAAGCATCTGAATAATGATTCATGGCTTTGGTGGCTGAGGAAGAGGAGGATGCTCCAGTGCTGAGCAGCCTTTAGTGCCACCTTCCTGGCACCAACTACCCAACCTCCACTGACCTCAGTATGAGACTCCTGGTGACATTAATGGGTGATGGTGGCTGTGTGACATCACAGTGGATGGTTCCCATTGGGTGGCAGGGCCATGAGCCCACCAGCCCACCAGAGACCTCACACTCACACCTGGCTGGAGCAAGGCACTGCTTCAGAGCAATAAACAGTCCTGGCACTTTGTGCAGCACCAACACAACCTCTTACTTACCATGTTTGACAGGTGCATCTGGGAAGGCTATCCAAGAGCATCCCTGTACCCCATTATTAAAGAAATGGGAACACAAGGTACCACTGTGTAATGGCTTGAGCTGAGCACAGTCTCAGCAGCACCAAGCCAGGGGTCAGGCTGTGCACAAGAAATGGACAAGCCAAATCCAACATCATCCCCCACACACCATCGTGTACTTTCAGTCCCTCAAGAGGCAGGGAGAGTCTGCAGTGCTCCAGGGAGTGGGGCCACTCAAACCCCCCGGGTACAGCCAGCACAGGCACCTCTGGCACCACCCAGGCTGGGTGAGAGGCTGCCACACACTGTGTGCCTCACACACACTGCCCCAAGTCACCTGATTGTTATTTTGCAAATGAGCCACTGGAGAGAGTGTGCCTGACCCCAGAAACCCCTGCTCCCATTCTGCTCTCCTCAACACAGCTCAAGGCACATGGGAGCTGCAGGAGAAGACAGCCACACGTCCTGAGACCCCCCCAGGCTGGGGCTGGCCTGCTAGAAGAGGGCAGTGAGCAATGACACGGTGCTCTGGTTGAGGAACAGAAAGAGTGAGGGTTGATACCAAAGGAACATCAGCCTTTTCTGTTATTTTATGGCCTACAATAAGAGGGTTCAAAGTTGTCCTCTCTCAGCTCCCTGTTCATCACTGCAGTCACTGGGAGTCAGCGAGTTCCTGAAAAACACAGAGGCAGCCATGGCCCCACATTCAGCTGGGGCTGAAGCTGCTCCAGTTACCAGAAACATCTCTGAAACACAAAACTCATCGTTCCCAATGGCAGAGGATCCAGAGGAATGAATAGCGCTCATTAACTGACTTCAGGCCCATTTTTTTTCTCCAAGCCTGACTTAGCAGGTTCACAGGACTGAAAGAGACCCCTGAGTCAGGAAAATCAGTCTCATAATTGCCAATAGCCAGACAACAGAAGCCTGATCTTAGCAGCCAAACCCTGCAGTTTTTCCTAGGTCTTTCTCTTTGGTATCCCAGTCTCCCACACACTGGAAAAGTGGAACACAAATGAAAGAAGAACTTAAGTTGCTTCTCTCGGCTAAAAGTTTAAAACCACCAGTGAAGCATCGCTATCTCCCAAAACTGAAGTGGACTTAAAAAGGCTTTAACCATTAGCAGTTGTCAATGCTCCCTGGATTTTGGTATCAAGGTTTGCCTGCTATTGCATGGATCACCTTCCTATCAAGGGAACCACAGAGATGGAATGAAACATGAATCAGACCTGTGCACACCACCCTTTCCAAGTATGTGAGACTTTCCTGGTGCAAACTCAACTGAGAAATAAATGGTTTGCGAGTGGGAGAGGATGCAAACAGCAGCAAAACCCCCCAATCCTTTCGTGTTTTTTGAGACAGTCTTCTCTGGAAAAGCCACAAGCAGCTGCCACCACTTACGTTCTCCCTGAGCAGCACTACAACTCTCACATCACTTTTCTTGGTCTCCTCTGCCTTGCCTCCTACTTTCCCACAAGAGCCCAACCTGGCAGACCTGCTCCCTATGCAGCAGCTTACCCAGACCACAGCCTGAGAGCTGAGCCATCCTGCAGCACAGGCAGTGCTCTTCCATCAGATACAGGACTCTGGCTAACCACAGCTGTTTCATCTTCTTCCTCCTCTATTTTACAATCTAATAACATATTACCATATGATCCTACTACAGATGTAGGTAGCATACAGGGCATGGAGAAAGTGAAAGGCTGGTGCCCACTGTCAGAGCAATCCAAAGTGGTGTCATGGGTATCTGAGGAATAACTGAACTAAATGCGTAAAAGAAAAAGAAAAAGAAAAAGAAAAAGAAAAAGAAAAAGAAAAACAAAAAAACCCCAACAAACCAAGCACAACCAAAACCAACAAAATCAACCCCCGAAACAAAATAAAAAACACAAGAGGAAACATCTGTTTTAGCAGACTACGCTTGCCCCTTCCCCAACCAGGCCATCTGCGAATCCCCAGCCCGGTAGAGCCGGGTCCCCCGCCGGGCGCTGGGATGAGCCGGGACCCGCATCGCTCCGGTAGAGAGATGTGCGGGACAGCCCGTGCTGGTCCCGGTTCCTGTCCCTGCGGGGAGCAGTGGGCCACGGCAGCCGGAGGACACATCCCCAACGAACCGTGCCCCAGCTCCCACCCGGCTGCAGCCCCGGCGTGCGGGAAGCAGGTGCGGCTGCTCGGCTCCGGGGCACGACCGGAGCAGGCACGGCACCTCCGCCCCGGGCACGGCTCTTTAGCCCCAGGCATGGCTCCTCCGCCCCTGGCACAGTTCCCCAACCCCGGGCACGGCTCCCCAACCCCGGGCACGGCTCCCCAACCCCGGGCACGGCACCTCAGCCCCGGGCACGGCTCTTTAGCCCCAGGCACGGCTCCTCCGCCCCTGTCACAGCTCCCCAACCCCGGGCGCGGCTCCCCAACCCCGGGCACGGCACCTCAGCCCCGGGCACGGTAGCTCGGTGCCGGTACACCGGGGCCCTGCAGCGGTGCCAGCTCACCTTGGGTCCCCCGAAGATCCTCTGTGCCCGCTCCATGCCGCCGTTGCCGCCGCTCTGCCGCCGCCACTCCGCGCCCGCCCCGCCGGCCCCGCTCTGCCGCCGGCCCCGGCCCGCTCCGCCCCGCCCCGCCCCGCCCCGCGCACACGGCACTCGGCCCTCGGCCATCGGCATACAGCGCTGCAGGATGGGGACACGCTGGAGTCCATTGCATTGCTCCCCTCAGCCTGGGCAGGGACACCTGCCGGTATCCCAGGCTGCTCCAAACCGCAGTGTCCAGCCGGGCCTTGGACACTTCCAGGGCAGCAACAGCTTCTCTGGGCACCCGTGCCACCCTCAGCACACTCATAGGGAAGAACTCGCACTAAACCCACCCTTCCTGCAATACCACTCGCGTTTCCTTCAGGAGCTGAGGGCACGGGTGGACCTGCTCCTCCAACGATAACACTGGCAGAAAATAGAACAGGAAAAAATGGTAGCTCGGCCTGAAGAACAGGAAAGCGATCTCCACCTTGATTGCAGTCTTAAGCCAATTCAACAATGTTTGTTGTAACCTTTCCTGTACTCAAATCTGTTGCTCAGTGACTCACTTTATTTTGTGTGATGGCTTTTGGTCCGTCATACACCTACTTGCAGTTCCTGTAAACTCACACTCAGCTTTTCATTTCTTATTTTCAGTGGCCTGGCCGTGTTTTATGCTGCTCCTCTGCCTCTTGCTTTCCACTCTGTTGGAGATGTACATAGCAGCCCACATCTTTGAAGACAGTGAGGCAGAAAGTCACAGAACCACAAAATGGCTGGGTACCTCTGGAGATGATTTAGTCCAGCCTGTCTGCTAATACAGTTTCACCTAGAGCAGGTTGCACAGGGTCACATCCAGGGCATTGTTGAGTATCTCCAGAAAAAGAGACTTTCAGAGAAGTTCTGCCTGCTCCTCTCTGCGTGGATTCTCTGATACTGGGGAGAGCAGAGTCACTCCAGTCCTAGCATCCCCATCTAGCTAAAGGCAAATTTGTCGAATGGAACCTTCCCTAGATTGACCCTTGGGGAACAACCCTGGGGCCCATATGCAGCCCTGGCTGAGATGAGATCTGAGCTTCACAGAAGGCACTGACCAGGCAGCTGGTATTTCCAAAATCACTGCAGAGACAAGGATCACAGTTTAATTCTTCATGACGGGAGTTCACCTGCCCAGGTGAGGCCATCCCCAGACCACAGGCCAGGTCTGCAGGGAGCATTGCAGACTAAAGTCACTATATCAGTGGAAAATACTATTGTTACTTGCTCTCGTGTGTAAGCAGAGGAAGCATTCGGGGCTGTAGTTGTGAACACTACCACAAATGGTTGCAAAATAAAGCTTCCTCATCTCCTTCCCCAGCTGTGTTTACTCCAGATGGACACTGTTTGTGGAAGCTGGCAGCAGGGGATTAGCTATGCAGAGCTCTGCTTGTAGTGATGGGGAAGGCTGGGTGCTCCTCCAGCCCTGTGCTGTCACAGCCAAGTGACAACTGACAGCCCAGGAAGCGAGCAGCCCATAAAGGAGGGGCTGCAAGCTGGAGCTGGCACTGCTTAGTGAGCGCAGGACATGCTACAGGCTCACTGCTCCATGGGGAAATGTCACCAGCCTCCACTGTCACTCGTCCCCAGCTTTGCCATGAGAGCTGTGATGGAATTTCTGCTCCAAAGCCAAGTAGGCATTGAGAAAACAGTAGTTTTTCAGCTCAGATCCAAGGTCATTTGGGTATGTGCACTGCAGTGGAGCCTATGGGAGTAGCCCAGGGCTTGGCTGGTGTGGAAGGTTCATCAATATGTTCTCTTTTGTTAAATACAACCTTTCAGGGATGCCCTGGCTGCATCCATGCTGAACAGGCAAAGCACATTAGTCACAGCTAACAGGCAAAAATATTATTTACAAAATAGTGACTGGCAGGAGAAAGTAATCATTAGCTGCCAAGTATGGGGCCAGCACCACTCAGGGCTTCCAGGAGACTGTGGGATGGAGCAGCACTAACCAGGCTTATGGAAAACAAGCAGGAATAAACAGCATATATTTTAAAATCGTTTCAAGCTCCCAAAGCTTTGAAAGTTCTGAATTTGGGAAACACATCCCTCTCCTCTCTGGGTGTGCGTAGATGGTCTGGGCACAAACAAAATGGTCCAGGCAGGGTACAAATTGGCCACTGGGTGTAAAATTGGACAAGGGGATTCCTGGCTCACATGGACCATTTCACCTGCATATCATGGCTTTTTTTATCAGCCGCCTGAAAACCATCTATTTTACCTAGATAATGACTTACATCATCACATATTTGAGGTCTGATTTCTGGTTCAAAGCAATTACAACATAAATGGCCCCAGTGTGAATAGATAGTGCTTTCCAAGGATCTTTTATGGGCACAGCCCTGCTCGGTGTGTCACGTACACTGTGAGGACAGAGGTCAATTAGATCATTTATCTGAGATTAGAGGAAATTACAAGGTATAAAAAATAGCTGGTGGGTAATTTACTGCTGGGAGGAGAGTTGATAACAAAGGTCAGAAAGGCAAATGGATTTGAACTGGCCCCATCGGCTGGAAATGGTGCAGTAAGGGCTTTTTGATGGTTTTTTTTTTCCTGCTTAGCAAATACACGTGTGCTGCAGACTCAGCTCTTTCCAGGAGTGTCAGCACAGTGCATTCATTGGACACAAGTATGTTGCAGAGCCTTAGAAACACGGCTTGGGCTGATTTTAATTGACCTGACCCTGATCCACTTTATCCATCTTTACCACTGGCTTAATCAGGTACAATAGCTGCTGTGCTGTTGGTATTCAATCTGTGTTTCCCTAGGAGAACACCACATCTCTCTGCAGCCAGAAGGCTCAAAAAGAAAAAAACCTGTCTTTTATGGTGAATTCCCACTTGGTAAACCAGAGGGGCATGAACAGGGCCCTGTCTGGAAAAGCACAAGGATGCTCTGGGGCCATCCTGGAGGAAGGCAACTGCTCCTCTGCACATTTGTCTGGTCCCTGAGGCTGTTTATCTTTTGTATTTTTAGGGAAAATTCCAGGCAGCAAAGTAGGGGTAAAACTGATCTTGGAAGCTATTCCAATGCTTATTTCCCAGGAGCTATATTTAAACCTGTTCCCTTTCTCTTGCCCCTAGAAGTTAATACCAGCTGTGTATCAGGGTTCCTGACACCTGCGAGCAGCTTTTTCCAAAAATAATAACAAGTGTGTTTATGCTGAGCTTAGATCTTAAAAAAGGCACTTTTATATTTTGGTTTGGGTCTTTTTGATTGGTTTTTTTTGGTTTTTTTTGGTTGTGTTTATTTATTTACTTTTTTTTACCAGATACCAGTATCTCACTACAGCCCATTCTAAGCGGCTAATGGAGGAAAATATGTTTAGATTCATTAATTCTGTCAGTATAAATGCCACTCTCATGTATAAATATGACATAATGCTGTATTGGTTGACTTTGCCAGATGAGACATTCTCAGCCCTAACATCCATTGCTTCTGCAAAATTGCTTTGTTTTTGAGACAAAGCTTTCACTTATCTCAGCAATTCCCATTTAATTTCTACAGCTTCCCTGCAGGGCAGGGAAAACCTCTGCCTCTAGGTGAGCCATCACTGGAGTCACTGGTGGGAACTCAGCTGTGTCCCATTTGGCTCCTGCTGGGGATCATGGGACTCTGTGGTCAATGGGAAAGGCAAAAGCCCTGCTGAGGATCCACCCTGCTCCTCAAAGAGATTTCCCTTCCCCTCTGCTCTCAAAGGAGCTGGAAGCAGACACAACACTGGCCTCCAAAAGCAGAAGCAGATCCTGCATTACTCCCTGGTCCAGGCAGGGTTTCTCCCAGCTCTCCATCAGCCAGGAGTGGGTGCTGGGCTTTTCCTAAGGATATTCATGCACCTGCAGGGCCAAGAGCATCAGAGGAAACAGAGACGTACACCAAGCAGCCCCTCAGAGGGCTGATGACAGACACTGCAGAGGCACCATTGGCTGGGGAGCTGCTGTCTGGCACTGCTCACAAGGAAACCACAGCCTTCACACCCCTAAAACAACACCAGCCTGGAAATAGAAGGAACCGCAGCAGAAACCCCCTGAGACACACCCCAGGGAGCAGATGAGGCTACCCTGTAAACAGGTTGCATTTTCCCATTTTTGGGGCATTTTTGAGCAGCACAGAAATTCACACCCAGCTGATGACATGCCCAGCATGGGCACAGCCCAGCAGGCAGCCACTGGCAGAGCCCCGTGGGCTGCTGCAAGCCTGCTGCACTGATCCCCTAACCAGATTAGGTCTGTAACACAGATGCCAAATTTGCACCCAGCATCGTGTATTTCAACCATGTATTTCTGAGCATCTCTGGGAGAATAGGCTACCTGAAATGAGCTAGGGAGGAGATGGACTGCTCCAGACCCCACGAACCAAGTATGCTACCCCCCAAGATTGGTATAAACACAGCTTTGAAAATAACAAAGCAGAGAGAAGGCAGAGATATGCAGTCAGTGCTTTGGGCTGTGGGAAAGAGCAGTGGTCTGAGTCTGGCAGTGTTTCAGACTTGGAAATGTCTCCAAGGCCCACCCTGGAAGCTGTGGGATGTCTAAGGATAAAGGCAGCTCCACTCTCACACAGCAATTTGGATCTCAGGTGAGAGGAGCACACAGTCCCTGCAGTGCAGAGCAGCCTCACCTCAGCAGGGCACTACCCTGCCCTCTGCTCTAGCTGCTTTGTCAGCCTTTGTCACTGTTAAATCCAGTGCTCAAGTTGGACAACAAGGGTATAATCATCACAAATGGAAGCAGGGCTCACCTTGCCGGATAGCCCAGCTCCTTCTGGGCTCTTGGGCTATGGCTGCCCTTGGATTTCTCTTGTGAGTAAAGACAAGGAGCCACCTCCACCCTATGGAAAGATGTGGCCCTTTCCTCTTGTGCCAGTGCTGTCAAGAGGAGCTGAGAGAAATCTGAACCAGCCACAGCAACTAAGACAAAAACCTCACTGGTGTGACCTCTGCCAAGGATAGACCAACGTCATTTTATGCCAAGATCATCCTGAGGACACCAGGAGATAAGGGGGTGGTGTATACAAGGCGTCTCTGGCCAAGTGCACCCACCACCTTCACCACAATGGATGAAGCCTCAGGAAAAGGCTTTGTTGCTAGGGAATTACTGAACCTGCTGCTTCTTGCAAGATTGGAGCCTCCTTACTTATGGTGGGATGACAAGAGGTTCCCCCTCCTGCCTGACCCCCGCCATGCAGGACAGGGGACCCTTCTGGTGCCTGCACACCAGGGGACTCCAGCCCAGGCACACACCAGTCCCTCCCTGTCCTGACCCCAATTTTCACAAAGAGAAGCCCAGGGATGAGAGCAGCACGAGAGCCAGACGTGTTCCAGCATATCGCAGAGGGTTCCTGCACCTCACTGAGCAGGTCCCAGTGCAGCTCAGCCTGATTTCCAGCAATCAGGACGTGTTCCTTGAAACAATAAACACATCCCTAACCAAGGCTGGGTGCTGCAGAGCTGTGTACTAGCAATGCAGCTCTGCCACCCTGTTTGCCAAGGTCACTGCCCTCCTTGTAAACACCACACACCAACAGAGACAAGATTTGCACCCAGATTCACCCCAGTCTGGCACAACAAACTCCTCCTAAGGGTTTTTAGCACCATATCAAAAGGTTCAGCTCTCCTGCAGATCAAAACCTCCACAGGAACATCACTGCTGTGTCCAGGCTGTGGCTGGAACATGACCCCAGAACTCTGACCTTCCTGCCCTCTTCCACAGAGCTGGAATAGCCCTTCTGGCCTGGCCTTGAGCACACTGAGCCCACAGCACAGCCTATTGCTCTGGGACCTGTTGGGGAGGGATGGAGGGAAGCGTTCCAGAGCGCATTTCCCCCCACACCCCTTCCTGCAGCACTTGTCTCGAGGGAATTCCACCAGGAGCAAGATGCCCTGCTCCAGCAGGTAGGGCAATAGAGATGCAGCTCCCAGGCTGAGCAAAAGCCCAGCTGTGGCCAGCTAACACATGTCTTTATTCAAGTCCACTTTTTGAATGAGGACCAAGGGACACATGGGCTGACACCTCTGATTTTGTCTCTGCAAGGCAGGCCCAGGGGAGCCAAGGCTTGTGCAGTTTTTCACGTATGCAAAGCTGTACAGCCCCAAACCTACAGTGCCCCTGAGCCCTTCCCTCCATTAACCAGAGCTGTATGAGGAGCAGGTCTCCATCCTCACAGGCAACTCACAGCCACATCCAGTGAAGGAGCTACGTCAGATGTCACACCACATTCCATGGCCAAGTGCTGCCCAGGAGTCACAGAGTCACCAGGCAGAGTGGCAGGGATCCGAAAGGAAGCCTCTGGCCAGGGTGCTGTCTGCACGGCCAGCAGCTGTGACCAGCAGGACAAGCTTCTCTGGCCCCAGAAGAGACTCTGATGCCCGGGGTTTAGCAGCACATGTCACACTGTGGAGGGCTGAGCTGTTCTCCAGCCCTCAGGGTAAGCAGGTAATTGGATTATCAGCCAGACACTGCCACCAGGGCCACTGAAGGACAGAGGGGAGCTGAGGACAACATTTCTCAGGTCTGTGGTGCCACAGGTCAGCACCATCCCATCTTCACTGGAATGACACAAAGAAAAAGAGAGGGAAAATTCTTTAAGCAAATCCGACCTTCTTAGAGATAGTTCAACTGGGATGGAGCACCAGGAAACAGAAATGATCAGCATAATATTGCCCCCCTCAGACTCTTTCTAGTATCACAGCCTCAGCCCAGGCTGCTGCCACAGCAGGAAACTCCAGATATCCCCAGCTAAAAGCAGAGCACATCCCCTGCCCAGGGGAATTTGAGAGCCTCCAGTTGAATGAAATGCCACTTCTCACCTCCCCAGAGGATGCCCAGACAGCACCTTCTGGAGTCTGGTTTGTTGGGTTGTGGATTCCAACACACCCCAAGGATCCACAGGATCAGCTCTGTGCTTCCTCAGGGATTTTAGCTAAGTTCTCAGCCCTTCGACACACACTCATTTTGGGTGGGACTAGGGAGGAGAGGGGGGCAGCAGGGCTGGTCAGCTGCCGCCAGGATGCAGGAGACACAGCTCACAGGTGGGGAGGTGCTCTCTGTGGAGTCCCTCAGTACTGGGGAAAGGAAGGCATTTCATCCGCTCTAAACCCCACCAGACTAGGGATTCAATGCTGGGTTATTCCACGGTTACAGGCTCTGATCAAGCCATGCTCAGGCTGTAACACAGCAGTGCCAGAGCTGAAGGGGGCCCCTGATCTTCCCAGCAGCACTCATAAACCAGGGCTAAAGAGTCCATCATTGCCCCATAGCTTCATCTCCAGCCCAGACCAGGCGAGATCTTTGTGTCTGTGCCCAAACCCAGATGCTGGGCCAGAGAAAGGAGCAGCAGGGACCCAGAACTGGCAGCCAGGTCCAACCAAGAGCACAGATAATGAGGCAACATCAGTGATGGGGCAGGTCCCAGGCCAAGCTAGGAAGTCAGTCTGACCCTCAGGGCTGGGATCAGGTCCAGCAGCACCAGCAGGTCCAGAGCAATGGTGCAGGGGTGACACCAAGCCAGGAAAACAGTCAGCAGATGGAAGCCAGGACAAAAGGACCCATGGCCAGGCACCACAGTGGCTGTACTGGAACCCAGCATTGCCCCAGCACAGCCAGGAAGAGTCTGAGGCTCTGGGCTGAGCTTAAATAACCTCAGCTCCTAGGCCCATGGGCATGGAGCAGGTGAGCTGGTCAGGGCCATAAGGCCCATTAGTGTTTTCAGAGCTCTGACACTTGCAGGTCACATCCTGCAAAGCAAAGCTGTGGGGATTGTCTCCACTCTTCTGCCACTCTGACCCTGTTGAGCCCTTAAACCTGGTGGACAGCAGGGTTTGGTCCATCTCTGCTGCTGCTCCACCCTGCCTGTAGGTGGTTTTGGTACAGAAGTTGTTCTCATGCCCAGATTTAGGATGTGAAGAGCAGAGCAGTAACTTAAATTGTCCTCTCTGATCCCAAATCAAAGATGCCATCCCAGGATGTCCAGATCACTCATCCTGAAATCCCAGTGAGGGTCTGACTGATCTGGCTGATCCCAAACTGAGCACTCATATGAGTTGTTGACTCCACAAACAGGGTTCTTGCTGAGCACTACCAGAAATATCAACACTAGGAGCCACTGTAGGTAGAGAAAGGTGGGTGAAGGGGAGAAGAAGCAGAGGGAGAATACCAGGAATATCAGAGGAGAATAACCAGGTGTTCCCACATATCTCCCCAGTGCTGGCTCCTGGCAGAACTGGTGCTGCTGGGCTATACTGGAGCTCTGCATGGCAAAGGTGGCTGCAAGCCCCAGGACCAGCTGGTCACAGCCTCTGCTTCAGCAAACAATGTTTGAAGAGCACCCAGTCTTCAGTGCTTTGGGCTGGAATTTTCTGGAGCATCTGGAGATGTTTTAATTTATTTGATCCAGGGCCCTGACCTAATTAATATTCTGTAGGATCTCCTGGAGATCTTGTTTTTTTTTAGTTCTGTTTTCAAGGGTAGCAAAAGAAACTGAAAACAGATTATCGGGAATAAAACAGCTTCAACTTTTAGGCAGCTGACTCTGGTGAGGTTGGCTTAATTTCCAAGCAGGCGTGATGCAAGATTGCCTATGGAGAGTCTTTCCCCCAGTGGCAGCAGAAAGGATTTGGTTAAAAGCAGGAGGTGAATATCCAGGAGTGGTGCTGGCCCCGCTCACAGCTCCAGCACGGCTCGGGCTGGGATGGAGCCGGTGAAGCCCAGCCAGGGACACGAGGCTGCGGGGAATGTCGGGGAGCTCGGGGCAAAGCCCGCAGCTCCCGGAGAGCCCCGGCACAGCGGCCACGAGAGGGAGGCAGAGCCCGTGCGCTGCAGAATGAGGGGAAAAAGGACCGGGAATAAGGGATCGGGGATAAGAGATTCGGGATAAGGGACCTGGAATAAGGAATAAGGGACTGGGGATAAGGAATAAGAGACTGAGGATAAGGGACTGGGGCTGCAGGGTTTGGGTAAGGGACTGGGGCTGTGGGACTGGGGCCAAGGGACTGGGGCTGTGGGACTGGGGATAAGGGATTGGGGATAAGGGATTGGGGCTGCAGGACCAGAGACAAGGGAATGGGGATAAGGGACTGGCAGTAAGGGATAAGGGTTTGGGGATGAGGGACCGAGAATAGGAGACTGGGGCTGCGGAGTGTAGACTGTGGGACCAGGGGTGAGGGACTGGGGGTAAGGGATTGGGGATAAGGGACCAGAGGTGAGGGATTTGGGATAAGGGATTGGGGCTGTGGGACTGGGGAAAAGGGATTGGGGTTGCGGGATTTGGGATAAGGGATTGGGGCTGTGGGACTGGGGAAAAGGGATTGGGGTTGCGGGATTTGGGATAAGGGATTGGGGCTGTGGGACTGGGGAAAAGGGATTGGGGTTGCGGGATTTGGGATAAGGGACTGGAGCTGGGGAATTCAGGCTGTGGGATTGGAGATAAAGGATTTGGGCTCCAGGATAGGGGATAAGGGGTTGGTGCTGAGGGATTTGGGCTACGGGACTGGGGCTGTAGGCCCGGGGATAAGGAATTGGAGCTGTGGGATTGGGGCTGTGAGACAGGGAATGGGGGACTGGGGATGAGGGACAAGGGATGAGGGATTTGGGCTGTAGGATTGAGGCTGCAGGACCAGGGCTGGGGGATTGGGGCTGCGGGACCAGGTCTGTGAGGCTGCCACGCCCTGCCACAGGCAGAGCACGGGTCCAGTCCCCTGCCCCGAGGAGCCCTCAATTTGTCTGCTCGGCCTGGCCAGCTAAAGAGGCTGCACGCATGAACGCACAGGTGATGGCTAAATCCCTCCCAAGGGCTGTTTTCTCCTCCTCGGATGCTGAGGCTTTGTCTCATTCCCAGCTCACACCGAAGATGTGGGTTGTGGGTGGGATATCTTGCAGGCCAGTAGCAAGATCAGGCAGGGAAGAACACCTGGGAAATCCCTATGTGATCTGCAGATCCAGGGCTATCATCCCTGTGCATTACAAAGGGACTGTCAGACATGCTTCAAGCAGGGCAGGAGATGGGGATGGGGATGAGCTGTCAGTCAATGTGTCAATGGTTCTGGCTCAGCCCCAGTTAACACCGTGACAGATTGCACCAGGTGGGGTCAGAATCCCAGTCCCACTACAGGTTTGGTGCCCAAATGGGCCCCATAAGCACAGTCAGGAAGCCCCCAGTGAAGCCCATTATTGTCACACCCAGAATGAATGGTCCCTTTGGATGCTGCTGAGACACCACTGCTGAAAAACCTGGACACTCGCTGCCAGCAGAGACTGGGCACTGGCAGCTTCAGACATGCCTGGTAGGGAAGAGGTAGCAGAAAAACTGCAGAAGTGTGTGGACTACCAGGGGCCAGAAATATGCCAGGGCCAGGAAAGCACCTAGTGGAGGGGAGGGAAACATGGGGGGGCTTCTTGTAGTTTTTAAAATCACATCATGCCAGGTTCAAGCATAGACTGTACAGTGACATACAGGAGAACTGGCTCTTTGACACAAAAGTGGCCCAGACAATGACTCACAATAGTCAGTGACATTTTAAACATCTGATTTCCAGGTAAGAAAGAACAACCTGAGGTCAACCCTGTAAGTTGCCACGTTGTGAAAGAAAACATTCCATGCAAAAGCCAGCCTTTTGAGGGATGTTGCACAAGGGGTGGCACCTGAACACAGTGGAGACGGTCTGCTGGCACTGTCAGCATGCTCATGTGGCCACGCCAGCGCCAGCAACACTCCAGACCAATGCTTGGCTGCGTCATAGATTTCCAAGACAGACCAAAAACCCAAGGCTGCCTACCCTCCCTATTCACCAGGTCAAGAAAGAAAATGGGGATGGCAGAGGAATGTAAACCAGGCCAGAGGACTCATTCATCCTCCCGCTCCCAGCTGCAGTGCATTCCAGGCAGCCTTACTACAAGGCAGCATTTTGTGTGTGCAATCCATCCATGCGCACGCCTACCTCTCATCCTCTGCCAGGCTTACTCTCCTGAGGCACCTCGAGCTGAGTCTGTAATAAATCAGGCAGCAGCCTCCATCCAAGACACACATTCCCTGGGCTGCTCTGCTGAAAATGAATGCTGAAATCTCCATCTGAACACCTGCAGCAACCAGGCAGCCGTGCTGACCCGGGTGTGGTATTGCCTCCCAAATTAAAGGCATGTTGCTCTTCAGACACAGAAACTGTGGCCAGTTTACTGTGTGCTCAGGACTGGGATTTGGCTCCCACACCTCATCCTCCAGGTTCTGGGAATCCTGGTCTGGCTCAAAGCTGAATTTGAATCCGTCAGCCTCTGAATCCAGTGATGACCATTGCTTTGTAATGAGCTGGTGAGAGATTGGCAGCAAAATCCTCCGAGTCAGAAGCTGGGAGGGAGACCTGGGAATGGGTACATGCTGGAGGGATGTGCCACAGGCATCTGGGGAAATATCTACAGCAGAACAGATGGGAGCAGGGAGATTTTGCCCAGGGTTTCTGTGGTGGCAGCACACTGGCAGATCTTCTACCAACTCCCTGACTGACAGGGTGTCAGGTTGTATTCTGACTCTGTCAGTGTTTTTGAGATTGTTCTTTGTAATACTGTATTTCTATTTTAATTTTCTTAGTAAAGAACTGTTATTCCTAATTCCCATATCTTTGCCTGAGAGCCCCTTAATTTCAAATTTATAATAATTTGGAGGGAGGGGGTTTACATTCTCCATTTCAAAGAGAAACTTCAGCCTTTATTGGCAGACACCTGTCCTTCAAACCAAGACAAGAGCCTGGAGCTCCCCGTGCTCCACAGAGGAGCGTGGCCCCACTTGGGGAAGCTGGAGCCAATGCTAAGGTCATCTGGCTTTGCTTTGCACACTGCTGAGATCTTTCTCGGGTTTATTTTCATATACAGATCCCCAGAATGCAGAGACAGGCAGGAAAGTGAGAGCTGAAAGCAAACAGGAAAAAGGCAGGTTCTCTTCATTTCTATTTTTAACACTGCAAACAACATTAGTGTCATTATATTTAGGAAAAAAAATATTCAGAGTGTTTCCTGCCTCCCCTTTCAATACCTTCAGCTATTTCCTTGCAGATGTTGCCAGGGGCCGGGGCTCAGAGGCAAGAGGAGCAAGGCTGGGCTCTCACCCTGCAGGCAAGTCCTGGGAGAGGAAATTTGGCTCAAAGCAGGTGCCTGTGGTCCTGCATGGGAACAAGGAGGACAATCAGGCTGTGGAGGATGTGTCCAGGTGCAAGCAGAAGCTGTGTGACAATGCAGGACCTTCGAGCTGCCTCTCTGTGGGCTGTAGCAGCTTTGGTGCCATGACAGGAGACACAAGGTGAGTGTGATGCAGGGGGAGGCACAGCAGCACTGTGAGGTCAGGGTGATGGGGGCAGGCTGCAGCAGCCAGGGCTGGAGGGATGCTCTGCCTTGCTGCAGGAGCCCTGGGCTGAGCAGAACATCCCCGGAACAAGCTCTGCAAGAGCCTCTGCACTGTCCCTTGTCCACTCACATGTGCCAGCCTGGCTGGGCTTGTCCTGCACAGCTCAGAGGATCTTACTCTGCTCCACAGCCCTCAGCTCATTGCCTCAAACTCTAGGACTGGGTTTGCCAAATGTTTGTGCTGAATCTTCCCACAGATGATCCAGAGCAGCATTTCTGGGGGGCAGGCCAGCAGGACGGCTTTGCCTGCATGAGGGGCAGACCACAGCTCAGCAGGACCATGAAATGCAAGGAAAACCAGGATTTGAATGTGGTCAGCTTCTGGCAGGGAAGAGGACAGCCAAACACCAGGGAAATGCTCTCCTAACACCGACCATGCTGTGCTACATTGTTCTCCAGCAAAATCACAGAGCAACGGTTCTCCATGTGGCCTAGGGAGCTCTCTGTCCCAAGAGGGATGTGCAGATAGTGTTGGGAAAGTATCACGGACAGCATACACAGCAGTGGAATCACCTCAAACCATTCTCTGCAGCCAGGGTCAGTAGGCAGGGCAGAGCAGCAGCCTGGCTGCCCCATGCACACACTGCCCTCCACTCTCCAATTGCTGCCCTGGTGACAGGGGTTCCATGTTTTCCTTCCTGGAGCTTGGTTCATGAGAGGAATTGCCTTGTAAGATGCTCCTCTGGGGCTCCTGCTGACTCCAAATTGGCTGGGAGCAGCTCCTGAGACAAGCCAAGCCATAGTCTAGCTGCCATCACCAGCCTTGGATAAATAGATACAGATGGCCACATTAGTCAAACATTCCCTTTCTCTATGTCTCTCCCCAAAACCCTGCAACAGGTGAAAACCCGCCCCAAAGGGTCTTGATTTGAAAGTACAGGAAAGATGCCTTGCAATTCCCAGTCCAGCCCAGCCCAGCCCGTCTTCCTGGGGAGCAGCAGGACAAAACCAAGGCTGTAATAGCTGTTCTTTCCTTTCCTCCCCATGTCAGAGAAACCACCAGTTCATGGGAGACCTTCATGCCCCAGGGCACCTTTTCCCCAGCCTCAGCTCACTTTCACAGGGGAAAATTCCTACCACCTTCATATGGCCATAGGCATCATTCCTGGGGACTTGCTGCAGGGCATCTTCGAATCACAGGATGGTTTGAGATGAAAGGGATCTTAAAGACCATCATCTAAACACACCTGGCAGGGCCAGGGACACCTTTCAGCAATTTTCTCAAAGCCCCATCTAACCTGGCCTTGCTCTCCAGGGATCTCCCAGGCCCATCCCAATCTGCTCCTGTTCCCTCAGACACAGCCCTGCCTCAGCAGGAGCTCCAACCCCCTGTAGACTGGTGGCACAGCTGAGGTTCAGGCAGCAGGAGGTCTGAGGACACTGTCCTGTTCAGTGTCCCCATGGTCCTGCAGCTCTCCACTGCCTCCTCAGTGCCCACACAGAGCCCCTGCCTGGGCTGTGCTGGGTGCCAGCCACCCAGAACCTCCCCACACTTATTGGTGGGGGGGGTGGGACGATGACACCCTAAGCCTGTAAAAGGACAATCTGTGCTGTTGCTTTGTGGTCAGAGCACAGAAGAAGCCCAGCCAAGCAGCCTGGTTGCTTTGATTTAGGACTGCATGATGTAGTCCCCTCCCTGTTCCTTTGGGGGGATTCTCATTGGGGGGCTACCAGTTAGCAATTAGCAAATCACTGCTCTCCCACCTCCCACAGCATCAGGTCACCCTGCCCTGGGCAGCCTAACAGCCAGGGGAGAGAACACCCAGCCAAACACCTTTTACAAATCATTCTGCATAGTTCACATTTTCGGCTGGTTTATGAGCATTTTAGCTCCTCATATTGATCAGGTCTGGAGCCGAAGTAATTACATTAATCAGAAATAATTTCCCATGATTTTGAGTCATGTTTGAGCTGGTGCCCAGCTGCTCTGCTCACCCCTGTGCTCTCTGCTCCCTGGTACATGCCTTCCAGGCGACATCACTGCTTCCATGACCATAGTGAGACCCAGAGGTTTGTTTTTCTCAGCTGGATCCCACACACACTCTAAAGATTTCAGTCGTGCCTTTATTGATTTGGCTGGGGAAAGGGACAAGAGGAGGTGGTTTGTGTGAAGTTCATTCTTGGGAAATGTCTCCAGATGTCTCTGGCATCAGGTGAGGCCATAGGGAAGGGCTGGGGGCCTGGGACTCCTGCACATGGAGGCATCACTTGCTTCAGCTTGGTCAGAAGATGGAATTGGTCAAAAGCCATTGCTTTGTTCCCTGGGGTGGAATTTGGAAGTGGGACTCACCTGCAAAGCCTTTGCCAGGAGTCCTGGGGACAAGTAGCAGGTGCCCTTGGCAGCTGGCTTGGGTGGGGACCAGTCATTTGGGGTTTTCAAGTGCTGGGTGTGAAGGGTGAACTGGCAGCTCATCATCCTCCCTGCCCAGCTCCCCAGTGTGCCCAAGGTCAAAGCTGAAAGCTCCTGCAGGAGCCAGGCTCCTTCCAGTCATCAAGGACGCCGAGGAATGCCCACTTCACTGCCCTTGGGAGGGTCCCAGTCACACCCAGGGGTTTGAGAGCATCCACTGGAGACATGCCAGCTGAAGAGGGCTGTCTTTGCCCCAGGTCACTGTCCCTTCCCCAGCACTGCCCTGTCCCAGATCCTGGACTTACCAGCACCCTGAGCTGCTCCTGCTGCTGGCGAGCCAAGAGCACCCCTGGGGATGTGAAGGGCTGTGACATTTGGGAACAGACACAGCCTGTGTCACCCAAACCCCTTCCAGCACCACACGCTCCCCAGGAACAACACTAGCTGCCTCATGCAGGCATAACTTACATCCTTGAAAGCCTTCCCAGAGTGACAGAAAGCAGGACTGGAAGGGAGCACAGCCATCACCAAAACCCTCTCTAAAGCAAGCTGGCACAATTACCAGGTGAGTTTGGAGACACCTGAAAGCATCACTGGCTGCACATCAGTGAGTGCCTCCATTTGCAGCCTCTGATGCTGCAGGGGACGTGGCAGCTGTGTGAGAACACACAGACCCTCGAGCAAGACAAGAACCAAAGGAAAAACACTGTCTTTTTTAGCCTGAAACCACGAAAAAAATAGAGATAATCAAAAAGAATGAGCAATTTGATCAGGAAACATGAGTGAGCCATCCAGCTCCATGGAAAATACAAAGGGTCTGTCAGTAACCACACAAGGTCAGGATTATGTCTTGTCTGAAAGATAAAATTTCTAGAGATATTTTTTAAAAGAAGTTTATGTTTGATGTTTGATACTCTATAAAAAAATTAACTCCGAGAGGATCACAATATTGCATCTGTGATGATTTCTGGCACAGTTTTCCAGATAATAATGGTAAACCTCATCTGGCTGAAGTTTTCAAGCTATGTTTTATAAAAGTCTTATTATATTTGAGTTATCTGAATGTTTAACTTAGTGGGACAATTATGAATTGCTCTTGTCTGGACTGCAGGGGAAAAAAAAATCATACAGAAATATTGCCCAGGGTTTGATGGGTTTGATCTTTCCCTGTTGTCCCTTCACAACAGCTGATACAAGGCTGTGCTGTGCTAATGAGAAGCCTCTCAACCTGAAGGATGAGCTCTCATTACAGTTTTGGCTAAGCTAAGCCTTTTCTTGGTTGTGGTAATCTATTTACTCCTCATGTAATCCCTCAGCTCCTTCCTCTTGGCAATGTCAGACTTGGAGAGCAGAACCAGCCCCAAGCCCCATTTTTCAGTGCTTCATTCTTGTGAAACCTACCTAAAAATGTCTGGGAAATGGTGAAGGATCAAGTGTCCCCAGCAGCAGGCATGGTTCTGTCTCTCCTTTGGCAGGGGCAATGCCTGGCCACTCCCTTGCTGGCCTGGCCACCGGGACTGGGAGCTTGGAGGGGTCAGCTGGTCCCAGATGTAGCCAAGGTTCCTGATGCAGTTGCCTGGCCATCAGAAATTGGACAGCAGCCCTGAATTCTTTTCTCCCAAGTCACTTGGCCAGGCACCAGATGGTAAGTACTTTCAGTCTCTGCATCTCTGGTCTGGGGTGGAAGCAGTGACCTCAAGGTAAAAGATTGCCTGTCCCATCCTTGTCCCTTGGGGTGCCCAGTCCTCTCAGCCTAGGTCTGCTGCCCAGTTAAGATGTGAGAACCAGAGGGAATAAAAGTGCCCAGATAGGGGTGGAAATAGCCATCACCACCTCTCTCAGCTCTTGCTATTTGAAACTGGAGCCAGATTTCATTCTGGGTAGGAAACAATTCTCCCATCCTGCCAAAAGCAGAGATATTTCAAAATTTCCCAAAGCCATGGTGTTTTCCAGAAGTCTAAAGAAAAACATCCAGCAGCCACCCCAAAGTGTCTAACAGCCAAAGGGGATCTAAGGCATCTCCATTTCAGCTCAGGGCTCTTGGTTTTTTCCAAGCTGGATGTATGTCCACCTTTCTACCAGGGCTGCTCACCCTCCATGGGCAGCCCTTCTCCTCTGCAGTGGGGATTTGAGCCAGGAGTGCCCAGGAGTAAAGGGAATGTTCTTCCCACTAAGCCATGGAGCTGGGCTCACCCTAGACCCACATTTTCACACCAGGAGCCAGGACAGCCTCACTGCTCCCCGCCAGAGATGGACATCCAGGCGCTGCTCTGACTTCCTCCAGCTCTAGGGAGGGTGCTTAGCACATGGTGTAGAGTAAAGAAGGGGAGTCTTCTGCAAAAGAAAGGCATGAAGGGAGAATATGCTCGATATCCATCCCAGATGGATGCAATTTCATCTGAGCAGGGTGTGCAAATGAGAGCTTTTCTGTGTTATTCACAATGGCATGTTAGAACAGCAAACACATGAAAAATTCAGCTCTCTACAATGTAAATTCACTGGGGCAGTTCCTTCATTTCTATAGAAACAGCAAAGCTTGCCAGCGGCTAACTCAAAGGAGATGTATTCAGATCCCTGTATCAACTATGTTCTTGCACAACTGACCACAAAAAAAAAAAAAAAAAAAAAAAAAAAAAAAAAAAAAAAAAAAAAAAAAAATTATAACCCCCCCCAAAAAACCTGAAAATAATACCACGGAAAATGTGGAGTGAGACATATGGACTTAATTACTAGTTCTGAAATCACACGCATGGTACAGAACCCTTATAGGGTACATGCTCCAGAGGGGAAGGGGTATAACTGAGTATTTATAAAGTGAACTGCTAATGTGCTGTTCTGGTGCAGCTTTGCACATCACAACTGGTGCAGGGGCTGAATTCCTGTGCCAGTCTCTGCCTGCAGCCCCTGCAGTGCCAGCACTGTGACCTGGGCAGGCACATGGGACCCAGGGATGGGAGAAGGGGAGCTAAAAGCCATGTGAATCCTCTTTGGGAAGGCAGATCTTGGGACACTTTGTGGGTATCCCTCCACTGGGCACCTCCAAACCCCAGCAAGGTACCAGTGAGAATTGCCAGTGCCATGGGAAGCGTGGGCATTTTGCCAGGCAAGGGATGCTGTGTTTGGCTCCCTCTGACTGCTTGATTTGGGGGTGTTGGCTTGACTCAGGCTTGGCTCAGGCTCTCTGTCACTGCCTGAGCTCTGACAGCTTCCTGGTGATGGCAAACCATCACAGCAATGTGACTTCACTAAGGTCCCCTCTTGTTCAGAGCTAAGGAGACAGCAAAGAAAGGAGCTGACCCTACAGTCAAGACACATCAGGTTTAATGTCTCCTAGGCAGCCCTGAGCCTCAGCCTCCCCAGGTGTGCCCTGCTGTCCCCTGAGACCTCACACACAGGTCTGTCGGCTGCTCCAAGGGTCATTCATGGGAAATGAGAAGTTTTTATTTCTATTACCAGCACTGGCACCTGATTTCTAACTGGGAAATGAACTCATGGCCATTAATCAGGAGTCCCTAATAAACACAAGCCTGGAATAACTAATCGAACTGTCCCCTGTGGCCGGGTTGGATTGGCGCTTTGGCTCTCCCAAGCCACTCCCAGTAGCTGTAGCCAGTGGGAGAGCACTGGCTCTGGAGCAGAAAGTGGAACTTGAGAGGTGTCTCCAGCCTTACAATCAAACCCTCGAGCTTGTGAGCACTTGTCAGTGTGTCCTGAACCACCCTTCTCCCAGTGAGTTCAAAGCAATGTGCCATCCTCATGTCCCCTCTGCCACAGGCAGGGCTGCCAGAGCAGCTCCCTGGATCTCCAGGCATGGCCCGGGTGATGCACAAAGCTGGAGCTCTAACACACAGAGCAGCGGCTCCAGAGCTTGCATAAGTGACAACAGCCTTTGGAAAGTGTCCTGGTATTCCCACAAGCTGCCCTGACCTCCTTAGCAGCCTGGCTGCAGCTAATGAAGCACAGCCAAAGCAGAGATTTGGGGTGGTGGTGTGAGAGATCAGTCTGTGCTCCTCCCTGCTGTGCCCACCCTGCTCCATGCCCTGGCTTCCAGGCTCTGGCAAGCACGGAGCTGAAGTCAGGATTGCTGCTCATGTGACAGAGAAACTGCTTCACAAAAGCAAATCAGAAAGAAAAAAAGGCTGGAAGGAGAGATGGGTCATCACTCTTAGTTGCATGGTTTTGATGTCCTGCTTACAGCAGCCAGCACCTCCTGTGTGTTTGCCAGCACATACCTGGTATCCAGCAGCAGTTCTCCTCATGCCTGAGTGATACAGGGAGTCTGTGCACAGCCACCAGGAAGGGCAGGGGTGGAGCCAGGGAGAGCTGCAGGACATCCGGCATCCTTATGCTCAAGCCTCTCTCTTGAGCTCTGGGCTCACAAATTGTCCCCTCACATCTCATGATAAGATCTGGGGAATGGGAATATGGAGAAGTGGCTTTGTCTAGTGTAGGTGTTGAGGTGCTTAGGTTTGTCTTTCCTAAAAGCCTCACATCCTCAGTCACTGGGGACAAGAGAAAAACTTGCACAGGGCAGACTGAGAAAGCATTGGGATGCAAAGGCTGAGCATCAGCTTTCCTTCCCCAAACTTGGATATCTAGTCTTCACAATTGATTAAGATGATCATAACACTTCAGGGGCTGAATTTGCATTTGCAAGGCTTGAAATCAGCAGGGTCAGACTGCAGTCTTCTCTGCATGAGGTACACAGGACAATGCAACACCATTGGATGTGCATCCAACCACCCCGCCCCAGCAGCCTCCCCAGGTGGCCACAGTCCCTCTCAGGATGGGGATGATGTGGCAGCACCAACCACCACCACAGCAAATTAATTTCCAGCTCCTTTGGGTGACTGACCCTCTTCCCCAGCCTGCCATGGACTAGATGCAGCATTAAATACAGGGGTGGGTGTCCTGCTGCTGCCTGGTCAGGACATTGAATCCACAGCAGCAGCAGGGACAGTCCTGAAAATCCCTTCAAATCCCAGGAGGAATATACCAGCTCTGCCTGGGCAGACCTTGATCAGTAGGATAGGGCATGAAGCTTCCCTCCCAGGCTAGAAGGGAGGGAATCACCCCACCAGCCTGGATCTCCAGGGACAGCACAGCATCCCTTCCCTTCACTCCTTGTCTTGGTGGACAGCATATTCTCACCTTGAGAAGAGTGGAAATGGCAGCTGGAATGTGGGCTGGAAAAAAAAAAAAAAAGAAAGGAAAAAAAAGAAAAATCTTGAGGCTTGTCCAAACCTACTCATGTTTATATTGGAGCCTGTGAGTGACATCAGAGCAGGGAGAGTATAAACACCAGCAGGACCTACTCTGGGCTTTAAAACCTGAACACGCCACTGCCTCCAAACTGCCTAGGGGGTGATGTGCTGAAGTGGCACAGGGCAGAGCACCATGAGGCTCCAGCTGGAGAAGCAGCTCGTCTTTCTCTCCCTGCTCTGCATTCTCTCCAAGGTAAGGGAGATGGGGCAGCTTTAGCCGTGGAGCACCCGGTTCTGGCAAAGCGGGGTTCGGGAGGGACTGGCAGGAGGCTGTGCTGATGCAAGGGCAGAGGTGTTTGGGATGCAACAGCAGGGTCTGAGTGCTCCTGGGCCCGAGGCTCCGCTGAGCGAGTCCCTGGAGCACGCAGGAATGCCAGCAATGCAATGCGCTGCTCGCCGTCCCTGCGCCTCTCCGGGCTGGGCTGCTCTCAGTGTCCCCGAGCCAGCGAGCCGCAGCTGGGCGGTAGCGGCTCCTCCAGGCTCCCCCAGGCTCCTCCATCCTCACCCAGGCTCCCGAGGCAGAGGCCAAGCCACCAGCACCAGCCCTGCCATTACTCAGTTCTCCCCACTTCTTGGAACGCTCAAGCCAAGCTAGAGCCTCTGATGGGATTTGGGTTGTTGTAGAGATTTTTTTTTTTTTTTTTTTTTTCTCTTAGACTCTGTGTGAAAATATTTGCCTGTGCAGAGAACAGGAATGTTGAAAAATTTGGGGCATCTTTGCTCCGAGTTCCAATTGCTGCTTGAATCCCCATGCAGGGACGTTGTGGCAATGTCGTGCCTATTTGACTCTTTTCCCAGAAAGTTCAGATCTCTGACAGGAGTCGCATTGTCATCTAAAGACAAGTAAATTACAAGCAGGGAGAAATGGATTTATGGCTTGGCTAATCTTTCTAAAACATCAATTTGTAATAACAACCTCCTGAGAGATGAAAAATGCCCTTGGCTGCCTGGGTAAGTTGTAACAGAGCAATGATTCTTGCCCCAGGTGCTCATGAGTGCCTGGAGAATCACCAAGGACCATCGTGCTGCCAGCTCAAACCTGGCCACCACAGCCAGTCTCTAAGTCCCTGTCACATTAATAATGCTGCTCACTGTCAGAGCTAGAACAAGACTCAGATTACCCAATCCATTTTGGATATATTTTAACTCCAATTACTGGCACTGACACTTCTACAGCCCCATGAGAAGCATCTGAACTGCTGCAAATGGGGAATAGATAGAGGAGCAGTAGCTTTTCTCTTTCATCATGTCAGACCTGATGCCACAGGGAGAACCTGAAAGAAAAAGAAAAGTGGTATCTAAAACCTACATGGTCTGGCTGAACCCATCGCTCTCCTGACTCAGCAGTCACACCAGTACCTGGAGCAGGGCAGGGATGAATGTTTTGGTTGCATGTTTGCTGTGCTGCACACACTGGCCCTGCAGCCAGCAGCATGTGCATGGTGCTGAGCAGCAGGGCTGCTAGGGGGCTCACATGCACTGTCAGGCCAGTACTGGCAAAGGATTCACTTCCAAACTGCAGAGCCAACTCTCATGGCTTCATCTCTGTCTTATGTGACATGATGAGAGCTCAAGAGCTGCCTGAAAAAGCTGGTGGTGCCAGAGTGGTTGTGCAAGGATGAGCCAAGGGTACAAACATCCACCTGCCCAGGTGAACTCCCATGGGCACCTCCCTGGCAGACAACTGGCTGAGCAGGCAAGCTGGCTGAGCCCTGCCAAGGTGATTACTTAGTCTAGCCACGAGGGAAAACAGCTCCCAGTCCTTGAAAACGTGCCTGTCTCCGGGCTCCTCACCCAGTGGGTCAGCCCAGGTGAGGATGCTGCAGCCAGGGACAAGCAGAGGATGCAGCTGGAGCAGTGAGGATTGCAGTGAGGTCTGCCTGGCTTCAGATCCCCACTGCTGATGCAATGTCCTGTTTCTTGGCTTGAATGACAACTCTTAAGACTGCTAGGAGTGAGGTGCTGTGCACTCACCATGCGAATTCAGTCCCTGCAAAGCCACCTGTCCAGCTGGGCACAGCCTGCTGCCTTGGGGGCAGGCATGGGTGTGGGCAGCTTTCCATCCCTCCCTTCCTCTCTCCCACTGGGCTGCTTGGGGCTGCTGACCTCATTAAATAACCACCACTGCCTGGGAGCCTGTAGCTCCATGTGTCTTCCTCCTGTGTCTTCAGAGCAGTGGCACATTAAAGTCACCATCTTGCAGAGTGCTGTGCCTCTGAGCATCCTTGATACTCCGTGGTTTTCCCTAGGTGCCCTTTAAAGAGGATAGTAGCTTTCCAGGATGGTCTGAGATATTCCCATGGATTTGCAGAACCTCCCTCCATCAAAAATCTGCCCCCATGACTGAGACAAGATTACCGGGCTGTCCCAGTGACAAAGCAGCCAAAAACCACCTGTATGGATTCAGCTTTGCCTCCGCAGGTTTGTGCCCAGCTGTGCCGGAGACCATGCTACTGCCCCTGGGTGCCACCCCACTGTCCCCGCGGGTCCCCATTGGTCCTGGATGGGTGTGGCTGCTGCAAAATCTGTGCCCGACGCCTGGGAGAGTCCTGCGACTTCCTGCACGTGTGTGACCAGAGCCAGGGGCTCGTCTGTGACTACAGCTCAGCATCTGCAGGGACAGGAGGCACCTGCAACTGTGAGCACAGGGGTGCCCATTTTCCCTGGGGATACCCGCGCACTCCAGCACACAGCCCAGCTCCAGTCATGACCTCACATGGCTACAGGCATCCCGCAGCACCACCAGGGAAGTGTTTAGAGCTAGGAAAGCAGCTTTCCTGAGGAGGATACATGCAGCTTAGCCACGGGGCTGTGACCCATCTCCTGCCAGCTCTTGTGCTGCTTTCTGATTGGGAATTCAGGGTAGTTTCAGTGAGAATGGACAGGGGGGTCCCAGGGATGCTGCAGTCACCCAGCCAAGCCTGGAGCCTGGGAGTCCTGCAGAGAAATCTCAGATAAACTTTTCCTAGCCAGAAAGCCTGAAGGCAGGATCAGAACCAAAGGGTGGGGAGGCTCTCACAGCTTGTGAGCTGTTGCTTTGAATAAACAGAGAGATGAGGATGGGGGGGAGGTTGGGTGGTGAATATGCTGCTGCATTCCCATGTCTGCCCTGCACACCACTCAGTCACTTCTGTGGTCCCCCCACTTCAATCCCTTTTTTCAGCCCCACAGTCACCCCAGCACTATCCCTGCCATCCCCATCTCTCTGTCACTGTCCCTTACGGGCTCCCCGGCTGTCACTTGCAGTTGAAGACGATGAGGAGGGCTGCGAGGTGAACGGCCGAGTCTATCGAGATGGGGAGATTTTCCAGCCCAGCTGCAAAATTCAGTGCCACTGCTTGGACGGGGGCTTCAACTGCATCCCGCTGTGCCAGGAGGATGTTCGGCTGCCCACCCCGGACTGCCCCCACCCCCGGCGCGTGGAGATCCTGGGGAAGTGCTGCCCCGAGTGGGTCTGTGCAGCCCAGGACCAGCACCTCCTCCGGGATGCCAGAGCAGGTGAGATGCAGGCAGCTTCAGGAAGGGGATGCCCACGCCAGTCTCTGGAGATGGCCCCTTCCCCCCCCTTCTCAGAAGGAGACACCTCGCACGTTTATCTGCCGCCCAGGGATGTGCCTGCAGCACCACAGGGAACTGCACAGCACCTACTCCAACCATCCTTTTCCCCCCCTCGTGTCGTTTCTTGCAGTCCCCGGGGCAGTGTCCCCGCTGCTGCGACACCCCTGCCAGGAGTGGGGCACGGAGTGGAGCGCCTGCTCCGCCACCTGCGGGCTGGGCTTTGCCACCCGCGTGTCCAACCAGAACCGCTACTGCCGGCTGGAGAGCCAGAGGCGGCTTTGCATGCTCCGACTCTGCCCGGCCCTGCCGGCAGCGTTCCCCGCGGTGAGTCTGGGCTGGGGGAGCTGCTGCCCCCGGGCACCGCGTCTGAGTGACCAAGGGAAGTGCCCCACATGCCTCCGGGCCCCCATCAGCCCCCCTCAGCCGTGAGCTGACCGTGTCTCAGGAACACGTGAACATCCCCTGAAACTGTGCTTGGGAAACAGCCGATGGCAGGTGCAGAGCAGAATGTTGGGGTCTCTGAATGTCTGAATCCAAGAGCACTGTGGATCTCACACAGGCAAGCTCCGGCTGCCCCTATGGCCAGAGATGGATTTGCAGCTCCTGCCGGGCTCCCTGGGCATAGCCGGGAGGTGGCTCTGCCACCCGTTTATCAGCCTGACACAACCCCAGTGTGGACATAGTGCTAACCTGCCTTTCTGGCATGAAGGTGGCACTTTCTGGCCACTTCTTTCCCCCTGTATTGTCACTGCCATGTGGCTCTGCTCCCCAGCTGTGGGGACACACCACCACCCCTCTCCATCTCCCCACTGATCCCCATTCTGCCTTTCCAGAGGGGAAGAGGAGCTCGTTTGTAGCTGTGCCCACCCCGGATTCACCCTGGAGCCAATGCCTCATCCTAGCAAAGAGTCTGGCACAAACCCATGGCACTGTGGTTATGGTGAAGATGGAGGATGTTTCCATTGGGAAAACAGAGACGAAATTATCAACTTTGGCTGCAAATGAGGCTGGGAACAAGAGAACAAGATCCCAGTGTCACCAATCATCTGCCTCCTTTGTACACCCCAGCCCTCTGCCCCAGGCAGAGTTACTGGGCAGCATTCCGAGTTCCTTAGGCTGAATGAAACGGGGAAATTCTGCTCCAAGCATAAACACACCTGAGAAACCAGGAATTGGTCCTTTCCTGGATCAGTGGGGCTTCTGAAGGGGTCATGCTGCTTCTCTGCCACATCATGCAGCTCTGCTTTGCAGGGACTTCAAGAGAGACCATGTCCAGCACCTGGAAGCCAAAATCCCTGGAAGGAAGCTTCATACCCAGCCCACAGGGAGGGAGCTGGTCATCAAGCTGCACCCCATGAATCACTGCCACACCAGGCTGAGCTGCTGGACCACGCAGGAGCTCAGCCAGTCCATGGTACCCCCTGCAACCCAGCAGCCTCCTTCCCGGGCATGGGCAGGCTGCTCCTGATGGCAGCTCTAATTCACCTTCCCCTCATCCCTCCAGAATAAACACGAGCCTTCCCGCTCTGCCTGGCCTCCTCCTCTCCAAAGCGCTGATGGTTTGGCAGGGCTTCGGCCAGCGAAGAGCTCAGACAGCGAAGACTCCGCCCGGCGCACCAGACATACCGCCCGCCATCCAAGCACAATTCCCCGCGAGCCGGGGACAGGGGAAAGCGGGAAAAAGGCAAAACAAATCGCAAAGATGAGTCGGTGCCGCCTCCCGACGGGCTGGAGCTGCTCCAGCCATGCAGGAGAGCTGCTCTGGCTGTACTTTCCCGCAGTAAAAAGTCCTTCTTGGTGATGGGAAGTGAAACCCAAATGCCCTCTAACGGCCTCGCACAGATGTGCAGAGGGAACGCGCGTTCCACCGCGGGAAGGGAGGCTGGAAGGAGCTGTGGCGTGTCCAGGTGAGAGATGGACTTAGATGCGTATTTCTGGAACTAAAAATAAAGATGTGCTCATCCAGGTGCGGAGCTTGTCTTTGCAGGGTGAGCCCAGTGCTACTGTTCAAGACCAGCTCGGTGGATGCAGGAAAGTCCTGGTACAGGGTGGGGCAGCTTGAGGCACCTCAATTCAGGCTGCTTAGACTGACCTAAGAGAAGGAAAAAGAAAAAAAAAAAAAGTGAATTAAAACACTGAACATATTATTAAAGTTTATTATATCCTGGTTTAAACCCTTCACTCTTACCCAGCCATAAGCTCTGCTGCTGGCACAGCCCTGGCCATAGCAGTGCCCAGGTCTCCAGTGTTGGGATGGGTAGGAAGCAAGGCAGGGCATGGCACTACTGCACTGCTGCTGCACCTGCAGCCACAGGCACAGCCTCCTCTCAGCCTCCCAAAAAATCAATGCCCAAACTCCCCTCCAGCTCATCCCTCCTACTGCCAGGCCCACACTTCCCCTAGTTCCCCCAGACTGGGATTTCCCCAGCATGATGCAAACACCATCACCAGCTGACTACTGGCCAGGGCAGATCTGGAGGTGAAGGGGCAAAAGGCTGCATGGCAGGGGAGCTACTCTCTCCAGCCCAAGGAAAAGCCTCCCCAGCAGCAGCAGAAAAGGCAGCAGGGCCAAGGCAACTCACCCACTCTCTCAAGCCTTGCAGGAACTGAAAATAAAATGAAAGTCAAGGATGTGGTTCAGTCACCTCTTGGGGGGAAAAATAAAAAGAGAAAGAAAAAAAGAAGCCTCACTGCTCTCGCAGTAAAACATTGCCTACAAAGAGAATTATTTACTGCAATCATCTGGTGCTCAGCCTGAATACAAATCATTAATTCTGTTTGATACAGGCACATGGTGAATCTCCCGCAGACAGCAAATCACAGAACAAACAGCTTTGGTTGACTTTTCTAGTTCTCTGGGGGCCATGCCAAACAAGTGGTGACCTAAAGCTCATGGAGACTTCAAAACTACCAGGTTTTTTGATTGACATGGATAAAGCATGTTGTGGGTACTGAAAATCCTGGTTTTAAGCCAGTTCTTGTTTTGAGCATGTTGGGACTCAGCCACCAAGACCAGGTGAGCTGCCAGGGCTGTCACACACTCCCAGATCCTGCAAAGCCACCTCTGGGTGATGGTAAAAATCAGAAGCTTACTTTTCAGACAGCAACATGCAATTCCAATCTCAAACAAATGACTCAACATACCTCTGCTATAATTATCTTTTTTTTCCCCTGCAGAATGTTTCCCTGATTCACTAAGCATCTAAATAATGAATTAATGATTCCAATTAAATCAGAGTTATTTTTTCCTATGAATACAGGGAAATCAGCTCTTGCAATTTGATTGCCAGTCTTGCAATATTTCCCTCTAAAGCCCTGCTACCCTGGAAACATGGTTATTTGAGGCTCTGACGCAGGGTCCTGGCTTTGCCTGCTCATGTGGGGCAACAGAGAAATATTCCTTGGCAGATAATGTGCCAAACCAAAAGAAATTTCACTCCTGTCCTCAAGGCACAAGGCCACATCTGCACTCAGCCTGGGATCTGCCATCCACACTCCTGAGCCAGAGATGAGCAGCAGATCACAGCTCATTTCTGTGCCAGCACATGCAGCAGCTGAAGGAAAACTATCATACTGGATGAGTAAACAACATGCATCAGAATTTCTTTTCCAAGCCATTCTCATAAGTAATGATTTTTAAATGCATAGAGTTGGGTGAGAGAGGGCTAGATGAGCCCCTTATTAAAGTAAAACATTTCCAGAAACTGAGCACAGGAATGCAGTGTTCAATTGGAAAAAATAAAAATAAAAAAAAAATTTAAGTGCATCAAATGGGTTTTTTATTTTTCCTGGAATCACATGATTCAGGTTACGTGTTTGCAGGAGCTGTCTTGGCCCTGTGTTCTCATCCTGACACCAGCACTGCTGTTGCCTGCCAGAGCCAGGAGCCAGGAGCCAGAGGGGAGTGTCTCCATGCAGGATGTTTGCACCATGGCACCTGTATTGTGAGTGAAACCATGGGCCAAGCGAACACCTAAAAAACCCAGAAGGCAGGCACAAGAGAAAAACTGCTTGTGTCTCCAAGGGGTCCAGGGAACAGGAGATGTGGAGGGCATGAGGCTCCAGCCATTCATGGGCAGTGCTCCCCATGCCCTGCCCCTCTCTTCCCACGACAGGCACCAGCTCCAAGCTTTCTTTCTGGGGACAGGGAAAGCTTTGACTTCATTGTTGACATCAGCTCATGACCGTTCCCATGATCACAGAAGTCCTCCTAGCCAGCTCTGCCTCAGTTTCCCCAAAGGTTGATGCTCCGGGACAAAGGGAATTGCTCCCAGTCTGTTCCTCTCCTCTCGCTGCCCTTCCAAACCTCCATAAAGCTGCTCTGCAAGTCCCACCCCACGCCCAGGCTGCAGGAGCAGGTGAAGTGCACGGAGGTGAAGGGGGCAGGAGCAGGGTAGAACGGAGAATCACTTCCCTGTGCGGTGCACCCCCATGGACTCCTTCCTGCTGCTGCTATCACTCCAGGAGCACAGACCACCAGCAGCTCTGCAAACCGCAGAAAAGCCATATCTTCACCACATGGAAACCTTTTGCACTTCATCTCTTCGGCGGCATAGTGCTGAGATTTTATAACACAGGCAGGAAATAACACACAATGTTTTCTACGGCTTATCTGCTCCAGCAAGCGCTTTCCCAAGTCAATAAACACACTGGTACTCAACACCCAGCTAACCACCACCACATCTGCGTCTTGGGCTTCCCCACCGTGCCCCCGAGCCGCGGTGATGTCCAGCTGTTCCCAGGGAGGGATGGATGCGCAGTGGGGATGGCTGAGCTGGACTCGCCCTCCCCCTCCCTCCCCCTCCCCCTCTCCCTCCCCCTCCCCCTCCTCCTCCCCACAGCTGCTGAGATACCTACCAGCCTCCTCCCACTCCCTGCCCGGGTTCAATTCTCGGAAAGCAGGCGGCTGTGGCCCTTCCACAGCCTAGCCTTTCACATCAAGTCATTTCCCCAAGGTCGTTTTCCTGTGGCTTATCAGGGCACACCTCCTTGCTGATTGCTTCCCTGTTAACTCCTGGTCTCCAGATCAGAGTGATTTCTGGCCCCGTTTGTGCTGCAGCAGCTGTTCAGCGATGCAATCGGGGCTGCCCTTCCTCGGGGTCGCTGGTTTCAGTTCTTGCCCCAGTTTCTCAGTATCTGGGTGTCTCCTGCCTCACGGTCCCTGTGACAGGAAGGGAAGGGCACGGACCATCTCACGTCCTCCCCGCACTGCTCGGGACGGCTGCAAGGAGGAACGGGGAAAGGGGTTTTGTGCTTGGGGAGGGAGGTAAAGTAGGCAGCAGGAGCAGGGAGGGGGCAGCTCCTGAGCAGGGCTTGCTCTGCCTGTGCAGGGCACACAGCCGGGTCCAGCTCTGCCTGCTGGCACCGCCTGCGGCACCCGGAGAGCAGCATGAGCCCCGGGAACACTGCCTCTCTCCTCCTTACCTCTGCTCCCCGTATTTCTGAGCATTGGAGCCGGGAAAAAGGCTCTCGGGTATAGAGCGGCTCATGGGGTGCAGCCTTCCATTCCCCGCTCTGGAAAGCTGGGAGGTTTCTCCTGGCCGCGAGTAGGGGAGAACAGAAACAGTCCGCAAGCTCTGGCTCCCGTCCTCAGACATCCCTGTGCCAGCTCCCTGCCTCCTGCTCGCTCCGGGCACTCCCAGCACCCAAAATAGCCAAGGGGCTGCGTGTCCCGGAGCCCGGCTCCGAGTGCCTCAAGTGGGCTGGGGGAGGCGCCCAGGGAGCGGCGGAAGCTCCGCTGGGGCTGCTTGCGGCACATCCTCCCGTGCCCCAGGGAAAGTCCGGCAGCCTCGGGTCCCACGGGAGCGGAGAGCCGAGGCGAGCCGCAGCCCGAGCCCGAGGACAGCGGTGCTCCCGTCACCACCAGCCCGCAGCGCCCCATGGCCGCGGAGGCGCTCTCCACGTGGCCCGGCAATGGCACTCGGGCTCCTTGCCCCGTGGATTCCGCCTTCGCCCAGCGCTTCCTGCCCGCCGTGTACCTGACCGTGATCCCGCTGGGGCTGCTGGGCAACGGGCTGGGGCTGTGGCACCTCTGCACGGGGCGCCGCGAGGGTGCCCGCCAGCCGCTTAGCCTGCTGGTGGCCAACCTGGGGCTGGCGGACCTGCTCTATGTCAGCACCCTGCCCTTCCTCGTCAGCTACTACCGGCACGGCAGACAGTGGATCTTCGGGCAGGCCTGGTGCCGCCTCACCCGCAGCTTCTTCCACCTCAACCTCTACGCCAGCATCGGCTTCCTCACCTGCATCAGCATCCACCGCTACCTGGGCATCGTGCACCCGCTGAAGGCGCGGGGCGGGTGCCAGGGTGCCGCCTCTTCAGCGTGGCTCAGCATCACGGTCTGGGTGTGGGTCATTGCACAGATAGCTCCTGATCTTGCCTTCAACAAGACGAATGATGCGGGGACGCAGTGCCATGACACGACAGGGCAGGAGCACCTGGGCACTTACTTGCCCTACACTTTTACTGTCACCATGACTGGGTTTGTCATCCCATTCCTCATCATCATCGGGTGCTACTGCCACGTGGTGTTTGTGCTCTGCAGGAACGACAGCGTGGACTCCAGCCTCAGGAGGAGAAGCATTGCACTAGTGGTTCTCGTCATGGTTCTTTTTTCCATCTGCTTCCTCCCCTACCACATCTTCAGAAACCTCAACTTGGTTTTTCGCTGGCAACCACCAAGGTCCTGCACACAGGCTTCAAAGGATGTCTACATTTCCTACCAGGTGACTCGAGGCCTGGCCAGCCTCAACAGTGCTCTCAACCCCCTGCTCTATGTGGTTACCAGCAAAGACTGGTGGTCACGAGTGAGGACCATCCACCAAAGTGCCAGGCAGTGCCTGAGGTCATCCTTCGGGAGCAAAACTTCTTGCCAGGCAGCTGAGAAGAAGAGTGACACCATTCTTTGTAATGGAAAGGCTTCTAATGAGCTCTGACACGTGAAACCCCTGCTTCTGCATCACCAGCTTGTGCTTGGCCTCTCCCTGGGGGCAGCCCCTCACCTTGGCACCTGCTTTGCAGAGATGGTGACAGCAGCATCATGGGCTCCATGCACACAAAGGATGGACAGGACTGTCAGCATCAGGGACAAAACTGGGACCAGATTTAAAAAGCAAAACTACTCAACCCAGCCATTTTGCCTGCAGCACGCCTGGAGATGGAAAGAGATGATCACGTTTGCTCCAGTCCAAAGTATTTCCCTCCAGCCTCTCATGCAGCAGTCTGAGCTGGTTAACATCCCCTCGCTTCCCATCTCCTCTGTGACTGAGAGGTGGATGGGAGGGAATGGCACCTTGTCCCTTCACTGCATCCTCTCTACTCTACTCTACATGGGTTTGAGACAGGATTCCTTCTTTCACCTAAGGAGAGGGGAAGAGGTTTGGAAATGGAAATATTCATTAAAAAATGAGGTTTTAAGTACATTACTAAGCTGTTCCAGTTCCTGGGTGACTGAACTGTTTCAGAATCTGTGGGATCCTCTACTGCCCACCTCCTTTGCAGAAGAAAAAGACGTTTTTGGCATTACTCCCTTTCTTTTGGAAGAGCACATAGCAGAGCTAACAAAATGGGCATTTTAAAGTTTTTGAAGGTGATTGGTTGGAGTTTTATTTTGGAAGGTGAATGACTACAGTAGCCTGAACTCCTGCTTTCAGTGGGAAAATGCCAGGAGAATTTGCAAATCTTCAGGTGAGTGCTTGCATCTTGCATCCAGCCTTGCGAAGGCGTTAGATACGACTTGTAAATATTAGATGTGCAAGTAAAAAGAGAAGCAGCACTGGTGTGAAAACTTGTGAAAGCAGGGTGTGATAGCAAGGGCAGCTGTCTGTCATCACCAGGGGTTGCAGATATCTTTGGGTTGAGCAGAGGCTTCCAAGCAGCATTTTGGTTTTTGTTCTTTATGTTACCCACTACAAACAGCTTGAACATTTCAATTCAATAATGTGATTTGCAGCAACAGCAGCTTTTGGAGCCTAGCTGAAGGAAGTGGACTGAGAGTTAAAATCAGCCCTTTCTGGGAAAGCACTTGCCCACAGACGGATGTTGTGCTCCTTTCCTGACATTTATCTCTGTCAGCTGCTCCTCACACAGACCCACCTTAGCTGGGCAGTGGAGGGAGCACGGCTGTCTCTCCATGCAGTTAATATGTCTACAGTGCAAATAAACACCTCATGCTTTCAGTTGTGAGTCGTCTGGCTTCTTTTAAAGCTTTATGGGAAGCTGGGAGCCAGCTGGCCTGCAGGTTGGAGCAGGGAGTGGTGATGATTCTCCCAGTGCTCTGCAGACAGGGAACTGCTGGGAGACTGCAGTGGGTGGAGAGTGATCTGTGACAGGCACACACTGAGGAGTCTGCTCAGTACCAGTCAGGGGTCCAGCAAACTCTGGGTCCAGCTCCCACCTGGGAGGAAAAACAGAAGATAAAGCATAAAATCACCAGTGAGATCTCTCTCTGTAGTAGGAAGATTGAGACATTAGGATCAGACCTGCTCCTTGCACACGTGCTCCACATCTGGGCTTCTGCAGAGCTCTGAACACTTCTCCTTTCCGCAACAAACACCCACGCCCCTGAAAGCTGTCCAGCTCTTCTATCGTCACACACGGATCCTGTCTAAGAGCTACAGGTCCCCACAGAAGCAGCCTTGGCTCCCACAGCTTGTGGGAGCTGTGACACCCTGTGCCTGCCCCCACTTTGGGCAGGATTGATTGAAGTAAAGCATCACTGCATGCTGGGGAGGGAGTGCCAGCAAACTCTGCTCTCACCCCCTACATCCTTGTGCCCAGATGTGTCCTCTTGTCTTCTCCAGTGCCCCCTCCCTTCACTTTTAATAGTGATTTAAAGATCTGTGTCCTAAGAAGCATCTCTGAGCCCCAGGGATGGTTGCAAGTATAAATCTGCACATTTTTCTGTGTTCTGTATCTATCCAAGAAGCAAAAGCGAGTAAGGATCTGTGTGTTAGGCTGATGTCTGAGATATTTGGGGTGGAATTTTTAATTATTTTTTTAATCTGTAACTTCACAGTCCACTTGATTCTCAGTGCTGCTTCCCATCAGAACTGGAAGGAATGAGTTCTTTCCCTTTATTAGGTGTGTGTGTAATTAAGGCTCAACCCCTGGCACACAGCTGGTGATGGGGCAATGAAACCATCCTCCTTCCTCCAGCCTTGCCTCCTCCATCCCTCTTTCCTGCCCTCACTGCCAGGGAGGTTGCTTCCCTCCCAAAGAGCAGCTGTTGCTCTCTGTGGGACATGGAGGTGTGAGAGCACTGCAAGGATCCTGCTCCCCCTTCAAATCCTCCCAGGGCTCTCTCTGGCACCAGAGGGTGGGATCATCCCTGGAGCAGCACCCAGTCTGTCCCAGGTCCCACTTCTGGCATGGGAAGAACTTTTGGGAGTAGGTAAACAGGCAGGGAATGTGGGGAGCTGTCATAATCCTCCTTCCCCTTTTCCCAACACTCTGCCAGAAATTGGCAGGGCCACACACAAGAATTTGCTGCTGGCAGGAAGGGGCCAGTGCCACTGGAGAAGCTGTGCCATGATTGCCTCCTGAATCATCACCCCTTTTGGGCTCCTGGCTTGTGAGGAGCTGAACATTCCTCTTTCCCTCCCTTGGCTATCTGTTGCCAGACCTTGAAGATGTCTAAAAGCAAGTGAGAGGAATCCCACCTGCACTCTGTGCTTTTCCCACAGCCCCTTTGGCACAGCAGCATGGAGCAATGGTCTTGTCTGCAAAATCAAGCTGAAAGCAGATTTTTAATTCCTTTACCGAAATTAGACCCAACCAATAAATCAAACATGGTGGGAATTCTTCTCCTGACACTAAGGGGATCAGGATCAAGCCTGGAAATTTGGCAGCATTTCTTTCTTCATTAAATAAACTGCTCTTGGTTGAGGATATGTTGCAAACACAGCCAAGGTTTGTTATGTTACAGAGAACTTTTGAGCTGACAGCCCAGGGAAGCCAGTCAGGCAGAAATAACAGGCACACGTACAGATGCACAGATGTACAACCACTTTCTTCCTCTAAAATGCAGAACTGTTTTGGTTTTTTTTGGCATGCAAAACACTCTACAAGAAGAAAATATTGCTATCAGCAACATCTAAATGCACAGAACTCAACTCTGATTAATTCTTTATTTCATTTTGCACACATTAGATAAAATCTGGCTCTGACTCAGTTCAGGGGTGTGGGTATGGCCAGTTTTAGCAATCAGGGAGCCCTGATTGCTAAACAAGTGTGGGTTGGCTGCCCTGTGCTGAGAGTGTGGGCTCATGCCTTTGTGTCAGAGACTTCCACAGCCCAGGAGAGCAGCAGCTGCTGCACACAGGGGCTGGGGGTGCTGGGGGCATCACTATGGGATTGAGATGGTGTCCAGGTCCCTGTTGGACAAACATGGCCATAACAGGAGAGCCCTCAGGCCCAGGAGAGGTGTGAACACCATGTGTGAAGCTGGAGGAGAAGCAGCCAGAGCAGGAGGCTCCCACAGGACGTGGCTCCCCATTGCTCCAAGCACACAGTAGCAGGACTTTGTGGGGCATCCTTTACAGCGTGGTGGGAGGCTGCAGTGTACACACATAAAGGGATGAGTCATTCAGGTCACTAATAAAGGTCACAACATCCTCAGATTCTGTGAGAGGCATTTATTTCTCCAGCAAAACAATTTTATTGCCAAAGTACCTTTGGCTGCATGACAACAGAGCTGACAGGTTATCTTATTTACCAAGGGTATCGATCCGACTGGGAAGGAATAGTAGGTGCAATTATCCAGGTGAACTGGGAAAGATGGTAAATATACACTGCCACTGGGGTGTTGTTGGTGAATATTTTAATAAAAGAGAAAAATCTGAGTCGTTGTCTATACTACATGGAGTGCTTTGGCATCCGAGGGACCAACAGCTTGTGCAGAAGAGAGCAAATCACAGAAATAGAATAACACTAGCTTGGCTGTGTGAAGCCATCAGTCCAACAGTACTCCTGCAGTGCGTGCAGTTATAAATGCCGTGCTGCGAGGGACCTAGGAGCGTGAGAGCGAGGAGCTCCGGCCCGCCCCGGCCAGCCTCAGCCCCGGCCCCTCCATCCCTGACCCCTGCATCCCCAGCCCCGGTCACTCCATCCCCGGCCGCTCCAGCCCCGGCCCCTCCAGCCCCGGTCACTCCATCCCCGGCCCCTCCAGCCCCGGCCCCTCCATCCCCAGCCCCAGCCCCTCCACCCCCCGGCACACATCGGTGTGTGCGCTACAAAGCCGCTGAAGCTGCACCCTGAGGGCACGCATCTGGAGGACTCGCCGAGCCCAGGTATAAAAGAGTTGTGCCATTTTTCACGCCATTCCTTTAAATATCCCCCGCAGCAAGCGCTCCTTTGCCTCGGATCTCTGCTCAAGGCGCGGCAGTGAGAAACCCCCAGGAGATGCTCAATGAACCACGACCTGTGCTGCCTCCTCAGAATCCTGGGAGGAAGCTATCATTTGAATTTTGCCCAACACCTCCGCTCTATCATGAGCAGGAGACACTCAGATCCAATCTGGCTCCCTGAAGAGCCCTTCGTGCCAATGCACAGCCCAGCCAGTGTGAAATTCTTCTGCTTGTTTGGACTTATGGGCAAAAAGTTTACCCTAAGGAGCATCAGAGAGCTCCCAGGCTTCCCAAAGGCACCACTGCTCCTCCTTGGAAAGCTGCTTCCATGCTGACAAGAGACAGATTAACTCTGTCCTGGCTGTCTTTGCTCACATGTGGGGGTGCAGAGGTGCATCTCTGTGCTCAGCAGAGGTGGGGAGAACCACCCACCACAGCTCCCAGTCTGCTCTTTCCAGCACAACTCACTCTGCAGAGCCTCCATGTCTCCAGGCAGTGGGGAGACAGTCCCATGGCAATGGGAAGCTGCTGGCACGGAGGAGAGCTCAGGGGCAGGTTCACTGGAGGGGATGTCAAGAGCCAGGCATTCTCACTGAATGAAGTTTCACTTGGTTTGGAGGCAAAAATCTCCCTTTGAAGGTGTGTAGTGCTGTCCACACAGGGCCATGCTGAGATTCCAGAGGAGATGGGGATGCAGTTCTTTTGGGATGCTGTTCCTTTGGGATGCAGCTCATCTACGGGCCTGGGGCTATCCAAGACCCCAGCAGGTCTGCACTACCCATCACGAGATGCTGCAGCTTCCTCAGGGCTGTTGGAGGAAAGAAACTTTATGTGTGCAAAGCTGAAACAACAGGTCCATCCCTGTAGCCACTGTCCCATTGCACTGAGCTGGAATGTGGGAAAAGCTCCAGCAGGTGCCCCAAGGCAGACACCAACAGCACACAGTGAGGGAGAGAGGCTTCACGAGCTGGAACATTATTTCCCTTTCCAGTGGGGCATGTAGAAGCAGAGGGTGGCCCATGGACACACCAGCAGACTCAGCCTGGGAGTACAGGACACATCCTCTCTCAAAGGCATAGCAGGAATGACTGCTGGGCTTGCAGCCACACCTGCCAGTCCCAGCCTGGGGAATTTCTCTTTGCCTCCATAAAGGGGCTGCTCACACCTGGTTCTCAAGCCAGAAACCCCAAATGGCCACGCCCTGAGTCTGTGCCTGGTCCTGTGTGGAGATGCCCAAGGGATACCCAGAGCATCACCACCTGACACTGCTCAGCTCCCATCTCAAGAGACACTTAAACAAAGGACCTAAAAGTCTGTTAAATGTTTCAGATCACAGAGAAACTTCTGGTTTATTTTTCCATTTACTTGGAAATGGTGGTGTGCCAAAAAAGCCTATTGTTAATTTAATTCCCTCTGACTGATTCATGGCAGATCTGGCGTCCCAATGCCTGGAACAGCTGTGATTCCTGTGCCACCATTTGATGTGTCCGAGGTACCACACAGCTCCTGAGCATGGCTGGAGAGAAAGGGCCAGGGCTGGAGCAGGGAGCAAGAAGCCGGGCTGAGCGAACACACGACATTTTTGCATTTGCAATTCAGAGAGGGTATATCTTATCTCCCCAGTTAGTCCTTCCAGAGAAAAGCCTAGAGAGAAACAACTGGAAACTCTTTGTATATAAACAAGGCTTAGTAAAATCTGCAGTTTTAAGGTGGAGGAAGAAATAAGTCCCTAACATGGTGCTTAGACTGCAAGAGAAAACAAATATTTTATTTTGTTCTGTTCATCCCCGACTGGAAACCCGCTGTGCTCTCAGGCATGGGCCGCAGGAACATTTTCACAGGGCATTTACAACTCCCTTAGCCAGGAAATCGCTTGTGGCCCCAAACCCAGAGCTGTTCTGGCCAGTGGAGTGTGGGACCAGCCATGGAGCATCGCTAGCAGTGGAAGAAAAATGAATCTTGGAGGAATCAAACCCTGCATTGAAATAAGTCGGTGCCTGGCTGGGAAGCTCAATCAACCTCTCAGCACCGGTTCTTCAGAGAAAAACAGGAAAGGACATCTTGAGTTTTACTAATAAATGCACTTTTCTCCAGTTGAAGTCCCGGGGCCGATTTGTTTCCTAGCGGGTTATTTTTATCATCGAAAGGAGCAATTCGCTGTAAACTGCTTGCCCAAGAATCGGAGCTCCGGGAGCCGCAGCCGGGACTGCGGCAGCACCCGCGCCACCGGCTCAGCTCCCCGGTCCTGTCCCCGCTGTCCCCGGCTGTGCCCCGCTGTCCCCGGCTGTGCACGGCTGTCCCCTGCTGTGCCCCACTGTCCTCCCTGTCTCCGACTGTGCCCGATCCTGTCCCCGGCTGTCCCCGGCTGTCCTCCCTGCCCCCGCTGTCCCCGGTCCCGTCCCAGCCAGAGTGGGGCTCAGCTGGGAAACCGCCTCCCTTCCTCCCTGCAGCACATCCAGGCAGGCACAGGAGCTGTCCCCTGCCCCTCCAGCCCACGGCGGGGACATTTTGGGAAGGGTGGTGCCATGGGGACGCGGTAAGCACACCCACCCTTCCGGCAGGCACCTTTGGCACCGAGCGCTCACTGCATGGCACCCAGCATGGCACAGCCCATCCCTGCCCCTGGGTATCCCGCAGGATCCCTGCAGCTGTGCAGGACCTTCCCAATCTCTGCAGTGCAGCGCTACCACTGCGTGGGCTGCCTCTAGGACAGGGGCAAAGCTGTCACCGGGGAACCCTTCAAAAGATCCTGACATATTTCTAATTCCTTCCCAGAGCCTTTGTCCCCTCCCCAGCCCTGACCTTCCTGGCAATCCCTGTTGGGGGTTGAGTGTTTTCCTATTGCTGTGTCAATTTAAAGAATTTTTCCCATTATCATGCCAATGGAGCTGCCGGTTACACCGCGGATCTTTCATGACTCTGGACAAAAGGGGTGGGTGGGATCGGCTTGGAGAGGGGCTCTCGTGCTTCCGGAGGGGACTCGTGTTTCCGGCGAGCTGGGAGGAGGATCCCCTCGGTCTTGGAGCCACGCGGCCGAAGGCAGGAGAGCCAGACCCTCTGCCATCACCTGCCCTGCATCTGCCCTGCTACAGCCTCCAGTCTCTGCGGACACAGCGAATCACCCAGACACAAATGGTGAGCGAGGAGCTGCCCGCTCCAGCCCGCTCCCACCCGAGACCGCCGCGGCCGCAGCCGCGGCTGCCCCTTCCTGCCTCCGCTCCCGCCGAGAGAGAGCGTGCCCACAGCTAAAGAAAGGACTGGAACCGAGTTATCTGTTCTGTTCTGTTAGTAATTTTAACAACTGCTGTTGTTTCTGCTGGTACAGTTAGATATATTAGTAAAAGAGCTGTTATTCCTACCCCCTTGTCTCTGCCTCAGAGTCCTTGATTCAAACGTTTATAATATTTGGGAGGCAGTGGAATTCGGGTCTGTGCTTCAAAGGAAAATTTCTGCCTTTCTTGGCAGACACCTGTCCTTCAAACCAGGACAATCCCACAGGCCGTGATGCAGGGAAGGCATTTTTAGCATCGTGATGGTGTCACCGTGGTGGGAGCAGAGGCACGCCCGGGATCAGGCCCTGCTCTCCCTGTGCTCGAGTTCCTACGTTGAGTCTGTGCTGGTGGCCATGGCAGCTCATCTCCACATTCACCTTGCCCAGAACAAGACCCTTATCCAGACACACTTCCAAAGCCTCACTCCTCCATCACAGGGATCCAGGATCTCCTAGCAGTAACCAGTCCACTCTGGCACTGGCAGCAGCACCACAGAGCCTCCCAGTCCCAATGCCCAATCCAAACTGGCTGACGGCTTTGATTTAACAGGCTTTCAGCAAATAATTCCACAGATTTTTAAGTAGAGGCATTATGATTTTATCTTACTATTTTATAATTAAAGTTAAGATCCTCAAACAAAATAAATGAACCAACTAAAGTACCCAAGATCAAAAACTTGCTAAAGCAGAGCAGCACCTTTCCCATTTGGTTGTGGTCCAGGCACTTTATGGCAGGTACTTTGTGCCTGGCTGATGTTCAACTGACAGTTTTCCAAGCATATAAAAAACTTATTATGCTGAAAATAGAGTTTGTGACCATGAAGTGTCAGGAGTACTGTCAGCATTTCCAGCCCAGGTCTGCTTTGCATACAACCACTGGCAGGTCAGGCTGCTGGGGGGAGCAGGGTGAGAGGATGGGGCTGTGTGTTCTCTCACAGAACCCATTTTCGGTAGGAAGGGTAGTTGGGAAAGGCTTCCCAATGACTTCTGGGATATTAGGAGGTGGCATGATGAGGTTTAGCATGGCTGTTATTGGGTAAGGTGGTTGACGACAGTCACACATGGAACTGTGTCCACCTGTCTGGAGTGATGCTCTGGAAACCTGGAAGTTACATCCATGGGAGACCATGTGGAGGCAATTTGCATTTACAACCACTTTATATCCAGTGCTTCATTAGTTCCCTTGCTGAGCTTCCATATCACAATGCAGAACAAAATGCCTGCAGCCATCTGAGCTACAAAGAGCCCAGAAGGGAGTCAGCAGGAATTCTCAGAGCTGAGGGAAAGCTGTGAGGCTCCTGAGCCTGCAGTAACTCTGAGCATGGCCAAAAGACAGATCCAAGGCAGCTCCAGCAAGCAAGAGGATGTTTTACAGGATGATTTGCAAACACTACATCCAGCCTGGATCCAACCTGGGGTGCTGTGTCTGCAGAGGAAGGCATTGCTATGGCCCTTCAGGCAGAAAGGAGAGATTGCTCTGTGCCAGCTCTCAGTGTTGCCTGACTGGGAGCAGCCCAGCAGTGCCTGAGGTCTGCTGTGGTTAAGAACATCATCTGGGCAGCTGCAGGTTGTTATTCATACCCTGATACCTAATACTTTTTAGAAATTAACAAATCTATTTCTTCAGAAATACCTCGTGGCTTTGGCAGGCTATCTGTAATCTAAGTATTAATGGCATTGAAGCTGGAATAGCTGATGACTTTACTAAAGCAAACAAAAACATAAATTTGGTGTTTAAAAATAACCAAGAGAAGCAGACTACATCAGGATGGTCCTCAGGCCCTCAGAGAGCTGGAGCACCTTACAGCTGAAACCAGGGAAGGGGCTGACACCTGGTGGGGCTTGGCATTGACTCAAGCAGCCCCACACAACTGGTCCCTGTTTGGTGCTTTTCATCTGAGACTGCTAAGCAGCTTTGCTTATTTCAGCCCATTAGAACTAGAAAAGCTTTTTAATAAACTCCCTGCCAGCCTGGAATTAGTAGATGTGGACCAATTAGACACATTAATTAGGCACTGGTTTAAACACAAATGAGATTTGACTTTGTTTACTAGACTCAGAGGAAGCAGCTTCTCAAAGTTCACCTCCAAAGGGCTGGAAAAAAGGCACATTCACTCCCAGCTGTATGCACCCCCCCACACAAACACAGCACTTGGACTTACGTTTTATTTTCAGAGCTCCTGCTTTTTCTTTACCTCCCCATGCAACAAAAATGAGATATTTAATCTCATAATGCAACTTCTCACTGAAAATCAATGATAAAGTACATTATCTTGCCTGCCCTGAGCCCATGGCTCCAGCTTGACCTTCCTCAAGACAGTGAAGCCTGGAGAAACACAAAGGTTGAACTTATGGTTTCCCAGAAGGAAAGCTTGAAACTTTCCTGTGCCTCAGGAGGAATAGGACAGGATGGCCTTCCACAATAGCCATCTGACACAGTTTGGTGCCACTCATACCCAGTGATCACTGCAGGCAGGAAAAAGCAGTGTGTGAGCAGCGAGAAACAGAGCAGGCTGAACCCAGCTTGAATTTTGAAGCCTCCAGTCCCACTCTAAACTACAGCATCAGCTTAACCTCCAAATATTACCTGGGCACCCCAGAATTTGACCTGCAAGGCACTGGAGGCCCCAGAACCCCTCCTAAAAGAAGTGTGACAGGCCCCTAGAGATGCAAGCATCGTAAGATCTCCTTCCTCTGCAATGGAACCAACAGAAGCTCAGTTAGCAGCTCTAGTTCCTGTCTCCAAGGTGGGAAGTCATTGCTGACCAGTGGAGAAAAATACCAGCACCAGGTGAAGTGCATCTTCATGAGCAGGAGGCATCCCCACATCTTTGGGGCTGGAGGTTTGACAGCATCCCAAGCCCCTTAGCAGGGCTGCAAACACTCCACTGAGACTACAAACCAGACACATTCCTCCAGCAGAGGCTCTGCTCATGATTTAGGAGGCTGCAAGCCCTGCGATGTCGAGCAGCATGCCAACAGCCTGTGCTGCTCCTGATGGATGCCCGAGTCTATTTTTTCTCCAATAACAACTTTCACTAATGGTGCTGGCACGGAGGCTCAGCAAGGAGGAGGGAAGTGGCAACTGGCCAGGGTGAAAAAGAGTTCACAATTACAGTAGGAAAGGCCACTGTGTCCCTTGTGCTGGCCATGGGAATGCTGAGGACAGGGATGGAAGGGGCTCTAGAGGAGCATTGAATCACTCCCTCTTTCAGGAGAGCACCCACTGTACCCAGAGCATTTTCAGCAGACACCCAGACATCTGCTAATTTTATTTTTAAACTCCTTTAGTGACAGGATGCCACAATCTCCCCCAGCAGTCTGTTCCAGTGTTTCACTGCCTTTGTGGTTTAAAAGGTTTTCTTATGTCCAGTTCAAACCTTCATTAGTGCAACTAAATCCCAAAGCATTTTCTCCTCTCCAGAGAGAGAAGCAATATGGATGAAGAGGGATGTAAGCCTCATTTTTTTTTTTCACTTGTGTGTTTTATTCCCAGCCAAATGAAGAAGAGTTTATTTTCCTGAAAGAGATACTATCTCCTGCAACACACAACTCAGAAGTATCTTTCTGTTTTTAAAAGTGAAGTATAGGAGTTACATAAAAGCTATGGTAACCAGGAATGAGAAAGAGGGTCTTCAATTTGTGGGCTCTGTCTCCTACCACAGCTAATTTCCCTGCTCCTGCTGTCCCAGGCTGATGGGCTTTCAGCACATCAGTGCAGAGAGGCTGAGCTCACTGACCCCCCACACCAGCACAGGGTGGACAGGCCCCACATCCCCTGTGCCTGAAGCCTCTCACCCATGTGCCAAACAGAAATACTGAATGTGTTTTTATTCCTTTCTGCCCTCTCAAAACAACACTGGACACCACAGGCCAGACTCCCTGCTCTGGTAACCAGCTGGAAAAAGGATGACACAGATAACGCAGACAGCACAGCTAACACAGACAAATAACACAACACAGATAACACTGGGACCACAGACAAATAACACAGATAACACAGATAACATACACAACACAGATAACACAGATAACATAGACAACACAGATAACCCAGATAACACATAGATTACAGATAACACAGATAACACAGATAACACTGTTAACTCATGGATAACACAGATAGCTAACATTGTGAACAGAGATAACACAGATTACACAGACAACACATATAACACATATAACACATATAACACATATAACACATATAACACATATAACATAGGCAGCACAGATAGATAACACAGACAGATTGCACTGGTAACACGAATAGATTACACAGGTAACACCGGTAGTAGCAGCGTTCCTCAGTGCCATGGGTGTGCACAGAAGGAGCGAGGGCTGCCCGCGCAGGGATGATCCGCAGGCTGCTTCGGGACAGCCACACAGGCCCAAAGGCTGCGGGAGGGCAGGCGGAGAGGGCACAGGCACGAGAAACTCCTCCAGCGTGGGAGCATCCAGAGGCAACTTCGGGGAACGGGGCTGTTACTACTGGCACGAGAATGAAGCGCGGCCTCGCTAGGGCTCACCTGCAGCCGGGCACTGCCCGGGGCTGCCAGGCAGGGAGGGCTCGGGCACACCGGAGCCAGTCTAGGTGTGCGTGCGAGCCGGGCCCGGAGGAGCCGGTGCCCGGGGCAGGCAGGAGGGGCTCAGCGGTGCACGGGCTCGGTGAGCGGTCGCAGGGATACCCGGGCTCGGTGCGGAGTGCGCAGTGCCGGGTGAGCAGTGCGCGGTGCGCGGGCGGTGCGCGGGGGGCCGTGCACGGTGCTGTGCGGAGTGCTCAGGCTCGGTGCGCGGTGCGGGGTGCCCGGGCGGTGCGCGGGGGGCGGTGCGCGGTGCAGGGTGTACGGTACGCGGTGCCCGGGCTCGGTGAGGGGTGCGCGCTGCTCGGGCGGTGCGCGGGGGGCGGTGCGCGGTACGAGGGCGGTGCGCGGTGCCGGGTGCCGGGGCTCGGTGCGCGGGGGGCGGTGCGCGGTGGCGGAGGTGCGCGGGGGGCGGCGGCGGCGGGGCCATGCGGAGTCCGGGCTGAGCCCGGCGGCCGCCCCTCGCCATGAAGCGGCAGAACCTGCGCACGGCCGCGCTCATCCTCTGCATCTTCTCCTACCTGCTGGTGGGCGCCGCGGTCTTCGATGCGCTGGAGTCAGAGGCAGAGAGCGGCCGCAAGCGGCTGCTGGAGCAGAAGCGCGGGGAGCTGCGGAGGAAGTACCGTTTCTCCGCCGACGATTACCGGGAGCTGGAGCGGCTGGTGCTGCAGGCCGAGCCGCACCGCGCCGGTCGCCAGTGGAAGTTCGCCGGCTCCTTCTACTTCGCCATCACGGTCATCACCACCATCGGTGAGTGAGGGCAGCCCGGCCGGCGCGCCCGGCATCCCTCATTCCTGAACCTTTGCACCCCGTGTCCCTCCATCCCTGAACCTCTGCACCCCGCGTCCCTCCATCCAATCTCCCTACAACCCGCGTCCCTCCATCCCTGGTCCCATGTCCCTCCATCCCCACGCCTCTGCATCCCATGTCCCTCCATATCCCTGCACCCCATCCTTGTCCAGCCCCACACCTCCGGCACCCTGGGAGCTCCAGGGCAGTCTGGGGGCTGCCCGCATGGCACAGGTAGGTGTCACCCTTGGAAGGCTGGGACATCTCTTCAGGCTACCCCCGAGCTGACTCTGTGAGACCCGAGTGCCCAGAGCGGGGCGAGGCCACCCGGGAGCAGCCTGGGGCCACCCTGTCCTGGGGGTGCTGCTACGGCCGGGCCTGCAAGCCACGATATTGTCCCAGGGAGGCAGCAGCTTCCAGAGCTTTTGCGGGAATCTCTGGAGCAGGCAGCTGCCAAAGTTGGCAGCGGAGTGGGAGGGCAGAGGTAGCCAGTGAGCTGCGTGAAGAGCTGGGCAAGAATTGTTCTTTGCTGGCTCAAAACTCTGGGTGTTTGGTTGTGTGAGACCTGTTTCACGGAGCCAAGTGAGCCACGAGCCACTGCCTGCTGCTCTGCCTGCACAGAAACCTGCAGGGACGGGGTGCCAGCTGGGAGGGGAGTGATTGACTCACATTAAACTCCCCTATACAGACCCACTTACCCATACTAGAGCCCAGTGCCTTGGTTTGTCCGCTTCAATGTTGCGAGAGAATGCAACTAAATTAAATGAGGGTTACCTTAATTTAGGTGAGATTAGCCACATGGGAGTTGAGCATTGTTTAATTAATCAATCCACTTTAATTAATCTATGCACCCTTGGCATTCAATGGGGGTCCACAGGGATCCTGTGCTTGTGTCACTGCTTGTGCTGGGATTTCAGTCAGCAGATGTGTTTTGGAGGCAGGAATCCGGAGGCCAAATCCTGCCCTGGCACAGCTAGCAGCTGCCTCCTGTTCTTCAGGACAGGACTTTAGCCTTACCGAAGGGCTTGGTTGAAATACCTCTGGTAGCTGCAAGCATCATCCCTCAAGGCAAGGGTTGGTGGGATCAACTGCACTATGTTACCAAAGGACAAGAGGTGGAAGAGGGACAGGCCTTTCCTGGGGTCTCCATGCACTCCCATGGGATGGGGTGTGGGGTTTGTGCAGATGGGAACACACAAGGTCAGCAAACCACAGTGGGCTCAGCATGATTTGAGTCAGACCCCAGCAGGAGGGAAAGATGAATGGCTTCAGCAAAAATCCCCAGCATCACCTGACAGGCTATAGCTTAATTTACATGATTTTCCTGTTGGCTGTGACAAACAATGGCTGTAACTTATCACACACCCCGTGTGATAAATAATTTCAGCCCAGGTGCCGTATTTCTCAAACGCTGACATGTTAGATCTCTTTATATTGGGCTGTGCTCCAAATCTCAGTTTTAATGTTACAGTAGCTGTGTTTACTCTATCTAATTCCCTTTGTCATTTCAAAACCATCAGTCAAACATTCCTTCAACAGTCTCTCAGGGTATAACAATTGTTTTTCCACTTACTGCTCTTCTGGATCATTATCTTTACATCCTCATTGCTGTCATTGCATTGTCTTGTAGCCTGGAACCTTGTGATTGCACTTGGTTATTCAGCTTGGATCTGACTGGGAGGTTTTGTCACTGCAGTCTCCTGTCTGCTCTCTATTTCATGAAATGTGGCATGCAGGCATTAAATGCATCATTTTTTTGTTGAGTGAATTTGTGAACAGAGAGAGCTGTTAGAAGCTGGTCCCACTGTCTGCTCACAGTTCAGAGCACAGCACAGTGAAGGATAATGCTGTCCTCAGCCCCTCAGCCCTGTCCCATGCAGGAGTTTTCTGGAGCAGGAGGTGTGCTCAGGAGCCCAGGGTAACATGGTTATCCTCCTCTGATCCTTCCATCACTGGATGCAGCACCTTCCCCAGGTGTCCTGGAAATCCAGGGGCAGCAAGGACTGAGGTGAAGCCAAGTCACAGCTTAGAACAAGACTGTGGGGTAACAAGAGGCTGTTTTCCCTCATGTTCTCCATACAAAATCAGGCAAAGTCCTGCAGAAAGTGAAAATACAAATAGCTGTTTGTGAAGGGCCTGGCAGCAGTGCAGGAAGGAGCTGGCACTGTTCTGCAGGCACCTTCAGAAGGGAAGTTTCAGGCCCTGGTAATTTCTTGTAAAAGCAACTCAAAAAAAAGGCTCAGATGCCTTTGGATGCCATTACTCCCCATGCCACGTGACTCCCTTGCTCTGTGTTCGTTACCCATCCTCTGAGGTCAGGGGCCACTGATTTCTGCTAAGCTGCTGTAATTGAGGTGGGCACAGAATCACTGGAGTGCAGTGAATACCTTGCTATGCCTCACAGTGTAATTGTGTGTGTCCTTGAGTCACAGCCCTGAAACTGGGGCCAAGGTGGAGAAATTAATTCTCAGAAGGCATTCAAGGAGAACCTTGTCCTCCTGGAGCTCCTTGTCTCCAGGAAAAGGGCTGACAAGGCTGCAGTGGCATAAATGCTCCCTACCCTGCATCTAAAACAGCACAGCCCCTCCTCCCCAACAGCCTGGTGGTGCTTTAGGTCTGAGTCTTAGTGACACTGGAGTAAATCTGGAGTGGATCTGCAGAAGCCCTTCCAGATTCAGCTGCTCCGGTGGGGACTGTCCCTATAGCACAGGGTTGTTAGGGTCGCTCTGGCTCCTGTCCAATAGGCTGCACAGCAATTGCTCATAGAGCTGAGACTCAAATGTGCATGTGACAGTGGACAGCTTGGGAGGAGGAGGAGCAGGTGACAGGGGAGGTGGCAATGCCCCTGCAAGGGTAATTGTGGATGGTCCTGGCTGGGTTGTATCTCCCCTCGGGGTGATCTGATGCTGTTGGTCTCAGCATCTTGCAGAGCATCTGTTCCCCCTCGCTGTGGAGTTCAGGTTACCCTGCACACCTACCACTGACACAGCATCATGGCCTCTGAATTGTTGGTGAGCTGCAGGAGGCTTGCAGACCCCAGTCCAGCTCTAGGCCTCCTCTTGGCCTCTGTGACACTGGGGGCTATCAGGAGGGTACCTTCTCTCTTTAGAGGTCAAATGAGGTTCTGCCTACATAATACTTTAATGTGACATCATCCCAAAGGATGGGCATCCCATGGCCTCACTAGCATTGCCTACAGATCTGCTACTGAGTAATTTTCCATTCTTCCCCCCATTTTTTAAATGCTCCTCTTGGTTACGGGGCAGCCTCATTGGAAACCCCAGAGAGGGATTGACACTACCTTTCTTTTTTCCTGTGTCCTTCACAGGTTATGGTCATGCTGCTCCTGGCACAGACGCTGGCAAAGTCTTCTGCATGTTCTATGCCATCCTGGGCATCCCCCTAACACTGGTCATGTTCCAGAGCCTGGGGGAGCGCATGAACACCGTCGTGAGGCTACTGCTCAAGAAGATCAAGAAGTGTCTGGGCATGAGGACAACCCATGTCTCCATGGAGAACATGGTGCTGGTGGGCTTTCTGTCCTGCATGGGCACCCTGTGCATTGGCGCCGCAGCCTTCTCTTATTTCGAGGGCTGGACTTTCTTCCATGCCTATTACTACTGCTTCATAACCTTGACCACTATTGGCTTTGGAGACTTTGTGGCTCTGCAGAAAAACGAGGCTTTGCAGAAGAAGCCCCCGTACGTGGCTTTCAGCTTCATGTACATCCTGGTGGGCCTGACGGTCATCGGCGCCTTCCTCAACCTGGTGGTGCTGCGCTTCCTGACCATGAACTCGGAGGACGAGAGGCGGGACGCTGAGGAGCGAGCCTCACTGAGGAGAGCCCGCAACAACATCCTCCTCAAGCCAAAAGAGGAGAGCCGCAGCAGCAATGCCATTTTTCTCCCTGCGGAGGACAGGACGAGTCAGATGAACCTGATCCCACTGGTGCAGGAGGACGTGGAGAGGCAGCGGCGCCAGTCGGTCACATCGGCGGCGGCAGTGTCATCCTTCTGCACCTGCCTGTGCTACAGACCCCAGGTGTGCAGCAGCCCCGCGCCCTCCCACCCCGAGACCCTCAGCTGCCACACCAACCCTGTATACTACAACTCCATCTCCTACAAAATCGATGATGTGTCCCTGAGCACGCGGGGGCAGACCGGCTCCTCCCCAGGGAGCACTTTGTCTTCCAGCAGCACTCGCTGCCGGCAGCACCCCCGGCTGCGGAGGAAATCCATCTAGGAGCTGCGCTCAGCGCTCCAGTCTTACTACGCTGATAAATTAAGAACAGAGATGGCAGGTTCTTCTTACTCATTTCTTCTGCTCATCTCCCTTCCCCCAGCAGGAGCCTCTAAATACTGTTGGGAGATAATGATTCCTTTTTTGCAGGTACTGAATGACATTGTTAGTTTTTCTTTGCTTTTTCCTCCCATGTTCAAGCATTTAGGGCTGGCAAGAGCCCCCTTCGCCCCAATGTGAAGCCCAGCGAGCTGTAGGTTTGCTCTTCCACCTCCCTGCTTCCCACAGGGTGCATTGCTGCCCTCCCACCCTGTTAAGCCTTGGTTGTGTCTGCTGCCAGCACATGACTCTTGCTTTGTGAGCTGGGCTGCATTTGCTGAGAGTGTGTGAGCAAGCTTTGCAGGGCTGGGGACCTTTAAGTTGTCCCCTGCCAGCAGGTGCAGTTAAGTCAGTGCCACACAGAGGGTTTTCAGCTGGTGGGTGGGCAGGGAGAGGTGGGCAGGAGGGAACGGGCTGCAGTACTGAAGCTCAGCACACGGGGACAGCTTCATGGAGGAACTTCATCTCCTGGGAGCAGCCCTCTGGGTCTGAGTTCAGGTTTGTGCCTGGCTCAGTGCTTTTGGAAGCTGGAGGCCCATGCACTCACCCACCTGCCCACCAGCACACGTTGCTTCTTATACCTCACCACCACGGGCAGGTCCTCCTGGCTGAAATGGCTGGAGGGACACTGTGCCCCATTCCCAGGGGAAGCTGAACTCCTCCAGTCCAGTTCAGCCCAGCCCCAGCTCTCCTCTGCGCTGAGCCCAGTCTGTACTAGGGGCAGCCCCATGGAGAGCCTTCCTGAACAACACAGTCAAAGGGCTTGGTCCTAAGGAGATTGGTTTTTTTTCTTAGCTAAAACCACCCCTTCCTTCCCCACCTTTCCTCCAGCTGGCAGCCCAGCAGCTGTGCTGGCTCCTCACCTCCTTCCAGTCCCTGTGAGCCCATGGGTTTGTGCTTGTTGCTGCTGGGGTTATCTGAGGTGGGGGTGGTCCCATCCATGCTCATCCCCATGTGGGATGTGGTACATGCACAGCCACACCTGGGGGGACTCTTTCCAGCTGGTGACCCCTTTGTCCATCCTGTCTCATCTGCATGAAAGCAGAGCTCTGACAGTGGTAGGAGCTCTATTTATTTTACTTCTTTTTTCTCCAATAAGGGACATTTTCACTCTCAGTTCTATTTAAAATACCCTCTGAGGGGGTTTTTGTGGAGAAATAGCCCCTTTTCCTGGTGGGGAAGGCATGCAGAGTTGCCAGCATTGGAAAGGTCTCAGGGCAGGCTTTGCACCCTCTTCCTTTTGTTCTGGGTGGCAGCTTAATAAAAGGTGAATCCATCTGGTGGTGGTTGATTATTTGTCCCAAGGAAGAGCAAAGGGATGTGTTCAAGGCCCAGACCTCAGGCTGGCTCCCTGTGGCAGGCTGCACAGCCTGGGCACGCAGGCAGACAGGAGGATGCAGGTGCTGCTGTGCTGCCACCAGGGACTGGTTTGTGACACCTTCATCTGGGTGCTCCCCAGGCCCTTTGGGGTGTGTGTCATTCCCGGGGCTGGGAGGTCTCCAGCAACTGCCTTGCTTTGCACCAGCTGGGTGAGCACTGGTTTGAAGAGAAAGGGGGAGGAGGGGTGGGTGGGAAAAGCAAGCTGTGAGCATGGAAAACAGGCTTAAAAATGAGGCTTTCATTGACTTCTCAGCTCCTCAGTGTGTCACTCCACACTGATCCCACCAGCTCAACCCTTTTGTTGCCATGTCCCATATCCCCCACACTCCCCACAGATTCCAGCCAAAAGTTTGGGCTGTGCTGTGCTGCCCTTTGCCATCAGAGCTGAGCAGATGGAAATCTCCCTCTTTCCACGTTGAGCCTTGGACATACTCCCACTGGCCAAGATGGAGCTGCATCTCTCACCCTCATCCACCGTTGTGGAAAGCAGGAGGTCTTCAATTCCTGCCCAAGTCAGACCTGCATGGTATTGTCCTGGTGAAATCCACCTCTGGTGGAGCTGGAAGCAGGAGAAACCTGAATCCAGAGGCTAAGCCAGCCTTGCACTCTCCCTCTGAATTCAGCACAGCACTGCCCAAGATCACTGGCTCCATGGTTGTGTCACAGAGCCCATGATGCAGCCATGCAAAGGCACAGCTTGGCAGAGGCAGCAGGGCTGGGGGTGTGACCTCCACACCCTGGAGGGCAGTGCTGCTGGTGGGGTGACAGTGCAGAAAGTTGAGCACCTGCTCTGGCTGCTGCTGCTTCTATGTGGCCTGAACTTCCAGGCAGCGCTGCTTGGGTGCTGAGTGACAGCCTGAGTCCCACCCTGCTGGGGAAGCTGGTGGTGGTCGGAGGGTGGGAGTGCTGGGCTGCCCCCTGACACTCCAGAGAAACCCTCCTCCTCCCCCTTCCATCACTGCTCCCCCAAGGCTGTAGCTGGGGCAGGTGGGAAGCTGCTCCTTGGTCTCACCCTGATGACCTGCAGAGGGATTTGGAGGCATGACAAACACCTTTTAAGAAATTCTTAGTGAACTTTTTGATCCCTCATTCCCACAGGAAAAGGACTTGCAGTGGCTCCCCAGAGAATGGTGCCTATTCTCAGCACCACCAGGTCCTCCACAGACCCCTCCAGCAGGAACCCCCCAACATTTCTCACCCAAGGGCTCATGAGTCATGAGGTCATTAAGGCATCAGTTGCACACCCACTAACATCTGAGGATCCTCAGACTCCCCTGCACCCACACTGGATGTTCCCAATAGCCTGGGCCAGGGGTGTTTTTTTCTGCCAGTAGAGTCTTCATCTCCAGGGTTTCAAAATCATCCCTGAATGACCTGGGCTGACCATGAAGGGTCTTGGAAGGAAAACAGCAGGAGCTTTAGACTGGGGTGGTGAGCAGAGCACAAGTGGGAGCAAGCTTAGCTCTGTGCCTGGAGATGCCCACGGCCAAATTACATCCAGAAGTGGCTCAGGGAAATGCAGGCTTGAAGCTGGGGCTGATTGAGGGAGCTGGGGTGACAGTGGGAAGAACATACACCAGGCTGAGCTGCTCTTATTCTCTACAGGCACAAGGAAGTGTCCAGATGAAATCCTAGGTTGAAGATAATGGTGGTAGCAACAGAGAGGGCAGAGACACTCCATAGAAAACCTCCAACACACCATACAAAAAAAAAGGTTTTATTATCACCATTATCAACGTTTTCATTAGCTTAACACTGAATTGTAAATCACTCAATCATTACATATTGTCTGAATAAAACCTACAGACAGGAAAAAAGTATAGCAGAATCCTCTCCTGACTACAGACAAGTGGCCAGTGTCCCACCTTCCACCCAAGGCAGCCCAGGCACCTCGCACACCACTCGCCACCTGGGCAAGCAGGCTGCCCAGCCCTATTGCCTGTGCTCCCTCTGGCTCCACAGAGATTACATCTCACCAAATGATGTTAAAAACCTCCAGAAAGTTTTGGAGAGGGTTACAGAGGCCAAAAAGAGCAGATCTCAGCTGCCCCCACTCCTAGGGAAAAGCAAGAAGAGTGTTGTAGTGCTCCTGCAAAGTTACTGGTTTTTGTGGAGCAATTAATGAAGTAAAAAAGTTTTAACCTGTGGAAGCAGACTTCCCTAGAGTGGCCAGGCCCTGGCAGAGGGGAACAGGGCAGAGCTGCATCACGGTGGCAGAGTGGGGTGGGAGCAAGGATGGGCTGGGTGGCCCTGTCCCTGAGCAGAGGCCAGCTCTGCCGAAACGCCCCGGGGCTCCCTGCAGGCAGGGGGATGGATGCTCAGTGCAGAGATGCCGTGGGCAGCCTCAGTCCCGAAGGGCTGGAATAAGGCCTCGTGTCAAGAGGGAAGTGGGGACCCATGTAGAGAGCAGAGGGTGCTGGGGAAAGCAAAGGGAAGGCAGAGGAAAGCTCCCCTTCTCCCTGGCCAGCTCAGAGGCAGCTCCCTGGCTGTCAGTAACGGCACATCCTGCCTGCCTGGGCTGCTGAGCCCCTGCAGAAGAGCCCTGGCTCCTTCCAGGGATGGGAAAGGAAGGAGTCTGAAAGCAGGACTGCTACAAAATACTGGCAGGACATGGGCATCCCTGGTTGGGTGGCAAGCCATGTCAGTGCTGTGTAAGGGGGTCTCAGGGGAGGCACTGCATCCTTGGGATGCCCTTGCACCATGCAGGGAGCAGCCTGCAGGGACTGGGAGTAAGACAAAACCAGTGTGGTGAGGCTAAGGAAACATGCCTTAAGATTCACCCTCCAAACCGCCCTTGCCCTGGCTCCAAAGCCAAAACCAGCTCCAGGTCAAGAAGATGGGATCACCAAAGTAGAGACCAGTGTGCAGCACTGGATCAGGAGCCCCAAATAAAAAAAACTGCTGAAGCTGCAGGCTGGCATTTAATGGGACCTGGAGTCCCAGTGGGCAGATATCCTAACATTTGGTGCCAAAGCAACTAGAAAAACCAGCTCTTGGGATGGCTTCAGCAAGGTGTGCCTCAATCATTCCCTTGTTTGGTTCTGCTCCCACGTGGCTCAGTGTGTGCCCACATGGCCTCTCTGCCAGACACAGCCCTTCCCACCCCTACACAGGGGGCTCAGCTCACATAACATACCCAGAGTCAATGCCAAGGCCGTCCATGGACCTGGCCAAGCTGGGATCAACAATCCTGCTTTGGTTGCCATTTTAGCTACTGGAAAGTCACAAAGGGGAAAGTCCTTGGGTCATCGCCTCTGTTTGCTGGTGCTCTGGAAAGGGCTGGTGCAGGGTCCTTCTGTTTCAGCCATGAAAGTGCAAAGAACCAACTGCTACAAAGAAACTCTACCCAGTTCCTCTCCTCCACTAGGATAAGAGCAGCTACCAAGGGGAAGGGAGGGCAGAGAGTGCCTGTAGTGTGGGAAGAGCTTGAGGTTCTCCAGGGATGAGAGTGATGCTGCTGTTGTGGGTGAGCAGCTGGGGAGGGATGTGAGGCTGCTTGGTCACTGGGACGTGGCCACTGAGCAGAGGAGTCTGGCAGTGAGAGTCGAAGCCACATTTTGAGAACATCTAATCACCTGCAAGCTTCCTGTGGAATTGCCGTGCTCACAGACACACGCCTTGGCTGGTATGCACTGGGGGAAACACAAAAAGCCTTTCACTCGTCATTCTCTTGTCACTGATCATCGTCTTTTCTAAACGCCTGGCTCACATCTGGCAGCTTCAATTTCATTTTAGATGCTCCCTCCAGGTCACAATAAACCCTGGACTCCTCTACTGATGGCACTTTGCATTCACACCTCTCCCACTATTCAAAGCATTTCACAAAAACCAGGAATTCTTCCAGCATTTTCCTTGGGGGTCCGAGCACCACTGGGACCTGCTGCCTGCACAGTCTGGCAATCTTGAGAATATCATGGACACCTGTCCTATGGGAAATGCTGGGAGGAATCCACAGGCAATGGACTGGGATGCTGCTTTGAAGGTCCTTCATTCTATGCACAGCAACAATGATGGAGCTGACTTAAAATCCAGTATCCCGATCCTGCCATTTTGGAAAAATCAGAGCCCAGCACCAGCAAATTTCTAAAGAAAGGCACAGAACAGCCTGTGCCTATTTTACACCTTGGTCCTCTGCAAAGGTGCAACCTCTCTGCCTTGGGTGGAATTTTCAAACAATATGGACAAATACCACCTATGAAATGGACAAAATAACCCACAGAGCCTTTAAAGAAGAGCAGCCCAAGCTGCTGCTCTGAAAATACCCCTCCCTTTAGCCTGCTCCAGGTATCTCGAGGAAAAAGGCAGCTGTCAGGCAGAACTGAAGTGGCCCCAGAGTGCAAAGGCTTTTTTTGCATTATCAGGGCCACAATGGCAGTGGAAACCATTCTCTTCAAGTTACAAATACTAGATAGCTTAAGAAAAAAAGGAGATTGAAACAGTCATGAAGTTTATACTGAAACTATTTTTCACCTCTGTAGTATGAAGTCACCTACAGTTGTTCTTTCTTCACCTAAGAGAGATCTCATGTCGATGGGCACAGACACTCACAAAGAATTCTATAGGATGAATATATCTCACAAGGCAACAGCCTAGTCTGTGTTTTTTACAGTCAAAGTTAATATGGATCTTTTTCAAAAGTGATGTTGTTGAGATTGAAGACAATTATAAACTGTATCAACAATATGTACTACAGCCTGCAAGTCACAATCTGTGCACACCCAATGGAATATATTATTGCTTGGTAGCCTATTAGACTTTGTTTATAAAAAGTTTTTTATACAGAGTACAGGATTATGACAAAACTAGCTAAGTAGTTCTCATCTTGAAAATACAACATCGATTCTTTCAACAAAGTAGCTGAGAATTAATGAACAATAACAAATATTTACTAATAATTTTATGGCCAGTTTGAACAGAATTTCTTATAGGACTCTTTTTCTGGTGTTTATTTGCATATGCCTCTTTTCTTTTGGAAAAAAAGTTGATAAAATATAACAAGGAACATAGAAATCAAAAGAATGAGTAAACTTCATACCAAGAACATCAAACATTTTTGAAAACACTAAATTATGTTACCTGTTAAAAAACATACATATCATTTTGTCTTTAAAGAAAAATATTTTTCCTGTTTTAAAATATTACCAACAGCATGTAATAAACTAACTTAAAATGAGTTTCATAAAAAAGTTGTCTTGCTGTCTAAACATTACTAAACATGCTTAGGTTGAGATTCTGTTAACTGCCTCAACGTCTTAAAAACAGCTCCTTTACAGGAACTTGTGATATTCATACTCCAGAACACCTGCAAATTTAGAACAGTACAATGATAAAGGATTCGGTAGCTAGGAACAATAAATATATATTTTCATTCAAAGCAAATAATTCTGCAATGTCCTTTGAAACAATCCATGGCCAAGAAATGCTGGCCATGCCCATAGTGCCTGCAGTGCAAAGGGATGCTCCAGCAGCTCCAGCAGCAGGATGAGGACCCAGGGATTGAATCGCAGAATGAGGACCTTGCCCATCCCAGCTGTGTTGGGGCAAATGGAAAAAAACACCAGGAGACTGGGAAAGTATAACTTTTTTTTGCCTGAACAAATCAGAACCAACCATGGTCATGGCTGCTTTTTTCTCAGAGCACAAAGAGGACAAAGCCAGGTGCAAGGCTGCTCTCCCTGTGTGCAGGGGACTCCCACTGGGGAGAGATCATTCTGCTCTCAGCATCAGGATTTCTCTGTTTCCCATAATGCAGGAAACATTTAGGGATTGGCTCTCCATGTTTTTTTTGGCCAGAAATGCTCCCATTACCTTTACAACATAGCAGTTCATGCACAAGGAACAGAGAATCAACACTGAGTTGGGCAGATATTTATCTCTCCTCAGTCTCATCCCTCAAAATCAAGAGCAGTCTCCTGCTCTTCCTCTCTCTCTCCCTAACTGTAACCAATAGCAAGACTCAGGCACAGGAGCAGACTCAGTCAGGACTTGCAAAGGGGACAAAGGTTCAGCTTTCAGCTGCTCATCACTGTGGCAAAATGCTGCTTCATACACAACCACACAGGTAATCCCAACTTTCACATCACATCACCTTAGACAGAAACTGGCCAGCCAAATTTTGGGGGGGGGAAAGTGGGCTAGGCTTTATAAAAATAGGCTATTCCAAGCCTGAGACTTGTCTTGGATGTTGCACTGGGAGTCTTAAATCAATGGGCAATAGAAGAGTTCTTTTTTGACTACAATACACCATGGCCCAGTGCAGGAATCACACAAATGTGTGAAGCAAGAATTTCAACTGTAGCGTAGCGTGCAAGTCCCCTGGCCTCACTCTGTGTCCCGTGGGCACTCACAGAAGGGCTCCTGTGAGTCTGCTGTTCATGTGACTGTGCTGTGCTTGGCAGCCAGGGATTGCAGTGTTCACATACTGGGGAGAAACTGGACTTGGAGTGAGTAAAACAAAAGTGAGAAGCACTGGACCACAATCAACCATGTAAAAAATGCAGAAGAAAATAGGACACAGCAGACTGTGAAACTGCCTCCAAATTACAGAATTGGAGATGTTAACAAAACTAACACAACTAGAACCATAACTTCTTTATTTTACCCTGACAGTGACCTTTCAGCATGGTTAAAACCAGATGGAAGATAGTCCTTGATGTTAAGGAGTCCATGTAATTAAATTGGTCATCACTGAGCCTGCAGAGCTTTCAGAGGGGCAGGAAAACGGAGACACTTTGCATCTGCCAGGCACACAGGAACTGAGCTTTTTGACAGACAGTCGTTAAACAAAGTTTTCTGGGGAAATATTTTTGGCATATATACTCTCCTACTCCCCATTAAAAACTGCAGAAATGCTGCATTCATCTTACTGGACACAGGAAACTCAGGATTAACTTAGCTCTTACTGGTAGATAATGTCCAAACTAAGTACCAATACAAAGCTTTTGGCATAATTTAAGACACAAGCCCTGTTGCCAAGTCTGGCGTGTACCTGGAGCTCCACACAGTCCTTTTAAAGTCATAGTTATTAAAAGATCCAGTGCTACAAACCACTAAATCTACCTAATCTATTCTAGTTCATACACATATTGTACAATATTGCCTAGTACTCACTACATACCAAGAGGAAAAGATGTTGACTTGAATTACAGTAAATGTGCTTCTTTGTAAAAAAGAAAAATAAAAGATAGAGTGCCACAACATAGTTTGACCAGCATGCAACAAACTTTCTTCAGCTAATATATAGAAATTGTCTAATACAATTAGAAAAAATAATTAGTGAGAGGCCAGAGACATATTTGATCAAGGAAATTAATAGATTTATCTGAAATGTTGAGGCTTTTGCCACTGAAGACACAAAAAACTAGTCATTCTATGTCCCTTGTCCTCCTTCCCTCTCCTTTATATTATATAAATTTTTACAGATTATTGTAAGGCCTATATAATTTTTGCATCTATCCTGTAATTTATCTCAAAATAATTTAAAATGCCATAGACAAGCTAGGACCAAAAGCAACTGCTTTTACCATCCACTCAACACTCGCGCTTTTACTCTAAAAAAGCTGAGGTCCACATGTAGAAATAAATGCTCAGCATTTCTCTGATGACAGGCCAAGAATCTGCCCATTCCTACTTGGGACATGGGACCTTCACTTTCAAACCACAAAGTAAAATATCTCCAAAAGCTTATTCTGGGACAGCAGTCATCAAATCCTCATTTAGGAACTAAGACAAAACAGAGCTATCAACAGAAAATCTTTGGAGATTCTCTGTGATTCTGGATAACTTATTTGTCTGAAGGATCCAGCACACTTCCTCCAGCACGTGGCTCTGCTGGCAGCAGCTGCCACAGCTCAGAAAATGTGCTTTACTCATTTAATGAACACAACACACGTGCTGTGACCACTGTGTCATCACATTCTCACCCACTACCTCTCTGTACTTTGGGGATCACACCTCCTCTTGCAGGACACTTGACAATGTATGTGTAGTACCAAGACTACCCAGAGCTCCCCTCTCTCCACAAGGAAGGTTATGGGCTCTCCAGCACCTTCTTCTCAGATGGCAAACTTACTCCTGCACCCCAGAACCCCCCATTTCCTCTCCTGCGGCAGAATAAAACAGTCCTGCTTCAGGTCTGGGAAGGAAGGGCAGCATCTCCAGCAGATATGTACCAGTATCAAGGAGATGAAGGAAAAAAGCAGGAGATAGAAGACATCATGACTGAAAAATGCACAGCAACAAGTAAGGGAGTCAGCAAGCTGCAGAATGTCTTATCTGACAATAAAAAACACCTCAAGCTGCAAGTGTGATGTTCAGCTCCCACTTCTAGTGTTTTGGGGGTTTTTTCCAAGCAAAATTGTGGTTAATTAGCCAGCTAAACTCGAACTCTGTTTAAACTGTCTGCTCTAAGTAGGCGCTACTTGTTCTCCCACCAAGTATGCTTCATCAGCAGTGTTAGACACGTAATGCAGTAAAGACACTTGCTGGTAATTTGGCACAGTTTGAAAACACAGCAACGACAGTGTTACAGCTAACATGACTCAGTGACAGGGAACTGATTCTAAAGAAAGAGTTGCAGGTTTCTTTTTTCTTCTTCCTCTCAGAAAGACAGACATTACAAAAAGACCTAATGCTTCCTCTTAAACTTTCTGTTCCTGGTCTTTTTAGCCCAGATGATGACCTCTAAATTTTTCAGGTACTTTCTTGTGAAAGAACTCATATTAGAAATTTCCAAGATGCGCAACTAAGAGAAATCCATTCCTTACTCCCTCCAAATTCTTTTGAATGCTGCAACTTTCCAGGGTTGATATTGATCTGAAACAAGGGTCCAAGAATGACAGCGAGAGAAGTGAAACAAGAGGTGTATGTCTAATTTGACAACTAGGACTCATGCCCCACGGCACCTCCTCCTTGGACAGAAAGGGCACAGTCCCTCCCCCTTGTCTTCTGTCTAAGGTCACTGGTTAATCCTCCTCTTCCAGCTCCACAAGAACTGATTGAACATGCATTGCGCTTGAGGTCAGAGTTCCAGCAAACAAAACCTTGACAGCATGTTTAAAAAACAAAAGCAGTTCCCCCTTCCTTACTCACTAAGACCTGTCACAGCAGGGTCCCACTGCGCTCTCCAGGGAAAGCTGTGAGGACTGGCGCAGGAGTGGGCCTGTAGTGGGATCTACCATCGAGGAAGTTGGGAAGAGCTTGTACCAGCCGATTGCTAAAGTGGACAAATCCAGTTCTTCCAGGAGAACCCTGGCGACTCCCATGAAGTGCTTGCGCTCCATGCGTCCATAGTTTCCCCAGACTATCACCTTAGGGACAAGAAGGGGGAGCACAGTTAATCCTCCAACTTTCACACTTCCTTGGGAAGCACAAGTCTGACCAATCCTATTCATCCAACTTTCTGGAGCTTTACTACAGCCTGAGAAGACCAGAATTATTTTCTCTATCAACAGGTGATATGAAGCTCTGGCTTATAACATTACTTTTTTATTTTAAGCACGTTTACAAATTCTAATGTTATTGGGTTTTTCCACCCCCTTGGAAAAGAGGTGAATGTGGATAAGATCCCATTCTGCAGGGCAGGGGCAGCACCTGCACAAAGTATCCTCAGGACTGCAGTTCAACACCTGCACGTAAAATCTGGTCCTGGTATATAACAGGCCTTGGACACACCAAAAGGTGTCCTAGGAGAGAAATGCAGGAGGAGCTCCTGATCTGGAAAAATAAACCAACAGAAAAAAGGTAGGCAACAACTCAGGCCAAAAGCAAACAGTTTGAAGAGAATAGCATGTTTTAACTTCTGCACATGGAGCTCGTGCCACGAGGCAGATGGAGATGAGGCATGGTCACTCACCTGGAGGAAGGGCAGGAGCCAGGGACACAACACGAGGGGCACACGTTGAGTGACGTGCAGGGCAAGCAGCATAGACAGCCAAGAATGTCTCACAGACACAGAAGAAGGGCTAATGGAAGAGCTGGCAGAGGAGCAGGGAAAGCTGAATCACACTTACGACACGATGGAGACCAGTGGGTGGAAGAACAGATGCAGTGAGGGTCATGGGCTAAGGCATGCTGCAGGTCTGCACTTGGCCAGGTGGCCCTGTGTGGCTCAAGACAAAGGTGACGACTGACTGCAGAGTGAGTCCGTGCTCTGAAGAGGAGAGGATGAGTAGGATGGGTTATGATGACAATTAGTGATCTCTGGCTAATCCTGACAGCTTCTTTTCCTAGGCTGCTAACAACCACAACACTATAGTTTTCTGTAAAATGAGGTAGGAGAGACAATGAATGTCAATCAAAAACCAAAAATTCACATGCTAGGCCAGCAGGAGATGGAGCAAGCCACTGCACAAAGTGGATTTGTGCGGGAGTCTCAGGGATTCATCTTTTCCAACAGATTTGGTGTCATGGCCATCAGCAAAAAACCAAGTTCCTCAATCTATTCTTGGAATAAGTGCCTTTCCTGGCAGTTAGACAGGTAAGGAAACCCACACAAGGCAAGAGCAGACCAAGCCAGGTCCCTCTCCATTTCAGTCATAAATGTGCAGTCTGGTTGCATCAGGGAAAAATGCTTCTAATCAAGGTAAATGAGAAGTCACTAAAGAAAAGGGTCCAGCAGGTTAGCTGGTAATTCACATGCCAGTGGAAGTAAACAACAGAAACTCGTGGATTAAATACATTAGTATTACAAAGAGATTTTAGCCAGGCTTTATCGGATGGAAATTATTTTTACATGATCCAACAATGCAAATCACTCTTTCCTCTGGAAACATAAGTACAGAGCTGAAAATACGAGTATGGCAGAAAACACATGGCAGCAACAGAAGAGAGGTAGAAAAGGGTAGGACATGTTTGGGTGATGGCAAAGCAGAGTGCCCGAGTGTGGTGTACAAACAAGGAAGGCAACCTATCCTGCAAAATCATTTAGCACCTATAGGTACCACACATCTCCTAACTGGGTGGGGGGAAAAAAAATTTTAAAAATTTTAAAATCAATCCTTTCCTGGTAGGGACTCATGGTACCTGGCAGAGTGTTAAATAATCATCAGCTTGAGTGTGAAGAAAAAGAGATTCCTTTCCTTTTGTCAAGTTCAGATAGAGTGCATTTGGCTTGATGAAAACATTGCCTTTTCCCATCTATGTTAATTAACCAGCATGCCAGAACTTAGTATATTCCATGAGAGGTGGATCAGAGAGAGGGGCAGACCTGAGACCTGCTCATCTTACCTGTAATACTTTGCCCTGGGGACTCTCAGCGAACAGCAACACCTGATTGTACAAAGGGTCTAATGACTTGCGAGCCACTTTTGTCTTCTTTTTCGCAATGCACACACCATTCTCTAGCAGGTAAGCTTTGATGTAAGCAGCTGGAAAAAAGAAACATGGTCAAATACGAAGAAAATCTTCATGCTCACTTTAAAAAAGATGGAGTGCATGTGTCAGGTGTTTCTAAAGAGGGCAGTTACAGCAAGGAAAAGATTTGCCCAAGCAGCCTTGTTTTCAGTACCACGCACAGGCTGCTTAGTCCTGCCAAGCAAAATTTCAGATTTTCCCTATTCACAAGCAATGTGGGAGGCTGGGGCTCAGGGAAGTACGTCAGGAGATCAAAACATCCTACCTGGCAGTGTTTTGGAGCCAGGTTTTGGTGTCAGTCCTCGAGCCTGAATGATATCCACTTCAAGCTGCCCATTTCGCTCTTGCAAGCCAATTTCCACATCCCCTATACCAAAATATCAAAATATAGAAGACTTTCAAAATAATACATCCTTGGGTTACAAAAATGTTTAAAAAACAATCTTCACATCCCTCCTGCACAAGCTGTAACAAACTATGTGCCTGATTTCCTCCAGTATTACTCTGGAGCAGCTCCACAGTGATTCCAGGCCACATTTTCAAAAGCAAACTCAACTGGGAGCCCTCTAAAAAGGCTTTGGTGGCTCAGTCTCCTATTCTTTGTGGCAGCAAGCTTCTCATCTCTCCCAAATGGAAGAACATAGGACTGTAGGCTGTTTTGGAAAATGCAATTATGGTGGACATAACAAAATTTTTACAGAGCCTGGTGGGCCTTAGAGAGAAATAAAAACCCCACAGGATCCATTTGCAGGATTTTAGCTGCATTTTTACTTAGTCTGTGCCTTTCAGAGCTGAGGGGGAAAAACACAAAGCTGCTGCTCTCCTCCTAATGTCATGTTTGCTGCAGTCAGCAAAACCTTTCAGCCAAGCTCACTGGATTTAACAGAGAAATGGAGCAGGACAGTGTTAGATCAGCAGAAGCTGGACACATTATTAGGAGGCGTGTAGGAGCTGTGTGTTCAAGACTCAGTTAAAGCCACTCAAGTCCCTTGTGTTCTTACCCATCGATGTGGTGGCCAAGGTCTGACGGCCAACAAACTGTGCAGGGCCCATGCTCCCCAGAAAGTCACTAAACTGCCCAGCAGATGCCAGATGGACTCCACTGAAATTCAGGCTGCAAAAAAAATAATTTTGGCAAGTGGTTAATCTGCATTTTAAAACAACTCAGTAACTAAAGAAGCAGATTTAATATATCTTTGAAATGAATTACATCTACGGAAGCCTTTTTTTTTGAGAAAAACTTGATGATTTCCACAGTTTAGTTGCATGGAATCCATTTAAAATCTCTTTCCTCGTCCAAAAAACCCCATAATGGCTGCAGTCACCAGCTGGTCAATATTTGTTTATCTAAAACTCATTTTCTCTAAGGAAAATCTCTGTCATCTCAGGCTCATATCTGGTCTGTCATCTCTTCAGGTAACAGATTCCTAGAACTGCTTATAGGATCTCTCTTGGTAGCCATCCCTTTCCAATCCTAATTTCTAAGGAGGAAATAATCCATTTAGAGCAGTAGCTAAAAGTGAGATGAGCAGGGCAAGCATCAATCCTCTTAGGACTCAATTCCTTATTTATTTATCACACTGACACACAAAGCAATACATCTCCTTTTTGATCAGAGGGTTCCATTCCTACTGCTCAACACCAGATGCCTCCACCCTATCCACACACTGTTTTCATATCAGCTTCCATGACTGTAGGCACAAAGAACATCTGAATATGGGTGGCAAGGCTAATAGAACAACATCCTCAAACACAAGCAGCATCTCTGCCACAGTCATTACAGCAAAACAAAAGCTGTTGGGAGGACAGAGCCTCCAAATCTCATCACCAGGGACTGAGGCTGGCCCATGGCAAGCTACAGGTGCTGGTCACTGCACTAAGACGTGGAGCAACACAAAAGCATCGAACTCTGTGGTACACTGATACAAATCAAGATTTACCCAGTTGTACCCTGATTCACACAGCTGCTTTGGAGGTTGTAGAAGAACTTGCTGCAAATGGTAAGGAGGAGGCTTGAGGCCAGCATTTGACACCTACACTTGTCCCACAGGCATCTGCCAAGCCATGACACAGAGGCTGAGCCACACGTCAGGAGCTTTGTGCCAGGATACCCACGCTGCCGCGCCAGGTGCTGCTCTCTGCCTGCTGCGTGCCAAAGCCAGGCACAATTACAGACCTCCTCCACTTCTCCAAACTTCTTTGAAGGGGGGCAATTACCCAAGGAATGATACAGCCCCCTGCTCCCCAGATCTGTTTCTCACAAAGAGGCTGTGAGGAGGCTGCTGGTTGGGTACAAGTGACAGCACAGAGAAGCCCTGCCTGCGGGGAGGGATGGGGACAGCTGAGTCAGCCACAAAGACTTGGTGATGCCCCTCTGCAAGCCAGTTACATTTAAAAGACATTAAAAAGAAAATAAATTATTTTCCAACCCCATTCAACCAGCAGCGTGTTAATTTCAGGTTGGAATTTCAGCTCTCATTAGCTATTTGCAGACCTGCTCTCAGGCCCATGGGAATATTTATTTATCCTGACAGGGAGGAGGATGCCAGCACACACACTTCAGCATCTCACCACACATGGGGACTGAAGAGGACATGTCACTGGCATGGGTTCATGGGGTGGCTTAGCTCCCTGTGACAGGGGCACTGCATCAAATGGCCCAACTTTTCCACTGAATATTGCACCTCCCCTCTACATTGACTGGCTCTTTGAGAAACCCGGTTATTGCTGATACACAGGGAGAGCTACTGAGCCATAAGCATGGAAAAACCTGCCCTAGAGCTCTTTAAAAATTTCACCTCTGTGAAAAGGGATAACGGAGCCCTGGCATCCCAGGTGACAGGCTTGGGAGGGGCTCTGCTGGGTGTATTTTCCTCAGTTCAGTGCTTTTTCCACCCTGCATCTACTGTTTGCCCCAACACTCCAGGTGATACTTTAAGATACAACAGAAACAGCAGAATTTATTTGGCATTCGTTGCAGAGAAGGCTTAACATTTTTCTCAGTTTCCTGTATCACTTAACAGCACAAGGTGCATCCCCAATGTCTAGGGCCACACTCTGCTCCATGTGGTCATACAATTCCTGCCCCACCACTTACCTGGCATCTGTCAGCCCTGCTGTTTCTGAGACCAGGGCAGAGGCACTGGATTTGTGGCCTGGCTCCCCAGAATAAACTGTGCATAGAGAGAGAGAGGCCCAGGGCTGGAAAATCTGCAGGGCCATGGGATGGGGGAAGCAGAGGAAGAGGGAGCCCATAGCCAGACAGGCTTTATCAGGCTTGTGATTTGTCCATACAAGGAGAGAAGAAGTGAGTCCCTGGTGCACATGAGGACCAGCGAGACTCCGTGACCTGCTGGCTCAGGCATTTTGGGCTGCACACAGAGTCAAAAAAGGATGAAAACTAGTGCCTAGAGAACTCAAAATAGTGCAGGAAAAAGGAGACCTGACAGACAAAGACATAAGATTCAGCAGGAGATGAATAGATCATCAGCCAGAAGGTAAATGTTTTCTTTATTCTCTTCAACTCATGGAAGACAAATGGGCCAAACTTGGGTCTCGCTCCTGCCCTGGGGAGTGTGTGACCTGAACGAGCACATAAATAACAATCTGGTAAGACAACTCCCAGCCGTTCAGGGAAATGTTACTGCTGTGCTCAGAACAGATGCTTGCGCTAATTAGCAAGATGCTGAGGACCAGGACAGAGGAGGGGAAACTCAGAATTGAGTGAAGCTGAGGGCTATGAGAGTTCACAGCACACCCAGAATCAGGTCTTGGAGCAACTAACTTCTCTCTAGGGGGAAGTCCAGCCATGTTACTGCAGAGAAGATACAAAAGTGGGAGAAGACCACCCACAGAAACTCTGTATGCTGCAGGACAGAAAAGAAGAGAAACCCCTGAACACTCAAAATAATTCACTAAACCACTTCCTCCTACCTGCCAGGGAGAGAATAACATCAAAGGCTGATGCCAAGTATTCCTCTGCACTATACCTGTATAGAGAGAAGACACATGTGCTCTCACACCAGCCTACCCCTTCTCTTGTCTAGCAGGAGGTGTCCCTGCCCATGGCAGGGGCTGGAACCAAATGATATTTAAGGTCCCTTCCAAGCTGTTCTGTGATACTATCTATGAATGCTGCTAGCAAAAGCTCTGCCCAGCAGCTGAGGCAGCACAGGAGAAAATAAAACCACTTGCTAACAGAGCAGCTGATGCTGCAGCCTGCATCAATGATATAGAGGAAAAAAGCAGTAGAGTATGAAGGACAGTGTTAAAAAGTACATAAACAAGAGCTGTTTGGCTAAAGGTGAAACAATGGGAACTGAAACGGTTTACAGCAAAGCAAAGGCTGGTGTTATCCTCCATAAATTCAAAAGTCAGAGAGCTCTGGATGACCTTGAAACGATAAATGCTCTGAAGTGCAAACTACAGGGAGTGCGCAGGACACTGCTGCAGGGACACCCGGGCTGGGCCACCAGCACAGACCCTCACAAGGAGGGCAGTGGAGCAGCTGCTTGAATTAAGGTGCTGATCCCAAGGGGAATGGCAAAGCTCACTTAGAAACACAGGCCAAGGTCAAGTCTGGATGACAGCCCTAGTTAATGGGTTTACTAGCACTATAAGAAACTCAGTATTACATCAGACAGTTAATGTTCCCCACTGTTGTTATATTTGACTGGGAAGGGAAGACAGAGGGAATTACTTCTATAATAGATTATGCCATTAACTGGTAGAACTGGCTGCTACATTGCACAGAGGCTGACCTTTTGCAGTGCTGTTTTATTAGACACTAGAAGCAGCAGTTCTAAATCTTGGCTTTGACCAGTTCCTGGACATATATTTGGGTATTGCAAATAACCCTGGAATGAAAACGATTTCTGTCTGGAAAAATCATAAGCTATCTCCAAGAAAGCTACTGCTTCTCCCTTGAGGGGAGAGCGAAGGGGAAAATAAAACTGCAGAAATTTAGTATGAATGTGAATTAAAAACAGCAGGAACCATTTAGCAGAATAGGCTAAATTTTGGCTGCTCAAATCCAGCTTGGTGAGCTGTCTGTCAAATGCTCAGAGAGAAGCTGGAGGGTGAAGTGAGATGTATGGTGAGACTGGTGGGACACACCGTTCCGATTCACTCACTTGTTTTTTCTGCAGTTAAAGCAGGGAGGAAAAGAGCTTCAGGGACCACTGTGACTTCTCTTGGCTCTTTAAATGCAGCCCTGATGCTCCCAAGAGCCCTTCCCTGCCACTCTGGAGAATGCTGCAGGCTCAGCAGATTTTTTGTGCCTGCCCTTTGCATATACTGAGCTGCTCTGACCTGCCTTTGATCCAGAAAGCAGCTCTGCAGCGGAACCACCACACACTGGATGTGCTGGAGACAGGCTGCTGAAGGGATGTGCTGCAAGTGACAGTGGTGCCTCCACCCTGGGTGACAGCCAGAAGGTGTTTCACACACACTGGAGTGATCCTGGAAAGCCCTGCCCCTCCCATTGCCCAACATGTCTCTCCCTCCAGGGGAACAATCACTACAACCTGGTTATCACCGATATGAGACGTCTTTTTTTTTTTTTTTTTTTTTTTTTCATCTAAAGAGAAATGCTAAAAATAACCAGAGGAATAAAGAGGGAGTACTTTGCAGATGACTTGCAAATCGCAGCTGTCAGAGCCAGCAGGGCCCTGACAAGACCATCTCACGCTGCAAAGAGCTGCACACAGAGAAGATTAACAGGTGACTTGTCAGCCTTTTGTCTAAAGGGCACAAATCCTCTACTGAGCAAGGGCAGCACAGCCTTTGAACAGCAAAGTGAAATTAATTATCTTTTCTCTGGCCTTTTGCTTTTCACTAGATTTATGGGCTCTGCTTTGCCACAGCCAAAGGGGGATGATTTTAACAGAGTTAAAGATTATGGGTTTGCTGTGGAATTGGTCATAACTTGAATGCTGTTATTGGATGGAAGGCAGAGGGAGAGCACAGGGAGATCAGCAATGCCTCCAGCATGTCAAGGACAAATGAAGGACATTTTGCTGGAGGATGCTCACCATGGTGTTTAGCTGTAGGCAAGGAGGCAGAGCAGGGACAGCAGAAAGATGACACTGGTTACTATTGACCCTGGGATCTCTGAGCCTACCAATGCAGCAGAAACCTGCATGAACGTTAACCCTATCTGTACAGGTACCAGCTCCCACCGAGGCTCAGCACAGGCTGCAAACAGGCTGCCATTTCAGCCACTTGCATCAATTATCCAGTGCTGCGCCCAAACCGTCCCTGGCACAAGGGACAGCAGGCACAGCTGGCTCCCGGCACTCTGCAGACAGGACAGTGGGGACACACCTTGTGGCAGCGGGGACACACCGTAGTGCCAGCGGGGACATACCTTGTGGCAGCAGGGAGCGCAGGGACAGCCGCGAGAGGGAGACACGACCCCGCAGCAGCGCTGGCAGCTCCCGCACGCCGTCCCCATGCAGAGCAGGGACCAACCACCACCCCGGCTTTATGGCACCGATGGCCCAGCCCGTAAACCACTGCTGGCTTTTTGTGACACGTTTATAGGCAGAATAAAGCTGACTGTGTGTACAGACTAGGGAACAAGAAGCTGGAGACAAGCACTGTGGAAAGGGAGCTGGGGGTCCTGGTTGATGGCAAGTTGAATATGAGCCAGCAGTGCCCTGGCAGCCAGGAGGGCCAATTGTGTCCTGGGGTCATCAGACACAGCATGGCCAGCAAGGGACGGGATTGTCCTGCCCTGCTCTGCACTGGTACAGCCTCACCTCAAGTCCTGGGGGCACTTTTGGCACAACAAGATAAAAAAGACATTGAGCTAGTGAGAGTTCAAAGGAGGCCACGAGGATGGTGACAGCACTGGAGGTGAAAGCCTTATGGGAAATACTGAGGTAACTTGGTTTGTTCATCCTGGAGGAGACTGAAGGGTAGTCTTCAACATCCTCATGAGAGGAAGCAGAGGGGCAGGCACTGATCTCTTCCCTCTCATGACCAGTGACAGATTGTGAGGAAATGGTATAAGGCTGAGCTAGGAGGTTTAGGTTGGATATTAGGAAAAGGTTTTCACCCACAGGGTGGTTGAGCACTAGAACAGACTCCCCAGGGCAGTGGTTATGGCACCAAGACTGACTGAGTTCTAGAAGCATTTGGACACTGCTCTCAGGCACATGGTAGGATTCCTGGGGTGATCTGTGCAGGGCCAGGAGCTGGATTTAAGAATCCTCATGAGTCCCTTCCAAGTCAGCATATTGTACATGCTATGGATCTTAGAAGCTGTGTGCTGAAACTGGGGCTGAAACTGCCCAGACCTTCTTCTTTTAAACACAGCATTCATAATCCTGATTATTTAGGAAATCTGTGCAGCCTCTGAAGACTGAAGACTGTGATGCATGCTGTAATCAGGGTGTATGAAATCTGTCCTCTGTAGAGTAAGTTAAGAGTGGCTGGCTTAAAGGCTCCTTGCCAGCTGCTTGCTTCTCTGCTCTTTCAGAGTAGCAGCATTTCCTGACCTAGTCCTTGCAAAGATCCATGTCCTTCCCCTCTGTAAATCACGTAGTCGCTTCCTTCATGGCACAGCACCTGCTCCTTATAACTGCATGGAGAACCAGATTTTCAGAGTTTGCTTTTAAAATGGTCAGGATTTGAATGCCTAGATGGACAACACTGATTTCAGTGCAAAATGCTATGGAGAAAATGCAGAGCAGCTGTGCTGATCCCTCTCACACAGCATATGTGGCTCTGCCTTCCACACTCCTGCCTGCTGGTGGCTACATATTAGTATGCAGAGTGTGCAAAGGCAGAGACATTTAGGGAAAATGTATCATTAATTTCTTTTCCTGTCCATGAGGAGTTTGTCTGACCTCTTTTCCAAATCTATTTTTAAATTGCTTCTGGGACTCTGCATGCCAGGTATCCCATTATGCTGTTGCAAGCATTTGCAGAATCAGCTTGTCAAAATCTTGTAATACTTGCAGGAAATATGGTCAGAATGCATCCCCACAGATCAGCCAGTCCACACCCAGGTCCCAAGGCCAGAGCAGTCTTATTTACACCATCCATGACAGCCTGCTTTTCTAACCTGTTCTTAAATCCTTCCCTGAGAGTTTATTCCTGTGCATTGCTTTATTTTTTCCTTCCAAATCTTTTTCCAGTCCTTCCTCTTTACACATCAGTCTTGAACATAATTTGTGAATTATCAGTTTGAAAAACAGACCACATATTCTCTTTCTTTTCCTCTTGATATAAGACCTTTTTTTAAGTGTTACATGACTTCGAGACTGGTCTTGATTGTACTAATATGTAATGGCCACACGCTTGCTGCTGTGCATGTGCAGAAGAAATACAGAGCGAAGTGTTCATCTCCTCCCTTCACAGGCTGGGTGTAACAGCTTTTGTCCAGGAGCTCTCATGAGAAGGGAATTTTGTGTCCTCCTCCTTGGACCAAAGCCCCATTCCTGTCTCTCTGTTTCACGAGTTGCACACCTTGACTCCCACAGAACTCAACTGCTGTGGGTTCAGCGAGGTGGTGAGGCCAGACAGCTTCAACACAGCTACCCCTGGCACACCCAGACAACAGCTATTTTCAGAGGATAACATTTTATCTTGTTCTTTTCATGGATTCATTTACATTATCCACACAAACACCTATCTGCCATCATCTCAGGTCTCCAGAGGTGATATATTTTTAAAGGCTTGCTCCACTGTGTCTGGTATGTGCATGGGATGTGTCTGGGCCCAGGGTTCAGAAATTATTATTTTGTTCTTGTAAATAAAAAGGCCATCTTTTTTTTGTCCTCTCACGGCACAAACTTGCAGTTCATAAGCAAGTTGCCTAAACACAGCCATGCATCTCAGTGGTTTGACTTTCACAGCTGAACTAACAGATACACCACACATCTACATCTAACATGGAGGTAAACTCTCCAGCTCTATCTTTAAAAAACAAGGACAGCAACACATTCCTTCAGCCAGAAGAAATGGGGAGGGGGAAGTCTCCTCTGAGACTGATAACATATTTGACAGTTATTTTATTTGAGCATTAAAAAAACCCCATCAGAAGTCCAATTTCAGGGAGCAGTAATGTTCTCTGTAACAATCACACTCATCCATATTGCATGCTAACGTCTTTTAAATCACATCTCACAGGCAGGAGCCAAGCAGATATCTATCAGCTAAGGAGGAAGGCAGAACTTGCCAATGACCATTACTTTAAAATATTTATGGTATGCACGAGGAATATGCATCCAACTACACTGTCCAGGGACTGGCACACAGCCCCTTAACCTGTCAAAGTTGATGTGAACGCTGCAGGAGCCTTCACTTTGGCTGGGATGGCTTTCCATGAGAATCTATCCCTGCAGGACCCAAACCCTAACCCCACCAACTGCACACCTCTCCTGTGCCAGGCAAGATCTCCAACTCTGCCTCTCAACAAGCTCTGTTTCTCTCTGGGCCACTCCACCTTCAGTAGCATTTTTAGCACTGTGACGTGCTGTCTTATGTGCTGTAACACACTGTACTCAGCTCGCGTATCCCATTCCTTCTGCTGTATGAATTCTGCCACTGAAACAGTGCTATAAAAACTACGCAGTGAATTCTGTACAAAGACCTCCCCCACTCCCTTCCCCACCTTGCCAGGCTAGCTCCATTTTCAGCAATCACTAGTCATCTCAGATGCACTGAATAAAAGATAGCTACCTGTCTTCAGTGAGCAATTCTGTCTGTTCCCAAGAGGTTGCTGAAGATGGGATTCACTGTATTTCCTGCTGTAATTACAGGTCTCAAAGTCACATCCTTTCCAAGCTGTGCTGGTCAAGCTTTGCCAGAACAAAAGGATGTGCTGTCACTAAACAGGCTGAGGAATTTCTTGATACATTACAGAAATAATCTCCATGCCTTTCCTAGTTTCCATCTCAAAAGACACCAATTTCTTACAGCCTGAACTGATATTAACATTTAATTACTTTTTTTAAAAGGACTTGGATAAAAGAGGCCTTAAGATAACCTGTTATAAAAGTGTCTAGAAGTCTCCTGGCTTTGGAAATCAAAAAAGAAACATTCAGGGAATAGCTGCAACATGAATCTCCAGAATGGGACATTCAGGAATCAAGTCTTTTGGTCATTCCTGAATGCTGATGGATAATTTCTGGTGAAGGGAAGTAAATTTTCACGTGGCCATGTGGTCACAACCCAGGCTAGTATTTTCTCTTGTCACTTATTGTTCCACAGTGAAGCAGAGAAGGGCAGGCTGCTCCCCCAGCCTATGTCCCAGTGTTGGCTCACACCAGCCCAGCAGGAGAACTGGTACCAGAGACAGAAGGAAGCCAAGAGGTGTGAGATGCCCGTGCTGGTGGCACTTGTACCAGGCTGCATCCTGCCTCCTGCCTGGGGCACAACAGGGCAGAGCTCAGGCAGCACTGCCCTCACCATGGAGAAGAGAGGTGACATGGCTAATGTCCTGGTTTGAAGGACAGGTGTCTGCCAAGAAAGGCAGAAGTTTTCCTTTGAAACAGAGACCTGAATTCCACTCCCCCCCAAATATTATAAACGTTTGAATCAAGGACTCTGAGGCAGAGACAAGGGGGTAGGAATAACAGCTCTTTTACTAATATATCAACAGCAGTTGTTAAAATTACTAACAGAACAGAACAGATAACTCGGTTCCAGTCCTTTCTTTAGCTGTGGGCACGCTCTCTCTCGGCGGGAGCGGAGGTGGGAAGGGGCGGCCGCGGCCGCGCTGGTCTCGGGTGGGAGCGGGCTGGAGCGGGCAGCTCCTCGCTCACCATTTGTGTCTGGGTGATTCGCTGTGTCCGCAGAGACTGGAGGCTGTAGCAGGGCAGATGCAGGGCAGGTGATGGCAGAGGGTCTGGCTCTCCTGCCTTCGGCCGCGTGGCTCTAAGACCGGGGGGCTCCTCCTCCCAGCTCGCCGGAAACACGAGTCCCCTCCGGAAGCACGAGAGCCCCTCCTCAAGCCCAGCTCCCACCCACTCCTTTTGTCCAGAGTCATCAAAGATCCTCGGTGTAACCGGCCAGCTCCATTGGCATGATAATGGGAAAAATTCTTTAAATTGACACAGTAATAGGAAAACACTCAACCTCCAACAGCTAACAACAAGATGATTCCTTGCTGGACTTGCACACTCATCTCAGATAATACAAGAACAATCCTCCAAGTCCTTGTGAGTCATCACTGCTGTGCTTTTCTATGGTAAAAATCACCCGATCTCTCCAGAACTTAATAATCTCAGCAGTAGCCAGCAAGAACAAAAACACTATGAGTACCACTCACTAGGCACTATGGCAGCTAGCAGGCTTTAGTTCCAGGTCCATTTTTATCTTTCTGCTCCATTTTCAGGAAGAAAAGTGTTTGGCAGGAACAAGTTACACGCAAGTCCAGAATCTACTGCTTTTTTGAATGCTGTACATGGTCTCGTGCAGCTGCAGCAAAACCCAGCCAAAACAAGATGTAGATCATGCAAGAGCCAGGATGGAGCTGAGATTCTGCTGAATCTCACAGGGTTGTTTGTGAGTTATTCCTATATTCGGAATTGTATCCTTGAAGCAATCCTGGTGTCCTGAGACTACCCCATAGGCACTTACTACAGTGGGCAACTGCTTTCTCAAGCAAATCTTTAATTATAGACATAGAAGAAAACATTCACTGCTGCAGAGATTTGCAACCAGTGCTAAGATTGTTCCGGATGAATTATGAATGGAAACATCTGTGTATGTGAAAGCACAACCAACCTGAAGCAGATTTGCTCTCCAGTGACAGGGGAAGGACAGACAACAAGGTTAGAGAGCACAGGACTTCCATACTCTGTCTGAGGGCAGACTGTAGCCATAAAGATCCAAAAAAAAGGGAACAAAAAGGTGGCAGTGCTGCTTGAGATCTACAGATATGAAAAAGACCAAGACCCAGAGATGAAAGATCACTCCAAAACAGCAGGTAAGTCCTAGAAAGTGTAAAAAAAGCAGTCTAAGAGCCAGTGTGTTGAGAGGAACAACTCAGCAGACACAGCAAGGGCTTGACAGATTGTGCCCCTTGTTCTTCCTGGAGCACATACCCAGCCTGGCTCCAGCACCTGGATTCACGAGGCTTGGTGCCTGCATGGGTTGGTGAGAGCATGAGGGAATGAAACCTGGACATAGGAACAACTGAAAACAGTTTTGTTCAGAGTCAGTATCTACTTCTTCTTCTACAAAGTCTCACCTTGAGGTTCATTATATTAATTTCCTATACTAGCACACAACCACTGTGCAATAGAAAATCTGGATAAGAAGGTTGGAGGATTTTTTGTCTGGCAAAAATTTACATGAAGCAGTGTGTTGACAATGTCAGTGTTTCCTGGCATGCTGTATGAGCATTAGTTCCAGGAGATCCATAATTTAATCCAGCTAGTCTCCAGTATACTTCATCTTCAGGTAAAGGGAATATTCAAAAGAAGGTACAGCATACCTCAGAGGTATACCCCTGCATTATAAGCCTCCCCATGAAAAAAATCTGGATTTTATGCACTCTGGAGGTCACATGAAAGCAGCATTGCTTAAAACCATGCACTTCAGAATATTCTTTGACTTTGATACCTTGCACTAGCACAGAGCAGCTGTGGCAGCTGCCACCAACTCCCTGCAACAAACATGAAAAAGCAGTCAGTGAGCAACACTTTAAAAAAAGCAGTTTGTATGGCTGAGGGAAGTATTTAGGCATGCTGCAGCAAAGTTTCACCAAATCTTTGATCAATTTAGCATGCCATCTTTGGAAGTTGTCCCTTTAGTCCTTAAACCGACAAGAATTTTAAAAACACAAGGAAGTTGAGAGGTTTTGAATCCATCTTCTTCCAGGTGTGAACACACCAAAGGGATGCATGGGTGGAAAGAACCAGAACAGCATTGCCTAGCTGATAAACAGGGGTTTGACAGTCACTGGTGAAAACTCTCTGACCTGGGAGTATCTGCACCAGTCACAAACCCAGCTTTTATTAGAAAGAAAATCAACTCGCCACAGCTAACAGAGACATACGAATCTTCATTCAGCCTCTCTGGGAAGACAGCTACAGCAAATGAGAGAGGTCAAGAGAAATCTGATTTAGGAGAACACATTTCTGTTCCTCAGAGCTATTCCCCAAACAATTCCATTATTTGCTGCAGAAAAAGAAAGCAGAGAAACTCCCCTCCCACCATGTTTCAAGAGAATTGAGCCCTCTTAGCTCTTTGTACTCTCAGCCCTGTTTGCTTATCACTTGTGGCTCAGACAGATAGCTGCAATTCCCATCGGGTTCCCAGAAAAGATTAATTATCCCACCTAGGAACAAAGCATCCAGGAGCCACTTAATCACAATTTCAGAGAAGAGAAGGGACCACCCCATCCCTGGCCAAGGTGCTGGCAAGGATGTTCTGGCAGCATTCAAGGTTGGAATACCAAACGTTAAGCATGTTCTAATAAAGGCAATTGGACTGCAAGACAGGCTTTTCCTTTTTCTGTCGAGTGATAGCTACATGTCACCTGCCTCCAGGGTGAGACAGCACTTGTAGGGGTGCAGTATTCTGTTGGCAGAAATACTCCCCCTCTGCTGGTGTATGCATTGAGAGGACACAGACCATTCAGGGAATTACACCCCTTCCCAGGAGCTACGTAAATATTAAAAGGAAAGAATTTTGCTCTGCATGAAAGATTCTTGCTCCTCACTGCCCAGGGACTGAATTTCATCACTAATCCTCTGCTTCTAGTAGTGGAGGCAGAACTCCAAGGCACAAGACTGTGCTGGTATAGCAGGAATATTTCCCTGGAGACAGCAGCTCACAGAAGAGATAAGATACATCATAGCTTTGGAGTGACAAGATTGCTATCACAGTCTGTGCCTCATTACTATTTTGAACCTTCAGCACAGATCTATGATGCCTTTCCAGGATTAGCCTACTTCTAAAGCTAAAGAAAGTCTCTCTTAATTTACAGCCTGTTACTTATTTAACACCAGAATCACATTAATTGAGAGTGCCTTTGGACTATATCAGTGCTTTAGCTGTACAGTACACTTGGACTATCACACAGGATTAGAGAGAGCATGCAGAGTGATGCCAAGTGTGGTCCTTGCCTTAACCAGAACACCTTGCAGATACAGAAACATTCTGGTGTCACACCTAGAAAGCAAAAAATCGGATGGTATGTATTGCCTTCTTCAAATACTGTGAGTTTTTTGCTTCCAAAAATTCCCATGAACAGTCATCTTAAGTAAAATTATTAAATTTCCATATATGGCTTCAAGTAATGGAAATACAAAAACCAGAACTGGAGACAAGTCAGGTTCCAAAGTTCTGGCCTAAAGATCCCCTGCTTTGCATTCTGGTATAAAGTCTAAATGCAATTGTGTTGTAGTTTCTCTTGGGGTCAAAAATCTTTCCTGAAACACATTATTTTAGGACACTGTAACCCAGATGAAATAAAATAAAGTTTTTTATTGAGGTACACTCAGATACCAAATCCATATTTTGATATCAGAATTTTGCTATGCTATGATGTATTTTATTACTTTCACCCTTTTCAGCACCTTGAAACTTCCCCCTGCCCCAAATGAAAGGGCTATTTTGAAACAGCAGAAATGGACAACTATTGTGCAATATTAAAAACTACTGGCTTTTAATTTACAAGCAGTAATGAGCCTCTGCTAGTTACCCTGAATTACTCATCCAAAGGCAAAGTGGTTAAAAGTAATGGGTATCTGCTTCAGCTCAGAGTAATGAGGACACTAAAAAAAGTATATAAACAGTCAAGTATGTGCCAGCTATGCAGAGAGATCTGCTCTAATTGGATGGGCAGTACACCTGCAACACAGACAAGTCAGAAAACACATCGTCCATCATGCAGGAGGAAAATTAATAGGAACACGAACAGTGCATCCCATGAGTAATTACCCAGCTCCCTTTTGATGACTTACTTTCCCTCTGATCCATAGCTGTTCATGCTGTCTTCGATGGACTCGTGGCTGGCTTGACGGACGGTCCTGCTGGGCATTTCCACAGCCAGGCCAGTTTCTGTGCTCCTCTGGATGGCTCCTTTCAGTCTCCGACCATCACCATCTAGGAATACAAGGGGAGAAAAGGCAGTCAGCCTCTATTCCCAGAGCCTCCTGCACTGACAGAGCCAAGGAGAAGCAGAGGAGGTCCTTTGGAAGCCAGCCTGGCATCTGTCACACAACATTTTCCTTACTCAGCCCTGCTTCATTAGCAGCTCCTGAGCCACCTCTGGAACACACTCACTGCCCCACTGTGCCAGGCCCAGCAGGTACTCAGACCATGCACACCCTCCCTACCTACTCCAACCATTTGTACTAATTAATTATCCACTAAACAGGCTGCCACACCAGCTGGCTACACCCAGAGCTGCCCAGTCAGGGAACACAGGCACAGCTGAGGTCTACAGCCTGATGCCTCCAAGCCTTTCCCAAATCCCATGTTGCTGCCTCAGGTGGTGTGGAGCAGCACAAAGAGTGAGAAGTCCTGGTGGTCACCAAGTGAGCAGAGGGGAGGAAAAGGCCGGGCAGCACCAGAGGTGCTGTGAAAGCAGGAGCCCTCCCAGACTGGCCACAGGGGAATAGCTGGGCACAGCCAAAATGTTCCCTGGTGGCACCAGGAAGGCACCAGCAGTGGAAAGCCCTGGAGAGGACTACTCCCCTCGGTAGATGCCCTCAGCCACAGCACAGAGGGAATTAAGTAGGTTCTGGTTCCTCCTGGGTGCAGTCTTCAGAGGCTCAGCCCTCTGAAATTAACAGCTGCTATTTTCATCCTCCATCTCAAGCAGTCTGTTTCTCAGAACAAACCTCATTATGTAATGAATGCCATTACTATTAATTGCTGTAACTGGCATTAGGAAGCTCCAGATTTCATCCCACATAGTGCACTCATCCTAAAACACATCTGCTACAAGTTTTCAGAACAAAGCAAAATTATCTAAATCCTCTAAAGATGCCCAGTCATTACCCTGGATTCAGGCAACAAACCTCTGACCCACAGGGCTCCCAGAAACCTTCCAGCTTTTTGAGTACCACCTCAAGAGGAGAAATGACCCAGCTACTGAGTTTGGAGAACTCAGGATCACCAAACATCAAAGAAAGCAAATCTTTCAAAGAATCACAGGATGGGTAAGGTTGGAAGGGACCACAGTGGGTCATCTGATCCATCCTCCCTGCTGAAACAGGGTCATCCTAGAGCACACGGCTCAGGATTGCATCAAGACGGTTCCGGAATATCTCCAATGAGGGACACTCCACCACTTTCTGGGCAACCTGTTCTAGTGCACCCACACAGTGAAGAAGTTTTTCCTCATATTCAGGTGGAACTTCTCATTAATCACTTTCTGAACTACTTTGGAAATATGAGGGTATCTGTAATAACCTGCCTAAAATACATTGTTATTTGTAGCAGTCTGCTTGACCTAAAATACTTTTCTTTAGATCTTGCTGTGAAGAGGAACTTCAGAAAAAAAAATCGGTAAGATATCAGAAACACTTCCTATACAACTTCTCCAATTATATCTACATAGAAATACAAAGACAAAAATTCTCCTATAAATAAAGCTGTAAAATACCTTTTCCTCAACTATCATGAGATTTCCAACTGGGTAAACGCACTGGCCTCAGGGCTCTGTACCAGCTGCTGTCCCCACATATGGTGCAGCCTGTGTACACATGTCCCTGTGAGCTAAGGGGATCCAATGTGCACATTCTGGGTTAACATTAACTACAGTTTGTACTGTTTGTGTGCCTAGAGTAATGCATGAAGCACATTGTATAAATCAGGAAGTTACACAAATGTAAAACATATTTCTCATGTGCTTTCAAAATCCAAATCTTCAGGCAAGAATAACAATATGGGCATCAACAAAAGCGAAGCTTGGTGAAATGGCCGTGCCTATTCTCCCAACCAGTGCAGAGCAGCTCCCTTTGATGCACCCTCTTTAGCCTTGTGCAGCTCACTGGAGCCTCTGATGGGGTTTGTAGGCTCCTTTGAGGGCACAGCCCACAGCCATGGGGGCAGACTTGATTTCATTCATCTTGCATTCGCCTCCACAAACAATCTCTGAGTCATCCACACGCACCAGTGCCCATCCCTCCTTCATGTGTGCACTCAGAACACTCATCCTCCTGCCCTTTGAGCTTAGTCCTCTCAAGAGCTCTGCTGGCAGCCTGAGTCAAAGCATCAAATGACAAATGTAGGAAACAAATTAAAAATGCCCCACTGCCCAGCCAGGCAACATCGGTTTAAAAAATCTCTCCTTTCCCTAATCTAATGAGATGTGCCTGGAGACACTCAAAAGACTGTTCATCCACAGCTCGCAACAAACAAGAGGCTTGGGACAGAGCAAGGGTTTGGAGCAAGACAAGGTGCTTGCTCTATTCTATCAACCATCTCCTGACTGAAAGCCAAGGAAATAAAGCAGAAGGGCCCAAAGGCAAGGAAAGGCAGCACTGCAGGTGCACCAGGGCACTGTACCAGAGATTTAGCTGGCACTGGGCAAGTTCAGCTGTAGAGCACCACATGCACAGCTTTCCACTGCTGGGTAGGTCATTTTCCAGTAGTCCTGACTGCTTTTACAGAGTAATAATTAAAAAAAAAATTAAAAAAAATAAAAAGGGAAAGGAAAAAATGGCAAAAGCTTAATCAAAAATCTCTGTAAAACAAGACAATGGGAATAAAGAACAAAAATCCTTTGTTCCTTCCTCTTCTTCCAGACAGAGATGCACAGCAGCTCCTGCATCTTACAAATGATCTCTCATTCTGGAGATAGGTTTCTCCAACCTTTCTCCCTCTACAGACTCTTTTAGCTGAAAGTTTCCTTTGAACAGAAGGGGAATAATTTGTTTTGCCAAAAAGGCAAGCTCCCAAACCACAGCAGCCACAGGCATGACTGAAACAGGGTAAGAGATCACCACAAGCACCAGAGATGCCATCAGAAAAGAGGTATAGGTTTCTAACTATTCACCCCCATCAGCTGGGAGGGGTACAGATCAGGGATAGCACACCTGGAAAGGAAATAAATATGGATGACATTGCACTTCTTATCTGTGAGCCAAAAATTTTTCACAAGCAGCAGTCACCTACCATTAACCTTCTCTGGTCAGTGTGGAGCATGGCATAGGGGCTGTGCCTTCTCCCCTTCCTGAAATCTTTGTGCCTTGACACCTTTGCCAATCAGAAGGTAAATTATATGCATCTATGTGGGTGTTGCCTGAAAAAATCATTTGTCTTAATTTGTCAGTGGTATCTGAAACAAGTAAGAGCAGTATCGACGTTTTCTGCAGCATCACCAGGTTTATTCCCTGCATCTCTTCCAATTAAGCAGCAAATAACAGAGGTTAAGCAGTCAGTCAAGCCTGCAGCACAACACATCACTAAGAGAGGATTTTACTTCAGGATGACCTTGGGAAGAAGAAATGTTTTGGTCAAATACCCAGGATGAAGATACACAGAACCTTGCTGATGCCAACAACCAGAAGGGCCCAGCAGTCACTCTGCCAAGTTCCTAGTGTTGACAGGTGCTTCGATTTTGCTCTGCTCAGCCAAACAATTTATGTTTGGCTAAAGAATATCTTCTAAAGCACTATCCACTCTAGGTTTGAAGATACTGAGAGATGAAGAATCTCCATTTGCCTGCACAGTTTATTTTACTACCTGACATTTAGAGATGTGGCTTAAGCTTGCCTGGTTTCAGCCTCCCACACATCAGGTTTTTTTAGTGCCCTGCTCCACCCCAAGAGCTGCTTTGCGTTCTCACTATAAAGACTTTTCTGCAGTGCAGATGAATTATCTCTCAATCTTATTTTGACAAGTTAAACAGACTGAAATCTCTCTGTCTCTCATGCTCTGACTTTTTTTTTTCTCCTGGCCTTCAATCTTTCTAACAACCTCCCGATGTTTTAAACACTCTTTTGAGAACAGAACTGAAGCTTGCATTTTAGTGCAGAAACGCACATAGAGGTAATTGTAGTCTCATCTTCACTACTTCTGCTGGCATCTCCCAAGACCACAGTAAGCTCCTGGTCACATCACACCTCACCTGGAGGCTGTGCAGTCCCTTGCCTGTTCTGCTGGTATGATCTTGCAGAACATTATATTAAAAAACATGTAAAAAAACTAATTTTATTTGAAGAGAAAGCAAGCAAAACCCCAGACAGCATTATACAGCTCACCCACCCTTCAATACTATTTACTCTGTTTCTAATGTCCACATGGCCTGTGAATTAAATGAGGTTTAAACTCATCCTTGCTTCAAATCAATTGAAAACACTGAGCACCACCAGGCCTTCAAGAGAGCCCCTCCTGCCTTGGAGGCTTTCCTTTGACAACTGCTTTTTGATATGTGAAACAAGTTTTTAATCCATTTATCACAACCACATTTTTAGGGTCATGTTGTTCTAGGACAAAACCCTAGCATACTTATTATATTTACCCAGACATCTGTCTTCTAAAACTTGGAGGAAAAAAAATTATCACAAGACCCATTTTCTCTACATTCTTCTTGATTGATATTAATTATATTCCATAATTTTGTTCATTATTAATTAGGTCTCATTATCATGTTTCCCCTCATGTTTGAGTGATGTTAGACCAGCCAACCAAAATTTCCTTCCAGACTGCCCAGTAACAACAAAGAGGAGCAAGGGGAGCATGCAGGTGTCCTATGCAGAGCAGAGCATCTTTTGGAGTTTCCCTTAATTAAACTTTCAGCTGTCACCCACTGTGTTGGTTTCATGTGCTTGGGGGGAGGGGCGGATTCACCTCAGAGCAGCCTCCATGAGGCTGGGGAGTGGGAGGGGCTCTTCCGTCTTGGAGCTTCCCCTGTGAGCTGCTGGCACCAATCGGAGAGCTGATCTGGTGATGTACAGCTCGGGAAACCAATGAAAAGTTAAATCGCTTTCACAAATCACAGTGGATCGGGTTCTCTGCTCTTTTTCGGCTTCTGGCCTCCGGAGGTGTGGGGGTCCCTGGCTGGGGCCCCCGCCCGGCTCCGGGCTCGGCCTGGGGCTGGGCCTGGCTCGGCAGCCCGGCTCTGCGGGGGGCCCGGCTTGGGACCCCGGCCCCGGCTTGGTGGGGGGCCCGGCCCGGCCGCATGGTCCCGGCCCCCGCCGCCGCCGCCCCCCCCCCCCCCCCCCCCAAATACTCCCCGACCGCATAGCTCCGGGCGGCCCCGCGCGGCCCGGGCTCGACTCTGCACGTGGCGTGGCCGAGCGGGGGGGATCGGGGAGCCACCAAAGGCTCTCCCTTCCCCCTTCCCTCCTTGTTCTGAGAAGAGGCCTCCAGCTGCCCATGTTTCTTCACGATCTGGATACAATTTTAACTTCTTTATGCCTGGATAAGATCCTCAATCTCCTAAGCTTTCCTAAATGAGAAGAAATGAAGCATGGAAACTACAAAGGTCAGCGGAATGAAGATAAAGTTCCTGGTGGGAAGAGATTGAAAAGATGCAACGAATAAGTAGCTAAAAACCTTTTTTGTGGGCTAAGGGGATTGTGACTTCACTAAAATTCCTTTAAACTGTGAAATATACTTGGGGAGGTTTGGATGCTTGAGAAGAAGACTTTTTGCCTTGGGGAAATGGAGCTCTCTCTGTTCTGGGACTGGAATATGAACAGAGACATTTGATAGAGAATGAGATGAAGAGAATTTTGTTTTTCAGCAGCCTGCCTTTAAAAATAGTACCTCAATTGTTTAACATAACCCATAGCACAGCTCTGGAAAGACTGTGAAAAAACGGGAGGAAAGTCATAATCTGCAATATTTTCCCAGGCGGATGTGGATTGTGAAGGTAAAGACACCCCCTAAGCCATAAGTAAAAATGAGACTTTTCTCTCTTAAGTAAACTTAACTGATTATTTGGATGTTTAACTGACTGAAGTGTTCTCTGTATGTTTGTTGGTAAGAAATGTGGAATGAAGGGGAGGAGGGAACAATCTAGGAATCTTATTCTGATTTTTTTTGTGTTATTAATAAATTTCTTCTTGTACCTTTTTAAGTTTAGAGCCTGCCTTGTCTCTACTCCTGGGTCCTTTCGCTAAAAAAATATATATTAAGGTTGGCAAACCCAAGTCACACCGTGACACCCACAAAAGAGGCAGCTCTTCTCAAAGACAATGCTACTCCTGTGGAAGAGCTGCCACCAGAAACTGGATTTGCCTGAAATCATGGGGATGGTAAAAATAAGAGCCGTGCTGCTCCCTTCTCTTCCCCAAGGAAAGAGTGAGCACTTCTCCTATCCTCTTCTACATCATTCCCACACACAACTCTTCAAAGCTCTTCCTCTCTGCTACTGACAGGGCTCTCCATGCTCAGAGGCCAGCAAGTCTTGAAAAATCTATGTGAGTCCTGCAATAGCTCATCACAAGGTCATGATTATATAATTATTACTCCTACACAGAATTACTCTACGATAGATGTTTATTGATTTTATTCTGAGAGACAAAACATGCAACATGCCGTTCTCACTGTTACCCCTACACTGTCTCCTCTCTTGTCACTTCCTTTCTGTCCACCCATCTTTCTCTTTTCCACTTTGTTTTCAATTTTCTCCTCCTTCGCAGTTTGCTATCATCACAAATAGAAACCATCATGATATATGTGCTACAGACCCTCCTGTACTTTAGAATTAATTGGTATTGATTTAGCCCTGAGATTAGGCATTGACTGAATTTCAACTCAGTCAGCCTGGCTCCTAAATTACCCAACCCCTTCTAAGCACAGAGCACAGTGGCACCCAAAGCACATGGACACACAGCACCAACAGGGGCCACCCAAGACACCAGGGGTCTGGCAAAACAGTGTGGGCAGCTATTATCCTTTCATAAACTTCAGCTTGAGGTGTCAGGAGGAAAATCAAGAAGGGAAATCAGTTGGATGCTTACTTTCATTTGTTTCTATTCTAAAGCCCTGGAAAATATAACATTTTTAATTTTCCAAGAAAGTTAGTCCAAGCTTGAGTGAAGAGGTTGCATCCCCACTGCTTTTTTTAGCCAAGTGTAGCAGTATGGAACAATTCCCAGGCAAACATGCTACAGGGCATCAACCTGGGCAGACTCTGCTCTCTGGATTCACACCTGAGCTCCTCAGCTTGTGAATCGCCTGCTTTGCTCCAAAATACAAACCTGCACTTCTGAAGCATGAAGAACTGACAACTGCAGCAAGGGAACACAGAAAAATCCATCTGGCAGAGTCAAGGAAGCCTTCAGAGCACGTTATAGATCACATAGAAAGCAGAGACAGGACAGGACACAATTGCCTGCAGAGATTTGCCCTGAGCTATCTCCTTTCAGTTCATGCTGAATCTGCCTGCTCTACCCTTGGCTCAAACATGGGCTCACAAGCCCTTTCATTTTCCACAGCCAGTAACCTCACTCTTTGCTTTTGACCCTAAGAGTTTTTACTAGCTTTCTTCCCCATGAAGATCTGCCCCTGAGAAAAGATGAAGCAGATCAGTTTGGGGCTAAAAACAAGGGAAAACATCAATCATCCATTTGGATAATATCATCTGCTGAGGGAAGGATAGTCCCCAAGTCCAACAACTGGTCTTTGGCAGGTCTGTGGGCAAAAAGCAGCAGTGGGAGTCTCAGCTCAGCACCCCAGACTGCTAAAGCACTGACCACTTCACCTCCTACCTATTTTCAGGTACTCTGAGAAAAGAGCCAGTACATTAACTTCTCCACTTGAAACTTTGTCACTGCATTGTTGTTCCTGGAGTGTTTAAAAAAAAAAAAAAAAAAAAAAAAAAAAAAGATTCCTGTTTAGTCAGATGCTGATTCCCCATGACATGTACTAAGACTTGTGTGTCATGAATCAGTTCTGAGATGAATAAAAATTCCATTGTTCAGCTTCAAAGGAGAAAAAGAGAAGTCTTCCCACAGCCTTGCATGAATACCCAACACCTGTGACAGGCTGGCACACGCTGAGCTGTTGGCTGCCAGGGTGGGCAGCACAGGCCCCTTTACAGGGCTGTCTCTGTTCAGAGCAAGTCCTGATGCTCTCCTAAGGGGCTGCTTCTGGTGAGGAAAAAAAAAATATAAATACTGGATTGTCCCATCAGAATGCAGTTTAACAAGGTGAACTCAATCTCATCATGCCTGGCAAGCCCTGACATCCTGCCAAGCATTCCCTACATCAACATCCTAATGGAGTGTGAATTATTAGCACCTAAAGAGAGGCAGTTTGTACTGTGCTCCAGAACATGCCAGACTATCATCACAGCCTCAGTAATCCACCAGAATGACAGAAAATGGCTGGGGATAAGCAGGGGCACTAATCAGGCTGTATGCTTCGTTCCCTTTGCCCCAGTTTCAGACACCAACAAAATCACACCCTTTCTTTCCAAATTAAGCACAGAATCTTTATGGGATGGAAAAAAATATTTCAACATGTTAATTATTAATCTGTGGAGGTTAGGTACATTCACAGGGTTAGGAAATTTCAAGCAACTCCTATTGTGAGAGCCAGAAAAATAGTAAAATTAGCAACTACTTGCATTGCTGTTACATCTACCAACTCCAGCTGAATGCAGAGCATTCAGGACACCTTGCCTTGGATGGAAACCTCTGGAAATGCCAATGAGACACCTCCAAATTCCCACTGCAGCACAGCCCCAGTCCACCCCACTGCTCCTGATCCACAAGGGTATTTTAGCACAGAAAAGCTTCCTGTCATCCTGGAGCTCAGACTGGCCTGTCCTCACCCACACCTGTGCTGACACCCATGCCCAGAGGTGTGGATGTCAAACCAACTCCCCCTGAACCCAGAGGCTCTCTTTTCTTCCCCCTTCACCATCAGGAGAGGACCAAAAATCATTCACAGGGTTATTTTAATGAACAGCCTTCTGAGCCTGCCTTCCCTAGTTCCCCACAACCCAGGCCAAACCCCGACTCCTCAGACACTTAAAGCAGAATTTTTCCCTCCATGCTGGCCTAAGCTATTTCACCCCACCAGATGTTATCATCTCTTGTAGTTTGGCATGGGTAGAGCATCAATTTTTCTTCCTTTCTTCATGAACTCCATTTTCCTGTTTTAAACATAGTTTTCCTCCTCCTTTTGAGGTTAAAACCAAATAGTTCCCATTATGCTATTTTTAATTTTGGCCTTTTTGATAATTCACCTATAGAAATAAAATGTAACGGCCAAAATTTTCATATGGAAGTGTCTAAAGAAAAAATTCTGCAACAAACATGTAGCCAGGAAAATCACTTTGAGATTTTTTCCTTCCCTGTCAAATGAGAGAAAGCCAACAGCCAAAAAGGTAAACACGTATGTTCCACTGTCAATGACTTTCAAATGAAGTTTTTGACTAACATAAAAAATTGCTTAGCTTTTCACTATAAAAAAGTTGCAGTAGCATAACACTAACAAAAATGTTTGGTTCTTTCAGAGTATTTCATGGGAACTACTTTGAAGCTAGACCCAGCTCTTCAGAATTCTTTCCATGTCTCTATTTTGTTTGCAGCAGCAGGATCTAAATAGCTTCATCTGATGGCTGCTTTTGCATTTTTATTTTTATAAGAAAATGGAACACACTGCCCCCTTCTCTTCCCCCAATCTGCCAGGCTTTGCAGTAGAGTCTGATTAAAAGAAATGTCCATAGCCATCCAGAAAATTCACTGCTGTAATATTTCTGCAGCAGCCTAGCAATGAAACCTGAACACTGCCCTGTCTGTAGCTCAGGTCTCCTGGGATAGACATGCACAGAACTGCAGATGCTGCTCCAGTTGTGTGGGACAGACACATCCCACATCCCTCTTCATCCTTCTTCATTTGCAAGGGGTGATGACTTAAAAATGTAATCTTACTATGGTATTTACAGTGCAATAAACCACAGATATACACGAATTCTCACTGCATGGCAGTTAGGGGATTCAATCTTTCCCCTTCTTAGATTTTGGGTTTTAAGTCTTACCAAGAGTTAAACTCCCCTCTGACATCAGCCCACCTAGGAAACCCTGCAGGTCTGTAGTCCAAGTATGTACCAAGTCAAGGAAAATTTAGCTGATGGGCTCAGAGAACATGTACATTTGAGACATGCAATTAATTTAACTGATTTATTTAAATTACTACACTGTAATATTCACTCCCTAGAAAGCTGAGGGATGTGTCCTACATAGAATCAACAACCAGTGGTGTTCTACATGTTCTCAGTTCTAAACTCTTAGAACTTTGCCAGCCATCAAGATATGAGTATCTGGAAAACACTGAAGTAGAAAGGTGAGTGGCTGGTTAGTGGGCCAGCACCATCGCAGGGCTTTCTTCTTGTTAATTCACAAGGAGAATTAGAGGTTGAGCCAATTTGTGTCCCCGTGGCTGGAAGTCCTCCAGCTACACCAACATAAGTTGTGAAGGCCAGGTGAGGCTCTCTACTTAATTACAAGAGAGTTGAATCAGAGCAACCAAATGTCCTAATTCTGCCATCCATCCCACACTATTAATAAGTGAGGATGTTACTTAAGTTCAGGTTCTGAAATATGAATGAGCCTGAGCTGCAGAAAACCTCTTGATTTGGAAAAAAAATCAAAAAAGTGAGGTGAATTCACAAAAATAAAGCTACTAGAAAGAGCCATTGTAGAGAAGGATTACATGAGATGAAAGAGCTGCCCTGCCCACACTTCACTAAGCCAAGAAACTTTGCATGAAGCTGCTGTGCCCTTTTAGCTCTTCACCTGGCAACTTTTGGGAAGCAAGCAGGGGCAAAGTAACTTCAGCAACCTGTTTGCAAGCTGTGCTTTCCTCCTGGTCATGAGCCTCCTGAAGCCACCAAAACCTCCCAGAGGTGCTGACACACATTTCTGTCCCTCCAGATGCTCAGCTCCAGCGGTCTGCTTTTATCCACAAGGTGAATTTTAAACTGAGATTATGTATCAGGCCTTTTCTTCCAGGGGCACTAGTTTATGTCTCTCTACCCAGAGCTATCTTTTCCAGCGTTTTTTGACTCTGCACATCTTAGACGCCTCCCCCAAATTTGGCTCAAACTAGAAAGTATCTGCTATAATGATGGGAAGAGGGTCAAGACATCAGTTTAAGCCTTGAAGAAATATTTGCCTCCCTCAAAATCACAGCTACTAGACAGCAGGTAAAGTTTTGTTTTGGTACAGACAAAATTCAGAGGAAGCAGTGACAAATGCGTATTTATAATGAGATTTCCTCCCTTTTCCTGTGTCCTATTGATGCTCTTTCAGGAGCGAGCAGCTTTGTTGAAACCACGTGTGTGTGAGCGTAGAGAGCAACAGTCTTGGCACAATGAATGAGTCATGCAATCTTTTGTTCACTCGCTACAAATACAATTAAAAACACAGCCCCATTTCCTTAACAGGTTCAAAGCCACAGAACCCTGGAGTCATTCATAAAATAGAATCCTGGTGCAGAATTGTGTTTAGAACAGCATTTGATTTGTGTTTAGCTTGGATTATAATTACTTCATCATATTTTCCTTAAGGAAATGAATGATCAAATTCACAGGAGTTGACTTTAGTTATAAACACTGCTTAATAACTTATGTCCATTTGGAAGCAATTATTTGATCTACTGTGGAAACAGAGAGGGGGGAACCGACGATCTGGTTTCCAGAGAAGTTAAACAATTTCAGGCATTGAGTTCCTAATTCCAGACAATCTCACCAGATGTTACAACTACATATGTCAGGCTTCACCAAAGTGTTTTCATGGAATACCTGTAGCAAATGCTAGAGGAAGCAAGCCAGCATGTTCTTCGCCTCTAATTCTACATATTGCTTTGACTCACATGGAGATATCCTGTGACAGGACTATGGCTATGGAGCATCTGTTGTGCCAGGCAAGTACCACAGCCCACCACAGGTGCACTAAAGGGAACCCTTTTCTTCCCAAATGGTACCAAGAACTGTGCAAAACCCTCTGTTTATAGCACACCTGTGGTGCTGAAGGGAGAGCTAAGAGAGTGACTGCATTTCCCAAAAGACTGCAACTGGATCCACTGCACTCACACTGCCTTTCTCACATAGATCCCTTTCCAGGATCTAGGTTCTGGATCAAGTGCCGAGTACTGCTTGGGTGGAGTGAAAGGAGAGCACCCTGCCTTTCATGACTGCAGTAATTTCATTGCAGATATCTCATGACAGCTGGAAGGAAAGGTCAGGCTTCAATGCCCAGAAGCAGGACAGGAGTAACAGCTCCTTATGATGCTAAGTCATTCACAGTGACTAAGAAATTAAAGTGAGTTTGTATCACTGCAAACAGCCCTGCCAATCATGCATCATAAATATCTTCAACTGGGGACAAGTCAGGCCGTTACACATGGAAAACATCATCCAATACCAAAAACAGAGGCGCTGCAATTTAACTAGCAGACACCTAAGAAAAAATATTCAGGCAAAATTTTCACAGCCCAAACCCTGAAGAGACACATGCAGGCTCTCATCTGAGCGATACACTCTCCCACAGACGAACATGGCAGACACATAACTGCCTCCTCCATCTGCTTGCTGCATGCACAAAAGCAGCACTCAGATAGAAAAACATCCCAGATTATTTGAAGTCCTTTGGGAAATTCAGTTCACCATTTGTCTATGCAGAGTATTGAGCTTTCAATAGAGGAGAAAAAGCCCTTTGGCCAGAGCTAGAAAATAAACATAACATGTTCAACTCTGCTGAAAGATACTGCAGAATGTGGAAAACCAACCAAAATATCATGTCTGGCTCCAGATTACTGAGGATGGAAGTGAGAAGTCATCAGATTAATAAATACAGGAGATTCACACACACCTTAGTAACAACACCAAAATCATGTTTTCTCAATTATCAGCAACAAGATGCAGTAAGAATCAGTCCTTTGTGAAGAAGAGGCACACCAGTGTTCAATATTGTATTGATGGAATTTGAATTAATCACTCGCAGTGAACAACAGCTACACACCAGCGCAGCATCCTGAGAAGCAATGCCTGTTTGCAGCATGGCTACCCCATGGCACGTACCTGGCAGAAAGTTCACCAAAATCCCATGATCAAATGCTTCTGAACTAATTTTGTAGAAGGAGCAAGGATGAACAAAATGCTTTAGAGCACCCTGCTAATCTCTCTCTAGTAGAAGAGCAGCAAAGAGAACAGATGAAGAAGGAATTGTGATACAGCCAGCATCAGCCTTGTAGGCAACACTGGCAGTTCAGTGAGATCAAACATGCATTAAAGGGCAGTGTGTGAGTGAAGAAAGACTTTTAATGTAACCACAAAAAAAAGTTTGATGGAAATCTCTTTATAAAATGTGCAGGCAACAACTGTCCAACAGTAATGGAAGAAGGTCAGGAGAGGACACCATACTTACAAAGCACCTGCATCACTGTCACTTCCTGCCTTCTGATACCTGCAGCTACCTTTCATGTTTCTGTTCTCAGATGTAACAACTGGGCTGACATAAGGAAGCCTTGGGATTTCTCAAGATGTTACTGGCATGGTCAGAGAAGTACAATCCCCTCCCATCACCGCCTGTGCTCCGAGCACTGTGTTTCACTCTGCTGTACAGTAACTGTGCCAGTGACCTGTGCCAGCCACCCACCCCACCAGGCTCCACCTTCACACTCATTTCAACAGGGAAACAAACAGAAGGAGGTAGGACACACAATTATGAAAGTGAACTTGAAGGTGAGACCCTCAGTCCAAACCCATTCACAGTCTCTGATCACAAGTTACAATTACAAATCGAGCTCAGGAGTGAAATAACATCCTTTCCTTCTCCTCCTCCTGCCTGCAGAGACAGGAGTTCAAGGCTCTGTTTCCTTGGCAACAAAAAAGAGCATCACAACAGCCTCCTTGCTAGCAAATGACATATGAAAACGTGTCATTTTTTACTCTCCAGTGTCTTTTATCACCAGGGAATAAGTCTGAACTCAGAACTCTCCACTCAGCAAGAATGGAAATAGATATCCATTTCTGCTATTTAAAATGCAGTATCTTTAGAACCTTTAAGCTTGTCCAGAGGTAGGTAGCAAGTAAGGGATTTTCATTTATTAACTTAAGTGAAAAAAGAAAAAAAAAAAACCCTAACCTTGCTGAAGTTCACTTTTTAAGACAAATTATAGAACTTGAAGAGTTTGGGGGAAAAAAATGCAGCTTATAAATTTATGAGCTGCATTTTAGATTCTGTTAATATTCACTTTTGAAAAGCATTAGAAATGAAGATTACAAATTTAATAATGCAACACATGGGAGGAATTATCCTCCTCCCCATATAAAAAGGCAATTTGCTCTTGCCTATAAATTGACTTTCTATTACTGTCATTAAACCAGCACAATGTGCTATAATTAGGGTCTGCCCAGCCACAGCTCTGTGGCAACCCACAGCCAGGAACTCACCATGCCAACTTTAGCAGACATCCTCATGACGCAAATGGGGCAGTGGCACTGCTGGGTATCTCCTCACTGCAGGACTTTGGGGTGCTCATGGACATTTATGAGGGGTCAAAAAGAAAATTGAATTAAATCAATGAGGAAAAAATTCAAGACTAGAGAAAGCATCCTAAGGAAGCATCCTAAGAAACCCTGCCATCTCCCTGACTTTCCCCAGATACCTTGACAGACACAAAAATCCCTTACTCCTTCCCTTTTGCCATAGACTCAGACTGCAGTAGTTTCCCACCCCTTTCCTAAGCTGCTTTCAGGTTCTCCTCCCCTACAGTTTGTGCAAACTGAGTGCCCTGCATGGTCTGTGCAAGCCCTGTCCCACCTATATAGTACCTGCTGCTCCCTCTCACTCACCATGCTCATGTCTAACTCCACGTGTGTCTGGACCATCAGGGATGATTTTGAAATGCCCATATGAGAACCTACCAAGCAGCAAAAGCACTGAAATCCGTATTCAGTAGTTTCCTCTAACAGGAAACTACATTTAAACAGCTCAACTGAAGGAGCATTAAAATTGTGCTGGCAGATATTTACTATCCCATTTCCCATAGCTTTTTCTCCATCTTTAAGTTACTGATGGGCTGTGACATGCTGAAATAACAGAAATCTGAGTAACAGAAACCTCTTTGCCACTTCCCAGAACTAGCATCATTCTTCCCTTTCACGAGCCATGTACCTAAACAGCTAGATGCTAATTCTGTCATCTATCCTTTTTTTAAGCCACTTCCACTCATAGTTTATGCAGCAGGCAGCAGGAAGACTTGCTCACATTTCAGTTACTTCTGGAACAAATCTGAGCGACTAGAACCGAGGGAGTGAGTTGACAGCATCTGCTGATGGTTCTTGCTCTTCTTTTGCTTGTGAATTGTCCTGAGTTTTAAAAGGAAAGAGGTTGGTACTTGTTCAAGATTACCAAAGCATCACTGGTCAGTGCATCCTCCAGCAGGTGCGCTGTGCCTGAGGTTGGCAGGCCAGGCCAGGCCAGCACTGGACCTTCAAGCAGCACTGGCCAGCTTTGCCAAGACGTGCCCTTTGCTCCATTAAGTCAGGTCTTAAGATTGCTGAATGACAGTCAGTCCACTCAAAAAATTCTCACTTACCCAAATGTTCATTCAAAGGAGCTTAATGGTTTGGAATGAACATGAAGGGCACTTGTGATAATCAAAGCAAACCCATCTGCAGGTCTGACACATGCACAGAAAGCACTTTGCAGCCTCCTGGTTTAGTCTCCCAGCTGAAGTGATTTTTAGGTCAGAACAAGTGTGGATGTTTGGAGTCTATGCTTTGTCCTTGGCCTGTTTTGGAGAAAGTGTAACATTTTACTTCTGCTCAAACTGCACATTTTCGTCAGAGAAACCACAAGGCCACACCTGATTTGAAGTCACTACTGGATCCTATTCCTCTGGATCCATGAATGACTAGTACATTCTCCTGTCACATAAGCAATATTCCTGATTGAATTGTCCTCCTGTTGTATCCATCCTCTTTAGAAATTTCCCTTTATGAAGCATGACTTGACCCTTCTGAACATTACACAATATTTGTCTTTCCCATGTATTTTCTGCTATGGATAAGTGACTTTTCCCCGTATTTTACTGTCATATGGAACAGCTTTCCCTCTCAACAATCACAGCTGCTTAATGAATTCAAAGTGTGACATTTTGTTTTCCATGGTGAGGTGTGTGAGAAGTATAAAACCATGGCTCATAGATGAACTAGAAAACACAGAGGGCACCGAGCCCTTTCCCACAAGCCAGACAGCACTCTCAACAGCACTCACTGCATAAGTCAGCTTTACTCAATTAATTGACAGACTTCACTAAACAAATTAAAATGTCTGCTTCAGGAAGTATATACAAGCTTCTATACATAATACAGTTTCGCAAGCCCCAAAGAGATTCTCCTGTACTTGATACTCACTGTGCTATCCCACCTGGACACTTGGATGCTTTGCTCAAACAACAGTTCCAGGATCCAAGGGGATTCAAAGCCTCGAAAGACTTTCCAGAGCACTGCACAAATTTCTCTGATGTCGCCCACACAGGAGGCTACAAATTGGCACCAGTAGTTGTCAACATTTTGTTTTGATCTTCTGGCAAACAAATCCACCCTCTGAAATGTTTGCAGGATGCTGAGATAAAAAGCGGCAATAAATAAAACCCAAAGAAGTTTGAAGGGTTTATTTTTACCAAGTAATCAATACCTTCTGGCAATCTTCCTCCAGCTCTAATAATACCAGTGAGGACAGTGACCCTTGGCAGGTTTTGTACACTGCTCTACAAACATTATCTAATTAACCATCACAATCCACTCCTAGAAAAAAGAAAGCATGACCTGAAGTTCTTCTACAACAATGTCCCACCCCAAGGGTCTCTCTAGGCGTGAGACCTCCTCAGAGAGGACATGCAGGTGGTCAGGAGTCTGGCTTCTCTCGGAGTTCCCAGCAAGAAAGCTTCTTGAGACGACCTTGTGTTGTTGCAAGGCTATTTATTTATCTTATCTTCTGAAAGGTTTCAGTCAGCCCGACACAGGTCCGCTCTGCAGAGCGACCATTACAGAACTGCCCCCAGGCGGGCTGTGCCAAATCTTTTATACCTAAAACTACGTATACAATGTTTACAGACCTTTTCCAATGCCATGCAATCTCTTTACAATGTCCAGCTCTTTCCCCATCCAATCTGTGGTTCCCAGGATGCCTCCCCAACATGGATGACATGAAGAAGAAGGAAGAAGAGGCCCACCACACCCAGGTTCCTCCATCTTGACCACATGGCCCTTAATATAAACAATCTAAAAACCTACTTATTCTACATTCTAATATTCTAATTTACACTCTGCTAGCTTTCATGTTTTGCAATTCTTCCCTCAGTGTTGGAAAACTCTCCCAAGGAGCTAAATCCAGCCCCTGCAGCTCTTGGGCACCATTTGGGGGTCTCAGAGGGGTCTGCCATGGGGGTTTTGCATACCCAAAGGAGTCAGGGAAATGCCCTGGACTCCCACACAACAAGAGAGAGAAAGAATGAGTGTTGGGAAGAGCTATTGATAACAAGGTTATAGTTTGGGAGTTCCAGCTCTTGCACATCCAGTCTGACCATGCTGTTCCTCAGGGTCCAGCTCCAGGGAAATGGTGTGCTTTTCCCACAATCTGTGCTTAGCACAATGCTTCGTTTCACCTAGCTGGGAGAAAGCACTAGGACAGTACCCAAGCCAACTCATTAATAAATCAAATGACAATAAAGCAGTTGGAGGGAGATGAATTATTGAAATCAAAGCAACTTAGTGCTCAGAGACAAAGCTAAACTCTGTAAGCTGGGAGTTACTGAACATGGAGCCCGATTTTCCTCAGAACAGCTTTACAGACACACTGCAAACTGCCAGTACAGTCCACCTGTACCACAGTTCAGAAGAGGATTCACCATTCAATGGAGTGGTAATATCTTGATGCTGATCATCAATATTAAAGATGGAAGAGGAATCTCAGGTCATCAAGTCAACCACAAAAGCATCTCCGGGGATGCTCACCTAAACCAAGTCTAAGAAACAGGTCTAAACCCAGAGTCAGCATATGCATCAATAGAAATCTAGGTCTGGATTCTTTTGAACAGAGTATTTTTCTATTACTTTGGGGCAGCCATTACAGAGTCACAATATTTAGTCAACCTTTTACTTCTACAGTCATTAATCATGCACCATTTAACTACTGGTTTGTCATTTACTTTCTTAATCCTTTTCTTATCCTTCTGCTTATATTCACATCTTTTTTCATTCCCATTCTATGTGTCTTGCTAATTACACTCCTTAACTGTCATAGGCTGTTTCAACAGACATGTTGAGCCAGACGTGGTTTGATCACTTGCTGTGTTATGTGCCCAATGAATCGTTTGCTATTGAGATATTTAAAATATAAACAGTGTTACTGGAAGATGATTTATTATTTACTATCTGGACAGCCATCTGTAACTCTAGGGAGGAAGGGCAAATGACCATTTAACAATGTACACAAAACCAAGACTTCCAACCCTGTAAAAAAGAACACTGCAAAAGGAAAAAAAAGGCCTAGGGTTTCCATGTTCTCAAATATGGACTTTTGCTTCCTTGGCAGACAGCACTGTTTTCAAAGGACTGTTATTTTCAATTTTGCTGTGTCCTGAGCCAACCTTTCCTACCAGTCTCAGAAGACTCCATCTCCAGAAGTCTGCATGTGACAGCCTGAGAGTCACAGGCCACCAAAACTAAAGTCACCTCCAAATGAGAGATGCCAAAACCTGGAGACAGATGACTGAGACAGACGACATCACCTGAAAACTTTAAGATAAGGGACTTATTCATGGCCAAAAGGAATAGGAGAGATACTGTGATATATATGGGAAAGATGGAACTGAGGGAGGCAGGTGGCCATTCGTGATGGAACAACTGTCAGAAATACCCAGAGTTCTGGAAATGTCAGCCCAGCTTAATATGTCCACACATTCACTTCCAGTGACAAGCCTGACTACACAACTTGACACAGAGCAAATGTCACCCTGAACACTTCATCTCCTGAATCTCAGTCTTCATTTCACTTCTACAACCATGCCCTGACCTGTCATGCTGGGGATGCAAACCTTAAAACCACATGTATGTAATGAAGAGACAAGTTTACAAAGAGCCTGGAAGAGAAACCAATTCATGCAGCCCAAGCTGAGCTAACAGAGGCTGGAGAGCACCATTACATGCCATCACATTAGCTACTAATTCAGTATTTTCAAGGACAGGAAGAACTGAACACTTCCTTCTCTTCCATGCCTATCTCCTCAGATACAGCTATCAGCCCACACCAAGGAAACTGTGCAAGGCTCAGAGGGGAGCAGAACTCCCTGCACTTGGTACCCCATGAAGAGTTCTGTCTAGACATGGTTTGCCACACCCACTGAAGCCCAAATGTGCAGCTAGAACAGGTGAAGGAACAAATACCTTTCAAGACATCATCAGCACTATGTGGGAAGGTTGTGCAGTTTTCACATGCCAAGAAAAATGCCATGCACACCATAAACCCCAAATACACTCACATCATGCAACCCCATTAGATCAGCAGCTCCTAATTAATTTAGAGTGTGGATCAGCTCTCAAACACCTTTTGCTATCACTAAGACCTACTGAAAGTGATGAAGAGGAATCATTATGCATAATACCCTCAAGAACTTGCTGTAAACACATTTGGCAGGACAGGGAGGTTCCTTTATGGCATAATCCATTTTTATATACACCTAATATTTTCAGGTTTTCAACTGATTGTCAAGAGTGTTTGTAGAGGCTGTTAATGAATCTCACTGCTAAAAGCAGTTACAATTCTGTAGCTATTAATACAACGTGACATCAGTTATATCAGCTTCTGAGTGAATCACAGTTTGCAATCTTGTAGGTGTTCGATAACTGTTGTCACATTGAAATAGAACATTGTTAAATATACTCCAAGTCTGTCCTAGTTCTGCAGCTCTTTTCCCCCTTTCTGCACTGCAGCCTTAGTGGACTGAACACCTGCAGGTCTGAAGAACTAAACAGAGGAATGGCAAGAGGAAAATCAGGTTGACTGTTAGACCACTCAGATCAGCAAGTTTTAAAATGTTCACTTTTGACTGCAATTTCCTCTCAAATCTGATGACTATAAGAGGTTAAAAGAGCAGGTCACCAAATCTTTTATAATGTCTAAACCCTTCAAGATATACTTGTATCAAAATGTCAAGCTTTTTTTCTTCCTTGTAAACTGAAATAAAAGGCTGATTATCTTTCTTGACATAGTAGTTTAGCATTAAAGCCAGCAAAATCCAGTTAACTGAGTTTTAACTGAGTTTCAGATGCCAAATACTGCTTTAATCTGCATAACTGAAATTCACAGAACACTTCGGTCTCGGTCAGCTTGAATATAAAAGCACATTCTTAACAGAACTGGCATAAGCCTGTGAAGTCATTAATACTTTGCTCAATGAAACATTTTCAGACCATCATGTTGTCCTTGCTTCAGGATTTGAGTGCCCTGCCAACCTTTTTCATGCAGGTAGTACTCTGTATGGGTAATCTTTGGAAATCCAGCCTTAGAGCTCCAGAACAAAGATGTTTTTGAAAACATACAGCTTTCTAGATCTCAGGAAATTAAACAAAATTACAGCCTGAAATAAGATTTCCTGATTTTTATAGTCACTCTGTCCAACAAGCTTGCTGCCTTTCTGCAGCAGACAGCTGCAGTGAACAGGCTGTGAAAACAGTCAAATTCACCAAATAAAATGGACTGTGGATAATTTACCTCGTATTATTCCTAGAGCAACAAGCCAGATTTTGCCTCAACCAACCATGCAATATTTCATAGAGTGTTTTAGTAGGTAAGCCAGGCAGTACTGAGACAGAAATAGAAAAATCTTGAAATAGGGCCCACACGATGCCAGGTTTAGAGGCGCTTGGATTGGGTCTCGGGAAAAACTGAGTTTAGGACATAGCAGTGTCTCCTGTGCAGAAGCAGTAAAAGCGTTTCTGCAGAGACTCAGCAGCCAGGTCACAGGAACAGACTTACTTCTGTAACTAGGCAGATGCCAGGAATTCAGTGGAAACAGATGAAAAACAAGTTTATAGAATGATTAACTTGGGACTCTGGCACAACTTAAAGCAGAGCAGTGGGCAAGATGGGAGAGCTTAGAATTATTGTTGTGAAACAGTTCAGAAGTGGGCCCAGACAAACAGATATGATTAAAAAAATCAAGTTCAGCTCCTTCCCCCAGCCTAAGCAGGTACTTTCTCAAACCTCACATTTACCCTCTCAGACCCTTTAAGACCAGGTGTGAAGATTAAAAGCTCTGGGGTTTACCACATATGATTCCTTTATGCTGTAGCACCACTGTGTGAAGAACAGCTTTGTTGTGTACCCAAATACCTTGAATTGCACATCCACACTGGGTAGGCAAATCCTTAGTTAAACATCTCTTTGCCCTTGCCATTTGCAGAATCTTCACATGCACAATAACTAATCCCAGATGTCTCTCCTGATCTAATGAAATACCAAGCAGAAGTGAGAAACGTGCACTGGTGGAAGGTCCACAGGCTGCCATACAGGAAACATTTCCACTTCTGTTATTTCTTGCCAAGGCTCTAGCTTATATTGAGAACAGCTTTCCCTTTTCAAGGGAAAAGAGCCAATAAATATGTGTGAAAAAACCTATGCTACTAATTTTGGAAGACATTACCTGGCAGAAATACAGAAATATAGGACGACAAGGAGAAAATAAACTTTGGGGAATACTGCAAATCATGGTGGGACACAGAGGTGGCAGTAAAACTGAAATATTTTTAGGCAGGCCCAAAACATTGATCAAGACATGATGAAACCTCCAGGTAGCCATGGAGGAAACTCCACCTAAAGGTGTGAGGAAACTGCCCAAAACCAGCCCCACAGCCAGCCCTGGAGGGCAGATGCTAGGAAGGGGAGGAGGGAGCAGACCACTGCAGGCTGCAGATGGACATCAGCAACAGGCTTCTCTGGGATGAAAGGACTGGTCCCAAAACAAGACCAGAGTGCCTTTCCAAAGTGAGTGTTCTCAGAGCTGCCTGACAGGAGTGACAGAGGATCAGGATACCTCCGATGCCAGGTAGGACACAGCTACTGCAGCAACCATCTGATGGAGGGAAAGCTGCTTCTTCAGTGCAGCAGAACACAAACCCAAGTGCTTTTGAGCCCAGTCATGATCATGAGAGTGTTGCTATGCCAAAAGAAGGAATCATTGTCTTACTTAAGACACGCCAAAGCCCAGTGAAAGCATCTCCTTCACCCTCAGCCCCATAACTGAAGAAATCAACGATCCCGTACCACAGCACTCCTCAAGCCCCAGATGGAGGAGGAAAGTACATTGGCGCCAGCATGCGCTGACACCACAGTAGGAGAGCGGGTGTTATGGGATGCTACCGTTGCCATGGCAATGTCCTCATAGCACGTAACATTTTGACACCGTTTTGCGAGAGGCAGCACCGATGCGGCAGCCTGCAAAGGCAGGAGGAAACGGCTGTTCGAGAGTTTCGCCACGCTTGTTACCGCAGCCGGCAGCCAATTCAAACTGCCTGGGCATTGGAGTTTGACCAACCTGGCAGCTCCGCTTCCTAAAGTGCACGAGGAAGCTTTTAACAGAAACTGTTCCATAAATCACCCTGATTTAACACACACAGGCTGCCAGGCTGAGCGCTGGCCTGCACGCCCGCTTTGGGCACTGCCTACCCTGCTTTGCACACCAGCGTTTTCAATGTTCCCCCATCAGCTCCCCTGAACTGCAGAACCCCAGGGAGGGTCTGCTCCTCTGCTCCAGCTGGCTTTGCTCAACCAGGGCAGCAGCCTCAGCCCCACTCTTGCAGAGCTGTGGGGTGACTTTCTGAACTGACAAAAGCAGACACAGCCCCAAATCCCATTCACTTGCAACAAATACCAGAGACCAAAACTCACAGGCATTTTTGAAAAAGTGCATTCACTTTCAACAAATACCAGAGACCAAAACTCACAGACATTTTTGGAAAAGCCCAACTTTGCACATTTAATATTTAAAACAAGCACTGACTCTTGTAGAAACTATGCTCACAGCAGAATGCTTGTTCTTATCTCAAGGTACATTAGATAATGTACTTTTCCTCTTTACTTACATTAAAACAAAAATTCTTTATCTGGAGGGGATGGACTGTGGACTGTGTGACCCACAAAGGCAGATGTGTGGGGATCAACCCACACAAATATGCCTGGGTTTTTGGCAAACATACCAAATTCATCACTGAAATGAAACAGTGGGTTGTGACAGCAATTCCTGCAATTCCTTCTGGTCTGGGGGGTCTGAGGGAAAGCAGAATACTGACAAGCTTCAAAAGTTAGTCTGCAGCACTGCCTACCCTTACTGTGAATTTAATTCGAATGGCTATATAGGTGGAAGGGCTCTGCAGAAGTGGTGCAGAGCAGTTGCTCTAATCCCACAGGCTACTGGTGAGGTCTCATGGCAGGAGGCAGCAGGGCTTCAGCCAGAGGGAGAGCAGCACCACCTGAACATAAGGGACAGGGAAATTTACTGGGTTTGAGTTGTCATGATACTTTCAGGAATTAATCAACTACAGCAGCTGGAAATCCAACAGGCATTAGAAAGGAAAAGCCTTTTCTTTTTTTTTCTTCTGACAATCTGATTAAAACACAAACATGGATATAAAGTAGCCACCTTAAAATCTTGAGAGAAAGTTTCCTAACTTTTCGCTGGAGCTGTGATGACATTCGTAAAATCCAAGAAAAGGAAGGTAAATAGTAAAAATAAAATAAAAAAAAAAAAAAAAAAAAAAAAAAAAAAAAAAAAAAAAACAAACCAACAACCCACCCACACAATCCTCCCAGGATGCTGAGAAGTGCTAAACAAGGAGCTGGATTTACAACAGAGGAAAAAAAAAGTCTTAATCTTCTTAGACATCTTGGCTGCAACACAATTAACATGTTTTCCATCCACGTGGCAGGATACATCCCCTGCTAACTGTAAATATGCATACTGCTGGTGGGCAGCTGGCATAAGTCCCACAGCACTGGGAAACTGTCACCACTGGGGAACTGTCACCACTGGGAAATGTCAGCCTCATCCATATTGCTCAGGAAACTAAGAGGGGCAGCCTGTCCCCACACTCCTGTCCCTTGGTGACACTGCTGCTTCCTTGCTAACTTGGGTCCTTCTGCAAGTCTGAGCTGCTGCTGCTCAGAGGATGGTCAGCTCCAGAGAGGGACACAGCCATGTGCTCCTTAGGCACAGAGACTATAACCTCTTAAATCAACGTCACCAATGTGAAGCACAATAAGAACCACCATTATCCTCATTCCAGCTGCTAAATGGTAATGACACCCTGCAGTCCCTTGATCTGAGCATTGCAGAATGAAGTGATGAGAAGGTGCCTGACACAACAGGCCACTCTGGATGCACTGAAAGCAAATGTTTTCAAGGATGCTGCACTTTGTCTGTGGATCCTCAGCTACAGAACATCTCCTCCAGCTCCCAAAATCATCCACAAACATTACTGTATTCCTGAAGCCCATGGAATAAAGCATCTTAGCACAGACACTTACCCCACCTCCCAATCCCACAAAAATAAGCACAGGTCTTGCTAAATAACAGATATTGAAGTCAGACCAATACTCATGGGATAAAATAGCTCAACCTTCCAAATCAACACAAGGAAAATCACTAAAGGCACATGTAAAAATCAGTAATTTCAGAGCACTGAAAAAATTAACATACAAATGCCAGAAATGGAATGAGTAGCCAACAGCATTCATGCTGGGAATGATCTGGAAAACAGCATGGATCATACCCTGAGTGTTAGCCAGAAGCAAGAGTGTGTATTTACAGGAATATTGCATACAAAGTGTGGCAAATAGATACTCCTCACTGAAAAAGGCCACATAGCTACCAGGGCACTGTCCACACTGCTCCTCCTGCACTATCCCCAAGTCCAGCAAGAAGGCCAACAGGACACTTCGAAAACTGCTTTATGGAAAAAAAAAAAAAACAACCAAACAAAAACAAAAACAAAAAACAAAAAAACAAAAACAAAAAACAAAAAACAAAAAAAAAAAAAAAAAAAAAAACCAAAAAAAACAAAAAAAAAACCAAAAAACAAAACAAAACAAAAAAAAAAAAAAAAAAAAAAAAAAAAAAAACAAAAACAAAAACAAAAAAAACAAAAACAAACAAACAAACAAAAAAAAACAAAAAAAAAAACAAAAAAAAAAATATCAACCAAAACCCACAACTAAAGCAAAACCATCCATCAGGTTTCTTTGGTCCAAATACCAAAAGGAGGGAGAGGGATGCCAGGCAGCAATGGTTGTCACTAAGGTAATTTCCTGACTTGGAGTTATCAGGACACGAAGGAACAGTTCTGTGATGTGAAGAGTTGCTTTGAAGAGAGCATCAGTCAATTGCTTCCTGTGTTGCTGGGAGCAATGCAATAGCAATCCACTATTTCCATTCAGATTTAAGCTAAATTTTAGGGTAAACTATCCTTCTGATTAGGAATAGATTAGTTACTTGGGGAATAGATACAAGTGACCCCTCTACCTCTCATCTACAAGAATAAGGACACAGACAATAGATTAAGTTCCTCTTAGTCATAAAACAATTTTGAGAAAAATGTGTCATTTACCACTGTACATAATGTACTCTCCAAATTGTTGAGCACTCAAACATTTCACACTGGCTGCAAGGCTGTATGAGTGCTTTGTGTTTTGGACAAAGCTGATAAAACACCCTGATGGTATGAAGGTGGAACTGATATTATCCATCTCAGTGATTTAACTGTGGCTGGATTTGACTAAAAGGTAGGGCTACAGAGCTTGCTGCACCCCTGTGTGGTGAGGCTGTATCAGGCCTGCTCAGTCTTTACAAGCTGTTTTGCAAAAGCAAAGCCAAAGATACAACTTAAATGCAGATTTCAAGGCAAGCAGGGATGGATGGAAAGCAGAGAGTGCCTAATTTGTGTGCCATCAGCTGACGACTTAAGCAATGGCACAACTGCTGGATCATCGTGTTGCAGAACCCCAACTGTGACATGTTTTGCCATACAGTATAGCATCCTCCCAGAAAATAAAACCAAACACCAAGGGAACATCATTTGGATAGATGGGATATTCAAAATGTGTTGAACACTTCCACAGAGGAGCAGAAATCCTTATTCAAATATGCTAATGGTGCCTCTCAGCAGATGTCTGTAGGAGAGAGGAGGAGACGGCAGGGCTGAGAGTCTTGAGTGAGTCAGGTCTTACTGCCCCACCAAAACCATCAACGACTTACAGACCACTTCCTAAATTAAATTGTCCACATTTGTAATCTCACTGAAGGCATTCAAATATAAGCAAATAGTGCTTCAGAAAACAATTGCACAGATAAATTATTCCTCAAAACAACTACTCCAATCAAACTTAATTCTCCCTACACAAAGCAGATCCACACATTCTGTCAAACAGAAATGTTGAAGCAAAGTAGTTACAGCGTTTCACAACTTGTCCTGATGCATGAATCTGACAGAGTAAAGATAATTTTTTTTTTTTTTTTTGAATTATAAATGTTGCATTAGAATTAACTGCACATGAAATAGAAGCCATAGAAAAACAGTGTCTCCTCAACAGAAAGCTTTCCAGGGACAGATTCTTCTACTCAGAAATCAATTGACAGCAGATATCCTTTTCCTGGATATTCCAGGGGTCACTTAAGCCACCCTCAACAATAACTGCACACAGAGCTGGAACTCAGCATCATCCTCTGAATGCCTCATCAGGACATCTTTGAGGGAAGGAGACACAATGCTGTGCTCTCCATGGCTGCAAGTGTGTGCTGCAAAAGCTGAGGAGACAGCCCAGAGCCACTCACCCACATCCCTCTCCCCTGTAAACCCACACCCAGATGACCACCAAGGAAACTTCTAGGCAGCACTTTGTGGCACAGTGCTTGAGACCCCGGATGAGCAGCTACCTCTCTTCCTCCCACCTTACAGCAGTGTTTATGACAATTCTGAGCACGGCACAGGTGGATCTCCAGGCTGGGGCATGCTGGAGGACTCTGCAGGATGCCCCATGGGAGGCAGAAGTGGAAGCAGCTAGTGGCCTGGGCAGGCAGCCTGGCATGCTGAGAGTTGCTCAGTGCCACGTCACCCTTCCCTGTGCTCGCCCATCTGTCCCCCCGGCCCCATCTGCTGGGTTCTGCCACACACCATGAGCACCCTGGGACCAACGCTGACATTTCGCTTTGCCTTTCTACAAGCACAGCATGAACTTGGCCCAGGTGCATGGCTCTCACGTGCAGCCACAGCACCTACGGCAACACAAACAAGGACAAGGTTTTGAATCCCTTGCTCCTAGTGCTGACTCATTCTCAGGGCTCCTGCTCTGCTCCAGTCTCCCATGGCCACTGAAGACAAAACCTGTTGTCTGTAGTCTCTGATCACACATGCAGCAGCAGCAGGGCCAAAGAGCAGAATGCTGCCTCCAGTGCACAGAGAGGATTGTTCAGCTCTACCTGACCAGGTGCACCCATGGTGTAAGAATCAGTTCCTGTATTTAGGATTTGGATTAACTCATAACCAGGTCTGGGATCACTAGCCTCTGCAGGTGCTATCCACAGCATTTTCTTCCAGGCCACTGGTCCCTTTTATACACTTTCCTCTGATGGAAGACTGAACTGACAACAGCTCTTCCATAATTGTTTTCATTTTTTATTTCAGATTAATCCATTTATGAAATAAACATGTTTACCTAGAGATAGAATGTGACCAGCAGGGAGAGAGGCATTTCTTACAAGCATTAGGATAACCTACAGCCAAAGATACCCTCCTTATTGTGCAAGAAGAGGGAAAAGCCCTGGATTTTGCTGCCTCCTGCACCAGCCAAGAGAGCTGGCACCCCTGGGGTAATACATGGCCACGTGAGCTCTATGGGCTATCTTTGCAGGGTTACAGGGCTAAACTATCCTTTCATTTATTAAAGATTTATTTGAAAAATAGCTAACATTCCAGATGGATGAATAATTTCCCCTGTTCCCTATATGTCTGCCACACGAGCATGGTTACCTACCTTAAAAACAACTAATAAAAATGGTTAGAGATTTACAGAGCTCCAAAAAATAACTTTGGATGAAGCAAAACCTAAGTAAGCACAAAAAGGACTTAACGCACTGGGCTATATTTTTTAAAAATGTAAAGCCAGACTAGTTAAGTCTTGAATCATTATTTTCCTTTAAACCATATGCACTCCAATACAGTGCTGCAACTGAGAAATATCCATGGCAACGTGAAAACACACATAGGGTCTCTCTCTATTTAATAGCTTTGTAACGCTTTAATGTTTGAAATTTCAGAGAAGGCCAATGTTTAAAATTATTAGGAAATTCAATAGATAAAACCCAAACAAAATAATATTCTAAACTAACCTAAATGTCCACAGCCCCTTCTTACACTCCAATGGTTTAAATGTTTTTTATCAATCCATTAAATTAGTATTTCACATACTTCTCTTCAAAGCAATTGATTGTAACACAGTGCCTCTGCCAGTACTTTATAATGTGTGAAAGCAGCAGCCCGGGCTGAATTTTATCTCTAATTCAACTCTTTTCTGAATGAGCAGCTGACACAAGGAAGGCTTACTGTCAGTATCCAGGAGACATTTTGACTTTGGAAACCATTTTCTCTCTGCCAGACACTTAGTTCCAGCTGGCTGAGACACGATTTGATTCTCCTGTCTTGCAGCCAGGGCAGGGGTCTGCCAAGCTGGGCAGTCTCTGTGCTGAGGTCCTGACCAGGGAGGGGACAATTACAAGTCCCTCACAGCTGCTCTGTACCTCTCCCTGCTCCCTGACCAGAGCAGCCCTGCTCTTCACACCTGTGTGTGTAAGGAACCTTGTGTAGATGTTTATGCTGGATCTGGATTCCAGAGTAGCTGCATTTGCAGTGTGACCCACAGCTACAGTTCCATACATTCAAATCTGCATCCCTGTCAGGGCATGCTTCAGATACCTTCTGCCAGTACAAGCAGTTGTCCTTCCCAAAAAAAAAAACAGGATGAAGGATGAAAGGAGCTGGTGCACTGCAGTGTCTCACCCACTTGGGCCACAGCACAGCTGGAGCACACAGCCAGACCCAAGAAGTGCTGCTGGGTCCTGCAGTTTAGGCACAAGAAAGCAAAACCCATCCCTTCCACTGGTTTTTCACATTTCCCTACCTGTCTTTCTTTAGGTGTAGTTCTTGTCCTCTGTAGTACATGGGATCCTCATCCCTCTAGAGCTGAGCACTGCTTCTGACTTCCCAACTCCCAGCAGATTCAACACTGCTACATCAACTGTCCCAGCTACTCAAACCACCTCCTCTCTCCTGCCCAAAGCTTGCTTGTTCTGCATGTGCAGCTCTAAGTCGGTTGTTGTCATTCTCTACAAAAACCTTACTTTCTGTTCTGCTTTAGCCAGGTTTCCAAACCTCATGCTCCACACAAAGAGCAAGATGATTCTCCATCTTGCCATTAACCTTAAGGTTAACTCTCATCCTGAACTGGGGAGAGCTCTGCTAAGGCCACCATCAGTCAAAGGGGGATTTCATACACCCCGTTCCCTCAGTTTTAATTATGAGTTGCATCCAGGTGCACCACAAGCTGCTTACAAGTCAGGTGCCCACAGTCATCATGGATCCTGTTATTAACTCACACACACACTTGCCACTTGGTAGTTCAGTCCTCAGCAGTTTGGTTCCTTCTGACATGTTCCCACAGGAATATCAGCATTCCAAATGGCTGATTCCAGCGAAGACCAAGTGTATGGCAGATCCTCAGAACAGCTAAGATTTGTGTTCACACAATTTGTGTTAGAAAGAGGCATTCTAGAAATGTGCCCACAAAGAGTGCATGACTGACTTATACCTCTTCTTACTCTACTACTCCATAACTGAAATGTAGGATAAACATTTGCATAAGTTAAACCAACAATTATTCCAATAATAATTGCAGTTTAAAAATCCTTAAACTTCAGTGACATTGCTGGGGATCTCAGTGGAGCAAAGGCAATGGCACTCAGCCAGCAGGAAGGCCAGCAACATTACCATGCTGAGATCAAAAGAGTTATTAACCCCGAGTCCTTGAACTGCTGAGTGCATTTTGGCTATTTCAAAGCCCCACTGCAACTTCCTGGCAAAAAAAAGCTCCGCATTTGCTCAGAGCATCTTCTTTGTAGTCACAGCAGAGAAATGAAAAGGGCATTAGAACACTGAAGTCCACATCTGCCTCTCTGGAGAAATACATGGACATGACATATCTGAAACTCCATCACCCTCATGCTCTGATCCTGTCTCTTGCTCCAAGCCCTGTTGCTTTCCTGCCTCCACTGGCTGCCTGCTTCTGCACACTAAGAGATCATCTCCACCCAGTTCACTGCCCAGAAATCCAGTCAGGCACACTGCAGATGTACCAGGCAAAGGAAGTCTGGAAGATGAGGAGAGTCTTCTCACCCTATGTGCACAAGGTAGACAGTGAAGAAGAACAAAAGAGCCATGGCAGAAAAGGAAATATTGTATAAATAAAAGTATATACTGTGTTTTTAAATAGCAGAGTCATTTTTCCAGACTAAAAGGGTGAAATACTGCAAGCCAGAGGTATTGTTACCACTGCCCAAATGTAGCCACGGCTCTCAGTACATCTGTAAATTTCCTTTTAGGCTGCTTTGATATAACCCACTGATAGTAACTTAAATGAAACACCTCAAGAATATTTCTCGTTTGTAGATTTAAGCGATCATTAAGCTGTTTTCCTCTTTCAGAGGAAAAGGTAAAATTTCCTTTAAACTTGGCCATTTATCAGCTCTTCTCCTTTTTCCGTAGGATAGCTATTCTTTTAAAGATGTGGTTCTCAGCTTCAGACAAAATGGATGATGTGTCTGTTTGAAATAGGATTGTTTACTTTGTCAATGCCCCTGGGATCAATTTCATTTTTTTCCTGCCACCTCCTATGGAGAACATATTGCCAAGTGCAGCATTCATCTCCCTGAATGAGCTATTGAGATCTATTTTTTTGACAGAAATCATGCTGCAACCCAAACTGGTCAGAATCTCCCACAATTTCAGAAGTGTGCATGGATATACAGAATCTTATCTGGCACAATTTCAGCATTTCTCTTATAATTTCTCTTTCATGTCATCTATTCGCTTGAGAAAATTATACACTTGTAGTTTTAACACCAAAAATAGAAGGCAGCACATGTTCTTCCTGGCTGGTTGCTCATACGTGTCTGAACACACACTCTCAGGCACGGAATACAGGAGCAACACTGCAACATTCCCATCGCACTGAATCCACCCTGAGCAGCTTCACTAATGAGACAACTCACACAGGCAAGGTCTGCTCATAAGCTGCTGGAGAATGAGGTCTTAATTGTAGATTTATTTAATTCAGAGACAAGTACTTGTGTTTTATTCAGAGCAGCTTATTAACATTCATGCATGAACATTCACTCAGTGTGAACAAATACAATACAGTGAAAAAGCTTTTTTTTTTTTTTTTTTTTTTTAAAAGCAGTGGAAGAGGAAGCATCCACCTAAACTATCACCTTGCTCAGAGCAGGAGGGATTGGACACCAGGGAATGAAATGCTGTCCCAGGCGTTGTGTTGGGTTCTCATATTTGAGCATGCCTCACTATCAATCATTCCTGAAGCAACAGCGCTGAGACTTCCCAAAGCTCCCATTATTGTCTTGTATGCTCCTCAGCATTGGAACCAAATCTGAAGTGAAGTGCAAATAAATTGTCAGCAAAATTTTTAGACAAAAATTTTAAAAGCCATATCTGTTGGAGGAGACAATCCTCTGCCTGCCACCCCTGCATGATGCTGATGACAAGTCTAGGTTAATCACACAGATGATGAATTGATTCTTACGTCAACTCCTTTAAAAACAACATTGTTACAGGTGTAGCAGCTGGCAGGCTGATGTATTCCTGCTGGCATCTGCACATCTTGGGATGAGCCACTAGACAAAGGAGCATACCGGCATTTTGAGGGATGCAACCATGACAGTCAGTGTTAAAATACACCGTAGTTACCAACTTTTGTTATTTCCCACTGACAAGATTCACTTAAAGGTTCAGTCTCTGGTACAGTGTGCGCTGGAAAAAACACCCCTCAATTCGCAGGGAGCCATGGGGAATGGACAGAGTGCTCTGTGACCGCTCTCCATCCTCCCTACCCACGCAAAGGCTGTGCTGCCCTCTACTCCCAGCACCTACCACCCTTCCCCACCGTTCAACCCAATGCCTTTCCTGCTTTTCCCTGCCCTTCTTTAAGCTTGGTCACATTTTATGAGTACTGCAAACGATCTGAGGCCAGAAAGGTCTTTCTGATGCCGGCAAAAAAAATCACCGCATCCATTCTGCAAGGCTTTTGTTTTGGGATTTACTCTGCCCTCATTAAACTGAATCCCTTTATTCCCCTCTCCAAAGGCAGCACGATGTACGGAGCTAACAATCCCTGGAACAATCGGCCTGAGAGCTGATGGTGTATAAATCAGAATGGACATACCACCGGCAGAATAGACGCTGTTCCCTGACCGCTGCCCTTCATTCACACAGAGGATGGAGCGTTAGCCGCTCCATTTGCAAACAACCCGTGTTTGCTATCGATTAGCAGCCGGAGCGTGTTCCACCGCTGGAACACACTCCCAGTTTTAACCTCCACCGGCACACGCATCCCTTGGCCAGCAGTCCCCAGCACGCCCCGCACACCCCCGGGATGAACACAAGCCCACGGCGGGGTCGGGGCCAGCGCCGGTGGCTGCACACCCACCCCGCCTGCCCACCCCGCCCGGGCACACACACACACCGCCCCGACACACACAGCTCCGGGCACCACTGTCCCCCGTACCCGCGTCCTCCTCGTCGAAGCTGTTCATGCAGGGGAAGTAGATGGCCAGGGCCTCGAAGGAGGCGGAGAGGCTGAGGCGGCTCTGCGAGCGCTCCATGAAGAGCCCGGCTCCGGGGGCGCCGCCGGGGGTCTCGCCCGCGGCCGCGGGCGGCTTGGCGAGCTTGGCCGCCCCATTCTTCACTCGGAGCACGGCCCGCGGCGTCTTGGCGGCGGCGGGGCCGCGCTGAGGCGGCGGGGAGCTGAGAGGAGAGGTAGGAGAGGTAGGAGAGGTGGCCGGGAGCGCGGAACGGCGCGGAGCAGAGCGCAGCCACCTGCTGCTGCCGCCCTGCCCTACGCGCCGCCCGCCCCCGCCCCAACGCCTCAGCGCCGCCAATCGCGGCCCGGGGGCGGCCCAGCACCGCCCGGAGCCTGAGCCCGGCCCTGAGCCCGGCCTGGGGATCCTCGGCTCTGTTCTCGCTTTACCCACGTGCCCCGCGCCCGGCCTGGGGACCCCCGGGTCTGTGCTCCCCTTCTTCACCTGCCCTGAGCCCGGCCTGGGGACCCCCGGCTCTGTTCTCGCATACCCCGAGCCCGGCTTTGGGGAGCCCTGGTTCTCGCCTTGCCCGCCCTGCCCCTTGCCTGGCTTTGGGGACCCCTGATTCTGTTCTCCTCTTGCCCCGAGCCCGACGTGGGGGTCCCCCGGCTATGTTCTCGCCTTGGGACCCCTGGTTCTGTTCTCGCCTTCCCTACCTGCCTTGAACCCGGCTTTGGGGACCCCCGGTTCTGTTCTCCTCTTGCCCTGAGCCCGGCCTGAGGGACCCCCGTTCTGTTCTCGCGTCTCCCCCGCGGACCCGAGCCTGGCTTTGGAGACCCCCGGTTCTGTTCTCGCCTTGCCCCCAGCCTGGCTTTAGGGAGCCCCGGTTCTGTTCTCGCCTTCCCTGCCTTGCCTGAGCCCGGCTTTGGGGACCCCCGGTTCTGTTCTCGCCTTGCCCGGGCCGGAAAAGATCCTTCACATCCCGAGCACAGAGAGAACGCAGGTGCAGGTTTGCTTGTGAATTGATGTGAGAAAGCGAAATAGACAGAAGAAGAGATGCAGGAGGAAGAGCGTGGTCCTGGCTTTGATCTCAGTGAAAACAACCTTGAAGCTTTCAGGAGCAGAACCTTGAAGCTTTCTCACGAAACAGAGGGGATATAAGTGGTGCTGGTGTGAATGAAGGAGCAGGTCGGCTCCCAGCCTTCTCCCACATACCTCTCTTTAGACGCACAAAAAATCCCTCCCCAAAATATAAAAGCCACTATTTGGATGTATACAAGCTCCCAGGCAGAAAGCGCATAAACTGGGAGGTTTTCCTTGGTGTGTTGCATTGAATAGGAAGGCTCGTGCCTGTTGTGGCTCAGCATTAAGCCCATTCTGCTGCACACCGTGGGACAGAAGCTGCTGTGCTCTGTGAAATGAGTGAATTTGAGATCCTTCCCCAAGTCTCATTTTTTTCCAACAAGCTTTATGGAGAATTAGTGGCTCAAGACTGCCAGCTGTCCACAGGTGCTACCTATGGCACAGACATCACAACATCTCCCATTCCTGCTTTGGGGAAGGAAACGCAGTATAGCCTTATTTTTTTCAGTGCAAAAAAACCCTGAGATGGTATTAGACAGTGTTTTCCACTAGTGACATGGTCTGCACAGAAAGGTTGCTGTTCCCTCCTTTGTCCTCAGGGAACAAAGGAAGATGTTCCTCGTGATCTGTCCCCCCATCCTGATAACTAAATGTCATTCCACTGAAATGACAGGCCTGCATGTGCTAATCCAAAAATGCATATTAGAAGTCCAATATCTCCCTTAGGAGAAGTGGGGCTAAAACTACTACATGTTGAGTGCTCCACAATAACAGCCTGTATTCTCCATTCTCAAACAGTTAATAAATCAACCCATTAAAAGTCTTCTATCTACTGAAAATCCTACCAGAGCTGTATTGTATTTGTGGCTGCCAGTGCCAAGAAGCAGCCAGAGCAGGGCTGCTCCCAGCGAAGGAGTGCCAGGAGCAGCCTCTGCACAGGGCAGGGACAAGCCCATGACCAGGCACAGTCCCCTGCCGTGGGAGGTAGATCAGGGCCTGGTGGCACTGGCTTCCATCAACACACCAACTCCAAAGTCATCCATGGAAAGCCAAACATCAGCTCAGGAACAGGTCTGAGACAGTCTCACCTACAGCCCAGGCAAGAGCTAGAAGCCCCTCAGGCTTGGAGGCTAAATGGAGGGTAAATACGATACCCGAATGAAGCTTTTTGGGGCTGTTAGGGCCAACTAGTGCACTCTCAGCCCTGACATCCAGATTCTTCAGGACTTCGTGCATGCAGGATGGCAGAGATGATATGAATATCAGATGCCAAGATGAATTTGCAGGACTTTCCAAAAGAAAATATGTTATTTTATTAAAAAACTAATCAAAACTTGCTCTGGAGTTAGTAAGTTATTTGAATTACTTCATCAAAGCTAGGCCAGGAAGGCAGTAAAGCAGAAGGAACAGAATGAACTTATTACAGAAAATGATATCTTCAGGTCTGAGTTTTGAAAGGCAGGGGAATCAGTGAGGAATGTATTACCATATGTTTTAGAAGAGATTTCAATAGCACCAATCAAGGCATTCACAGCAGGTACAGGCACAAATTTAGGTGCATTAAAACTGTTAAGACAGCTCCTGTCTACCAGTCCTGCCAGCACATTTGATCAGAGGAACAAGAGGCATCTGTGGGTCAAAATTTTCTTCCAGGTTGCCAGGCACAGCAGTTACCTAAAAGTGCTGACAACTGCTTTATTTTAATTTAAAGACTGCAATAAAAAATATAAATGGGGACTGGGAGTTTAATTTCAGCTTTATGCTTTGGCCATCTAAATTGCTCATTTCACTAAATCTTGAAAGCACAGTGATGGCAGACACAGGCCTGTGGTTTGGAGAGTGAATCTCTGTGCCCAACACTGTTGTCTTCACCAGCATACTAGGGCTGAAGACTTTTCTGCTTTTAATGCTTTGAGATCTCCTTTTGAGGTGCTGAGGAGAGCCATCATCATCCCCACTCACCTCTGTGCACCTTTCTCCATGCTCATCCATCTGCCAGCTTCCTCCAGAGACACAGTCAGAGCCCCTTGCACCTGCACAACTCAGCACCACTTGGTCACACTCTCTAAATGCTCCTTTTTGTGCATTTTTTCCAGGCTGTCTTTCACCTCCCTCTTTATTATATCTGTGGGACTAGCCATACTTGTGTCCTTCCATGCTTCTGTCTGCCACAGAGCGGCTTTGGCTGAGGGCTCTAAACATCATCCCTTAGCTTTGGTGTCATCTGCCTCTCATTTGACTGCTACGTTTTGCTCCTCAGGATGGGAGAAAATATATGTTCTGCAGGGCTCTTGGATCAAAATTGGGTCAAAACACCCTAAACCAAAACCATCTGCCTTAAAGTGAGACAAAATGCATTGACAGCAGGAAATCGGAGAGACAGTTAAAGGTGTAATGCCCTCTGGATGCCTGGAGGAAACTGTTTTGGCTGCCTGTTTAAGGGAAATAGAGATTTGCAATGAAGTTGGAAATTCATTGTTCTTCTTCATTGATCGACACAGACAGAAAGATCCTTGGGAGGGACTTGCAGAAGCGAGGATAAACAGGGAGGAAGATTCCTGTGATGTAAATAAGCTGAGAGTGCAACCAAGAACAAATAAACTCAAAGATTTACTACCACCAGAACAGCACGTCTGTGGCTGCCCTAGCAGAAGTGGCTAATTGATTGTTTCCCCAGTGTAGCAGGCTCTGACTGATTGAACCATGGAAAGCTCTGATAGATTTTTCCTGCTGACTCTTTCTCTTCCCACTAGTCACGTAGTTTATATTTTTGCCTTTACTCTTAGTTGCCTGGGTCAGCCTAAGAAGTTCATTTTTATACTGGAGCAAGAGGATATGCTGCCCTCTCCCTCTTGTACCCCCTAAGGTTCTGTGTATGTCTGCTTGGAAATAAAACCAAACTCTCTGATTTGTGTGTGTTTGCTTTTTCTGCTTTCTCTGCCCACTGCTTGCTCAAAAAATAGTCCACATGCTGGGAGCTCAAATGCAGCAGAGAAACAAGCTCTACTAGTGAAAACACATCTCATACATAAATCTGCTCAGAGTAACTACAGCATTCCTAAGGGTGAGGAGGGTTGGGCTTCTCCCTGTCTCATGCTACCCCTTCCCTGCCCTGAGCAAAGCTGATGCTGGAGCCAGGCAGCTCATGGTTGGCAGCACATGATGTCCTCCAGCACCCAAAAACAAATGAAGACTTGACCATGCTCTTCAGATCTCTAATTGATTCCACTTAGAAGTTCCTCTTGGCCTTTCTGGGCAGGTTGGAGGGCAGGAGGTGAGATGTGCTGAATGTGGATACACAGAACCAAGCACTAAACACCAGAGAAGAGCCTGTGGTCCCATGGCATGGCATCAATCAGAGTGATGCTCAGAGGTACTGGTTCATGTGCCCAACACACCAAGCACCACAGCTTCACTGGGCTTGGTTGTTGTACACTTACATAACAATACACATTTTAACTTACATATTCTTTCTTGCTATTTGTGTAGAGGAAATACTGCAGGCTGACGCCTCGAAGAACCAGGCACAGCATAAATCCAGAGTGAAAGCCTTTCTTTTCCCCAAGTGTTCACTGTCCAAGTAGCCAAGACAAAGAACAGAAGGCAGTATAATTTTTTTTAATACCAGTTCAGGGTTCAAAGCATGTGAGTTTTCGTTGGCTTGCCCAACACTGTATAAGGAAAGTCTCTATTGAAGCTAGGAACTGACTGTAGATTTCCTGCCATAATCTCAAAACTACCTTCTGCTTTTTACTAATAGAAGCATTATTCTAAACTTAGCAAAATTAAATTATAAGCTAGACAGGTTTTTTACAACATCCTTTGTTGGCTGGGCTCCAGAAAAGCCAGGAGTGCTCTGGTTTGTGCACAGCTGAACTACATAATGTCCTAAAGAACAAGCCAGGCTGATACCTGTGTGGAGCCCTTCACAATGCTCTGCACTTACTTAAACCTGGCACCCATCTGAAAGCAGAGATCCTGCTATTTTAGTAACATCTCTCTCACTCCCTCTCTAGCTATCAAAAACTAGCCCACAAAGGTGCTAAATGACTAGTGAGACAGAGCCTAGAGGATGAGTAATGAGAGGCTGAGCCGTCAGCCTTGGGTCCCTTGCTAGCCCTGCTTCTTCTCACATTTGTCTAGCCAGGGTTTTCCTGAACTCAAGGTTTCACAGCACGTGCTGTACTCTGTTTTTACTGTTGGTATCTGCTAAAACTGCATGAGTTCAGCCCATTCAGTGGCTTCCAACCCCTGGCAGCAGGAGTTTGGATGGGCTGGACACTCCCATGGGGTGTAACTCAGCAGACATCTTCTGCTTCACTGTGTCCTTCTCAATGCTGGGGTTTGGGTCAGGCTTTTTTTGGTTCAGCCAGCCAGGATGAGTAAAAGGATATTAAATCAGGCTGATTCTCTTCTGATGACTAAAATGCAGACCCAGACTGATGAAGTGCAGGGTAGTGGTGATTTGCAGATATGTTGTCTGTTGCAATATTCACTCACATGTGACAGGGAAGAGGAAGCACCTGCATGTAGAAAGTGCTGTTAAGAGCAAGTATTTGCTTATCCACTTCCCTGATTTATAATAAATAAAACATCTCTCCGGGGGCTGTGCTATTCCCCAGCTCTCCAGGCTGGGAAATGGCTAGGCACAGTGAGGAAAAGCTTGAGATCTGGGAAAAAGAGAGTGGAAGATCAAAAGCAAGAAGGAGGCCAAAAATGCAGCAGTGTGGGAGGCACAAGAGAAGAAAAAGACTGGGGAGTTTAACAAGTCCAAGAAAGTTTTGCAGCCAGAGGCAAGTTCAAGAAAGCTGAAGAAATGGACTTGGGCACATCCTGTGGCTGGGAGAAAAAGAGACACTAAGTAGGAGCTCGTGTATACAAACAGCCCATCTAGCTCCTCCAAAAAAGAGAGAAGCCAATCTGGAAACTCCACCAGCCATGAGCATCAGTGTTTTAAAGCACCTGGCTGGGTGACCACACATGAGAGAGGGGTGCAGCTCAGGCAGGTGGGTGTAAAATCACAGAGGTTGCTTTGGAAACCTGAACCATGGGGTTCTCATTCTGTGAAGCACCAAAAAGAGCAGACATTTCGTGGAAAATATCCCAAGGGTTTGGGACAGGAGTTTGGCAGATTTTGGCAGAATGAAAGGATGGAATTCTGCAGACAAACCACTTCCTTCGGTCCTTTAGTTCTTATCCACTTGTGGTGTTGGCATTGTCACAAGAGAGGCACTGCTGGGAATGACAGGTGGAATTTAGTGCATTTGAATTTTAATCAGCAATTATTGTAAAACACAATAATGCTTCAACTAGTGGGTAATTCAGCTCCAATTCCAAAAATATAGACTCATCCACTCTAAATGTCCAATCTCTTTCCTCCAAGCAAACTAGCACATAGAAATGTATGAATGATAACCAAGCAATGATGACTGGAGAATTAAGATTGCTCAGAACTACCCAGCCAAATTACATATTAATAGTATGGCAGCCATCCCAGGCCAGGCTTAGAGAGACTCAGGCTTGCTTCTCTCGCTGACACTCAAAGGGCTGTGTCTCTATCTGGTTCCCCTGAGTACTCACACAGGCACAGAGGAAAGGAGAGGAAATAATTAAATGCTGTTGGTAGCAATAATATTCATTGCCAAGACTGGGGAGTTCTGCTACCTGTGCAACTACAGCGTTTTTTGGAAGGAATACAGAAAATAGAAACATAGAATCATAACAGACATTTCATATTTCTGGTATTCTGAGTTTGTGAATTTAGCTTTTTAGCTAAGAATACATTTGTGAGCTACCCCCACACCTGGCATTCAGGAGCCCTCAGTTCTGAACACCTCCCAGCCACTCTGGGAAGCATTCCATAGCAGGGACCAGCCCATGCCCAGGACAGTCCCTCCAGCACTAAAACAGCTCAGACCCTCATTAGGAGAAATCAAGTAAATGAGGGCACACAAGCTCTGTGCCCAGTGTGCTGCTGGGGCTCAGGCTATCTGAGAGCTGGTTTGGTTTTGGTTTTATAAAATTACAGAATAGTTTGGATTGGAAGGCACCCTGAAGAACATCTGGTACCAGCCCCGCTGTGTGCAGGAACACCTTGCACTTGACCTGGCTGCTCAGGGCCCCATCCAACCTTGGACACTTCCAGGGGTGGGGCAGCCACAGCTTCTTTGGGGAATCTGTGCCAGGTCTCACCATTCTCATAGGTAAGACTTTTTTCCTAATATCTAATCTAACCCTGCCCTTTGGCTGTTTGAAGCCATTTCTCCTTGTCCTGTCAATCCATGCAAATCCTTGTCCAAAGCCCCCCTCCAGCTCTCTGTAGCCCCTTTAGGTACAGGAAGGGGTTTAAGGGCTCTCCAGAGCCTTCTCTGCTCCAGGCTGCATAGCCCAACTCTCCCAGCCTGTCTCCGAAGCAAAGGGGATCCAGCCCGTGGAGCATCTTTGGGACCTTCTCTGCTCATAAGAGCAGCTCCATGCTCTTATGCTGTGGTCCCCAGAGGTGGATGCAGCCCTGCAGGTGGGGTCTCACCAGAGCAGAGGGAGAGAACCACCCTCAACCTACTGGTTTTGCTGCAATCTCTGCCAAAAATGTCCCTTAGAGCTGAGACCTCTCAGCAGCCCAAGGAATGGTAATTTAATTTTGTTTTAATGTTAGGATTTGCGTCCTTCTGTTGCCAGAACATGTAATCATGCTGACAAAATGTTCCTTGCTGCCACCTGCCTCATCCCAGCATTTCTGCTTCCTGCAGGAGAGGCCCATCCAGGCCATGGATGCTGCTGAGGTCAGTGACTTTTGCACTACAGCCCCTTTCACACAGTTCTCAGCCTGGGAGGCAACTGCTTTGTGAAACGCCTCTTCTAAATGAGTCTGCTGAGTCTCTAATAAGAAGAGGACAGAAATAATTCTCTGTGAGGCTTCCTGCAGATGAGCTTCAGTACCTGTAAAAGTTGTAGCAAATGGATTTGCTCCAGGATTGGGTGGACATTGGCAGATTTATGGAATGAGGTGATGAAGCTGCAGCACAGCTGGAACTTGTGCAGATAAATCCCTGCAAGAACTTGAGGATACTTCAGATGTGTCTTCATTTTGTGCCTGCACCTGGGCTGGGGATGGTCTCAGCTTAAAAGGATTTTGTGCCCCACAGTGCTGGGAAACGCACTAGAAGCCAATGGAGAAGGGAGAAAATGCCTTTTCTTCATCTTATGCTAAAAACAGTTTGGTGAAATGTATTTCCATGTTTATTGCTCTGCCACAAAAGCTGCTTTAACCCTTTCTCTTGCTTTGCCTTGCCTTTTCCCTCCCTCCTTCCTCCAGGCTGGGATAACTTTGTCCCCAAATGAAAAGAAGATTCACTTGTCAGCAGTTAGCAGAGGGGCTAAATTTGTTATACATTATGCACATTCTTCATGATGCAGCATTTTTGAGAGGAATAATGTTACATAAGAAACCCCTAACAGATTGTCTATAGAACACTATGCAAGACAAATAGTTCAAAGCTGTGACTCAAACTGTGGAACTGCAAACTGAAAGCAAGGCCAGTGCTGATCAACCAAGTGATAACACGTTTGATCATAATACCCTAAAACATTGCATCTGCTTGAAAATAAACAGAGATCTCAATGACCTGTTGTAGTTCTCACATTTAGCTTCACAACTCCATTCTGACAGCCCTAAAATAAAAAAAAAACTGCTCTACCTTTCGAAATGCCTTATCTATATATGCTATCAACAGACTGCTCCTTCAAGTGTTGTAACTCCTCTATTAAATCTCTAAGTATAGAAAACTATAGAAGGAAATGTAGGGGAATCTGTACTTGGCAGAATGTATATCTTCTGAAAGTTTAAAATTAAAGCAGCACACTATGAAATTCACTACAAGCATGTCTTGGAAATGTATTTTTACATTGATTGTTTTAGTACTCTCAGAGTTATTATATTTCTTATCATCTGCCTATAAAGATTCACTGGTAATACCAGTGAATATCCAGATAATGTTTTCATGTTTTTACAGATGCTACATTTCACCCCAAGTACTGGAATATATCACTCCATTTCTTATCTCACCCATCTTGTTTTTATTCTCCTCTTCACATTTAATTTCAACTCTTTTTTACATTTGCAGTCTCATCAAATCATTCACTTTTTTCAGTCTGTTTGAGGGCACAGTTGCCAGCATTCCTCATGCAATTCAGGCTGCGTTTCACACTTTTCACAAGGAAAAATTTTCAAGTTCATTTAGATTGCTTCCAATCTTCAAAATATTAGGCCTACTCATTCAAATACTTAGTAAAAGTACTACAAAACAATTTACCATATTTTGCTTTTGCTGCCAAAAAGACTCCCTCACTTTAGAGTTCAGCTATTGAAGTGTTTATCATCATTGCCTGAAAATCTGCCCTTTTTTTACTTCAATTCTTATCATTAATGGCTTGATGTCCCCCATTTCACAAAGATATTGTGCTGAGTTGCCTTGACTCCAGTGGAAAACATATTCAGTTTGCCTCTGACAAAATGGAGTTGCAGCAGTGATTCAGGACTGCTGAAAAACTGCTTTGATAAAACAGGACACTTGTCATATGAAAGCAAGTATGGTTTAATGCATCTTAGAGGTCAATAAATCTGCTGCTAGCTGGCTGTGGAAATAACTACCTTGTCTTACAAGGTCTGAGATTGCTTTTAGTTTATATCAGTAAAATTGTGAGGGATGTAGAAATATGGGCAGGAGGGATTCACTGCTCATAATGCATCAGAACAGATTGTTCCAGCTCCTGGTTGGGGGGACAGCACAATCCCTTCCCTGGAGGTCCAGGTTTAGTTTTGGGTTGTTTTGGGTTTTTTTATTTTGTAAACAGCTTGTTAGTTTCTTTCTCTCCTGTCTCTCTAAAATTCACATCACTAAAGGAGATGAAGGTTTTGTTCATCCAGCAGCACCTGCCCAAGGTCTTAAAGGGCTGATGACACACTCAGCATTTGTACCAGCTCACTGAGGGAGGTCCAGTGGCTTGAATACATTTTTGTTTTTCTTGAACAAAGGGCCAAATTCAACCTGTATGTGTCAGTTCTTACAGGGATGCACCCTGGGTGTGTAACCCCAGGAGATGTCCTGTTTTCCAGGGCCATTGGGACCGTGCTCTGTTCCCGTGCAGCATCCCAGCTCCACTGACTGCTCCACTTTTATCTTGAACACAGATGTGCTCTTTCTCCAGCACAAGCACTGCAGCCCTGGGCAAATCACTTATTGGAGCAGATGCCGATTTTTGTTTTCCAAGGCAAAATGCATGCAGTGTGGAGCCCTGGTCAGACAGAAGGAAGAGCTGCCCCCATAGACACTTTCCCCATCTCCAGCAGATGGCTCTACAGGCTTCTGCCCAACTTCCCTGTGCCAGGGGCTCTACCTCCTAACAAGGCTGCTTTCCATTGTGCCAACGAGAGTGAGAGGGGCTGCACATCCAAATATTTGAAGGTCATGTGAAATACTGACATAGGAAGAGATGAACTTTTTGAGAAATTGAAAACCAGGGTTAAACCAGAGCTCTGAATTCCATGCAAAGATCTGAATTCCATGCAAATTCTCCTGTGATGGATTTTGCAGCAGAAACCTTCAGCTCTGAAGATTTGCTCCCATCACCTGGCTGTTGGGAGGGGCTGCAGGGTGCTGCAGCACCAGATCTGTTGTCCCCACCTTGCTGGCACAGGACTCAGGCAGTGTGGGAACACTCCTGTCCCTATGTGGGTGCTGTGGGTGTTTGGTGCATTGATGCAGTGGAAGAACCCACCCAGTTCTTCCTCAAGCAGCAAAAAGAGGCAGGAGCTGTCTGAACACCTCTAGGTGCTCTTCGTCTCTCACCAGTGCACAACTCTATTCTGGAGGTTTGTTCTTGATGAGAGAAGGAGAAGCTCCTCATCAGTAGTAGGGTTTCCCTGATTTTATCTGGTTTTCCCAGGTTTTATCCCAGGGTCACATCCCTGCTCTTCCCTGTCTTATCCATGAACACACAGGGAGCCAGAGGAGAGCAGTGCTGCACCAGCACCTGTGGGATGCCCAAAGAGCACTGGCACTGCTCCTCTTGGCTGCCAGTTAGAGAAAAATCTGGAAACTGGATCCATCTCCAAGAGACTTTGATTTTTTAATTTGCTTTTTGCTTGATTTAGCTATTTTCTGAAACAACCTCAGCTGTGAAAAGCTTTTTCAGAATAGAACAGGAAGGTTTTCTTTCTTCTAAAAACAAGATGTTTTGATTCTGCCAATTTTTTTGTTTGTTTGTTTCATTTCAAAACAAAATTCCAGTGAAATGCAGTAAATTTTGTGAAGCACTTTGATTTTGATGGTTCTGTGTGTGCTTAAATATTTTTCCGGCTATGTCTGTTTGGGAGAAGCGGGAGGGAAGGCAGAGCAGATGTCATACCACGCGTTGCAGAGCTGGAGATCTGGCACCCATCCGGCAAACAGCCTCAGGAAGAGTGGGAACATAGTGTGGGTGCAGCTGGGGCCCAGGAAGGGACAGCAGAGGAAGAGGGAGAGCCATGGAAACTTGTCTGATGACATAAAACACTGATGGCCCAGCTCTGGCATCCCGCTGCTGCTGATTCCCAAGTGACCTTGGACAAATGTCTGTGGCCCTGTGGCCTGTGGTGAGACAATAACAGAGACAGAGTGACCCCTTGGACCACTGTGTCTGCTAAAGATTGAGGCTTTTTAGAGCTGTGGCACCTTTTGAATCATGGAATCACTCAGGTGGCAAGAGATCTATAAAATCATTGAGCCCACCTGTAACCCAGCACTGCCCAGACCACCACTAATCCATGTTCCCAAGACACACCACACCTACCTGTCTTTCCAATCCCCTCAAAGCTGGTCTCTCAACATAACTTTTGTGTTGTTATTTTGAACACAGCCCTCATCTAGACTGGACTCTTTGCTCTGTGCAAAGCAAGCAAGAGCAGTAATTGCCTGGACCTGTGATTTTTTGTTAAGACAGGCAGTGTCAGAAAAATTTAAATGCAGATCCCAGCATCCTGCCGACACAAAAAGAAATCCAGGCTTTGCAAAGTCAAAGAGAAGCAGTTTTGTCCTCATGGGAGCTGCAAAATAGGTTGGGATGCCAAAAATAACCTGTTACTAGTTATAGATGCTCCAGCTCTTTTACTGAGACATGAAAACTTGAGCTGGGTTTAGTATAAGACACTTGTTTAGTGTCACTGTGACCTTCTGCAGATTTGCCACCCCAGCTTTAACCAAATTAAAGACTAATCCATTCTGTCACTTCATCACTTTATTCTTGCAAGAAGCTTCCTCAGTGAGATCCAATCCTGTTTGTAATGGCTTCGTCTCCTCTCTGAATTTATTTGCATGAAAACCTGGTTCCCAAGTACTTGCTCCAAGTTGTCAGGAAATAGAGAGGAATTCAGGCTGCAGTTCTCAGGAACACACAAATGAAATAGGAGCTCTCACAGGTGGTTTTGGGACTTGGGGTCATCCCAAGCTATTCCATTTTTCAGGTGCTCCTTTCCAGTCTCAGGAGTGCCACATCCTGCTGTGTGTTCTGCAGAAACCATGAACTGGACAAGAGGCAGAATTTTATTTTATTTTTAGAGGAAAGATCAGCAGCCTGATACTCAGGGCTGGGAATGATCACATCTCCTGCTCCTTTTGCCCTCACTGCTGTGACTAGAGCAGAGGCAGCAAAGCGGGTCACTAGAACAGAGATAAACAAAGGATAATCTTTCAGGCAACAAATCATCATTTAAAGCTAAAGCAGAGAAACAATTTCCCAGCTAGCACAGCATTAAACAGATGGGCTAAACCACTTCAGCAACAAGCAGGTGTGTCGAGGCTCTGAAAACCCATCCATCCAAGGCCACAGGGTGACTATCCTGGGTGACTCAGAAGGCCAAATCGCTTCCTGTAGCCACTGCTTTTATTGATTTATTTATTTGCACAATGTGCCAGTGATGTCTCTGGAGGATGCCTGCAATGGTACAGCCCCTGCCTGAGGAACAGATGCTCCTGGAGAATCATTTCCATTTGCAAGACCTCACATCAAGAGAGCAAACATGAGCCATTGGTGCTGCCCTCGCCCCAGCCTCTCCCTCTGTCCCAGCTCTGCCCTGCTCATGCCTTGGCCACAGCCACTGTATTTTTTCAGTGCTAAAGCTTGCAGAAACAGGTCTAGGTTCCATCTGGTTTGCCTGGTTTGTTCAGGTAGAGCCCTGGCTTTGCCCAGGTTGTGTGGGAGGTGACACAGAACGAGGCAAGGCGAGTGGGAAGGCTCAGGGTTAGTGTTACACTCCAGCAGTCAGCAAATTCATTAATTTTATGGAGCCAGAGAAGGAGCTGTGGAGCACTTGGGTTTGTAAAACCTTCCAAACTTGGGTGAGGTTTGGAAGAGTGGGAGGGGTGTGGGAAATGCAAGGCAGACCCAGTTCTGGCACAGTGCTACTGTGAGATCCCAGCTCCCCTTACCACTCCCTGAGCTGAGCCTGTCCCAGCCCATGGAGGTCAGGGCTCAGTGACAAGGAGGTGGCCCTGGACATTGCCCTGCCTGTGCCAGGATGTCTTCACCCAGGGGGTCCAACAGCTCCAGAGCCATGTGGCATCCAGGGAGCATCTCCCCTTTCCTCCTCCACCTGGGAGCTGCACAGGCAGCAGGCAGTTCAGTGCTGGGGCAGCCAGCTCCAAAATCGAGCCAAGGTGACAAAGGAGGAGGAGGAGAGCTCAGGGTGCCCAGAGGCAGCTGATGCTGCTGCTGCCATTGGCAAGCTGTGCCTTTGGGTGCCTCGATACCTCGCTGTGCAGCTCTGACATCAGACGCCTCTGACAACTCTGCTGTCAGTCAAAAGCCTTTTCACAAACACACACTGACAGCTTGCACTGCAGCCACCAGCCCTGGCTGCCTTCTTCTCTTTCTTTTCTTTTTTAAGCACGCAGATCTCAATTTTAAATTGCTGGTCCGTTCCTGGCCTCCTGAGCAAATGAACCTGCCCGTGGTCCCCAGAGCTGTGTCCTCTCCTCCATCTGCTCCCCAGCCACTGCCACAGCCCTCGGAGCAGCCCTGGACCTGGGAGCCTCCCTGCAGCAAGCACAGCCCCAACCCTTGGATTTACCAACACCATGAAACTCCCAGGAGTCAGGAGTGTGGGTGATGGTGACTGGAACAAAATCCTGCATCTCCTGGGGCTGGTCAGGTTTAGCAGGTAGTTGAGACCCTGCAAAGGCTCATTTTCCCCCTTCTCCTTTCATTTATCTTTCTTTCCTTTTCTCCTTTTCCTCCTTGTGGGAGGAATCAGGACTGGCCCTGCCTTGGAGATCATGGGTCCTCCAGCCTGAGGCTCTGAGGGAAGACAGAGATCACTGGGGTTTAGGTGTCTGTGCAGGGGGGCAGCCAGCCAGTACCTTTTTCTCCTTTATCCTGAACTGTGCTGGATCCCAGGAAGTGTAATATTTGTTCAAACATGTCAATAAATCCCCCCTGTGCTACAGGAGGTCACCTTCCCTAATCTATGATGTCCAATTGCATAACTGAGATACTGAACAAATAGCTTAAATTTAATTTGTGTTTGCTTCCACCTCAGGCATGGCAAATCAATTCCTGGGCAAGCAGAGTTTCAGAGCAGGGCTGGGAATGCACACTGGTCATGGTAACCTCGAAAAGAGCAGAAAAAATTAGCCAAATAAACTAAGTAAGGTTTTCCTGCCTGTTGCAGCACCTCTGCCTGTTAAACATCACTCCAAGGCTGGTATTTTGATGCCTTCAGCAGAGATCAAGATTTGCTGTGTCCAGGTGATGTCCTGGGACAAAGGCAGGAGACTTGCTCTGGATCTCAGCAGCAGGGTGCAGTTTTGAGGTGCTTCATGTCAGTGTTCATCTTCCCTGAAAACTTCCCACACCATCCAGCAGCAATGGGAGGGTGGTAGATTAAAGACAGCAGGAAAAAGCAGAGAACAAGGGGCAGCAGGACCACAGCAGGGCTTGGAAGATGTTCTGTTAACAACGTGGGTGATGGGAGGCAGAGAGGGATTTGGTTCTCTTGTTTCTCTCCACGCTCATTTTTCTTTGGATCATTAATGACCTTTCATTTAACAGCAGAGATATTAATAGGATGCTTCAATTCCAAATGACCCCATCTCCCCTCTCTGCTTCCCCTCTCTTCACACTTTCTGGCACTCTAACAGTTTCCTTCACATTAATTAAAACAAATAACAAGCTTATACATCTCATCAGGGTAATTCAGAAACTAAACACATCAGTCTTCTATTGCTCCAGGCACTGTGGATGGAGCAAAACCAGTTCTTCCCCCATCCTGCCATGGTTTCTTCTCCTCCTTCTTGAAACAAGGATGTGTTTTAAATGCCCATCCTCAGCCAGACACCATGGTGGGTAGGAAACGTTGTGCCTCTAAGCACTTACTGGGTCCTGCCTGCTGTGCTGCCCTGCCCTGAGCTGCTCTGGCTGCTGTCAACACCATGTCCCAAGCTGTCACTGCCTTCTGCATGGCACAGATGTCCCAGGTGCTCTGAGCCCTGGTAAGCACTGCCCCAGCTCTGCAGCCACTCATTGCCTCTGGATGCTTTCCCCAGGCTGAGGGATGGATAAACAGTCCTTGGCATGCTGTGGTCTGGATCTGGCCCTTAAATGCAGCCTTCTGCTGAGCCCTTCTGCATGCAGGGATACAGCCCAGCCGTTCCCATGGCAAACACAGCATAGGTGTACTGCTGCTTACAGCTTATTTCAGGCACCAAAACTCAGAAGCAAACTCATGTTTTCTACTCCCTTCACAGAAAGTCTTTGAGTAGGATCTCATCAGACAGTGAGAGGGGGCCAACACAAAGATGGTTGGGGGCTCACACCACTCCTGGGGTTGGGAAATAATTCTGCACATGGATCCCCAGGCAGCTGAGATTTGCATGGGCATATGTGTGGCAGGAAGATGCTCCCATGGCTCTAAACCTGGCACTGTCAAGAAGTAACAAGCATGGGTTTCCAAGGGAAAGACAGCAAAAAATAAGTGAAAAGGAGCACAGAGTCCTTTTTCCAGGGCTGAAAAACAGCACCAAATCTCTGCCCCTGGAGGTAGCCAGGGAGAGGAGACAGCTGCCCACCCCACAGAGCATCTTCTGTACATGAAAAGCCTTAGCTTCAAATCTTCTAATTTACCCTGAGTTTTTCTCTTTAATAGTATTCATAGTGGGAGCCATCCGCACTTGGTACTTTATTAGCTTAGAATAATTCAGCTGCTTTGTTAATCTCATCCCATTTCATAGGGTTCATTCCAGTTTGCTCGTGGTGCATCCCAGGACAGGGCAGGGCTGCTGCCCTCGCCCTCCCATCACCCATGCTGCCAATGTGGAGCAGCCACCTCAGCACAGGTCCTGCCTCTCCAAACACGGGCTCACAGATTTCTTTAATGTCTCTGACTCTCTCAGCAGGCAGTTGGAGGCTTTTAAATCCACTGGGGTTTCCTACTGGTAACTGGGGACTGCAGTCAGTCCCTGCAGCTCCTCACAAGCCTCCCCAGCCCCTGGTGGGGGCAGAACTTGGCAGTCCCCAAGGGCCACATCCCACACTGGGGGCCCTCCACAGCCCCCCAGGAGCCCAGCAAGCCAGACTGCTCCTCAGCCACAGGAGCCACTTGCTGTCCCAAATGCTGGCCTTGCTACAAAGCCATAATTGAGCTCCTATCAGCCTAAATGATCAAATTGCTCTGTATTGAGAAAAACCAATTTGCCAGCAAATTTTCTTTCACTCTGCCTGTAGCACTGTACCACTAAGTGGTCATCAAACTGGTGCTGGGCTTCCTGGGCATGTACAGAGGGACAAGTCTCATGGACATCATGCTCCTCTCCTTCTCCTCCCCCTTTTCCCCTTTTCCCCTTTTCCCCTTTCCCCCTTTCCCTCTCCTCTCCTCTCCTCTCCTCTCCTCTCCTCTCCTCTCCTCTCCTCTCCTCTCCTCCTCTCCTCTCCTCTCCTCTCCTCTCCTCTCCTCTCCTCTCCTCTCCTCTCCTCTCCTCTCCTCTCCTCTCCTCTCCTCTCCTCTCCTCTCCTCTCCTCTCCTCTCCTCTCCTCTCCTCTCCTCTCCTCTCCTCTCCTCTCCTCTCCTCTCCTCTCCTCTCCTCTCCTCTCCTCTCCTCTCCTCTCCTCTCCTCTCCTCTCCTCTCCCTGCCAGACAAATAGCAGGAACCACATGAATGAGATCATCTGCTCCGAAATTACTCACAGTGAATTAATCACCCAGAACGGCAGCAACCGCAGTGGGAGTGAGCCAGGGTCACTGGGAAGGAGCTGGCGGCTCTGGGAGGAGGAAGCAGCCCTGCATCAGGGATGGTGCTGCTTGGGCGAAGGTCTGGAGGGAAGGGCCCTTGACTTCCTTTCCTGCCAGCTCCCTCCACTGAGCCAGTGCCTTACACCACCAGAGTCAGGTTTGGGCTGACAGAAGGGTGCATCCCCCAGAAAACATCAAATTACTTCCCTCTGCCACCATAAATTAGAGGTGCTCATCCTGCTGAGAGAACAGGGCTTCTCCTGAGTACAAAGCCAGCCCTGAACCTGATGAATATTTCCCTGCCCTTTGCCTTTCTGCTGCCTGGCAGAAAAGTGGGCGTGGGCAGGGAGGATAGTACTGCCCTGGGAGGATGCTGCTGCCCTGGGAGGTGGTGCTGCCCTGGGAGGGTGGTGCTGCTCTGGGAGGATGGTGCTGCCCTGGGAGGGTGGTGCTGCCCTGGGAGGATCCTGCTGCCCTGGGAGGGTGGTGCTGCCCTGGGAGGGTGGTGCAGGCCAGCCCTGCTGGCCCAGGATTGCAGCCAGCATTTGCACAGCTGTTGGACAACCTTTGCCAGGATCATTCTGCAATGGCAAGTGACCACCGCCATGATGACAAGAACAGTTTCATGGCAGTGTGCTCCACACTACTCCTCAAATAACTTTTAATACCCACATCCATGTACCTGTGATGCTTTCAGAGGTGCAGCTCCCTAGCACCCACCTCACCTCAGGTACCCTGGTGCACAATGCTGCCCCACTTTGTCTCATCCTCTCCCAATGAAAAGTGCAAAGGTGAAAAGGTCTTTGGGTCCTGGCACAAGCTGGAATTGCCCAGACTCAGCCAATTTAGGACTCTGTGTGAACCCTAGCAGGAATAAAGTAGCTGGGCTGGGCTGGGAAGAGCAAAGCAGCAAAGGAGCTGGGAAGAGTGAGCCATTATGGAGCAGTGGGTGAGGTGGCAGCACTGCAGCAGGAGGTGACAGGGAGCAGACCTTCCTCCTTCTGCCATGGCAGCCGTGACACTGCCTGCACAGAGCCCTGCCTGTGGGGAGGTGGCACAGACTCGGTGCAGAGACACAGCACACAAGTGTTCCTGGTGCGGTGGGTCTGACCTGCAAACATCTCAGTGTGTGCTCAGGATTTAGCTCCCTGTCTCAGATTGGTCCTTTCTTCTCCCAGCTCCCAGACTCCATGGTCCATTTAATGACATGTAATCTATACCCATGTTTACCTGGCATGGACCTGCCTTCCTTGTAGATAAAATGCTGTTCACATTCTCAGGTCTGGCAGCAGGAGTGAGTTACTTCCCAGAGAAGACCTTAAAGCACTTTGCATGTGTCACCCCACTCACAGAGGTGCAGAGACAGGAGCAGGTTTGTTCAATATCACCTGGCAAGAAGAGCACTTTCTGCTGGGTGATGGCACCAAGGATGAGCTGCTGCACAGGGACTTCAGTGCCAGCACTGCCTGCATCAAACAGAGACACTCATTTTTTCTTTTTCAGGTATTTTTGCAGGCAGTGCTGGTTTGACAGCATGACTTTACCCATCACACAGCTGGAGAGGGATGCATCCTGCAGCTGGGGACAGCCAGCTCCATTCAGCTCTGAGTCCAGTGCCCAGCCCCAGAGTTGGCTGCCAGCTGAATAAAGCCACTTTTAATCAGAGACAGTGGGGTTCAGTGGGGAAAACATTTGTCCCAGCTCCTGCCCTCTCTGCTGCAGCAATGATGCTCACTCAAAACCAAACATTTGTCTTGCACAGATACATCCACTGCACATCAGGACATAATGTCTGTGTGTTTGGATTAATTCATCAGCTGGAAGGTGGAAATTTGTGGATACCCCTGGCAGCCTCTGAGCCCCCAGCCCCCACCACCATAAAGCCACAGTGTGTGTCCAGCCAGGGTTGTGGCCATCCAGGCACTGACAGAGCCCATTAATCCCACCCAGCATCCCCCAGAGGAGCTGGGCAGTGCTGCCTGGAGCTCTAAGATAATCAGGACGTTGGTTCCCCAAGTGAATGTTTCTGTGGTGTGTCAATGCTGGGATGGATTCAAAACAGGGATGCTCAGACATGTGCTTCCCAGCAGGAGTGTCATGCACAACAGGAGGGCTTCCAGCAAGGGGTGTGTGTATGTGTTCAGGGCTTCTTTGGGATTTTAGGAATACTAGGGAAATTAGATATTTTTTGGACCTCTTTTTGCTTTCTGGAAAATTGCATGCCTTAATGAAATGTTTGTGTTGGGCTCTAAGTCATCAGCAGCCCAGATAAAGTTCAAATCCATTTTGTTCATGTTTTGCCTATTTCAGTGAATCCAAACTATTTCAGGGAGATTTATGACCATCATAAAATCAAGCTTCTGTCCCAAAACACCCATAAGAAGGTACAGCTGAAAATATAAAGGTTTAATAAAAACTTGTGGAGTAATTTGACTCTTAATCCCAAACACAATCTCTCCCATCAAATAACTGCAGTCCCTGCAAGATTAAATTCTCTCTACATATTGTTTTTAAGTCTGATACCTTCTATTGAGCTTAGCTGGGGTTTAAGTTCTTAAATCATAGCTCTGCAATTGCACATCTTATTCAGTTTGTCATGCAAAGGGTTCCCAAGGAAGATTTTGTAAAGATTTCTCCGTATCTGGCAGTAGGGAGGGGCATGTGTCTGTATTTTGAAGATGCACAGTGCAGGGAAGGCAAGAGGTCAATGCTTTTGAAAAGCAAGAGGAGGCTGTGGCTTGTGTTCTTGTTTTAGCTCTGAGCAGCAGGTCCCAGGAAAATCAGGACAACTGCAAACTGTTGTTGAACTGGGTGCTTCACAAGTGATGGGGAGTGTGTTCCTGAGGCAGGAAGGGCTTGGGGAAAGGCAGGACTAGTCACCCCCTTTGCCCTGAGCTTCCCTTTCTTCCACTAATTAGCAAAATCCCAATTCACAATGGATAACTGAATAGAAGTTTTAAATGTGGGCTACAAGGAGAAACAGGCAGTGATAAAAGGAGGCCTGAAACTCAGGAGACCTGGTGCAGCACTAGACCTTCCCAGATGACCTCCAGCAAGTCCTTTGATCCTTACATCCCCCTGGAAACACTGATGAGGATATGTCCCTCTCCACTACTCTCATCAGCTGGACTGCAGCCCCTGGGGTGATGAATGACAGTCCATATCCAGCTCGAGCTGTGGAGCCAAGGACACAGAGCTTGTACCATGGGATGCCCACATCTCCTTTCTGTTTTTTGTTTCCTCAGGCCAGGAGTGCAGTTCTCCTTTCCCAGGGCTTAGAAAACATCTCTCAGCTTTACTGCACAAAAGCAGGACCTTGCAAAGGACTGGTTATGTTGGCTCTGTCCATGCAAAAGCCTCCAAAATAGCAGCTTCACCTGCTCCCCTGGGGCTGGCTGGAGAAGTGCTCTGGAAACGGGGCCACTGCAACAAGCAGGTCCTGCCTGCATTTCGCTCACTCAGCAAAACGTCACAACCTGGTTATATTTAAGTCCTCAGCTTGAAAATCATTGTTGAAACCTCCCCTGCGATCTGCCTGGGCAGTGTCATAATTAATGGTGCCCTTGCTCAGAGTACAAGTGAAACATGTGATGGCTCAGCGAGCTATAAATCACGACAGAGTTTCCATCTGGTCCAGCATCTATTTATACCTCACCAGCCCCAATTAACTTCGAAACTTGGGGCTGATGATTAAGGAGAAAAATGGTTCTTGAAAAGTGTGCAGGGATATGTGGCAATGTGGATGGGAAGGAAGAGGTGGTGGAGGCTGACACTTCTCCACAGACAGAACTGCATAGCCCAGGGCTCCAAAGGCCACTGAAATGCAGCTCCTGAGACCAGGCTGGCCTTTGAATCAGTTGAACAGCAGCTGTGAGATCCCATAGGACACGATTCAGGGCTGATAGTAACTCCTGAATGCTAACACACATTCTCTAGAGCCAGCAAGCTGTCTGCTTTCCCCAGGTGCTGCCAGCCATGGCTCTGGTCTGCATCTCAGCCAAAGCCAGGGGCTCCACTGAGGCAAGGTGGTCATAGATCTGGTCCAGCAGCACAAGAAGAATGAGCCACAGGAGGTGGGACCAAGCTCTGTGAGGTGAGAGTCTCCTCCCCGGTCCATTTAATCACCAAACACAACAAGTCATTCCGAGTGTCTGGGGAAGTGAAGCACAGCCTGAGACGGCCAAGGGAACCCAGCAGAGTCCTGAGAAAACAGCACATCATCCTGTGTGCACCCAGATTCCTTCAAATAGGGGCAAAAAATTGAGCCAGGAGGGTTTAGCCTGATTTGGGAGAGCTCCTCTAGCAAAGACTCTGGCACTGCTCAGAAAGTGCAGAGGGTTTCATCCTGGTTTGTAGCCTGGCACAGCCACTTCCCTGATGCACACAGCAGCTGGCAGCTATTGAGTTAGAGAGCACAGCCTGACCTGGTGCTTGATAGCCCTGAAATGCCTGCAGGAGTCTGAATTCAGCAGGTTTCACCCAGCTCTGAGGAAGCTCACAGAGGTGAGGCTGAAACTGTGGACTAGTGTCTGCAAGCACCACAGGCCAGTGACAGGGGTTTCCTACCATCAGCTGAAGGCTGTGACTCCCTGCTCTGTTCCCAAAGTGTTTTGTGATGCATTACTCCAACCCATCTACATCCTCCTCAGCAGATTCTGGCTTTGCTTTGGGCTGAAATGCTTATGTGCCATCCCAGCATCACACAGGGTATAACGCCCAGAGCAGAGTCCTGTGGAGCTGCTGAGTGAGAGGCTGTGGCTGGGACACAGCAGTGAGGGGTTGTACAAGGGGTACCTGGGCCAGAGCCTCCCCTGGGCAGATCTCCAGCCCTGCAGGGCAATGGAGTGGCTGGGAAGGATGCAGCAGGCACACACATCTCTCTCCATCCTTGCAGGATCAAAGCCCCAGCAATGGGCACAGTGCAGAGACACTGCCTTCTTAAATAGAGTAAAATTCAGTGCCTGGTTCTCTGGTCCCCACCTCCTCCATCCATCACTCCCTCACATTTTTCATCTCTTGCTCTTGCAGCACTATGGCTTCTGGAGGCCTGGCCTGCTCCCAGCTCAGGTAATTACACGCTGTCTTCCAGTATTTGAACAGGATATTTGTTCTCCTTGGTTTCCTGTCCTACACGCCTGTGCAGGGCTACAGGCAGCCTGTCACCCTGAGTGAGTGTGTTTCCCTGGCAAAGGCACTCATCCCAGTGTGTCCAGCTCCAGCACTAAGTGGGCATTCTGTAAACATGGGATTATGTAGATATCCTTCTCAGGGAGTGCAGGTGGGCTCTAGGTTCTCCTGGGCTGGACATAGTGACCTGAACAGGTGTGCAGCTGTGGTGCTTTCCTTATTCCCACTTCAGTAGGACAACTTTCAGCCTGGATCTAAAAACTCCCAGACACCCAGCTCCCTCTTTGGAGGGCTGTTTGTGGCTCACTCCATGTCACTCCTTCTTGTCTGGTATAAACTTTCCTTTCTGTTTACATCAATCATTCACAGCACAATCTCCAGCATGTACAGCTAATACCTGGCAGGAGGGTCAGAGAAATGGAATTAATGTACACCTGTCCTACTTTAAAATCCTACCAGGTGATTGTGAGCAGAGCAGTTGCATGGAGCCCTTGCCAGCACTCCAGGAGCTCTGCTGAGCCAGGGATCCACCACCTGCCTGTGGGCTTGTTCCCACCACACTCCCAGGTGCAGGTGGATCACTGTGTTGGAGCTTTCTCCATGGCAATAGGAACAAGCTCTAGGGAAAATAAAAGTCCTACTTTCTAGCAAATCAGATCTATTTCTGTGCTTTATTGGATTCCTTGTAACGAAATCTCTAAGAAAGTTGGCAACAATTTACTTTTTTTTTTTCAGAATTTCTAGAGCGGGTTAGTCTCATTAACTAAAGACTGCTGGGAGAAAGGAAAGTTCTTAGAGGAAAAAGTGGAGCACAGTTCTGTTTCCTGAGGGAGGAGGGAAAATGCCCTGCATGGTGAAGCTCAACTCTCCAAGAAACAACTTTGTCAGTGCTAGTTGTCCTCTGCTAAACTCACCCTGCCCTTGGGTGGAAGGAATTGATTTTCCTGGCCAAGCTGGACTTGACATTCCACCCTCTTGAGGAAGAGTCCTGGGGCTCAGTCCCTGCAGCTCTGTGGTGTGCCCATGAAGCAGTGCAGCAGGTTATCAGCCCCATGCAGCTCCATGGAGTCCCAGTCTGCAGAAGGCCAGGCAAGGGGCAATCCTGAGCTGCCAGCTCTTTCTGTCCTTGCTGACTGTGTCACAGATCTGGACTTTGCTGGGCTCCTCACAGTGCTGTTGGGCTGCAGCTGATTACCATAAACCCCTTGGAGAACAGGAGCTGCATTGAAAGGCATTGAAAGTTCCTTCTTGGGAAGGAACTCACTGGTAAGCAGTTCAGAAGATTGGCATTCTTTTTCTTTGCAAACTTTCTGGATTTGAGCTGGGTGGCAGACAGGTGCCAAGTAGCCTGGGAACCCAGGAAGATGCCTGGCAGAGGTTTGCTCCATGTGCAGCAGTGATCACACAGAGCAACTTCTCTCCACCGCCAGTCTCAGTTTCCCAAGTAAAGGGAGTGCTCCAAGGTGGTGATTAGGCTGGGTCTGCTATTTTCTCACTCTGGTGCTCAGAGTCTACTGGCTCATAGCTTTCCTGTGCTCAGGACTGCTTAGAGAAATCATAACCCCAAGATTGAGCCCTGGGGCAGGCAGAGCAAATGGCTGTCTCCAACAACAAGAAAATTTAGAGAGGAAAGGGAGAGGGTAGAGGACAGTAAAACCTGTGACACCCCAGTGCTATCAATAAGTGTTTCCACTTAAAATGGCAAATTCTTCTGGTTCAAGGGGAGTTCTATCAGTAAAGAAGGCAAAGGACCATGTATGGGTGACAGGCTCTATAGAAAGCAACACCAGTTCCAGGCTATCTTGTGCACCCATGGCAGGGACCAGTGTGCTTTCCATGGCCATGCTGTGGATGGAAGCCTGACTCAGCCCTGCAGCATCTCATGGGGAAATCAGGGGTGTCTGAGCTGCAGAAGAGGAATGAAGTTGGCAGAGGAATCAGCAGTTTGATGAACCCTGTGCTGGCTTGTGAGTTGGGCTCCAAATCTACTCAAACAAACCAAGGTGCAAAGGGCTGCACATGCACATGTTCCACTACCCCAACACAGCCCAGAGTCAGCCTGTCACTGTGAGCTGTCTCCTCTCTCTCTCTAAGGAGATTTTCTTCAGAATTTTGTGAGGAAGCCACTGATGAGGAACTTGTTTTGCCCCATGGACATGGTGGTTGTATGAGCTGGGCAGACTGAGCAGTCCTTGGCTTCAGCCATGGGAGACACTGGTGGCCAGGACACCGTGCAGTGCCCCCACCTCACTTCAGAGCCCACACTCAGCACCCCTGCCTGGGGTGGCATTTCCTACCAGCCTCCTTCTCCCAGAGCTAATTTGCAGCCTTGCTTTGCAGAGCAGCACACTTTGAGGCTGTGCTTGGGGACGGCTGGTGGCAGATGGTATGTGTGTGGTGGCAAAGAAGTGCCACGTCACAGGCTCTCTGAGACATTTGGCCGGGCTTCCTGACAGCCTCATCCCACCAGCCAGGAGTTCAGCTGCCTGGCAAAGCCACTCCTCCACTTCTGAGGAGCGCTCCTGTCCTTGTCACCAGGCCGAGCTGACACCAAATGCTTTCTCTTTGCCTCCCTGCAGGTGAGAGGCTCCCTGGCTGTCTCCTGCCCAGGGCCAGAGAGATCTGAACAGGGACCAATCCTCCCTGCCAGTCTGAAACACCCCCACCTGTTGCATCACATCCTAAACTGCACTCTGTGTTTCCTCTGGTGAGGAATGTCTTATTCCCATGTTTTTGGACAAATCCCAGCACAAACAAACCATAACTGATGGTAGATATGACAAATAATGATGATCATGGGAAAAGAGGTATCACTGCTGCCCCAATGTTTCTTCTGATTTCTTCCTTTATTTAGACATATGTGAAGAGAAGGGCACAGAGGCTTGGCCATAGAAAGAGAAGTGGGTAGATAAAGAGGCATTGAAGGGATGGATTATGAAGGACTGTAACACCATTCCTCTGACAACTTAAAGAATATAACAGCCTGGACAGTCTGAGCTCACCTGCTCAGGAGCCCACTCTGTGCTCTGTCTTGCTGCCTGCTGGTCACAAGCTCTGCGCAGCTGCACTGTGGACTTGTCATCACTGAGATTTTGGGGTGCAGTTCTCAGGGCATTGTCCTGATCCCTGCAGTTATTGCCTGGGTTAATGCCATTAACTACAGGGCCACTCATGCCACAGGAGGTCCCTAGGCACTGTGACAGGGTTGTCACATCATGCATAGATGGAGGCTTGGCTGCCATCCTGCCCATCATGGGGCTTCCCCAGGCCAAATGACAGATTTGTCAGATGAATGTGATGTGATAATGCTGTAACAGGTCTTGATTGTGGCTCTTATGTCGCAGCCAGGCTTCAGAAGAGCAAGGCTACAGGCTCTCCTGCTCCCTCCCTGCCTGCCTTTAGATGGCATTAACTATCAGCTAAAGCCCGTGCCTGGCAGTCCTGGTGACTGACAGCTCTTTCACTGGCACTGCTGCATCCTGGGGAAAGGTTGTATTTCTCTTGCCTGCAGCTTTGGCTGCAGAAATGAACTCTCTGGGCGCTCCCGTTAGGCTGAAGGAGAGGATCAGCTGAGTCCTGGGCCTGTTTGCAGCACAGGATCTGAACAGCCAGAGAAGTAGATGGCAGGATTTGATTGAGTCCAGGATGTGGGTGCCTGACAGGGGCATATATTTGCCTCTATTCTTACTCAGAGGTCATTAAATTAAGATTTCATTAAACCCCACTGCTATAAATGTTGCTGAGCTCATTTCCCACAATGGGCAGTGATTTATCACACAGCCTTGATAAAATGAGTAAGCTAAAAATGTCATCCAGTGTCACGGACTTGTAAGTAAGGTAGAAGGAACAGGAGACTGACACAATGGATTTTCCTAGCAAGGGAAGCATTAATAAATGGTTTCTTTCTGATGTTCTCATTAGTTCTCTCTCATTCATCCTCAGGACCTGCAAAGCATAAATGACACTACCATTCTGCACCAGAATGGAAAGCAGATTCCCCCATGCAACCTTTCTGCATCCAAAACCCCATTTCTATCTCATCCTGCTTAGTAGTTGATGTATCAAAAGAAAGCAAGCAAGATATCAGAGTACCTCAAAAACCTTTTGCTGTCACATCCAGCCTTGTCTCCTGAAATTTTTTAGACTCTGGCAGGAATGGTTTGGAGGAGGCAGTACCACATTTCTCCAACACAATCCTTTCTCCCTCGTCATCCAGCAGTGCAGGGGGTCACTTACAAAAATATTATGTCCTGGATTCATTTCCCTTCCTTTCTGACACTGAAGAGGTTGTAGACTCCTCTACTTTCTTTGAATCTAATCAAGAATATATTTTTTTCCTTGAATCTTTACTCCCAGGAATGAATGCCAAAGAATTAGTCCTGTTGCTTAGTTGTGACTGATCATGAATCACATTAAATTGCTACTGTTCCTTTATTGGACATGCTGGCTGGATCCTGGTATGCATTATTAAATTACTGCTCTGACAGAGAAGAAATAGCAACTGAGTGGCAAGTGTGTGCCATAGGAACGAGACAGATTTAGGAATGCTGCAGGACCACAGTCTCTATTTTCCCTGATAAACAGGAAAAAATAATGTGCAAGAGATTACTTCAAGCAGGAAGCAGAGCAGTGGGCTTTGAGGATTTTTCCCCAGGGTTTCTGAGCACCCCAAGATCCCAACCATGTCTGAGGGGTGTGTTCAGAACAGTGCCAGGGTATGCTGTGCATGTCAGGCAGTCATCCTGCTTGGGCTGTATCTGATGCATTGAGCAACAGAGCAACACGGGGAAGAGGAATATGGGAGCCCTACCACAACACTCCAGTGCTGCAGGAGGCTTTATACAAGCAGAGATGTGGCTGATCATCATAAAGATTGTTCAGAGAGAAGAATTAGCCAGGAACTGGAGGTGAAGGGAAGACACGGGGAAGAGGAATATGGGAGCCCTACCACAACACTCCAGTGCTGCAGGAGGCTTTATACAAGCAGAGATGTGGCTGATCATCATAAAGATTGTTCAGAGAGAAGAATTAGCCAGGAACTGGAGGTGAAGGGAAGTTAAACATAGGCTGAAGGAGGCCCTGTGGGAATCAGCATGTTGAAAGGTGAATGTTTCTAAACCACTTCTGTATGGAAGGAGCACAAGCCATGCTTGAGCCATTTTCTGTTTTTTTCCTCTGAGTGAGCTGTTCACAGCTTTCTCCTGAGTCAAATGCAGAATCACAACACTTCTGAATATCATAGCAAAGCAATTACATGAAGGGAGAAACAGTGGGGGCAGAGCACTGCATGTGTGTATAGAAACTTGCATCATTGCAGCTTGCTGAGCAAAGATGCTAAACCACAAATGAGGAACAGGAAAAGAAAAGCAACTTGACATTGCACCTTTATGTGCACGTGCAAATCCCACAGTTACACCAGCTTGACAAGATCAGAAATATTTGCCTTCTGCTCTTCCATATTGCTATTCTGAGGAGCTTATTAACACTGAAGTGTCAGCTTTTCCATCTCTCTTTGCTTTCCTGTGTGGTATTGCTGTACCTTTAAGGTAATAAATAAAGCAAGACAAGCTTTGGGATGTGGAAAGTCTTCCTCAGATCCATGTGTTCAGATCCCTTATTTCCTTGCACCATCAGAGGTACAATACAAGCCCTAAAGAAAGGCATATATGTGCTGATTGCAGATAAATCAGTTAGTCTGTTAAATTATACCTTGTTTCTTGTACCACCAAGTTTGCCCTTCCTCTGTCTGCAGCTGATGGGTGCAGTTTGTGTGCAGCTCTGGGACATCTAGTGGCTGGTAGCACTTGTAGTTAAGGGCTTACAGCACTTTTGTGCTGCTACCTCCAAGAAATCTGTCAGAAAACCGATTTAAACCAAAAAGACACATTCTGCCTCTTATTTCTGGGGCTACAATGACTTCATCCCTTCATACATTCATGTTTGCAAAATGTTTAGGTATTCATTTGTGATGACTTTTTTATTCCTTTGCATCTCTGTCTCACCCAGCCTGGGGAAACATCTTCAGCTATTCTCATTTCATCATTTCTTTACCACAGTCTTTTCTTTATTAGCAGCTTTCCATATTCCAAGCAGCTGGCATTAGCACAGATAATTGGATAATGTTTTGGCAATTTAAGAGTGAACCTGTTAACACATTCCCATATACTGCCCTGGCCTTTGGCTGATCTGTGAGTATCTGATAGATGAATCTGGCCTGAAATAAAGATGACTTGCAAAAACCAGGCAGGTCTTTAATATTAATAGGGGTGTGTCATTGGGATTTTCAAGAAAGCCTCAGTCTGCTACAGGCCTCAATCCTCATTCCTGCAGGATTCAACTTAGGCTGTAACCTAAAGGAGTCAAAGAGGCAGCAAGAGGCCTTAGTGTGTTTTTATGAGCCTATATAGTCTCCAAGGAGCTGTAGTATCCTGACCAGAGCTCTAGTCACAGGTGATGGCTTTCTGGGGATTTGAGAAAAAATTCAGCTATGTTTTCTATTCAGTGTTCAGTGCAGCCTGTACCCTTCCATCCCTGATAATACCTATTAACCCTGGATAAAGCAGAGAATGTATCTCAGCCCAGGCTATAGGAAAAAGGATGCAGTGCTGAAAAGAGCTTTTTAACTGTGCAATCTTTTCTGATTCGCGTTCGTGTCTGCACTGCTCAGAAAAGGTGACTTGAGGCACAGCTGAAAGTGCAGCAAATGACCCAGAGCAGACCCCCTACTCCTTCACTTGCCAAAGCCTTTATCAGACATTTGGGAATCTCCTGCAGTGAATCCAGGCCTGCAACACTGAAATGATTTTGTTATAAACTCCTGGGTGTCACATACCTCCAGAGTACACTCTGTCATGGGTTAGATACTGAGTCAGCTATACAAATGTTAAGAGGAGGATCAATTTTCCATGATTCTTTTCCAGGAATCCTGCTGAGGAAACTCAGGTGGCCCAGTATCAGCCTTCAGACTGTTTTCTTGCTCTGTTCCTGGACAGCAGGAGAACAAAGATCATGATGTCAAGGGGTTCATTAAAAGGTGGGTGTCAAAAGTGACTCATCTGGAGAGCCTCTCCTGGAGTTAAGGGACAGTTTAACCATTGCAAAATGCTGACTTGCTCAGGAACCCAAATTCTGGCCATCTCAACTGTCCCCCATTGCTCACATTGAGGTCAGCATGAAGGAACATTTTGTTTATGCTGTTGTTGGATCCTGCCTGGGATAAAAATATGGTCTGTGCTTGGAGATCGTTGTGATTTCCAAAAGCTTGTCACTGGGCAAGTCTCAAAGCTAAAGTGAATCTTGGTTTTGGATTCTCTTTTTTGTTTTGCCAGATCAGACTGTCTTACAGTTCAGCAGGGAAATGATTTTGTTTTGTAAGTACTCACAGACAGAACCTGAGGTTTCCCTTAAAGGGTTTAAGCTTTGTGAAAAAGTAGATCAAATCTGGTAACATACTGAATCTGGTTACTGAAATTTCAGGACAAGCAGCGTGATGAAACGTCCTTACTTTGCCCTTGGGAGAAATGGTACCTTCATTGTAACCAAACAGCTTTTTCATATGGAAATAGCAGGTGGCAGGAGCAGAAACAGACTTTCATTTTCAGAGAAACAGACGGGAGAATTCCAGTAAAAGTGGTATAGCAGAGCTAGGTTGAAATGGTTGGCAGTCTCATTCTGCAGAAATATTCTACTTTTGCTGTGAGAAGACGTGTCACTGCTTCCCCTCTCTGTTTTTCAGCCCCCTCAGTACAGCTCAAATACTGGACCAGAGTTTAAATGTAATTTAGGAAGAAATCTAGTTCAGTTTGTTTGGAAAAATTCTCCAAATCTATCCCAGAGCTGCACACAAACTTCCGGGGAGAAAAAGCAATTAAGAGCACTGAATGCACAAAATAATCCTTAGAGCCAGTGTCAGACAATACTGAACTCACAGCTCTCAGGGCTGTGAGTTATTAATCCTTTTATCAGGCTTATGCCATTCTCTGAACTATTTTCCAGCTCTGACTGCTGGCAAGCATTTCCTTGGAAGCTGTGGATTGTTAAACTATTAACAGTCTAGTGGTAGGTGCTTATTAAGAAAAAGACACCTTGAAACACAAGCCAGAATAAAGAACAGATACTCAGCTGGAGTCATGCTACTTCAGAACTCTCACCCTGATTTGTATTAGAAAAATCAAGTTTTTGAGAGTCAATTGCACGGGGAGGTGGATGAACAGTCATCTCCTCCTCTGCAATTGATTCATTGCACTCTGGAATTTGAGATTTGGGGCAGAAATGGAAAGAAGGAAATTGCTGTCCTATTTAGGAGTAGATAAAACTCCACCCTGTGCTGTAAATTCTTTTTTAAAAGTCAAGGTTTTCACAGGATGAAGGTTAAATATTTAATGCATTTATACTAATTATAAAGAAACACTTTGGAGCTCCAGGCAGCTTGTATAGTTCTTTAAACTTCAGATTTTTAGCCCTTTGGATAGTTCCTGTTTAAAAGGAGAAAAGTAAACACCAAAAACCCAGGCTGGACTTTGAAGTATGGCCTGAAACAGATACATAATTGCTGGGAAAGAAGCTGCTTTTCCCCAGAGACATCCAGAGAAAACGTCATGCCAGGCTCCCCTATGCATTATATCAAAGAAGGAGCTCCACCACTCCATTTATTAGGAAGAGTTTTCTCCCAGTTTGCCATAAGGGGCCTGGGCTTGTCCAAGCTGATCTCACCAAATCCCAAAGGGACCCATCCCTCTGCCAAGTGGAGGTTTCTTGTCTGGCTGCATCTCCCCATAAAGAATTCCAGCTGACCTGCACATGCTAAGGAGTGGAATGTTATCAAAACTTTAGCAGACATAACTGTCATTACCACAGGGAGGGTTATTTCTTCCATAGCTGCTTTTCTAGAAGAAATCCCACTTCAAAGGCACCTGGAAGATAGCTGCTTGTGAGGAAGCTGGAGCTCTGTGGGACCCAGGCAGCCAAGTCTTGGAAGAGACACTGGCTTGGAAGTTCTGCTGAGCAGACTGGTATTAAATACGAAGAGAGAAAAGAATGAGAAATCAGGAAATGGAATAATATTGGTATTTCCTAAAGATCAGCATTTCCTATGAAAATGAATGCATGCCATGCAATTTCAAAACATCAGGACATTTGCCTTTCTTTACAGCTTGTCAGAAACAGCTAATAAATAAAGTTCAGGGTTTGGGAAGTCACCTCTTCAAACCTCTCTTCACAGTCTGCTTTGGAACTGAATTTCCTTAGGGTCACTGAGTTGGCAGCTTTGAAGGGTTTGCAATGTGTTCCTTGGCTTGAATTTTTCTTAGGCATTACCTGGCATCAGAAGTACACGACGACTTTCCAGGTCCCAGCAGATACAAAATTTACAGCAATATATTCCATTCCATTTCTGCTTGTTTTTTGCACTGCCACTTTTTATGAGCAGAACATAAATTACGTGAGTTTAATTCATGACCCAGAGTTCAGTGCATTTCCCTAAATAGCATTCACTGTTTGGGGCACTACTGCCAAAATTGCATTCCTGGAGCTGAATTCCTATCCCATCCAAGACATTTGTTCAAACCATATTTCACATCATACTATTTTATACTATTTAGGTCATTTATATTTTCATGTTCCTACATTTACTTCTTGTAAGTTGCTTTGCAATTATGCTCTTAACTGTGTTCTCTAAAGTCACCTTCAGACCTTTAAACACCTTCAAATTAAAACAGCCATTTGACTTTGGTCCAAATCACATTTAATAGAGAAACTTCACTAAACCACTTGCATTCCTTGGACATTAGGAAGGACTGAAAGATGCCCAAAAAAGTATTATTTAGTCTAGCATTTAGTTGGCAGGGACCATGAGGAAAACCTGCTGCTCTTTGCTTTAAATGTTGCTTCAATTAAACTTATTAATAGTTCTATCCTATGCAAGATATTTATGCCTGAGCCCAGTTGTAATTTTAGTTCTAACTAACCTAATTCTAGTTTTAACTTCATCAAATACTCTGTAATGTCACAAGCAGCTTATGCACAAAGAAAATACAACACGGACAAGAAATGCAGAAGTTTTTCCCTTGGAGCTTTTTTTATTTCCTATTGCAAAAATATTAATTTAAAAAATACTGTTTTGCTCTTTTGTATTTCTTGTTGCTTCCTTACAAGTCTCCTTCTTAGGGCTACCATGTGCTATTCAAAGTACACCACAACAAGCATTGACAAATGATGGAATTCTTAATATACTGATGAGACTTCTGGTGGACATCCCAGCTGTCAGCTCCAGCAGGGCAGTTGTGTCAGCTGCCATAAACCACCAGTTCCATTTGGGATCCATCACCTGATCCACTATTTACTGATCTGTGAGATCCAGCTCTAGAACAACTGAACAGGCTGTACATTCTCATACATACAGCAGAAGATTGGGAAAATGAGTATCAGAACAATCAAGAAATTAAATATACTTAATAGGTGGCAATTACATTTTGTGAGTGTCTTACCTACAGCATGGAAGTGAAACACTCTTGTTTTTCATTGAGTCAGGCTGGACGGAGACATAACTGCAGGGACAGTGATCATGCAGTGCCATCAACTGTTTGATTCTGGTACCCACAGCAGCTGAGACCTACTACTTTCAACAGAAATTACCAAAATTAAAAAAAAAAAAAAAATCACAAAAATTGAGTGATCTGTCAGGATGGCATTTCTGAGCAAAGGTTTATGCACTTATTTTAGCACAGATCTCCAGTTCATTTTTCCTGTACCAGAAGCAGCACACCTGAGGGCAGGTAGGGGCTGCCAGAGCAGAGACTGAAGCAGCTCGAGCTCTTGTGCCATCTGCTGGGGAAAGCTTCTTTTGATATTGCTGCTGCACGGGGAGCAGAGCCAGCCCTCCCTGTTTGGCAACTGACATCTTTGTCAAAGAGCTTGTTCCACTTCTTTTACCTGCTAGTGGTGTTTACTAGCTTAGTGCAAGAGGAGTGTTTTGGAGACTGAAATCCTCTCTCTACAGAGAAGCAGTTACAAAACACAGGAACAAACTGTCCTTGTAGCCCCTGCAGAGCTTTCTTTGAAAAGTGGAGCCTGTGGTGTAACCAGGGAAGGGCTCATGGTCCTTGTAAAGAACCACTCCTCCAGCCAGGGGACTCCACCTCAGCCATGAGCTGTCTCCTTTTTTAGAGCAAACCCCATGATTTCCTCTCTTCTGGATTTACTCCGTGAGGCTGTAGCTCAGTGTGAGCACTCTCTTAGTGCAGCTGCTCTGTGTTCCCCAGGACAGGGACAGGGTTAACGCTGGCCAAATTTGGCTAAAGCCAAATTCCATTTATACCTCACACTTATCTACCTGAAATGTGGCTCTTGGGGAAAAGACAGAGCAGGACGTTTTGTGTGGGAGGCTGGTCTCTCTGTTGTGCTTGTTTACTCATGGATCCAGACTGTCCCTAATGTAAAGGCTGTTCTTGCCCAGAATTTTGTATCTCCTGTCTCAGATGCTCTAAATCAATGTGCACTTTCTCCTCTGAAATGTGACACATTGAACCCACTCACAGCTGGTACAAGCTTCTTCAGAGTTGAGGTTTGGTGTTGTCTCCAGCCTTCACCACCCCTAGAGGAACTGCAGGATGCCCTGCTAATCTCTTGCACCAGACCAGGCACAGGACTGGGAAGGCCCCAGAGTAGGAAGAGCTCAGGGAGAAATGACCAGTATCATTAACACAGTTATGTCTCAGTGGCCTCTGGCCCAGCAGGGACCCAGTCGAAGGAGCTCTGTGAAAGCAGAAAGTGATACTTCACCTCTGTCACTACACAAGATGGAATTGTCCAGTCTGGATATTGTGGTGGAGATTGCATGGTCCAAAAATACCACTTGAGAAGCATTGCGAGCACTTCAGCAGTGATGGTGAGAATTTTAGAGGGAGAAATCAGAAGACCTGTATGAAGAGAGCTCAGTGCACCTCACTGGAAGTGAGAGGATTGAGCTGTGACAACACAGGCAGCAAGGGGAGAAGGGTGAGGGAGGCACAGTGGGAGTCTAAATGAACAGGTGTCAACAGCACACCTCTGCAAACTGAGCATGATACACGGATATGCAGGCAAGGAGTGTAAGGAGTGTCAAAACCAAGTAATTATGCCATGAATCAGCACCCCCAAGGCCTCAGCAAGAACACTGGGAATGCCCTAATACAAACTGAGAAGATAGCGACTGTGGAGAAGATCAGGGGGAAAAACACGTTTTGCCTAGAAAAGAAAAAAGACAGTGATGACAGCAACTGATGGAGCTGAATCAGTGTTTGCAGCTTAAGATTACTTGTGGGTGCCAAGTAATTTTCCTTCTGACTTTCCAAAGCAATTAACCTTTAGACGGAGACTAAGCAGGAAATTAATGAAGTCCTTCCATCACCAAAAAGGAATCTGACAGTGACTTTGATGGGCCCAGGACTGTATCTGAAAGTAGAAGAGAAAATTGGACTCCAGGATGCTGTAATTGAACTGAGCCCCAATAATAACACTTTCACAAGTGCTGCTGCCATAAATATGGGATCTGGGTGCAGTGCAATTGAGTTGCGTGTCCTGTCACTTCTTATCCAAAAGGATTATATGGATTACAAAATTGAACGCTTTCCTTTTTGGAGACTGAGCTAGACTTTTCCTCATGCCCCAAACATGTTCTCTTTTGCCATTTCCCCAGAAAATATAATTTATTAGTTGCATAAAACTTATCTAGGCAGTTAGGTTCTTGATTTTTCAGTGAAAACATGCAATTGAAGTTATAGGGAAGAGCTGCTACTAAAACAGCATTTAAAGGTGATTTCGTAATTCAAAGATTTGTGAAATTTTATTTCTTTGAGGATGCACAGAATAACCCCAGTGCCTGTTTTCCATGGATGTGTTCCTTATGGAATGGTCTGCTCGGGAAGGTGGTGTAGTCACTGTGCCTGGAGGTACCGCACTTTGGAAGGAGGTGTTCAGTCATAGGTCGGACTCGATTTTAGAGGTCTTTTCCAACCTAATTACTTCTGTGATTCTGTGACTCCTACCGTGAAGTCCAGCCAAAGAACAGCAGAGAGAAATGGCAAGAAAACCAAAAAACTCTTTCTTTTGTTGCCGGGAAACTGCAGCACTTACAGGCCGCACACTCCCTCCGCTGGACTTCCACCGCAGCGCTTCCTGCGGCACCAGGGAGCTCGCGGAGACAAAGAGCGCGGCGGTGCCGAGCTGTAAGCGTGCCACGGGCCGTGTCCCGGGGTGTGCTCGCACGGGGGGCGGCCACGGACAGCACCAACAGCACCGATACAGCCGGGCCCAGCTCAGGGCAGGGCCAGGCCGGGCCGGGCCGGACGAGCCCTGTCGCCACGGTGACCGTGGCGCTGGGGCGGCGCGCGGGGCGGTGGCGCCCCCTGGCGCCGGAAGGGGCGTGTCGCCCGGCGGAAGCGGGGCCGAGCGCCGCAGGGTGTGTGCGCGTGTCCGTGCGAGCGGCCGCCGCTCCCGTCGCCTCCGCCCGTGGGATCCGCGCGCGCCGCCAGGTGAGGGGGCAGCGCCCGCCATCGGGGTGGGCATGGGAGCGGGGCATCGGCATCGCGACCCGCGGGGCAGCCCAAACCGGCCTGCCCCCCGCCCGCTCCGCTCCGCCCCGCGCGGGGAGCCGCAGGCCGCGGCGGGCGCGCCGTGCGGGGGTCCCTGTTGGAGGGTCCCCGGTTCTGCCTCCCCGGTGCTGCGTCCCCCGGCCGAGTAACGGCGTGACCCTCGCTCAGCGGCCGCTGGCGGGCCCGGTTGGGCGGCGCCGCCCCTCGCCAGCGGCCGGCGCTGCCCCGCCCCGGTGAGTCACTCGGTGCCCGGGGCGCGGCCGCGCTCACCTGGGCCCGCCCGGCGGGAAGGGTGCGCGCCGCGGGCCCGGAGCGAGCCCGCACCGCCGCACGGTCCGGCTCGCCACAGCCGGGAGCTCCGCGTCCAGCCCAGGAGAGCGCAGCTGCCGTGCCTGTGGCTGTGAGCCGGCCCACGTAGGGCCCAGGGTGTTTGTGGCCATGTATGAGCGCTTTAGAGGGGAACAAAACGCGTTTATTATTATTTTCCAATTTTGATCGTTCGTGTCCATTTGGGAATAGAGATGCGTTTAGGGAGGATTCCTTCGGGGAAGAAGGTTGGTTCAAGCCTGTCCCAGCCTACTAAAAGGCTGGGCAGTGGCCCGGATCTGACAGCCATGGGTTTTGGGTGAAGTATGTATAACCAGATATTAATTGGGGTGTTGAAATGACAGTGGCACACAATCACTGTATTGGCATAAATGCATCTCACACGAAGATCACAATGCAAATTGATTACTTTCAGATAGATTCTTTATTAATAGTTAAAATACCTTTTCCAGTGACAGGAAAACAAAATACACATCATGCAGCACCATAAAAACTAAATTCCCATAGAAAAATATCAGAGATTTTGGCAATGATTGTAATGTTTTGTATCTTCAATGGCTGTAGGAGTATTTGTGTTTTCACGTGTTCACTAGCACAGGACACCTCAGTCAGAAATTAGAATACTTTTATATGAAAAAAAGATGAGCTTTTATTTCAAAGCAATAATGAGATATAACCTGGTCTAGAAAAGAAAACAAGAACATCAGTGCCTTTTTCTCCCTTCATATTAAAGGACTGCAAAAATATCTCCTATATCATATTTTGTTTATTAAATTGATACCAATAAAGTGATAGACTCGTTGCACAGATGGGCCTGGTGCAGTTTTCTCAACCTCATTATGTCAGTACCGCATGTTCTGATCACTGCTATTTTGATGTTGAGTCTTTTTATTTTTTTCCTGAGCAGGCCTGTGCCAATATGCAGCTTTTTGTGATGCATGTGAATAAACTCGGATGAGGAGGAGCTCAGTAAATAATTATTTGGTTAATGAGGTATAAGCTCTTGCTCTGATCCGTGTGGTATCCTAATACCGGGCATTACAGTAGTGTGTCTGTTATATGGCCACACTTCTTGCCCCACCCTGTAATATAAATACTGTCAGTTTATTATTAACAAAAGTGATTTACCTGTGATATGAATTCATTAGTTTGGCGTGAACTTTATGCCTGGGGGAAGATTTTTTGGGTTAACTCACTATTTCCACCTGGATTCTAGCCAAAAGCCATTCTGCTGGTTGGAACAAAAAGGTGTTGCCATGTGGGGATGTTGTGCTGTGGAAGTGCCAGTGTGTCTCCACCTGCAGCTGTCCTGAGCAAAGGGCCATAGGCAGGGAGCAGACCTCTGCTTTTCAGCCTGGCATTGGGAAGAACAAGGCTGCTGTCACTAAATATAAGATGTCCATACAATATCAGTGGTCCCACATGCTCTTGGTAGTGGTCATAGGCATTTTGTAATTCTCTATGGAGACTGAAAACCATTGAGTGTCATTTTATTCAATTTTATGAAGCAACAAGTAATGATGGCAGCAGATGGCCAGAGCAGGGTGAGGCATAACTTTATAGAATGTTAATTTTATCTCAACATTTGCATAGAGATTTGAGCTGAAGGCCAGGGTAGATGCAGAGGAGGCTGAAGTTATGTGCTACACAAGGTCAGCAAGAATATCACAACTGTGAAGTCATTCTCCTTTTTCCCTCATTATGTTTGCAGGATATTTTACTGAACTTGCTATACCCAAGCTTCTGACAGGAAGATTTTACTGTACCAGAGCATTAATTTTCCAATCAGTTATTTAAAAATCCATGGTAGCCTTTGAGGCAAGCAGCTAGAGAAACACAACTAATAAATGCCTAACACTGCCGTAAAGCAAGGAAGGTTCATTGTGCTGCATTGAAAGAGTTGCACTCCATTTCCTGTAAAAAATAAATAAAAAATAAAAGCACTGTCCAGTTGACAGAATACCATCCCCATCATGCAGTTACTTTTGTCAGCATGTGTGCACCTGAGTGTGGAGAATTATTTTCTATTCATTTTAGAAATTATGTCTCCAAAGCCCTTACTCTCTATGGTTATAGATCCATCATTTGAAATACCACTCACTCTGAATGAATTGCCCATCCAGAAATCAAATTAGGTATGTTCACACATTGTTGGAATATTGAACTGCAAAATCTGTACCAGTCTGCTTCTTTTTCCGTTAGAATTTGAGTGGACTTACAGAGCTTTTGACTGGGAAGTATGATTGCTTCCCATTTCACCAAACCTCAATTTGTGTTCCTTTCTCAGAGTGAAATATGCAGGTCTGTTAACCTGCAACTCTACTCAAGTCGTTAGGGACCAGTATGTCAAAACAATAACTACACTGCTTTCTCACCAGTTCTTTTCTACAAAGTGGGAGTGTTTGTCTGATAGATTCTCATGCTTGCTATAGAGAGAAAAACAGTGCACAAAAATCGATGACTTAATTAGCATCAGAAGAACAGGTCATCAAGAGCAGCAGACTTCAGACCAACGTAAGCTTATCAGTATTGTCCTGTCAGTTCGATATGTTATATAAGCCAGATTATTTTCAGCGTCAGTTTTCATTTGATTTTTACAGACTTTAAGCACAGTTAGTTCTGATTCACTTTGGCTTTGTCCTAAAGAGCCCATAGGAATGGGAACCAATAAAGGCTACAGAGCAGATGGAATAAGTACTGAGGAGTAAGCTGTAGTTCTCAAAATCCTACAATCTTCTGAAGAACAGTAGCTGCATGTTTTACCCCTCAGCTGTTAATGTGGTGTAAACCTCCAGTTCTGTGTGGCCATCCACTCTTGAGAGATCCATGGGTGAGCTGACTCCAGGTGCTGTTCCCAGGCTGGTCACACCATCTCCTCATTGCATCTTCCACTGAAAGATGAAGGCAGCTGCAAACTAATGAGTTTTGCAGGTTCTGACCTTTGTCTTTGATGCTTTGTGATATGTTTCATTTCTGCAGTGGGAGTAAGCACTTGTAACTTACAGTGCTTGCATACATGCTCTTCTGTATGGGAGATAGAGGGAAAAATAGTAAAAAAATTACATTTTGAGTGTGGGACTTCAGGTGATTGAAACTTCTGGAAGCTGGCTGTGACTGCTGGGCCGTGGTTGGCATTCCTTATTGTGAATGGTGTCCAGCCACTTCTTTTTGGAGTGCTACTAAGTTGTGTTGGACAGATTCTTAAGACAGTATCTTAAGAATTTGAACTGGGTTAATGCATCTAATACTAGAATCTTCTGCTTAGAACAGGCAACTTTCAGGACTCCTCCATGGCTGTGATCTGCACGTCTCTGCTCCTTTATCCATCTTCCCTCTTTTCCCTTTGCCAGCATGGCATGGCTTTATCAGTGCTAGAACAGATCATTCCTGTCAGCCTCCTGTTCATCACCTCTGTGTGTTTTGCTCCTAGCTGCAGGTAACCTTTGGTAGATGGCTTCTATGTGTGGCCTAGGTATATTTTTAGCTCTAGGTTTTGCTTGTATCAGACTGTGGCACACTGGTCCATTGTTGTTAGAGTGTGGCTTTCATCTCCTCTCTGGGAGGGTCCAGTTATAACTGATAGTTGCTTCTTTGCCTTTTCAAACATCACTCCTTTCCTTGTATCTTTTTTCCTTCTGGCAAACACTTCCCTCTTTTGGAGCTCAAGCCAGCATAGCTCTGCAAAGCTCTCTCCAAGCTTCTAACAAGGTAAGCAATGGAGAATCAAATGAGGATTTTAAGTGTTCCTTTATGCAGATCCTGGAAAGGAAGTTATGGTAGGCTTACTGTCATTGGAAGATATTTTGGTGTGGGCAATGATTTTCTTACTGCATTTAAGTTCTATTAAATCCATGTTACTGAATAATACTGAATAATACTTGTGTTTCATAGCAAGCCTACTAACAAATATTAACACATTAACTAAACTCAAGCCCCTGTATGCTGAATTTGTATGTCAAAACTAAGTCAGTGGAGTTCTCAGGAGCTCCATCTTTAGTGATAAGTTTGAGTTTCTATATGCATAAGTGACTTTCATGTGCATAAATTAGTTACATTACTGAGGAAAGTTGCTTGATGAGAAGCAACATTCTAATCTTTGTGCTGGTATTTTACTTGTATAATTGATGTGTTAAACTGGTTTCTGGATCTCTTTTGTCTGTTAGGTCTTTGTGCCCCGTGTTTTCCTTCATGTGCAGTTCCAAATCACAAAGGTGATTTCCTTCATGTGTCCTAATATGAACCCGTTGACTGCTGTGAACTGTCTTGCATCTAAGTATAAATATGTCAGTGAGCTTGATAAAACAAACTCTGCACCCTTTCAAAACTAAACTCTATATTGTTTGTAAACAGAATTTTGCACAGATGACTTGTCTACAGATTAGACCACTATTGGCAAAGTGCAGATCAAAGATAAAACTAACTGACCTTTCAGTGGCAAAATGTAAACTCATTTGGAGCTACTTGCCTCTGCATTTCAACAAGCAGGCTGCTTCCACATAACAATCACATTCCATGAGAAGAAGAGGAGAAGATGAGTTGTTTGCAGTAGAAGTACTTCTAGAAGCTGTGTAGACAATGAAGAAACTAAAAGTGCTCTGAAACTGTTTAGCTTCAATGTCCTGTTGTTTTAAGTTTGCTCTTGTAATGTAAAAGTCATTCTTCAGGTGTACTTTGCTCACATTCAGATTTTAGTGAGTGAGTAAAGAAATACCACTCACAAATTACTTCCTGCCTTAAGCACATGGTCTGCAATTAGTGCTGATTAAGGGAATGGTTTACAGGGTTTGGTGGTCTCAGGAGAGAAAAGATGGGATGCGTTGTCTCAAGGGGAAATGGTCCAATGATTTCCTTGGGCTTGTTCTGCATTTATGCTATGATAGCCTTCAAAGTAGGAAGAAACAAAGCACATCACAAATCCCACTTAACCTTTTCCAACATCAGGAGCTATCTTTTTGATAAGCCTGTGGAAACCAATGATAATATCCCCAGGGTAGAAGCTTTACTAGGGAAGAGAGAACCAAATGAATCATGCCTTACCACAAATTGTCACACTGCTGCCTGCAGTCACCCTGTCCTGTAGAGGACTTTGATCTGAAATCTCTGTGGCACCTTTCAGTGGGTCCCAGAATCCAGTGGTTTAAACACAGCATTTGAAACAGAGCTGAACCAGAGCCCAGCTTTACTTACGAGTCTGCAAAAGGTCCCTTTCCAGGAGGCTGGTTTTAGTATTCCGTGTCCTTACTTTGAGTGCCTTATGAAGATGGATGCATTTGGATCTACAAAGGATCCATCACAATAGGAGTGAGTGTGACTTGCAGATACAGAGCAGGTGCATTTGGTTTCAGGGTTTACTTCAGGAATTTTCATATGAAATAACAATGTTTGACTTTATATCCTGGGTGATTTTTTTGGTTTTTTTTTTGTTTGTTTTTTTTTTGTTTTTTTTTTTTGCTAAGTAGAATATCCTCAGCTGGAGGGACAGAATGTGCTCATCTCAAAATAATTTTGTAGTTAGGACTCATCTCAGCAGTGTGACCAGTGTATGAATTTGGAAATGTGTCACAATGGGAATTTGGGTCTGTATCTCATTGTCCTGGTTGAGGATTTAGTACAGGGGACTGGCTTTCCTCTATAGTAGTGTGGTAGATGATCCTTGGAGTAAAATACAAGGTGAGCAGTGTGTGCAAGATGTTTTCCATCAGAAACCTGTCAGACTGGAATCTTCAAAGGTGAGAGTCAGGGAAAAGGCTGCAGCAATCTCTTTCAATGTGTTGGTTCTTTCTAATAGGACTGTAGGTGCTTCTGTGATGAACAGAAGTCTGTGAAATACAAATGTAAACTTACTGTTCTTGTTTGGTTTTTATTGTTCTTTTAGAAGCTGTTCAGTTTCAGCCTGACAATTTACCTAGACAGGGATAGCCCTGATTAGGGTTTAGGAGTGGGAGAGAGTAATTATTCCTCGGTACTGATGAGAATAACAGTTCTGGATGTGTACAAAAGTGAACCTGCACATTGCAGAAATTTTATGGTTAAATTTGGGGTTGTGAGCTATCGAGGTCAATTTTGATAAAGCCAAAGAAACTTCCTTACTTTCTCCTGTGTATTCATTCTCCTTGGCCCTGGTTGTATTCATTCTCCTTGGCATTACCTCTTCAGTGACCCTGTGGCCATGTAATGTATTTTCACAGCTTTGTTTGCCAAACTGCATTATCAGATATTATAAACAAGTTGTTTTCATAAAAGCAATTCGTTTTGTAGCAGTGACTATCATGTGGACCACATTCCATTCAGATTTTATGAATGTCAGTGTTATTTAAAAGGTCTTGAAAACCTGAGACTGCAGCCACCCTAGCTATGTGGAGTCATCCATTATGTGTATGTTGATGCACATGTGAAAAAAACCCACGTTATTTTCTGGCAGAACATAAGTGTACTTTCCCTAGTTGCCAACAACTACAGCTTTCCTGGGTATGGTTTATGTAAACCCACAGAAACATTCCTCTAACTTGCCAAAAATCTTCAGTGTCAGAAGGAGCTGTCCAGTGCTTCAGTGCTCCCAAGCAGTTGCTTTTGTACTGCAGTGGAGGGAAACAAACAACAACAATAAACAAACCTGAAAAAGCTCCAGCAACCTGGTGATTTCTTGGCTAATATCTCCCCAGTTGAGCTGTGGCTGGTAAAGGAAAGAGGAGAGATTCACATAGGGCTGTGCTTAATGCCAGTATGGCTTTTGCTGCATTTTGACGTACAATGCTTTAATATCTTCAGGATTGTCATTAGTCATTTACACATGGAAATTATACATATTTGACAAAAGGTCAAATATATTTTTAGAAAGAAACTTTTTGTATTACTTGATTACAGTTGGTAGATTTCCCTCTTATTAGTGACTGTAAAATCTGCTTCACCCTTCAGCATGAACTTCCCCAGTGCAGACCATCAAGACATTTTTCTCTGTTTTTATTCCCCACTCATTGCAGGACAGCCATGGATAAAAGTGAGTTGGTACAGAAAGCCAAGTTGGCCGAGCAGGCCGAGCGTTATGATGACATGGCTGCTGCTATGAAGGCTGTCACTGAGCAGGGACATGAGCTGTCTAATGAAGAAAGGAATCTCCTCTCCGTGGCCTACAAGAATGTGGTTGGTGCCCGTCGCTCGTCCTGGCGCGTGATTTCCAGCATTGAACAGAAAACAGAGAGAAATGAGAAGAAACAGCAGATGGGAAAGGAATATCGTGAGAAAATTGAGGCTGAATTGCAGGATATCTGCAATGATGTTCTGGTAATAATCCAACAGCAAAAATAATAGTAGTTAGTACTGCAGCATTCTTCAGAGAAGCTTAAGAAATTTCAGTAGAGCTGTAGACACTGCAGCACCTTAGCAGGGGAATAATTTTGCACAACTATGTGTTTGGGTCCAATTCTAGCTTCTAGGTCATTTAGCTTGCTTCTTAGGGGATTTGTTACAAAAGACTACTTTTTTCTAGCAGCTAGAAGCAAACAAGGCCATGGCTGCTGGCTGGAGGGGGTTGACCATGAAAACAAATTTAGACCTAGGGCACTGACATGAGTCCTGCTAGAAGGCCTGCTGTTTAAATTCTTTAATTAATGAATGCTGACCATCTTGAGTCTGTTTAGTAATTTTTTTTTTAGTGGAGAAGGTGTGTAGTTCTTCTCCCAGACTGATTTTGCTCTTTCTTTCACTCAGACAAGAGGGATTCCTTTTCTTGTTGTTCCATTTGCTTAGGATCAGTCAGGAGATGATGCCGTCAGTGCATCTCTTTCTGAGTGCATATGTGCTGCCTGTGCCACATCAACCTTTTCAGCTGAAGCTGGAGATAGAATCAGTTTCTTGTGGACAATTTCACAACTCACACAAAAGTGCCAGATGTGCAGATTTCCAGCTGCTGCTTTTCATTTGATCATGGATGTGGGTTTGCATCTGCAGGCTTAAGCCCTGATAGCCTTCAGATCCTGCAGGAGGGAATTGTGGGTAGGATCAACATAGCAAGTTTTCAGCTCTCCACAGATTAAACTACAAGTAGTTTATCTTTTTTTCCCAGAGTTTAGACAACAGTAGGCAAAGTGATTAACACATGAGTCTGCGTAAGTCATGTCAGAAGTCATTGTTACTGTTTGAACAGTTCATGCTCACCATTGTAACAAAGGCTCTGTTTCAGACATTATTTTTATGACTCAGAAAACATAACTTTTTTAAAAATTTGTCTCAGGAACTCCTGGATAAATACCTTATTGTCAATGCCACGCAGCCAGAAAGCAAGGTCTTCTATTTGAAAATGAAAGGTGATTACTACAGATACCTCTCAGAGGTGGCATCTGGGGACAATAAGCAAAGTAAGTAGAAATGAAATCTCTCTCTACAGACCAAGCACAATCAAATATAAAAAACGCTTGTATTCTTTTCCTCAACATCATATATTTGTTTCTTTTCAGTACTGCTTTGTAGTTATGAGGATAGGTGCAGTGCAAGTAACTTCTAGAGAAAGACTTCACTGAAATTAATAGAAGTGATTGACAGATGCTCGTCAATACAGTCAAACTCTGCTTGCAGCTCCTGACCACAGTGGGTAGTTTCAGACATATGTGGTAGTGTAAAATCATTTTCCTGGAGAATGTAGGCTTCTTTCTCATGGAAAATGCTTAGTTTGTTTGATCTCATGTTTAAACTATGAATTCAGCTCAAGACTTCACTGTTTGCAAACTCTGCATACAAATATGGGATATTGGGTTCTTGGGTTCTAAAATAGTAAATTCTGAAATGGGAAAGCAGTGCTGAACTGTCTGAATTCCTGTGAGTGTCTGATGTAGACCAGGTCTTGCAGGGTTAGCTTGATGTCAGCATGGAGCTTATTGTTACTCATTAGCCAGGAAGGGAATGTTGGCTTTGCCCTGAAACCCCAACCTGAAATACAAAGTTCATGACCTAAATGCAGCAGTTTACCTCTTTTTCCTCATATGGTTTTATCTGGATTTATTATTGATAACTATGACTTTTTCAGCAGGGCTGGAAATGAATGTTTAAAACCAGAACACTTAAGTAGAGTTTGTGTCAATTCAAATTGGTTGGAATTTGTTGAATAAATTTTATTTTAAGTTTCTATTTAAAAATATATATTTCAGCATTAATTGTTCATCAAGTGGAAGGTTTTTGCGTGTAAAAACATTGAGACAAGTGTCTGTGCATTGGTTATTGTATGAATTTCTGGTGGCACAGTAGCCTAGGCTGAGAATATAATTGCTTCCCCCATGAAGTAGAGTATGTACTGTGTATTTATGTGCTTGTAATTGCTTCTTGCAGCAACGGTAGCAAACTCCCAGCAAGCTTATCAGGAGGCATTTGAAATTAGCAAGAAAGAGATGCAGCCAACACACCCCATTCGACTCGGTTTGGCTCTAAATTTCTCTGTCTTCTACTATGAGATCCTAAATTCTCCTGAAAAAGCCTGTAATCTGGCAAAGACGGTAAGCAGACTCTTCATATCACCAATTTTTGTGGAGGCTGAGGAGGTAATTACATGGTTTCAGTAGCCCTTTGTAGATGATTAGGCTTTTTCATATCAAATTCCTTTAAAATGCTGTCATAAAATGGTTGTCATTGTAGTATATTTTCAGGTAAGTTGGTTTGCTGATCTAGCTTAGCTTTGGGTAAGGCTAATTTGCTACTGCAGCTGTTTCAGTGACAGGGAAGACAAATTGCCTCTGTTTAATGTCCACGTAATTCTCTTAGAATGTACTTGTGTCAGAATTGAAAACACTTGAATTAATTTAGCACTTCTAAAGCGAAATATTTATTGAAATTGGAGCACTTAGCCAGTACATGAAGTGTTGTCTGTGTACCCATCTTTGTAGCCCTAAATGTCCTTGTTATCCGCATGCATGTGTGCCCCTCTCTCCAGAGACCGAAAAGAGCTTTTGTGATGGGTTGTGGCAAACAAATAGCCAGTCATTTTTTCCTTAGCCTTCTTCCTAAAATAGTATTAGTCTTCTAAATGGATCTGTTTGTGTCTGTGAAAATTGTCTAGTAGGAACTTGAATAACATGGCATTAGGTGAATCTTTGTGTTCCTAATGTCCTTACTTAAGTAAGACTTTGTAACAAGAAGTGATGTTGTGCTTAAAATGTTGCTGGTGTTCTTGCTTTTTTTAGTTAAAATGCTTACATCTGTTTGAAACCTAAATGAAGAAATAGCACTTACGGCTCTCAGACTCACAGTATTGATTTTCATGTGTACAGAAACAGATGGATGGGAAGATTGGCTTTGTTAATCTCTAGTGGAACATACCTGATTTCCTCTGCTGTTTTGAAAAGAAATTGAAAACCTTCCTCCCTACTGTCGAAAAGTCTTGTGTTCCATCTTCTTGTCTACTTACTCATGTACTATATATATATATATATATATATATATATATATATGTACACCCATTCAAGTAATGGTACCTTTGTCTTTCACTAATTTAGACCAGTGAAACCTTCCTTTTTAATGAAAGTCTTTCCTTTAAAGTGTTGTATTAAACCTGATTTCAAGCTATGTGAACCATATTTCAGCATGACATATAGAATGCTCTTGCCTCTTCAGTATTTGGTACTGGCATTTAGTAAAGTTTTTCCGGGCTTTTATCCAGACACCCCTGAAGACTTCTATTTTCCCCTAACTGTCTAGGATCTAGAGTTCACTTTATTTTACATTTCTTCTTGTAGTGGAAAAGAAAAATACTGGAAGCTTTTTTTATTGAATTTGGGTAGTAATATGGCAAATGTGTAAGCTCTGTATAAGCAGTAGTGACTTCAGAAAGCAGTTGAAAGGACTGTGTTTATGTTTTTAGGCATTTGATGAAGCGATAGCAGAGCTGGACACGCTGAATGAAGAGTCTTACAAAGACAGCACCCTGATCATGCAGCTGCTTAGGGACAACCTCACTGTGAGTACCATGGGGCAAACCACTGCACTCTAGGCTGCTGCACTCTGAAGTGGGACTCAGCATCTGAAAGCTGATTCGGTTCTTTGCCATTAAAAGCTTTCTCTGAGGCGTTAACTGCATGTGTTAACTGCGATGCTTTTTGTAACCAGATCAGTTAGACTTGCTTGTTCAAACTAGGAATCACTTGTTAACTGCTGTAACAAGCTCAGATTCCTTTGGTAACACAGAGTGGAGTTTGTTCTCGACAGTTTTGTGTGGAACTTCTCAGCTTGTGCTAGCTTCTCGCTTATCTTTTATTCATGTTCTAGTTTATTATTCTTCAGCTTTACTATTAAGTTCAGTTCTGCATTGCTCTTAGCTGAGAAAATTGCACAGCTACTACTAATTACGCTGTCTTCCCTTTCCTGACAATTGTAATTAACCGTGCTTCCAGCATAAACACGTGTTTGTATTTCCTTACAGCTATGGACGTCGGAAAACCAGGGAGATGAAGGGGATGCTGGGGAGGGAGAGAACTAATGGCTGTCACGCTTCACTATATGTTCAATGTCACCCTGTATCCTACACATAATCCCTTTGTGCGACAAGCAAAAAGAATAGTACATTGACTTTCACAACCTCAACGTAGCAAAAACTGTCTGTGGGGTAAAACCGGTTGGTTGGTGTTTTGTGTACCTAGAGCGGAGGTCGATTATTCCAATGGCATTCCGAATTTTCCTATTCTGAACATTTACAGTTCCGATTACCGTGTTTATATTTTTAACTGAACACTGTGATAATAATAATAATAAAGGGTTTTGTGATTGCAATTGACTTTACAAAACTCTTATTGGTAGAAGAGTAGACATCAATTATGTAACACTGGCGAGCTTAATTTGGCACCAAAATAGTCGAAGTACAATTCTGTTGTAAAGTTGTACAGAAAGTTATAGAGATTCTATTGTGACACGGGGGCATGGAAGGAAAACAATCCAGTGTATGGCATTCCAGTTAGGGACACTGCTATGAGGTAGTTGAACAGGCACACTCTGTAGACATTTGTAACTGAGTCTGAGGCACTGCTTTCAGTCAAAAGCTCACTTTGTCAATCCTGTCTTTCTGGGGATGGGGTTTGTTTTGGGGAGGAGGGATACAGGGGAGTTAGCAGCTTGATTTCCAAACTCTTTACATTGGCAGATAAGTGGGATTTGACTTCTCAAAGTGCTTTCATGCTCACTACATGCATGACTAAGCCCCTTCCCACAGCAATAACTTTTACCTAGTTACAACTTAGATATTCATCAGTAGTAAAAACTCTTTGTTCGCTGCCATGGACTTGCAATAGGAGAAGATTCAATTTTTTGAATGGCCTTATTAGTTTGGATGATACCATGAAGTGATCTGCCACTTTTGCATTACTTTACTCTTAGGTGAATCAAAATCTCCATGGTATTCCCATTCTCAATTTATCCTGAAAACTTCGTAAGTAATCCACTGAGCCATCTTTAAGTTCACTTGATAGAAATTTTTCTCCCACTAGACTCTGTTCATCCTTGACCCTTTCACCGTTTAAACTCCATTGAAGCAGTTTTGGACTCCCACATACACATCATACTTTCTTTGGTTCCTGGTGATGTCAGGATGGTGGATGAGGTCTGCACCTCACCATGGACAGGTTTCTTCCTTGGGTCTTTGAGAGCTGCCAGTGCTGTTGCATTCTTCAGCTCTTATCTGCCATTCTTCGGTAGTACCAGGAAACTGGCTCAAGTACTAGCTCAAATATTCAGGATTTCCCATCTTGTACTGGAATGCAGACCTACACATCTGTAATGCTTGTAATATTTGAGCTCCAAACGTCCTCACCTTGTCATGTTTCAAACATGTTCCATTAAACAAAACCTAGTAAGAGTTGCGTGAATAATGCAGTGGAAAAGATAAGGAATAGTCACCTATCAGTCCTGTGGTATCATCCCCTGCCTTCACATTCCACTTAGGTATAGGATCCATCTGTTTGTCCATATGTCTGCTGAAGAGAATTTCATGCACTGATTTTAAAACTCCCCTCTACTAGCTGAACAAATTGTGCAGTTAATACTTGGCGCTTGATAAATGCAGTAGTGAATGTGGAACCGAGCCTGTCTGTATATCTGGTAGCTCTTTTCGCTTTGTTTTTACTGACCAGTATTCTGCCTAAAGTTTGCTTCTGTGACGGTTATCTTGCCTAGCGCACATGTGGTTGTGAGAATAGTATAGCAAAAAGAAATACCTGGTTATTGATGTACTAGATTTGTGTATGTCTTTTAAACAGTTCTAGTTTCACCTTACACAAGATAATCAGGAAAGTGTAAAAGAATTCAAAAGTAAATAATAAAAAAAATTTTATCATTTGGTTGTCTGTTTTCTTTGTTGTAGTAGTGCTGAAACCTGTGGTAGTAAAATCACCACTTGTATTCAGTTTGTGGATTGTGTGAGTTGATTCATGATTTGCAAATACGGAGTTACTCATTCCTTTACCAGGAAACTTTCCCACACACCGTCCCAGATTTGTAGGTGAAAACACTATTTCCCTTCTTTTTCCTCGAGGGCATACTTGTAATATATTGTCATTGCAGGGTTTAAATGCAACTCTGAATAACCATTTAACTTGCCATGAGTCACTGTATCTTGTAGGGTTGAACACACTGTAAATGAGAAAAATCTGTTGGTTACATTGAGAGATTTTTCTTGGGAATCTTTTAAATACCCACTCTGAACACAGGGCTGCCTCACCTCTGCTTTGCTTGTCTCACACTGTGCTGTGTTAAAGGAACACCGAAAGTGCAAAATAGTGCAGGTGTATGCACTGGACATAAGAGCACTTGAAGGGATGGATGGCAGTAGCCAGACAGCAGGTGCCAGGCAGCCTAAAACCTTCAAGGAAGCTTGGTCCTGCTCCCAGAGTGGGGCAACACAAGTATGCACAGTGAGAAATGTCACTTGGCTGCTCTTGATTGACCAAAGAAGACATTAGGCCAAAATCTGACCAGCTGTTGCTTTGCTGCTGCTCTGCCCCATGGTCTCTTCATGTCTGTAATTATTGCTATTTTGTCATTTTCTTCAGCCTTTATGGACATACCTAAATGTATGCACATCTTATATTATTTTATAGTGTGCACTAACTCCCAGTCTGATGGCATTGTCAGCTCTGAGAAGAAAAATCGCTGTGTGCTTAGCTGCTGCTCTTCAGAGACCACCTCCTTCCTTAGTCCTTTCACATAACATCTCACATCCTTGCTGTCTCTTTTCGGGAAACGGTGAGCTGAGGAGGCTGGTCTGCAGCAGTGATGAGTTGAGGGGGTGTCTCAATTTTTTATTTAATTGTCTTTCTGGGAAAGCTCCAACTGCCCCAGCCACAGTAAGAGCCCAGGTGCACTCTGCATGTTTGACTAATATAACTGTTGCTGCTGCAGCTTCTCATTCTCATCACTGATGCTCATCTGACCTTTGGGTGAAGCATCTTAATGTGGTAAACCACCAGGAGGCTTTTGTGAAGGTGAGGGTTCTGCTGATTGTCCCCCAGCTGACCCTTTCGAGGGTGCAGGATGGGTGGAGCCGCTTTGGAATTGCACTGCCTGCAGCTTGAGGTTCCCGTGTTCTTTCATCCAGCCCAATCGCATCCAGAACAGCTGGGGTGCGGTCTCAGTGGATGATAGTGAGTTTACAGCACTCCTGGGCCATACACACAAGAGGTGATGATGGCAGAGGCCATATTTTCTGGGTCCCTGTTGGGTCCTGAGGGAGATTGCTGAAGAGGTGGAAAATGTGTGAGGGCCCGGTGATGAGGGATTCGTAACAGAGCTGTATACGGCTCCTGCCTGTACCCCTTCAGGGAATTACATACCAGAACGTGCATGTGATTTCCTAAAAGCGCGAGGGTGGGACACGCTGTCAGTGTTCCAGGGCGACACGCGGCACAATTCCCCTGCCTCTCCTTTGAGAAGGCACGAGATGCGCTGGAGCTGCCATTCGTAACGAGGAGATGCATCTGCCGAACCCCGGAGCTCCTCAGCTCGGCAGGGGCCGCCGCTGCCCGCCCGGACCGTGCCCCGCGCTGACCACAGGGCTGACCGTAGGGCTGACCGCAGCGCTATCTGCTGCGCCCGGGCGGGGCAGGCCTGCACCTGGCCGGGTGGGTGTGGCGCTGGGCGGGGGTCCCGTCCCGCCCCCGGGCCGCCGTGGAAGAAGCGGCGGTGCCGGCAGCCGCAGCGGAGCGGTGCTGCCGCGGCGGGCGCTCGGTGTGAGTGCGAGGCCGGCTCTCAGCGCCCAGCCCCGGCTGCGGGGCTGTTTCTCCGGGGTGGGGGTGGTTGGGCAGGGTGAGCAGCGCTTCCCCGCAGTCCCGTCCCGTGTCCGGCGGTGTGCGCTGCCCTTGGCTCCCCGGCGGGGCTGTGCCGCCCTCTGCCCGGCTGCCTCCTCCCCGTCTGAGCTCCCTTCCCTCCCTGCCCCGCTGGCTGTGAAGGGGCGCTGGGCTGGGGCTGCTCTGTTACCCTGTGTTTTGGGGACCCTGGGCGGTGTGAGGAGCGGGGCTGTGTCCCGGAGCGGCTCTGCCGTGGGCTGCCCGCAGTGGGGACCTGCCTTTGCCGGGGGATGGCTCGGTGTACTTCTCCTATACATGCCTGTTAATTTTGGGTATCTTTAGGTATCTAAACCAGTGTCTCAGGATTTTTGAGCTTTCAGGTAAGAGCCTCAAGGTCGGTTTTATAAGTTTTTGAAGCAGGATCTGCATTTCTGTGTTCCTAGACAGTACCCCGGGGGTCTCAGGCAATGCCTATTGTCTTCATACAGAACTTTATACTCAGCTTAAACCAGGCAGACACTGAGCATCAATTTGCCTGCTGTGGGAACGTTAGTCAACAAGCTGAGAAGCTGGGAATGGGTGTCTGAACCTTGTGTCTGCCATGTTAGAGATGGAGCTGTTTGCAGGGAGTGATGTGAGTCCTGCTCCCTGGGCATCAGTACAAACCCCTACTCTTTGGGTCTGCTCTGGCTGGAGAGAGCCATTGAGGAGTTAAAATGGAAGTCTCTGGTGGAGAAGGGCTGTTTACCTTCTGAGAAATTAAACTCCATTTTATTTCACTTGGGGTTTTTGAGTGTTTTAAGGAGCAAATCTCTGTGTGGTGTGTCCCTCTGCATCCTTCCAGAGTGTGCAAGGGTCACCTTGCACTGCACCAAAGGTGTGAGGTACAGATCACCCCAGCTCGACTTTTGCGCCAAAATTATTATGTTCTGGAAAGTTTTGGGATTGCAGTTTCTTTGGTGCATTCCTGTTCCTAATGCTGCTGGTGGGAAGGGAAGGGCATTGCTTTGACTTGTGCTGCTGCAGTGGAGCCAGCCCCAGTGTGGGTCTGTGGTTGCTGCAGACTACCTGAAAGCCCTGCAGCCTCGGGTCTGTCTCCTTCTGCAGCTGAGCTCTGTGGGTGACCATGAATGCCAGTGGCCCTGGCTATCCCTTAGCCTCTCTCTATGTGGGAGACCTGCACCCAGATGTGACTGAAGCCATGCTCTATGAGAAGTTCTCCCCTGCTGGGCCTATCATGTCCATCCGAGTGTGTCGGGATGTGGCCACACGCCGGTCGCTGGGCTATGCCTACATCAACTTCCAGCAGCCTGTGGATGGTACGTGCCCTGTGACACAGCCCTGAGAAGCTGCCTCACAGTGGGCTTGGTGTGCAAGTGATGGAAGGGAGCATCATGTATGCTGTATGCTGTATATGGCTGTATTGCTGCTGGGGCTTGGTTCTAACTCATCCCTGTTTGCTCTCTGATGGTGACCCATCCTGCTTCCATCTCTTTTTAGAGTCTGGGAAAGGATGCAGCTGCTGGGCTCTGGTGAGGGGTTGAAGCTGACTTGTAAGAGTTGCCTCCCTCCTTCTCCATCAGAGAAGGGCACCAAAACCCCTTCTGCCCTTCCCCTGGTGTACCCAGCTGCCCACTGGCTCACAGTGTAAAGTGAGGCCACTCTCCTGGCAGGCATTGTCATGACACAGTACTGTAATTGGAAGGTGTTCCATGCTGAAGTGAGACTGTAGTGATGGGAAGGTGTTGATTTGTTGCCCTAGAGACCAAAATCCTTACTGGGTAAATTAGCTAGGCATCTGCCAGACTGGGACTTGTAGTGAAATGGTTGATCCTTGGGAGTCAGACGTGCTTTGGAGAGAAAAAAAGTAATTAATCAAAGAGTGGTGTGGCTGGAGGGATGGGAGGCAGAGCTGCCTATCCCATTTAAGTTAACATGCCCCTGTCCCTGATTCCTGTGCACATCTCAGCTGCTGCAGGATGTGAGGGAGATCTGTCTCTCTTATTCCCCTCTCCTCCCCGCTCTTTGCCAGCTGAGCGAGCCCTGGACACCATGAACTTTGAGGTGATCAAAGGCCGACCCATCCGCATCATGTGGTCCCAACGGGACCCTGGGCTCAGGAAATCAGGGGTTGGAAACGTCTTCATCAAGAACCTGGATGACTCCATTGATAACAAAGCCCTGTATGACACATTCTCTACCTTTGGAAACATCCTGTCATGCAAGGTAGGTGTGCACAGGACCGTGCAGGAGAGGACTTGCTGCAGAGCTGCCCTCACTCTTGGAATCATGCTCCAGCCACCTGGAATTCACTTTCTCATTTCACTTCCCACATCTCCTTTAAATTCCCAGCTGCTTTGAAGCCAAAAGGCTTTGCTATGTTTCCCTTCAGAATGGGAAATCTTGTCCCAGCTCAGTGCATGTTGGTCTTGGGGAGCCACAAATCCCTGGGTATCTTATAAAGCAGCATGGCTCTGGTCCTGGGATTGCCCACCTCCCTGACCTGCTGCCAACACCCCAACAGAGCTCAGCTGCAGTAGGAGCTGGATGTCAGGGAGGGAAAATGCCCCTGGAAAATGGGGATGGGTTTTCCTATTATGTACTCTTGTACAAACATGGAGAAAAGCAGTGTCTGTCTCTTTCCTTTGCCTCTCATGCTGTTTGTAGGTGGTTTGTGATGAAAACGGATCCCGTGGCTATGGCTTTGTCCACTTTGAGACACATGAGGCAGCAACTCGGGCTATTGAGACCATGAATGGGATGTTGCTCAATGACAGGAAGGTGTAAGTGCCAGAGAGAGGAGACTGGGCTCTGTGCTTGGCTCTGCTCCTGCCTTGCCTTGGTCCCCTATGGGCACGCCCTGCTGAGGCATCCCTTTTCCTGCTGCTCTGTGTTCTTCTCTTTTCCATCCCTGCTGGGCATGGCAGCTCTGCTCTCTCTGGGACAGTGAGTCACTTGTGGTGGGTGCTGGTGGAAGTGTGATAGTGGTTTGGAGCTGTTCCCCGGCGAAGGAGTCCAGCCCCAGGCTGGGTTTTATTGCTGAGGCCATGTAATGAATGCCCACAAAGTGGGGCTGGTCCTTGATCTTGGCTGTTGCCATCAGATAATTCCTGGGCAGGAAGAGGTTTTGTTGTTGTTGTTCCTCTCTCTGCTTGCATTGCATCACCTCCCTCTCTACATCCCACAAGGCAAGAGCTGCCCAGAGCATTTGAGAATGCTTTGGAGAAACAGCCAGGTGTCAGCTCTCTATCCTTTGGGGTCTGCTGTGGTGGTGGCATCTTCTGAAGTCTTTTGATGTCCTCTCGGTAACACATCCCTAGTTTTGGCAATGGAAAGGGGGTATTTGTGTGTATGTACACCAGAGTGGAATACACTGAAGTTGCTGTAAGTGAAACTTATGGTGAGTTTGTGGGTGAGTAAAGCATGGCCTGAGGTGATGGGATCTCTCTTGGCCTGTACTGAGACAGGTGTGCCCGAGTCCACCTTTTCTCTGCAGGGGACCTGCAGAATTTGACTCTCACTCCTTTCTTCCCACAGGTTTGTTGGACACTTCAAATCCCGCAAAGAGCGCGAGGCAGAGGTTGGGGCTCGGGCAATAGAATTCACCAATGTCTATATCAAAAACTTTGGGGATGACATGGATGATGACAGACTGCGGGAAATATTCTCCAAGTTTGGTGAGTGCAGTTGTTGAAATATCCTCGTGTCTGATAAACTGGAGTTGGAGCAACTGAAAAGGAAGCTGGGAGAGTGCTTGGCTGAAATAGCAAGCCCCTTTTCTCAGTGAGATGTGACTTGTTTAAACATCCCCCATATAAAAGGAGTGCAGTGCTTTCATTTGTCAGGATGCTACGTGTGCTTTCCTGCTGTGACAGGGGATTACTTGTACTTGGTGCTGTCTTGAAAAAAGTATGTTTTTCTTTCTTGGAGAGGTGTTGTTTTTTTGTTTGTTTTTTTTTTTAATTTTTTTTTTTTAATTTTAAATTTTTATTTTTTTTTAAATTTTAAATTTTAATTTTTTTTTAAATTTTCTTGTTACCAGCATGCTGTCTGGTTACAGAAACCCTGGGAATAAGAATTGTTGAGTCTGAATTTAAAGAAAATAGGCTTTTTCAGTTTAGTCCACTACTGGAGGGTGCCTCTTGTGATGGGTTTTAGTGCTGTGCTAGCCCATGGGCCATACTGTCCATGCTTGGTCAGTGTAGTCCCAGATAATTTGTGGTTATCCTTCATATGAGCCCAAACTATGTGTACATGTGTAAAGGAGATGAGATCTTCTAGCCAAAGGAGCTCACTGCACTGGCTGGAGAGGCTGAAGAGTCCAGGGCAATGAGAGCAGCAGCCTGGGTTGGAGGGATCTCCATCATCAAACCTCACAGCCTGCTGTCCCTGCTCATGGGGACCCCATTGTCTGTCTGTCTGTCTGTCCTCATACTGGGCTCCTCCATGCTGCCATGGCTGTCTAGTCCGCTTGTCCTGGTGGCTCCCAGCACAGACTGTCCTTCCCTTGCCTCCTGCAGGGAAGACCTTGAGTGTCAAGGTCATGACAGACAGCACTGGCCACTCAAAGGGCTTTGGATTCGTCAACTTTGAGAAGCATGAAGAAGCCCAGAAGGCAAGAGGCTGCTCACTGCCTGTCTCTCCCCTGATATTGTCACCTGGTGATGTCCCCACCTCTCCTCAGGGGAACCTCACCAGCTTTGCCTTGTCTGGGGGCTGGTGCTGGGTACCTGGATGGGCAGGAGCTGGCCAGGGGGAGCAGGTGGAGGGGGTGAGGAGCAGAGCTGGCCATGGGCTCCCTGCTGAGCTGAGAGCCCTTCCCTCCCTCCCCTCCCCTCCTTCCCTGGCAGGCGGTGGCTGACATGAATGGGAAGGAGCTCAACGGGCGCCTGCTGTATGTGGGCAGGGCCCAGAAGCGGCTGGAGCGCCAGAGCGAGCTCAAGAGGAAGTTTGAGCAGATGAAGCAAGAGCGGGTGAGCAGGTACCAGGTAAGGGGAGAGTAGGGTGCTCCATCCTGCAGGTCTGCAGCAGGGACACTCTCAGCTTGGGGACAGCACAGAGCTCTCTAGATCAGCATGGTGGGTACCTACTGCAATTTGGGGTCCAGTCACTGCCTGGGAATGTCTTGGGAAGCAATATCGGGAAAGAGGAGAGAGATTTACACCCAGGATGATGTTGGGAGGTGAACAAACAGATCTGCTAATTTCCAGAATTATGTGTCTGGAAATGAGATAGCTTCATCAGGTTCACAGTGATGGTGTGGGTGCCTTCTTCACTTGGGGTGTTTGTACTTTGAGTGGAGTTTATGCACAATCCTGGCCTCTCTCCATGTCACTGCTCCTGCAGGGGATGGCTCTGTGGGATGTCCCACCCTCCAATTGAGCTGCTGGTGGAATGTGAATCCAGTGTGACAAACTGCTGTAAACTTTGGGATCCCAAGCTGCTTTTTTTTTTACCTGTGTGCAGGGAGTCAACCTGTATGTGAAGAACTTGGATGATGGGATAGATGATGAGAGGCTGAGGAAGGAGTTCTCTCCCTATGGCACCATCACGAGTGCCAAGGTGAGAGACTGGGGCTGCCACTGGAGCTCCTGGGGTCAGTAAATGGTGCACTCAGTCCTTGGAGATGGATGGGGTTTATAATCCTGTTGGATTACACTTCCCTGCTGATGACTTGTATCTCAAGTCAGGTGTAAGGGACATGTTCACACTGTCCTGAGAAGCAAATATTTTGTAGCTTTGGGTTACCTCAGCCCTGGTGAGGTGCCAGGTATGGGGACTTAGAGCATAAATATTCTGAATATTGCCCAGCTGCTCTGTGACACTGATACAAATGAAAATGACCACCAGCCACCTCTCTCAGGACAGTGGGGTGACATCATGGTGTTTGGCCTTTTGGAATACCATGGACCTGTCGATTTTTTCACTGGGACTGGTGTCAGGATTCTCTGGAAGGCAACACATAAGGGATGGTCTGGCTTCGAGGTCATCTACCTATAACCTGCCAGGGACAGATGCTGCCTGGCCCTTGTAAGGGTCCAGTGTCCCACTGATCCCCACTGCTTGCTGGCTCCTGCAGTGTTTAGTGCCAGAGCATTTCTGGCCCATGTGCCCTGTGAGGCTGAGGCACAGATTCCCCCCGGATGATGACAGCTCCCAATCTCAGGCTGGTGCAGACTCTGCCATCTTAATTTCCCAAACCTACTGCCTGACCAAATCCTGCCCTTCCCAGAGAAACCTGTCTGTGAGAGAGGTGCAGTCCCATCCCTCCCACCCTGGGTGTGGGGGCTGAAATGGCATGCCTGTGGCATGATTCCTCACACACCCCCTGTGCTGTGTTTTGTGAGTGCTGCAGTGATCTGTGGACTCAGCTATCTTGTTCTAATCCTGTTTTAGGTGATGACAGAGGGTGGCCGCAGCAAAGGGTTTGGGTTTGTATGTTTTTCCTCCCCAGAAGAGGCCACCAAGGCCGTGACAGAAATGAACGGACGGATTGTCAGCACAAAGCCTCTCTACGTGGCGCTGGCTCAGAGGAAAGAGGAGCGCAAAGCCATCCTCACCAACCAGTACATGCAGAGATTGGCCACAATGAGGGCCCTGCCTGGCCCTCTCCTGGGCTCTTTCCAGACTCCCCCAGGGTACTTCCTACCCCCCATGCCTCAGGTGAGTCCTGCTTCCCAGAGGCAGCCTTGCACAGGGACCCAGGTCTGCCCTGGAGCAGAGTTTGGGCTGTGCAGATCTGGGCACATCCTCTGCAACTGCTGGGATCTGCCTGGGCTTCCCTGTGAGCAGCAGGGTGGGGTGCAGGTGCTCCAGGTATGGGCTAGAATTTCATAGTTACTGCTGCTCCTTTGAGGGAGGAATCAAGAAGGAGTTTAGTGGGAGGGTGTGAGCAAGGGAGAAGGGTTACAGAGGTGCAGAAGCTGCTGAGGAGGAATTAGGTGGAGCTGCTGGAGGACATGCTGACAGCAGGGCTGGAGGTTGCTCTTTGAAGTGCTCTGAGAGTGTGGTTTTGGCTTGTCTGTCTGTGTGCAGCAGCCACGGTGAGGCTCTGGGTTAGTTCTGGCTCAGTTCAGCTCCCCAGTCATGTTGGTTAATGTGTTGTTCTTCCCCAGCCCCAAACCAGAGCTGCCTTCTACGGCCCCAGTCCTGTTGTCCCGGTGCGCCCTGCCACTCGCTGGAGTGCGCAGCCCTCCCGGCCCCCCTGTGAGTCTGCCTGGCTGTCCCTGGGGCTCCAGCTGGTCTCAGTCACGGACTGAGGGGCTTTAAAAGCAGCACTAAGTGTGTATTCCTGGGGGTTCATCTTGGAAAAGCGTGCAGGGGTTTGGTGCAGGGTCACGGTGATGGGCAGCAGGAGGCGAGATGTTGGCAGTGACACCAGAGGTGAGGGTCTCCTGAGCTGTCCCCAGCCACAGTCACTCCCCCCATGTCTCCTTCCACAATACCTCTGCTACCAAGTAGCTTCATTGTGTGTTCTCTCTGTACAGCAGTGTATCCTGAAGCCACCCCCATCCTGAGGGCTGCCGTGCCACCCCGGCGCCTGCTGTCCAACATCAGCACCACCAGACAAGCCTCCACTCAGGTGCCCCGAGTGCCCCCCCAGGCCCAGAGAGTGGGTGAGTGGGGGAAGGACCCCCACGACATCCAGCTGGGACAGCGCCGTGGTGGCAAGGGTGCTTACTGTGAGCTCAGGTGTCATTGAGGGGGACTGGGTTGTGGGATTGCTCCTGGAGGGGTCTGGTGGTGTGATGGGGTTGGAGCTGTGTCTGCAGGAGCTGAGCATGTAACTTTTGGGGAAGGTTGGGATCTTCCAGGTAATGGGATGGGTCTGATATGCAGGTTGGTCTTGCTGGTGGCTACAGCTTGAAGCAGATGGTGATGCAGCCACAGCACATGGGCTTAGTGCTCAGACAAAGGCAGAGGGTGGGAAAGGATCTCTGGTGAAGAGAAGGGGATCTTACAGGCTCTGGATGAACTGCTGCCAACGCTAAGCCTCATGTCAGAGGGGTTTGGAACTGAGAATCAGACCTTGCTGGCATCCCCAGTGTCTGGCTGTGCTGAGGCTGGGCCTGGGTCTTGGGGTGTCCCCTCCACACATTGACCATGTGGGGCAGTGACTGCCTACAGCCTTCCCATCTTCATGAGATTTTGCCCAAAGTTATTTTTGGCATTGAGCATCTAACTGCTGAAGTGAGCAGTGGGACCATGAGGGCTGTCCGTGGCTTGTCCCCTCTCCTTTTGCCACTGTGCTCTCATTTCTCTGCCTTCATCTCCCTTCAGGGTGAGCTGGGAGACAAGGCTCTTGAAGCCCACCCTCTCAGTGCTGTTCCCATTGTCTGGCTGCTGATGCAGATGGGTTTCTGGAAGAGACATGATGAGGTGTGGATGCCTTTGCCAGCTCTCTTGCCCTCTGCACAGCATCAGACAACCCCCCCCGCCAAGGCTGGCAGTGCCCTGCCTGTCCTGGGGAAGCTGCCTTTGACGTGGGGGCTGCTTTGAGCCCACGTACGGCTTTTCAGGCCCTCCAGACAAGCCCACTCTCCTTGTGGCTTCAGCCTCCTTGGCATAGGCATGCATTTAAGGACTCTTCCTCAGAAATGTTCTTGTCCCCATTGCAGCCAACATTGGGACACAGACAGTCAGCACCCGGGTGCCCTCATCTGCCCTGCCACGGGGTGCCCAGCAGTACAAGTACTCCTCCTCTGCCAGGAACATGCAGTCCATGGGGCACATGCCACCTGTGGTGGCCCCACAGGTGAGTGCTCTGCAGCCACCAAAATGTGTCATTCCTGGTGCTGCTCTGGGATAATGTGACTGCTGACCCCTGTGATCCCCATGGCTCTGTGGGTGGTGCTTTGGGGACCTTTCCCAGGGGCTCTTGGAGGGCTGTGGATCCAGTGGCCACACAGCTCTAAGGTTTGACTGCAGCTTTTCTGGAAGCTGGTGTTTGAGTAAAAACAGACAATGGTTGTATCTTGGAAGGCTGAGATGCCCCATTGTGGTTGGTGTTGAGCACCATTCCTGCAAGCCAGGTAACTCCCATCCCTTCCAGCCTCTGATTGCTGTTCTTCCCTGTTCTTCCTCTAGATGGGAGAACCTGCTGTGCATGTCCAGGGGCAGCAGCCACTGACAGCATCCTTGCTTGCAGCAGCCCCTCCTCAGGAGCAGAAGCAAATGATTGGTGGGTGCCAAAGCTGCAGGGCCCTAGGGGCATGTGGGCTGGCATACTGCAGGGAAAACAACTGCTGGGAGAAGCTGTAAGGCTTCGTGGGTTTGCTCTGATATTATGCTGCTTTAAGAAAATAATAATAAATTCAGTCTGTGTTGGCACTGAAGGGGAGCAATAAAACCACTTCCTGTCTCTGTGAGCTGCCTGGCAGTGAGAGTGTCTGGTGAAGCTTTGCAGAGAGGCAGAGCTCCATCCACCCTGCCTGTGCTGTCAGGCCATGCCAGGGCATTTGTAACTCCCCTGAGCTCTGAACCACCCTGTACTGCTGCTTCGGACAGTGATGAACACCTGGCTGGCCATAGGGGTTAAGGTCAGCCGTGCCACACAACCCTTGGGTTTCAGGTCTTCTGTGGTGGAGCAGGCAGTGCCCTGGTGTGAGACAGCATTGCTTGGCCTGGCCAAAGCCAGCAGGTCACAGGCCAGCTCTTATCTCCTGCAAAAACGGGTACTTTCACTTGTTCATGGGTGGGCAGATGTGCACAGCTCACTGCCCTGTGCCCACTGTAAGTCCCTGCTGCTGACTGCACCCAGCAGCTTCCTGTTGCTGTGAGGTGCTGGAGTGGCTTTACTTGTGAGCAGTTTTTCCACCATCACCACCTTTGTATCCCATTTTGGTGGAGAGGGCAGGAGTGTTTGCAATGGGTTTGAAAATGCTGGAGGGCTTGCACAGTGCTCATGTCCTGGCTGGTGTTTTGGAGCAGGTGAGCGCCTCTACCCCCTGATCCATGTGATGCATCCTTCTCTGGCTGGCAAGATCACAGGAATGCTGCTGGAGATTGACAACTCCGAGCTGCTGCTGCTCCTGGAGTCCCCAGACTCCCTGCGCTCCAAGGTAGGAGGGGTTCAGTCCCAAACCATCCCTTTCCAAAGGGCTGAGTACCTGCTGCTGCAAGGAGAGGTGAGCACAGCCTAGGACATGGGGCACTGCAGGGAGAGCAAGTAGCTCCTGTTTTAATTTTCAAGTGAAAAAGGAGCCCTAGGTTGATGTCACCACACCCTGTGCCTGAATGTCTGCCTGCCTTCAGCAAAAGGAGAAGCTGGAAGCGGCTCCCTGAAAGCACAGGGTGAAAGCCAAGCCTGAGGGTGGTTTGGAGATTATTTGAAACCAAGATGGGAAAAGCAGGGTGGTATATGCTCTTTCCTCAGAGTAGAAAGCAGACAAACTGCTGCCTCTCTGCAGTATTTCTTCAGTTTCCTTCTTTGTTCTGGTGAATATTTAGCTTTGATTCCCATCAAAGCAGTTGGAGTGAATTGACTGCATATTTTTGTTGCTCCTTGGCGACAGGAGCTGCTTTCACCCTTCCACTGCTGTTTTTTGAGGAGCCTGGGCTCTGCTGGGTGGTGTCAGGTAGCTTCACCTCTGACTGCTGTCTAGCAAGTTCTGACTTTATAATAAAGGAGAGATGCCCCAGAATTTCCCTTGGTAAGAGATAGAAAAGGTCTTTGGGCTGATCAGTCTCCTGCAGAAGCAGCAGGCTGGGATTTTGTAGTTATTCTAAGTCCTTTACCTTTTGACAGTGGGTCTGTGTGGAGGCCACACTGGGACCTGAAATCTTGACTTCCTGGTGCAGTGCAGTTTTACAGGAGAGCAACTCAACTTCTCCCCCTTGTGCTCTGTTGTAAGATCGAGGAGGCGGTCACTGTTCTCCAGGCACACCAGAGCACCGAGACACCCCACAAGGGCAGTGCTGGGGCGTTCCTGCAGTGAATCCAGGTGGGTGCTGCCACTGTGCTCTGCTCAAAGTCTCTGCTTTCTGACACTGGAACTGGGGATTGGGATTCTCATCCAGGCCAAGCGAGGTTTAATGGGCAATATCAGTGTCTTAGAGTGTAATATTCCATTTATTAAATTGTATCCCTCATTTCCTGGAGTACAACATTTTAGTTGTATTGCAAAGACCTGTGTGGGTTCTTTCTATGTTGATGAGGGCAATGGCTCTGCTACCAGAAAGGAATAAAGGAAAGGTCCTTGCTTTTCTGGAGGTCTAGTGGAGACAAGCACAAGCTTTCCTGGGTATTCCCAGTGGGTTTTTTGTGGAACCTTGACAGTAGATACCCTATAAAATATCCTTTGTTTGCTTGATCAGGAGAGCTGGCCCTACTCCTGAGGCTGGGATAGACACACTAATAAAGCAATTCAGACTATATGTACTCCTTTGAAGATATTTCAGATATTTTCTTGATTTATGATATCAAAGTAACTGTGTTAATCCAAGTTCAGGTGACTTTCATCTTTTCTGGGTGAAACTATTCCTTTAGCAGTTGAAAATTACATATGTGGGTTCTCTGTTTCTTGCAGACTGTGGGACTGAGAGCAAGCCCTGAGAATGTTGCTGTGGAAGAACAGGAGCAGGAACCCCACCATGCTGTTGGAATCATGCCTGTAAAGTGACCCTGGCTTGTCTTCAAATGCCCCATCCTATTGTTAGTGTGTATTGTAACCCCTGTAGAACTGCTTCTTCCTGCACCTGTAAAAATCCTCACATTAAATCTCTTCTCACCACTGAAGGCACCTTGTGAAATGTGATTTAGAGCCCAGCCTGGATCAGTTGCCCAGGAAATGATGAGTGCTGATGAATCATCATTTTAGTGAATTTATTGGGTTCTGTAGTTTTATTTGATCATGTAGCTGGCACTAATTAAGAACTGGTACTTCCACTCCCACAAATAGGTTAGTTCCCTTGGCAGAAAGACAGCCAATACTTGTCTCTTGCAGGTGGAAGGATGGACTCAGGCTGCAATAATTAGTGATGGAGTTTGTGGTCCTGGTGGGGTGTCAGGCTGGAGAGCTGACAGAAGGGACATACAGGATTACATTAACAAATTACCAACCAACAGGCTCCTCTAATACTTTGATTCCCTACAGGGATGGATTTAAGCAAAGCAGGATGGATTGCTGCTGTTCTCCTTTTGTAATGAACTTTGTATACCTGCAGTAATGGCCTCAAGTCTCTCCTGGTAACCACAGGGTCTGTCTGTGTCTGGTGCACAAGATCAGCTTTCTAAGGTACTGTGGAGTAGCTCTAAATCCAAAGCTGTGTTTCCAGTGTGTGTCTCTGACCAGAGGTTCCCAGGGGTCACTGAAGAGCCTGCAAGCATTCACAACTGCATTGTGTCCCACGGGGACACCTCCTGCTTGCAGGGGGAGCTGGAACCTGTTATTGCTCTGTTGTGTTCCCTGCGTTGCTGTCATCACCCTGCCCTTCATCCTCTGCTCTTCCTAGTTAGGAAAGGAATTTCGGTCCCTAGAGACTCCTGGGTACTTGAGGCTGGTGATGCACTGACCTCACTTGACTGCTTCCTCGAGCTGGCAGGAGCACACCTCCACCAGCACCACCCACCTTCTTTCTGTGCAGCTTCTGCTGGTTTTGCTGTCTCAATCTTCCGTGCTGTATCATACTCACTTCAGCTCCCTGCTGAGTCATCCCTCTTACCTCTTGTTTTCCTTCCAGCATTTTAATAAAGCCACTTACACATTTGCTCCTGCCTGGTGTCTGCTCTGCTCCACTGGGATTATTCACTGGGGCTTTTCAACACTCCTTTTTTCTCACTTTCATTTCACCACTTCTTCCTCTGACCTCCTTAAATATTTGTTTTCCACTTAGTGGATTCCTCAGCCTGAACTGTTCACTGTTTAGATATTATCTCTTCAATGAGAGGCTTATAGAGGACTTTAATTCACTTAATATACAGGACCCTAATTTGTTATTTCTCTCAAAGTGTCATGGGCTGGAAGCTTTTCTGGTTGGTCTCTGGAGGAAAAACCTGTATTTGCATGAGTGTAATGCACCTAAGGACAGCTGGAATGGGGCTGCACGGTAATCTTAATTCTGCTGTTTAGCTTGGCTGCAGCCTATTTTCAGGTGTAACAGTAACAGGGCAGTTCAGGTGTGCCTGTGACACCACCTACAGTGCCAGATGGCTGCACTGGCTGAGTCCTCTTTAAAACCAGAGGGAATGTAGAGTAGGGCCCAGGAACATGGGGATATCAGAATAGCCTCTGAAAAGATGTGAACAAGGACAAGAGGTTTTAAAATGATGATCAGCAAAGGTGAAGCTGGATTTGGATCCCTGATGATAGTAGAAATAATTCAGAGTAGCTCCCTGGCTGCAGTCCTTGGTGAAGTCTGAGGCTTTAAGTTGATGCAGCAATGCAAATGAGCCTGGAGGCTCCAGTCTGGAACAGCTGCTGTTAGAATGGGGCAGATGAAGGTGTGTCCCTGTGACAAACCCTCTCCGTTGCCCTGTGGCCAGCTCTACCCTTGTCCACCTGGGAAGTTTCTGCACAGACAGCAGAACCACAGCAGGAGCGGAAGGGACCCTGAGCCTGCAATATTATCTTACTGCTGTGCAAAACATCTGTACATCTGGTGCTATTGCTGGGGAAATCTTTGGTATCAGGCACAAACAAAACTGCTGTTTTGAGGGGAAGGGGATGGTGACTGCTGCTGCTTAGGGGTGCTGTCATGAGCCACTGTTGAACAGTGCAGGTATCTGCCACTCAGGGCTGCCAAAAGGATAGCTTTTCATCAAGTGAAGGCAGTCCTACTCCTGGGTTCTATGACCTTTCTGTGCTTATCTGTGTGCTGCTGTGTGCTTCCCCACCCTGAAATCCATCACACCTGCTAGGAGCCTGGGCAAGGGCTGGCTGTGGGATCAATGGAGCTGCCAGCTTAGAAGCAGGAATGGTGTGAATGGAGCAATTTGTGCCCCTCAGGGAGGACTTGTTACAAGCCCTGGCCCATTACAGCTGATGGAATACAGTCCTGGGACCTACAAAAAGCTGTTTCATGTCAGGATAAGATAAAAAGTCTTTGTCTTCAATGGCATTAGAGGGATTGCTCTCTAAATTCAATTCAGCGGGGTACCTAAAATACTGCTGGGAGAAACAAGGTGGGAAACAAATATTTTTGTTCCCTGACCAAGGGCTAGCTTCTGCCTCCTGGTCTGTATTATGAGTTGGATAAGGTTGAACATTGCCCAGCACCTTATGAGCTGAGGCACAGTGCAAGGCTGAGCAATGGTTGGAAAGCCTGAAGCAGTGCTGTGCCCTCCTTGGCACACCTTTCACAGCCCCAGTGTCCCTGGAGCTGTAGGCTTCCTGCTTCTCTGAACTCTAATGCTCACTACGAGCTGAGCCACTGTCTGAAAGGGCAAGGCTCTGTGCAGTGCTTGAAGTCCTCTGACAAACAGGGGACAGTATGAAGTGGTTAAACAAGTGTTTCCCTTCCCCTATTCCATCGATCACAAAAACCAGAGTCCTAGAGTGAAAATAACATGGCTTTAATGAGAACAGGTTTTAACAGCTCACAAATTCCAAGTATCTCTTTATCTACCATTTAAAATCAGTGCCATCAATACCAGAGCAGAAGAAATTCAAACATGCACTGAAGTGGTAAGCCACACGTCAGCTGGGGTGTTACTGCATATTTTCCTCCCTGTAACACCCCAGAGCAACTGCTCCAAAAGACACAGAGGACCTAAAGTGGTTTCCAAAAAAAAAAAAAAAAAAGAGAACAAGACAAAATACCATTGCAAAATTCTCAAGCACCCAGAATCTGAAAGAATAGTGCAGAGTGTAACAAGGCAGAATTAACTTGCTGCTGTTTTCTTAAATGTGCCGAATAATTAAAGAAAGCTGCTACTGTAAACATCTGCCCAGCCACACTAAGCAGCAGAACCCAGCTGAGGGCCAGCAGGCATCAAGGGCAAGAGGGAACAAGCTTGGCCCTGTGCAAGTAACTGTACTCCTGTCACAAGAAGCGTCTATGGTGCTCTGGCAACTACAGCAGTTCTTGCAGCGACTTTCAGTCATAGCAGCACAAATGCAGCAAAACTGTCACCTGAATAAGGACTAAAACCCCCTCTTTTTGTTGCTCTTCAGACAGAATATCCCCTTCCTGTGCATCTTAGCCAACATGTAAAGAGTCCCTGAGGCCAATAGTTAGAGGAAAGTTGACTTCCAGGAAAATTAAACTAAATGCCTCCTGGGGAGGGGCATTAAAACTATGCATGATCATAGAGCCAGCTTAATAGAGTTTGATACAGATTGTCTTAACAATCATTGTGCTGGTACAGAACCTCTTACAGAACCCAGCAGTACTGGAAGAGAAATTTCAACACCAATCCTGCATCAACTGGTCCCTGTATCAACAGCAGAAGGGATAAAGCTTTCCTCTGCAGTGGGAAAGAAAGCTTTCCTTGTTGCTTGGTTACTCTAGGCTCTGTTCAGCTCTTGCAGTAATCTCAGTGCAGCTGTGTTCTTTGGTTCAGTTTTCAATAAGCTCTTGATGTCGGCAATGCTTGATTTGTAATCCTAGAGAGAGAGTATTTTTTAAGGGTTAGTGCATGAAAAAGGCAGTCTAAGGCAGAATACTGCCCAGCAACAGAGGCAAAGACAGCACAATTAAGCCTGTGACTCCCTCTCTGTAACTGCTCAAAGCACTGGCATTGATGTAGCTGTTCCAAAATATGCTCAAACTGGGGCTGAGAAGATAATTTCATCACTTAAGTGGGTCCTGAGTCCAAGATCAATGCAATATCTACTCCAGTACTGACTCCAGAATGCCTCATGAGACAAAAAAGATAAAGCTCAACACAACACTGGTCTCTGTGGTGACCAGGGACAGGATCTGCAGCCATGGCCTGAAGTTGTGTCAGGGCAGGTTTGGGTTGGGTATTAGGAAAAAGCTGTTCAGCCAGAGGGTGGCTGGGCAGTGGAACAGGCTCCCCAGAGACGTGGTCCCAGTTTGGACAACACTCTCAGGGCCAGGGTGTCATTACTGAGGGTGGTGCCGTGCAGGGTGAGGAGCTGGACTTGAGGATCCCTGTGGGCTCTTTCCAACTCAGCACAGACTGTGATTCTGTGAAAAGCAGCTGCCTTCAGCATCTCTAGAAACAGGACCTGATGCTGACAAACTCATGAGATTGAAACAGCAAAGTGCAATGTTTAACTCTTTGTCCTTAAAGATCTGATAGCAGATGCTGTCTAGCACAGAAACAAGCCCTAAAGGGTATCTCTGCCTCTGATCATGCATCAACAGCCATCTAGTCCTATCCTAAAGCCCTTCAGAAACTCCTGACTTACCTTCAGTTCTTTAAGTGCCTGAGCACGCCTATAGAGTGCCTTAACATTCTTAGGATCTAACTTCAGAGCTTCAGTGCAGTCCTGTGCTGCTTCCTTGTATTGCTTCAGGGCCAGGTAACAGAGAGCTCTGCAACACACACACCTGCTTAGAGACCCTTGGCAGAAAGTATTGCCACACCACACAGAGAGCTGTCAGTGCAACAAAAAACTGGACTCCAAAACCAACCTTGTGAGCTATGTCATCTCACTTCTTGAGCTCAAGTTTTTTTTTCATTTACAGGGAGGAAAAATAGGAAATGGTTTTTTCAAGGAAACAAAAGGAAGATGTTTAGAGCAACCTGCTCTAAAGGCAAAGAACCTGCACTTGTACTTCGAAGATGCAGGTTCCTGCCTCTGCCAATGAAGCATATGCTCTGCTTACTGCAACTGCCTTAGAAGTTCTTTGAGTGTTTAAGAACAGCAGTCTGCAGTTTCTGGTTTGTAGGAGAGCAGAGACCACTCAACATACCCCAGACCTGTCAGACAAAGCAGTCAAGGGAGAAATCCCTTGGCAGCCCAGAGGGGAGTGTCTCCAAGGGGTTCTGTAGTACCTGATCAAAGAATGTTATACTACAGGGGAGGCTGCACCTGAAATGAACCTGAGGCGGTGGTTTTGTTTTATTCATTAGTTGGAGAGCAAACATTAAACAGTTCTGCCAGGAAGTACCATGGTGGCTTTCATACAAGACCAAGAAGTAGTTGGGCAAAGAGCTGAACAGTACCTGTTGGTGTAAGTTGCACATTCTTTGTTGAGCTTTAAACTCTCACTGTACTTCTCAACTGCTTTCTTATGGTTTCCTTTCTTTACAAATTCATTTCCTTCTTCCTTAAGTGTTCTAGCTCTCTCCATGCCAGCAGCAGTCTCATCTAGAAATGGTGTGAAAGGATACAGAACTCTATAAAACCAACAAGAATATACCAGCCTCACAGAAAACAAATATCCTCATACTAAAGGCAAGACACAGAGACATCAAAGGAACCGGAATCAATAGAAAAGGCTGCAGCAGAGCCAGGCCTGGGTTTCTCCAGGCCTCAGCCCTGGCTGCAGACACACCAAGCAGGTGTGGCAGCTGTCTTGTTCATCACCCTGGGGAGCTACAGGGCTTTCAGCCCAGCCCAAGGGCACGTTCCCACCTCGCTCTCCCTGTGGTGCAGTTGTAGGAGGAGTGTTTGCCCCAGGGGCCTGGGCAGAAGGAATGCTCCACCTCCTCTGGGCAGAAACAGGCACTGTGGGGATTGGTGGGAGCTTCTGACGCCAGTTCACACCATCCTTCTCCAGCAGGGCTCTAGTCATCCTGGAAGAGACAGCTCCCAGTCACCCTGGATGCTGGCTGGATGGGCCTTGCAGTCACCAGCAGGGTCACTTTTAACCTAGCTTGTGCATTAAGAACACCATCTCTCTGCCTGCTAATTTCTTAACATGCATCTCAGCTAGGTTCAGTCTACAGACAGGACATTTGCAAAAATATTATCTTCACATCAGAAGGGCTAAAAATACAACAAGAGATGGGCTGCTCAGCCGAGCAAGAGCCATGCTTTTCACTCCTCGGTCTGGAAAACCATGGGCAAAGCAGATGGCACCAGAAAGAGAACAGGACTATAGCAACCTGTAAACACAGTAAACAGAGGGAGGCTTAAAGGATAGGGTACTGAACTTTAAAGGAAATAATGAACTAAACCTGACACTGAGCAAAGCAAAAACAGTCACACAACAATCATCCCCCAACCTGGACCAGCACCTTGAAAGGAGCTACAAGCACAGGGAGCAAGGCCAGGCTTTGCTTCACTCGTGTGCCTGGGACCCAGCTCGGCTCGAGCAGCAGCACACAGCCGCCGTACCTTACCTGTTGACCCCATCGTGTGCCGCCTGCACGGAGCAATCCACCTGCAGCGCCGTCTTGTAGTCCACATAGGCCAGCGAGTACCGCTCCAGAGCCTCGTACGCCGCTGCCCGCCGCAGGAGGGGCTTGATGCCGAACGGGACCAGCTCGAGGGCGCTGCGGCGAGTGCACAGAGCGCCGTGAGGCAGAGCTCTCCGGGGCCGCTCCGCCCGCCCCAGCCCGGCCGGGAACGCGGCTGAGCGCTCCCCACGGCCCCGCCGGGTGTCCCTGGCCCCGCCGCCGCTCACCTGGTGCAGTCGGCCACGCACAGGCTGCAGGCGCCGTCCTTGAGGTGGCAGGCGGCGCGGTTGGCCAGCAGCACGCTGCGCTCCTCGGCGCTGGCATCCCCTGCGCGGGGCACACAGCCGCGGTTCAGCCGCGATTTGGAGCAGTGGCCCCGCTCACCCGCCCTGGGTCGCGCCTTACCTGTGGCTTCCAGCTGCGCCAGCGCCCGCGAGTAGAGCTCTGAGGCCGGGCCGTACTGCCCGCGGCGAAACTCCTCGTTGCCGGCCCGGCGCAGCGCAGCAGGGCATGCGGCCATCGCGCCGCCGCCGCGCCCGGGAAGCCGCGCCCCTGCCGGGAGCGGAGCGGGGCGGGGCGGGCGCTCACCTCGGCATCCGGCGGCGGGCGGAAGCGGCGGCGGAGCGGGGACATGGAGCAGTGAGGGACCGGCAGAGCCGGCGCGCCGACAGACCGCCATGGAGACGGTGCAGCTGCGGAACCCGCGCCGGTAAGCGCGGGTTGTGTCTCTGCCGGCACCGGAGATGTCCGGCCCGTGGCACCCGCCCTGATGTCGGAGCGGGGCCGCGCCGAGCAGGGCAGCAGTCCCGTGGCTGCGGGTCCGTGCGGGGACAGCACCGCACTCAGGTGGGGAAGCAGCGTGACCCAGAGCACGGGGCAGAAGGCTCTGTGTGGGAGCTCCCGCCGGGTACCGCGGCGTACGAGCCCTGCTGGCCCGCGCCAGTGCGGTGACAAAGCCCCGGGCACTTCTTCTCCCGTCGCGTCTGTCCCGGGGTGGGTTTTGTGCGGGTCTGTGTCCCCGGTGCCGTGTCCGGGTGCGGTGCTGAGCCCTGCCACTGCCGCCAGCGCAGCGGGAACACCGGGCACACTGAGCACACCTCACCGAGCCTCGAACCCCCGCACGAAGCCGTGAGTCCCTGTCGCGGCTGCCGGGCCGGGCCGGGGTGGGGTGAGTCCCTGTCGCGGCTGCCGGGCCGGCCCGGGCCGGGGCTGTGGTGCAGAGCTGGAGCTCAGCTGGGATGCAGTGTCAGTGTCTGTCAGAATCCTATCAGTGGTTCGCAGCTGGGGCCCAAGGAACACTTGGGCAGCGAACAAAGGAAGCTGCTGGCGCTGGTCCCCAGTGGCATTGGCTCGTTTGGTTAAGCAGTGATGTACAGTCTTTTAAAAAACAAAAACCCCAGTTTTATTCTATAATTGCTTATGGCAGTGATTAAGATTAGATGTGAGTAACAGCAGAGATGAGATGGGTTTGTGTTGCTGTTACATCTGTGTGGTACAGACATCCTGAACAGAGTGTGTCAGACAGCAGCGAGTGCTCTCCATGGAACAGGACAATGCAAAGTAATTGAGCTCCTGCTCTATGGTAGAAATGAGGCTCTTCAGTGCAGGTGCAGTAGTTGTCTGATTATTGTGTTTGAGTACATGAAAAGCGTTTTTTTTTTTTCCCCTTTTATGCCTGTAGAATTTAGGCCTTTAACAAGAAGATTCTGCCTCTTGCATCACTGCTTTTTGGGCTCCTTGGGAATGGTGACTTATGTGTTTTCTGGTGCATGTATTACTTGTTTTTCCTCTTTTCCCACTCCTTCTTCCCTCTCTGTTTTTACAGGGACAAGTAAATTCTGTTTAATGCTTATCTGAGCGGGGAAGCCAGCAGCTACTTTCAGTATTTCACCACTTCCTGAGTCTGCTTCTATATAATGTTTCCTCTGTCTCAGGAAGCCATTGTGTGTGCTCCATGCGTGAGCTGTTCCTCCCGTGTGGCTTTTGTATATAAACATAATAGCAAGGGATCAATGAATGGTTTCCACTCTGTTCTGAAGAAATTAGGGGAAAAAGTTGTATATGTAATATAAAAATTAGTATTCCAGTGACTGGAGTCCTGGTCTTTAGCAGCAGTTGTAAGAGCTTTCAGGAGTAATTTGCAGTTGCAGGCGACCACGTGTGTTTTACTTTAAACACCAGTCAGTGCTAAAGCTCTGAGACTCTTAAGTTTCTGTGACTAAAAAACTTGTATGAGCTGGTTTAGGAAGCTTGGAGGGGGTCTTGTTGGCTGGTTTTTGTTTATTGTTGTTTCAGATTTTTTTTTTAGTTCATTTGAAAATGAAAGAGCCCTTGTTTGTGGGCTGTTGGATACTCTTACCACTTACAATAAAATACTGTTTTCAGACCTTTTTGTTATGTAGTCCTTAGCTGTTTCAGGAAGTTTGGTGAACAACTCTCCAGTGCAGACTCAAACAAATATGATTGATCTTCTTGTTGCTTTGCTTTGTGCTTTTTTTAGGATATCCCTAAAAGCTGTACTGGGGGAAAGGGGGCCACGTGAAGAATCACAGCACCTGGCAGGTTTTTATTCCTAGAAATTATTTCAGCTGACTCTTGTTAGCAATACATTTAATAGGGATGGCATTAAGATCCTGAGAGTCAGATACAGTTTCCTTTTTCATGGTAGAATTTTCCTTGTATATGTCCAGGCCCATGAAGTTAAAATCTGAAGTTTTGATGTTAAAAATGCACAGGTGAGAGCAGTATTGCCTCCTGCCTCCCAAAAATGTATTCTACACATACTCTGAGCATCAGGGAAGATGATGTTCCCTATTTTAGGCCTTGGTAGGTATCCTTCCATTACAGATATTGAAATTTAACAGATGTTCAGTGGCTTCAAGACTCTCCCACGTTGAGATGTGACCACCAGCATAATGATTCTGAAACTGATTTCTGCCTGCTCACATTCTGTTATTTCTAATTCCCAGTCCTTTTTTGCTATTGGATGCTAATAATATTCAGTATCCTCATCAGGTGAAATAACTTCATAATCAGTTTGCTTCATGCCAAACCTTTTTTATGTTTAAGTGGTGCTATTCTTCTGCTTCAGCAGAGCCCAAACTGCCATAAAATTAAATGTGGTATTTTCTCTCTTCTTACCCATACAGGCAGCTGAAGAAGTTAGATGAAGACAGTTTAACCAAACAACCTGAAGAAGTATTTGATGTCCTGGAGAAGCTTGGAGAAGGGTATGTGTTGTGTTCCAGTGGGCCAAATGTACATTTTTCTAGGAACACATCTGTGTAGAGGTGTGTTCAGTGGACTCTGATGTTTCACTTTTGTCATGGTCGTGTTTCTGAAAGGTAGCTACTGATAGAGTGACAGTGTTTGGTTAATAACAGAATAAAGAATTTATTTCCCAATCTTAATCCAAGTAGCAGGTTATGAGTCAGCAGTAGGGAGTTAAAAAGTTCTTGAAAAATGCCAGCCTGGAGTTGGTAGAGCTCTGTGGGAACTCGAGAGATATTGTAGCTCATCCCTGGTACCTCTTGTGGAAGATCTGTCCGGTGGAAGTGAACTTCCATGGCACTGTGCCCTTTGGTGAGGCAGAGCAGCACAGGAATACTCCAGGAGTGACATGTTCACTGCCCTCAGGAGTTTGTTTGAAATGACTGAGTTGTAAATCTGCCTGGCTGCTTTAAGTAAAGCAGCTGGAAATAAGAATGACAGAATAATATGACAGAAATAAGAATATCTGACAGGAACAAGCAAACCTCTCTGGCCAGAGTTGTAGTTCTTACTGATGCTCAGCTTGTACTCTGTGCTGAAAGAAGAGAATTTTAGTTGTTGAATTTGTGCAAAAGGCCATTCCAAAGCTATGGTCAGTGTAATGATGGTGTGCTCTTTCCTCACTGTCTCAGTGCGCTGAAGTTAGTGGACTGATTATTTACATTAAAATACAAAATATTTTTAATAAAAGGATAGTTAATGTTTTACCTGATGGTTACACTTGCAAAAAGCAAAGACATGACATTTGCATTTTGTTACTATTTTCAGTATTTGTTTAATGTTTTCTTTTCTAGTTCTTATGGCAGCGTGTTCAAAGCCATCCATAAAGAAACAGGGCAAGTTGTTGCAATTAAACAAGTTCCTGTGGAATCTGACCTGCAAGAGATCATAAAGGAAATATCCATAATGCAGCAATGTGACAGGTAAGTGTGCACTGCAAAACCCTTTATTGGGATGCAAGGAAAAATATCACCTGTGACCTGACGTTTAATCAAATAAAAGCTACGATGTTGCCTTAAATGTTTTTTAAAAGGCTGGACTTGTACAATCAAGTTACCTCGTATCAAGTGAGTCACCTTAGCTGACCATTTGGGTAGTGCAAAGGTAAGACAATAGAAATGTGGCTTGCAGCAGGAGGGAGCCCTGAGCTGAGTGGGGAAACCCTGCACTTGCTGCCAGCTCTGCCCCAACACTGGCACTTCTTGGACACTGGGAGCTTGGTTGTGTGCTGAACAGCAGCTCCCATGCCCACAGGGCTGGTGGCTTCCCAGCAAGGCCTAGAAAACTGCTAGAAGGAGGTGTTTTGTTTCTTTTTTCAAGGGCACGTGGGTGAGAGCTACTAATGCATGACTGCTCTTGCATGTGCACAGCCTCAGTGCTGCCACCTGCTCAGGTGGCAGGACTGTCCTTCCTGCTCTGCCTGTGCAGGCTCTGCTGCAGTGCAAGCTCTCTGCTGAGCTGAGCATCCCCAGAATAACCTGCTGGCAGCTCTGTGTGCTGATGGCTGTCCCCGTTCATGCATGTTCTTCTAGGAAAAGTTGCTGCAGTGATTTAGACAGTGAAAAGCTTGTGGGTAGGGAAGACCCTCTCAAAGTCTAAGGCTGAAGGTTTAAAATACACTCATTTCTTCTGGTATTATGAATCTGGCCTTAGGAAACACTACTTTGAAGGACTTCCTGCATGGAAAACCATTTAAAATTAATTACATGAGCAGTATAAAACTGTGGTCCCAGTCACTTACTCTGCTGCATTCCACTCTCGCTGTAGTTAAATGAAGATGACTTAGGGGCAGGCAGCAGGGTGTACCTTGAAAAGAAATTTTTCCTGAAAAATCTTACTGCATAACTTGAAATGCATTACTACTTTCCCTTAAATCAAATATTAGTGTTGTAAGGCCTAAAGTGAGACCTTACAGTTGTGAACGGCAGAGGGAGTTAATCACTGGAGCATCACATTTCCTGTGCAAGCATTAAGGGACACTGTGCAGTATGACTGGCTTGCTAGTTTTAAAGATTTTTCATTAGAAAATGTTCAGCAGAGAATAGATTAAACACACTTAGCTCCATTCCCATCAAATCAGGGACAGTGTTTCTTTTAGTTTCTGCTTTACATTTTCCAGAGGACACATGGTTTTTCTGAACAGTGTACTTTACTAGGTTGTTTGCTTTTTGGGCAGCCAGATACTGAATGAGACAGAGTCTTAGGTTGTACTGACATCCTAAAATATATCCTGGACTAAATTGCAGAGACAAGTAGATTCATGTGGTGGTGAGGGAACATTTGTCTTAATGAACATAGTAGCTATTTTCCAGCAGACTGTGGACTTTATTTAATGTTTCCCTTTGTTTGCAAATGTTCTGCAGCAGCTTACCAAGGATTGCTGTGGCCTATTTCCCATTCCCTTGTCCTGCCCCAGCACTGACCCCTCTGTAACCTGGTTCAGGAAGCTGAACCAGACTGAAGGCTAATCGTTCTGTTTCCGTGGGATTTGTTGGTCAGTTTAGCTCCCTGCAGTGACTTACTGGCAGGTCATATGAGCCCTGCTGTGGGATCAGGCTTGGCAGGACTGGGAAGCCCTGAGCAAAATTTTGGGTGTTCTGGAATTCTTCTGATCTGGGTTTCAGTGACACTTTAGCACTGAATTTCTAAAACATATTTAGGGTTTCTGCAGTGTATTGTGCTTATTCAGTGATGCTGGTTGCTGGTGTTTGACCCTTTTTTTTATCCTTTTTTCCTAGTCCTCATGTGGTGAAATACTACGGCAGCTATTTTAAGAACACAGACCTGTGGATAGTCATGGAATACTGTGGCGCTGGATCTGTGTCTGACATTATTCGGTTACGAAATAAAACTGTAGGTTCTTTCTCTTTTGAATGTATGGATGGGAATGTGGGTGTCCAGCAGCTCATGGAAGCTGTTTAGTTAGGGCATAATTCTTAGCATTCAGTGCCTGACACAACCATTGGCCATAACTTGATATGCAAGTTATTTGTTCCTCTGAAAATGAGAAAACTGATTACATTGAATTTTGGTTATCTGGATGATTTAATTGATAGAGCAGGTTTTGGTGTATTGACTTTCCTGAAAACCCAGATTGATTCCAAGTAGGACCCTACTTCACCTTTTGGTTATTACAGGATAAGAATTACTAGTTGAGGGAGGATTATGGATGTGAAATGTGGCAGTGTGTATATTTATGCTGGTTGTGATCTAATTCTGCTGCATAGTGCTGTAAGTCACTAATTCCCCACTGTATGGAACCTTTAATAAAGGCAGTTAAGTAGCAATTAGTGAATCTCAGTAAAATACAGACCAAAGCACCATAGTGCTGTGTCTCAGCCCTGGTATGTTGGCAGTAACTCTTCCCTTCTTCAGCTCACAGAGGAGGAAATTGCTACAATAGTGCAATCAACACTGAAAGGACTCGAGTACCTGCATTTTATGAGGAAAATACACAGGGACATCAAAGCTGGAAATATATTGCTAAATACAGAGGGACATGCTAAGCTTGCTGATTTTGGAGTGGCAGGACAACTTACAGTGAGTAAAACCAGGGTGGCTGTGTACATTTCAGTTCACCTTTCTAATCTGTGTGTGTGTGTGTGTGATGGGGTTGTGGAGATGGATAAATTGTTCATAGCTGGTTTTCAACACTTTGCATCAACATGAGATGCTAAACCAGCAGCAGATTAGAGTAGATCTTCCTCCATGGAAGCTGTTACAACTAAGTAATGGTTTGCAATAGCATTTGCTGCTTTTTTTGGGATACTTTTAAATTCTGTGAGCACGTTTTAATTGTTCTTTGCAGACTTCCGTATTCTGGTCTTGCTGAGTTGAATAATCTGCATGTGTGCAGGATAATTAGGGTGATAATTCATTAATGACTTTTTGTGGCTAATACTGTTGCCATTGTCTGGATCTTTATCCTTCTCAGGACACCATGGCAAAGCGGAACACAGTCATAGGGACCCCATTTTGGATGGCTCCAGAGGTGATTCAGGAAATTGGGTATAATTGTGTGGCAGACATCTGGTCCCTGGGAATCACTGCAATAGAAATGGCTGAAGGAAAGCCACCCTATGCAGATATTCATCCCATGAGGGTAAGGACTGTGGCCTTAAATACATTGCTATATGGGAAAGGTTTGATATTATAGCTGGCTGAATCACATATCAGCATCCAATCTTGCTTTTAATGTATAGAACAAGTTGTTTTCTGTCAGTTTTGTACTGTTGGTTAAATAAAAAACAGATATTTGTCAAGAAGAATATGCATGGGAATACAAAAAATCACAATCCTCTTCTGTTAAGACATAGCCGATGCTCTGTGTTGGACAGGGAGGATATTTTCAGCTGTGTTATCCAATGTGGGTTTTTTTTTTTTTAATGCAAGCACAAATTTTAAAGACTGGAAAATGTCACATTCACACTTTTGGGGCATATAATGGCTCAGCCAGGTGTGAACACCTAGAGAGAAAAGTCTGTTTTCCTGCTGCTTGATCCCTGTGAGCAGATTTTTGTGTAATATTGGCACAAACTCTTCAGAGGCAGCACCTTGAAATGTCCACTGTTCTTTAGTACCAGCATGTGTTTGGGTGTATTTATGGTGAATTGTTGGTTTTAAGCTTTGTTGTGGAAACCTGAAATACTCTTCTGCTTTCAGGCAATTTTCATGATTCCTACCAATCCACCTCCAACATTCCGGAAACCAGAGCTGTGGTCAGACAATTTCACAGATTTTGTGAAGCAGTGTCTTGTGAAGAGCCCAGAGCAGCGAGCCACTGCAACACAACTGCTGCAGGTCTGCCTTTTCTTAGAAGAACATAAACTCTGGGGGAGGCTTGCCCAGGGTATGCTGTGCTGCTCACTATAGATTTTACTTTTTAATAACTCATTTTAAAAATCTCACACTCAACTTCAACTTTTCAGTTCTTCTCTAAGAATCAATCTGACTTCAACTTCCTTTGTCTTCTCTGGGTTGTTTTTGTTCTGGCTTTCAGAGTTTGTTTTTGGTTTGGTTTGGATTTGTTGTTTTACTTTCCCACGAGTACTAGCCAAGAAACTGTCTCTTAAAACACAAAACAGGGCAGGCTAAATGGAAGTGGTTGCTCAGAGTGTTCCAGGCATGGTTATGGTCTGTGTAATTGGTTCTTGACAGCTAAGCTAAGGAAAGAAGTAAGTAGAGCTGTAGGAGGTGAATGAGCCCAAGGTCTCACATCAGTTGTGCCCTTGGAGCTTGATCTTTTTTGGAGGGGTGGAAAGTCTAACAGAACTGGATTTTATTTTAGTAATGTTTCAAGTTAAACCTTAATATTATTTCAAGTAGGCTATAGTAACAGAGTTTTACTGTTCTATCCTGCTTTGGATGCAGTGCTTATTTGTTTTGAAAATATTTCACAGCATCCATTTGTTAAAAGTGCTAAAGGAGTGTCAATTCTGAGGGACTTGATTAATGAGGCCATGGACATCAAGCTGAAGCGCCAAGAGGCACAGCAGCGTGAGCTCGACCAAGAGGATGAAGAAAATTCAGTGAGTATTTAACAGCACGTGTGGAAAGTCCAAACTCTTGCTCCTTTCAGAAGGCTTAACTGCTTGGGGTTTTGCTTTTGCAATATTTTGTCCAATTGCCAATGGATTTGACTTAGTTCTGGAGTTTTCTGCTTTATGATTGTGTAACTCAATGCTCAAGCTGTGTTTGGGTGGGACAGACAGCATGTGTTGGGTACTGTTCACCTTACAGTGTAGCTTGAGAGCTGAGATTGAGTAGGGCTACAAAGTGCTGTATGCAGAATAGATTCATTTTCCCAGTTGGATTATAATATCTGTGCAGTAGTGAGAATTTTTTCATTGTAGATTCAGGTCTTAGGCTGCTCTCTTCATGTAGAATAATGATATAATCTCTGATGCCCTGTGATATAAGTCTGTTGTGTTTTACTATTGTGCTTTAGAACATCCCTTATAGAAACTTTCTTCTAGACAAGAGCAACCAACGAAAGCCTGAGGTGAGGGCATGGGAAGTGTTTAGGGGTTGCTGTGAATTTCAGTTTGGCTCTTTGTTTCAGTGGTTACAGCATGTGAGTTTGGGAAGCATGTTGAAAGCTGGTTTTTGAACCTCTGCCTGCTTCAGCCTGAATAAATGAAATGGGCAACAAAAGTCATTGTATGCCAGCCCTGCTCAGAGGTGGCCCTTGGGCAGCATGGTCCTGTGCTGAGCACATTGTGCATCTGGTTTTGCAGTCTAGGACTGGATATTTATTCAGTGTGGAAGTAACTTTATTGGTCATGTTGCCATGATGTCAATTCTACGAGTACTGTCCCTACCCTGAGTTTTGTCTTTGCCATCCCCTCTTCGTTTCTGACTGACCTGGGATCGCAATGCTGAGAGGTGGTGTCTGTGTAGTGGTGTTGGGTCTTCTCTGTTGGTCTGTGTGTTTTCCTGAAGCTTCTCTACTTGGTGCTAGCAGGAAAGCTTCCCAAACACTTCCCAAGTGGTGTGAAACTTCTAATGTAGTTCTTTATTAAATGATATGTAGCTAACAGATTTATTACTTCCTATCACCCACTCAACTCCACACAAAATTAATTCTCATGTTAACATCTTGTGTAGTTTTCTCCTCTTTTGCTGCTGGTTTTGAGGTTGGGAATTAAATTTTACAGACACTCTTGACACAACAGGTAAAAAGCTGGGGACACCAGAACATGGAGAGGTGACTTTTCTCTTTCCATGGCATTGAGATGGAGTATTACAGCTTAATGTGCAATACCTGTGTGTTTTCCTCCTAACACTAACACAGATCAGCAAGGCCATGGTCACATAAAGAATGTGAACTTCATCCTGAGAGCAGACCATGAGCACCTCATCTAAGTGAGATGCCTAGAAACTCTCTTGTAAACCTAGAAATGGACGTCTGTTCATGCAGTTGGATAGCTGGTCCACATTTCCAAGAAACCAAATGGATTGTGGAAATCTTGACCCTGTTCTTCATTAAATCCTAGTCACAATAGACACTTAGTGAAGCACACATCACCTGATGAAACTGCCACCTAACATAACTGCCAGGACGTTGTTCTGCCAGAGTTTGGTTTAAAGAGGTTGTGTTTTCCTACAGAATCAGTCTCCGACTTTCCAGACATTGCTCATGGGCCTTCACCACCATCACTAAAATCTGTTTGTGGCATGTTTGAACAGGAGGAGGATGAGACAGACTCAGGTACCATGGTGAGGGCGAGTGGGGATGAAACTGGCACAATCAGAGCTGTGAACACCATGAGTGATGGAGCCAACACCATGATAGAGCACGATGGCACCCTGGAGTCCCAGCTGGGCACCATGGTCATCAACACCGAGGAGGAGGAAGAGGAGGAGGAGGGCACCATGAAAAGTAAGGAAGCATCTCTGACATTTAGAATATTACTTCAATCTTTGTGTGGGCTGTGATGTGTATTCCTAACCTGCTTTGATATTTTTGCTAGATTATTGTGGTTGTAAGGAGCCAAAGCTCTTAGGTCAATGCCCTGTGGCAGTAGAGAAACCTTTCTAGGTCCAGGTTTCAAGCCATGCTTTGTAGTCTTGCACTTGGCATAGCTGAAGTGCACAATTTCCACAAGCTTTTGTGTTAATGAAATAAGATCTGATTCTAGCTAGTAGTTTGGAGATGTTTTCTTATCAGTTCTATTTTGCTGGATTTGTATTTTTCACAGAATGTAGAGGAGGATTGTAACAAGGGGTTAATCACAAAAAGTGTGTTGTTTTAGATGATGACCTGGCTTGTGAAATCAGTAAGTCTGTTTTAGGAGTGATGCATTCAATGAAGATTTTTCCAAACTTTGATAAACATGATTCAGCACATTAAAACCCAGAGGTGTCAGTTCGTGTAGCAGCTTGGGGCAGCAAAGAAAAAGGTCAGTCTAGCAAGGTGGATGGATGCTTAGAGCAGCTAAAATGTCATCCAAAGAAAGTGACATTTCAACTGGATTAAATAAACCTGGTGAAGCTGCAGTTTCTTTACCAACAGACTGCACTGATAGTTTGTCATCATCAGTGTGTACTGTTCCATTTCATGGCTCACAGTATCAGAGGTTTTGCTGTCTGGTGCTCTTGCACTGCCACACTGTGTAAGTAAAGCACCTTTGGAGTTTATCTTCGGTGTTTGGCATGTGCTTATCTTCCCACTATCTTTTTGAGGCTGCAGTGCTTGTAACTCATAAGCACCCAGTGCTGTCTGTGGTGTTCAGAGGCTTGAGGAGATGCCTTTGATAGAGTCTCTTTAGCAAGGACATGCTGTGGTTTTGAGCAGAATCAGTGATGAGAATGCAGCGATGCCTTTACCACAGGGCAGTCTCTACCCTCCAGAGGGAGCTCCACAACAAGATCTGACACCTCCAGAGCTCCATGACTGGAAAGTGGAATTTTTATTTTAAACCCTCCTTACACTTCAGGCTCCTTGAAGACTCTCTGTTCTTCAGCTGCTGCTGTGTTCCCAGCCAGGTGTGTGGCAGAGGTGCTGCAGAAGGTGTTTGGAGGTCCTGGAGGGGTGGCTGGCACAGGGACCACTCCATGGCAATGGACTTCATACCCTGTGAACCAACTCTGCTGCAGGTTCTGCTGCATTTTGCCTTGCAGATTCTAGCAAATCTGATATTTGTATTTCCGATATCTATACCTTAACACCCTTTTCTCCTCCTCCTTGTGTAGTGTAACTCTGAAATGCTGCCTGCTGCACAGAGCAGTTCTCAGTTTGGTTTGGGAATGCAAGGCAGTGGCACTGAGCAGCTTGCCCTTCATGAGAATTCCCTGCAGCTCCATTTTTTATCTTGCCATTTACATAGTCATAACATTCAGTTAAATGCATTTAGCCCCAGAGCTCATCAGCCTGCTGCAGAACCCTCTGGAGAAAGTGCTTTTTTTGTTATCTTAAATATAAACATAATAATGCTGTATGAGAACAACTGTGTTTTTAGGAGCTTCATTGAATCATATTTTTAAAGGCATCTGTATATTTTTTGGGAGTTTGTGTTATGACTCACAATAGAACCTATTTTTAAGTTAATAAAAAACTTCTCTTTTGTTTTTTACATGGAATTATAGTTTCCCTAGGTGTCCTGGGCTTTTTAACTGCAGGTTTCTGAAGTTGTGTTCTAGCCCTTTTTTCTAATTAAAAAAATAAATCTGTGTCCTAAGTAGTTTTTTGTTTGGTTATATTTATTTTTAATGTAAAAAGTGTGTAAAGTGTTTTATTTCAGTGTTTTATGGATAGGATTGTCTTAGAAATCTCTAGCAAACAACTTCCAATACCTCTGAAAGTGCAAACAACTTCCAGCAGACTTGAAAGTGATTCTTGCATAAATCAATTTTTGACTTCTTAGGCTCAGAGGAATCTTAAATGGCAGTATTTTACGTTGTAGGGGAAGTTTTGTTTTGCAGTCAATTGAGCTGTAATTGTGTTTGCTTAAATTCTTTCATTTGCTTGGCTTTATTCTGGGCACTCAATATAAATAGTCAGGCAGCATTTAAAATGTCACTGTGACGTTCTGTTACACATTCTAAAAGCACTCAAGTGATTGCCTGAGACCGCAGATACTAAATTGTGCTGCGACACATTTTACTTCTAAATCGATTGCTGAAAGATTACTTATGGATTGCAGTTAAACTATTCCAGGAAAACTTTAAATGTAGCTGGAGAACTATAGATGAGCAATGATTTGTAATAACAGACATTTCTGTTGTGCTTGAGAGCTGGAATAACTTTTGAGCTGTTAATATGTCTGGAAATGTCCTTTTTAAATTTTTCTGTGAGAGAATATATAGTGCTAGTAAACAGTGAAGCATTTTTTACTCTTTATGCTTTTACTCTTCCTTTTTCTGCTTTACTTGCTATACTTGTTTAGATAGTGGAATCTTGGCATGAATTTCTCTCTTTGATTTAAAGAGTGGAACATAATTTTATGATAATGTTGCCTTCCTTGAACACTGCATTATGATCAGGTCCAAGTGAAATTGGATCTACTTTGTCTAGTACTATAGTCTGCCTTATTTTCTCTGTTAAAGTACATCTTGTTTGTTTAAGCACCAAATAATTGGTGAATTATATTGGAGAATGCAGAACTGCCAGAAGCAGTGTGAGTTGGGCTGTCTGGTGTTTGGGTTGAGATGAATGAGGAATCTGGAAAGGGGAAGGATTGTGGGTGTGGGGTTTTTGTTCTTGTGGCACACATTCAGTATAGTGTCTGGTGTAGAGGTAGACCAGAAGCTTTAGTAACACTGTTGTCTCTACCTTGATAATGTGATGTACTGGTAAAAATTCTTTAGAGTGCAAATGTTCAAAATAAAAAAAATCCAGGCTTCATTCTTACACAGTTTGAGGTGGCTTGGGTTTTGTTGTGCTTTTACCATGCCCACACTGCTGAGCATGGTTGTGTCATTTTAAAAAATATTTCCCCTTTTGAGGGGGAATTGGGCTTCATTAGCAAATTAAATGAGCTAAGATGCAAACTTGGCAATTTCCTATTTGAGAAATGATTCAGAGTAGGCTTGTCATCTTGGTGGCTGTGTGAGACATCCAGTGGGTCACACTTAAACCTAAGCCAGAGAAATGTTTCTGCCAAGACTCAGGAAACATTTTTTCCCCATGAATTAACCTGAGATTTTTCTCATAAAGCAATGACTGCAAAACCTGCAGTCTGAGCTGCAGAATGAGAATGGGTGGCAGGTGGATTATGTGATTGCATTAATATTGTAATTGAGTAAAGTATTAGTGGTGTATAGCTGAGGTAGCCATAGATGGTAATATCTTTAGTTGTCCAGAAAAGTGCAGTGACACGTTATCCAGATTGCTCATGGAGAATAACTCCACATCTTGTCAGGATTTACATCATGTGTGCATCAAAGATACTGGCCAACGGTTCTTGTTTTGCCTCTGGTTTTCTCCATGAACAATAATAGCTCTTTGCAGCAGCTTCCCACTACTTAGTGTTATTAATGTCCAGTGGTGCAGTTCTGTGTTTAAAGCAAATTGTTCCATTTAGTCATAATTGAACCATAAAACACTTCCAGCATTATGCATTTAAATAACATGCTGCTTATACAAACTCCTGCATTGATTAAATTGTTCTCAAACTGTAAGAATCATCCTACTGCCACTCTTGGGATGTGGAGAATACAAATCTGCACAGAGAAATGCTCCTGTTGCTTTTTGACTTTTAATAGCAGCCATGCTGGCAAGCTTGACATAGGCAGTGGCCAACAAAATTTGCTTAAGAATATTAAGCTGTGTGAACATGCAGACAGCGTTTCTGAGGGATAGGAGATGTTGTTTGTGCTGCCATTTTGTTGTGGGGTTTTTGCTGTGTGTTTTGTTTTTCTTTTTGAACATTGGCCCTAGTAATTGAAATGATGGCTCTGTGCAGGCCAGAGAATGAAGAGAAGTTAAATCTAGGATCTAAGGGGAAAGGCTTGTCTACCTTTGGTTGCCCAGCATATTTGACAAAGCTTCATTGACAAGACCAAGTTAACTATCTGTTTGTCTTTTCAGAGATACTGAAATTGGAGAAAGAGTGTATGTGTTTAACAGCGCTATTTTTGCTGGTTTTAGAAGTTTGTAATTGAGTATTCCTGTATTTAGTAGGGTGGGGGATAGAAAGTAGGTTTGGGTTTTTTTTTTCTCACAGAAGCATTCTTCTTGGAAAAGATGGGAGGTCCTGAGATGGTAAAGATGGGAGAGTCCTGAGCGCTGTACAGGAGGCAGTGTGCTTAGGAGACTCAGCCAAGGGACAGAATAATAGTAAATCACTTAGTAAGTACATCTCTGTCCCATGAACATTTTTGCATTTGCACATACAGGCAGACTGGAGCCTACCTGTCTCTTCTAAGAATAAACTCCCCACTGGATCAAAATAAATCCTGGAGAAAGCCTTACTCCTAAGCAGGAATAAGAAAAAGTGTAAACTCTTAAATTCTTTCATTGCAGAAGTTCAAAACCAAATTTGTTTCTACCAGCAGATTTTCCAGCTTCAGGGGAAAAGAAATGTTCATTGCAATGTTGTTTTCTGCTCTCTCTAGATAAGCAAATGAGTTTCTGGCTAATGAATAGAAAGGGAGTGAGGAAGTGCTTACTTGGTTCTGTGCCATCTGGGGAGCCTGAGCTGTCACCCACAGGTGCTGGATGTGAAGACGGCATCCCTGCTGATGAGTTTGTTTCTCATTAAGATTTATGAGGAGCTGAGCCAGAGGATGCAGAGTAGGAAATGTTCACTTCTTTCTCAATGCACCTTCACATCTCGCTGCCTGCCACGTGCTGTGGCTGCTGGACTCAATTAGCAATTCAGGCTAATGAGGTGAAAGACATGAGGTGGCCACTGAAAATCTGTGATGGAGGAAAAAAGCTGCTCTATATTTATACTCATGTCTGAGATTTAAAGCAGAGCAGATATAAAAGGAGGAAACCTGGCCTTAAGCACCCTCAATTACTGTGAGGATTTCCTCCCCTATTTTTGGAAGGGCTCTCACTGTAGATGTTACAGCTTTGGGTGAGTGTTAGTGCTCTTCTCCTTAGATGTCTTTCACACCTTATTCATTAAGAGATTTGGGTTGATTTTTATGTTCATTTAGGAGTTTCTTATTAATAGCAGAACCTGTTGGGAGTGTTTTGGTTTGATTTAATTTAAGATAGGCCATAATTATGGGGAGACTTGTCCTCATAAAGAGATAAAAAGTGTTACGTGTTCTGCTTTTAATATGAGAAAATTTCAGCTCCTCTTGCCATGGGATGAGCTTATTAACAATGGAGCAATTTTTGCTCTAGTTGAGTAATTTGACATCTCTCTGCTCTGCTGCTTAAAACGACTCAGTCCCTTCAGACTGCACAAATTATGCTGTCCAGCTGCTAAAGTTCATCTGTGATCTCCAAAAAATAGCCCAAAGCAAAGAAAACTGCAGTTCCATTTGAAATTTTATATTAATGAAGTGTTGCTTACACATGATGATCAGGCACTTCTTTGTGCATCCTAAGTATGTATTTTCAGTCTTAAAGCTACATAATTAAATATAAAGCAGTAGCTTACTGAGACTAATGAGGACTAAGGCTTAGTAGAGATTGTAGACTCTGAATTTTTGACAAATACACATACATGTACCAAGGATCACAGTTTAGTTCCAAATCACTCATGTAGTAATTGATCATTGTTGCTGATTCATGTCAGCTTCATTGTAAATTAATTTGTAGCATTATCTCCTGACTGTTCTGCAGCTCCAATTTTTGTGATATAGGGAGGAAATCTAATCATTGTGACATCAAGAACAGCTATTTAAGTATTAACTAGATAAACTGCCTTGAGTACAGTGCACACAAAATGTGTTCTTGAGGTTTTCTTACTCTCCCTCTCATGACAAGCTTTGTAACTCCAGAATATTCACCCTAGGTAGACCTTAGCAATCCCTTTCAAGAGGAAAGAATAATAAAACAACGATTCTTCTGATGTCAAGTTTGAGTAGAGAAGAATAATTTTAGAGAAAAGCAAAAATTTTAGTTTCATTGCTCAGCAAGCTTCTTCAGATAGATAGAAGGTCTTTGTAAATCTCCCTTTCTTTTTGAAAGCATCCTTTGAAGCTTGTAAGCTTCTGAAAATTTTCAATTGTGAGAGCTAATTTGACAAAATCAACGAAATGAGTCTTGATTTCTGGGACTAGATGATGGCAAATGATCTGATTTCATGGATATTCTTTACTGCTGGGAATGAAAAGTAAATCTCTTGCTGGTTTGATTGACTGGGCTGTTTCTTCTTTATCATTCTGCTTTCTCTGCAGCATCATATGGAAATGCAGATGACTTGGAGGCTCTCCATACCTTCTTTGTCATCTTTTGCTTCTTGTGAGGTGATTTTTATGCTGCAGTCAGCCCCTAAGACTGACCTATTCCATTCCCTCAACTATTCAGACAGGTGACATTTTTTGGAAAGGAGTGGATTGTTGTTCTGTTTTTGCCTTACAAGTTGCCCTTGCTGTAGCCTGGCAGAGGAGAGGATCCAGTGCTGGCTTCTTAAGAGCCCTGCCTGTACCTGTCAGTTGTCTTTTGGCTTTTCTGGGCTCTTTGAGCTTGCAGAGGGACTGTCACACTGTTTTCACACTGCCACGTGCAGCTGGACATTGCTTTCCAGTTCTGAAGGGTAATACAGAAATCGAAGTTTACAGGGACATTTGTTGTGCACAACTTAAAGCATTCTCTACCTTTGGACCCCCTAGTTTCACACCTTTTTCTGTTCTCACACACAACAGTACTGATGTTCTTATACTTTTTAAACATGACTGTAAAACTAGGCAACACCTGTGAGTTTTCCATGGAGATTTTCTGCTCTTCACAGGATGCAGTCTGAGCTCTGAGCAGTGCTCCCTGCTCTGCACAGCCACTCTGAACCTGCAATTCTGCAGTCAGCTGGACCAGGCCCAGCAGAGCTGTGGTGTTCCATTTGTGTAATTAATATAGCTCCTCAAAGATGACTGCATATCTAAATGATAGACCTTTAATGGCTCCAGGGAGCTCTCATGGCTCATCCTTATGAGCAACTCTTTAGATTCCAAAATAGATGCAACAATGAAGCCTTTCTTGTCACTGTGGGGTGACCTTCTCATAAAAGGCTCTTCTCCACCACAGTTGTGATCTCACTTTCTGTCAAATGTTCATATTTTAGCCTAACCATATAAAATTAGGAAGTTAAATGCTTTTTGGCACAGACACATTTGGTGCGGTGTCATCTTTCAGCAGCATCTGCTTCTGCAAATAGCAGTGATTGATTTTTGTCTTTGGCTGCCTGTTATCAAAATTTTAAAGATACAGTGGTGTGACTCTTGTGTTGAATTAATAGCAGGTCATCTTTGGAAAGATGACACTGCTGTTAAGTGCTAAGATTGGCGAAAAGAAATTCAGTCGTGCTGGGATGATAATTGATTTGGTATAATGTCTTTCTGTCTCTTTGAGTGTTTCTGTCCATCTTGCTGCATCCACACCCCTACAGAGATCACAGCAGCAACTAAAATTCCAGATATCTTAGATCTGCATCACAGCTATTTCTCCTTTTATATTGCCATCTTTTTTCCCCCCCATTTTTTGTCAGTTAGCAATCTCTGCACTAAGCAGCACTAAGATGCAGTGTTACGTGTTGACGTGTGGAAATGTACTAAAATTGGTGACTAAATGTACTTAAATTGGTGACTAAATATTGCTTGTGTTTGCAAGACCTGAGGTGCCTGCAGAGGGAGAGGTGTCTGATGTTGGGTGTGAAGAGTGTCACAAGAGCACTTGGGTGGGCAGGGAGCTGTGGTGCTCATCACTCTGATTCCCTGTGTGCAGTGGTCCCTCCCATAGGACAAGTGCAATGTCACATCTGGTCACATCTTCTTGCAAGGTCACTCCAGTCCCATTCTGTTGCACAACCATCCCTGCTGTGAAACTTTCTTCCTTTTGTTCAGCTGAGGTACCCTTTGCAGCATTACATTTCCCCTCATCCTCTCACTGGAAGAGTGAGGAGAACACACAGAAAGTTCATTGCTCTGCACTTCTGGAGAGCAGATTTTGGCCTTTTCAGGAACAAGCTTGGTAGAGTATCATGGAATAAAGTTGTGGAGATAAAAGGGGCCCAAAAGCTGGTTCATATCCAAGGCTAACTTCTTCCAAGCTCAGGAGCAATGCATCCTGATAATGGGGAAGTTGGGCAAAAATGCCTTGAGGATAAACAAGGATCTCCTGGACAAACTCAGCCACAAAAAGGAAACCTACAGAGGGTGGAAGCAAGGACAGTTAGCCTGGGAGAAATACACAGATTGTCTGAGCAGCCAGCAATCAGGTTAGGAAAGCTAAAACCCTGATAGAATTAAATATTACCAGGGACATCAAGAGCAGCAAGAAAATCTTCTATAGGTACATAAATTTCCCTTTTCTTCTTTTTATCACTGACTGCACTGAGCTGTGTGGTGCAGTTGACATGCTGGAGGGAAGGGATGCCATCCAGGGGAACCTGGGCAGGTGGGACTCTGCGCATCTCTTCTGCCAGGTGCAAATATGCAGATCTTGGTAAAACACAAGATGTGAGCAAATGAGTGTCATTATTTTAACTGACACTCTGGATTTAGCTCTGTTTTGAGTGAACAGTTTTTTAGAAAGTAAATAGAAAAGAACTGAATAAGCCAATGTCGCTGGAGTGAAACATTTGCTTTCATAGTCTCCTCTGCTGCAAACAGTAATCTTCAAAACAGAGCACAAACATGATTTATATTTTCTCTTTTTTTCTCCCTAGGAAGTCTGAATTACCAAGACCCAGGCTGGCTGTCAGTGAGCTGTGTACAGATTAGCCTGGCTAGTTAAGAATTCCTCTCTTTCTATGAAATTAGTTGGTGTTAAACATTGCCATGATTGTCCATAATAACTTACCTCCTGCTTCAAGCAGGCTAAGCTGCAGCAGAGTACAAGGGGTGTGTTTACTTCATTCTAAATAAATGTTTTATCACTCAGCAGTAATTGGATTGTGATTGTATTTCAGTAATTATTCCCAACAGCAGATCTGCTCTCCACTTCACAGACGTGTTCCCTGCCTGACCTTCATGCTGCTGGTCTGAAGGTGTCTTTCTTGATCTAATTATGTATGATTAGTTTTTTTAGTTTTGGTTTTTAAAAAAGGGGAACTACTGCCAGGGGTATAATAAATTGTCTTTGCTCCAGTTGTCATGTTGAAAAAGTATCAGCACTTCAGTTCATGCTTGAGCTTTTAGCTGGCCCTGGAGAGGCAGAACGATGCAGGGCTTTTTCAAAATGCATCATGACATTTAGGGCTGTGCAGAACCACATTTCTCTCAGTATCATAACCCAAATATCCTGCCAAGATTTCTCATACTTTGTAGAAATTTGTTCTGTATTTAACATGTCTACAGACAGATAATTTCCTAGAGTATCTTGTAGCTGACCAAGGACTTCATGCAATTCTCTGAAGTTCAGATAGAGTCTGCCAGGGAAGTTCTGGATCACTGGATAGCAATTTTATAAGCAAGAATAATATTCTGTGATTAAATCTTAATGAGTTTCCAGAGCAGCTAATATTTTTTCAAGAGGAAAGCGCTGCTGAATATCCTTAGAGAGGACTGTTTTGTGACAGCCTGCCTTCTGTAGAGATTCTTGTGGGAGAGTCTCTGTATTACACAGACCCTGCTAACCCATCACAGGACATCCCCTGTGTGCTTGTTTGAAGATCTAAACTCTTGGTTGGTTGCCTGCCTGACAGATTATATTTATTTCAAGCCTATGGCATTCAGCACTGAACTTATTTCAGCAGTCCAGACTTAGGCTGTTCTGATGCCATTTTCTGTTAACTCCAGCCCTCATCCTGCTTTCTGAAAATTATGGTTTCTGCATCACCTAAAACATATGTTTCAAGTATGAGTAACTTATTCTAGAGAACCTTGTGTTATAGAACAAAACCATTTAGTGGGTTCTAGTGCTTGCTTCCGTGCAGCTCTCAGGTTTTGGTGGAGCATTTCATCATTGACATTAAGCTGGGAGCAGCCTGGAGCTGTGTCTGCAGCTCTCATGGTCCTGTTAAAGCACATTTGCTGTGTAAGACTCTTCTGAAGGAATTATCTGTGCTGAAACTCAGGACAGCCCAGTTTAAGTGTGCAGAGCCTGGGCAGCATTGATGCTGGACTGGTTGCACTGCTGAAGAAATCTTCCCTTGGAGGTGCTGAAAGCCTTGTAACCTTGAATTGCTGTGAAATTAGATTTCATCTTTTCTTCCTGTTTTGGTTCTTTTTTTTTTTTTTTTTTTTTTTTTCTGTCTGTGTTGGGAATTAGCATTTCTATCCTCTCACATTTCATCACTTCCTTCCTTATTGTGCTGTCATCACCCTACAAATGATGCTACCCTCCCATTTCTTATTACCCCAAGTTTCTTAATTGCAGCCTAGAATTGAATGGTTAATCTGTATATCTGGCTTGTTTGAGTCTAAGTCTAAGCCTTTCTTCCACTAAGAAAGTTGGTTCAGAAGAGCTAATTTACAGAAAGAAAACTAGGGCAGTAAACTTGAACACCTACTGACTATTTATAATAAGAGGAAAAAAAAAAAGAAATTTTGCAAGCTAAATAAACCTTTCTACCCAAACAATATAGAAAACTTGACCACTTCTACCCAAGGCAAATTTTGTGGTATTTATAAGGTGTTTGTGGTCTTTGAAAGCCTCATTTTTCTGTTCTCAAATGGAAAGGTGAGTTTCTGTTTGTAAAACAGCACTGTTTATTTTTGAAGCTTGCTTTTTTTTTGCCAGGAATTTGGCTGGGATGAAAAAGCCCAGCCTGTCTTGCCAGCAGCTGTTCAGTCCTGGCATTCAGTGCATGAAGTTGGTTACCTGGGGTGTGCTGTCAGGGATGGATTGCAGGTCTAGAGGCCAAGGCCTCCAGCATTATAATCACTTCTGTGCTGGCTTTTCAGCTTTCCTTCTCCACTTTTCTCACTGTGCAGTCCATTTTATGATGGAAAAGCTGCTGAAAAATAGTATTTTAGCAAGTGCTTTAGCAGTACTGTGTGATTTAGTGTGTGCTAAAAAAATAAAATCACTTTTGAGCATGATGTAGGGCTGTATAACCAAAACTGTATTTTTCAAAACAACTATTTTTTTCTAATTTTTAATATTTCCAGGGAGGGATGAAACGATGCAGCCAGCCAGACCATCATTCCTTGAATACTTTGAACAGAAGGAGAAGGAGAATAAAATCAATAGCTTTGGGAAGAATGTTTCTGGCCAGACAAAAAATTCATCTGATTGGAAAGTACCACAGGATGGAGACTACGAATTTGTAAGTCTATACTTTGAAATTCAATCAATGTGACAATCTTTAAGAATTTTAGTCAGCTGCCATGAGATTATTTCTTGTTTTGACAGACTAATGGAAACTTGAGGAGGTTCTAATTGCTAATGCATTTGGATGGGGCATTCTGAAAAGCTCGTTTTCTTTATGTATTTCTCAGTAATCATAGCCAGTCATTATCTGTAAATGTTCCTTGTTTAAAAGCAAACAAAGGAATAAAAAGCCTGAGGACATGAAGGTATAAGCTGTCTTGCTTTAGTTCCCCATTATGCATTTTAAATTTAAAAAAAAAAATCCAGATGGCAGTCGGAAAATGCAAATCTTCAATGTGTAGTGTTTGACAAAGAACTATTGAATTTCCTTGTTTTTTTTCAAGCTTTGGTACTGGATTTTGTTTTATTATACAAACATCAAGCTTGTCTTCAGTTCACTTTCCAAATCCTTATTTTATTCTTCCTTCCTAAGGCTGGCGTGCTCAGAAGTTTCAGGAACTTTTCAGAAGCTCAAAGAAGGAGATATTGTCCATAAATTTGATTCAACTATTTTTTGTGTGTGTGTGTGTGAGGATGTAAAATTTCATGTTTGATTTCAAAAAGCCAGAAGATGCTGGACGTTGTTCCTTCCTCATTTTTCTGTAGTGATCTTTCACTACCGGCACTTTTTCCCTGTGTGCTCATGCTGCCCGTGGTTCAGGTTGTCACTCTGGCAGTAGCTGGTGACATTCACTCCACAAAGTGTGCAAAGCAAAATCCCTGTGCTGTTCACCACTCCAGGAGATGCCTCCCTTCAAGGCTGGAATAACAGCTGGAGCTTTTAATTCTGTTTCTGTAGACTCTATAGATTCACTGCTGTTGTTTTGTTGTCTTTGCTCCTGCTTGTTGGAGCCCTGGGCACTGAGAATTTCAGACTTCCTGTGCTGACAGGCACTGACTCCCAGGAAGGCACTGCTTTTGACCTGAGACCATGGAGGGCTTCCAGAATGTAATGATAGAACCTGCTTTGTCCTCACACAGGGCACCACTTTATCATGCTTTATCTTCTTTTTTTCTGCCAGAATCGGGATTAAATGCTCGAGAGACGGAATTTCGTGTTCAGACTCAGATATTTATTAATTCTTATCTATTTTACAGTGAGTTCTACAGCACTTCTTGCTACCAGGCTAAAAATGCTGATGTATCTCTCTGTCTACAAGACCTTTTAAGGGCCAATCTATCCAGTTAAGAAAGGACACCTAAATTACTTTTACTTTTAACCCAATAACCAGACACCCATCACCCACAGTGTGGATTTTTCTATCCAGTTAGAAAAGTACCACCTAGACTCGTGAAGAAGAAAGAAATCTCCACCCTAAAACCTCCCATCTTGCTTTAGCTGCTTTTCTTATTTTCTTATTCAGGCTGTAAAGAGCAGCTGAGGGGACCTCCTGCATTGCCTCCCTTGTAGCCCTTTGCACTAAGTTATCTTTGGGATAAAGCCACTGATAAATGTGTTTTGTGCAAAAATAACCCTCAAGCTGCCTGTGTCTCACAGGGACTCGGCCCAACACACAATTCCAGTCAAGTCAGATACTTCATTTATCTCATTCACCTCGTGCTGTACCTTAACTGAATGATAAACAATTGTTTTTCAATGAGTGGCATTTCCCAGGAGAGATGGGCTGCTTCAGAGTATCTGCAGAGTCCTTTGTAGTCTGCAGAGGATGGCCCAGGGGAAATTTGCTGTAATTATTTTACTTTCTAATTTGGTTGATAACAAGTTTAGCAGTGTATTTCCTCTGGCACCCTGGGAGCTCTAGGTGCAGGGTACACCCAGCCAGCACAGGGAACACAAGCAAAGGGCACTGCTTTTCCAGCGAGCAAGACCCACAAATATTTTTAGAACATGAAAAGCAACTCTTGCGGCATGTGTGACCCTGTTTACTGATTTCCATTACTACTGCAGTACTGCCATTCCCACTGTGCTGGAAGCAATAAAAGCAAACAATAAATTGGCCTTTGGGTCACCTTTGTGAAGGAATTTGTAGAAATTTCACTTGCCAGCTCTGTGTGTTTCTCTAGTTCAGTTGTGTATGAATGTACCAGCCTTGTACTTGCATGTGAATTTTGGAAAGAGCCACGTTTTTTTTTCTTGTAGGATGAGAAAATTGCTTGAAAGCAGCCTTAATAAATAACGTGGGTGTTTGTATAGCCCTTATCTGAGGGTTAGTAGCAAACTCATGTTGGATAATGTAGTCAAAGACTTAAAATCATGTATTTTTTCCCATTTGACTAAAAATTGATTGATTTGATGACTGTCTATGGGTAAAAGTCATGTTTATTAATGATTTATTAATTGAAAGCATCAATGTAATAAGCACTGTAGAATAAGAAAAAAAAAGGTATTAATCAGTTGTACCCAGTGCATCTATCCTGGACCTGCCTGCAGCTAAAACTTCTGCATTGCCAAAGGTTTGAGCAGCCTTTTTCCACAGTTTGCAGCATTCCAAGTAGAGATGTGATCAGTGAGATGCCAGGTAAATATTAGTTCCTCTGGGCCTTAAGAAATGATTGAAATATTATTGTTTTCCTTTCTGCTGCTGCAGACTAGATAAATATACCTTCTTTTCTGTATTCCTCTCTCTCCTGTGTGACTAGCACCTGGAGTCTCCTGTCTTCCGAAAAAAATAAAAAAAAAATAATAATAAAAAAATAATAATAAAAAAAAGGCAATATTAAATTACAAAATATTTTTGCTCTTTTTTTGCCTGTGGCAAAACCATTTGACCTTTTCTTGACTAACATTGCTCTTCTGAAGCAGGCAAATAAGACACTATTTATATCACAATGGCAATGTCACATTAGATGAGGGTTAGATTGAGTCAACCCACTGCAGAGCTAAAATCTCAGAGATCCTGCTCTGAAAGGTGATGAACTCCATTCCTCCTAAATGTGATTCTCTGGCTGTGTTCTGGTTGTGATCAGAGATGGCATTAATCCAGAGTATTTCTAGGAAAGTATTTCCAGCCTTGGATTTCTGAGGTAGAAGTTGTTATTAAATGATTAGTCAGTGCCTGATGCTGTTAATGTTTATCCCCTCTCATGTTTGAACAAGGAATTTTTAAGCCCTGGTTGACTGCAAACAATATTTTCAACAACATTATGATTTATTTAACATAGGGAGAGAAATAATAATTGTGGGTAAAAATTCTTGTTTTTAGGAAGAATATAACAAACTCCAGCAGGAGATTGCTGCAGGGGTAGGCTGATAATGGGCAGGGTGCATTGTATGGATAATTCCTAATTGCCATAATCAGATCTCAGCATTATTGTAGATGCATTTAATTTTGCCAGTGAACATTAGTCACATGCTGTTGCACAGACTTAATAATGCTAGAAGATTTGTTTACACAATGTCCTACATTTTTTCACTTTAATCTTTCAGTAGCACTGTAACATATAGGAAAATTAGTTGTGTAGTGTTCCCTGCCCTTAGACACAACAAATCCTTTATTTATCCCTATTTTAAAAGCCTTTTTACTGCAAGTCAGTATTCTAATATCACTTGTGGCTAAAGTAGAATCACTTGTTTTTATTCTGGCCTTGCTTGAAAGGCCCTCAGTGTTGCCAAACCCATTGTGGCACATATTTGTGGATCAGCCAGTCATGAATATTTTGTATTACATCCGTAATCCTTTTATTAAAAGCCTGTTTTGTTAACAAATTATCAGGTGCCAACCACTCCTGGCTTATGGGAGCTGTGACAACACTGAAACCTTATCAATTTTATTTTGTAAGTGTGGTTCCACAGGCAAAAATCAGTGGCACTTGGGCGCTTGTCAGTCTCAAATTTTGCCATTATGATGTGACTGTGGATTTTTTTAATACCTGTAGTGTTGAGCTTATTTTTTGCTATCATTCTAAGTCATAGTTTTTTCATTTATCAGTGAATTTTTGCTGTCCAGTGAGCTTGGTTTGGATGTGAAGTAAAGTAGGACACAAACTTCTAACAGAGATTAGGGCAAGAGTGCTGCAGGACATCAGGTCTTCATGGAATTGGAGCTGTTTGCTCCAAGGCTTGCTTTGGTTGCAGCCCCTGTGTATCTGCCAACACTCCTTGCCTGTGTGAGGCTGCCTATTGAGAGCTGGATTGGTGCAGATGCCTTTCCTTACTCTGTGCAGCCCTGGCAGAGCAGCAGGAGGGAGGCTAAGCCATTCCCCTGTAGGACCTCCTCGTTCTCTGACTGCCAGTCTCCATCCTGCTGAATCCATGCTGGAAGGAAGATAACAACCAGAATCAAGGCTTGTGTCTCTTTCTTAAGAAATGGGCTGCTACTTTTGGGACAACCCTGATTTTCTTGCACCTGCAGGGTCTTGGTGAGTCAGACCTTTCCCATTCCTGCAATTATTAACAGCTCTAATGTGGGTCCATCCTTCTCTCTCCTTGGATCTGCATTCACAAGTTCTCTCACTGAAGCAGAAATACTTTGGAGCAGAGCTTTGAAGTAGAGCTTAGAAAAATAAAACTAGCATACGCCCTTGAGAATGTCAGGCTTTAAGAGGTGGCCAGTTGGTCAGATTTCTGTGCAAGGTGGCAGTGGCCTGTGGTCCCAGTGCCATGCCCCCTGCAGTCTGCTGAGAGGGAAGCTGTTTCACTCTGTTTGTCCATGCTGGGAGTGCCATTCCCTGTGTTAGCTCATCTTTCAGCTCCCTTTGTGCAGTGTCTCGCTGGCTGCTGATGGGAATTCCTTTGGACAGGAAAGATTGCTGTGATTTCCCTGGGTTCCAAAACAGCCTTCATCACTTCTCAATGCACGGTGTCATCTGTTCCTCTGCTGCTGGGGAGTGCTGTGGATTATGAAATTTTTCCAGGGCAAAATAAAGAAGGATGAGCAGGAGGTGTTAATTGCCTCTAATTGGGAGGAAGAATGCAAGAAGAGCTCATCAGCTGCCAGTTCTTTCAGGGCTGCACAGGCAGAGCCTCCAGGTACAAGCAGCAGTTCTTCCCTCCACAATCTGCCTGCCAGGGATGGGCAGGGAAGGAGCTTCCCTGAGGTGCAGGATTTGTGGGATCACACCCAGCTCTTCCCCCACCTGTTGATCTCTTTCCAGTTGTTTGACCTGTTGCTTCCAAAGTGCTCAGGCCACAATTTGCTGTCCATATGTGACTTCTCTGTGGAACATGCTCCTTAAAACAGACCAGTGATGAAATGAGACACTATCATTTCAGAAATGTCTGTACACCACTTGCTGTGGTCTCTGGTTCTGTTGGCTTACCCTGAGTCCTGCCCAGGGCTCCTTGGAGCTGGAAGCTGTAGGAGTTGGATGCTGGCTCAGTGGAACAAAGGAGGGGACCATAGAAACCTATTTCACACTGGGAATTGAAGTTTCTTCAGATAAGAGACAAAGCAATGTCTAATAAGTGGTTGAAGCAAAACATCAAGAAAACACTTAGAAACTGGACTTAATTAAATTTTAAAAGTATATTTTCATATTTTGGAACTCTTAAATTACCTGCATTGCAGGAGTTGGTATCACAACTGCAGTCTCCTTCAAATATCTGAATAATTGTCCATTTGTGATTATTTGATAGGGTACTGTGATATTTTCTCTGTATATCTGTAAGCAGCTTCTAGCCAGGGCTTTTAACAGCTATTGCTTGGATTTTTCTTTTTTTATAAGTATAATGTAGATAAAAGCAAACCTTCCTCTTCCCTGAGTGAAGGTATAATTCTTTTTCTTGAAGCAGTAAAGAAAAAGAAAATTTTCTGTTCACTGGAGACAGTGTATTATGCTGATCTCACCTGGGATATTCTGTTATTATTTCACATCCTCATTTCTGTGCTTCTACTTAGTAGTTTAAAATGTTACATTGGAAATAAATAAATAAATACGTTAACCCATTTCTGATATTTGTACCAGCAAAAAAGGAAAGTGTGTTGGTCGGATGGTGTCTTCAGCTTGTTTAGCCTGAACAAGAGGATATTTGTTTGCAGTGAAAATGTGAATGTGAATCTGTTTCTTTCCAGTTAGACAAATTAGGTATTGGTGTGATAGAAAGAAATTGAAGTTGCTGAAAAGTGTATAGAAAGGTGAATTCTGTCACAGCAAGGCTGCCAGAGCACTAGGATCATGGCATATTTTTTATATTCTTATTTATATTTTATTTTCTTCTATGTTTATATTATTCTGTAATTTTTGGGTAGACAGCAGCCTGGCAGTGCCTGCAGTTCAGAATCTGCTTGTGTGTGTCAAGTGTGGTCCAGGCAGGGAGGATCCAGGCACGAAGGATTGCAGTGGGCTGGAATCCAGGCCAGGGAAGTGCAGTGAGGATCCCCTGGAGCACCAGGTGCTGCTCAGACTGGCGCCACCCAGCCACAGTCACAGCTGGAATTTTGGGTGCAGGGAACTGCAGCTCTGCTGCTCCCATGTGCAACAGTTGCAGGGAACTGCATCTCCTGCTGCTTCCCTGTGCAACAACTGCAGAGAACTGCAGTTCTGCTGCTCCCCTGTACCCTGTGCAACACCTGCAGTTCTCGTGGCCGTGGCTCAGCACAGCTCATTCCCTCTCCCAGCCCTGCTGAAGAATGGCTCATCCTGAAACCATCTGTTTCTCTCACTGGAAGTGATTTATAGGGAGGAACTTTGGAGGGCAGGTGATTTATTGCTTATCAATAACAGTAAACACACGCTGCTTTACAATGACCAGAGTCTCTAATTTATTGCATTCTGTCTGTGAAGGTGTCATTTGTCTTGTGAACAGCTTGTTGTCTCCCAGTACCTGGAACATTCAAAATCTTTGGTTTCTCTGAACATCCTTTTGGATAGCATTTGTTAGCAATCTAATATTGATGCTTTATAGCTGTACTACCTTTTGTCCTTTTAGAAGTTCAATAAATTAAAAACTTGAGAGTATTTGCTGTGCAGTTGCCAGCTTTGAAAATGATGGCAGACTGAATAATTGGCTCTTATTTTGCTGGAACTAGTCTTTGGGCCTTTGCTAGCAGTAGGAGGAAGGCATGCTGAGGATACAGGGTTAAGGCAGATGCTAGGAATACTTGCATTATATAGGAAACCTGCTGATGTGTGACTTTTTATAATTTATCATTTTATAGTGTTTCCTGACTTTGCTGTGATCCTCTTAGGTTTATCTTCTTTTTACTTCTGCCTTTTCAGCAGCTTGGTACAGGTGTCAGATGCAGGCCTCTGCACTAATCTTTCTGCTACTCCTTTCTCCCAGCCAAATTACTCAAGTGAGTCATTTGAGTTGGTTACTGAGACACCAGAAGGCTGTCTGCTTGGACAGGAGCAAAAAAAGCTGCATTAGAGTGTGCACATTAGTAGGTCATTTATAAGGCATTACTGAAAATCATATAACCTTGTGACTCCTATTGAATTATTACGGAATTTAGATTACATTCTTTATTTTCTAAGAGAGCAAGTTTCTCTGACCTTTGTGTGATGAATGAAGATTGATTGTTCAGAAAATCCATCTGAATATGTATAGTTTTGTGTGGAAAAATAAAAAAGTTTGGTTCAAGTAGAGCATTTTACAATAACATTTTTAGAAGACTAAACCAAACACTTGGAATGAATCTTCAGGGATTTCTCTGTCCAAGTGTTTCTTCCCTTCATCTGTCATGAACTCTCCTTTTTCCCAGTGGTGACTGGAATAGAAATGACTTCTCAGCCACTGATTTCTTCCAATAGTCTTACTTTGAACATAAAGTGAACTTATTTGGTGGGGCATTCACCAGTTTGAGAGACAAAGCCAGATCTGGGATGGCTGATTGATGTCTCTGTCCAGGCCCTGTGGAACTAGGGCAGATTCCTAGCTGAGAAGCGAGAAAACTTGAGATACTTGTTTCTGCTGTGCTGGATCTAAAATAAAGATTTATTTCTTGTTGGGAAAATAAGAAACAAAAAATCTGGGAGAGCATTAAGGTTACATTTTTTAAATTTTTTAATTTTTTTTTTTTTTTTTATTTTGGGTGGGAGGGAGGGAAACAAACTCTCATAAAAGGACTGTTTTTCTGACAACAGGAGGCAGTCCAGGATAGACAATTATTAACTTTCAAAACCTGAATTGTACCCTTAGAGTATCTCCTGCTTATTGAGGAGGATCTTGAAGTGTTTTACCTAGATGTAGTTCCACTGTTAAGTATGATTTATAAAAAGAGACAGGTTTTCCTGATGTTTTATTCATTGGTTTTAAATGTCACCTGTCTTGATTCATAACACTGACATTCCTTGAATGGATTTCCTTTTTTTTTCTTCTCTTCAGCCATCTGCCAAGAATTTTTAAAGCTCTGTTAATTGTTTATTTCTCTTTTAAACATTACCTTTCCAGCATATTTAGTGTGTTCTTCCCAGAAAATACTTTTAACTTGTGACATCTTTATTAAGGACAAATGGTTCATTTTGTCACCTTGTAGAAAAACAATCTTTTTAAAAATAAGCCCAGGAGCAGCATGCTTCTCTGTTTTATTGTTTAAGTGGTCTTGAATCTTCTGTAACATTTGCATGAGAAAAACACTCTGAACCTCACTGCAAACTTCATAGTTCATGGCTGTGTCAAACCACCACTGTGATTCACAGCAAGTTCTGTGTATGTAGGTTTTATAAACCTTTCCAAATTCCCTTTATAACAACAACAACCACAACAAAAGAATGTACCACATTTGGTTTTAAAATTTGTTAGCAATATTTAAAATTGAAAAAGGTACTTCAGAAATGTATCTCTTCTGGGGAAGAGAATAGATTCCTGCTCTTCCATTTGGTAACAGGGTCATTGCTCACCACCTGCTTTCACTTTGGTGCAAACTGACATTGATTGCAAAGCGCTTACTGCCACAACTTGCTGTCAAATTCTCATTTTTTGCTATATTTTTGTATATAGCAGGCCTTCTTTGACATAAGGCTTTTAGATGAAACTTGCAGTGAGTGGGAAGTAAAATGAGTTGCTGTAGTTTGTTGCTTAGGTCATAGCCCTTAATGGAGACTGAAATAATGTAACCTGAAATCGACTTCATATCAGAGTACTCAGACTTGTAAAATCAACATCCTGGACTATCTTGGAGGCCCCTTGCCTGCTGTAGATTTAATCTGCTAAGACATTGAAAGTTTTGCAGATGAACTAAGTAACTAAAAGATCTTCATCCTGGGTCTGTGATTATTTGGTTTGTTCACTGCTGCTGCATGATTAAGGTCAGGCTGCAACATTCATTTCTGCTTTGGGAGAAAGGGGAGAGGAATTGAAGGTGTGATACTGGAAAAATACTCTCTGACCACACTGAATTCTTCAGAAAACCTGTTTGAGCCTTGTTATGCCTTGAGATCTGTTTTCAGGGCTGGATGTGTTCTTGGCACAGCATCTCCCTTAAAGAAAGAACACTGCTGCCGAAACAAGATATATTTGAAATGCTTCTGAAATCTTCTTCCAGCTCATCTGTCAGTGCAAATGTTTGTAAAGGGTAATGTAGCTTAAAAAGACAAGCTTGTCCAGGTTTTTCTCATCTGTAGCAAAAAGGGCCCCTTTTGGAGACTCTGCATGGAGGGTCTGTCATAGCTGCTCTGGATTCTTCTTGGGGGATGGAGTCTGGAGCAGCTGGAAAAGCCAGGAGTGAAGCCTCCATCAGAACTCTGTGAACACTTTCCTGGGGGCAGGGTCTCATCTGGGCAAATGCCTGAAATGATGAACTGTGAGAGGGCAAAGTTATCTCAGCCCCGACTGCTGGACCTAGTGCATCTGACCTTGTGCAGCCTCTTCTTATGTTACTTTAAAGCCTGCAGAAACATCGAGGTTTTGCTTATTGCCAGCCTAACTGATGTGTGTGTAACCTTTGGTGTCTTGGATTAGATATTGGGGTGAAATCCTTTCCTGTGAGGATGCTGAGGTCCTGGCACAGGGTGCCCAGAGAAGCTGTGGCTGCTCCTGGATCCCTGGAAGTGTCCCAGGCCAGGATGGACACTGGGGCTTGGAGCAGCCTGGGACAATGGGAGGTGTCCCTGCGCATGGCAGGGGTGGGACTGGGTGAGCTTTAAGGTCCCTTCCAACCCAAACCATTTTATGATCCATAATCAAAGCTTTGACCTTCAGGAAAAGAGAGAAAGAGCAGCTTAATACATATAGACTGATACAGTCTGAAAGGAATATTATTCAGAAATGAAGTCTTTAATTCCTTCTTTTGTGTCCTGCCATCATGCAGGATCATTATAAATGGATGCCCAAGTAATAGTGAACAGCTGGGGAAACCTTTCATAGTGAATTGTGCAGGTTAATTTGAGATGGATTTTGTGGACATGGTTCACTTCGGGACTGTCTCAAAAAATATTTGCCTCTTAAATATTAAACACATGCCCCTGGTTTTAAAGACAACTGCATGGACATGCAGCTATTAATTTTTCCAGAATGCTGTGGAAATCTCTGTAATTCAGTCTTTCCTCAGAAAGCTTGTAATTCTCTCTCCTGTCTTTTTTGCCTTCAAGTTGCAGCTGTTACCTTCTTTCCCTGAGTGAAACAGGGAAGGCAGAGCAGCACTGGACCGAGGTTTTGCAATAATCCTCATTTTTGGGTAGACAATATGAGGTCTTCCTGCAAACAAACCCCTTTCAGCAGCTGTCCTAGAGCTGGAACTAAAATGGGAGACTAAGATTCAAAAATGTGTGTTGAATAAAGTTTTATACTCCTAAGATAAACAAGCCCAAGTTATTTAAAGCTTTAATGGCTACTTGCCATGGATGATGGAGTCTTAAGCCTTTGAAACTGAAACTGTGTGTTTTAAGCCTTGCAGATTTGAGTGTGTGAAGTCTTCAGGTGTGTTAATGATGCTTCTTACTGCACATCATTAATAAAGGCTGTCTTCAAGTACTGATTTAGTGTTAATTAATTGGTTGCCACTTCAGTTACATTTACATTTGTGTTTCATACTGAGAACTGTTATATGAATGAATCACTCTGAGTTCAGGTATTCTTCAGTTGTTCTGCTTTATTCAGGATAAGTGATCCTGAATTAAGAAATTAATTGTTAATCCTTCAGCAAGTAGAGCCCTTAGGAGCAAGGGAGAGAGGGGTGAAAAGGGTACCTGGAATTGGAAGGAAGCTCCTTTATGGACATATGTCCCCTTCCTATAAGAACTTAGTTAAACTTATCAGATTCGTATAAAATATTTTGATTTTGTTTGATTTAAAGGAATCAAATCATTTTCTGACAGATTCCTCTTCTTAAAAAAAACCCCACATTGGTCAGCTCTGTACTTTATAGCCGAGTTGTGCAGCTAGCCAGATCCTCATGGCCTAATGACATGATTTACTTTAGCATGTTCAGAGGTATTATTTAAGAAAATTAAATCATAATCACTTAGGGAAGGAAAAAAACTCTGCTGTTTTTATTTAATCAAACCTCTGGCAAGCAACTGCTTTTTAAAAGCAAACAGTACTCCTGTTTTTTTTGCACTTTCGTGCTTTTTTTCCTGCTAGCTTGTCCAGACAGGCTGACCTTTTAGCTTGGTTTGTAATTCAGTTACTGAAAAAAAAGAATAGCAGTGAGATAACTTGTCTTTGTGGTTACAGGATTAGTCAGCCACTTTCTAAGTTCCTAAAGGATTTCAAGGTTTGGACTTCCTGAAGTTCAGTGCTGCAGAATAACACTTGACACAATTTGTCATTCCCTTTGTTTAGATTAAGTGTGTACAGTACTTGGGATGATTTTGGACATGAATGGGGCTATTCATACTCATAATTGACAGTAAGGCTAAAAAAGGAAATTTAATCTTGGAGCTTAGAAGATTAAAATGAATTGCTCTTTCTTAAAAAAGCTTTATTCTTTTAATGACCACTCAGCATTCATATCAGTGAGTATACCTTTGGATGGGTTTTCTTCCTTAATACTTCAGGACAGTGCTGAGGGTAGTAACAGCTTGTAGAGGTTCTGTGGTTGTGCTGTGACACCAGAACTTCTCTGAGCCTTGTAAGAATTACAGCAGGGTTTGGTGAAGTGCAGTTCTTGGCTAAGAGCAGCCCAGGGAGGCCAGTGCTGGTGATCCAGGCTGTGGTGTCCCCATAGTTCTGTCTGGGTGGCCAGGGGGAATGGAATGTGTGCTGTAATCCTCTGAAATTGGGACTTTCCTGATACCTTGCCAACAGCAAAGCTGCTCTCTGGTTCCTAAAGGCTTTTGAGGAATAGGGGAAAACTTCCCAAGTGTGGGGAGGGTGGGAAGGCAGAGGAGCCTCTGAGCTGCTGATGTTTTGTGTCCTGAGTGTGCATCTCCCAGAGCAGCCACAGGCATGGGCTGCTCAGGGTGGTATTGGGAAAGGTCCTTGTGAACCAGCAGGATCAAACATTATGGGTGTACACGTAGCCTGAAATAAGATCCAGTGGAGTGGCAAAGCTGTGGCTAGAGAGGAGCAGTGGCCTCAGCAGTGTGGTGAGGTTCCACCAGTGCTGAGCAGAGGGGCAGCTGCTCCACCTGTGCCTGGGGATCTGGGAGAAGCCTTGCTGAGGTACAGGGTGCCAGGCTGGAGAGAGGGGGGCTTGGCAGCTGTCATTCCTACACAGGAGTTTCCACTTCAGACATGATCTTCCCATGGGTCTGGCAGGGAGAATGATGGCACACAGAGCCCCAGAAATTCTGTAGGGATAGCACAGATCCCATGGTCTGGTGTTGTCAACCTTTATTTTAATCAACTAAGCAGAGCTAAGTGGAAAATTAACTGGAATCCGTACTGGCATCATAACAATAAGGTGCTTCACTTTCAGTAGCTCCACATCTGTGCAAGTGAGGTGGAGCCATCCCAAACACTTCACTTGAGAAGCCCTGGGTCTCTTCTAACTCTTTGTTAAGATGCACTTTTCCAGTTCAGCTTGGGATCAAAAGCTGAGTGTGTGGTAGTGTCCATCTTTTCTTCCACAAAAATGATGCTGTGATTGCACTTAAATATTTACCTGGCTTAAGCTGACTTGACCCCTATGTCATCTGATTGAAAGTGTTGTTTCTTTGTGGAAAGCCATCTGCTGTTCAGGTGAGGTGGGCTTGAGTCTCCAGATGTGCACTGATCACAGCTCCTGTTCTCTTTCTTTGGGCAATTATAGCTGCAGTGCTGTTTTGGCTGCTGCTAGATGCTGCAGCCCATGATGTGTTTTGCCAGCACATTGCCTAAATAATTAAGGTGTGTTAAAAGCAGAAGCTTGTGCTGCTGAGACTTATTTTTCAAATCTTTTGAAAGATTAATATCTATATTTTTAATCTTGCATGAAATCCCACAATGAATGCATTTCATCCACTGCTTTCATAACAGTGAGAAACTTCACTGACATGCTGATACTAAAATGGAGGAAAATCAAGATAATTAGTGCTTGTGCAGTGTGGCTGCTTGACAGATCTGTGAAGTTGTAGGGATCTGATGGATGAAGAAAAATGGTCAGAAAGTGCCACTAGGTCCTTACGTCCTTTGCATTTGTCAACTTAAAGTGAATAAATAGTTAATGCCTGCTCATACATTACATCAAGGCTTCCTTGTGCTGGAAACGTAAATGAGAATAAGGCACTTAATTTTTAGAACAGTGATTGAAAGCATGCCAAGTGGTACTGAGGCAGCATTTCAGGAAAAATGCCATGGGAAAAAATGGCATGCTATTCCAGCACCAATTTATATCACTATCTTCAAGATCTAAAGTCTGGAGCACTGCTTAGCGTGAGAAATTACCTTCTACATTTAATTTTGGCCAGAGAAATTGAGGACTTTTTTTTTCTGGTTTTAAAAAAAAGTGTGTAGTACTTTTGAGTAATCTATGTCCTCGGAGTATATTTGATATGAGCATTTAATGGATACCTTGTTTAACCAGTATTTCAAGTTACAGAAAGCTAATTCCAGCATAATGTCAGCTCTTACACTTGTCAGAGCTCACATTCATGGATCCCTGAGTTCTGACACCCCTCCCTGGCTCGTGGTGCAGCACCCCTGCACTCCCGGGTGCTGCAGGCTGAGCTCTGCCCCACGGTGGTTGCTACAAACAGCTGCAGAACTGGCATCCCATGGGACAGCTCCTCCCAAAATTAAAACTGTTTGTGGAGGTGATAGAGAAAAGCTCAGGAGTCAAACTGATCTGCAGGGCTCTGGAGAAGGAAGTGTGAATGTACCCTTGGTTTTATCAGCAGGGAAGCGTCTTGATAGCCTTGGTGATAGCCAAGGTCGAGTGAAGCAAGAGTTATTATTCTCTTCTGTGAAAAGCCTCCATTCCTCTAAAGGACACCTGAAAATTTAATTGAACTTGTAGGAATTGTTTTATGCTTGTCTCTGATATGTAGCCACTTCTGCTGTTGAGTGTGATCACCAACAGCCTCCCCTGAGGGGCTTCCACGCAATTGTAGTCCCAGGTGGTTCTGGTTTTGTTTTTCCAAAGTAGACTGTTACTACTCTTACTGTGGTAATACTTTCTCATTATCTCTAACAGCAAATTCCCATTTGGTATTTAATGTTTAGCATGGCTTGGGTAACTTGATTTGGGTAAAACCCCTTCTCAAGCCACATTTAAAGTTTGCCTGTCTAAATACACACTCAAAAAAAGTGATGGGCTGTGCTCCCTGCTGATGGGATTGATGAGTTCTATGGGGAGCTTTGATCACTGGGTATGCAGTCCAGAGCTGGTAGATTGCAGCATAAAACTAGGCTTAAAATGAAGCTATAACAATAAAAGCTATGCTAAATAGACAATTAATTTGTTTTTCCTTAGCTCCCATCTAGCTCGTATCATTCCTACTAAGAATTTATTTCCCTGTGTAGCGTGGGAAGCTGCAATTTTATTACTTCTGTATTTTAGTCTTCAAACTCCCACTGCCCCTTATGAAAGCCAGTTTTTCTAAAGACTATATAAAACTTAAAAGTTTGACATCAAGTTTTGTTGAGCAGTAAATGCTACCTGGAGTATCTGGGTGAAAGGCAGGCAGAGTGACTGCTGCAGCTGGGTGTTTTCTTTCTAAAAAGCCACAAGCTCTTGGTAACAGTGGGAGGATATTCGGAAAACACCCTGAGCATGTGGAAGACAACTGTTCAAACTCACAGGAATTATGGTAGAACGATATGTCTAGAAGGTTGAGGAAGAAGAGAACAAATTCCTAATTTTATTTGTAGGATTGGTTGTAGTACCAAGACTTGAAAATACTCTCCTTCTGAAAAACTATTCAAATGCTATTACCCTAAGGAAAGTAACTTCATCTCACCAGTGTCATACATATTCCAGTTTTGTTCCAGAAGTCAGGGTCCATCTGCACATTTGAAAAGTGATGGTCGAAAAAGAGCATCCCCACCCAGGGGATGGAGGTTCCTGTTAGGCACAACTTCAGGACTTCAAAGACAGTATTTGAAAGCAAAGCCCAGGTAGCTTGAAATGTTGCAGACATGAGAAGAAAAGGCTTTGTGCTAAATGCAGGGATCAAATTCAGTGTCAGCAGCAAAAAGAAAATTTCAGGAGGAACATATTTTCCACTTGCCCCAAGATAATATTTTTTGATTCCTGTGCAGTCAGAGAGCTAGAGCTTGGCCAAAACTCTTTGTTGGGGGAGAAATGTGTGAAAGCTTCTGGGAAACAGCTCCTTTCTGTTTGATGCTTGTAATTCACGCAGCAAGAAGGTTTGGCTGGCAGTGGTTTTGCTACAGGAGCAAATCAGAATGATGGCTGAGGTGACTGGGGGATTACTGGACAGCTGTATGTGTGTCAGTAGTGCAGGCTGGTCCAGGCAGGGCTGACCTTGTGCTGCTGTTCAGGGACTAGAGAATGTGCCAATTCCAAACTGGTTTGGGATAATCTCAGACCTTGCTGTAGGCAAACCAGCACTGGTGCTCCTCAGTGTGAGAGCTCTGGGTACTAAGAGGACTGTGATAAATTATTTACATCAGCTTCTAATTTAAAAAATTTTCACCATCTGGGGTTTTGTTTGGTTTTTGTGGGGACAGGGCAGAGGCTGAGTTAGTTCTCTAGGCTTTGTGTTTTACAACAGATTTTTTTTGTTTTATGTGAAACAAGTCTGGCATAGTCTGTTTAAAAATACTGTGGCGGGTTTTGGGCTGTGTCCTGCTGAGGACAGAACAGCAGAGGTATAAAGTTCAGACCGTGATGCCCTTGAATACCAAACCTGTGTTTGTGTCTGTAGAGAGCTTATATTTATTCTCCTTTTGCTGCTTAGTTTCATTTGCATTCAGTAGGATATGTTGCTGTGACACTTTACCTGACTATAAGAAATGCAAGTGGGTTTCTTTTCCTCCTGTTTTTAAAATGCTGATTTGAAAGAACTGAAACTCAGAAGCAGTTTGCTGAGTTGAACATTATTCAGTGGGGTAGTTGTCTGCAGATCTGTCAGAATGCTGTGAATAGCTTACAAATCTCCTTGAGGAAGAAATTGTATTTCAGATTATCTGTTCCTGATTCGTCCATCACTGCTGCATAGGCATGGAAAGGCTGTAGGTTATGTCCTTCCAAAGGATATAATTATGTATGTCCTTCTAAATTATACAGTAGAAATCATCAGCATATTAAAACAAGTTGTTTCTGTCAGTGGTGTCTGAAGAAAACAAACAGCATCCAATGGCTGTGGGTGAGAGGCTTTCAGATGAACACTTCCACCTCTGTTTGTCTTCATTTGGGCATTTTTACAGAGTTTAAGACTGTTCTCAAAACCTCAAGTAAAAATACAACTGTTAATTAGATGGTTAAAAGCTAGCTTTCTCAACATACAAGCTTGCTGGAAAAGTTTCACTGTGTTGCCTCCTCACCATTTTGATAGATTTGTTTGGCCAACTTTAGTACAAGTATTTTCTATCTGGCTTTACATTTGAAATGAGATTCCTTCCTTCAAAAGTTTGTTTTAGGTATTTGATCAGGATGGACAAAAATAGATAGCTTCTACAGAGACAGTTAGACTTCTTAGAGCAGAGGAATTGCTGAGAAGTGGGGAGAGGAATGGGACTGAGCCCGTGGCTAAAACCAGCTCTAATTGCAGCTGCTCAGCACTGAGACTTTACCCCGAGTACCCATCTGTCATGAGATGCTGTCCTTGTCCTTCTTGTCTTAGTTTGCTCCTGGCGTTTTTCTCAGAGAATAATGTCAGTGTCCCAGGAGTGCAGAAACAGATATACTGGAGTCTAAAACTTCATTTCTGGGAGAAAGCTTGTGTGTGGCATTGTCTTACAGTGAAATGCCAGACAGCAAAGTGAAATGGAGGCCATAACATTTGGAACAGTTTGTTGGTTTTTTTTCCTTCTAAAGATGTGAGTGGAAGGACAGTCTGAGTAATTGCCCAGGCCAGGTCCCTGGGCACAGAGGGAGCAGAGGGCTGGGTGTCCCCTGCTCTGCGTGGCTCTCGTGGCTCTCATTACCCACTGGGACCTATCAGTCTCCCATCAGCTCTGGGCTGAGCAGTCACCTCCTGCACCTTTCACCAGCGCTGCCCTTTGGCTTCTCCAACTCTTGCAGGATTGTGGCATTCACAGACAGTGTGCCATTATTCCATAATAAATCTCTGAGTTGTTCATCCCCACTGGCACAGCACTGCACACAGGCTGTTCCTGTGCTCCCAGATTCCTGGGCCACATGGACTTGCCTCCCTTCCTTCTCCCATCATCCCTGTTGTGTTTAACCCATGATCAGGCTCTGTAAGCAGCCACTTTGCTCTGCCTCATGCAGGTAACCCACCTCCCAGTTAGATCATATTATATAAATTTGTGGGCTTTGCCCACTGCACACTTAGCTGTGCTCCAGCATCTTCCACACTGTTTAGCCATCTGTCCTGACAAACACAATCCCAGGAGTTGTCAGAGCTGTTGTGTCCCTTGGAAAGCAGCTCTGACACTTTGAAGGAAAGCTTTGTGTTTTGGTGTCCATGAAGGATGTCCCGTGATGATCCATCCTATTCAAGGACAGCAGTGTTTTCTTACTCTCCACTGTGTTCTGGAGACCCCATCACTGTACATCTGCTCTGCCAGCTCAGGCACTTTGTTTCTGGCTCTAAGCAGCACTCAAGCACTTCAGGAGGACAGCAGAGAAGGCTTAAAGGGCATCCCTGGAAGATTGCAGCCCTAGGGCAATTTCTCACATCTAGTAGTTGGCTTAAGCCTTAAGCAAGGTGTTTTAGATTTGTTCCAATACTCTCTTTAAGCAGTCCAGCACTGTGGCTGCTTAGTATATGTATTCAGAGCTTGTATTAATATTTTCTTCTGTTTTGCATTTTTATTTGACTTTTCAATTCCCTAGACTGTGAGGAAGTGGAATGTTGAATAATTACCTGCTCCTTAATAAATTAGTGTAAAAAGGCAACTGGTGCCATGCATCAACTTAAACTGCTGCCTGTTGAAGTTGCATTAATGAGTATAAATAATATATATCTTTGTGGAGGAAATGCTTTGTCTTTCTAATGAACGGTTGCCTGATTGGAAAGGCTGAAAGACTGTATACCCTGGGCAGAAAGGTTGTTTTATATGTGCCTGGATTATTAAAATAGATTTGTGATCTTTAAACAGCAACTAGGAAAGATCTTGTTCAGCAGAATTTTCTAAAAGCTTCAAAAGACATTGTAAGAAATTAGGTAGCAGGTGATTTTGTGATTTAGGGACTGGTATCTCTTCCACCTCAGCAAAAGGCATCAGGAGTTCCATGTCTTGGTTTTAAGGAGTGATACAAACTGCCATTAAACATTCATTTGTTGTCTTGTAGTAGGCAGCAAACATTTCACTCCATGTTTCGGTTCAGAAACGGCTTGAAAATAACATGACAGCTGACTAATTAACAGCTAAGCTAGGACAGCCCCCCTTGCATGAAAATAAAGATAAGTCATTTAATTATGACATTTGTTGAAAGCAAAAAAAAAAATTGACAGTTCTTTGTGCACAAGAAAAAACCCTAATTATTTCGCATATTCTTAGCATCCTCAGCAGATGCTTACTGATAGCAGGTGCTGCATAGTCACTTCTGTCCTGCTGGAGTTCCTGTAGAACAGTTTCTCCTGTGGTCACTTGATCTTGGATGGGGAGAGGACTGGTGCTTAAGTAAACATTTGAAGCACTTCCAGTGTCCATATTTTTAACATTATACTAAAATCCTGTCTGTTCCACCTGTTATAATATTATAACATTACATAAAGACTGTAGCTGTGGACAATCTAGAATCTCCTAAGCCACACTTGGCATATGTAATCACAGAGCAGAACTTTGCTGTGCCAGTTCTGAGCAAATTGGCATGGACAAGACAGCCAGTTAAACAAAGGTCAGGCAGAGAGGGAATTTAGGGAGAGGGAGCTTGTCCAGATGAGCCTGACATCTTCACATGTACAGGAAAATACAAATTGTTCTTGCATATTTTATCAGTGCAAGGATGACCCAAAGTGTCCTGGTGTGTGTTTGTGCTCTGGGATTTCTGGTGTAGCAGAGTTTGGATTCCTCAACATAACTGAGATTCATCCTGATTGTACATAATTGCCTTTATTTTTTCACATGGAGCTTTTATCAATTATATTATTTTCTTCCTGTTCCCTATGTCTCCTTTTGTCATTTAGCATAAGGAAGTTTAGTTGAAAGGAAAAGGGAGGAGAAGAGAACTTTGCTTTCCTTCCATCTCAGTGCAGCATTTCTGTCCTAATGCTGCAAAATGAAGCAATAGAAAAGCAACTCCATGGGGAAAACATTTCACTGGTTGGTTGTGTGCTCACACTGCCAGTAGCCAGAGCACGTAATGGTACCCGTGAAACGAGCAGAAGCAGCATCCTAAGGCTCACTCCACTCTGACTGAGCCCTGTGTGCCGTTCCCTGCTTTAAGCTGCGCCGTGGCCGTGGATCCCTGCTGGGTGTTGGCTGCACTGATGCCAGTGTCTGTTCCTCTTTTGTCTCCCTACTAGCTGAAGACTTGGAGCGTGGATGAGCTGCAGAAGAGGCTGTCTGCCCTGGACCCCATGATGGAGCAGGAGATCGAGGAGATCCGCCAGAAGTACCAGTCCAAGCGACAGCCCATCCTCGACGCCATCGAGGCCAAGAAGCGGCGGCAGCAGAACTTCTGAGTCACAGCTGGAACCTCCTTCCATCCTCAATCAGCCCCTTGCTTCTATGACTACTGAACAGGTTGATTTCTATTGAAATATGCTAGCAAAATAGAGGGCAATACTTCTGCTCGTTTATTTTTCCATAGCACCTTTGTGAACTCAGGTTCCTGATTGTATGTTTTAATGTTAGACACATATTTAAAACATCATTCCAAAAGAGTTCTGTTACTGTTTTTAGGAGGATTGTTTTTAAACCAGAGGAACCAGATAGAAATAGGATAATGAAGGTTGGCTCGCTCTCTTTTCAACTGAACTTTCAGGAGTTTATTTTGGTTTAAGTTAATGCAGATGGTTGTCTGTAACAGCTGATTCTTTTGTGGGTATTTTGTTTTTGTTTTCCTCTGTGAATGCATAGACTCAATTTCAAGCTGTTAACTGTTTCTACTGTTAAGGTACTGTTAAGTTTTAGGTCACTGAAGAGAGCAGGTGAGAACATGTACAAACTGTTCCAGCCTTTTGAAAGAAACTTAAATCTCAGTTTTTAAAAAGCCTGTAATAAGCCCCGTGCCTTACACTGTGTGCTTAAAGCAAGTGTGATTTCTTCAAGACCTCAGTTTTGTCCTCGTTTTGTGTACTTCATGAATTTGTACGAGTAGATAAAGCATGTTGTGCCTCCATAAGAAATTACATTCTGTAATTTAAAATCCACACCCACTTAAAACCAAAAGCCAGTCAATGATCTGATACCCCTTTGTTTGTCTGTTTGGAAATGTTCTTCAGGGAGACCCTGCTGAGAATGGAATGCTGGGAAAAGGAAACAGTGTTTGAATGGGTGGAAGTTGTGTGAACCTCTCTCAGGAATTAGGTACTTCAGCTGTGTTTAAGAGGACTTAAAAATCTCCACAGCTTGTGAAATACTTTATAGGCTTCATTTCAAATTTACATCTTTGGATGCTTGAATAAAAACTTGATTTCACAATCCTTCACATTTCTGCAAGGTTTAGCACATCAGGAGAGTTAAACTGAAAGTAAAGACTTTTGAATTAACAAAGATGTGCTTTTATGGTGGTGAAGCAAAGGTGGAGTTGATCTGAATGAGAAGACAATTACAAATGTCCTGCTGAAAGATGTTCAGTCTCTTCCAGTTCCTCTGGATGCTCTTGTGGTTTTTTTTGTTTTTTTTTTTAATTTCCCTGCCATCCCTGCCCAGCATAGCTCAATCAGCCACAATGCCCCAAGCATGTACAATCACTGTAGGACAATGCAATCAGCTGACATCAGAGTGGAGAGTGAAACAAAGCCTATGTGCAGGGCAGAGACTGAGCAATGCCTCTGCCCTGTGGGCTCTGACAGCACAGCTCTGTAGTTTTAGGTGTTGCTAGCATATGATGGAATGTTTGGGCAAAGCAAATATTTAGACCAATATTTTTTTATTTTGCTCTGATAGAGGAACAGTTTCCATGTCGTGCTTCTGAGCTGGACCTTGGTACATCACCTAGATGATTAAACAGCAGTGTCTCCTGAATCAAATGCTGCCACAGAGGTGATGTGTTTGTTTCATGTTCCTGTAGGGTCTTGTTTCCCCACTGGAGCAGGCTCTTGGCTGCTGCTCACGGCTCTGCTCCACAGGTGTGAAAGGAACCAAGCCATTCTTACCCTCTGCAGAGCTGGGTGCTGGTTTGTCTCAGTCTGACAATGCAGTGGGATCACAGCTGTCCCTAAGGAAAAGGGAGGCAGTGAGCAGTGTTTGTGGGGTGCTGCAGGAGGGGTACATCCTGGGATAGCCAGCAATGACAGCCCCAGGTGCTGGGGAACATCAGGGCTCGTACCATGCTCATCTGGAATCTGTGCAATAGGCTTTGCCCTAACCATGTCTTTATGATGAGCGATTTCCATGAGCATCCTTTGCATCAAAGAAGCTCCTCCAACTTAGCAGGGAGTTCTCTGGTCAGTGTTGGATCTTGTGTCAGTCACTGGGATGGATCTGGCCCAGCACCTCTGGTGTGACAGACAGATCTGTGACATGGTAAATTGTGCACTGCCTGTGTGGCATGGGTCAAGCCTGTTCTGCTGGAAGGATTTTTTTCCTCTGCACTGTATAGATAACTCTGTAGAGATCAGAGGGCATTAGAAACCCCAACTTTTAGGTGAAACACCATGGGGTGGTGTCTATTTACAGAATATGCAACCTGTGACTGCTGTAACTGAATGTAAGCACTCTTGAAATACTCTGTTTTGCTGACGTGATTGTCTTAAAATATAGCAAACAAACCAAAATAACTCAAACTGGTCCAATGGCTTAACTGTCTTTGAACCTTTCTTAAATGCTTGCAGTGGGTGAGACTTAATGATGTTTCTTGCACTTGGAGCTGTAGTGCAGATAAATTATTTTCTCCTTCACTGATTTTCAATTTGTTGGAGAAAATATTTTCCTTTTTGATCCCTTTGTAGAATGTCCAGGGGCACAATACCTGTTCATTCCTAAAAGTCCTCCAAGCTATGACCAAGGCTGGTTCCATAAGGGAAGGCTGTTTTGACAAAATTTTAAGCAAAAAAACTTGCTTGATTGTGAAGCTGCATTCATGTGCTCCTTAGGACCATCTGCATTATGGAAAGGGTTCTGGACAAACCATTCTCTTTGCTTCGAAAACCCAGAAATACTGATGGTGTCAGTCAGGTGAGACTTACAAATGTGAAGTTTGTAGCTTTAACTTTTTTTGTAACAAAGAAATAAGCAACACTGGCATAAACTGCTGACTTGAAATGCTGTTTTGTAAGATCTGGCTGTTTGTATATAATAGTGTTGGGTCTTTAGTTTGTATATGTCTGAAACAGTAACTTTTGTTGCATTCCTCTCAGTTTGATACAGGAGATTTTGTTTGATCTTTCTCAAATATCTTGCCTTATTTGTTCAAAGGGGCAAATAAAGTGTCCCTACCTGAAAGCATCAGTGTGGTGACTCATATTTCTGCATGACAATGTACTGTTTAGCAGGAGAAGTTTTAACATGATGCATCTCTAGTCAGCCAATGTTATGCAACATTCTGGAGGAGAGTGCAAGCTTGCAGGAACACAGGCAGTGAACATGTCAGACACACATTTTATAATGGTACTAATTCTGCAGCTCAGGTTTGAGCAGAGGGGCAATCCCATGTGCTGGCAGCTTTATGGGGGTTCAGGAGGTGATGCTCAGGCAGTTCCAGCAGGGAGGAGCACAGGCAGCCCTGCCTGGAGCCCCAGTCATGCAGGAGGGATGTTTGCCCCATTGTGTGCTTTGGCAGATGGGGATGCTCAGCTCTGCTGTAGGTCCTTGCTGTCTCTGCAGCAGCTTCCCTGAGCCTGCAAGCAGATTTGGGGCTAGGTACACATCAATTTATCCACCTTCCTACACAACAGGTGAGGCTGGAGGCTTACTCCTAATTCTGGCTCACTTGCTGCACTTTGAGCTCTCTAGCTCAGAAAAAGATGAGGCTGACAGTGAGTGGGTGCTGCCTTCCAATGGTGAACTGTTGGCTTCGATGTGGTTTTCCTGAGCAGTTACTAAATCTGTCCTGGAGGGATGACTAACTGGAGCAGAGACAGAATTCATTCAGGAGTCAGCTTTGGTTAGCAATTCCGGAAAAAACAAAATAGATCTGAGCTTTTAAATGTTGGGAAGGAGCATGGAAATCAAAGGGAGGGAGGCTGCTGGCTTTTCTAGTAACTGGGGAAGCCTGGAGCTCTCACATATTCTCAGCAGCATAACCAGGATGTTGTGCAGCCCCAGAAGAAAGGGAAGGAGGGTTGTGCAGCCATACCAGAGGAGTGTTTGTGAGAACTCCCTCTGTGCTGGCAGCGCTGCACCTGCTGCACAAACTCCTGCATGTGACTAACAAACCCAGCAACAGGTACCCCAGAGCTGGGACTGATGTTTAGCCTTGGTTTTCCCTCCCATAAGGGAAAAAGTCAGCAGTTTTTAATAATTATTAGCATTAAGGTACAGGAGCTGCTGTGCCAGTGTCCTTTTTGCCCAGCTACTCATTTCCTACACCCTCATTTTGTACCATTTCCTGCTGTCCAGAGGCCAAAAGGGTCTGAGCTTGGATAAATGCTCTGAGTGTTGGCTGACAGCCCTGCCTCGAGAGTTGACAATTTTTCATTTCACTAATCATTTTGGCAAAAGTTTGAAGACTTAAACCAGGAAATACCCATCAGCTCTTTCCAGACTGAAAGTTAATTGCTCTTTAATTTAAGAGCCCAGGAAGAAAGCCAGTGTGTTTAAAAACTTTAAAACAATTCAATTCCATCTACGAAGGACTGTGCTGCTCCCCTTCAGGTTATTGCTGTCCAGATCAATACAGTTCTGGATGTGGAGGGAGCCCAGAATCCCTGAGTCCCACCCTGAGTGGTCACAGCAGCCTCTTGCAGACCTGTCTGTGCACAGCAGACAATTGAGCTGTAGGCTGCATTTTCCTCAGCTCAAGGGGCTCACAAGCTCTGGACAATATTCCTTTACCACAGGGAGGATGATCGTGAAAGAAATGTGGGGCAGCTTTTCCCACTCTGCTGCTCTCAGCAGGCTCAAGGTCTGGATGTGAACATGCATTGCTGGTGCTGTGCCTCCCTCCATGCCTGGCCTGTGGGTTTGGTTACCTGAAATGGTGTGACCTGTCTAGACACATTTGGTTAATTTAATTCCATGCCTTCAAGGCTGCTCATTTGGCTTTCTCATGTGGTTAGAATTGAAGTCTTGATCTTCTGATTGTTCTTACAACTAAGTTAGCAGCTTGGGTTCAGGTAAAGGCTAAAGTGAACCCATAAGTGCATGCAGACCTTGGGGCTGTCTCACTACAAGGCAGAAGTGGTTTAGCATTATTTAAAATAAATTTTAAAGAAAACACTGTAATTTCTGCACATTTTGTCTCTACTGATCTCCTTACTTAGAAGTAACACTGATTTAACATGTCCAGCAGTGTGCTCAAGCAATGAGATCTGATTTTTGCTGAGGTCAGCAGGGTTGTAGGAATCTGGTAACAGGACAGATCCCAGAAATACTGCCAAGTGAGGAGTCTTTCCTTCCTACAGATGAAGCCCTCTAAAATCTCCTGGTTTTCTAATTACCAGCCAAGTGCACAGACCATGCTCAGGGTAGTAATGGATCTGAAAGTTGGCAAAGGAAAAGAACTTTTAAACAAAGGTAATGAAGTTTATTGTGTCTCTTTGAGCAGAGTTGTCTAATTCTCAGCTGCATTAAATAGCTTAATAAGGTCACTCTTTAATCACCATTCCCTGGAGGCAAGAGAGTCATGCTTTAGTCAATCATTTGGTGAATGTGGAAAGCAGCTTTGTAGGAATAACCTGATAAAGTGTGTAATTGATTTACCCACTGTATCAAATGAAAATGCAGCCACTTAGGAAAACTGATTAGGGATTAGCAAAAGAACATGAGTTTCCTACTTGCCTTAGAAATAGTAAGTCAGGCGGGTCCTTGCAGAGCCGTGTCTCAGTGGGGAGCGTGGGCTGTGCTCACCCACTCTGCTGCTGGGCACCTTCCTGCACCAGCTCTTCCTGCTCTGCACAGCTCCAGCTCTGCCAGATCTGCCTGCACAGCAGTGGGAGGATTTTCCTAGTGCACTTACTCAGAGCCATACAAATCCTAATGTCTTCACAGGGAGCAGAGGCTAAAAAAAGAAAACGTCTTTTGTGGCTTTGCCAAAGCCGAGCTTGGAGCTCTCGTGCACTTGCCCCCTCTGATGTGCCTTTGAGATGTGGCAGAGGGGCTCACAAGAGATCCTGCCTTGCTTATAGCCCCCAAGATAGGGGAGATCCTGCCTTGGAATGCTTAGGAGCATGTGGATTTTAAATTTTTTTAATGGGAAAGCTCTCAAAAGAGTAAACTCTTGTTTTACCCCTGACTCCTATCACACCCAGCAGAGTAATGCACCTGACACAGGGAGAGCAGCAGAAGGTGCTGCTCTCCCCAGCCAGCCCCTGCAGAGCAACAGCCTAGAGAAGCCCCCTCATTTTAAAGCATCAGAGAGGCCACACACAGCATCAGGATTTCCTCCCTCCCAGCTCTGGAGCCTGGCTCCCTGAGTGGCTTTTCCAGAGCCCACCAGCTCCAACCCATTCCCTCACACCCCATGAATGCCTCCTTCATTGAGCCTCAAGAGAGTGGGTTATTCAAACTGCTCCAGCCAGGATGACAGCAGTGGTCCAGGCACAAGGACTAGCTGTCAGCACAGCATCCAGAGCAGGGGTGAGCTGGGAACTCTACTGTGCTCCAAGATGGAGCTGGCTGACAGGGGCCTGCAGCACTGTAGGAACAGCTTGGCTGCTCCTGCTCACCTTGACCCAGCTCATGGGCTGCATGAGCACATCCAGCTGCCATGAAACAGAAACCAGCATCCACAGCAGATCACTGAGGTCTTTAATAAAATATACAGTATGCATCCCATGCATAGATAGAAAATTCATTTACATGCTCCTAATTATTTGCATAATGCTTTTTTCATTAATAGATGTAATTTGCTCTTCACATTTGAATACATTTTGCTACTGGAATATTTATGTTGAGAAGGGGAAACTCCTTCCTGTATTCAAGTAACAGTGCATCAGGAGCTGGCTGGAGCAGAGGGTGCTGCTCTTCAGTCCCAGCTCCCAGCAGGAATAAGCAGAGCAGATCATGAACCATCAGTACTGGAAGACTTGATGATGCTGGAAGTATGAGCATCCCCCATCCCACATCACCACCATTCCTTGGGGACCCTACCTGAGTCCCACTGAGTTTGGAAAGGCTGGACCTGCACCAGTGTTGGTTTGGCTTTCCTTGTCTGTGACCAGCAGATTGCTATGGGCAGAACAGGCACTGCAACTACAGCTGTGCTGAAACCCAGCCAGGAGAACCAGCAGCAAACTCATGATCCAGGTACCTGGGGTCATCCTGCAGCCTTCAAAGTGTGTTTGAGGTGGTTTGGGATTGCAGGATGCACGTTTCTCCTGCTCAAAACAGGCATTGCTGGGTGTGCTCCTTTGTGTGCAACGGAGCTGCACAATTTCCAAACAGAGAATGGGGTGGGAGGGCAAGGCAAAGCTCTGTAGGGAATTAATGCTGTGCTGGGTACAGCCCCCAAAGTGCTCAGGTGAGCTGGGGGTCCAGACAGGAAGAGGTTTGGTATTCCAGGTTGAGCTCCCTGGCTGTGAGGTGCTCAGAGCCTGCAGTGACAAAAGTGGTGCAAGGTCCCCTCTGCCCCAGCTCTCTCCCTGCAGAGGGAAGGTGTTTCCTGTGAGGATACCCGGGGCAGTGTGACCCCCTGATTACAGCCCTCCTAACCCTGCCTGGCCCTGAGACAGGGAGGGAAGAGGCAGAATTAAGCAAAGCTAGGGGCTGTGGTGAGGGAGACCAGGGCTTGAGGGACAACCCCACTGGGACTGGCTCCTCAGTTCCCCCAGCTTGACCCCTTTGACTGCTTCTGCTTCAGAGGACAGTGTTTCTTCTGCCTGGTCATCCCCAGCTGGTGTCCTTCCCCCTTGTGTGGCCAGTGCTCCAAGTTGTGCCACGCTCCCAGCACAGCCCCAGGGGTGTCCTGGCAGTGACAGTGCAGGAGAGCAGATAAATCCTGGCTGCAATGGAAAGGTGAGGTTCAGTCGATCCCACTGCAGGGGCTGGGGACCATGGGGCTCAACCTGAGCTGGACACTACCTCTCTTCCCATACAGACTCATTCCCAGGCCCCTTTCCTTTATGGCTGGAGGGGCAGTTGAGCCTTTTCAGGCTGTTTTCAACTGGGGTAGGACAAGGCTGGGGCTGGAGCTGTCGACATGGCACAGGATCTATAACAGCCTGGTTGAGGGCTGCCTCATCCTTGAGCTATTTAACCTCACCCTGGACAAGACAAAACCTTAGGGCAGAGGAAAGTCCCTCTCCATGCCTCTGGGGCAGTGCCTGATCAGGAGTCATTTGTATTTCTTATTTTCTGCCTCCCTTTATGGCAGGGGTATATCGAGTACCACAACCTCCCTTTGCAGCCATGGGTGAGCATGGTGAATGCTGAGACACATCCAGGCAGGCACAGGGTCTGGAAGCATCCAACACCCTCTGGGCAATCTGCTCCAACCCCTGGTGTCCTTCATGGGCAGGGGCAATGCCAGCCATAGCTCCTCTGCCGTGTCACCACATGCCAGGTCCCACGTGCCCAGGGCTGCAGTGCCAGGGCTCAGGGGCTGGGGTGCCCATCAGAGGCCAGCCCAGGGCACTCAGGGCTGGCCCTGCCCAGGGAGGTCTCGCTCAGAGCCTCTGAGACACTCCCCACCTCCTCAGGGTCCTTCTTGCCGCTGTTCCTCACGGCCGCCTCCAGCGCCTTCTGCTTGCGGTAGAAGTGAGAGAACTTGTTGAAGATGATGGTGATGGGCAGTGCCACCACCAGGATGCCCCCCAGGATGCAGCCTGAGGCCGCCAGCTTCCCTGCCACGGTGACGGGCACCACGTCGCCGTAGCCCACGGTGGTCATGCTGACTGTGCCCCACCACCAGCATGCTGGGATGGTGTCAAAGCCGACGTCTTCCTCCTTCTCAGCAGTGTAGGCCACTCCAGAGAAGACAGAGACCCCCACAGCCAGGTAGAGCAGCAGGATGCCCACCTCCCGGTAGCTGTGCTGGAAGGCAAAGCAGAGCCTTGGTCAGGGGGGACATGACCGGGACGTGGAGATCATACAGTGCACATACAGCCCTACACAGACCCCTGCACATCTCTACCAGGGATCTCATCCCTCTATCCACCTCTGTGTGGGATGTCCTGCTCCAGGGGTGGGCTGGGATGGGGCAGGAGTGCATGGGTGGCTCACATCTGGAGTGAGTGGTGCAGCCAGGAATCGTTCCTGGCACCCACAGCTGCTTCTTTGCACTCCTCCAGCCTGTGAGTGCTGGGAGAGAAGGCAGATCTGTGCTCCTCAGCCAGGGAACCCCGGCAGAGGCTGCTCCCCTGCCTCCAGCACTCACTCTGGCCTGAACTCAGCTAACAATATTTAGCACATTTTCCTTTTATCTTGGCAGGTCCCCAGAAACCCCCTAATAGGCAGCCACTAAAAGAAGCAATTTGTACCTTCCTGAGTTGCTGGCACTGCTCGCAGGGAGGACGTGGTCTCTGCTGCAGGCTCAGCTCAGCTGTTACCCAAATCTCAGCCCAGGCTCCCTGGGGACCCCTGAGCCCCCGGGTGCCTCCTGTACCCCAACATCACTGAGCCTCAGCATTCATGAAACCCTTTGTTACACACATGTAGAAACATCACATAAGAGCTGACAAGAAACCAAACATTCCTGGTCATCAGGGATCCATCCAGTGTCAGCATGGGCTGGTCTTAGCACCCATCCTACAGGGTGCTACAAGCCCCAGCTTGATGAGACACAGCCCAAGGAGTCTGGGAGCCTTGGTGGGAATAGAGCCATGGACACCCAGCTCTGATGGCAGGGGTGTGCAATGCTCCTTGAAGAAGTTTCTCTGGTTTCAACCTACAACCTTCATGCTGCAATCTTTTTTTGTACATTCCTAATATCTGAACAAAGTACAAGCCTGTGCCAGAAGCCTAGAGGGAAAAGGCAGTGGGCAGCTGGGGGACAAGGCAGCAAGTCATGCCGGGAAGGGACTGAGAGGGAACACACTGCCACCACCATCCTCCCAGCACGGCTTGTCCAGGCACTTTGTGACTGCCACAAGTGAATTTTTTAGATGTTTCTGCTCACTGACCTGCCAGCTTGTTCTTCATCTTTTGGGGAAAGGAAAACAGGACTTTGATTCTGGGGATAATTTCCCAGTCTCCTAACAAGAAGAGAATGCTTTATTGGAGACCACATAATGGCTAAGGCAAACAACATTTGAGCAAAGCAAACAGCAGCAGATGTGGTAAAAGGCTTCTGTGGTCAGGATGGGACTTAAAGGAGGTGGATTCATGGCAGGGAATGGGAGACTTTGCTTAGACAGCTGGCAAAAGCTGCTCAGCTAATGCCAGTAATGCCAAATAACCTCCTCTTCCTCCTCCTTCTCCCTTTCTCCTCCCTCACCTGTGGCTGCAGATGCCCTACAGCAGTGCCAAGGGAGCTCCTTGAGGAGGACAAACAGCTCAGAGCCAAGGGTGTATCACTTGGCCAAGAAAGACCTGCTCCTGGCTGGAAGTTAACACAGGTCTGTACATCCCAGCTAGGGATCAGCAGAACCAAATAACCTCATACATTTTTAAAGAGTATCGGTTCTGGCCCTGGGGTGTGTTGGAGAGGGAAGGCAAAGAGGGAGTCAGGCAGCTCCATAGCTCCTGCTGCTTCAATTTACAAGCAGGGTCAGGGTTTGCAGCACAGGGAAGGCTCCAGAAATCTCCCAACTGATCCTCAGGCTGCCACCTATTTGCAGCCCTTTATCTGCAAAACTTCTGGTTTGCTCATTGATTGAGGGGGAAGCAGCTGCAGCTGGGGTTTGGCTGGGATGCAGTTTTAGCCATGGTTTGAGTGGGATGCAAGCTTAGCCAGGGTTCAGATGGAATGCAGGTTTAGCCATGGTTTGAGTGGGATGCAGGCTTGGATAGGGCTTGGGTGGGATGCAGTTTTAACCAGGGTTTGGGTGGGTTGCAGGCTTAGCAAGTATTCAACCTTGGCAGAGGCAATGTTAGGTAATGAAAGACTCCAGCTAAAAGCCCTCCAAGCAGCAGTCTCTCCAGATTCTTCCCAAATGTGCAGAAGACTGTTGGAATGGAGGAGCCCACTTTGAGTCTTGCCAGAAATAACGTGAAGAGACTGAGCAAAGATGGCCCATGGTAGTGACAGCAGGGTGACATGTGATATGCAGTTCCAACCTCTTGATGTATTCAGGCCCCTGAGGGGGCAGACAGCAGCCCCTGTAATCTCTGTATGTGCTGTAATTACCCAGGGACCAACATCTACAGACTGCCAGTGGGAGAGGGGATCCAACCCATACCCACAGAGCTGCAATAGCAGCAATGGATGTTCAGGGAGGAAGAGCAGAGATGGGGAGGAAGCCTCTCCTCAAATTAAACACACTGTGGATCAGGCCCCAAGGTTTATGATGCACAAATGGCAGAATTCCCTCTGCTAGCACTTCCATGGCAGGGGAACCATCACTCAGCTTGCCAGAGCCATCACTCCTGCTTCCTGGCTGTTAACATCCCTCACTGCTCTGCTCCTGCTTTCTGCTCCGGCAAGAGGAAGTAAATTATGATTAACAAGATGTTGTAATTTATGTGCCCACTAAATCACAATGCCAAGCTGCTGCATCAGATTTGTGTCTTTGCTCATCCCCATTTAGAGCTGCCATGGAGTCCCCAGGAAGGGGCACTTTCAGGCATGTCACTGGTGAATCAGCTGCTCGTCAGAAACTGAAGCCAGGACACTGCTTGCTCCCCAGATCTCGTTTGGTGCTCAGTAATGTGCATGAGTCCCTCAGTGCCTGCTCTGCTGAAAGGTGCTGTTCATGCTCACATGGAGCACCAGCAGGACGTGGGGAGCCCTTTCCACGTGTGCAAATTTACTTAAATTTCACCAGCAGTGTTAACTGGGTCTGTCACTTGTCAGTGCTCTTTCAAGGTGAGTGTTCAGAAGTATGATGCAGGTAGGACTTCAGGCATCTTCATTTTAAACAACCCTCCCTGGACCCTATTCTCAGCAGGTTTTGAGGATGCCAGGAATATTTTGATGCTCTGTGGGCTCTGCAAGATTAGTTGTGAGCAGGGCTGATCCTGCTTCACAGCAGAAGCTGGCAGATCTTTCCTGCTGCCCATCCTCACACCCATTCACACTCAATAGTTGCTTTTCTCCATGACTCAGCCACGGGAGTTGGTCCAACCCCAGAGATCTGCCAATGCCAGTACATCCCATGCCAGCCCTGCCCTGCTGCAGTAGCAAAAACAGGGTGTCCCCAGCTAGTCATCCCTCTCATGGCCCTTCAGAGGGAGCAGCATCATGTCAGGCACTGAGAGGGAGGAAAGTGGCTCTTTGGTTGAATTTCAGGCTCTGTTGCAAAGATTGCTTCCTTGGCCATTTGTTTGATAGATCAGCTGTTTGAAGGGGAGAAAGCACAGGAATCTTTGTGCAATTGCCCTGAGAAGAGGCAATGTTTGCCCTGGTGATCATTCCCCCATGTCCAACATGAGCACCATGTGTGGTAGGGCTTTGGGAGAATGTGTCACTCTGAGTCTTAGCAGGCTCAAGGATCAGCTTTAGGATTTCTATTGATGCAATCATCAAGAACCAGGAACAATTAAAGGATGAGTTTAATTGGCCTCTGCACCAGGCTGGATTTTCTGTGTAAGCAGACAAGGTGAGCTTCCTTCTCCCCAGATTCAGGAACACGGCTCTCAGCAGAAGGGGGATGGAGGGGAGAGATGGTGGGGGTGAGCAGAACCGCACTGGGTGTGGAAGCTGCTCCTGCTTCACCACTGAGCTGCTGTGATGGAGGTCTGGCTGCAGTACAGGGATAGTGAGAATTGCATGACAGATTTCAAGTTGCCCTCGGTCTGTTTGAAGAGGCTGGGGTACTGTGAATGGGGGTCTGGAGAAACACAGCCTTGGGACAAGTTATGGAGGATGTGGACCCTCTCACCAGACCTGTAGGGGTGTCACTTCTAGGTCTGCCTGAACCCTGGTCCTCCACTTGGTCAGCATTTCCTCCTCCAGACCTTCCTCCTGAGGAACAGGTGGCCCTGGGACCAGCCCTGCATGCCAAGTTTTCCATCACACTGAGGGGCAGCTGCTGGCAACCCAGGCTCTGCTGAGGGCATAGACCTGGGACAACTCACCCTTTGCTTTTCTATTGCTGCTATGTGCCAGTCCCAATCTCACTGAATCCTGAAGCATTCAGGTATCAACTCAGCTGGACCAGGATTTCTATGTTTCCCTAAATGGGCAGATACCAGAGTTGGACACTGGCCTCTGGTCAGCTGGCAGCATGCCCTTAGGAGAGTTCCCCTTGTCCCAGAATGGGGACAGGAGCAGTTCTGAGCCATACCCACTGGTGCTGGCAGATCCAGCAGCTGCTGGCTGGCCTGCTACCTGCTCACCAGGGCACTGTCCACCCCACTAGGCACTGACTCACTTCTGGTGGGACATGCCCATCCACCCATGCATGGCTGAGTCTATTCCAGTGCTGTGCAATGAGGCTTTCACACCTGAGTGGGATGGCTGAGACCCTGGAAGCACCAGTGCTGCACGAAGCAAAGGGGGGTGGATTTGTGCTGTGTGTGCACAGAACACTTCTGCAGTCAGAGTTCCTCACACCTGTCTGCTTCAGCAGACAACCAACAGCCCAACCCACCACCCCAAGCAAGCTCACCAGGCACCACCCAGAGCTGGGAGCTCATTGCAAACAGGGGCTTCCACATCCCTCAGCCACGCCAGGGGTCTCCTTCTTGCCCAGAAACTAAAGGAGTAGATAAGGAGATAGAGAGCCACTTTACCCTCAAGGTGGCCCCCAATGACCTCAGTCCTGTGGAGTGCCGAGCCAGCTTCAGCACCCGGAATATCCTCATGAGCCGAAACACCTGCACCACCTTGCCCAGGTTGCCCAGCTCCGAGTCACTGCCCATGGTCACGTCCACCAGGAGGGTGAAGTAGAAGGGCAGCACTGAGACAATGTCAATCAGGTTCAGAGGGTGCTTGAAGAACTTCCTGGGGTTGGGTGAGAGCAAGAGGCGGGCGCTCACTTCGAAGGTGAACCAGGAGATGCAGAAATATTCCAGCTTGTGCAGGATGGGTTCATCGAGCACGTTGCCATTCTCATCCACCTCCTGGTACTCGGGCATGCTGTGGATGCACATGGTGGCTATGGACACCAGCACCACGCTGATGGACACGAAGCTGAAGAGTTTGCTGGGGATGGAGTAGCCGGGGTTCTCCATGGTGAGCCAGAGGCGCTTGCGCACATTGCCGCAGCGCAGGGTGCTATAGCGCAGCAGCTCGTGGTTGATGTCAGAGATCTCATCAGGGGACGTGTCCACGCTGCTCACCTCACTCTCCTCATCCCAGTTGTGGTGCCGGCTCTCCAGCTTGCGCTCGTGGTAGCGGTAGCTGCAGCAGGAGTCCAGGAAGAACTCGTTGATGCCCCAGTACTCGATCTCCTGGCAGAAGGAGAAGACGCACAGCTCCTCCATGACATGCAGCTTGCCCGTCTGGTAGAAGTGGAGGACGTAGAGGAAGAAGCCGGGGTTCCTGTCAAAGTAGAACTCCCTGGCGCTCACGTCGTAGTCATCGCAGAGCTGTAGGATGGACTCCTCTGAGTCGCAGGACAGCAGCCGGCCCAGGCGTGTGTCAGGGAACTTGGAGAGGGCGCTGGAGCTGAGCCGCCTCCGCAGACCCCCCACGTTGATGTTGATAACGTCCTCCTCAAAACTGGGACCCCAGTAGTTTAAGGTCTTGTTGACCATGATCAGCAGAGCAGGAGCAGGTTCCACCTGTGGGTGAGACAGAGGGGCTGGAGGGGACCAGGGCTCCCCCAGATTGGGGTGCTCCTGGGTGAGGGGGCCAGAAGCACACTGGGTAGTGTGGGGGGATATTTGCATTTTGAGAAGCGAGGATTGAGGAGAGACAAGGGGAGAGAAACAGCTTTAGACTGTTATTCTCCTGTGATATGGAAGCTAAAACAGAAAAGCCAGTGATTTTTCCATGTGAAATTTTTCCTTGCTGTTTTACCTCCTAAAGTTTCTCCCTTTGCAGGTTGTTAATGGCCTAAGGAAGGCATTTTAATGCACCTCCAGCACCTCACCCAAAGGGCTCTCCTCCTTCAAATAGGTAATTAGTCACTGAAGAGAAGATTTATTCCCCAAAGAGTCTCCCAGAGGAAAAATTATATCTTATCAAATCACCACTGCTGTGATTCCACCAAAGTGCTCTGTAACCCCACTACCTACACTGCTAATTAGACCTGGTCAAAAGGTCCTTAGATGGTCCAATCTTTCCAGCAGCACAGGCAGTTTTGCCAAAATCAAAGTATTGTCACAGAAGGTATCAATTTTAAAGAGAATTTGAGAGGAAGAAATGTCAAAACAATTCATCTGCCTGTTTTGTTTCAAATTGTGTGTTCTGCCATGTAAAATATTAAGATTATTTTGATTATGTTGAAACATAACAAAAACATGATTCAGAATCATTGATAACTGAATAAAATCTGTATGCTGATAGGGAAATAAAACCCCAGAGTTTTGATTTCTGTTGTGTTTTAGGAATTTATAAGTTTCAGGGAGTTGGGCTTTTTCAACAGCAGAAATTCTATTTTCTAATGAGAAACAGTTAAAGCATCAAAGACAGAGAAGCATTCCCACACCTTCAGACACATTTACCTGTCGTAACCAGAAATTTAGAGCAAAAAGGCAAATAAAAAGCATTGTGATCTTTATGCACCACCTTGAAATAAGATTTTTCCACCTACCTTATTCATCAAAACAACCAGGGGACACATGGAGCAGCCCTGTATTCATGGGATCCCCCTGCTCCTGGCACAGAGTGGTGGGGTTTGAGGGACACTGCCTTGCTCTCTGGGCTGAGGAATTACAATTTTTCCTGTCTTATGTCACTCACAGAATTTTCCAAGCTTTTAGGAGCTGCAGGGATGGAGGGATCAGACAGGCAGCAAGAGCCAAGGGAAAAAAGGTTCAGTCCCTGCAGTGATGCTGAGGTGCCAGCAGACCCCACACAGACCAGCCTGGTCCCACAGCAGCCACCAAGGCCAAGTCAGTGACATGAGGTGGGTCCCTCCACCAGGAGACTCTTGTGAGTTCTCTCTCACCAGCCATCTCACCCGATTTATGGGGCAAACACCAGGGCTCTACCTGTTTTCCAGTCTGAGAAACCCAGTATAAAAGGTTTGTCAGACTGGGAGGAACCTGGGGGAACACGGTCACATCTAAATCTGTAGGTCAGAGCAGAGCTGCAGAGGAACAGGCAGTGGAGCCGTGGTTAAGGTCTGGAGTGTTTTTAAGCTGAGCAGGGTTGTGGGTGAAGGAAATGCCAGATTTGTGTGAAACAGCCTGGCAAAGGCATCTGTGAACTTCACTGCATCTCCAGGCCAGAGCTCCTTAAAGACACGGCTTTGCACCACAACCATATCATTACACCTCTCAGGAGGAGGCAACCAGCTCGTGATAAAGCTCAGAGCTTAATGGACTAATTGTCTTGCCTTTCAAAGGGGAGGGAAAAAGGAGAAGGAGTGTAAACACTTCTTTCAGGGATAAATTGGAATTTCAGTGTCAGATTAGCTTTTCCAGAGAAGACATCACACAGCCATCTGTGGGGTAGGGATGACTAATCCAGGTTCCTTCCAGAAGGATGCTCATGCATTCAGGCTATAAGCACACACACAGATGGGGGACCCTGGAGGTGCATCTGTGGGATCCAGCTTATCCCAAAACCAGCCTCAGACTCTCTCTGCACTCTCCCTATAGAGCAGCCTCTCTGAAAGGTCAGGCCAAATGCCACAAAAATCAGAGGCAAGGTGGTTTGGGGGCTGGCTGTGTCACAGGACAGCCCAGGATGGCAGGACAAGCCTGAAGCACTCTTCCAGCTCAGCCAGATCATCCCCAGTGCACGGCTGTGGCTCTGGGTGAGACATGCCAAACCCCAACAGCCAGAAGGGAGACGGCTCCTACCTCTCTGCTAGCTCAAAATTAAAAGGTGGGTGTCAGGACCCTGCAAGCTTTTAACCCCAGGGATATCCCTCCATCCCTCCTGTACAGGAAGCAGAGTGAGGAGAAGGGTCATGAACTGCCAGAGATGTTCATTTCTGATGTTCGCTTATGAATAGACCAAATAATTTCTGCCCACATACAGCTTTCATCTAGGAATCTCAAGCAGCAATTAATAGTTTCATAATTCTCTTGCCTGTTTGTTTCACGAACAGCTAATCTCAGCTTTAGAACAAAACTGGGCTTTGAACTGGGACCCAGTGTGATCTCCCCTGTTGGACCATCAAAGCATGCACCCCATTCACATTTACAGGGGAATCAGCTGGGAAACAGAAGCTTATTTTGGGAAGCTTGGGTGATTTTTATTTAAAAACGTGACAGACAGAGAATACAAATGTGTCTGGGATAAAGTGAATTTGAAAATTTTCCTTTAGTTGACCCGAAATTTCCATGAATGATTGGAAAAGGGAAACAGATAAAGCTGGTCTCTTTCTGATAAATCTTGAAATCTATTGTAAGCTATTTTGAGACAACCATCAGAATTACACAAGCCCAGTGTGAGCAGGGTGTTGGGCGTTCAAATTAATATCTGTCTTGTGGAGAAAAAAATCCCTGATATATGCATTTATGACAGTAAAAATAAAATATAAAACAGATCAAGCATATCTATAAGTAATGCTAGAAGAGTTTCCTTTGACAACATTTTTTTTTCCAAAAAAGCCTTTCAAATGGAAGTTATGTATATTTATTCTACCTGGCAGAGTAGTGAGTATTCTACCTGGCAAGGGAGTGGGAAGCAAGGTGCTAATAGACATTCAAGTGAGGATGCAGCAAGTGCAGGGAGCATTGCACACAGGGTGTTTTCCAACCAGGTACAATGGATTTAGATTAACAGCCCAAATAAAAAGCCCTGTACTTACAGCTTCAGCGAGGCTTCTCAGCAGGGAGTCGTGTGGCTTGTCTCAAAGGAGCCATTAGAAATCCGTAGAGGAGGAGGAGGAACCTCTTATCCTTTGCCTGTAGCCTAAATGCCCTGTCACCCGGGGCCTGTGACCGTGTATGTCCCAGGTGTGCAGGGGTGGTGGCTGCAAACCACTGAGGAGATCCTGTGCAGGATATCCATGGGACTGGTGTAGGACTGGGGGTCCCCTGCTGAGTACTTGAGGGGGCCAGCGGAGCTAGGTGGTGTCCCAGCTCTTGCAGGGTGGTGTCCCCATATGCTGAGACAGGATTAGGTACACATCTGCTTTTTGGTCATCCAAAATTGCCCCTGCAGAGCCCCATTGCTGAACGTCTCTGTGCTCATCGGCTTGAAGACGCTCAGGACCAAGCCCTGCCTTGGGCGGCGCGGGGGTTTGCCAGGCAGGCAGTAGGGAGAATGGAAGGGGGATTCCCACTACTGGCTGCTCCCTGCAGGCAGAGCACAAGCTGCTGCTGTACGCTGAGAGGCCACCGAAACGCTCAGGGCTGGAGATGGAGATGCCTCGGGAGCAGGAGAGGGTGACTACCAACAGCCCAGCGCTGTGCCAGCCTCCACTCCCAGGTCTCACGCTGCGCCTGCACAGCTCTCCAGAGGGATCTCCGTGCTCCGTTCCCCGGGGAGGGGAATGCAGTCCCCGGGGGAGGCAGGCTGGGGGCGAGGGACTCCCCTACACCCGCCCGCAGAGGGACGGGGAGGAGAGTCCCTGTGTCCCGGCACCCAGCAGCATCCCGGGGTGTGGATGCTGGCACGGCAGCTCCCCGCTTACCCCGGGATGCCGGTGCCTCGCCTCCCCGCTCATCTCTGCATGCCGCTGCTCCGGTTGCCCTCTCACCACGGGATGCCGCTGCCCCAGGTCCCCGACGCACCCCAGGGTGCTGACCCCTGCAATGCCCGGGGGTTCTGGTAGCCCGGGTACTCGGGTTGTAGGTGCCCCGGTCCCTGTGTTACCGATCTTAATGTCCTCGCCGCGCCCCGGGATGCCTGTGCCGGCAGCTCCCCGGGATGCCGATGCCGCGGGTCCCCACTCCGCCCCGGGATGCCGCTGCCCTAGTCCCCGCCCGCCCCGGGTGCCGGTGCCGCGCTCCCCGCGCCGCCGGTGCCCGCAGCACGCCGGTGTCGGAGCCCGGCCCCAGCCGCCGCTCACCTGCTCGGCGCCGCCCCCGCCGCAGCGAGCGCGCCCGGCGCGGAGCAGCGAGCCTTGCGAGGCCGGGGGTCCCGCCCGCTCCCGCCCTCCTCCCGCCCGCCGGCGCCGCCGAGCGGGAACGGTCCGGGAGAGCCCGGTCCCCGATTCCCGACTCCCAGCCCCCGGTTCCAGACCGCCGGTGTCCGGTTCCTGGCTTCCTCTGCCTCCCTCCTGCCCCTCCCGAGCTCTGTACAGGGGACAGTGCTGAGGATGACCGGGGGGAGCCTACCGGACAAGACCAGCCACCCGATTTTGTCGAAACCGGCTGACAGGTCGGCACAGATCCGTACGAGGCTGGCGGTGTCCCCTGCGAAGGCACCGCGGAACCGAGCCGGGAATCTGGACCAGGCGAGGATACCCCTGGCTTTCCCGAAGTCTTACCTGGTGGAAGTCCCTCTGAAGGCGAGCAAGCTCACAGGATGGCTGTGGCCGCCGCGTTGGGGGTACCCGTCTCACCAGGCCGTGGGCTACCCCAGGTCTTTGCCAAGTTGCCCGGGAGGCAAGCACTGTCCTTGGGGCCGGGAGGGCCGTGCCGTGCCGTGCCGTGCCGTGCTCAGGCCGAGCCAGGCCCCGGCAGCGGTGCCGCCCTGCGCCAGGCACACGATGCTCCCATGCCCTCCATGCGATCCATCTCCATCTTCCTCCTCGGAATTGGGAGTGTGCCGGGCACGGGGGCAGCCCCGCGGGGAAGCGCTCCCCTGGCTCGCCGAGCTCCTCGGTGTCTCTTTAAAGGCTCACGGGGAGGTGAGCGAAGGCAGCGAGTCCCGGGCATGGCACACGCTGGGTTTCAGGTCAGCGAGCTGCCGCCGCCCGGGGCCATCCCCGGGCACCCGGGGAGCACTGAGAGCGCACCGACACCCCCGAAATCAGCTGCTGGAGCAGAGCGATGGCAAGGAGAGGGTGGGAGAGGGACCTTCCCAGGGTGACTGCCGGGGCTGCGTGTCCCCGCAGCGATGGCTCATTGCTCCGGCAGCCAGCGCTGAGCAGCTGTGCCAGACAGGCGGCTCGCACGGGGCGAGGCTTCACAGCACCCTCTGCATCCCTTCCATCGCCTTACTGATGGGAAGTTCGAGGGGCTGGAGCCTGAGGGCTCTTAACCTCCTCAGGCTTGCACGAGGCGGACTGAGAGCTCTTTTTGGTGGCGAGCATCCTTCCCCTGCCCGCACGCCCGCCTCCCGCGTGTACTGTCAGTTCTGCCTGTGCCAGGCAGAGCTGGCCGCTGCAGGGCCATCAGCATGTCTCCATGTGTGTGATTTGTCAGACTGTGTGTGCCTCGGCTTGTTTACATGGCAAGGAGGCAGCGGAGGGAGGGGGAAGGGATGACTTTGAGGGAGGCCTCAGAAAAGAGGAAAAAAAAAAAGGAAAAGAAAAAACAGGAGGGAAATTCCTCTGTTCTGTGATATGAAGCAAAAAGCATTTATTTTTATGGCAATTAGAGATGGCTGGGCATCCCTGGAAGCTGCAAGATAAACATGCCCATCTTTGTCTGCTCCAGGCAGCTGCGAGCCTGGCTGATGGTGGGTGCTGAGCCCCAGAGGGGTACAGCCCACGGGGCAGGAGGAGGGCTGGCTCCCACGTGGGGTTTTCTCTGCCTGTCACTGACATATGGTGATCAGGGTGAATTTTCTTTTCCCTTCTGAAAATAGTTCTCATCCAGCCATTTTTCAGGGAAGGAGCTGTGCCTGGCACTGCAAGGGCGCCACTCCATCTGGCACTTTGTGTCTGCACCAGAGCCCTGTTTATGGTCTACTACAGAGTAGACCTCAGCCCTGGCCCCCCAAAATCAGCTCTCCCAGCACAAGGAGGTTTGCTGAGTGTCCCTGGACCATGTGGAGGAGCTGAATCGTGAGTGGGAAGGGAGTTGCTAGGGCTGTGCCCTTATTGCCCCCAGACCGGAAGGATCACCCTGGGAAGGGGCTGGGGAGACACGGAGAGGAGACACCCTCATGTTTCCTGCTGCAGCTCAAGGCTCTGGCTGGAAGCAACTGCAGAGAAGGGAATTTCACTTCCCATGCTGCAGAGACCCTGTGCAAGTCTGTGCTGGCATCACAGCATCCTTCAGAGGGGACTTGGCTTCTTCATCAATGGCACCTGAAGTGAATTTTCCCTTTTCTCCACAAATTCAGAATCAAAAGGCCTGACTCTGCTGTGAGCCAACCAGAGCTTGTTGGCCTGCCTTCACACTGATACTGGCAAGCTGTGGCAGGAAAGGGAGACTCCCATTTTAAGGCTGTTTTCCAGCAAAGTGAGGTATAAGGGCTGTTCCTTGGCACAGCTGTGTTTGCGATGGCCCTGGTGAGGCACAGGCCAGCCCCGTGCCCCCACTCCTGAGCTAACTGCCAGTGACGTGGGATAGGGACAAGCAGAAAATCAGGTCAGCTGGAAATGCCTCACCATCTCTTCCTTTCATGTCTCCACCCATCTTCCTCTCTTGAGGAAGGCAAGGCTCTGCCCGCCCAAGGCCGGGGTGGATTATGCTGATAACCACACGGCAAATCCTCCACGTGGGCACAGGGGACAAAACCTCTTGCCGTGGTCTCTTCTGCAGTCTGGGAGCAAATCGCAGAGGCAGGGTGAGTCTGAAGCCAGCAGCCATTTCAGTGCTGCAGTGAGTCATCCCAAAAGGCGCTCAGCTTGTGGCAGCTTCCTTCCTTTATTCTTTTTGCCTTTTTTTTTTTTCCTTAATAGCTGATGTAGCAATAAATTAAAAAATAGCAGGAAATACATATGAATATAACATGTCTCCAGAGCTCCTCTAATTAAAAGAAAAATCTTCAAGCACTTTTGAGCCCCTTGGATATCTGTTGTGAAAGGCTGGAGCCGCTGGGTACCTGCCATGTGGGAGGGTGGGATAGAGCAACACACCTGTGAGTGCAGGGGGATCCACTGAGCTGGAGGCTGACAGGGGCTGATTAATGCCAGGGACATGAACACAAAGCATTTCACAAATAGTCCTTTCCAGAGGGAAAGAGCTAAATTAGGGCAGATGCAAAAACCTGGTCTTGTGTTTCTCAGTGGCAAAGATTTAATAATAAATACATGGGCTTTCCTTAATATTGTTACTTCCTGGAGGTTTCTGTGCTCATTGGTGTGTTTGCTCACCAGGCTATGGGAGGGGGTTGCTCCAGCTGGAGGGGTTTGGGCTTTTCCTTCCCATCCCATTGGCTGTTCCCATTCTTGTGCCTTCAACTGTCCCGGTTTCCATGCCTCTCCCTGGAGCCAGTTCATGGGGTGGAGGGAGAGAAAGTGAGCTGTGATGGCAGCATCCTCTGAGCAGGAGGAGACAAGTGGGGGCGCAAACTCCACTTCCTCCCAGAGCCACAGGGTATCTGTACGTGATGCTAACACAGGGACATCAGCCTGCTCCATGCTGGAAATTAATTAATCAGCTTCATTCAGTCTCTGGAGTCCTTGGATAGACCTGCATATCCAGCCCCCTGCAGAAAGGTCATTTGTTGTACTCCATCTGCAGCAGGCCTGGGACAGGCTCTCAGTGTGGCCTGCAACCGCCCATCCCTCTGACAGCCTGGAACTCTTCTGGACTTGAGTTTTACTGAGCTCCCTGGGTGCCTGAGCCAGGAAAGATTAATGAACAGTCACTGAACTTGCTGCAGACCTTGACTTGTGTCTGGACTCTGAAGCTCTAACAGGAAACATGAGAAAATCCAGAGAATTGCACCAAAGCAGTGGCTATTTTTTATATGGATGGAGAGCCTCCAGCAAGGGAGCAGGGAGGAGCTGTAGTGTAAGGTCAGCCATTTCAGAGCACTGATTTATTATCTGGTGAGCTCCCCCATGCCTTGAGCATATGGATTGCCTCCATCTTACAGCAACCTGCAATCTCCATCTGCTGCATCCCCTCCATCCACTCTGTCTCCTCCATCCTCTAACACCCAGGATACATTAACAACACTGAATTCATCAAAAAAAAGGCTATTCCCAGGCTCATAATTGTTATAAATGAACGCAATGGGCCATAAAAGATCGAATAAAAAATTTAAAAAAATTTATTGGTTACAGAAGGCAAAAGCAAAATTCAGCGCTGGGCGACAGGGGAGTCTCCGCTCCACCAACTGCCGCGCCCAACCCCTCTTAGTTTGTTCCTTTTAAGCTGTTCAGTTTTCGGGTGCTCCTCCTCTAGTAGTTCTGCGCATGCTCCTCCAGTTGCTAGGGGGTCTTCTGCCTTTTGGTGGTCGAGGGATGAAGGTGAATAGTCTTCCTCAGCCGCTGACTCCTTTCCTTATAAGGTGATCCGGCGGGTTTTTTTTTTGTTTTTTTTTGTTTTTTTTTTTTTTTGGAAGCTTTCTGTCATTTAAAGCGATATATGATTATGCAAGCAAAGCAGAACACAGCCTGGCCTCACTTCTCAAGGTCTATCAAAGCAAGCAAGCAAGCAAAGCAAAACAATTAACAAGTCCTGGAGATATCCTCCCAAGGTCAGGCGATCAAAGCAAAACAATTAACACCCTGGCCTCACAAATCCTGGCGATATCCTTTCAAGGTTTGTCAGGCGAACAAAAGGCTCCTCATTCATCACATCATTGACCTGTTGGAGCATCTCTGGCCAGGTTTTCCCATGGGCCAAGCCCTCTCCAGACCATTTCCAGCAAGACTAGGAACTGCCACAGGTAGGGATGCTGGCAGAAGGGCAGCAAGGTGTCTAAGATCATAATTTAAATTGCAAAATTTAATCCGAGTCAAAATTTCTTTTATATATAGAAGAGAGAGAGAGCTCAATGGCAGGACTTGCTCTGTTCCCTGACACCCATCTTTGGTGTTGGGGTCAATCTGGTCACACTTCATTCACCAGTACAGAGAAAATCACAAAACCCAGCCATCATACCCATTCTTGCACAGCCAGCATGGGCTCACTTGGATTCTGTGCCAGGAGAGAGACAGGTGAAGATGGAAGCACAGCTTTAACTACAATTAAATCATACAGTGCTGCAGGTGGATTGATGCAAGTCACCAAGAGTGCAGCCCAGCTCTGACTCTCTGCAGGCTGGTGCAGTGAGGACACTTGCCCTGCATTTTGCTTTTGATAGCTGTGCCCAGCCAAGGCCATGGCCATGGAGGGAGACAGAGGTGGCCTCTGATTCCTGCCAGCAAGGCCAGGCTGGGTGGAGCAGGGAGGTCCATCACCTGCCCCTGTGCTGCACTGCACATGGAAATGCCTTATAAATTAGTCTTTAGAAATGACACAAGGAAGCAAATTGGAAATCAGTCTTTTCATGAAATAAGGGGGTCAAGTTAAAGGGTGATTTCCCTGAGATTTATCTGGTCCTGTGGATAATTTCATCCCATGGCAAACCCAACTGAGGCCCTGGCTGGAAGCAGGCGCAGCAAACCTGCCCTGGGGCTCTGCCTCCCAACCTGAGCTGGAGACAGATAGTGCCCACTGTATTTGGGGCTCTTCAGCCTCTGCCCAGCTGTGATGACACAGCAGAGAATTTCAAAACTATAAATTGCTGGCAAATTATCACTCTGGTAGTTTTGCAGGTGGAAGTGCCCTGGTGGTTTGAGACTCTGGGTGAGCACTCTACTCCCATTCCAGCTCTGCCTCCAGCTGCCTCTGTGCTGACAGGGATGAACACGAAGGAACAACTACAGCTGGAGATGCTTGGGTGCAGGGAAGGGTCTGCTTTCCTGTCTTTGCAAGGGTGCTGTATTTTGGGCTCTCTGCAGAAGGTTCAGGCAGTGCTGGGGGTAGTGAGGGAGCTCTGCTGCCAGAGCGTCTTCAGGTTTCAAGGCTCTGAAGGATGGCAGGGACTTGCTGGCTTCCTCCATCCCATCTCTGCCTCTCCCTCCTTTAGGCATCACCCAGCATGGGCAGGACACCTCAGTCCAAGGAGGAGGATGTGGGGTTGGAGGTGCTGGAGTGCAGGGGAAGGGGGTGATGTGACACCCAGGGCTGCAGGCTGTCTCTGTGGGGCAAGGCTGTCATGGGACCCCCTAAGCCCCCCAGGTACCCGTAGCAGTAGATCAGCCATGCCATGGTTCTGTGGTTCAGGGCTGGTGACTCACTGCCAGCTTTGAGAAGGCTGCAGAGCCACAGCAGGGGGGAACAGGGGTGTCTTACAGCTCCTGAGTCTCCTGATAGATATTTCTCTTCTGCTGCATGGAGAATCACTGCTGTCTCCATGTCAGAGCCCAGGTTTGCTATGCTGGCTATGATTTTTTTTGCTTCTGTACAGCCATCCTGGCTGCTTGTCACTGGATTTTTGTAGTTTTGAGGGTTTTTTTACCAGGAATCTTTGAGCAAGCAGCAGAGGAGACATCAAGGATGCAGAATGCAGATGGATGACAGTTTGCTGGCTGAGTCTGGATGGCTGGGGGAAGACACAAGCACTTGCTCCTGCAAAATGCACACAGGATCCCACATTTCATTACCTCCTTTCACCGGCTGCAATGTTGAGGGCACCCCTCATTCTTTCATTCTTGCTGACAGAGTTCAGGGCTTGCCTTTTTAGGTACATTCAGGTACCAAGAGAGGACACATCTACCTTCTTTCCAAACTCTTGGAGCAGTGGAAGTGACATTTGTGTCCCTAGAAGATGCTGTTGGCTTGCTGGGATGCAGCATGCATCCAGGCAGAAACCCCGTTTGCCTGAGCCCTGGAAAGAGCCTCCTGATGACATTTCAGGAAAGCATTTTTCTATTTTTAGAGGCCATCGTGCACAGAGCCAGGAAGTCAGCACAGGATTCCCAATCTCTTGCAGAAAGCAGTCATGCATCTCGGGATGCAGCAGCCCTGGCGCTCATTAACACGATCGAGTCACAGGAGTTCCTGAAGCAGAAAGGTATTTGGGCAACACTCTGTTGCCTCTTTCAGCCTCTGCTGGGTCAGCCTCTAATCATGCTGGGAGCACGGTGCTCCTCTGATTGGCACCACAGCTCTGATTTGTGCCTTGAAGGTCCAAAGCTCCCCATTTGCCTGGCTGTGCAGGGCGGTCTGTGATGCTCTGCTGCTTTTGCCCATCTCTCCCTGATTAATGTGAAATCCAGCCTCATGAATCATTCATGAAGCTTTATTTAGTATAATGATTTCTGACATCCACTGCCTGGGAACAGCATTTTGGGACAGACCGCTTGCGACCAGCAAACTCCAGAAATAGGGAGCTGACGTTTATCCCATCTGAGCAGGGATGGGATACAGAACAGGAGGGAGAGGGGTGAAGCAGCCCTGCCTCCTTCTCAGGGAATCACAGGTTGCTTCCTAATTAACCAAATATGTAAAAGTTAATATTGACATTGTGTTGTGTTTCCCTGTGTCTTGCCATCACATTGTATGTTATTAACCTACATAATGTCAGGGAAAGGAGCATCTGTGTGTGCCTTGGCAGGGCTGAAGAGACAGGAATTCCCCCATGCAACACTGCTGGTGAGACCTGAAGGAGCTGGGAAATGGCTTCCCCTCCGTGGCTGGAGCTGGGGAGAGAGAGAAGCTCGTTGGGCTGCCCTATAGCATAAATAGCCCACCCTCCTGTTCCAGAACACTTTGCTGTAGGGAGGCACTGGTTTCATCTGGGAGGGGCTCTCTGCAGGTGAGCAGCCCCATTTGGGAGGGATGTGCAGATACCTTTGTCCCTGTGCTGGTGTATTTGGGAGTGATGATGAGTTTGTGACCATGTGTGGGCCGCCAGGTGAGATCTGTGCTGCAGTTTGATGTGTGAGCAGGGGCTGGCATCTATGGGAGTTGCTTTCTCCCTGCAAACTGCTTCATGTGAGTCTCCAAGTGTTTCACCAGCCTTTGCCAGAGCTGTTATTTGTGCAACATCCCAGCTGCTTGGCTGAACACAGACATCAGCCTCTCTGAGGGACTGAGAGATGGGGCTACAGAGAGGGCAGGGATGATGGAGCCCAGCTGCCCTGCCTGCCATGGGACACAAGGAGATCCAGCTTCCCTGCCTGTGCCACTGCCAGCCTCCTGCTTAGCTCTGACATGTGTCTTCATGCAGAGTCATTACTGCAGAGGAAAGAGGTGTCTCCTTTCCTCTCTTTCTGCACGGGAAAAAGGATTGCTTGCATGTAGGGATCTCCCTCAGCTACAGGGTGCTGTCAGTGCCTCATCTTTTTTGCCTTCCTTCTGGCTCCCTGGCTCAGGGAAGTCCTGCCAGCATCTGAAAGGCTTGCCTGGGTGTGCAGCCTACTGAGGATTCCTGGTGGGATGGAGGGGGGATGGAGCCAAGCAGCTCAGCACAGCTCTGCTGCCTTTTGGCTGGGGCAGGCAGAGCTGTTCTCTGCCAGACTCAAGGCCTTCATCACAAGCAGCTTGTGAGCTTTGGCAGCACTTTAGTCAGGAGAGAAATCACAAAGGGCTGCTCTGGCACTCCTCAGCCGTGGTTCCATCCCCTGCCAGCCCCCACCACTCTGGGGCTCCCACCACGCAGGGACTGGAGGCAGTGCACAGCGGGGGTGGTGTGCCAGAGCCAGGCAGAAGGGACAGCTCCCATCCCTGCTCTCAAATCTGCCCTGGTGGCAGAGGCTGCCTCTCTCCACTATGTAATTCCAGGATTCCCCTCTGCCCTCCCAGCAAGGGGGGAGCTGCTGCTCACTGGGGAGGGTGGGAGGGCACTGGGAAAGGTTACTGGTGTATCCTGCCCATGTGAGACAAAGCACCCCTGTGTCTTCAAAAAGAAAATGCTGGAGGGCATCAGCTGCTGTGAGACAGCTCTGGCCCAGACCACTCTCTCCCTGCCACTGGAGAGGGTCTGGGGCTGGGTGAGGAGCTGAGTTTGTACAAACTGTCCCACAGACAAAAGCACTGAGTGAATTTGTGCATCTGTTGACCTTTAACTGTGAGGATGGTTTGGTTTTCTGCAGAGGTGTGTATTCTTTTATGGTGGGGAGCAAAATGCTTTTCACTCCTTTTCCCTCCTGGAATATTGCTGCTCCTTTATCAGCAGGAATGATAAAGGCTGTGCATAGCTCTTGACCATGGGCAGAGCTGCTGCTGAGTGGATCTCCCCTGCCCAGGGTATTTTCTCCTCTGGAACTGATGTGATTGCTGAGATCCTGCTGGGACTACAGATTCCCGCTCCTAGGCCAGGCTAGCTGAGTAACCCTCCCTTTCAAAAGCTATGAAAGCTGCAGTAATTCTTATTAGGCTGGTTTGAATCATCTCTTGAAAAGGTCTCACATCACCTTTGAGCACCAAACTGTTCTGTATTCAGACCCCAACCACTCAGTCTTCCGAGCCAGACCATAACATATGCAGGGAGAGGCTCCAAGAAAATATTAAACATGTGCTGCAGTGCTGTGGGTGAGACCTGACTTCTCCGTCCTCTGTCCTGTGTAATTTCAGAGTGGAACAATTCCTTTGGGAATAGTTCAAAAGTGACTGGCCTGAAAACCTTTGTTGTGAGAGAAGCTGGAGTAAGCCAGAGCTGCTGCCTGCCCTGCAGTGGTGCTGCTGCTGTGACATGCCATGATGGATGTTTCTAATTCAAAGCTGGGTCCTTGAGTGCAGCCTTTGCACACATTCCCAGCACCAGACCTGGTGGGCCTGTCCCAGGAGAAGTATTGAGTACTGACCCCTTGCAGAGGAAATGAGCACCTTCATCTCCAGGCTGCTCTGGCCTTGGGGAAGCAGGTGATGTGGGAAGAATCTCTCTGACACAGCACTGCCAGCTTTTCCCATTGTCTTGCTGGCACCTAGCTAGGACAAAGAGGGAAATTCCCTTCCTCCCCAGAGACCTGAGTCAAAGGATTTCAACCAAGGCACACTGCCAGGAGCTAACCACAATCAGTGATCCTGACCTCTGTGTTTTGGTGCACTGCCCAGCTCCTCCCAGGTGGGTGCTGCATCAGGGAGGGGGTAGAGGTGAGTCTAATCCAGTGCTGGTGATAGCTGGAAATGCTGTGCACAGGAGGCAGGGATCTGTGCCTGGAAGAGAAAGGCAGAGGATTTGTTGACACAATTGCAGGTGGAGGCACAGTTGGTGCATTGCCTCAGGGATTTCTGACTTGCAGGGCTCTAAAACAGAAAGCAGCAGGACTGAGACAGACTAGATGTCCCCAGAACATCCTCTGGCCCAAAGCCACCTCCTCCTGCCTTCCTCAGCCAGCAGCTGGGTGACAGCGGTGACATGAGCAAAACTGTCTCAGAGCAGGAAGAGGGACCTCTCACAGGGAGATCTGGAGGCTTCAGGCAGCAGATTTTGGGAGGATGAACCCTTTCTGCCATTTCCTTGTCTCTGCAGAGGAGCTGCTGCCCCGGGCATGGCATCCATCGGGTTATCCAGGGCCAGCTGAGAGGCACCCCATGCCTGGAGCTCTGTGTTTAATCAAACCAATTAGCAATTTAATCTTGTTAACAAACCAAGATAATTGCAGCATTATCAAATTAGCCAGCTGTATGGAAATGCCTGCTTAATAGCTGATAATAGCTGGTGCTGATGGAGGAGGAGGAGGAGGAGGAGGAGGAGGGCTGTGATCTGTGACTAATGACGGCGGGAGGGGCAATCTGGCTGCTCTGCCCTGGCTGCCCCAGCCCCGCCGGGATGCGGGGATGGCTGCGGGAGCTCTGGGGCTCAGCCTCCAATCCCACGGCTTGTGTGGCACAGCTTTCCATGTGCAGAGGGCTGGGCTGGCCTCAGGGAGAGTTTTTCCCCGCAAGGACAGAAGCAATGTCTGGTTTTACTCTGAGTTTGGCTGATGAGCTCCCAGTTCTTGCTTTGCCTGGGTCACCTGGCATTTTCAGCCTCCACAGCGCTGCATGAGCTCTTTAGTTCTCTCTGCCCTCCCGTGGCCAGACTAAGCAAAGACTTGGGTTTTTTTCACCATAGGACTTCTTCCTTCTCAGTCAGAGTAATTTCTGAGTCTTTGCCTCCTTCTAGCTCATCCACAAAGAAGAACACACCTACATAGATGTGACCATACAAGGACTTGCTCCACCAGATGCTCTCCCCTGTCTCGGCCAGGAAATTTCCACTACCCCGATGAACTATGCAAGGTCTCAACCTCACAGCCAGAGTCTACATCCTGCTGTGTTTGAGAATAGTTTAAAATCTGGCCAGCTGCTGCAGCTCTCCAGGTTGCTTTGCTCATGCCTGGCCGTGGGGATCATTAGCTCACGGAACAAATTCCTCCCCAGTCTGGGCTGGGACTAGTTGCTGAGAATGGGACATTCTCAGCGAGCCTGGCATCTGCAATGGGCTGGGGAGGGCTGGCTGTCTGTCTTTGGGCATTAGGCTGGGTGATGCTCTGCCCCTGCAGTGGATGGTGGCTGTGCCTGGTTCTGACCGTGTGCAGAGGCCAGCAGGTCCCTCAGGCTGCACACACTCTCTTCTGCTGAAGGTTTCTTGGCATTTCCTGAATTTCTGTCCCCAGCACTCAGCTGTACAAAAATGACAAGAACTCCTTGGAGCTACAATTTTATTGCTCTTGCTGGAGGCTTTCCCAGGCAAGGTTCTTCAGCTGAATTTTCCCCACCAGCTCAGGTTCAGGGAGGGATTCAGCATCGCTTGGGGTTTGGGTCTGCATAACCCCCTCCTCTGCTCTCTAGATGTGCCCCAAGCAGGGTATTCATAGGAAGGCTCTGCCTTCTGTATCCCCCTGGGCAGGCAGGGTGGGTTCCCTTCCACAGCCCTGCCCAGCTGGGAGGACCCCTTCCAGCCTTCCTAAAACAACCTGACACGTTTTGTTCCAGTTCCTTCTTACTGCTCCCTCCTCCTGCAGGTTGTGTGCCTCTGGGTGGATTTCCCCCCACAAGCCAGCCCCTAACCACACTGCAGATGTATAGCCAGACTGTTTCCATCCTCTTCTCCCAGCAGAAATTCTGGGATGAAAGCAGCAGTGGGACTGTGTGCTAGGATGGAGAGAGTAGGGAGCAGGTGGGGAAAGGAGTCACACATCACAAACACCCTTGGGGAAAGCCTCTTTTATTTGTTGGAAGGGCGGTGGGGAAGCAGAGGGAGAAGGAAAGCTGGCAGAACAGAGCACTGTGCAGCAGCAGCAGTCACGGAGGGATCCTGGAGCTGATATGGGGATGCTGGGATGACCCTCAGCCTGTCCTGGAAGCCGGAGCTCACGCTGGAAAGGGAAAAGCAGGAGAGGTTGGGTCTGGTGTTCACCCCAGCATGTTTGTCCACGGTCACCCCACCAGCCTGAACGGAGACTGTGGCAGCTGGACATAGCTCCTGCCCAGAGCCATCTCATCACACCCCGCCCTGCTCCCTGAGCTCCTACCGTAGGAGATGGGGATGGCAGGCGGCTTGGAGAGGCACTTTTTCCCGCAGAAGGAGCGGCAGCACTTCTTGCCGCGGGGGCAGTGTCGGTCGACGAGGCACTGATTCCGTGGGTTGTGCAGAGCACAGGTGAAGCGTACGGGGGGACAGGACCAGGCGCTGCCTGCCAGAGAGGGACTGGTTTGCTCCAGGGCAGCTGAGGGGCGCTGGGGAGATGCTCCCGACAAACAACCCCTCCCCTTCGCTCCCACAGGATCCATGTAAACACGGCTCTTTCCCAGCACCGAGCTTTCCCCCCCGTACCTTGTCCTAGGACATCTCCTACCTGTTGGCAACTCTGCCCAGAGGATGAGCATCCCCACCAGGAGGAGCGCGGCCACTGCCTTCATGCTGCTGTGTCGCCGAGAGGTGCGAGCGGGAGAGGTGGGGGACACACACATTTAAACCCTTGGCGAGGATGGGGTGGGGAACAGGGCTGGGCACGTGCCAATGTTTGCACCTTTTTCCTCTTCCTGTTTCACTGCGTTTTCCAGAAGAGCCTTTTGCGCAAGATACTCAGGGGATTTTTCAATTGCTCAAAAAGCAGCTATTCCATTGCACAAGTGACCCCTGCAGCCACACATGGGATGGAGGAACAAGCCAAGGGAAGATGAGCCAGGGCATTGTCCACCTGACAGGCTGAAGTCAGTGGATCTGCTTTCTCCTGGGCAGGTATCATCTCCAGGCACCCTTTTTCAGAAGAAACCCTTGTGGTGATCATGTTCCCTTCTGGGGGTCTATTATATGGTTTTCTCTTTGTTCTTTTCTTGCACATGGTCCTGCAAAACAAACCCTACAGCACGATCCAAATCAGCCTGAGGCTGCCTATGTCTTCCCAAGAATGATCTTTCAAGTTTTTCCCAGAAGTAAGTTGCCCCAGCCACAAATCCTCCTTACTCCTGCCTCACTGGGAGTATAAATTGGTCTAGGGAAAACAGCTTTGGCTTAGTCAATGGTGAGTCTTTCTCAGATTCTGAACCACAGTGTCCTCTCTGGGTGGCTTCTGCCATATGAGAAACAGGTTGGTGCTGGCTGATCTCTGGGGTAGGTTAATCCACTCCATAGAGACCTTTCATCAGTCATGATGCAGCACAAGGACAACTTGACTGAGCCCTAACTCTTGATGGCTGTAGGGATTAGGGGCTGTATTCTTGGTTTGGATGGCAAAAGTCCCATCACCCTTCTAGCCTCAACCAGTTCCTCTCTCCCAAGGAAATTGTAACCCTGCCCTGGCCTCCAGGTAAATCTGTTTTCTTTAGTTGTCCTTGGGCAATGGGAAATTACTCCATTTCCCACCAATTGGTCAATGTCCCACTCAGCTTGCGTAAGAGGTTCCTGAAATATTTCTTTGGGGCTTCAGTGGCTGGCAGGAGCCCAAGCTGTCCTGGAAACAGAGAATGCCTGGGGATGGGAGAGCTCCCACAGCCGACCTCCCCCAGTCCTGCAAAGGGCCTCTGACCCTCTGTCCCTGACCTCTCAACCAGGCAGGGACAAAGAGCAGCCAAAGTCCAGTATCACCTCTACATGCTCTGTGCAGCCCCTGAGCCCCCAGAACTACACTGATCCAGCCCCTGGAGCTGCCACTTTCCATTCAGGGTATGGTGGGAATCTCACTGTGCCCTTTCCTGGTCACACTTCCATTCTCAAGTTGCAACACACCCCATTAACTGGAACTCAGCTAACCTGGAGTTTGTTAATTATTGTCCAATTTACCTGTTGACTCTGTGGCTGCATTTACCTCTTGGTGAAGTAATTTGTTAAGTAACGTGCAGAAAATATAGCGGACCCAAAAAGATTGCTTGGGCTGTGCACCAACAATGTAGCACTTTTAATGAGAAATACAAGCACTGGTATAATTTTTAAGCAATCCATTGCCATTCAGCTGCTACTGCAGCTGGAGAGGACAATGCTGTGCTCCCCGCTGGTGCCAGAATCTGGCTGAGGTTATGCTTGGACCTATGCCTCCAAGGGAGGAGAAAAGATCAAGGACCAAGACTTGGATTAAGCTGAAGAGAAGATGGGGGGACAGGGGGATGAGGGCAGGGGGAAGAAATCCACCTGAAGTACATTCTATAGTGCTTTATTCATAGCAGGGGGAAGAGTGTGAACTTTTTTGTCACAAACCAGGACCCAGAATTTCTGGGCACAGTCCTCATGTTGCATGCTGTTATCTGTGCAGCAGCTATTACCCCAGCACCCCTCAGTGCAGTCCCCATCCCATATGGCTCATGCTCTTCTCCACGAAAACCACTTTGTGTCCCTCCTTCCAAAGCTGTAAGGCCCCAGTTGTGTAATGCTTAAGGCACATATTGCATTTCCCCAGCCAGAGCAAGGCTCTGCAGTTTGTATTCTCTGGGAAGGGAAAGGAGGGAGACCAGCAGCCCCTGACCCCCAGCCTCACCCAGGTACACAAAGCACCCCAGGAACAGCTTGTGCCTTGCCAAGCAGCCCTAGTCCCCCACCAGGTCATGCAAAGCTTTCAGCCTGATGATGAGCTCCATCCATCCATCCATCCATCCATCCATCCATCCATCCATCCCTCCATCCCTCCATCCACATCCATCATCTCTCCATCTATCCATTCATCCATCCCTCCATCCACATCCATCATCTATCCATCTATCCATTCATCCACCGATCCATCCATCCCTCCCTGCTCAGCTCCTGGCTCAGGAAGCTCCCCTGAGCTCTGGGCTGGCTCCAGCCACTTGGGATGCCCGGGGGAAGAAGAGGAGGTGTCCAGGAGAAGAGAAAGGGGGTGCCCACAGCCCAGCCTCACCCTCCTAGTGCTGGTATCTGGTGCCATCTAGTGAAGCATCACTGAGGAGGCTCTGCAGGACCCAGCAGGCTCGGCCCTGCTCCCAGATGTAATCCATGGGAAAGGGCCCTGTAGAATCTGCATATACAAATCCCGAGTGTGTACAGAGCTCTTAGTGGGACCTGCTCTGTACACAGGGACCCCCAGCCCTGCACACCCAGACATCTCCAGCCTGGGCAACACGGAGCAAGAGGAAACCACAACTCTGCACAGGCTGCCTGTGCCCAAAGCAAATGGAAAGAGAGCTGAGGTGTGAAAAATAAAGATTGTTTATTTGCAGAAAAGCAGAAACAGTGAACTACACCATGTATTTAAATGGCAAAAAACCCTATAACAACAATAAAATATAAAACATATTTACCCAAGAACCTATATAACAACTATGTATTAAACATACTTACAAAAGATGACAACGCTCTCTAAAATGTATATACAGAAGAATACTGAAGAACACTCTACATATATCCAGAAGGGTGGCATCCCTTCCTGGCATCTCCATCAGTCCTGGAAGAAAAGCAAGGACAGGGTCACTGCAGTCAGGCACAGAGGCCTGTTTCGTGCCCCCAGGCTGGCACACACTGGCACAGCAGGACTCTGCTGCCAGCACTGTCCTGGCTGGGGCTGGGGGCTGCCCCCAGGCTGTGGGACCCAAAGCATGGCCCAGAGCAAGCACAGGGCAGGCTGGGGGTGCTGCTTGTGCCACCAGAACCCAGGGCCACCCCCAGGCACCATGTCCCTGAGCAGGGTCACCAGCCCAGCCCCAGCCTGGCAGCAGGGGACCCACTCTGCCTGTGGGAAGGACATGGCCAGCACCTGCCTGGGGTTGGCGTCCATCCCAGAACAATGTCCTCCTGCTCACCTCTCTCATCCACTTCCATGTCTTCAATATAATCCTCCATTTCCACCTCCATCTCTTCCTCCATCTCTTCTACATGCACATCCATCTCCATTTCTTCCTTTCCATTCTCTTCTCCATCTATAGCCATACTTTCTTCTCTATCAATGCTCATATCAATTTCCATCTCCTGCTCAGTGTCTGTGGCAGCCTGCACAGGGAGCAAAACCTCAGAGTGGGGTCCCTGTCCCACACAATCCCCCACAAAGCTCCAGCCCACCTCCATGGAATGGCACTGTACCTTCCTTGGGACAAAAACTGAGCATCCTGCAGGGATGGATGGCAACATCCAGGCAGCAGCTCAGGACTGACGACAGTGTCAGGGGCCTGGTGACAAGCAGGGTGACAGGGATGCTCTAAGAGTAGGGTGCAGAGTAGGGGGCAATATGAAGGCCAATGGTTGTTTTGTGCTCTTCGCTAGAAGAAAGTTTCAGCTGGAGCTCTTCCTGTGCAGTGATAATGCACAGGAATTCAGTGATAAACCCCCTGTGTGCAATGGGGACCACCTTGAAAGGTTTGCCTTGGAATGGAGCATGAAGATCATCTTATTCAAACCTGAGCTGCCTCCCACCAGACCAAGTTGCTCAGAATCCTGTTCCCTTTGCCTTTGGATGTTCCCAGGGATGGCACATCCACAGCTTCTGTGCACAACCTGGGTCTGTGCCTCACCACCCTCAGTGTAAAAAACCAGCTTCCTTTTAACCCAAATCAACCTCCTGCAGTGGAAATCCATCCCCCCTTCTCCTCCCACCACAGACCTTGTTGAATACTCTGTCCCCATCTTTCCTATGGGACTCTTCAAGTCCTGCACAGCTGCAGTGAGGCCCCCCCCAAGTCACTCTCTTCTCCAGGCTGAGCATCCCCAACTCTTCCGGCCTTTCCTCAGAGCAGAGGGGCTCCAGCCCTTGCAGCTCTCCCATGGCCTCCTCTACCCTCAGTCCAACACCTCCAGGTCCTTCCTGTGCTCAGGACCCCAGAGCTGGGGGCATGGATGGGTCCTGGTGGGGCTGCAGCTTCATGGGAAGCAGAGGGGAAATTTGTGTTATCTCCTGAAAGGAACTGAATGTACTCTGGTGCTGAGGGATAAAATGAAGAGACTGGAGACTGCCTCAGGCAGAGTCCTGCTCTCAGCAACAGTTCTTTGTGAAGACTGCAGGGATCCATCAGGAGCAGATCCTGGGTGTCCCTTTGCTCAGCACCCACCCCAGAGCAGCTGCAATGGGCACCTTGGCCAGGCTGGGGGTGCACACCCAGCTCAGCTCCCTGTGCCCCTACAAGCACAGGCTCCAAAGCAAACCCTGCCCATGGGGACACAGTGTCCATGTCACACTGGCTCCCTCCAGCTGAGGCTGGGCCTGCAGCACCCTGGGGTGCCACACAACAAAGATTTTCCCAAAGGATTTCTGGATCCTGGGGACAGGAGCTGCTGCAAAAGCCAGAGACCCCACTTCTGACACAGAGAAGTGTCACCCTGCAGCCCAGCTGAAAGGAGAGGGACATGTCATACAAATCTTCAGGGTGTTTATTGTCAGGATAGAAATTCCTTTATATAAAACAAGAATTTAAAAATAGCACTACCCTGCTCTCAGAATTAAATATACATATATATATATATATATACACTATATTGATAGAAAGAATAATTACCATTTTGCTATATTTTGTGATTATAAAACCAAACAAGATTAATACCAACTTCCAAACTATTCTGCCAAACCAAGGGCAAGGGGATCTAAGAATTCCTGCCGCCCACCTTCCCATGGGAGCCCACCAGGGCACCACACTGGGAGCCAGCTGGGCATCAGGCATCCCCCATGCTGCCTGCACCACCCAGCTGTCCCTGCCCCACCACTTGGAGGCAGATGCTGAGAGAGCAGAAGCTCCCAGGGTGACACCACTGTAGGTTTTTCCTCTTGCAAAGCAGCCTGACAGGGTCCAGGGGGACTGTGCCATCCCAGTCACTCTGGGGGACACCAGGTGTCATGTCTCCTCTCATCCCAGACCTGCCAATGAACAACTGAACCCCTTCGCTTTGCAGCAGAGGTTTTGTTCAAATTCCATCTCTTGTGTTTTTAGGATTTTTAAATACAGTCCATGCTCCCCTGGGGATTTTACAATACAAGAACAAACACTGATGCTTTATGACAACCTAGCAATAACAATGTCATGTAGCTACTGTACATCCGTCCCCGTGCCCTGCCGAGCACTGCAGCCTCTGCCAGGATCACTTCTTTTTGGCAATCTGCTTTTCCAAGTCTTCAAGTCTGGCTGTCATCTGAGCAAGTGAACGTGCTAAGGAAACAGCGTGAACCAGACAGTCTGCTGGGCAAAGGCCTTTATCCCCTTAAAACAGCCTGAAATTCTCCCCACTCCCATTTATCTATCCCTCCCTCCCGCAGCTCAGCTGATCTGCACCCCGACCAGCCCAGGCATCACCCCAAAGGATATTTTTCTCGGTCAGGCTCTGCAGGATGGCCACGGTGTTGGTCTGGAACTGCACCAGCGCCTCGCACTCGCACGGGCTGCGGATCTCGGTCTCCCCTTTGCCCTCCTCTGTGACAGTGGGGTTTGGCTGCAGTCAGACCATGGCCCCATGGTCTGTCCCTTGCAACCAGACAATCCCACCAGGGCTCAGGGCACTCCCCGCCATTTTGGCCTGTCTTTTCAGCCTCTCTGCTTTCTGTCAGGCTGCCCTGCTGATCCATCAAGCTCTCTGCCAGGCATCCCACAGAGCTGTCACACGTGTGGTCACTGTGCCAAGGACAGCCAGTGCTGAGCTTCACTCTGCCTTCAAGCTGGGGTGGCAGGGGGCACGTTGACTCCATACCTGCAGCCTGTGGGGGTCTCAAGGGCACTGGGGAGCCCCAGCCTGTCCCCACAGAAACCCTGCACCCAGAAACCCTGCACCCAGCAGCAGCACAGGTCTGAACAATTTCTGTATTGCAAAACAAGGTGCACAGGCGACCTTCAGAGCATCCCATAAGGCAGGGTCAACTCCCAAATTCTGCCCATGCAATAGCACAGGGGTGGTTGCTCACATTAATCCTTTTATATTAACCCGCCCTGTTTTTTAATTTATTCCCCCAGCTTCACCTTTTCCAAATCCCTCCCAGAAACCCTCATCTATACCCACAACAGCCTGGAGAGGTCCTGAGATAGCCTGGACTTACAGCAGCCCAGCTCAGCCTTAGGGTACTTGACACAGGGCGACAGACACACAAACGACCCCACTGGATCTGTGGGGACAGAAGGGCTTTCCCTGGCTTGGGGTTGAGTCCCCAAGTGTGGCCAGGAACACCCACCTGGGCAGATATTCAGGGAGAAGTTCTCCACAAGATGGGTCATGGTGGTGAAGTCTGCTGAATAGGAGAAGTGCTGCTCCACTGGCTCAGAGGCAATTGCTCTCAGCTCTTCTTCCACAGCTTTTCCAACACCCACAGCAAACATGACAATCCCTGCATGGCAAGGACACATCCTGACCACTGCACTGGCCACTCTGAAGCAAGCAGCCCCAAGCTCAGAGAGAGCAAAGCCAAGGATGCAGCATTTTCTCTGAGTTTCCCAAATACACAGCAGGAATTTGGGAAGGACAGGCAGGAGCATGGCAGCACTGTGGTGGTGCAGGCTGCTCCATCAAGAATGCTGCTCAGAGAACATCTGCCATGGGATGCAGCCCCTCAAGGTGGGATGTTGCAGCTTTTCCCTGAGACAGCCAACCCCAAGGAACCATCTCAGGCTGCCCAAAACACTTCAATTTGAGGTTCCCAACCCCCTGTGCACCTGATTCCTTTGCTCTCCTGGCCCATTCAGAGATGTCATCCTGGGAGCGCCCATCTGTGAAGACCAGCCCAATTCTGGGGATGTTGTGGGAGAGAGGCCTGGCACCTTCCAGCTCAGAGAAGCTGTGCTCCACCATGTGCTTGAGGGCAAGGCCTGTCATGGTGCCTTTCTCCATGTACTCCACATCCATCACCGCCTTCTTGATCTCATCTGCGCTGTGGTACTTGTTGAGGGGGAACTCGGTGCGCACACGGCTGGAGTACTGCACCAGTCCTACCCGTGTGCCATGGGGGGACACCTCCAGCAGGTCCACAATACGGTTCACAAACTGCTTCACCAGCTCAAAGTTCTGGGGCCGGACACTCTTGGAACCATCGATCACCATCACAAGGTCGACATGGCCAGCTCCACACTCTGCAGGCACAGGGGAAGGTGAGAGAGAAGCAGCCTGGCCATGGCCACTGTTAGATGAAGGAGCCTGGGGCTGAGCTTTGGGGCTTCAGGACTCTGTAGGAACACCCTGGAACTGCAGCTGGGAAGGAGAGCAGACTACACCCAAAAACCTCCACTGACACCCCAACACCCCTGAAAGTTTTTCCTAGGTTTCTCTTTTCCTGAAACTTTCCTTAAAGCTGTTGCATGTTCTGGGCCATGTCTCTGATGATACAAGCATCCACCCCTAGTTGGATACTCCCCTAGCCACAGCCAGCTTTCCACCCTCTTCCAGCCCAGCTTAGAGTCCAAAGTGCAGAGTCCCCCAGCCCAGTTCCAGGTGAGCTTGCTCCAGGAGCACAGAGCCCAGATAAGGAGAATATCAAAGACTGTGTCCCAGTACTCACTGCTGCATGTCTTGCCATCAGCCTGGAGCTGCTGGCCCTCAGGGCACACACAGTGGTAGGAGCCATCTGTGCTCACACACTTGAACTCACAGCCGTGATCCACCCCATTGCAGAGGTCAGTGGCTGGAAGAAAAGCCGGGGGAGTGGGGTTATTCCCATTTGGGGTAGTCTGGGAAGGCTCTTCCCTGGAGACTGGGCAGGACATAAAGGCACGTGCCATACACACAGCCTGTGCTGTGCAGACACCAGGACCTACCCCTGCAGGACTTGCTGTCAGGCTGGAGCGTGAAGCCGCTGTGGCAGCGGCAGTAGTGCCCATTGGGGATGCCCACACACTCATGCTGGCAGCTGTGGTTCCTGAAGCTGCAGTAATCAATCACTGGGGAGACAAGGAAAGTGATGGCAGGAAGGAAGAGACAAGAAGAGAGAGAGAATGGGAAGCAAAGGAAGAAGGGCCAGGGAGGGAGACAGTCACTTACTAGTGCAGCTCCTCTTGTTGTGGCTGAGGTAGTAACCAGGCCGGCAGCGGCACGAGTAGGAGCCCCGCACGCTGACACAGTGGTGCTGGCAGCCGTGCCTCCCGTCTGCACACGCATCAATGGCTGCAGGGAACAGGAACCCATCACCCTCCTGGCCCAGCCTCCCTGGGGCAGCAGGGCAGGACTGCTCCAGGGCTTCACAGCAGCTCCCAGCACCGTGACACAAGAAGGAAAACTCCTGGTGTGGTGGTCAGACCAACTAACACGGCTTTGCACTAAGATCCAGGGGAAAAACACTGCTCACTTTGGTGCTGGGTGGGAATCCTCTGGTAGTCACTGCCCGGACCCCCTCAGCTGACAGGCAGCTGGTTGTGCCCACATAAGTCACAAGTGTCCCATCTTAGAGAGGTGGCCAGGATTTAGCAATGCTGAATGGCTGCAGTCATTGCAGATCTGGGAGCACCCAGGCTGCTGCTGGCCACCCTGAATCCTATGCGGTGTTCCAGCTTCCTTCCATGGGACCCACTACAAGCTCCCTATGAAAGTTCAGATAACAAAAAGGGTTTTTACGGGAGCAGGTCTTTCCATCCACATTGAGCCTGTAGCCTGGGTTGCACTCGCAGTAGAAGGAGCCAGGGGTGCTGACGCAGCTGTGCTGGCAGCCATGCTCCCGCTCCACGCACATGTCCACCCCTGCAAGACAGAATGGGCATCAGAGTGGCCCACAGGCACACCAGACACAAGGGACCCTGGCTCTGGCACATGCCCTGGCCCTACAGCAGAAGCCAGTGTGACCACCTACACATCCCCAGCCCTGCCAGCCCCAGTGCTCACCCACTGATCTCCAGCGCATACACACTGTCCTGGCACCTCACTGGGAATGATGATGCTGCCCCATCTATCCTGCTTCTGGCACAGGCAGCTACCCCAAACACCCCTCTGAAGGTCACCTTCTGACCTGGGTGAGAAGCAGACACCAGGGCCCCCCTTGCCACTCCGCAGCAGGGCTCTCACCCACCACAAAGCTTGTCCTGGAACTGCTTGGCAAACTGCTGGATGAGCTCAAAGGACTCCACCAGGAAGACGTGCTCCTCCAGCGGCGGGGAGGCCATGGCCCGCAGCGAGCTCATGTCAGCCCGCTGGATCCCCACGGCGTAGATCTCAATGCCAGCGTTCCTGGCCTGCGTGGCCACCTCAGTGACACGGTCCTGGGGCCGCCCATCCGTCACGATGATGGCGATGCGGGGGATCCCCTTGTGCAGGGGCCGCGCGCCCTCCTGCGTGCTGAAGGCCACGTTCATGGCATACTGGATGGCCAGACCCGTCATGGTGCCCTGGGCCAGCGGGATGATGCTGTTGATGGCCCTCTCCATGTCTGTCCGTGTGAAGAAGGTCTTGAGGGAGAAGATGTTCTGCACCTGGCTGGAGTACTGGATAACCCCCACGCGCGTGGCGTTGGGGCCCACGTCCAGGCCGCCGATGATGTCCGTCATGAAGCGCCGCATGGTCTCAAACTCGAAGGGCCGCACGCTGCGGGAGCTGTCGATCACAAACACGATGTCCAGGGGACCCGTCCTGCACTTCAGCACTGAGGAGAAGGTGAAGAGAGGTGAAGAGAAGGTGAAGAGAAGGCTCAGTCCTTGCCTGTCTGCAGGAGCACAGAGATCTCTGCCTGCTGGCTGGGGGCTGCTCATGAGGAGTGAAGAGAGCAGGTTTGGGCAGCCCCTACAGACCAGCACCTATCTAATGCCCACTAAATCCACAGAAGGTGGTGGCAGAGCAGAACCAGTGCCCACAAGCTGAAGAGACATCCCCTGACTTTGGGTTGTTGTGGGCAGAAAATGAGACAATAAAAAGCAAAGCTAAGCGCACACACTCGGCAAAGATTGAGCCAAAGAGCTTCTCTTGAGCGTAAGAATGCCACTTCCAGTGCAAACTGGGACAGTGTTCAGCAAGTGAAATGTCAACGAACATATTTTGCTTGGCTTGTGTGCACTCAAGCCTGCAAGAATTGGGCCCTAATCATAAGAAAACACTTTGAGTCCCTTTGGGATGATGCTGGATGTTGCTCAGTTCTCTGAAGGTCTCTGAGAGATACCTGTTCCTTTCTCCATCTGATGCCTTCACTGTTTTTAAAGCAAAATTGATTGAGATGCTTCTGTCCTGGGAGGAGAGAGGTTGGTACCTCTGGGTTTGCTTTGTCCCCTGCACCTGGAGAGTCAAGCAAGGAGGAGGATTCCCCTCACAGCTGTGCCTCCTGCCAAGGTCCCAGCCCATGGCCTGCAGGGTGACAATCCCTGGGCAGGGCTGTGTCCCAGGCCAGGAGGTTCCCAGAGCAAGCAGCACCAGAGCCACCACACTGGGGCCAGAAAGTTTATGTCTCACTACTGGGGAGATCCTCCATCCTCCTGGGGATACTCCCAAAGAAGAGGCATCATGTCCCCCCACATCACACAGCAAACTGTCCTCCAAGGGCTCCACTGCCCTAGTTTCTCACTTCTCTTCCCTCTATGCACTCCCCACCAGCCAGGGCTTACCTGCAGGTTTTGGTCTGGCTTCTAGTGCTGTCAAGAGAAGCAGGAGGAGAGGGGCAACAGGCAGGAGTTTCATGATGGCTCTGTGAGACCACACAACTCCAGTGCTGGAAGGATGTGCTGCAGGGAGAAGACAAGGTGTGATCAGTGCTGAGGATGAGCTCAGCCACAGGGCAACACTCTCCTGTGGCAGGTGTCCCCTAAACAGCAGCAGTTTTCACAGATCCGTCCCCAAACTTCTCTCTGAACCCACATGGAATCTTTCCTGTGCCAAGGACTGGCAGTCTCAGCACAGCTCAAATTCATTACAGTAGCAACACTCAGCCAAAGGGTCTGATTTTCTGCTCTGGGTGGAGCTGGCCATTGGACAAGCCTTATTTTCACTTGCAAACCAGGCAGATGGGATGTTCAGCCAAATGCTTGTTCCCTGACTGTGTGGCTGTTCTCTGCAGCCAGTGGAGAGTGGGAAAGCTTCACACAGGGATGCAGAGCACCAGCCCTCCTGATACTCCTGCTCAGGAAGAAAAGCCCCCAGATGAAACACCAGCACAGACAAAATCTGCTCAGAAGTTTCTCAAAGTCACTGGCAAAGATAATTTTTCCAAGAAATTCCATTCTCTGCCTGTTTCCAAACTCCCTTGGGAGAGCAGAAGCCTCTGCAGGAAGAGGGTGGAAGGTGCCTGTGCAGGTGGGCTCACACCTGTCCCCCCAGGCAGGTGCTGGGTGAAGCATTGCCAGCTTGCTGCTCTCCCTCACATCACCTTGGGGTCCCCACCACTCTGCCACCAGCACTCTGCAGCTCTCCCTGTTCTAAAAGTTTTTCCAAGGGATACCTCAACAGTTTTTTCATGTCTTTAGGGTGGGATCATTGGGGGAAAAAAATATTTAAACTTGTTACCCAAAACCTCAGCTTGTCACTTCTCTCCCTCCACACCCACCTCTGTGTTGTCTTGCCTCGCCTTGCCTTCCCTGGCTCCTGCAGGGACATGGATTTATTTAGTTTATTTTTATTCCAGTTCTGGTTGGAAACCCAAGGTGCTAGGGATGGAAATGCCACAGATAATGTAACTCTCCCCAGGAGATGTGCAGTGCCAGGACTGGGCACAGATACTGGAAGGGCGCTTTTAAGAAAAAACACACAAAAAATCATTTTATAGGTAGTTACCAGCTGGTATTTATTTTGCCCCAGGAGGTCTCAGCTGTAATTCACCACCAGGGTTGCTGTTTAATTGCTCAGTGGTTACGTGCAGCCCTGAACACCACGTCTTTGATAGCAGGGACATTGATAATAAGTTTAACAGCTGCATCTGAAAACAGTCTCAAGACTCAGTGTTCACACCTGGAAAACTATATTAAAGAATTAGGAAGGCAGGAAAGGGGTGCAAGAGGATACTGGGATCCAGAACAGCCTCTCAAAGTGGGAGATGTGGCCTTTCCCTGGAGGTGAGCAGAGTACTAGCCTGGGACCAGCCCGGGACACAGCGACTGCACAGCAGTGCCAGGAGCTCCTGCAGAGCCGTGCAGGGGAAGGACCCGTGGGATCATTCTGCCAGAGGCGATGAGCAAAGACAGCAGCCTGACAGCTTTCCCAGGGGACAGAGGTGAGCTTTGCTTTGTGGCCAAGATTGCTCAGACACCTGTGTCCCCTCACCACATGCAAGCAGAAAGGCAAACAGTGCTCCTCCCCAGCTTTGTTTCTCCATTTATTTAGCAGATTCTTTTTCCAGTGCTGCTTCTTTCCTGGGAGAAAGCACTTACAAACCACTAAATATTTTTGGAACAGCTAGAACATTTCTGCAGCTCTCTTCTCTCCACACCTCCCTGCAGTGGCAGGCTGCTAGGGAGCCTGTGTCTCACAGCGTCCAGAGAGTTTCAAAGACAGACCAGAGGGAGGAATGAGCTGCCAGCCAGAAGCCAAGAAGGAGAAAACCAGTTCACGACTGATCTATTTTTAACAGCATCTCAGCTTTTGGATGAAGTCTTGGCTCTCCTCATGGCTGGAAGGGCTGATGCTGCCTGGACAGGACAGGACATGGTAGCTCAGTCATATGCTGGTCCTGGCAGCAGAGACCAGGCTGGGACAGCGTCCTGGCCCCTGATTCAGGTTAATGCCCCAGCAGTAAAGGGATGGGGAAGCAAAGATGGTGGGACAGATGTCCCCCAGTATCTCTCCCACCACCCCATGTGTGACAACTTCCCTCTACCCTCACTTCCCTGGGGCTGACTTGCATCCCTGTGGAGGGACTCCTCATACCTGAGGGGTCACAGCACCCCCCCAAGCCTGCAGCAGTGGGAGGGAGATGGGTGGGAAGCGAGCGGCTGGCAGGCAGGTGCTGCAGGGCAAGGCAAACACAGCACCGCCTGCAATGCCAGAGACCTTGAGATAACACTGAGCTATAAAGGCAAAAAGGTCCAGGCAAGGTGAGTGCTGCTGCCTGGGGCTGGCTCAGCCAAACCCTGCAGATGAGCTGAGAGGGACACTGGGACCACTCTGGACATTTACGAGGAACGCAATGGGAGAAACAGTTTTTGCTTTTCCCTGCTGAAGGAGATGCTCAGTACGTGTTGCAAGGAGGGTGACCAAGGGGAGAGCCACATGTAAAGACAGAAGGGTCACCTCCTCCTGACTCTACACGTGATCTTAGCCAAGGAGGACATGGAGATGGATCCCCAGAGACAAACAGGTAAGCCAGCACACTTTCCCTGGGCAATGCTGCTCCCCAGGGCAATTGCTTCCCTCCCTGCTCCACCGCTTGTCCATCTGCTCTCCCTGCCAAATGCTGAGTCTCAGGAAAAACAGCCGCTTCAGGTTTCAGCCTGGCCTCCTTGGCAGCTCTCTCTTGGCTACAGGTTAACAGAAATACTCTGAATCTTCTCCTTCTGGTTCATCTAGATGGCGGCAGGTTGGACCTGGGTGCACCCTGCCTTGGGCATGGCAGGGAGCAGGGTGAGGATTGCTGCCAGCTCCCACCCCCCTTGCTGTTAGAGGGATGGGGGATTTCTGTACTGAACTGTAGAGGGGATGAAGCAGATGGAGAAAGGAGAGGTGAGTGTGTTCACAGCCCGAGAAAAGCCCTGACCATAGTGTCACAAGAAGGAAAGCAGATTGTGGACCAAGGCTATGGAGCGGTTCTGACTCTAGACCCTGCAAGAAGCCAGGACAAGGGATCACCATGAGCTGCAAGGAGTGGGGAAGAGCTGGGAGCCTGTGAGCAAGCACCAACCAAGCCAGAAGGCTGTCTCATACAGCAAGGCTGTGCACAGGAGGAGGCACATACAGCAGGTCCAGGCACACATGGCAGGGTGCAGGGCACTGATGCCACATGTGGTACCAGCTGACAGCACCTATTTCTGTGCTGGAAGCATTGGCCAGTGTTAGAGCAGCCCTAAACATGATGCTGCTGAGATTCACTCTCCTCATCTGCCTCTCCATGCACCCTCCTTTGCTCTGCAGAGCTTTCCTTAGCAGAGACCAAACTAGACAGTTCTGAGAAATTCAATTCCATCAGTGTTATTTAATGAAAGTCTCAAAAAACCCAATCAAAATATGGCTGGGAGTCCCAGCCCTGAGTCCTTTTGCTTAGGACACTTGAGTTCTGGCAGGACAACTGCAGAAAGACAGCAAGAGCACCCTCAGGCTGGAGGATGGGGAGCAAAATTGTGATGTCTTCAGCAGGACAGAAAGTCATCACCCTTCCAGTCCATGCCTGAGAGAAAGGCTGCCCAAAAATGCATGTGGGACCAAGGGAGGAAGACAGATGTGTGTCTTGCCCCAGGGGACAGTGAAGCAACCAGAGGTACCTGGAGAGATGCAGACAACTTACATCATCCTGGAGGCACCTCTTGATGCCAAAACTTGTTGTAGAAACATGGATGAATTGGTGGCACATTGTCCATGTATTTGCAAGACCTGCAAACAGTGCGAAAGGATGAGGCCCAGGACAGCCCTGGAGCTGGATCCACCCTCTCCTGGAGAGTTGCCCAAAGGTTGGTTTGTCCCAGCATAATCCCCAATCTCAAGGTGCTCTCTGCTTGCAGATGCCCAGCTCTCAGTGCTACAAGCACCTCAGGACCATTTTACTGGCAGCATTGACCTAATACTCAATCACAGCTCCAAAAACTCAATGCTCATCTCCCACAGCAGCTGGATGATGAAAGGCAAATCCCACCAGAGAGGACAGCAATGCAGTTTTTAGAGCAAGGAAGACTCAGGGACCACAGGCACAACATGCCCAGGGAAATAGCATGAATTTCCAACCCAAAAGGATTTATTTCCCCCCCATTTAAGGACTGATGTGTTCTTGGGTTTTCCAAAAAACACATGGGAGAACCAGAGCAGACTCTTTCCAGGACTTTGCAGAGGTCTCTGGTTACAACTCTGCAGCTTTACTGGGCCAAGGGCCACCTGGAAGGACTTGGTGTTTGACAAACAAGGCTGCATATCTCCAACAGCACATCAAGGCTCCAAACCCAACAGCAGCAAACCAGCAGGAGTGCTGTAACAGGAAAACCTTGCTGGATGCAGAAGGAGCTTCTCTTTTGCTCTGCTTGCTTCCCACAAAAGCCTATTTCCCATTTTATGGGATCCACTCCTGTATATTCACAGGGAGGGCAGGAGGAAGATGGGCTTCTTGACCAAGTCCTTTAGCAGTAACAGATGGCTTTGACTCACAGCTCATGGACTCAGAGTCCTGGCAGTTTATACTGTGACATGACATTTGAAGTCCCCTTGGAAAGAAAATGCTGGGTGTAGCAATGGACAGAGCATCCCCTTCTAGAAGCTCTCCACAACAGCACATGGGGTATTTCTCTGCCGCCAGTCTATCTCTAAAAGACCTCCCAGTGCTCTGCCACTCACCTGGCAGGAAAGCCTCTTGCCCAGACAGACCTGCACTGAAACAAGCTGTACCTGGGCAGCAACAGCTGCCACGAATAAAAGCCACATTCACTTGCAAATTAAAATGTTAAAGATCTAGCCAAGAGGAAAATAAGGCTAGAGGAAAACACATCTGCCAAATCTCCTTGTTCAACTAATCATGTCAGAGATGGCTCCTGTTTCAGGACTGCTGGTGCCATTTCTCTGTTCCTCTCTGTCCCACTCAAGACCTTTAGGCTACACTTGTCCCCTGAGCTGCACAACAGGCAATCAGCCCATCTCCTAACTGCTACTTTCAACAAAACTGGAATATTCTGATTTTGATTAAGAGTGATCAACAGGGGAGAGATCCACCTTACCAACTCTCTTTAAAAAGCAAATGCGCTTCTGCAAACAGTCCTTGGAGGACGGCTGAGCTGGGCCAAGAGACTTCAAACTTTGGAGAGAAGGATGTCCTTGCCATTGATGCAGCAATCCATTACCCAAGTCCTTGTTTTGCGAGGAAGGTGTTAGAGAGCATTTTTTTCCCCCAGAAATATGCATGTTCAACCACAAAGGAAAAGAGTCATGGCCCAGATCAGCTACTGGGCTGGTGCAGAGTTTGTCAGCTGAGCTCCTGATGCAGAAGAGCTGGTATGAGACTGAGTTACTAGCAGGACATCTGTCTCCCAAATCTTCTGAGACCACTATCCCCAGCTGACCCGCAGGAAGTTTACATGGCACAGACAACCACAGAGACTGCCTGCTATTCCAGCCCAGCAATCATAGATTCATTGCCTGACCTCCTTCTCTAAATCTTTATATCATATTTCTCACTCTAGAGATGTGACTCAATGTGTTGGCATAAGAAAACACACCAGGAGAATATTCTTGTGCCTCTCCCCTTTATCCTACCCATCCTGCTATGTGTTTAATTGAAATAGCAGAAAGTGAGGAGTACTTGGCAGCTGCAGAAAGGCATGCAGGGACTTTTTGTCCCTCCTCAGAACAGTAAAGCAAGCTTTGTGTAGATACTTTTCACAGGGAGAACCTGAAAGGTAGCACAGGAAATGTCTCACACCTAACTTCACAGTTTCCATGTCCCTCTGGCAGCAGGAGACCTGCTGTCCTGGGGCTGGGATGCTGTCACCCCTCAGGAGATGCACCAGAGAAGAGCTTCCCCAGCAGCACAGTGGGCTGTGCCCTTCTGCCCAGGCTGAAGAGCAGGTAACACTTTGGGGAAGCCATCCAAGTCCAGCTGCAGTTGTAGGAGCTCTGAATTCCTAAAGGCAGTGTTTTAACACGTGTGGATCTTGCCTAATTCTCCAGCCCAGACAGAGACTCTTGTATAGGAGGTTATCTCTGCTGTCAACAGATCTGCTCCCACTACTTCCTGCCATAGACCATGGACGAGGATGAGCCCACAGATTACACTCAAAGACTCCTGAATTTACACATTGGCAAAGCACAACACAGAGACAGAAAAGCTGAATTCTGGAAAGAAACCAAGGTACTTCCACCTCTCTGCAAGGGACAACAGCTGAGCCCTATGGATTTCCCTGAGGGGCACCAGAGGGACCAGGCTAGGGATGGACTCGTGAGCAAGCAGGGGCTTGCAAGGTGAGAGGATCAGTTATTAGCAGGTAGATGGGCAAAGAGAGAATATTGGTGGGAAAGATGGATTCTGACTCCAGTAAAAAACACCAGGAAGGACAAGATATATGAGAACCATGAAAGATTCAGACACAGGATAAGACACATCAGTCTGGAAATGCTGCCATCACTGTGAACCAGTGTCTGGAGCCTCCTGAGCACACACCTCTACCCTCTCCTGCTTTAACAGAGCTGGTTTAAAACCCTTTCTATTTAGCCAAGACAGGAGAGAACCAAAGCCTTCTAAGAGCTGAAAACATTACCTGGCACCTAAAGATCCATCTGTGCTGTGAGTGCCTACAGAGAGGCGATGCTCACCAGCCCACAGCAGGTAATGGGGAACACTGAGTCAGAGTCCTCATGCCCAGCAGATAATGGAGCCCTTACAGCAGCTGCATGAGCTCCTGATGGAGCCCAAGTGCCCAATTTGATACTGTTTGGGCCCAAAGCGGAGAAAACATGATTACTGAGAGGTAATGACAAGTGTCAGGAGCCACTCAGCCTTCTGGCTCTGCTGGAGGAGACATGTGGCATGAAAGGGCCCAAGTGGTGCAGGGGGAGTAGCTGACTTTTATAAGTTTCTTTATAAGCACCACTCCATCTATTTTTAATTTTTTCGTGGCGTTTTTTCTAGATCCCATTTATTCACTCATGGTAGGGTTTGTCTGTAAGCCCTGTGTGTGTGTAGACACTAACAGTACTTATCTCCCCTCCATGTTTCAGCCCTATTCATCAGGCATTTGTAAATGGCATTTGATGAGTGCTGAGTTTTTAACAAGGCAGGCATGCTGCTCCAGAGCGAACAAAGGGGCCCCTATTGGAAACTTTAAAGATGTTTAAACAAAGACTTCGCTTGAAAACCTTTAACCCCTAATGCCAACCTCAAGGGAAATGCTATGTTATGAGCAATCAGAGCACAAACATCTTCTGTGACCACAGACTGCCTACAAGGGGCTGCCTTGTTGGCCACAGCTTCTCTGTTTCCTACGGCTGCCAACCAGAGCAGCTCCCGAGCCCATATGGTTTCTTTAATTCTTCAACAACAAATGAAAGTTACAACTTCCACAAAAATCAACAACAGCATTTTCCCACTGGATGCAGCAGTCCCTGTCTGCTTCGATGAAAAGTGTTGTTTTAGTGCAAACACCAAGATCTGTTGCATGGTTTCCAGATGGGAATTTGCTTTTTGGATGAGGCCAAATTTATCCATATCCTGGTGGCAAATATCAGGGCTGAGACCTGAGAGATATCCCCACACACAGCTTTTTTTCTGATATCAACACCAATCTAATGGATTCCTGCAGAGACCACAAGAATCTGCTTGTGAAATGCAGTTTCTACTTGCTGTTGAGGACCTGCACACTCACTCTTTACTATCAAGAGATCCTACAGAGGGTCCCACAGGGAGGGGTCCTAAAGGAAGAACGTAATAATAATTCTATAAATAGTCCAGGTTTAAGTGAAGCAAAAATCCAGTGTGTTAAGCAAAAGAGGCAAAGCCCTGTGCCTCATCTCAGAGTTGGGGCTGAGAACAGGTCCCTCTCATGGACCCCTGCTCCCCTCAGCCCCACTGCACACACATGGTGGCTTCCACTGATGGGGCACAGTCCCGTTTCCCTGCCAGCCTCCTCACTCTGCAGCCTGCCTCCTGAATGGATTCAGCAGCTCTGCACCACAGCAAAGGCTGTCCCTGCACAATGAGGGGCAAACCTCAGCAGAGCACACACCACCACACCGTGTATCTGCCCAGCTCCACCTGGCTCACAGAGGTGCGCGTTCACACAAACACAATGAGTGCAGAATAATCAGGTTTTCCAAACAAGTTTTCCCATGTAATTGCTTGGAACAGAAGTGCCCAAAGCTAATTTTATCCTGTGAAACTGTTGGAATGATAAGCCGAAGGTGGGTGACTGCTTGTGCAAACGAGTATACACAGACCAAATTTTCCAGTCGTGCAGAAACGGCGCATAACAAACTTAGGGTACACTTCTGAGCTTATCTTTTCGCAGGATCTCGATCTCCTGTTGCTCAGTACGCCTTGCCCAGGTGTACCAGACCTTATTATTCTCTGCTAAGAGATCCTCGGTTGCATAAGCAGGGACGTGCCCGACAGGTAGGCAAAAGGTGAGCAGAGCAGGCAGGCTCATCCCTCCCGCAGCACCGAGCGTGTACCGTGTCCCACTGCCCCACCGAGCAAACCCCGGCACCGCTGCGAGGGCCAAGCCCGGGCGGCCGGGGGTCGGAAAGGCTCCAGCCCGCAGAGGGGAGGAAAAATCCTTTGGGGCAAGGGTTATGCTCTTCCTCTCCTCCCAGGCTTTGGTTTCTGCTCCTGACGCCCAGGATCGCCGCTCCCCTTCCTGCCAGCCCCGCTCCAAGGAAAAGCACGCTCGGAGGCTGCCAGTCCCCGCGGCAGGGGAACGGCATCGGGATTAGGATCAGGATCGGGATTGGCATCAGGATTAGAATCAGGACCGGGATGAGGACCGGGATCGGGACCGGACTCACCCGCACCCTCCTCACCCTCCTCCTCTCCTCTCGCTTCCCGCAGGGGCGGCGGTGTCCGCGGAGCCCCTCACTCACCCGCGCCGGCCGCGGAGCCGCTCCCCGCCGCGCTGCTGGCTCAGGTACGCGGTGCGGGGTGCTCGGTGCTCGGTGCTCGGTGCGGGGTGCGTGGTACGGGGCGGCAGCAGCGGCGGAAGGCGGCATTTAACGGGGCGGGGGAGCGGGGGGGCGGGGGAGCGGCGGGGCGGGCACGGCCTGGCCCCGGGGCAGCGCTGGGAGCGGGGGGGGTCCGGCCGCCTGTGCCGGCGCGGGGGGCTCGGGGGCTCCCATCTGTCCCCGCCCCGCCGTTCCCGCGGGTCCCTGCGGGAGATGCGCGCAGGTGGCACCGGCACCGAAGGGTGCGGGGCCCGGGACGGCCGGGGGCTCACCGGTGTTGAGGACCCTGCTTTTAGTGGTTGATTTTTCCTTTTCCTTTATTTTTCTGTATTTGTCCTTTTTTACCCCTTTATTTCTCTTTCTTAATTTTTAAAAAAATTTCTTTATTTTATTGTTATTTTTTATCTTTTTATCTTTTTCTTTTATCTATTTTTCCTCCTTTTGCTTTTCTTCTTTGTTTTATATTATTTTTATTATTTTCTTTTTTCTTCTTCTTATTATTATTTTCTTTCTTAATTTTTTAACCCTTTTCCCCCTGCTGGGGGAGTGCACCTGGGAGCCCCATAAACTCAAAAGTTCATAGAAAAAGGAGAGTCTTTTAAGCTTAATATCCATTTGACCTGCAGTGTCCCAGAAATTTAGGAACATCAGCAGGTAGTGCTGTAGTGTGGGGAGGTGAATTTGAACCAGGAAACTTCAGACCAGAGCTTGGAGGGCTGTAGAGCCTCAGGTTGAGCTTCCATCAAGAAGGTCAACTGATGTGCATTGGAGATCATCAGCAGAGGCTTCTTAGAAACCCTGGAATAGACCTTCCCGGTCCTCCAGCTGTCCCAGCACTTAGATCAATCTGGTGGTGGCAGGAACCACCTTTATTGCTTTATGGGACTGTGTTGTGGTGCTTTAACTGCACTTCCTTCCCTCTTCGCACGTGAGGAACAGAGAAAGGAGACTCCAGTAAATCACCCCCACTGTTTGAATTTTCTAGCAGACATGCCAATAATGCTTATTGAACTTTGGGGTTTTGGGGGTGTTGGTGCTGCTGGAGTGCCCACCCCAGCTGGCCCCTTGCTCCCTGCAGAACTCACTGCCACAGGCTTTTCGTGTTTCCTGCCCTCGGCCACTGTTTGCCCTTGGTGTGGTCGATAAATCCCCCAGGCCTAGAAAAGGCTGAATCTCACTTGTGTGTGCAGTGAGGAAAATACAGGATTTATAAATACCCATGCATATACAAGGGCTGTGGGTTGTGTTGGTCTGGATTAAAGGAGGTATTGAAAAATGAGGGAAGCCAGAAACTGCAGGCTTCTCATTTCTGTGATTTCTAATGGCTTTTCCTTTTGCATAAACATTGCATTGACTCCATACCCAAGAGCACTGCAGGCATTTTCTCCCCTGATCTGCACAAAATACAAACCAGACCTCTAAAATGGATATTTTTTTATTAGGATGTTTGGTTTCCCCAAAGTGAGGGAAGAACAATTGCCCTCTGTGACAGCAAGTCCCCAGCAAGCTTCAGGGCAGCTGTGTCCTGAGCGAGGCAAACCACAGCTCCTTTTTGGGGATAAAAGCAGCAAATTAAGTCTCTGCACTTCAATTCAGCACTACCTGCACTTGGGGACACTGTTACTGTAAGTTACAGTTCTTGTATAAAGAGGTGATTTGAAGACCCAGTTTCTAAACAATAGGATTGTATTTTGGTCTCCAGAGTCAGGTAGTTTCATTCCCAGGGGACCAAATAGATCAGATCCCTTCCTCAGCAGACTGACTAAAAATGAGCAGGGCAGAGGGCAGTTTGCTTCTCCCAGTGCTTGTAAAGCTCTTTTTCTTCTCCTGCAGCTGCCCAAGGGTGCACACACAGAAGGTGATGTGTGGACCAGGGCATGTCCCACACAGGGAGCAGCATCCCCCAGCTGGAGGCAGGACAGAGCACTGAGTGATGCCCCTAAACACATTCTGCTGGGAGGGAGAGGGGTAATTTTCAGCTGTGGTATTAAACATCAGTTCTCCTCAAATCAGCGATGGGGCTGTGGGGTCCAGCCCTGGCAAAGCCTCTCGGCGCCTGCCTGGGTTCCCTGTGTGCCCACATGAAACAGCCTTTGCAAGGTGGTCCAGCTGTGTGTCTCCTGTGGAGAGCACACAGAGCACTCCTCCTTTTCTGCATCATTTCCCATGGGAGAGGTCACAGCAACCCAGCCAGGGCTGCAGATTCCCTAGGTTACCCTGGGTCTCTCCCACCTCAACCACCAGGGCAGAGCCACCCTAGAGATGCACCACAAATGCACTCACATCCTGTCCTGAGGCACATCCTGACCTAAAGCAAAGGAAAAGCCTTGGTCAGTGGTGCCAGGCTGAGCAGGGAAGGGGAAAAAAATCAGTGTGGGAGAAAGGTGATGGATTCCCCCTTGCTCCCCCCAGCTTCTTCTACATAATGCCCAACTGTGAAGAGAGCAGCCGAGCCCCAGCCAAGACCTCAGGCTCTGAAAAGGCAGCTTTTAGTTGAGAGCTGTAAGAGCCCGGCCCGTGTGGTGCTGCTAACATGACACTGAACTAACACTGCACTACAACCAAAGCATTTTAATAATTTAATATAATAAATGTCAGAAGGAGTGAATAATTCTCTGTAACCCTGAGGAGGCTGTAGGTGCCAGAAGGAGCCAAGTGGGCATACTGAGCTGCTTTAGCAATAGCCCTTTGACTCTCTGAAGATAAATTTAAACCAGATGATGGATGCTGGGTGGTCGCCTCTGTGGGCAGAATGGCAAGTACTGTTCAGAAGTGCATCACTGACACAATTTAGCCCTAAAATTTGGAAGGCAAGGGCTGCAGAGAATGGACAAAGAGAGGAAAGCCAAGTTTCTAGGTAGTTGTTCCTCCAGCTGGACATCAAATCTGAAGAGCTACTGCCTGTTTACCTGCCTTTGGCCTGCACATTGCTACTTCAAGCAGTAAGTAGCATGTGGGTAATTGTTCCAGAAGGCTCTTCAATAAGCTCCAGGCAGTGACCCACGTGCCTCTGGAATTATGTATGGATGGCAGGAAGCACAAGTCTGCACAAGCTTGGCCCTGCCCTGAGCCAGTGCTGCAGGAGGCTCTGCAGAGCAGATATTGCTGCTGCCCAGGCTGTCAGCACACGTCTTAATCCACAGGTTTTGGCAATTGGCTCCTGAACACTCGCTGCCACTGCCTGGCCTCCATACCAGGCTGTTCCATACTTTGCCAAGGGGTTAATGGCAGAGGAGCCCCACAGGGAGACCCCAAGCTGTATGGATGGGCACTAGTGGCTGTGTTGGTGACACTAACAGAGATGGAGCATGTGATTCGGCTGCTGAGACATAAGCACCCAAAGCTATATTCCTAATTTTATACAGCACACTGAACGATGAGACTCACCAGGAAAAAATTCACACACCCAACCTGGTTCTTCCTTGCTGTGTGCCCGTTGTCTCTGACAAACTGAGAGTGAAATGCTACTGAACAGAGCCAGCAAGGTTCAGTACTCATTTCGTTAGTGTAAAAGAGTATCCAGGGTCAGGCCAATTTCCTTGACAAATATTCATGTCTATCCCAATCATAATCAGTTGTTCTGGGGAAGGGAGGGGGGAAATAAACAATAACAAACAAACAAACAAACAAAATAAGACCACCAACTAACCAAAAAAAAAAAAAAAAAAAAGAAAGAAAAAAACAACCCAGCATTTTGCTGACAGATTCCCAAATAGTGCTTTTATATGAAGGGAAAAATAGCAAAGGCGGATCAAAGCTGAAATCACACCATGGCTTGGCAGCAGAGGAGTGAAACAGCTGCAGATTGCCATTATGGAAAAAGATTAAATAACTTTCTTATGGGATCCCTTTGGCTGTGCAAAGATATAAACTATTCATTGGCTAGAAAATGGAGTGATACTTTTCAGCAAGACTAAGTGACCCACCCTGGAGCAGCCACTGGTGCGATACTGGTTCATAAAGCAGCACCACGATGGAGGGGACAGGTACAGCCTTGGCAAAGGAGCTCTTCCTGCCTTGCCATGAGTGCTGTGGGGTGATTCAGGGCTAATCCCAGAACCCTGTGCTGGCAGCAGCTCCAGGGCTGCCACAAGAGCAGAGCCTGGTGGCAGCCTGTGCTCTGCAGTCAGGAATGGCCATAAAACATTCATTTTCCAGGCACAGAGTAGCAGTTAATGCTGTGAATGACACTGACACAGGCCCTGGTTGTAAATCTGTTTCTGGCAGGGCTCTGTTGATTTATGTTTGCTAGTGATCCAGCTAACACATCTAGGATAAAGAACAGGGAACAAGAAGGGCAGGAGATTGTATTGCCCCTCTAGTACCAAACAGAGCGCATCTGTGCAGTGCAAAGTGTCAGGTCCCCATGGCACTGCTCAGAGAAGACACTGGGTAAATATTTGCTTGTATGGGACATGTGTTTTCCTTCCTCATACAACAGAAGAGTATCAGCTCCATTCAAAGGTGAGAAAGCTGGAACTGAAGTGATATGTGTTTAAAGTGAATTGCAACATGAGTGCTAAAAGCTGTTAGGGGCACAGCCTTTTTAGAAGCATTGCACTGGGAAGAACAGAGTTGGCAGGCAAACTCTTCTAGAAGGTTGCTTGGATGACTGCAGCTTTTCTCCCTGGGAGCTTGCTCTGGCCTCTGAGCCCAGAGGAGCTCACACGAGGAGCCTGCCTTGAGGTGATGGCAGGACCAGACTTACCTCTCTTCACACATCTGATCATTTGTGCTCTCAACTTTTCTCTGTTTCTAGCCCATTTAAGAGGAAGAGAGACTGTGTTTAAAGGGATGCTCCCCGGCACACCTCTTGCAAGTTCCTCCTTGGAGGAACTTTTCCACTGTGGCTGGGGTTTCACAGCCTTCCCTGGCTGCTGCTTTACCTCTGCCTCTGATAAGAAACTCATCACCAGCCAGGCTGAGTCCCCTCGGTAGGAGCAGTGTTCCCAGGGGCCACATTGACAGATGTGCCAAGGAGAGACTCCTACACAGGCATCTCCACTTCCTTCTCCTCTGGTTTCATCTTATCCTGTCAAATATCCCAAACCCAGGGAATGCTCCTGTCCCAGACTCAGGGGTTTAGGGGCTTTCAGCAGGGCAGGACTGATGGTGCTCAGTGAGTGGTCTCACCTCCTCTGAAGGCAAGCCAGCACCACAGAAGGCCTCCACAGCTGGCATCCCACAGCTCTCCCCCCTTGCACTCCCAGTCCTTGCACACATGTCCCAGGTGCAGAGCAGGGCATACCCACCTCATCTCTCTCCAGCTGGTTAACGCTCAACCTACCAAGATAGCAGAGTTAAATGCCAGGTGCTTGGGAACTCCTGCTAGTTAATAGAGCAGAAACAATCAGCAGAACCACCTACTTCTTAGGTCTCAGAGAAAAATGCAGCTATTTTCACCCAACATCCCTTGCAAAAGCCAACTAGTGGCTCCACCTCACATGGCAGCTCCCCAGCTGCGCTCAGAGCTCAGCAGCATCACTTCCCAACTCACCCAAAAGCCAGACAGCAACAAGCATATCAGGTGGAAAAACAAATTAGAGAACAGCCACCATTGCATGGGGCTGGAAGTCTTGGAAATGCCCTGTGTGTGTTCGGTGGCAAACTGATGAAGCAGTTATTCCATTATCCAAACTTTCTATTTTTCAATGCCAGCTCCATTCTTAGAGCAGTTCAGCTGCAGTGCTTTCTGATGGGAAAGCCTTTCCACCTTCCACTCCACCAGGCTGAGAGAGCTCCGTGCTCCCTGCAGTGCTGGGCTGGAGCTGGTTCTGGTGCCAGGGTGCCAGGGAATTCTGTCTTGCAGATCCAACCCCTACCAAGCCAGTCTGCTCCAGGACAGCGTGAGACGGTACCTGCAGCTGCCAGCAGACCAGACCGTGCTGATCCTGCATGCCAAAGTCGCACAGAAATCCTACGGCAACGAGAAAAGGTGGGACATACTTCCAGCTTCTCCAATGGTCATCTCTAAACCCAGTAACTAAAGCTTGATTTCAGTCTTGCTGAATTTTACTGATCTAAGCTGGTGAAGCAAATTATTTGACATATCCCCTCTGCATTCACTCACAGCATCTTTGCATCCAAAGCCACCACTTAGTCTCCATTAATTGAATAGCACAAGAAAGGTATTAGCTCCAACCTGCACCCATCCCAATTAGACATTCCCAGTGGTTAGATTCTTTCCATGAAGAGATAAAGAAAGACTAAGTAAAAGAAGTCAAGATTCTATTCAAATCTCACCCCCCAGAAAGGAAAGGCTACTGTTTTAACTGCCCTGTTACTCTTGTTTTAAAATCTGCACAGCCACAGCATGGGCTGGGGCGTTTCCATCAATGCCAGTGGTCTCCAAAAAGCTGCTATTTTTGAAAATCCTTCCACACTGCAAAAACACCTTGAGGTTCTGACTTGAATCTCCAAAATTGCCACTCCCTGGCAGTGACATCAGACTGCGGCGCTGCAATGTAATTAATCCTCCATTAATCCTTGTGATATAAATATTCCTCCCTCATTACTCAGTGTGGAATAGCTATGAGGCGACGAGCTCAGCCTCCAAGGTGTAACCACCCAGACCCCAGTGACCCCAGGAGACAGCTCTGGGATGGGCTGCCTTGTGTCTACAAAGTTCTCACCACTTCCAGTCTCCTGCCAGGGGCTCCTGGTCCACAGGTAAAAAAAGTTATTTCAGGACTGAATCTTTCAGCCAGGAGGGAGCCCTCTCATCACAGCCTCTTTCCTCTGCTCCTGACCCTGTGTAAGGAATGAGCTTGAAAATCAGATGCCAGGTCTGAAAAGGGAGAGAAAACCTGCACAGAGCTCCCAGGTTAAAGTTTGAAGGTGCTGCTACCATTTTACTTTACAGTGGGAGTCAGGGGCCTGTGCTGTGGAGGAGTTGTTTAAATAAACCTGTACCCAGGACTTTAGGGCTCCAAAATATCCAACCCACTGCATGGTATTTTCTCTGCTAGTGCTTTACCCAGTATCAATAGATGATGAATTTACATCATTCACACGAGTGCAAAGACAGTGGAAACCCAAATAAAACACAGGAAAATGGTTTCTAAACTCCTGGCTATAGATTTATTTGCATTGGGCTCCAAAACTGATTGTGAATGCAAACCCTGTTCCCAGCCTGCTGAAACTCCCACGTGGCAGCCAGGCAGAGGCAGGGTCTGATCACTGCCTGTCTTTGGGGGAGCTGGAGGTGTGGGTGCCAAGGCCCCTGTCCTTCCATCCCAGGGCCATCCTGTCACTAACAGGATCATGGCCACCAGGTGTGGCAGCTGCTGAGGCTGGAACCAGGCACTGGAGGGGTGCAGGGTCCCCAGCCCTCCCTGAGCTCCATGTGCCTCCCAGGGTGCAGGGTTGTCCCCAGTGCTGGTGATCCCCAGTGAAGGTCTCTGCTCTCAGCACAGCTATCCAGCTACTCTTGAGCACCTTTTCAGGGTGCTGAAGGGCAGTGAGAAAATTCCCTCTTGTCTCTGCAGGTTTTTCTGCCCCCCACCTTGTGTTTACCTGAGTGGGCCAGGATGGAAGTTAAAGCAGGAGCAGATAAAAGGTGAGCACTGGGCAGCAGCCCTGGACCTCTCCTCCCTCCCTTCCTGCACCATGGAGAGCTGCCCTCTACCTCTGCAAAGGGGACAGTGAGTCTGTTTATGTAGGTTTTGATGCCCCAAACTCCCTTTTTTTGCTCAAGCCTGAGCCCCCCGAAATCCAGAGCCAGGGAGGGCTGGAGCTTGGCCATGCTCTGCTCCTGGAGAAGCTGAGCCTGTGCAGGCAGCTGGAAGGTGCTTCTCTTTGTTTCTTCCAGCCAGGGGCCTGGGAGAGGCTGGATTTCGAGTGTGTGGGTACATGGGGCTGGACAGCATGGGCAGCAGCCTGATGGAGACCCAGAAGCTCAGCTTTGAGGAGCAGCCAGATGCAAAGGTAAAGCCCTTGGCTCCCTGGGACTGTGTGATCCCCCTCATGCACAGACTGGGCTGTCACCAGCATCACCGCACACCCTGGGACATCACATCCTCCCCATCCCCAGGATATCACAGCTCTTTCTTCCTAGCCATAATTCCGCATTCCCACTCTGCCAGCCTGTTGAGGCATGTGCAGCAATCCAGGCAGCCCAAAGATCCCCTTTTTGATCTGGAACCATCTTTTCAGGTCGACAGCCCTGTGGCTGCCAAAATCTGAGCAGCTCCCTCAGCCCTGGTTTCTTCTCCTGGTGCTGCTCGTCACAAAATAAAAGCCTGGTCCTTCATTTTCAGATAAACAGTGGAAAAAAAAAAAAAAAAAAAAAAGAAAAAAAAAAAAAAACCACCAAAAAAAAAAAAAAAAAACAAACAGTTGATCCTAAAGTTCAATAGCTTCAGCAAAGCTCTGGCATCTTTTGATTGAAGGGGAAAAAATGGAGAAAAAGCATTATCTGGGGTCCCTGAAGAGCACGGGTCTGAGGCAGGCCAGGAACCTCAGAGAAAGAGCCTTTGTCCACAGTGCTTGCCTTGCTGCTGAGGCACAGCGTATCAGCCAGGATGAGGGAAACCATAAACCCAGGGTGATTTCTCGTTATGTGGGATAAATCACACATGAACATTCGTTTCCACAAGGAATACTCTGCCCCCAGTGTAAATAAAGCTTCTGCCGATCCCCAGCTCTTCATTCCACCTGTAATAACATCTCTGGTCATTTCTCCCTTTAAATTAACCCAGGGCTCATTGAAAGGGCACTATTATGTCCTTGTGGGGTGGTGAGGAGGTGAGGATGGCTGGTGGGGCTGGGCTGGAGCTGCTGCAGCCCCTCTGTGTCCTTGGCAGGGGTTCAGCTGTGCCAAGGCCCTGTACATCTCAGACACGGACAAGCGCAAGCATTTCCGCCTGGTCCTGAAGCTCTTCTTCAGCAACGGGCAGGAGATCGGCACCTTCCACAGCAAACTCATCAAGGTCATCTCCAAGCCCTCGCAGAAGAAGCAGTCGCTGAAGAACACAGACCGTGAGTACAGGAATGGCTCTGTGGGTGCCAGCCCAGGATGGGATGCTCTCTGCTCACAGCCTGGCTCTGGAGTGGTCCAGGCTGGACCCAAAGCCCATGGGAGCTTCCAAAAGAGGATGTATCTGACACAGTGATGCCTCATTTCCAAACGGTTCACCCGTCATGGGATGTGATGCTCTAATTCCAGTGTGGTCTCCACACTATGGGCCCCACCTGCACTCACACGGAGAGGAAGGCAGTGTTGGCTGCTGCCAGGCTGGGAACCAGGGATTGTCCTTGCTGGGCTTGACAGAGCCAACATTCAGTCCTGGTAAGCATTAACGCAGCCTCCTCTCCCACAGTCTGCATCTCCTCAGGCTCCAAAGTGTCCCTGTTCAACCGCCTGCGCTCCCAGACCGTCAGCACTCGGTACCTGTCTGTGGAGGGGGGAGCCTTCATCGCCAGCGCCAGGCAGTGGGCAGCCTTCACCCTCCACCTGGGTAAGGACCCTTGGGGACACTAATGCCACCACGCCCAGGGCTGACTGCCTCCAGCCCTGGCTCTGCCATCCTGCAAAGCTAGTTCTTGGGAGCAAAAATGTGTGAATCAGCCTGGGGATGCAGCAATCTGGCTCAGTCTTACCTTTTTCCGGCATTCTTCATGTGTCTCTGGATATTTCCAACTGGCTTTAAGGGCACAGGGGCTGTGACCAGGGCAGCAACAGCTGTACTGGTCTGGAGGTTTATAAATCCAAGCAGGTGACTTGCCTGGAAGAGGCCAGAGCCCAACAGTATTCCTGCCCACACTGCTTCCAACAGTGTCCTTGCAAGGTACTGCATCCCCGTCCTGCTCTCCCGTGCTGGGCTCTGTCCTGGTTTGAAGGACAGGTATCTGCCAATAAAGACAGGAGCTTCTCTTTGAAATAGAGAATGTAAACCCCCTCCCTCCAAATTATTATAATTTTGAAATTAAGGGGCTCTCAGTCAAAGATATGGGAATTAGGAATAACAGTTCTTTACTAAGAAAATTAAAATAGAAATGCAGTATTACAAAGAACAATCCCAACCCTGACAGAGTCAGAATACAACCTGACACCCCATCAGTCAGTCAGGGTGTTGGCAGCAGTCCCATTAAATGGTGGCTGCATCCTCCTGCAGTGGCAGATGTGGCTCAATTGGACCAGTGCTCCTGTAGAAGGTGCAGTTTTCCTCTGAAGGTCCAGGGATGATGTGGAAAGGTCTGGCTTTCCTCTGGAATCCAGTGGAAAGAAAGTAATTTGCTGTCCAAAATCTCAGTTTTTATCTAGGTAGGAAAGTCTTGATTCCTCCCCCTGACTGGAGCATCTCCCAATGGGATGATGTAATTTTATCAGTCATACAGTGGGACTGAATTGGCAGAAGCAGATGATATCTTCCTGGAGGGAGGATGAGTTGTGGAAAAGATAAAGATGATTGCCCCACCTGGTTTTAAAGATGGCCCATTAGCAGATAGTATGTGCCACAGAGATAAGGAATCACTACCCCACCTTGCTTCAACAGATGGTGATAAGAATACAAATTTCTGGCCACATCAGCCTAGCACAGGCTCCCAGGGAATGGTGGTCTCTCCAAGCAGGGAGCAGAGCAGAGAAAGCCATAAGAAAGATTACCCTGCTCCCCGGTGGGTGACTCTGCCTCTCTCCTTGCCCCCAGCCGAAGAGCGCTGCCCGCGCAGCGAGTTCCCCCTGCGGGAGGAGTACATCCGCTACGGCTCCGTGGTGCAGCTGGTATGCACGGCCAGCGGCGTCACCCTGCCGCCCCTGGTAAGCTCCATCCCCACCGTGCCGGGCGCTCGACCCGCCCGTCCCGCCGCACCGGTTCGCGGTGCCATGCGGGGGGTGCTGCCGCCCGCAGATCATCCGCAAGGTGATGAAGCAGTATGCCATGCTGGACGTGGACGAGCCCATCTCCCAGCTCCACAAGTGTGCTTTCCAGATCCAAGGCAGTGACCGCATGTACCTGTGTCTCTCAACAGACAAAGTGATCCAGTTCCAGGTATGGCAGTGCAGGAGCAGGTGAGGAGCCCAGGGTGCTCGCTGTCATCTCTTTTAACTCCTGTGTTGTGCAGGCTGGGGAGTGTGTCACTGGGAGGGGTCTTGCATCCAAACTAAGGCCAGCATCACGGCAAAACCTCGGTGGGGACACTGAAACTGAGGTCTTTGGAAAGGAATCATGATCCCCATTTCCTCATGAGCAAAGCAGTCACTTGCTGGAACCAAGGCACTGAGGGCAGAAGCCAGGCATCCGAGCCCCATTCCCACCATCTCCACTGCTGTGTGTTTGGAGCTCTGACACCCTCCACAGGCATCTCCCTGCCCGAAGGAAGCCAACCGGGAGCTGCTGAACGACGGCTCTTGCTGGACCATCATCAGCACGGAGACGGTGGAGTACACCTTCAGTGAGAGCCTGGCGTGCGTGCGAGAGCCCGTCAGCCCCGTGCCGCTCATCGCTGCCCTGCAGGTACGCACAGCCTCGGGCTGTCCTCCTCTGTCACCTGCCTGCCTCGGGCTGTGCCACTGTCACCTGCCTGTCATGAGCTGTCCCCTTCTATCACCTGCCTGCCTCGGGCTGTCCCCCTGTCACCTGCCTGCCGCGGTCTGTGCTCCTCTGTCACCTGCCTGTCTCGTGCCTCCTGCTTCTGAGCCCTCCTGTGGCATCTCCCAGTTTTGGGATGCTGTGGGAATGAGAAGCACAGCCAGAGCATCCTGCGGGAGAAGGGCTCTGGCTCACTCCACCACGTAACCCTGCCACGCTCTGTGCCCGTCACAGCTCACGGGCGGTGGCGATGTGGCCATGCTGGAGGTGCAGGGGGAGTATTTCCATGCACACCTCAAGGTCTGGTTCGGAGATGTGGAAGCAGAGACGATGTACAGGTAACATGGATGAGGAAGCTGGGTGGAAAGCAGGGAACAGCAGCCAGGTGTGGGCTGTGCTGGGCACATCTGGGAAGGATGTGGCTGCAGGCCTTGGGAACAAGGACATGTACACTGCCCATCCTGCAGGAGCAGGCAGGAGTACTGCAAGCAGAGGCAGGGATGAGTCTGGTGCCTGCTTCCTGCCCTGGCTGCAGTCCAGGGATAGCCATGGGTGGGGGATGACAGGGATGTCAGGGAACTGCAAACAACCAAGCAACCCTGGCAGAGAGGAATGAAAGACTGGGAGGAGAGAGGAAGCTGGCTGGAGGCTTCACACTCAGCTCCAGGATGAAGGAGAAGTGCAGTCACTCACTGCTGGCTGCTCCTGCATAGGACCTTCTTCAGTTAATGCATTTTCCTGCCCTGCACTGTTGCCAGGAGCCCTAAGTCCCTCGTGTGTGTCGTCCCTGATGTCTCTGCCTTTGGCAGTGACTGGAGGTGGCTGCGATATCCCATCACGGTCCCACTCCTGCTGATCAGAGACGATGGCCTCATCTACTCCAGCTCCTTCACATTTACCTACACCCCAGAGCAGAGCTGCATCCCAGGGCAGCAGGTCCTCTCAGATGTTCCCCAGGACTCAGACAAATTACTCAACAGCATCCACCAGGAGTTCACCAGGATCAACTTCCACCTCTTCATGCAGACCTAGCAGGCTGGGCGGGCAGAGGCTTGGCCTCACTGCTGGCCTAGGGAAGAGGAGCAGCCCTGAGCCATGCTGGGGGCTCATCCAGGGCTTGGGGTGACCCTGCCAAAGGGTCCTTCCCACTCACCAAACACCCATCGTGCTCCTGTGATTCACTGATCCATCTCTTTCTCACAGCAGCATCTTACACTGCTGAGATCTCACATGAGAGCGTCAATAAATCAGTCTTGAAAGACCCTTTACTGATTAAATTGCCTTTTTACTAACTTGCATGGTTTACCTGCATTCTGGAATAGAGCACCACAGCTCCCTCAGTGTCCTCAGTCCATATATTCAAAGGCCAGGAGGGACAGGGATAATGCCTGAATTCGACCTTAAGTGTTACTGATCCATACCAGGAATCCCTGCATTGCTGCTTTTCAGCTCAGCAGGGGCTGGTTCCCAGCAGCCAAATACCCAGCACCAGATGTTTTGGTTTTTTATTGGAGGCCCAAATGGGGTTATTTAAGAAGGAAAAGGGAAAAAGAGAGAAAAAACTTCAGTGTGAAACCCAGCTCCTCCCTAGCTGGTGTGGCTCTGCCAAGCTCTGTTGTTTTACACAACTAGGTACATGCAGAAATGCTGTGCTGGCATCAGCAGAAAACTACTGGTTTAGATGCCATAAAAAGCAGCCAGGTTTCCTGGAGCATTTTGCAGAGTGGGTCTTAAAGGTTTTATTTAGATCTCCGTGGCATCCAAAGGCCAGTGGTGTACCTGGAAACCTTCTGGTTTGGCAGTCCTGAGCTGGTTTGAAACAACTCAGCAGCCAGACTACAGTGGTAAACCCACCCTGACCTCGGGGCAGTGGCAGGAGAGCAGGGGAAGCACAGCTCCCCATGACCTGCAGCACCCCAGGATGCACAGATGGGCATCCCTGCAGCAGCACTGGATTACCTCTGTGTTTTCTGTGATCTGACATGTCATATGCAGCACTGCCCTGCATGCAATTCATCCTCAGCCTTGTTCATCACACTGTGCCTCCAGGTGCTGAGTTTGGGGCTACAGAGACCTTACAGCTTCACACCACCCAGCAGGGAGATGCTCAGGCATGCCTGGAGTCTTGGCCTCCTCCCTCTGCAGCTTGTACCTGTCCCTGGCTCCCATGGGAGCACAAGAGCTTGGATCCCCAGCATCCAAACCCAGGGCTTCCCAGGGTTTCCCTAAACTCCACCAGGAGATGGGGTTCCTTCTTCCCCAAAACAGGAACCTCTCTGTAAAAAGCTGTTGGCAGACACATCTCTGCATCTGGAGCTGCTCTGGAAAAACTGGGAGAATATTACAGTACATGCCAACAGCCAAGGGCTGCTGGAGAAAAAGGCTGGAGGACAGAAGAGTGATCACATGGAGAATCACAAGGGATTCAAAAGCAAGTTCCTCGAGCAGGTGGCAAAGTCCTAATGTGCTCATTAGGTGTCGGGAGCAGTGGTACAAACTCTACTGCTCCCATTTCTGGAAAATGCTCGAGTATCTTACACAGGTGTGGGTTCACTGGGGCTGTGCTGTTGCTGCTTGTGCCACCCCATCAGCCCACACTTAGCATCCCCTGCACTCACCTCCCCAGCAAATCCACTCCATCCCTAATGCACCTGAGGGTGAGATGCAAGAAAATACTTTAATCAATGCAAACAGAGGATCTCCCATGTTTCCCCCAAAAGCATTTCCTCCCCTATCTACTCAGTGAAGAGCTGGAGGGCTGTGAAAGGGTGGGGTGAAGCCTTTTGGTTGCTGCCTGCAACAGGAGTGTCCAGAGCACACAGGCTCCTCAATCCGCTCCCCTCTCTCAGAGGCCAGGGCATAATTCACGTTATGAATGGAAAGCACCCTGGGTTATAATTAGCACCAACCCAGACCCAAAGGGCAAGAGGATCACTGCTTATTGACTTCAGGGGCTTGGAACAAGGCTGCCTTGTTATGTTTACAGCAGTTTGCTGGATGGAGAGGCCAAGAAAGCACTGAGCGGCTCATTCTTGAAGCCTGATGGATTAAGCAAACAGCCGCAGTAATTCAAGCCACATGGGGAAAAGGGAGAGGTGGCAGCGGCGGGCTGGGGGGCCTCGGGGGGTTCCTGCCTTCCCCCACCGGCCACGGGCTGCCTTTAATCTGCTTTTCACAGCAGGTCCCACGCTGGGAAAGGAGCTCGGAGATCCTGGAGGCGACACTTGCCTTCCACCAGGAGCAGCATATGCTCCGCTTCGCTCCGCGGAGCTGAGAGAGGGCGGAGCTGTTTATTTGCATAATCAGCGATTAACACGAATGTCTTGGCCAGGCGCCAACCAGCCATGGCATGCTCTCGCTCAGGAGTCAGCAGCGCCTGTCTCTGCCGGATCCTGCAAAAATCCAGCATGCGGCCGGGAAGGAAGCACTGCCCGAGTCCGTCTGACAGCTCTTTTCTGCACTCCTGAGCTTTTCCCTGTCCCTCAAGCAGCCAGAAATGGGACCGGGTATAAAATCGAGCATGGAAAAACCTTTACATCGCTCCAAGAGCTCGGGATTTAGGAAAAGCATCGAATGCTTTAGGGATGAACGGGATAACTCATGTGTAAAATGTGGTATTGCATGAGCATCTCCCGGTGATGGTGAGGCTTGGAGGCAATAGGCATCCCCTGCTCCTAGTGTCTAGGGTGCAGCTGGGGCTGCCAGCAGCCCCACCACATCAAGCAGGTCTCAGAGGAGAGCATTACCTTTAAAAACATGAAGAAGAAAATTAAACCCTGGCTTTCCCACCTTGACACAATGTCTCAGAGGAGCACCAAGCCCGTTTTGGGTTCGTCTCCCTCCTGCCTGGGCTGTGTCACTGTGCTGCCCGTTTGAAAGAAGCTGCTGCCATCTAGTGAAGCCAGCCCAGCCCGGTGATCACACTGGGCTCAGGCCAGCCCGGGACACACTCTGGGCACCTCTGGCCATCTCCAGGGGACACCTTCTGTCCAAATCAAAGAGTTTGGCTGCTCTTTAAAAAGCCGCTGCACTGCATTTTCCCCCCAAACTACACAGCAGGTTTCCCAATGGGTTGGTTGAGTGTTTTTTCAGAAAGGGGAAGGCAGCTGTAGAACACATGGAGGGTGGGCAACGTCCCTTCCCTGCCCACTCAGCCCACATCCAGCTGGTGACACCACTCTTGGCTCTGAGGTGGCAGCTGGGCTGGCTTACTTGTAGGGCAATTTGTAACAACACCTGCAGGAAAAATAGAAAAACTCTGGTTAAAGTGCTGGAGACAGCCACTGAGAGCAGCCTGTATCTGCTCTGAGCCCTTTGCCTGGGGCTGTCCCTGCCTCACACCCCCAGGCTGAGCATCCAGGCAGGCCAGGGGACCCATGGCCCACACTGTTCCATGTAAATGTCTGTATCCGTGGCCCTCAGGAGCAGAGGATGTGGGGATGCTGCTCTGCCCATCAGCTAGGGGAAAGGAGCACAAAAAAACCTTTCCTTGAAAACTGCCCCAAGGTGTTGATGCCCAGGGCTGATGCAGTGCACAAAAGGGACTCAGCCAAGCAGAGTGAACCAAGTTACTGCATCACAAGCCATAATTCCCTCTCATTACCAAGCCTGGTCCCAGCACTAGCCACACACCCCAGTGGGGACCCTGAGCATCCCACCAAGGGCACTACAGGCCCCAGCACACAGGGCCATAGATTTGCACAGTGCCCAGAAACCATGTGCTGATTTTATCCCTTTCCTGACAGAGCTATAAATTACCCAGCTGGGCCTCAGGATGCAAAACTATGCTGGGGCCAAAATAAGCCAAGCTGGGTTGCTGAGGAATTATAATTACCTGCTCAAGAGTCTTCAAGTGCATCGGGAACTGCTCAGGCGTGTGGCTCTGAAATAAACCCAAACAGCATCAAGGACAGAGGGGAGCCCGAGGCACCCGTTGGTGCCCATGTCACCAGCAATGCCAGGAGCGGGTGTCATTAGCCCCAGGCCTGAGATGGGCAGTTAGGGGTGGAGACTGCCATGCTTCTGTGCCTACAGCCCTGGGCACTCAGCCCTGCTCATGCAGCCAAAAACCTGTGGAAAATTAGGCTTCCTTTTTGCCAGTGTTTTGGTCTTTTTTATCCTAAAAGCAAGCTGAAAACAAGGAAAGCATCTCAGGGAAGGACCAAGCCCAGGGGCCAGCTGTAACCCCCAGGGCTGCAGTGCTGGGTCACTGCCCCAAGGCTGATGCTTTGATGGCCTGCTCAGAGCTGCGGAATGGACAAATCTCCCTGTGATCAGCCCCACACCACAGCACGGCTGGGGGGTTTGGAGATCCAGTGAGCAGGGGCCGGATGGAGGACACTGGCAATCTCCTTTCATCCTGTTCTCAAAAGAAACACGTGGATAGTTTTCTCAGGATTCACTACGGAAGGAAAATAGCTTTTTAAACAACTTAAATAAACAACTGGGCTTGAAAAACATGGCCCTGATTTCCATGCACTGCTGCAGTAATTAGGGTGCAGAGCAGGCAGGCAGTAACAGATTAGCACTGAGAAGGAAAGAACTGATGCAGCTCCCTCCCCGTGAGGCCAGGGAGGATTTGGCATCGCTGAAGCTGCCAGTGGAGGAGCTGAGCAGCACCCCTGGGTGCTCATGCACAGCCCCAGGGCTGTGGGGCTTGGCAGGACTGTGGCATGGCTTTGCCCAGAGCACTGTGAGGAGCAGGCAGGACGGTGCAGTAACATGCATGGAGCACACTGGCACCCAGCTGCATGGTGGTGCTGGCTGCAAGAACCCCAGTGCCCCAGATCCTGCTAAATCAAACCTCCTACCCTGGCTGGTTTGGACTGGGATTGTTAGGGGTGAAGTCCCAGCTGTCCCCCTGGTGTTCTTCACCTCTGCAGCAGACTTGGCCAGAGGCAGAAGCAAAGGCACTTCATAAACCCACTCCAGCAAGTGTCTAAATGAAGAGCAAGAGCAGGATGGGTGCCAAGAGGCAGGGTGAGATTTGCTCTCTACTCTCTGCCTTGGGGTGCTCACCAGGTGCATGGCTCTGCAAGAGGAGCCTCCCCACTGCAGCTGTGGCTCCAGGGAAGCTGGAGATGCATCCAGGCTTTGTTCCCGAGCCCCTGCCCAGTGTCACCAGCCCCGCTGGGCTGCTCTTGTGGGTGTGCATGGTCACTGTCCCCTCGCACCCTGCCAAGAGCTGACACGTGTGTGTGCCCACAGCCCAGGGCTGTGCTGGGGCAGCGGGTGGGTTTGAAGGGCTCTTTGTTCTCCCATGTAATTATACCTGAGCAGCAGAATAGGAACGTGCTGAAAACCCCTTGCTGGACCTTTTTGACAGGAGCCAGGGCGTTTGGCTGCACAGTGGCTCCATTGTTCCCTTCCATATGCCTGGAGCAGCCAGACCACCTCCTGCACCCCCCACTTCCCCAAAATAACCTGCCTGTGATTAAAAATGCCCCAAGCCTCCGCCCTACCCAGGGCTGTGGCAGCAAGGGCAGGGCCCGCAGGTCAGCCTGTGCCTTTGGCACTGGGGACACCCCCAGCACCCCAGACCGTCACAGAGCCATGGGGCTATCCGTGGGGACTCGTACCCATCCCTGCCCATGGCAAACCCCACGGGCGGAAAGGGGCAGGGGGGAAGGCAGGGGGAGAAGGACGGGGGAGGAAAAAAAAGGGGGGGAGGAAGAAGGGGGAAGGGGGAAAAAAAGAAAAGGAAAAAGGACAAACTCCGCATCCAGCAGGATTCACCATCATTACTGGGACTGCAGACCGCAGTCCGACGGCAGAAGCCGCCGCCGCTGAGAATTCTCACCCGCAGCGGGGGCCGGTCGGCCTGTACCAGCAGGGAAAGATCCCCTGAAAGATCCCCTGTCCGTGGGAGCCAGCGGGAAGCGGGGGCAGAGCCGGGGGCAGAGCCGGGGGAGCGGGGAGAGCAGGGGCAGAGCTGGGGAAGCGGGGAGAGCAGGGGGAGAACCGGGGGAGAGGGAGCAGAGCCTGGGGCACAGCCGGGGGGAGCGGGGAGAAGGAGGGGAGCGAGGGGAGCGGGAGCAGAGCCGGGGGCAGAGCTGGGGGAGGGGGGCAGAGCCGGGAGCAGAGCCAGGGGCAGAGCCGGGGGAGCAAGGACAGAGCGGGGGACAGAGCCCGGGGCAGAGCCGGGGGAGGGGGGCCAGAGTCGGGGACAGAGCTGGGGACAGAGCTGGGGACAGAGCCAGGGACAGAGCGGGTACAAAGCCGGGGGCAGAGCCAGGGACAGAGTGGGTACAGAGCCGAGGGCAGAGCCCGGGACGCGCAGGGAGAGCCGTTCCCCTGCCGTGCCGGCTGTGCCCGGGAGGGGGCAGCAGACCCGCGGTGAGCGGGACCGGCGGGGCGGGAGCCGGGACACGGGACCGGGGGAATGTCGCGGTGTTCGGCGAGAAAATTATGATTGTGCCATTCCTGGAAATGTTCAAAACCGTGTTGGATGGGGCCCTGAACAGCCTGGTCTAGTGGAAGTTGTCCCTGCCCCTGGCAGGGGTGTTGGAGGATCAGACTTTGGGATCCCTTTCTGATTCAATGGAACACAACCCTTCGCTTTGGAACACGGGACAGGCTTGCCCCCCCAAAGAGACCAGAACTTCGGGCATCACCACTTGCACCGTGACTGGCACCAAGCAAGATGGGGCAGAGGACAGGGAAGGAGGAACTGAAAGGTTTTAGCCCCAAGTATCAGAACGTCCTTACAGGTGTCACCTGCACACAGTGATACCAGAGGAAGGAAGGTTTTCACCTGGCAGGCCCCAGCCCCAAAGATAACCTGCTGTGTTACCTGCCACACAGTCCCAGTTTATCCAGCTAACTGGGAGCCCCAGTCCAGCCCCAGTGGGCAGAGGAGTGCTGTACCCAGGACTCCCATCCCCAGGGCTCACTCTGATCCTGCCTGCAGCCACAGGGAGCCCAGCTGTGCACCTGACTCATGGTATGCTCATGGCAAACACCACATCTCCGGGGTGCAGGAATTGTGCTCTCCCAGACTCTGCAGGTTCAAAGTGTTGGGGACAGGCACCACAATCCCCAGCACATCACTGCTGTGACCCATTTGGGCACCTTTGGCACAAAGCACAGCACACACCCCAGTGCCTCAGCTCACTCTGCAAAACAAGGGACCCAAACACCCAGGGACATCACCTCAAAAACCCCTGGAAGCCATAAAGCAAAGGGGTTCAGCAAGGTTATGCCTAATTTTCCAGCTCCTCCACATCCCCCATTCAGGGAGCATTTGGGAATGACACAACTTCCCCAGCCTGGTGTGATCACTGACTTGACCACATCAGTGCCTGGGAGGGTTCCAGCTATTTTCAAGCCAGATAAAGCAGATCCTCAGCCTTTTGGCTTTGAAACCAGAGCAGCACAAAGAAGAAAAACAAAAAGTGCTATCTGCGAGGTCAGAGATGAGGACCAGGAATTCTCAAGCTATTAGCATCTCTCAGCACATAAACAGGTATAGGCAGGCCAGCTAGAAGGGCAGAAAGGCAGATGGAGGGAATGGTGACAAATCCAGCTCAGGAACTGGGGCTCTGCAAGGACAGGCAGGCAGCCAGGCTTGTGCACTGGGGATTTGCAGACTACCCGTCCAGATTGCTTTGCAAAAACAAGGAACTTTTACGCTGAGGGCAGTTTTGGAAAGTACACAGGATTCTTGCACCAAGAGACGGAGCCCAGGAGAGAAAGAAAAGAAAAAGGGAAAAAAAAAAAAATGACAGAGGTTGTTCCAAGCAGCACTTCCAAGAAGCTGTCAGAGCCACGAGAACATGGAGATCGCAGGAGTACGTCACCGATGTGCTGACAAACATGTAAGGAAAATTAATCCACAAACACCAGAGGTTTATGTCCAAAAAGGACAGAGGAGTCCTTTTTGCTTTATTCGAATAAAGGGAGAGGCCATAGGGCATTCCCCTGGGATCTCTCAAATTTTTGGAGGACGCAACCTCCCTTTTTATCCTATTTTACCAGCCGCATTTCCCTCTCTCTTTCACCATTGGCTGAGGTACTTGAGAGGCACAGACTGCCCAGAACACCTGACACCTGACACTCCCCTCTAATATATAACCCTCCCTTTTAATTTTTATAGAATTCATAGTTTGCCCACCGTTGATTCTTTCATCTTCTGTTACCCAGTTTCATTTACCAGAAAACCTACAGTTTGTTTGTAAAGGCAAATCTCTTTTTCCATTCATCAATCAGTGTAATCCCTCCCATTGTTTCTTTTATCTCTAGGTGCTAACTTTATCTACCAACAGATCTACAACTTGTTTGCAAAGACAAATGTAACATTCCTCTCAAACAGCAGCTCCCGCGGAGCACAGGAGGCTTTGGGGAGCACATGGCTCTGCTTTTCTTAGCACTGGGTGAAATTCTCAGAGGACCTTTGAGAGCACACCTGGCACAGAGCAGGTAACAAGGAGCAGAAGAGCATGTGCTACTCCCTTACCCTGAGGGAGCTGTGTACTAGTCCAAATTTGTTTCCTCTGTCTGTGCTAATCCAAACTGCCTGCAGCAGGAATTCCCACCAGGGAGAAGGGAATTAGATTTTCTCGAGGATGATGATCCATTTAAATGCAGCACTTCTGAGGAGCCTCAGCACTGTACCCAGGGAACAGCCCCTACTCTCCCACCTACCTGGCAAGAGAGGTGGCTCCTAGCCATTGAGAGCACCAAGCTTACAGAGCACAGGGGCTTGGACAAAGAGCAGCTTCCTCCAGAGCTTGCCCAAAAGTGCAGCTGTTTTAGTCCCAAACAGCATGAAATCACCTGTGGACTTGCTCCCAGAGCAGGTGATCAGCTCTGCACCCACTGGGAGGCCTGCACTGGTTAAACAGGGATGGCTTGAAACTTGGTTAAGCAAAATACCCAGTACACTGCTTTCATTTGAGGGGACAGGCATGTGCTGCTGCCATCAGGGGACAGGCACAGGCCTCCTTCTACCTCCGTCCTGATCACAAGGGGACAGCACTCTCAAAGTGCCACCACAAAACTGATCACAAGGCAGGACACTCACCCCACAGCACTGTGCTGTCTCTGCTTTACTTGTCTGGAGGAGCTGAGCAGCTCCAGAGCCCCAGGGCTGCTGGTCCTATGGGAATCAGTAATGGGGCAGGGACTGGAGCAGCTCAGGAGCTCCTCACAAAGCCCCTTTGAGCTGCAGGCCACCGCACAAGTCCCAGTGTGCCTCTCCCTTCAGTAAACCAAGTAGTTACACAAACTATCCAGCTCCCAAAAGTAATTTCAGATCAGTAACAGTCCAAAAAGCCAGTTTTAGAAAGTACCATTTATTTGAGGGGGGAAAAAAAATAAAAACCAGTAACAGTGGAAAATCCCCAAGAGCAATTACACAAGACAATCAAAATATCCCGAGAAGCAGTCCCAGCTCCTGCCTGCCTGGCAGAGCTGTCCAGAGGCAGTGCAGCCCTCCCTCTCCTTTCCAGCCTCCAGTGAACTCTGTGCAGCTTTGAGAGCCTCCCAGAGCCCAGTTTCCCCGAACACACTTGTACTGGGACAAAGTGAGTCACCCGGAGGAGGACCTCTCCTCTGCCACTGATGTCTCAACAAATGTTCCTGCCTCACGCGAAGAAGGGGTGACACATTTTTTTTTCTATCACCTCTCTGGATTTGGCCTCAAGCCTACAGCAAAGCCTCAAGAAGGAAGGCTTCAGCAGCCATGAAGATTTCCAACCAGCCTTTGCAACTGCCTGGTTTAGTGCTGCCTGCTCAGGTGCTCAGTTTGGGGACCCACACTCAGATTTTTGTCTCACACTACATCAGACTCAGAGATGCAGGAGGACTAAACTTGCTCGTGGTTCTGCCAACACCTTCCTGACAGAGGCACAGAACACACATCACCCTTTGCTCAAGGAGTCTGGGGTGCTGACCCCACTCTCAGTGGAGGTAGGAGCCATGTTCAGGGGATGTTAAAGATCCACAGTGGGGAGTTCAGAGCCTGCCCCTATGAAAGCTTGGTGCTTCGACCCCGGCAGAGCTCAGATCCAGTCTGCCCTAAGGGGCAGGACTCAGCACAGCTCCACAGGGGACACAAAGTCATCACCTCCACACTTCCAATGCTTGCTCCAAGGGCAGCTCCAGGTGGGTATCTCTGCTCTGACTGTGGATCAAACTTGGCACACCCTGGCCACAGCTGCTTCCAGGAGCCAGGACATGGCCATAGAGCCCCTGGTGCTCTACACAAGACATTGGACAAACAGCAGCACAAACAAGATCAAATGCCTCTTACACACCACACCATAAGGCTGCTGAAGAATTAACTCCAGCCTTTCCATTCTCATCTGTATATATCTCAGTAAAATATATTATATATAGCTCTATAGGACTGATTGTAATATATTACAGCCTAGAATTACTCTTGTCTTTTCCCTACTTCAATCATATTTACGCATCCAACTTTGAAAACAGAAGTTATGGCCTTGAATTTGTAATTGAAATTCACAGAATAAAGCTTAAATAGTTTTCACAGAGACTCATTATATTAGTATTTTACATAAAAAGGATAAAAGTTACCAAATGAGAAAGCAGCCATTTTAGAAACTATAAATACTATTTTTAAAAAAAATACTAGAAAAATTATGAGAAAACCATAAATATCTTTACCCTCTATAGTAGCTGCTATAGAACTAGAAGAAACCTGTAACACTTTGTAGCTAATTCTGCTTCAGTTCAGAATATGAATCATATAAAACAGCATCTCTAGAGAAATGCTTGGCCAAAGGAAACACAAAGGGATTGAAAAAATAAATCTGAGGAAATTTAAAAAGTAATTATTTTTTTATTATTTCAAAACAATTTCTACAAACTTTATATAAACATTAGGCTATTTTCTTTAAAATTTTGTTATAAAAAAATCCTACAAGCAATCCTTAAAAAAAGGTAAGAGACTGAAGGCAAGGAAAGGGTGTTACCATAGCCAACTGGCTGTCCTGATTTTGAGGACTAATGACCCTTGCCTGGGGCCAACAGGAAGAGACAGAAATCTCCTGGGGAAGACATTCCCCATAGGCCCTTTATGGCATTCAGGGATATTGAGCCCTTATGGGCCTTTACTCCCTGATAAGGCAACATTATCTGTAGTGTAAGAGATTCATAAATAGTTCTCTACAAAAATGCTTCACATCAACAGCCTGCTGCAAGACATCTAGTAGCAAGATTTGTAAAAAAAAAAAAAAAAAGAACCCATCTTCTATAGAAGCAGCACATGGTGTTTGCTTCCATGCAGTCTGGTTTGTGTTTATATATCCTCTATAAAATCAAGCAGAAAATTTGGCATCTTTATTCTTTTTACACTAATTTTGAGGAAAAAAAGATACACTGAGGTTTGTTTTTTTTCAGACTCTTTGTATTTCATTGGGCCCTTGTTAGCTGAGTGGGATGGGAAGGGTCATGAAGGAATTTTGTTTTTTCTCAAAGTCACTTTGAAATTCAATGAAAAAAAATTAAAAAAGCATTTGTTCAGGACATCTCATCTGAGGGCACAGTGTTTCCATACAGTCTTGTTTGTCCCTTGATGGGCACAAGGTGCTGCTTTAGGCATAGAACTCGTTTGTGGAAGCTTTCTTGTAGATGGGTTTCTTCCCCAGGTCGTAACTGCCCTCATCCTTTTTCTTCATGCGATAGACCAAGAGCAGGATCAGGAAGATGGCAAACAGGAGACCCACTGCTCCTCCTGCAATGAGAGCTGGGGAGGAAAGAGACACTGGAATAAGTCTTGAACAACTCCAAAGCACCACTGACATCACCAAATCTGCTTCAAGAGCAGCAGCCCCCAGTGTCCATGTGCCTGTCACTATGTGCTGGCACTTTCAGCAACAGCAGATGTTACTGGGAAAGGCCAGATTGCTTCCAGTCCAACCACAGAATAATCACATGTTCCACATTAACCAATCTGAGCTAATCTTCCAGTTTAGAAATGTTGACAAGAACATGTTCTCCCTGTATAGAGACAAAACAAAAAACCCATCCAAAAAAGACCCACCACAACCCACAAGAAAAATGGTACAGCTCAATCTGAATGTTTTGTTAACTACCTGTGTGAGCACACCCTGGGGGCTCTGTATTTCAATTCATCAACATCCAATTACCAACACCACTTCCCTCAAAAAACAAAAAAACAAAAAAAACAAAAAAAAAACAACACAACAGAAAACTCGAACAACCAAAACCCACAAACCTGCAAAAACCCACTAAGGTTTCCTCTCTCCTCACACAAAGGGTGGCAACAAGATTTGAATGAAGTTCACCCCTTGTTGTAACACCTATTCCTTGCACTAAATCAGCTGCTTTGCTAGACAGTTTTGCAATCCACTCATCCAATCTCTTCTCTGACTGGGAGGATGGCTGCAGATCAGCACCAAGGGCTTGGGTTTATTCTTGGACCATCAGGCCAAGTGCTCAAAGCAGCAATATGCTGCAGACAGACCTGTCCTACATGCTGAGGGCAAGGCAGTCACTTGGTTTTGCTCTAGACATTGGTACTCAGATTCCTACAGCTGGCCATGTGCTGAAATCCCTTAGAAGGGTTGCTTGGCTCCTGGCAAAGCTCAGAAAAGGCAGACCTTGGGCAGTGGTTGGAAGGAAAATGCCTGTATTTGATATGAAAGCCTATGATGTCACTGCTTTATGGCCAGAGACGCCTCTTGCTGAGGCAGTATCTGGGTGCAGAGCAGCTGCCACAGGAGTTCAGCCAACAGTCAGCTGGCAGGCTCAAAAACAAGCTGTTTATTCCAGCAAAGACAGCAACAGGCTCTGCTGTTGCTTAAGGACTGGGAGGCAGAAGCCACCCTGCTACAGGTAGCCACAGAGGTAAAACAACTCATTCCCCTGTCAGCAGGGAGCTGCTCCCCAGAGAAACAGGGAACAACAGAAGCTGTTTTATTTTCAGTATTAATGATTTACCAGGACAAGGTGGAACATTACCTGTAAGGACTTCTGTTCTTTCAAAGATGCTGCTGTTGGCTGTGCTTGCCATGGAGATCTTGTTGGACAGGTTCTCTTCAACAGGTACAGCTTTGTCCGGAATTATTTCATTGTCCACCATTGTGTTTTCCTTTTCACTGTCTATCTTTCTCCCAGTATCTCCAGGGATATAGTTGTCAGATATCTACAGAACATAGACAAACCACACCCATCAGCAAGCAGCACCCAGCCTACCCACAGCTGAAACCAGGAGGGTGTGCAGGGCATAGAAAGTTTGCTCAGTGCATTACAAGTACACTGTTCCTGCTCATAGAGGTGGATTGCTCTTGATTCCATATTTTGTGGGTGGGGGGGGCATTCAGAAAGTGTCACAGACAGACCAGAGGAGCTACATGCTGCTTAAAATCATACAGGGGCAATACTTACCACAGGGGTATCCATGGTGGTCAGATACAAGCCATCTTCAGAGTCTGGGTAGTCTGCAGAAGAGGAAAAAAAAAAGTTAGAAAAGGCTCTCACGTTTTTGTCTCATTACATGCTGTTCCTAGAGAATTCAGACACTTCCTGCAACATCAGCAACTGCACATAAATTAGGACTCTTGTCCTCTACAATTCCCTCTTATCAATTAGTACTATTTACCATTTAATGACTTGGATTGCACAAGACCATAGGATGTAATCTTTAAAACAACACCTCTCTGCTGGGAGGGATCTTCAGCTGGACCCACTGGCCCCTGCAGAGCACGTGTGCCATAGTTTACAAGGTGATGCCAATGAGGGCACTGCTCCCACTGCCCATCCCTAAAGGATCCTTCACCAAACCTCCAGATCTGCCCAAACATGTCAGGCACCGATCCCAGCACTTGTTCTTTTACTTTAGAGAACAAATATTCACATAAAAGGGACACAGAGCTACAGAAACTGGTTTGGGCAGGGAGCTTTGCAGAGAGTTCACTTGAACACCAGTTAGTCCTTTACCTTGTTTGGCCTCATCTGAGACATTAACTTTAAGCCTTTTAACACAGCCTCAACAATAGATTGGTTTTTTTAAAGTTTCTCAGCAGTTCTTTGGAGTTCAACAGGAAGAAGATCCAGCCAGTACAAGGCCTTTTCATTTGCAGCAAGACAAGCTTGGCTGGACTCCATCTGTCCTCCCTGAGTGATTCAACATCACAGCACCACAACTTTCACTGTTCTCACCTGAGTGACTATAAGTCACAGTTTTCATCTCCACCTGACACTGTGGCTCCTCTGGAGCTCTGGCTGTGACTTAGCCCATCACTCAAGGGCTGGTGCTGAAAGAAATTTCACAGCAACAGCTGAGGGAGATCCCACTTCTCCACTTACCTCCTGACCCAGATGTCTCATCTATATCTAATCCATCAGTGGTTAAGCGAGGCCTGAATTCACCAATGTCTTCATCATCTGGCAAGTCTCCAGAGGCAGGGTAGTCGAGCCATCCAGCATCCATGGTTTCAGTTTCTCTCACCTGTAAATGGGAGTGGAGACACATTAAATATGAGACAATTCTCCAGAAGCATTTCACAGAAGCTTCAGAGCCTGACCACATCACTTCCATCAGAAAAACATTAAATGCTGAACTTCCTCTCCACCAAAAGCATTATCTTTATCAGCTGAATTTCCCTAGAATTACTCAGAACAGAAGTGAGAGCCAGTCTGGGAGGGAATTTCCTGAGGGTTACAGATTGAAGAGGTTCACCTGAACACACAGAGTGAAAAATACCATTACAGGATCTTGGTCAGGAGTTTGTGGCAAAGCATTTGGAAAAGGAATACCTTCAGTTTATGATAAAAGAGACTTTGGAAGGACTTGTTATTCCCAGGAAAAAAGCCTGGCATGTGTAGGTCAGTTTTTTGCACTGCACCAAAGCTTCATGCCAAAGCAGTTCTTCAGTGTTTATACTGAGAACAAACCCATTTTATCACCCAAGGGTTAAAAGCTGCTCTGTCAGTTCAGCTGAACTGCAGTGCAATACAAGCAGAGTTCAAGAACGCTTGCTATCAATAATGACTTGCCTGAAGGAAGAGCTTCCCCTGCATCACCTTTTTTAAAAGCATATAAACAAACATTAAATATCCTCAGGATCCAAAGGCTCAAGGAGTTGCAGCACAAAAGCTGGAGAGCCTCCCAGATATCAGCTGTTTGGCCACAATGGCAATTTGCACACCAGAGCTCATCTGCACTTGGATCTTCACAGAGCCACAAGCCCAAATCTCCTGCCCTCAAAGTTATGCAACTTGCCAGAACTATTTCTCCTCACCCCACAGCCCTTGGGCAAGGCCAGCGAGGTACCACAGGTATGAGTTTTGGGGTTGCTCAACACCACCCCACAGATTCCAGATGCTTCCACAGACATGAAATTATCACCATGGAGGGGGACTCAACCCCTTCCCCCAAGGCAAGGGGCACAATGCAGATGAACAGGTCCCTTAGCTGGGGGCTAAGCTGACAACATTCTTTCTTGCTGTCCTCATAGGACAACTGGGAAGTCTTTAGGAAGGTTTTGCCTACCCAGGAGAGCATTCCACAGTTATGCACATCCGAGGGTTTTTCTCAATGTACAAGCTTACCAGACTACAGCCTCACTGGGGTGAGGAGGGTCAGAGACTGGTGGGGACATTAGAGCTGGATGGCAGCACCACTGAGCCCTGGGCAGCTGGGATGAGCCCTCCTGCTCACCTGGCCAGGTGTGGCCCATCCCACAGCCCAGAGGTGATGAATTACATCCGCTATCTATCACTAACCAGGACAAACAACCAGCCACAAGCCATGTGTCAGCTTTCTCTGCCTACAGCCCCAGCCCTGCTCCCAGCCCCACTCCCCTGCCCACTGGCACACAGGTTTTGCCATGAGCAAGCACAAGATGTTTCTCATTTCGCACCAGGAGCGGAGGCACTGGATGTGCTTTTCTCTGCTTATTGAGGCTTTTTTTGTTTCCCCAGCAACCCTGCTACAGGATAATCAGATGAACAGCCCAGAGGGCATAAAGTGCTGAGGCCAGTTCTCCTCACAGACCCACTCTCTCTGCTATGCCAAGCCTGGTACTAGATGCCGGGAAGGGGGCTGGAAAGAAATCCTCTCCCAGCCTGGAATCAGGCATTCCTAACATTACGGATCACTTGCTCCAAGGCAAATCCATTTCAAGATCTGTGAAACCCAGCCAAATCCAGCCCTGCAATAGAAACTGCTTGTCAGCATGCAGTAGCTGTTCCCAGGGCAGCTTCTGGCCATTTCATCGAGGGGCAGGAATAACCCAGCTCCTGGGCTGGGGAGCACGTTTGCTGCAGATCCAAAGAGCCCTGCACCAGGCAGAGATTGATGTTGGCAAGTCCTGTGCAAGCCACACCCAGGTGCCAGCTCACCCTGTACTTCGCCATGAGTCACAGCCAGGAATGTCCAAGCAAGGGCAGCTCAAGAAAACCCAGGTTTAAGCCTCAGGATGGCTGGACAGCCCACTGGCATTATCAGATCAAGCTGAGTGGTGGCACACAGCCACAGTGATTAGTGCACGCTGTGCAACACACCAGGTCTGGCTATCAAAAATCCCTATTTAAGTCAGGACAGACAGCGTTTACCAGCAGGGCACATAACAAGGAAATTACTGACTCACAAGCATAAATAAGATTATATGGGAGCGTTCCCTGAACTCATTCTTTATCATCCTCTTGAGCAAGGATGGGGAAGTTCCTGGGAGCCACAAGAACCTCTCAAACAGTACAGGAAACTTTTCTTGTGGGTAGTGGCCTCACATTACAGGTTCATCCGACAGGAAAGTCGGAGGGCTGCTGGGCACCTCCACAATTACTCTCCAGGTTTCAAGGCATGTCCTTCTAGGAAGCAAGCCCTGCCTGGGAGCTGAGGCACAGGCAGGATGGGAAGAGTTAACACTGGGGCAGTGCTCACAGGGCAGATCTGGGACAGGCACATTCCTCACATACACACCTGTGAGAGGGCACACATGCACCTTCACACGACATAAAAGCAAGAGCTTTGGGCTTCCCAAGCGCCACATGAAGAGCTCCCTGGAGTATTGTTTAAAAAAGTACATCCCTTTCCAGAAGCACACAGTCCTCCTCCCTGCAGCTCTGCTGCTTGGTGAAGAGGCACCACGGAAGGTGCCCATACTTCCTCTGGGCTTGCAGTCTGCATCCAAGAGGAAAATATCTCTGAGATGGCCACAAGAGGATAGTCAGCCCTGGCCACATCCAGCTTAACACCTTCTGAACTGCCAGCCGGAGAAGGGCACAGCAGTGCTCCGAGCCTGCTTCCCACCACCTGCTATCCCCATGCTGCAGCCAGCCAGGGACTTGCTGGGAGAGTCACTGCACAGCCCCACCTCACCCTGGAAGCTGAAGTAGAGTCCTACAATTAATATGTTCCTCTCTAGGAGGGGTCTGTACAGGAATCAACCTTTCCTGCAGGAGTCTAGTTCAAGGATTTCTTCCTCATGTTAAGCAGCTTTATCCCCAGTAAGCACAAAGGGAGATTAAACAGTGTACTGCGGAGCAGAAGCTTTTCCTGCCTGCCAGGGGCAATAACTAACTAACAGTTTATTCCCTGTCAGACAACCAGCAGGTCAGGCACATTAACTGTGAAATTCCTGGAAAAGCTGGGCACAGAGGCCTCATGTTTTGAGACAGGCTGCACTGCTGCATGCAGCCAGATATTTTTTGATCAGTGGAGGCACAGGAACAGCACCCCTGGGACCACAGGCAGCCCTGCTGTGCTCCATCCCTAACCCATCCCACTCCATTTCATGCTCCTGGGGTCTTCCCTTACAGTCCCAGAACACCACTCACCTCTTCTCAAACCAAGATCAGCTATTTGTTTAGGCAGAAAGCAAAGTTTCTGTGCTATGTGTAATTTCCCCAGCAAAGTTCTGGGGGAAAAAAAAAAAAAAACCTAAAAAAAAAACAAACAAACAAAAAAATCTCAGGCAACTCACCTGCCCCAGCCCACATATCCTTACCACAGCATTTGCAAATTCTTTAAAAAAAAAAAAAAAAAAAAAAAAAAACAAAAAAAAAAAAAACAAAAAACAAAAAACAAAACAAAACAAAAAACAAAAACAAACAAAAAAAAAAAAAAAAAAAAAAACAAAAAAAACAAAAAACAAACACATGATGTTCTGGGGAATAGACAAAGTTTTCCAGACATGGAACTGGCTATTACAGCTGTCCCTTGCCTCTGATCAAACACAGTTCATTAAAACGGTCATTTTGAACAGTCACAGCCAGCAAGCTTAAAAGGGAGCCAGACCTGCAGGGACTGGGGCATTCACAGTGTACAGAACCCTTTATCAAGTTTATAATTTTGGCATGGAGATCCAGTGCTTGCTCCTGGTCTCCCTCCCCAGCACTGTGTACATAAATCTGGGAGTAAACACGAGCAAGGTGAAAGTCAACCTTTCCTAGACAAAAGCAGATGGAGCTGGGCCAGCCTGGTAAGTGGCAGAAGAAGGCAGAGGCACAGAGCTGCTAACTCTGTGTAGCCTGCAGGGACAGGTAGGTGTAAGCTGCTCCCAGGGCTTTAGGTGCTCTGCACTCTATTGTACAGATCACCCCATCTCACTGCAACAAGCAGCAATACACAAAACATCCTCCCCAGACCCTGTGCTGGCACAGGCAGATGTCACCTCACAGCACCACCATACACAACTATCAGCATAACCAGACAGGGCTCCTGAACAACATAAGCAGCTGCAAGGATGCAGAGCTCTGTAAACCACTGAGCCCAAGAAAGGGGATTTCCATACAGTTCTCTTCCACCCAGCTCTTGCAGGAGCCCACAAACCAGGAAGGTTTTAAAGCTCACACCAAGCATGTAAAAGAACAGGGGTTAGGAATGAGCTCACCCCCTGAAGCCCCAACAGCCCCCCAAAAGCAGAGGACCACACAGCACTGGAAACAGGGCAGCTCAGTCAGTGTGAAACAGCCAAACAGAGCTGATCTCCATAGGAGGGAGGTGTGCAGTGACAACAGGCAAAGAATGCTCTATCTTCCCATCTGAATAAGCATTAAAAAACCTTATTAGAAGTGATATGAGCTTCCAGCAGAGACAGCTCCTTCCAGACAAGTAAAGGAAGGGTCTACATCCCCCTCCCAGATACCCTTCATTCCCTTCCCTCACTCCATGCTTCAGCTCTGTATAAGGTAGAAGAAAATAAATACACAAAAGTCATTTTAGTCCTGAGAGCAAAGCAAATATCAACATTTCAACCAAAGTCACACCTAACTCTCTTAACACATCAGCCACAGTAAAATAATACAAAAATCCACTTGTGCCAGCTCCTTGTGACCATGCCTGGAGGTATCATTTTACCACCCATTCCTGGTCAGTCTGTCCCACATAACTTTCAGCACACACAGCCTGCACTGGCCTTTGTGCCAAGGAACAAAAGTTAAACAGCTCCCATCCAGGCATATGTTTGCATTTAGTTGCATGACAGGATCACCTGAGGCTTCCAGACAATTAAATACTACCTTTGCTCAACTCTTTCCAGGAGCAGGATCACAAACAGCCTTACCCATCTCCTCTGACAGCTACTGCCCAGCACTCACAGCATAGTGACCCACAGAGGTAAATCCATGACACTGAGGACTAAGGGAGAAACCAGAGAGGGGCACACACCAGGGCTTGCAAGGCAGCTCCAGTACCCACAGCACTGCACTCCCCAAAGAGGGGAAAATACATTTTTTTAAAAATTGTTCTCAGTAACAAGGGTTTTGCTAAATAAGACAGCAGAAGCAACATGCAGGCTGGGGAACTGTACAGCTGGTTAGAGCATCACTTGTTGGAGGCGAGCTCAGGAAAGCCTGCCCTGCCCCTGCAGGTCTCCATCTCCCTCTGTGCTCACACTGGCAGCCCACGTGCGAAAGGCACATCCATCCCTACCCCAGCCCATCCCAGCCCAGCCTCCCCCGCTCCCCGTATGATTCTTTAAGCTGTGTCACCACAAGCAGCTCTCCCCGGAGCTCATGCGGTGGCAGAGCCACAATCCCCGTGACTGGAGAGCCACTGCTGGCACAGGGGCAGCAGGGATGAATCCTCCCAGGCCCTGCCTGCTCCAAATAGGCTTCCTTGCACTTAAAGTGAAATATCAGTTACCTTTGAGCTTACACACAGCCTGTTCTCTCCAGCTCACGTCACACACCAGCCACACTGTAGGAGGACGGAGAGATTAAAAAGGAATGAACTCTGTTTAACTGCTTTTGCCTGATTATCAGCCAAGAGCAAAGCCATAAAGATTGAGTCCTGTGCCAAACAGACACATGCTAGAATACGTTTATTGCAATGGTGGCAAAATAGCTGCTCTAAACACTCAAATCCCAGCTCCAGAGCCCAAGTGGGAAGGAGATCACTACACTTCCCACTCCAGCTCAGGGAGATAAAGCTCAGCAGGCAGTTACAGATAGCTGTGTGTCCATCACTTGCCCTGAAGCAAATGAAAATTTGGAGGAAAACTACAGGAGGAAAAAGCAGCTCTCATGTGACTCAAGAGGAAAACAACTGTGACAGAGACATCTCACACCCCTGAAGGGTTCTCTCGGTCACAGGCCATGATACACACCTAGTTCATAAAGAGATTATATATTTTTTATGGTATTTACAAACCTAATCGTAAGTAGCTCATATTCCTGACTGCTCAGCAGCTGGAAAAACTCTGTTCAAGCTTTAAAAAGGAATTCACAATTCTTCCAGCTCACAACTCAGAATGAGTTGCCCTAGTCTATTGCATTCTTGTCTGTGGAAGAAAAAAAGGAAATAAATGCCTCAGTAAAACAGCTTTTCCATCAAGGACGATTTTTCATGCTGACGCTTCAGACTTGGGATATTTCACATGTCACACCTCCCCCTCATGCCAGGAAGAGACCTGCCCTCACTGCCCTTTCCTAGAATACAGCTACATCCCAATGCTTCCCTGAGCATGCACACAAGCAGAATTTCCACTTGGCAAGAAATGTGTGATGTGCATATTGGGATCTTTATGCTCCCTCATGCCAAAGAGTTAGCAAAATTAAGCCAGGCAGATACCCAACTTCAAAGAGTACCCTTCCTATCTGGCTCACCATGTAGCTAATCTCAGCATGTTTGTACAGTCAAGATTCCCAATGCTGCACCCTACAAATGCTTCCCTCCCACAGTCCATTTTAATCTAATCAGAAGTAGTAGCCCAAAGATTTAGGCTTAGCCCAGGCAGCTGAGCTCTGCCAGCACAGTTATGCTATTTCAAGCCTTGCTCTGCTGGCAAAGGTGCCAGCAAAGAACAGCAGTGGAGGAAGTTATCAGCACAAAAGCACTCGAGACAGTGGAGTACTGCTGCTACGCTATCAGCCATACCCGTGTGAGCATTTATACAAACAAACATTTCAACAGCAGGGACTTTCCTGGCTAGCTGCAGCACCAGAGGCTGGGTTTTCAGTGCATGGGGTTTGGTAGGGGTTTTTTTGGTTTGTTTCTTCACAAAGACATTGCCTACTTGTGGCTTGGCTTGGGCCCAGAGAGCAGCAGACACAGCGCGTGCTGTTCGGGATAACACAGCTGTACTTCAGGAAACCTGTCACTTCCAGAAGCATTTTCCTCCCTCTGAGGCTCTGAACTCCCAATCAGGCTCTGAGCAGAGGGTGAGCACCCAGCAGCAGTTTTCCAGCCCTCCCTGAGCACGCCTATCACAGCCAGAGCAGAGGGACCCAGGTATTGTTTGGGTCACTCCTTCCCCAGTGCTGCAGAGCCCAGGCTCAGCTGAACAAGCAAGTCTGTGAGTAACCAACACGCAGGACCAGCTCCTCGTACTCAGCCTCAGGAAATTTGGAATTAGCGCCAAGAACAGCCCGCACATAAACAGTCTCCTGCAAGATCCTGGCTCCAGACTCTGCTCCACTGCACACTGTGGATTTGCAATAAATATTTACCTCGCCGGGGAACAAAATCTTCCAAGCCAAAGCTCCTGACATCAGTAAGGGCTGTATTTCCACTTGGAGGAGAGTAGGAGATTCTCTGCTTTTAAAGCAAGACATTAGCCCACTAAAGCAGCTTCTGCCACCCTCCCAGCACTACACCAGTCAGGATCTGTCCCTCCACCTATGGATCTCACTCCTCTCCAGCCAGCACAGCATCACACCTTGGAGCCACTCCTCTCAATCACCACCTTCTGCACAGGGATTTCTGGCTACCGTGCTGTGCAGGCCACTTCAGTGTAAGTCCAAGCACTTTCTGAGTCATTAATGCACATTAGCACTGCTCTTTATTGCTCTAGTTTGACTGTAACAGCAGCTGAAGGGCAGGAGGCAGGGTTAGCCTTACAGCAAGGGAAGTGGGGCAAGGCCACATCTCTTTGAATTCAAGTCTGACAGCACTTTTAGAGGAACCATGGTGAAGATACTTTTCCTCTCAGCAGATAAGGCAGACCAACATCGAGAGAAAAATCCTTCCCATGGAAGGCTTTGCTTTCCCTGACAGAACATGATTTGTTTAAGCAAGAAGCAGCCGTGGTTATAGTTGACATAAGACCAGCTGCTTGGGTAACAGTGCCATGGGTCTCCCAGTCTCCTTCCTGCCCCAAGGAGTGTCTCCCTGAGATTTAAATTAACTGCTTTGATTTTTAAGCTATCCCAATAATTTGTCTAACAACAGCCTCTTGGCATTTCATAAGCAGAGTCTCAGCTTCAAAAGATTTAAGGATAAAACTGACAAGAGTGCATACTTCCAGCAAAAATAAAGACTTTTGCAAGAAGCACACTTTTCAAGTCAGCCAGGATTCAGAAATTGAGAGGGACACAGCTACATCTTGCGTGCTTTCCCCTCCTACGCTGACATTTTCCCCAGATTCAGGATTAAGTATTCAACCCCCTCTTCTGAGACTTTATGCTCCTTTAGCTTGCTTTGAAAGCTTTCAGTCATTTCAGATAATACTGCTGCTTCCCTCCCTCCCATGCAACTCTTGTTTCCAGCAGTATCTGCCTGAAAATGAAGGAACCACGGAACTGCCAGAGCAAGTTACTGCTGCTCAAGACAGAGTCATTTTCTGATCTGTCTTCACCAACACCAACTCAGCTGCTGGCAGCAGTCACATGTCAGAGTCCCACAGCTTTTCTGCCCACCAAAGCCACAACCAGATTAAACACGAGACAGCAGCAAAGGCACTCGGTGCCAAGGGCAGCACAGACTGGATGCCAAGCAGCAGTGCCAGTTTTGCCTGTCACCCCTTTTCCAGCCCCAGAAAAAGAGATCCACCTCTGTGCTGCAGTATCTGAGTCACTGCTTTGGGTAAGGGGCCAGGGCTGTTACTCAGAGGGTGACAGCAGTGTCCTGGGAGCTGGCATACCAAGCCAAGTGCCAGAAACCTGAGTCAGAGTGTGACTGATGCAAGTCAGGGCGACACAGCAGAGCTGCTCCTCTGACCAGCAGCACTTACCAGAAAACATCCAGGCACACGCTTAAAGACAGAAAAGTAAGTCTGAACTAACCTAGCAGCCCTAACTGCTCATTAGCATAGGATCTTTTACAGCCCCTTGGAGCAGAGGCTTATTACAAGTGAAATTCTAACTAGGCTGCCCTGTCTATTCAGAGCCACCAAGCCTAGTCTCATCACAAGAGTCTCATTCTAGTGCAAGTCATTTGAATCCTTAATCTCAAGCATTTGAATTCCAGCGAGTCTCAAACAAACAGCCACACATGCTCCTCAACAGCAGCCCGGAGGTCAGGCATGTGCAGCGTTTGTCCCCCTGGTTTTGTAGTGCTTCAACTGCACCAGCTTCTCGTTTGAGGCTGCAAAAGCAGCACAGCACAGCTGTTGTTACAGGGCATAAAGGGACAGCATGTACTGAGTAGAGGGGGAGAATGCAGCTGCAAGACCTAAGTGCAGGCTCAAGAGGATAAATGTGAACTCAAGAGCTAGGAAGTGTTTTGAAGGATGGATGTTGCATTTAGTCTGGCAGAAGTGATAACTGGGGAGTTCTGCGGGATCACAGAACCACAATTACTTGATTAAAGTAATCTTACAGGTCAATCCAAGTAATTTACACTGCAGACCACGGAACCACAGCTACCATGCCACCCTTACAGACACTATCACTAATCAAAAAAAAAAAAAAAAAAAAGTCTTAAAACCTAAATCCATCAATCCATTCATTTGGGGAAAAACAACTTGCACACAAAATAAAACACAACCTAGAGTCAAGGGAATTCAAGCAATCAGGTTATTTCCAACAGAGCATTTACCAGCAACAGCAGTCAAAAGGGAAGGAAAAGTAGCTGTAGGAGCTGGGCTGAAGTCTGCATGCTAAGCAGCAAGCCAGAGTGCCCTCCCTCCATCATCAATTGGAAAGTCAGGTTAGCAGGTAGAAATGGGACACAAGCATTTTGAAAAGGCAGTATGACACTACAGGAAAAACATGGCAAGGTCCCATTAGGCTCTAGTTCAGGCATATGAGAGCAAATGGCCTCCCCATGCCACTCAAACAGCTTAAGGCAATAGTACAGCCATTAACAGAGGCTTGGAAGGGAAGGAAGAGGGGAAGACACATAAGAAAAACATTCTCCCTGTTGCTGGACTGGATGCAGGCCATTGCAGGACCTCAAAGTGCCAAGACCTGGGAGAGAGCAACAGGAGGGGCAGGAAAGAGAGCAATCAGGTTGGGTAATAGCCTTTACTTCCCAGGGTGAATGAGCCTCTGGTATCAGAACTCTGAAAAGTACCAAGTTCAGCCCCAGTTTGCCTCTTGCGTAAGACAGTCAGGAAAGCTCTGAAGCACAGGAAAGCACTCTCCAGCATGTGAGCTGGCAGCACTTGGGACAGATGAGAGCTGGGCAGCAGTGCTGTTTCCCTGACTGTGCCCGAAGTGCTACAGGGTGGCTGTCCCTATCCATGGGAACCTCCACATCCAAGGTGCTCAGCTGTGAGGGACCCTGCAGCCCTGGATTCCCATCCCAGGAGTTATGCATGCAGTTCAAGAAAGTACAAGGTGCTAAAGAAGTTGTTTTTTCCTACACATTACAAGCATTTCATCCCAACAGCTATAGGTTTGACTTCCAGAAGTCATGAGCTCCTTCCCCTTCAGGGCTAAGAGCATTGCTTCAGACAGTCATTTCACTACTCTGTGTTTTAGGGAGATTGAAGCAAAGCAGAGATTTGCTCTAAATGTGAACACAGCAAGTACAGGTAAAATAAAGTAAAACGTGCAGATAGCAATGTCTTGATGTGATTGGGAGGGACAGATGAGAAACTGGGCAAAGAGCAGAAAGAACAGGCCTCAGGGATCAATGGCAGCAGGACAAGCCAAACCGGTTTTAACATTAATAATGCTGCACTACTTTCCAAACACAGCTATCATCAACAAGACACCAGCTTTGCCAGTCAGGAGGCCTCTGAGCATGATTGCTTTAAACCAGCAAACAGAGCCCACAAACAGCACGAAGCCTCCCCCGCCTCTCCCTAAGCAATCCTCTGCCAGCAGCTTCTGGGTTGGATTTGTGCTCCTCTGCACTGCTGAGGACACACAAACACGATGTGGTGCTGCATGAAGACTTTTCCTGCATAGTTCAAGGCACGAAAGTAGGACAACTGCAACAAGCCTGCAGTCCACATGAACTGCTACAGCCCTGCTGAGCTCTGAGCACTTGGCCCTTTTGCAGGCAAGCTGAGCAGAGCCCAAGCCTGCAGCAGAAGGAATACCCTCTGCCATGGGGGAATATCCCTTGCCTCCCTCCTGCACTGGCAGGGGGGCCTCTGGATGCTGAATGCCCAGGGAAAGCTCAGCAACACCACTCCAACCAAGCAAGGCAGACTTCATATCCTTTGTTACCTCCACTGATCCCACATCTTGGATGCATTGGTGACTTTGTGTCCATCCCCCCTTCAAGTATCTTCTGCAGGAAGCCCATCCTTGCACAGCACAGAGGGGAGCATCCTGCCCACACATCCTCTGCTTTCCAAGGCACTCAAGCAGAGAGGGCTGGGGACCACCTGGTGACACCAGGCATCAGCTCCAGCCCCCTCGGCCCTGCGGGAAGAAGGCAATGTTCTCACACAAAGCTGTAACACAACCCAGCCACCCACCGCCCGAGCTCCAACGTCACACTCGGGCACTTCAGTCATACTCCCCACCCTCTTACACATCCAGGATTGCTTCACACGGAGAAATCCCATTTACACCAGAAAGCTGCTCAAGGGGAAAAGAGCCAAGGCATTTTTGTTTGTTCAGGCTTGGGGAAAATTTTCAAGCACCGAATCACTCTCAACATCCGTGCTCTTACATAAGCACAAGAAATACAATCCCCATCTTGTTAAGAAACAGCTACCTGTCTTCACCCTGCCCACACAGAAAAACCAAGAGCCACATGCTGTGCAGCTCTGCACGTTTTGGCAGTGCTATTAAAAAAAAAAAATGGGAGGAGTGGCAGCAGAACTCTCCCAAACCGTGTGTCATCCTTGTCTCCTCCCCGGTAGCCTGTAACCCAAACAATTTATTTGGATTAGGCTTTATAGTAGGCCAGTGTTACTTCTCAAGCATACATTCAATCTTAGGTAGTTTAAAAGACTCGGATAAATATTCCACGTAAATTCTATGTAAGGATTTACAGACCACACGTGTGCAAAATTCGTTGTCTTTGCAGAAACACGATGCTTGCAGACCAGTCCAGTCCCCAGGGACACCAAGTTGCATTTCATACCAAACATGGTCAGTGCAACTTCCAAATGCTGTCTGCCCCAAAGGTTTGCCCTACCAGTTTGGGCCAGTTCCCAAACGACCGATTCACGTGCTTAATGGAAGGGATAAACACACCAGATTAGAGTAAAGTGGATTTGGACTGCTTGGTTTTAGAGAGTAGCTGACAATTACTACAGATGCTCTCTGTGGGAGATTCCTGCTCTACGATCAGCAGCCCCCTCAGCCATGTCCCCTACTAGAAAGCAGCAGAGCCTTATCAGTATCTGGTCTGCCCACCCAGTCTTCAGACCAAAACAATCCAATGTGGATGATTAAATCTACGTTGGGAACTCCTGATCTCCTGCAGTTACCTTAATCTTAGCAGCTCTTTCACACTAACAGAGGAATCTGCCCTGATTGCATTATCGGCAAGATGGTCACACACAAAAACAAACAAACAGCGGGGAAGCCAGAATCCCCAGATCTCTGCTTCACCACGAAGACCTCACATGTGCCAGCTTAACGAATTCAAAATGTTTCACCTCACTGTATGTCTAAGATTTTTAAACCCTCCGCGGTAATCTATCATTTTTCACTTCCAAGTGGACGCGAGGAAGGTTTGGTAGCCACAGAAAGATACCAGATACCTGCACAACCAAACTCAGGTAAGGCTGGAAAGCCCATCCAGGTGCTGTAACGCATCGCACGCATCCAACCCGCCACACATGCACGAGAAAAGGAAAATTAAAGGACTTTTACGACCAGAAGTTGGAAGATTAAAGCTGCAATAGAGAGAACTCATTTCCACCAGGTAGCCGGGTGCCCTGCTCTGCTGTAAGCGCAGCACCCCGAGCACGGGGCAGAACTGGATACGTGAGGAGCAGCACAGCCGCGGGGACAGCGCGGCACCGGGCACGGAGCGGCACCGGGCACGGCCGGGCCGGTACCGGGCACAGAGCGGGGACAGCGCGGCACCAGGCACGGCACCACACTGCCTTGTCATCGGCCGGAGGAACCAGCTTCTGAGCCAAGCGAACCGGAGGAAGAACGGGAAGGGCCCTATCGCCGTCTCCCTGTTTCCCAACCTTCCCTTTCCCCGGAGAAGGGCAAACAGCGGGGATGCACCGCCCGGGGGGGAGCGGCGCGGCACCGGCTCTCGGCTGCTGGCGAGTGGGGCCCGAGACCCGCGGGTCACCCCCACACCCCCCGGCACCGGGAGCCCTTCGCTGCCGGGGCAGACCCCCTCCTTTCCCCATGTCCCGGCGGGACTCACCGACTCGGTAGCGACGGCTCGCAGGAGGAGGCCGAGCAGGAGCAGGGCTCGCAGCGGGACGCGGGGCAGCGGCATGGCTGGGCTGTACCGGGACAAACAGCGATAGATCCAGGCGGAGAAAGCTCTGCATGAGTCCTGCCGCCGCCGCCGCCCTTATAGGGCCGGCTCCGCACTAAGGGGGCGGAGCGGCGCTGCCCCCGCCCCGCCGGGAATGCCCCCGACCCGGATCGGCACCGGGGGCTGCGAACGGCCCCGCACAGACACGGGGGCTGGCGGAGGAGCGAGGCCGGAGCGGGGACACCGTGGGGCTGATGGCCGAGCCACCCCGGGGCGACACGGCTCCGGAACCCGCTGTGCACGGCTGGGACCCCCGCACTGCCGCGGTCACTGGGTTATGGGGAGCGAAAGGATAAAGGGGTTAAAGGAAAAGAGAGGGAAGGGGAGGAAAAGCCAGGGAGAATGGGGTCAGGAGAAAAGGAAAGGAGGAAAAAGATGGGAAAGGGGGGGGAGAAATGAAAAGGGAGAGGGAAAGGAAAACGAAAGGGGGGGGGAGAAGTGAAAGAAGGAGAAAAGGAAAAAAGGGAAGGGAAAGGGGTAAGAAAGAGGAAAAGAGAAAGTGGGGGGAGCGGGCACACAGCATCCGCTTTTGCAGCATTCCACAAGTGACAATCTCACATTCACAGCGAGCCCTGTCCCTGGCAGCGTGTCGCCACCGCGGTTATCCGGCCGGGTGTTGCATCACTCGGTGATGGAACACGAAACCGCTCCCTCGCTCTTCTATTTAAGCGGCAAGCGCAAAAACCCACACTGACAAAGAGGACGGGAGAAACCCAACAGCACAGCTTAACTATTTCCGTTTCTCTTCTCACATTGATAACTTTGCCTGACCATAAGTATTTGCTTGATAATATCTATTTCAGCCCCTTAACCTGAGGGGCACCTGCAATACCATAACACTACAGCCTGCAGCCACATCAATTTGCACTTGGGCTCTGGTTTGTAGAGAATAAAATATTTTCTTAACAGGGAAGCAATGCATAGCAAAGCATATGTGCCGTGTTCCCACCTGCCAGTTCAGATGCCAGCTCCACTCGACCTGGTTCTCAGCCTCCTCCAGCACTACAAAGTTATCCCAAGAGAACTTGTAGCCTCCCCCTGGCCCACCTCCAACCAAAAAGATCCCTAAAGTGAAGCAGCTTTTCCAACTGCCTGTTCCTTTGGGAATAAACAGCTGCAGAGGGTGTGAGCTGAGATCCAGACATGTCCTCAGTGTGTGATAGGACTGTGCCTACAAACAAGCAGGAGGGATCTCCAGGCAGCACCATGCTGAGCTGCCTGTGGAGCCTGTTGACATAATATGAAGTGACAAGGAGTACTGCTCAGGGCTTAAAAAAACTGTTAAGATCTGAAGACAGCACACATGTGGGTAATGGTAGGAACCAACCTGGAGCAGGCTGTGGGGGAGTTTGCTGACCTGCTCAGGACAGCCATGTGTCACTAACCCTTTAGTGAACCTCAGCATCCAAGGCCATGAGGGAGAGATCTGTGCTGGGTTACTACCCTTCCTTATTACCCTCACTTCATCACAGAGGAGCTGATAAAAATCGCTGCTGGTGAGCCCAGCATGGGATGAAGCCCATGATGGGAGCCCAGTTCCTATAGATCTCCAGCTCTGGACACTCAGCAGAGGTGGAGAACAGTAGATGATGAGCAACAAGAGCACACAGATTGAGTTAAATGTGCAAAGAGTGATCCATACCATGACATCTGCCAGACAGGAGACAGCCTCAGCAGCACAAGGTAGCCAGAAGTACTCCATGCCCCCAAACCCTCTAAACATCACCTGTATTTGTGTGCATGTGGCCATGACCTCACTGTACGTCCTTCCAGGTAAAGCAGCCACCACAAAGATGCTTTCAAAACCAGCTTTCTGTGTTGTGGCTACAAATATTGCTCACTCACCTGTTAACTTCCTCTCCAAACAAGCACAATATGTCAAGCTCAGAACCCCTCCACATATACCCCTTCCACCAAATAATCCCCTTGCATGGCACAGGACAGTGCTTTCCCTCCCAGGGAAGTTCTGCTGTGATAGGATGGAGAGGAGTCCATCTGTGTAGAGGGACCACACACATTGTCCGTGTCACACCTGCATGCACAGTCCTTCAGGCAAACTGAACTTGGGCTTCTGGAAACAGAAGAAAAAATTAAACTGATCCCTAATGTACTTTTCAACCTTGAGAACAAATTCCTGTAACTTTAGTTATGATATTTTTTTACATTGTAGATCCACCTCCCTTCCTCAAACACATGGAAATATTCTGTGACTGTGTCTCAAGAGAATGAGAGAAAATGCAGTCATAAAAATCATAATATGGTTCTGTAAACTCATGGCCATAGAACAGCTGCCTTCATTTTGCCCTTCAAGTGTTCTCTTTCAAAATTCTGACATTCTCTTCCCTGGAGCAATGCAGAAAATCCGTGGGTTTATGGCACTCAGAGAGGCCAACAGGACAACTGGGCCCAGAGAGCAAAACTGCACCACTGAAATGTCCTTTCCTGAAACTTCACCACAAGGGAAAGATGCACAATAAAATTAAAATACGTGTGGAGAAACACATTAGTTCTGGGAAATTAATTCTCACATTCAAGGTGTGTCAGTTGTATTCTCCAAGTAAAAATTACAGATTGGCAGAGAAATAGCACAGGCTGGCCACCATTGTTCCTAACCTAGTGTTCAACAGTGAAGGATTACCTAACTCTCATGTTGAAAATCAAAATAAACAGCTGTCAGTCACCAACACAACACAAACATGCTGGAAGTGGAATGGAGTGTCCAAATACAACACATTTGGATGGTGAGGGGAATCACACTTTTACGTGACACACCAAGAAATGTCTAGATAATCTTAAGAAGGTCCTCAAGACAGCTCAATCATACATTCTGTTGCATTAATCAGGAAAAGAGATTCTCCAGCCAAGCTCAGCCCAGTTACTACAGGCAAATTTAAAAAACAAAAGACCTTAGAGCAGGATTCTTAAGAAAAAAAGAAACCTTAAGTAGAGTTTAAAAAAATCTTAACTTCCAAAGTCCATTCAGTACACTGAACTCTGGAAAAACACACCTGCTCACCACATAGGTGGAGGAAGAGGAGCAACTGAAAACTCTCATCCTATGGTTTGAGCCACCTAGTGCTGAATTATTCTGGAAATATGTACTCTTAGCCTTGCTGTCCCTTTAGCAAATGTGACCTTAGCACAACTTCTACCTTTCTGTCAAGGGGGAAATGAACTCCAGCAAAGTTATTATTCAGACAGCACCACCCTTTGTACACCAGCTGGTAAAATACAGATCACCTAAATAAACAGCTTCCTGTTTTAGGGCACAATTCCTGGGGAGGAAAACAATACCATCCTAGACAGTTATTTTTAATGTAAAGAATTGATGGCTAAATAGGGTATTCTTTTTCTACACTCCTGATAAAGAAGTGACCACAATAGTTTCATGTGATCTGGGTACACCCTCAAGTCATCTGCTGTGTCCTGGGCATATTGCCACTTCTCCTTCCACCTGCCACTACTCACAACACACAGGTGGCACACACAGAACAGTCATTGGCTAAAAAGAATATTCTAACCAGAAGTCAGGCAAGCAACATCCACTGTGGCATCCTAGAAACCATGGTCTCTGTTTCAACATCCTTTTCCTCTGTAACACATTTCCTTCATAGCTGTCTCCAACTTTTTGTTTAAACTAAAGAGGAAGAAAAGACAAATTTAAAAAGCAGTTTAATTCCCCAATACTGTTTGATTCCAGGTCCACTTTAAACCATATTCCACAGAGCAGGGGTGTGGGGCAAGGCATCCCATAGGGAGAACACCCTCTTTTCCAGGAGAAGGACAGTCCCCTATGCTGGAGCAGCCTGGAGAGGAGAGAGAGCCAAATCAGGAGCAGGAACAAACAAACATGACCATAAAAGATGCTGTCACAAAGTCGGACAGGAAACAAGTTCACAAACTGGGCTGCAGTTGAGTCACAGCACAAATGTTTTAGTGTCACAGCACTTCCCCATGTCCAGATGGGGACTCGGCCTGCCCAGGGCTGGAGAGAGCCTCAAATCACATCTCAAGCTCGGCTGCTGCTGTGGCTATTCGGTGCCTTCAGTCACAGGGCAGAAACCAAGCAGAGAGGAGCCTCAAATTCCAAAGGAATTCAAGTCAACACCTCCCAAAACAGCGGCTTGCATCTTGTGACCAACAGTCCTACCTTACACTAGCTTGGAGTTCTAGTCAGCTTTGTCTAAACTGAAAATTTTTTTGCAGGCAAAGGAAAGTTAGTCCTATGAGGAACTATAAAAGAAAGCGATGGCTTGCCTATTTCTGAGAGCCAAACACAGCAGATTTCAGGAAAGGAAACCGATTTCTACCAAGAATTAACAGAGGAAGTGTTGAGTGTCACAATTTATGCTCAGTAATGTGTTGGCAGCAGACAGCTATGACAAGGCTGGGATTTTCCCTTGTTCGTTTCTGCACTGGGTAAGGCTGGAGCTTCTGCAAAAATAAATTCTCCAAAGGCCTAAATGAGAACTCGGCAATAGTGGCCCACATCCACCATGCATGTGCCTCTGCCTTGCACAATACTTCCTAGGAGATGGTCCGGGAACAGGGAACAAATTGTGTCTAACCTGGCACAGAACAGAAATTCACAGAATGAGGAAAGGAAAACATACAGCAAAGCTGCATAGGGAACTTCCCATAAGAGGCATGGAAAAAACGTCATGAGAGCCTGTCAGAGATCATAATCAGAGTTCCCATCGCCAGCATATTCCACACCCACGACTGATGTGAGCCTACCACCTCCCATAGAACCTGGATTCCCCTTTTTGTTCCTTCTCCTCTCCTTTCCAGGTGAAAACGACTCTTGTGGCAAGGTTCACCGAAACACCCCGGGGGGGCCTCTTCTCCTTTTTCTAGAAAAGATCTTATCTCCAAAATGCTCCGTTTTCTCACACAGCCTTGGGGATTTTGCTATTAAGTCAGTTACAATTCTTACACCTGAAGCCAAGCAAACGGGACAGCTCACATAGAGTCCCAGCAGCCAGGAGCTGATCATAGAAGGGGTACATGGATCACGAGGGTGTCTGGCACCTGGCCATTTCGTGAGGCTAAATAGAAGAAATCAGCACTTACCAGAAGAAACCTCCCAGAAAAACCAATCCAGCCCTGTAACGGAAAGGTGCTGTCAGGGCATACCAGGGCTCAGAACAATATCCTGGTACCCGATGGCCTAAAGCTAAAACGAGCACACCTGGGCAGCAGCTGCCAAGAGCCTCAGCGCCTACGGGAATGGGCCTGGAAATGAAAGGAAATACCCGGGGACAATAATTTCTTGTATGGTTGGTATTTGTGTTTTTAGCAAGGGCTGCTCAGCCAAGTTATTGAACGCACTGACACAGTGCAGATGGGCAGGGACGGGGCTGGAGAAGCCTTATCTTTAAAATCCTCTGTTGTCCCACATAGCCTTGGGAATTTCACTATTCACACAGCGACAATTCTCATACCTGGAGCCAGGCAAACACCGAGGCTCACTGAGGTCACCAAACCGAGTCCCCGCAGCCAAGGGCAGATGACAGAAGGGGTACGGGGCAGCATGAGGGACTCTGTGTCCTTTCAGCGGTTACTGAAGGCACCGACCGAGGGCAGGGGACAGGGCTGGGGACGCCCTTGGCAGGCGGATGTGACAGAACTGGGGCTGGACACTGGGTACAGACGGCCGGCGGGCGGAGGTCATAGCTGGGAGTCGTGGGCAGCGGGCAGGGGTCGGAATCGGGATCGAGATCTAGCGGTGTCGGGATCGAGCAGGGTTAGGATCGGGACTGAGCGGAGTTTGGCATCGGGATCGAGCGGGATAGGAATCAGAATCCAGAGGGTTCAGTATTGGGATCCAGCGGGGTCGGAGTCGTGAGGGATCAGGATTCAGCGAGGTCAGAACCGGGATCCTGGGGATCGGGATCCAGAAGGGTCAGGATCGGGATCCAGCAGGATCGGTATCCAGTGGGGTCGGGGCAGCGGGGTCAGGATCGGGATCCAGCGGGGTCAGGTGCAGTGGGATCGGGACCCAGCGGGATGATGACCCAGCGGGTCGAGACCCAGAGGGATCAGGATCGGGATCCAGCGGCGTCAGGATTGGTATCCAGCGGGGTCGGGACCCAGCGGGGTCGGTATCCAGCGGGATCGGCACCCAGCCGGGCTGGGATCCAGCGGGATCTGGATCGGGACCCAGCGGGGTTGGAACGCAGCGGTGTCGGTATCCAGCGGGGTCGGGTTCGGCACTCAGCGGGGTCGGGGCAGTGGGCGCGGCTCGGGGGTTCACTGGGTCCTCCCGCGCGGCAGGGGGCGCTGTGGCGCAGCGGCGGCTGCACTTCCGCACAGGAGGCGGGCGGGCGATGGCGGCGCAGTTCCGCAGCTACGTGTGGGACCCCGCTCTGATCGTGGCGCAGATGGTGCTGCTGCAGGCGGGATACTACAGCTCGCTCGGGCTCTGGCTCGCCCTCCTCGGCACACTGGGCAGCACTGGGCCCTCCCTCCAGCAGGTCTTCAGCGACGAGGTGAGGGCACGCCCCGGGAAGACGCCGTGGGCGCAGGCCCCTGCAGCGGGGGGCCCTTGCTGAGGGAGACAGACGCCGCTCCCGTGCGGGCACCCGGTGTTAGGGACTGCCCACCGCCCTGGGAGCACCCCGGTGTGGGCGCAGAGCTCCCCTGCCCCGTGCAGCAGCCCCCCAGTACACAGAGCTGCTGTGTCGTGTGGGTGCCCCAGTGTGGAGGTAAAGCCCTCCCTCAGAATAGGTGGTACCGCGGGGAGAGACAGCACTTCGGTGCATGGGGGTGGTAGCTCCCATACAGAGACAGGTGTCCTGTACAGGTGGTACCCCTGTGGAGAGATACCCTTTGTAGGTCCTCTTGGTGTAAAGATAGCTCCCCTACTCCTAGAAATAACCCGAGTATGGATACCGTCCACCCCCAGTTTAGGTGGTTCCCCTAAACAAGAACCAGACCTTTCCCTTTCCCGTAGGTGCCCCCAGACAGACAGACAGACATGTCCAGCTCCTTCTGTAGATCCTGGTCCATGCAGGGCTGTGCCACGGGAGATTCGGGCTGTGAGTTGTGCCGCGGGTTCCTACTAATAGTCCCATGTAGATTTTAGGCTTCTCAACCCCGCCGGGGAGGCTCTCCATGATGGCTTTCATCCTCAATGCTCTCACCTGGTAAGTCTGCAGCTAGCTGGAGCACCTGCATCTTGTCTTTTTGTCCCGTTAAGCTGTAAAAGAATTCAGTGTGATGTACTGCCTCTCTCCAAATATCTCCCAAAATCCCTGTGTCTTCTTAAGGATGTCTGCTGAGGGCAGTGGGGAACTGCTGACTCTTGGCTTTCTAGAACCTGTAAAAGTAATTTCATTTCACTGCCTCAGTTTCCCAGCTGTGAATGAGATTTGCTTTCGTGGGAGATTTTGCTAAAAGTTAGAATGAACAAATCTCAGCCAACACTGATCTATAAACACAAATGTATTTTGCCACTGCACAGAGATTACTAGAGGTGATAGTCTATAAATTCCTGCCTATTCTCTGCATTAAAATCTCATTTTCCTGCTGTCATGTAGTTCAAAAGCATTGGTAATGTTTTGAAGGAAAGAGGTCAGAAACAACCTATTCCTAAAATATTTGAAGAAGTTTTAAAACCACTACATAATCAGCAATGAGTTGCTGCACCTCCTTTTCCATAGGTCTGGTGGAGTTCATTAACCTCCTGTCTTCACTTTGCAGCGCTCTGGGCTTGCTGTACTTCATCCGGCGAGGGAAGCAGTGCCTGGATTTCACCGTCACCGTTCACTTCTTCCACCTGCTGGGCTGCTGGATCTACAACTCGCGCTTCCCCTCGACGCTGACGTGGTGGCTGGTGCACATGGTGTGCACGGCGCTGATGGCAGCCATCGGGGAGTACTTGTGCATGAGAATAGAGCTGCGGGAGATCCCGCTCAACTCCACCCCCAAATCCAATGTATAGACTGCCTCTGGCAACAACATGCTGCATTCTGTCATTGTTCCCAGTACAATGCATCCAATGCCTCAGAATCATCCCTGAAGAAGCACAGCAGGTCTGTTTAGACTTTATGATTTTTTTGTTTTGGACCTCGGTGACTGCATGAGTGTGAACATCTCCTCTGGCATCGGCTGACAATGGGGGAGGAGCACATGTTTATTTTGTTAACACAAAGTATTAAACTGACTGTATGGAGAGCATGCCCTCTTCAGTCATGAGACTGTTAAAAGCCAGGTAGCAAAACTTGGTGCGTGAGGAGCATTTGGAATTGACCAATGTGGGAGTGCCCTGGATGGGTAACAATGATCAGCTCTTCTTGCCAGAGCTGGCATGGTGAACAGTGGGGCTGGGAGCTGCTGCTTCCAATCTGTGACTTGTTTGGGTTTTGCTTGGGAGAAGAGTCAAGGAAGTGAATGGATGGGGAGAAAGAAAATAGTTGTACTTACCTGAATCACCAGCTGAGACACTAAATAACCTGTAACGTTAGGTGGGTTTGTTTGCTGTTTCCATGTTTGATACACAGAGGTGACAGACAGCAGTTTGCTGAAGAAATCTTTTGTAATAATAAAAATATAATGTTGCTGTGAGTGTTACGGCTCTCCTGGGAAGCTGAGCACTTCAAGAAATACTACAAGTGTCTGTATCATGGCAACAGAAGTTTGCAGCCAGAGAACACTTGGCTGTGAGGTGCCCACTGTCTGGAGCACATAAAATTTCCTACAATAAACATTTCATACCTCTGCTCTGAAAGGAAGGCATCCTTGAGTGCTGTCTTGGGGAGTCGCTGGCATAATCCCACTTCAGAGGGAATGTCAGCAGTCCAGGATCTCCCTATGTCCAGCCTGAGCCTACAGCTGCCCTGGGGAAACCTGCAAAAGGGTCCTGGAGCCATGATGCTGTTCCCCCTTGGATGGGCTTTCCCATCAGGCTTCAGCAGTCTAGCAACAGATCTGGCCTGGTAGACACGATGTTAAGTAAGAAACTGCTGTTATATCTCACATATTTAGAGACCCTTCAAATAAACTTCACCAGGCAGGGACATCCCCTGATTGCTGAGGGTCCAGAGCTGGGTGGTTCCTCCAGATCCATCAGCCCAAGGAAGCAGCCCCAAATCCTGCCTGGTTTCCACTGAGGAGTGGCCATGTTGTGCAATCCCAAACAAGGGCAAAGCCAGGTCTGGAGACAGATTTTTCTCCTGTGCAGCATCTTGCTGCAGTAACTTCCCTTTTATGTAAATGTTTGTAAGATTTAATTTGCATAAATTGTTTGCTAATTGAGTTTGTTGGAAAGTGGTGCGATGATGTGAGACTGATAAACTCTCTGAAGCTGCTCTTTTGATTTTTATTACTGGGGAACTGAGCTGTATTACCATCCCTACTCTCACATTCAGACGCTGTAAATTGGGGCAGGATGACATCCTGCTGCTGTACATACTCAGCAGATCTCCAGAGGAGGATTACTGTCTAAAAAAAAGGTAACCAGCACTTTCCATATTGGGGGATTTCACCAGGAGCCCTTCCTGACCAAAGCCCCTGTAAGCAGAGTTTCAAACAGCAGAAGCCTTTCAGAAAGATGAAATTACACAAGTGTTTGTCTGGGCAGGAGTCAGGCTGGAGGGCCACCCTGAGGTCACTTCCTAGGGCTGCCCCTGCAGCAAGACAGTTCATCCCTTCTCAAAATCTGCTCATTTTTCATATACAAGGATACTTGCCTTTCTCCCAGTCACATCAGCCTGGATGTAAACTGGTCTCCAGTAGGTGCCAGTATCTCCCTCAGAAAGGAGCAGGGAGTGTGCCTGTGTTTGGGTTTGGAGCAGAGGGCAGTGCTGCCTTGGGGTAGCAAGCGCTGGTAAGCTGTTAGTCATGTTTTAAGACTCCTTCAGGGTCATTTTGTCCTCTGCTTCTTGGTGCTGTACTTGAGAAAGAACATTCCAGCCCTGCAGGGACAGGGAAGGTTTGCAGGTTTACTTTAAGGATTAATACCACACCAAAGCGTGGTGTGAGCTCCTGTGTTCAGGGCTGTTCTTGAGGCAAGTGGGAGCTAAAGATTAATTACAGTGAATTTGAGAACAAGGAGACAAAGCCACGTTCTTCCAGCTGCTCCCAGAGTTGCTGTGGGTCTGTATTAACAGAGCTGCCACCTTTGTTCCCCTGTAAGAACAAAGGTGAAAACTTCGGACTAAGGGACACTTAACCCATTTCTTTTTGAATATGCAAGACTTGCTGTAACCACTTCAGCAGCTTCCCTGGAGGGGTGAAATTTGGGAACAGCTTTGTATCTGGAGAAACTCACGGCAAAGCTATGAGGAGAATCCTTGACAAATGGAGCTTTAACACTGAGGCTGCAGGACATCCCAGGAGCTGCACTGCATCAGCATGAAGTATGCTGTAGGATCAGAAATCTTTCTGAAAGGCTGCTGACTGCCTACAAGAAATGAATATGTGTAGCACTTTTTTTCTTTTTTTTTTTTTTTTTTTTTTAAAGGACTTTTACTGTAATTGTCCTAGTCATAGAGGAAGTTCTGCTAAAAATGAAATACTGATTGAGGAAACTCATCACTCTCATACTGTGAGACCTAGTTTTCTCTCACATGCTTTCAGTCAGATTTAGAAGCACCTTTGGCTTAAAAAAAAAATCTGCTCCCAATACCAGAACAGTGGCAGATGGTCTTTGTTTCTTAATGAATCTTTGCGGGGTTTTTTGTGTGCAATAGTTGAGGGATTTGCTTCCAGGGAAGATATGTCCCAAGACCTGCTCTTCTCAGAGACAGTGGCAGTCAGCCATTTGCATCCATGGTTTTGCAAAAAGATTTCTTGCAGATCTGATAATTTTACCTTCCTTTTCCCCAAAGCTTTCAACGTAGAAAATTTTAAGAGAGGAATTGCCAAATTCAAAGAAAAGGCAAGGGTTATGGGATTTTATGGGGGCTGTGCTAACTTCTTTTCCTAAATGCATTAAATAGCTGTTCTAAACAAAGAATAGGTACAGGATTTACAGCCAAAATACTCCAGTCTTGGTTGTATGTGATTTTCCCCTGCTTCAGCGTTTTCCAGCCACAAGAGGTAACAGGTAAGGGGGGAGCAGGATCAAAGAGCAAACAATGCTCTTGGTTTGGAGTAAGAATTAAGCACCTGAGTGGTTCACTCCAGGTTTTACCATGCTCTGATTTACCCTTTCTCCACTGCTCACCCTAAGGCTTTGTGCCCCAGATGCTGAGTACTGAATATATAAGTAACAACTCGAGCACAGAAGGGCTGTCTGAACACCAGCTGCTCTGCCCTGGTTTATTTCTTGGAATTTGCGCCAATTTCTTCATTATCTCCTGCTGCTGCTGCAGGGGCAGAGTGTTGATAGCGAGTGTAAGAGGAGAAACACGTGAGTGCCAGGGGAAGGCAGCGTGACCCAACACCACTGTTAGGAAAAAGATCCTTTGCTCTAGAAGCTTGCCTGGAATGCATCTGGAAGGATCTTTGGGAGTTAGCAGGGCCCTGGTTTCCCTGCTCACACTGTCAGCACACATCCCATGACCCTGTACAGCCAGGCAGGGCATAGAGATCCATCAACATCCTGAAAACATAGACTGCCTTGGGCTAATCCAGAATATTGTTGTGTTTCTCCTACATACTCAGAAATCACTTGCAAACACCTCTCAGTTCCAAATACTTCCATGCTTGTACTGAAGCTGCAAAACTGACAACACTCTGAGCCATAAAGGAGACAAGAGGAGACTGTGCTTTTGAGCAAGAGCCAGGACAAATAACTTCTGCCATGCTGTTGGCTCTACAACAAACTTTAATTCTCTGGAATTACACACTTCTATCCACAGCTGCTTACAGGTACCTTGGGGAAAGCATTAAAGCAGAAGAGTTGCTATAAATCCCTTTTGTCCTCCTTGCTTGATACTCCTCCCTCCAGATGTTTTTCACCTCTGTCCTTAGAAAAGGGATTTACACATAACACAGAAGTTACTCAGGAATTCAGATGTGTGCAAGAGAAGTCATGCAACTGTGATTATTGTTCAGCAGGGGTTTTAACATATCCTCAAAGAAAAAAGGCCAGTACAGGGCAGTAAGGTCTCCTTTCAGCCTGTGACAGGACAGGCACCATCCCCTGCACCTCATGAAGCAGTGGGAAAAATACCCATTTTGTTTTGAGTGCCCAAATTAAAACCCTGGGGAGTTGATCTGGTAGAGAGAGTCAGCAAAGTAAACAGGTTTCCTTCCAGTTGCCATAGAAGAGTGCAGAAGTGTCCAGCATTCATCCTTTTTCTAGAATTTATCATTTCTCCCCAAATCCTGTGCCCTGTATTTACAAGTTCCCAAGTCTCCCAACAGCCAGATCTGTGCCTGTGCCTTGAGGCAGAAGAGGACAGGAGTTATTGCAAATTACAGAGAAATGTCAACACCCTGGAGATGCTGCCAAGCTCTTCCATGTCTCACAGGTGCAGAATAGAGCTAGGAGTTTCTGAGCTCCACACAGTGTATTCCTCAAAGGTTTGGAAAACAGATCTGAAAGATGCCACACCACACACTGCCACCACTTTTGTTGGGATACTCAGAGAGCTGCAGTTTATAAGTTCAGCCAAGTGACGATGAGGGGGATGCTGAGGATGGAAATGTTGGGAACATGGGTCCAGGCAAAGCTTTGGGCCATGCTGGGGCTGCAGAGGTCGAACAAGCTGCCTTGAAATTTGGTTTTTCGGGACTCCCTTCTCAGCATCTCCCAGACAGCTGCTGCTTCCTTCTGGCACTCCCAGAGCACTGTCAGGGCACAGGTGTGGAATTCATCCCAATACCTGCAACCAGAGAGACACCACACTGTCAGTCCCTTTGCATTCCCACAGCACTGGATGCCAGGCAGAGCCTTGCTGCCCTGAGCCTGCCCTCTGAGCAGCAACACCCCTCGTGTACTGCACAAATTGCCCAGATTATTCATCCCCTCCATCATATGCCAGAGCTTCTTGGCTAAAACTCCAGGCCTCAAAACGCTGAAATTATTTATTCCTTTTCCTCCCCCTCTTTTCTCTTGAAGTCAATAAAATCCATTATTTTCCATCAACAAATGTTTCCCTGAGTATCTCACACAGGCTGCAAACAAAGACCCAGCACATCTCATTCATCACTTTCTCAGCTTTCTCCAAGCAGAGTCAAGGGCAAATGGAAGCACAAAGCACGGAGAAGGACAAGAGCTCCCACAGGCTGTCACAGCTTTTCCTAAGGTACGGGCAGGGGCAGGAGGAGTTATTCACTGTGTTCTCATTAGAATCATCTCCATTTATATGCTGGGTATTACTTTCACAAGTAGAAGCTGTTTAGTGGAAAGAGGCTTTTGGAGAGTACCAGAGGGAAAAGACAAAACAGACAGAGCTAACCCATGGTGATGCAGGAATAAAGCAGGAGTTGTTCTGGTGTCTTGTCCCACATGAGCTGGGCACCATGCCCAGCTCCCTGCAAGCTGGAAGACAGGAGTCTGGAGGGCAGGAGCAATTGCTCTGTCACCTTCCCTGTGTCTGCCAACACACCAGGCACACATGCCACCAATCAGGAAGGGGAAGCAGCCCAGCTGGCTGAGAGGGGACACTGTGCACCTGAAAAGGACAGCACGGTGCTGTCCTGCACTTTGTGCAGGCAGGCAAACTTGAGCACTCTGCTTACTTAGACCCAGACTTACGTCAGAATGCCAGCTGTGAGGGAGTTCATTAAACTGAGTCACTGTGGCAGAATAAATGTCCTCAGATAATGAGAAAAGCTGGTGCCAACCCTGGCAACCTTCAGTGGTCGCTCCCAATCTGCAGCAGGAGGCAGCTCTGACAGAGTTAAACCTGACCCAAGTCTGCAGGCAAGACAAGCTTGGGGAAAGTGAAGGGGAATGGCAGGTTCAGCCTAGATCTGCTTTCAGCTGGGATGGCAATTCCTGGCTTTTCAGCCTTCACAGCCCCCATCTGCTCAGGCAGGCAGGCTGCTGGCAAGCACCTTGTCCAGCCAGCTCTGGGGCAGTGCTGCACACTGAGCTGAGACACCACCAGCCCCCACAGCAGCTCCTCACCCACCCTCCTGGAGAGGGGACCACAGCAAGAAATGCAAGCAGCAGTGGATAAGGCTGAGCAAGGGCTAATAATTCAGAAATATTTCCTGGAAGCTGAGAAATCATCAGCTTCCTACCAGGAAAGATCCCAGGACCTGTTCAGCAATGGTCTGTGCCTCTGAGCTGTGAGAAAAACTCAGCTCACACATTTCACATGAGCTTCAGCAAAATAATTGCTCCTCCAGCAGTAGCATGGGCTGGGTGTTTTCTCTTTGGGTGTTTCCTAATACCAAGAAGCCTCCTTTAAAAACAAACAAACAAACCAAAAGTGTCAATTCCGTCCAAACCAGAGTAGTTCCTATTTCAACCCACCCACAGGCAGGCCCCAAAGAGGCTGTTCATCCTGATCCAGTCTGTCTCCTGGAGAAAGTGGAATACAGAGCAGGTTACAGCCTGCAGGGTGGTTTCCAGCAGCTCAGAAGTTGTGACCCCAGGGCACTCAGCCCTCCACCTTGCTCTGCCGGGTTTCCACCGCCTCCAGACTCGTGGGTTTTCCCTTCATTACTGTCTATATTTCCTTCTAACTCCTGTTCACTCGCCACAGCTTGCTCTGGAGACACAAAGCTGGCTCCATTTATCTCTGCAAACATTTTACATCCACCTCGTGGCTTCTGCTCGTGTGCTTTTTAATTGGACCTTCCTCCAAACCTGCCCAACACCACCCCTCATTACCCAGCTCTTCTCCAGTTCAGTTAAAGTTAACATCTTCCCAATATCATCATCTTAGGGCATCACTACAAACTCGGGCAAACCAGGGCTGGGACAAATCCAAGGATGAAGGGTCTAGACAGGGAGGAATAAAGCTTGTTTTGGGCAGCACGTGGTGCCCAGTGCAGGCTGCTCCTGGCAGTGCTGGGCACTGGGGCAGACCACTGCCTGAAACCTGGGGTCCAGGGGAGATTTTCCTGGGGTGCAGAGTGGGTCAGGTCCCTCCAGCCCCTCTCCTCCTGGCTGTGGGCATGCAGGGTCTGATGGGACCAGAGCTGGGGGCTGGAGCTGCTGCCAGGGACCAGGGATACAAACTCCAGTGGGAGACAGGTAGGAGATGGATGGATGGACGGACAGAGACACGAAGCCCACTGTGTCTATCTGAAACCGGAGTGAGGTGTGAAGCACACGTGTGTGTGCAGGCACGGGACTCAGGAGGGCAGGAGACTTCAGACAGAGGCAATGCCAAAAGCCAGGCTGGCCATGCACCGTACTCACCGGCAGACTCGGTGCAGCCCCTGCAGCTCGATGCCCTCCTCCTCCTCGTACGCTGCCATGCTGTCCCCCAGCTTGAGGACGCAGTCCGAGAGGCCCCGGTAAGCGCCGGCGCAGGCGGGTCCGGCTGCCAGCAGCCCGGCCAGGTGCCCTGCCAGCACCGGGGGCGAGGTGAGCACCGGCACCTGTGCGGACAGAGCCCACCTCCGCCCCGGGGTGCCCCGGCTCGGGGGACAGCCTCGAGCCCTCACCGCCCCCCGGCTGTGTCCGGCGGTGTCGGGGTCTGCCCAGGGCCCGGCGGACACGGGGCGAGCCGAGCGCAGTCAGCCCGGGCTGCCATCCCACGCCGGCACCCCCGGCCCGGGGGGGGATAGTGACCGGCGGGGGGACCTGCCGGAGGAACAGAGCCGACCCCGCCCGGACCAAGGGAGAGAGAGAGGGAGGGAAGAAGGGAACACCTGATGGCATCGCCCCCTCCCCGCGGACCCCCCAGACACCGCCCAGTCCCCCCACCCGACCCCCCCGCCCGGGCATCCCCTCACCCAGGGCGAGGAGGAGCACGGCCGGGCCCCGCCGCTGCCCCATCCCTCCGCCGGGCTCGGGCTGCAGCCCCGCTCCCTCTGCCGGTGTCCGCACCACCGGGGCCGGCAGCGCTCCCCTCCCTCCCGCCTCCGCGGGGAGGGCACCCGTCCCCAGTCGCCGCTAATGAGCAGCTTCGGCCGCGGCTAATTAAGGAGGGGGCTGGGCCGAGACTAATGAGAGTCCAGGGGCACCCCCAGCCCCTCACCCCGCAGCACCAGCATCCGGCAGCTCCGCACCTCCCTGCACCGGATCTTGCCGGGACTCTGCCAGCGCCCACCGCTGCTCGCAGTCGGCATCCGCCTCCAGGCACCAGCGTCCCAGTACCAGCATCCTCACTCCAAAGGCTCCCACCCCCTGCCCACCACAGCTCTGCTACCCACTCCAAGCGTGACACTAGTCGGGGACATGGGACAGTGCCCGCTGCCAGCAGCAGGACGCTGGGCAGGGCAAGGACCTCTTCACTTGGCTTGAGTCTCTTGAACAGCACAGGAGAACACAATGAAGGGTGGGAAGCAAAGCCCAGAGTGTTTGAAGGGTCAAAGCCTTAAACATCAGCTCTTACAACTCTAAAACTTGCCCAGACCCTGGCTTCTGCAATTCCCAAGGCTGCATGGCCCTTTGTGCCATCAATTGGGAGTTTTCATGTCTGTGGCCAGATCCCAGCTCTTGCTCCAGGAATCCCTTTGGCTCCAGCAGGAAGGGGAACAGAAAGTGACCTGCCTTCTTTGGCAGCATTGCTGTGGAGGCTGGTCATGTCAGACTCCTCTCTTTGCTGGTGACAGCTTTGCTCTTGGGGATACTGCTCTGCACCAGCCCATGAACACTACTAGTACCAGGATCATCAGTGGGACCCCTCTGTGCATGAGTACCCTCATTCCTGGGCCACCGGCACCACCACACCCAGACACCTCCAGCCCCAGGAACCCAGAGCAATTGGAAACCACAACTTTGCAAACACTGCATGTACCCAAATCGAATGCAAAAAGAGCTGGGGTGTGAAAACCAAAGACAATTTATTTACAAAAGATCCACAAAAGCAATGAACTACAACATTTATTTACAGAGGAGTGCTGCATCTTCATCAGTCCTGGAAGAAAAGCAAGCACCATGGTCATTTCAGTCAGGCTACTGACTAATGCACGTCCCATTTGCCACCAGCCTGGGACATGCAGGGGAGAGCCTGGCCCAGAGGTGTCACCACATGCCCACAACTACCTGCAGGGACATGCCATCCCCAAGGGCTCTTCCCAAGAACCTGCACAATGCCCCAGGACACAGGGCTGCTCCATGGCACTAAGGACAAAGTCTGTGCAGAATAGCTCAAACTGTAAAGAAGTGGGATATGATGAAGAGGAAATTCCTCTGGGACAGGCACCCTCTACCACCCCTGTCTGCTCCTTCTTTTGCCGAGGCTGGTGTCCTGCTGCCTGCACACGACCTCCCAGCTCTACCTGCTCCCGTGTCAGCAGCTGGCAAGCAGGGATGTCTTTATGGCATGGGCCCCGAGGACGTGGGGACATGACATCCCCGAGGCTTGGCAAGAGCCTCCCCCCGCACCACACAGGGACAGAGGTCCTTTCCTCGGGACAGGGCATGGCCAAGGAACCAGCTGGCTCCAGGCATGGAGTGGTGCTGCAAACCCCATCCAGGCTCCCCCCACCTCATCTTGCCTGCAGAGATTCTTATTTCTCAGCAGCCACATTCCTTTGAGGGTGTTTATGGCTTTTCTGTCTCCCTGCTGTCCCAGGCTAAAATCGCCCCTTTTAAGGGAGCCACAGGACCACGGGTTGCTGGAGCTTTGCCGGCTGCAGGCTGCTCCTTTGCAATGTATCGCCTCATTTACTGGAAAAGCAGCCTTGCCTTGCCTTGTTTTTTCTTTCGACTCCACAATTTTCTGATGGAGTCAAGCTGCAGCTACTCCATCCACTCACGCCTCCCAGAGAATACGACGTATTTTTACCAGCAAGTGATTCACCTGAGCCTGGAACTGGTTTTCCTTTCCCTTAGCTGCCGATTCCTCCCCATCTCCATCTTCACCCCGCAGCTCCCTGACTCACCTCCCAAACCTCTAATAAACGGGAAAAACCTGAGCAGGAAGGGCAGGAGGAACAAGTCACCTTACATTTTCTCACAATGACAGGGGCACTTTGATGCTGCCCCCCCTTGGGGTCTTTTGGCTGGAGCTGGACTCCGTGTCGTGGGGAGAAGAGGTGACATTCCACCCTGGGCATTCGCGGTAAGGGCGAGGGCTGTTGACACAAGACAGGGCTGTGAACTTGTACTGGAGGCACAAGGGAGGCAGGGATGCTGCGGCAGCCGAGACAGACCCTGCAGGTTTCTGACAAGAATTATTCTTAGGGCTCCGTATCAGAAGTGGAGACTCTTCACTGACTCCAGCGCCACTTCTGTCCCCTCTAACCTTTTGGCCCGGGGCAGGCACGCTTTGCTACGAGTGGAAAAAAAAAAAAAAAAAAAAATCATTATGTAGAGCTGGCTTGCCTACAATGGTTTAATTGGAATAAAATGTGTGCCCCGCTGAGCGGCACGGCTTGTGCTGAAGAGCCAGGATGAGTCAGGCTCGGTGCCGATGATATCAGTGCTTTTCCATCGCCCTCCCGGCAAGGATGAAGGGGCCACGACAGCGAGGGGCCTGGGAACGTGTCATTCTGCACGGGCAGCACCCACATGTGCCGTCCCCGCAGCGGGGATTCGGGATACAGCGAGCTCTGGGGACCTCGGGGTGCTCCGGAAACTCGTGTGCGCACAAACAGGCTCCACGCCTCCCAGCAGCGGCTGGTGCCAAAAGACACAGACGTGTCACATAGCAGAGACCTGAGCTAATTCCCCGGCCCTGCCTGCTCGGCCCTCCAGCGGCAGGGCCAGCCAGGGCAGGGCACGGGGGCAGTAGGGACCGTGCCGATGCTGCCCGGACTCCACACGGAGCTGTGAAGAAGCCAGCGCCGGCAGGTACCCAGCAGAGATTTGGTCATGCAGGTCCCAGCAGAGATTTGGCCATGCAGCTGCTCAGAGACTACAAGCCCCCACTCATGCTACACCAGCCTGATCCCCCCAAACCGCAGTGCTGGCATACCACAAATATCAGGCAGGAAGGACTGGGAGTGCTTATGGATGGGGTTAAACATTTATGTGGACAAAATTCAAAACCACCGTGAAAGCTGAAGCCAGCCGCAGGGTGCAGGTTCCGGGTACCCAGCACAAAGCCGGTTTTCGGCAGCAGGAAGACACAGGGGAGACAGCAAAGCAACAGTGGCCAAAATAGAGCCGGGACACAAACAATACCCAGTTATCTTTTGTTATGCAGACAGTGAGAGGAACACACTGAGGACGGGACAGGCGGGATACACCACAGACACTGGAAACTCTCTGCCAACTACAGCAAAGGGCGCAGTGGATGTCCCCCATTCCGGCTTGGCAGTGACCAGGCTCCGGGCAGAGCTGGCGCTGGGCACGGCGAGGCACTGACTCACCCTGCTGAGACACAGGAAGGAGGCCGCGGCCAAGTCCTTGGCTCTGCCAAGGAGCAGCCCTGATGTGCAGGGCTGGACTTGGGAGAAAGCATCCCAGAGTGGGGTCTGCTAGGGATAGGGGTCTCACAAGGCCAGGACTGAGATGGGGAGGGCCCCTCAATATATCACGCTCTCCCCTCTCCCGAGGGAATGCGTGAGCTGGCCATTTTGAGAAGATAAGCAAAGAAAAAGCAAGCATGAATGGTAACTGTTCTCGCCCAAGCAGAGCCCCTGCCTCCCCCGATTCCCCCTGCCCACCTCCTGCCAGGCGGGGCACAGCTCCTGCCGGGGCAGGGCACCTGCAGCACACCACTGCGGGCGCTGATCTCTGCTTGGGGCGGTTCTGCTGGGGAGGGACCTCTGCAGGGGACCCTGCATGGGGACACTCCATGGGTCCCGGCACCGCAGAGGACAGGGTACCGTGCACGGGAACCCTTCTCTCCATGGAGGCCGGGGACTCTTCATGGGTCTGCTTCTTTCTGTGAACCGGAGACCCCGGACTCTGGGCAGCGGCAGTGAGGGATCCCCGCGGGGCAGCGGCGGGAGGCGCGGCCGCGGTGCGGCGGTGAAGGGCGCGCCGGTCCCGCCCCGTGCCGCGCCGAGCGCCGCCCCGCAGCGCGGCTTGGGAGAGCAGCGGCGGCGGCGGGGGGCCCGCACTGATCCCCGTCCCCCCGCCTGGCTCGGCCCGGCCCGGCCCGGTTCGGTCACAGCAGCCGCATGTCGGGGCCCGGGGCGCAGAGCCGCAGCTGGCGGCTGCCCGGTAAGTGCCGGCCGCGGGGTGGGCTCCGCGGGATGGAAGCGGGGACCGCACCGGGCGGGCGGGCAGGGCGCGGGTGCCACATCCCCTCCGTCCTCCCCGCAGCGCACACCTGATGCCCATGGGAAAGCGGCTGTGCCCTACATGCCGCCCTCCGAGCCTCCAGCCCCGGCCGCTCCCTCGCCCCTCGCTGCACCAACCTGCTGCCGGCCCCGCCGCCCGGCTACTTTAGGGCAGGGGCTGCCCGGGAAGCTCCGTGCCTGGGACGGGGATGCTCGGGGAACAGGGGGATTTGAGGAACACCTGCTTGGGAAGTGGCAGAGCTCGGGAGCCTGTTGGGTCACGGGCTGGTTTTGGAGTGGCATCGGCAGCCCTCAGAGCCCCGTGAATCCCGGAATGAGAGGAGTCCCCGTGCCCGCAGGGCTGAGGATGATGAGCAGAGCAAACTCAGTGGCGAGCGGCAGGGCGAGCGGCAGTCGGGGGAGCGGGGCTTGTAGAGAAGCAGCGTGCCAGGCACCGTGCCCGGGTCGTGCCTGCCGTGCCTCGGGCACCGCGCTTCCCCGTTCTCATGCTTCTCCTCGCGTGAAAGGAAGCAGGGCCCCGCAAATAGCAGGGTCTTATGACACAGCCTCTGCCGGGGAAGAGCTCCGGGCGGCAGGGAAGGATATTTTTAGTGCTGAGACGCAGGGGATTTGGAGATCGCTCGGAGGAGTGCAGGCGATGAAACCACGGCACACACAGGGGTTACGAGGTGCCATGCTCTTTCTCTCCATTCCCCCCCCACTCCCACTTTTTCCCTTGCCAAAACCACTGCCTCCCTCGCACTCGCCTGGTGCATTTCCTCTCATCAGGACCATGGTTATTTTTTGCTGTGCTGCAACACGAGGTTCAGACGTGCCGATGGAGAACTGTGCAGGGCATTAAAACTCAGGCAGCCGGAGTCTGAGCATCCCATCTCTGCATGGCCTGACCCTGTGTGATTCTCTGGGGCATTCTCAGCTCTCCTCGCCAGCCGCTTCTCCCAAGGCTGAAGGAGCTAAAAGCCCTTGGGAGTTATCCTTGTTCCGCAGGGGTTGTGCTGGGGCAGAGTGACAGGGAAAGGCTTTGTCATCTCTGCACGGCCTCCCAGATGATGCTGAGACAGCTCAGGAGCTGCATTGCCCCCCACAACCATCTCCTCGCAGACCTGGTGTGGGGGGAAAGGCTCATTCTGGCAAGTTGGGGGCAGAGGGGCATATTTGGCTTCTCTGGAGGAGCAGAGTCAGGGGTTTGGACTCCAGGATGGCTCAGGGGAAAGGGCAAAAGCCAACTTACTCCAGCCCTTTCATTCATGAGAGAACTGACCCGTGCTTGGAGCAAACTCCTACTAAAACTCTGCTCACCTCCCCAGCACCTGCTGCTCCTTTCCACAGCCCATATTATTTTTCAGGACCTTCTTTAAATCCCTCGAAATCCATGCAAGACATTGAAGAGCTGTGGCCGCAAGAAAAGGCCATTCCCATCCTCTCTTGGCCTTGTGCCTTCACTAACAACCCTTCTCCCAACCCAAACACACCCCTCCTATTTACCGGCACAGAGGGGGGTGTGCCGGAATCCCGTCGACTATGAGGGATGAAAAGCACATTCCGAGTACCCTGAGCTGGTACTCCCAGCACCCTCCAGCCGTGTCTGGCCCCTGCCCCCTCCAAAATGCATCCCAGGAGCTGCTCCTCTCCCAAGCCTGCTTTGGTGAAGGTGTGGATGGGAGAGCTAACAGAGCTTTGCCTCTCAGCCAACCCTCCCACGTCTTTCCCCACCACAGCGTGGCCACGAGCCCACACAACGCGAGGGGTGGCGGCTCCTCGGTGTGCCCTGGCAGGGCAGAGGAACCATGGGACCATCGTTCTCGCTCCCAGCCCACCCTGTGCCCATCTGCTTGGCTGCAGGTGAGAAGGAAATCCCTGTCTGCCCTTCCTGCGGGGGATCCTGCCCTGTCCTGCCCGCCCAAACTCTGCAGCAGTGTTTGGCCCCGGTTCCTCTCCAAGCCGTGAGAGCCGGAAGGATCTGAAGGCAGCGGGGCGCTCGGAGCCGCCGCAGCCGCGCTGGGCGGTTCAGCCAGCGGGGCAGAGCCTGGCTCTGAATGCTGATCAGCCCCTCGGCTGAGCGGGCTGGAGGAATAACCATGACAATAGTAATAAAAGCCAGGCCACCAGCAGGTACCGACAGATCCCCCACGGTGCACAGGGGCCGCATTGTGTGTGCGAACGTGTCCCGCGGTGGGAACATGCCAGCAGGATGAGACAATCCCCTCGACTGACAGCCACGGAGTGTGACCGGCCGTCACATGGGGAAGGACCGCGGCAGGGAACGCCGCGCTCCTTTATTTCCGCGGCGGGGGTTGCCGAGGGGCAGCCACACTAGCAGGGCTGTTCGCTGCCCCTGGGCCCGGAAGAGCCCCGAGAGGGGGGAAGGCTCCATCCCCGGCTCTCACCGCGGTCACGGGTCAGGCAGGGCCAAGCACGGCCCCAGCTGCTGTCTCCCGCTGCCGGCGTTTCTTACATAATGGGATCTCAGTGCTCGTGCCCAGCTCCCCGACCAGAGCTCGAAAACAAGTTCATAAACAGGTCCTGCTAATTTCTCCCTCGAGAGAAACCCTGGCGCCCACAGGAATGCTGCCACCAGCAACCGTCAACACTCTCCCCAAGCACACTTACTGCGAGTATCGGTCACGTGCCGGGGAGAGCATTAACAGCCCCATCAGCCACATTCATGGCACTCGGGAGAGCACCCGAGAGCATTCTGCTTTATTTTGTATTTGCACTGCAGAAGGATGTGGACACTGGTCCTTACCCCCACACTGAGATCCCTTTGGCAAGACGTCCCATGGAGAGCTGGTCTGTCACCCTGAACTCTGGAGCCAGCACAGCCTCTGCCCTGAGCCCAGCCTCCCTACAGCTGGAACCCGATGGGCTCTCATCGGTGTGGTGAACTCCGGCAGTTTGTCATGGATTCAGCACAGCTGGGCTGAGGAGCACAGCTCTGCTGGGACAGCCAGCTGCTAAAGGGACATAGCTCCATAATTGGTGCCTTGATCACCCCCTCCTTGTCCCTGGCTCCATTCTGTTGTGCAACTGGCACAGGGAGGCCGGAGGTTTTTGCTGTACCCCAGCGGCACCGGGCTGCAGCCACCTGGTATTTGCTTTCCTGGGAGGACAGGTTCACTGGCACCACCATCCTGGGCCCTGCACTGAGCCTCAGCAGCAGAGCAGGCACCAGTGCTTTGGTCAGACACACCAAGGGAAAGACCCCTGCAGGCAGCCTGGCCTGCTGCCCCAGGCATTGCAGGAGGACGCTGAGCAGCCAGAAGAGGACCAGAGCCTCATCCAGAGAGTGCGTGGTGAGTCGCCCTGAGTCACAGTGCATCCCCACGTGGTGCTGCCAGCACAGCCCAGCCTGTCGAGGCAGGCACCTGCAGATGATGGGGTTTCACTTAAGGATGCCCTAGAAACGGGATGCAGAGAAGCATCTGGAAGAGCTCTCAGGAAGATGTGACATTGATCTCCACCAGGCTCACCACTCTTCTCCTACGTGGCTCCTGTGCTGCTCCATGCTGCTGGCAGCCAGCTCCCCTGCTGCCCTTGCCCCTGCCCCTGTTCCTGCCAGACAGGGTGGGGATGCTGCTCCCTCCATTCCCTCCTTCCCAGCCTGAAGGAGCAGAGGGTTTGGGCTGTGCTCAGGCAGAGCACAGGATGTTTGTTTGGTTTCCTTGGTTATTACATTGCCTGCTCCAATAATCACATGTTCCTTGTGCTGGTTGGGCCAAGTGCAGCAGAGAGGAAATGTGGAATGGCTGAGGTCAAACACCAGCCTGGGAACAGCTGGGGCCACCAGCCACAGCCTCTCTGTGCCACTTGGGTCCTTGCTATTTTGGGTACCCAGCCCAAAAGGAAGTTACCAAGACCAGAGCTGCAGCAAGCTCCTTCAAATACAGCCCAAGGGCTCCCATCTCTCCCTCCCATGAGCTGGGGACACGGGCACCGGCAGTGAACTGTGCTAGGAATTACAGGAATGAAAATGTTTGTGCAGGCAGAAGCCAAGCTGGCTGTGCGTGGGGATGTGAGCAGGGATGTGAGTGGGAGCTGCGAGCGTGGGCATGGCTGCATTTATAATGATGGTGGTGGTGGGGGTGTGCATGGCCAGGGCTGTGCATGGGCAAGGGAGACTGGGTTGCTGCTTCCTTTTATTCCTTATATACCCTTAAGCCCAGAAAACCTGGAGCACTAAGGCCAGCTCTTGACCCTGGGAGTTCCCCTGCTCGTTAGCATTCACAGACAGCACTCTGTTTGGTAGCAGGGAAACCGAAACTTGAAAGTGTGCAAACCATGGCTGATCTCACACCAGCTCCCTTTCCCCCTCCATAACTCCCTTCAGCAGCTGTGAGCAAAGCATTATGAGCTCCTGGCTGCCCTGCACCCCAGGAGAGGGATGTGAGGCTCCAGCACAGCTGGAGTGTATAACATGCTGGTGTGTAACATCTATCCATGGTGACTAAATCAACGTGTGCTGGTAAAGCAGAGCAGAAGGGAACAACCAACCATCCAGCGCAACCAAGCAGTGTGAGCTGGGACAGGCAGAAGGGCTCAGACAGCCCTGCCTGCTCCAACTCTCCTCACTTTTTCTCCCCAGCCGACATGGAGCAGGCCCAGCGGAACCTGGATGCAGAGCAAATGCAGCAGCAGCAGCAGCTGAAGCTACGGGACCGGCAGAAGTTCTTTGAGGAGGTTTTCCAGCATGATGTGGATTTCTTCTTCCCAATGTCTCACCTGCAGATAGAGCACCGGAGACGTATGTGCTGTGGGCACCAGCATGGGGCTGGGGCTGTATCAGGGGGCAATGACACAGGGGTTGGAGATTGCTGGGACATCCCCAGTCTAAACAGACATGCATGTCCTGAACCAAGATGGGAGCACACTGACTGTGTGTGGGCGTGCAGTGGATTACTCACACACCTTAACTGAAGGCACATGGGTACCCAGGCTGGCACCCTGTAGAATCTGGCTTTGGGCAGGCTGCATTTTGGAGCAGGGACAAGGACTGCAGTGACACAGCAGGGGCTTCCAGAGGGATGTTTTAAGGAAACATTATTTTCCTGGGACCTCTTACCAGCAGGTAGAATTCAGTTCCTTGTGGCAAGGCTGGTCTCCCACCTCAGGGTCCTGTTCCTGTCTGCACAGAACTGATGGTGCCCTTTGCCTGGCATTATCACTCACCTTTTCACTGGCCTCTGTCTCTGCAGCCCCCTTAGGCAGCATTTCCTCCATGGAGGTGAATGTGGACATGCTGGAACAGATGGATGTGCTAGACCTGTCAGACCAGGACACTGTGGATGTGTTTCTTGGCTGTGGGACAGAGGAGAGCAGCATTGCTGGGTCTCTGCCAGGTATGTGCAGTCTCAAGCCCTTTGAGGGCCAGACTGGAAGCCCTTCCTGCCCCCAGTGTCCACACTGACTCATTCCTCAGCCCCAGTCACCCTGTGGGCAGATCCACATCCACCCAAAGGCAGACATTGGTGCTGGCTCTCTGAAGTTGGAGGGACCTCATACTGGGCTGTTCCACATCAGCATCCACCTCCACAGCCCAGACACACAGACCCCTGTAAATACCTTGTGCTGCAGAAGACAGAAGAGTCCAGTCACTTTCAGAGTCTGTGAGTCAAATTCCCTTGTCCCGAAGCATCTCTGGAGCAGCCAGTTCCTTGTCACAACTCCCAAGGTCCCCACCACACTGCAGAACCATTGTGCTGAGCAGGAAGGCTGCAGAACCTCCATCAGGGAGGGTGTGCAGGGAAAGCATGGGGTGCCAGCACATTTCTCCCCACTCTCACACTGTAGTGAGGTCAAACGAAAAGTCTCCTCCCCTGCTGCAGCCAACAGCCTCATGCAGCATGGCTCTGAGCTGTGTTTCAGGCAAGATGGAAGAGGCTCCACTGCCAAAACTGGGAAGGAATGTGCAGCAACTGCCCTGAGCCAAGCCGGGGGTGTGGGGTGGGGAATGGCTGGAGTAGCCACATGGGGAGCTGTCAGGAATGCACAGATCACTGAGGAGTGAATCTTGGAAGGGCCACACATAAAGCTTAGGCAGCATACATTCGTTCTCATACTGCTCTCTTCTCCAGGGGCAGATGCCAGCCAGTGCCCAGAGGAGATCACCCTGCAAGTGCCTAACACAGCTGAGAGCAAATCTCGCATTTCTTCCACGTCCTCTGCTTCCACGGACCTGAACAGCCTGGACACCAGCGAGGAGGGGGCTGAGACCCCCGTGGTGCAGTCAGATGAGGAGGACCTGCAGGAGGACAGTCCCAAAGAGCAGGTGGTGAGAAGCTAGCAGCCAGCTTTGCCCTGCTCCCAGCCTCCTCTGAACGGACTTGCCAGCCCAGAAGAAGGAAAGCTGCTGGTGCTCAGTAAACCCTGTCCTGGACTGCTGCCCTGCCAGAGGGGAGAGATGGTTTTCCCCTCCTCTCCCTCCACATGCTCTCTTGGCAGCCAAAGGAGAAAGAAAGGGGTATTGTAAGCTCCCAAAATTAACTCTTCAGGCTTTGCTGCTAACACTCCCTGCTTCACCCCCCTCCTCAAAATGCTCAGCATCCCACAGCCCCACCATACCCAGAAAGCCATCCCTTAGGATCCCAGTTCCCCCTGTCCTACTGACAAAGATTCTGTCCAGACAAGCTCTTAAAAACAGCACAGAGAAATAACACTGATCTAACCAAGCAGTGTGTGTGTGTGTCATTGGGAGAAAACGGGGATTAGGGCTCACAGTGGACTGCAGGATGGAGAGCAGTGCAAAGCCAGTGTGTTCCCTGTGCCATGAAGGAGCAAATGGAGCCTGCTGTTGCACAGCCCAGGGATGGTTCCTATGCCCAGGGCAGAACAGACAGCACAGACCTGGGCAGAGAAGGGGGCTCCTGGTACAGCAGGTCATGATAATGAGCAACTCAGGCTCTGCTAGCACAGACACAGCTGGCCTGAGCAGGGCTGGGCTGCTTGTGACATGGAACCACCAGCCATGAGAACAGTGAGGACTTCCCACACAAATGGGCTGAGCAGAGAACAGCAGCTGCTCCCCCAGTGCTGATCCACAGGAGTGAAGGAAGTACCACCAACATGAAGCCACTTTACAGCCCACTGTGCTTGGTTCCTGCAGGCCAGGCCAAGAGGAGTTGGGCACAAAGCTGGCCACAGGCCCCTTGCCACCATCAGTAGCTGCAGGCCAGGAAAGCACTGTCCCTGTCCCTGCATCAGCACAACCGTGGTCACCACGGGGAAAGGACTGCTAGAAATTCACATGGGGAAATTCTGTTGCAAGATAAGCAACAGAAGCCAGGGAATGCTCCTCATCCTGGCTGCTTCCCAGGGGGTATTGAGACATTACTGCACTGCTCCTGTGTAAACCAACACTTTGTGGGAACAGCTAGAGTGCCCCATATCCGAGTGCAGCATAAATGTGTTGTATGTGCTGCCTTAGGCTGGGAAATTGCTCAAGAAAAAGGGCCAGGCTTCATGACTTTTCAGGGAGCACACAGAGTTCCCTACTTATGTGTAAGGTAATTAACAGCTCTGGCTGGATGTTTTTTCCTTTAATCTGGCTGATCACTTCCAAAATGCGTCTAAACTGTTATTACTTACCAGTATCCTGTTGCAAGGAGTTGCCCAGTGTTAAAAAAAAAACCCAAACCAACAATATTATGTAAATATGACTTTTTCTTTTTTTTTCCCGGGCATGCTTTCTGGTTTTATGTGATGCCACTAATTAGCAAGAGAAAAAAAAGAGATATAAAAAAGCTCCTTATTCTTTACAAATAGTGAATCACACTGTCAGCTCCAAGTTATCATTGCACGAGGACCTTAGATAAGAGCAAGTAAGTGAGTAATCAACAAGGTAGAGTAGCTGCTAAGTGACAACCACACGTTGTTATAATTTTTATGCATATTTCCTACTGGAGCAAATCATCACCACACTCAAATCATCACCGGGAGAATGGGAGATGGTGTGAACTCTGTGGGACCGTCACTTGCTGTGGCTGCCGTTCCCTTCCCCGGGGGCACTCCCGGATGGCTCCGCACCCGGAGACAGACGCTGCCCTCCGGAAAGGAGATGAGCAGCGAGGGACAGCCGCCAGCCTCGGGAAGAGCTGGAAAGTAGAAGTCACCTGGGGACAGGCACAGTCCTCGCAGCATCCTCGGGCACAGCCATGCCCAAGCCGAGACCACGCCAGCAGTCCTGCAGCACCAATTTCAAAGTGGTGGAGGGGAGCCCTCGACGAGCCGCTTAACCCCTTTTGAAACCACCAGAGTTGGCCGCGACCATCCCTGCGGGTCCTTTCCGACGAAGAATACTCTGCGGTTGTGTGAAAGCCCTGGCGCTCGCTGCTGGGCTGGGGGCAGGCGCAGGCACGGCCAGGCTGGCGCTTCTCCCGCGGAGGCTCCAGGCTCGCTCCGTTCAGCAGCGCCGGGCGCCAGGCCGGCACAGCCCCGCATCTCCATGGCAGCCCCGGAAGCGGCGCCATTGGCGGGGCGGGCGGAAGCGGAAGCGGCGCGGCGCGGTGCGGCGCGGCGCGGGGCGGCGGGATGGCGGCGGCGGTGTTGCTGCTGCTGCAGCTGCTGCTGCTGGCGGCAGGGCCCGGGCCCGGGCGGGCGGACGCGGGACAGGAGCTGCGGGACGCGCTGCGGGAGGAGCTACTGCTGAGCCCACTGCCCACCGGCGATGTGGCCGCCACCTTCCAGTTCCGCACGCGCTGGGACGCGGACCTGCAGCGGGGCGCAGGTAGGGCGGGCCCGGTCGGGGCGGACCGCGCTGCTATTGGCTGGGGTGTGGCGGACAGCGCCGCTATTGGCTGGGGTACGGCGCAAGGCCGGGGATATCGGGGAGGGACCACGCTTCGTGATGGTTTGCCTCGATCGGTGACGTCACGGGTGCGAGTGACGTCAGAGGCAGGTGAGGTGAGCAGGGACAGGGCAGAGCGAGGCGGTGGGGATGGAGCGTTGCGGTGACATCATACGAAGGGGCTCGGGGCCGTGACGCAAGTGGGCTGTGTGTGACGGTGCAAACAGAAGCAGTGTCAGGGGTGACGTCATGTTTGGGCAGGCAGGTGTGCTGTCGGGGGATGAGATGGGCAGGGACTAACGCTGCCCACAGTGTCTCACTACAGGCTCTTCCCGAAGGCACTGGGGCGGCTGGTGGCAGCGCTGGGCGTGCGGGAGCTGCACCTCGCACTCACCCAGGGCTTTTGGCGCACCCGGTACTGGGGGCAGCCGCCCCTCCAGGCACCCGCTGGCGCCGAGCTCTGGGTCTGGTTCCAGCCCACGGTCACCGAGTAGGTACCCCAGCCATGGATCCGTCCCTCTGGGTCCCTTCCGTGGCCACTGCGTCCAGAAGCTGCTGCTCATCTCCCATGAGGCAGCCACGGTGTGTGAGAGGGCTTCCTGGGCTGAAAAATGTCTGCTGGAAAGAAGAGCCCAGGAGTAGCTCTAACGAACCACAGAACATACCCCATCTGTTCACAGGACAGGATGTGGTGCTGAGGGCAAATCCCTGTTCACTAAAGGCCCAAGTAATTCCCTAGTGGGCTCTGTGATGACAAAGCCCTTGCTGCACTAATACAGTGGGGCTGTATCTTGACCTCTCATCCATGACTCACTTCCTTTGACTCCCATCCAATACCTGTCACCATCTCCTGTAACACAGCGCCCCTGTTCAAGCTGCAGCAGCCCTGTGGGGACTCAGAGCTCTCTCCTCCCTGCAAGTGTCCCATTCCTTATCTGCTGGTCGGGTCAGCCTTTGGAGCCACACCAAGTCATTGCTTTGGGTCTCACAGCCCCTTCCCCATTCACACATATCACCTCCTGCTTGCTCCCTGCTCCCCAGACCTCTCCTCACATACCAGCTGTGCCCACTGCCCTGTCCCTTGGCTGTGTGATACCCATGTGTCCCTACTTTGTGTCCCTGCGGTCCCTCAAATCTGATGTATCAGAATAAAATACCAAGAGAGCTGTGGAGTGCATGCCCAGGAGTCTCTGCACACTCCATGCAGCTTTGGTAACCCAGTGTGGTCACCCTACTGTATTTACTGAATGTTACTGACTTAACACTTGTTGTTTCAAGGATTTGAGCTGCTGAGTAATCTCTGGTGTCTGTTCTCACACAGTGTTGACAAAGCCTGGAAAGAGCTGAGTAACATCCTTTCAGGGATATTCTGTGCTTCTCTCAACTTCATTGACTCAACCAACACAGTGATTCCAACAGCATCCTTCAAACCCCTGGGTTTAGCCAATGGTGAGCTTGGTTCTGCCCTCTCACTCTTGCCTCTCACTTTAGTTCTGCCCCATGCCACTGCCAGCATTCCAGGTGCAGGTCCTGTAACAACTCTGGGTCTGGGTGTGTACAACAGCATCTGTTAACCTCTGTGGAAGGATTTCCTCTCCCTACAAACAAAGACTTGGATTTAAATAGAGGAAACACACAAGTAGTACATGGCAGATGCTCCCAGGCCCTTATTTGTCTCTATGAAAAGTGTTTTACAAAACAGGGAGGACTACGGGATTTAAGGCACTCGCAAAAGAAAAATCTGCTCAGATATATATATATATCCAGATATATATATATATCCTTACCCATTCTTTCCAATCACTCTGAACAGAGTGAGATCTACTTCTGGTGGAGCTCACAGCATTTCAGTCATACTGAGAGGGTGGTGGGATGTGGGGTACACAGAGGGTGGAACAGATCTGCTGCTGTCCTCATGCCTGTAGCAATAGCAGCCTGCTGACATCCCTCTCCCTGCCCAGGCACAGATCACCATCTGCTGCGTTACGCTGTCCTGCCCCGGGAAGTCGTCTGCACAGAGAACCTCACCCCTTGGAAGAAGCTGCTGCCATGTGGCTCAAAGGTAAAGACAAAGCTGCCTAATTGGGCCACTCCTGATGGACCTGGGTTCCCAGCAGCAATCTGGGAGCATGCACTGGGAATTTCCCTCAGGGCTTTTCTCTGGTGGGAGCAGAGGACAGGGCAGAGCTGAGTTTCCCCTTTGTTCTCTGCAGGCTGGGCTCGCTGTGCTGCTGAAGGCAGAGCGCTTGTTCCACAGCAGCTACCACTCCCAGGCAGTGCATATCCGCCCCATCTGCAGGGTAAGTGCTGGGCTCAGCTCCCTCCTTGAACTCCCCAAGAGAAAATCCAAAGCCACCTTGTCACATTGCAAGGTATCACACTGGTTTGCCCAGCTACCCTGTGATGGGTTCACTGTGTCTAACACAACTGTCATCCTGCTTCTCTGGTAACCCCAATGGAAATCTTACAATCCTGCTGGAGTTCCAACTCCATCCTGGTGTACTCCCCTTCCAGGAGGTGTGATCAGAGTGCTTGTCTCTTTCTTGTCCAGGATGCCTCCTGCCTGGCTATGTCTTGGGAGCTCAGACAGACCCTCACTGTAGTCTTTGACTTCTTTTCCAGTGGCCAAGGAAAGAAAGGTAAGCTTGGTAGCTGTGCTCAAATGCTCCCAGCCTGCAGCACTTGACCTGCCACCTGACCTTGCTTCCCACAGACTGGTCCCTCTTTAAGATGTTCTCTCGCACTCTGACTGACACGTGTCCTCTGGCATCGCAGAGCAAAGTCTATGTTGATATTTCCCCTAAGAACAAGGTAGGCTCATAGGCCAGGAAGCATCCTCATCTCCATTCCCTGCATGGCCTGGCCCCTCAAGGGCTAACGAAGGGAGATGATTTCCTTGCTCTGAGCAGGGCTGAGGGGATGAACCTGGTGGTGTTAGCAAGAGCACAGAGCTGGCTGTTGGGTGGGAAAGCTCAGGGCTGCCTGGAGGGACTTTGCCCACTGCTTCCAGTTTCTTTCACAGTCCATTTGCTTTCCTCAGGAAAAGGAGCTACTGGAAGTGTCCCCGCCTCCAACATCAGTACATGAAGCTGTTGTCCAGGGAGAAAAGAAAACCTATGCTGTGTATGACCTGCTGAGCCCCTCGCTCTTCAACATATCGCGCAGCCTCAATGTGCAGCTCAAGTGGAAGCGGCCCCAAGAGAGCTGTGAGTGAGCAGAACTTCAGTCATCTGCACCACTGGCCAGGGCTCCAGGGCTGGAAATCACCCCATTCCTGTCCTTCCTCTTCCCCAGCGGAAATGCCCATTCCCACACTCCATGCTCAGCGTTATGTGGCAGGGTACGGGCTGCAGACTGGGCAGATCTGTACCCTCATCTACAACAGCCACCCTTACCGAGCCTTCCCTGTGATCCTGCTGGAGACTGTGCCCTGGTACCTGCGGCTCTACGTGCACACCCTGACTATCATCACCAAAGGGAAGGAAAACAAGCCCAGTAAGTGAACCATCCAAGCAGCACATGCCACCCGATTCCCTTGGCATGAGCAGCTCATTCCAAAGATGGTTGAGTTCCTGTCAGGCCTCAGTGGTCACTGGGAAACTGGATTGTGAAACAAAACATTTTAGGATGTTTTCCTAGGCCCAAGTTCAGTGCTCACAGCAGATGAGAACCATTAAGTCTGTTTTATTTATAAGAGGAAGGTGGATGGTGTTTCATTATCCAACAAAGGTTTACACCAACATTAATTAATTTTTGTAGCACAGGAAGTTAAATTTAAAACTGATGATTGGGTTTTATTTTGCGTTTATACCTTTTCTTATTAATACCTGACTTTCACAGGTCAGTAGTTTTAAAGAGCAGCTAAATTTAGCATTAACACATGCTTCTTGCTATGGGTACATCTTCACTTGCCCAGAAAACCTCTCTCAGGACAGTGGAAGTAGGAGCATCCACCTAATGGGAGATGTCCAGGCAATGTGAGATTGGATTATGTCCCCCTGATGCCACTGCCAAAATCTCTTTGGGGTTAGGTTACATCCACTACCAGCCAGCCCAGGACAGGAGACGGCCTCACCTCTTGGAAATGCTGATCCAGCTGCCAGCCAACTCTGTCACCAAGATCACAATCCAGTTTGAGAGGGCCTTATTGAAGTGGACAGAGTACCCACCTGACCCCAATCATGGCTTTTATGTCGGGTAATGACATTTCCAAGCTCCTTCATCTCTTTCTGGGCTTTGCATAGCACTTACTGCCCAGGTGTCTGGAGATGTCTTTGCTGTCAGGACTGACACGGGTGTGTTCTTTGTGCCCTTAGTTCATCTGTGCTCAGTGCTCTGGTGCCCAGTGTCACTGCAATGAAGGACACGAATGTGGAGCAGAGCCCTCTCTTCACCTCACTGTGAGTGTGCTGGTGCTGGGGAGCAGGACTGTGCCACAACCTGTGGGCTGTGGCTGCTCTCATCCTCTCTGGTGAGCATGAAGCACTGGTCCTGGGCAGGCTGACCCTGCCTCTCCTCCTTCCTTCCACTCTCCAGGTTTCCTTCCTCTGATGGCTCCAGCTATTTTGTGCGCCTGTACATGGAGCCTCTGCTGGTGAACCTGCCAACACCAGACTTCAGCATGCCCTACAACGTCATCTGCCTCACCTGCACCGTGGTGGCCGTGTGCTATGGCTCCTTCTACAACCTGCTGACCAGAACGTTCCACATGGAGGAGCCGAGCCGGGGCGGGCTGGCCAAGTGGCTGGCCAACGTCATCCGAAAATTCAGGGGGGTACCCCCACTCTGAGAGGAGCCAGGGCAGCCAGCACTGCCTGCAGGGCTCTGTGGGGAGACTGAGATAGCAGAGCTGCTGCCTCTTGTCTTGCTGGAAGCAGCTTGTTCTGTTTTGCTGCCTAGATCTCTCTTTGGGATCCAATAAGCTGAGAGATCACGTCCGTTGTTAAGATGGGAAATGGCTCTAAGCCCATTGACTACTGAACTGCACTGCTTTGGGACTGGGAAAAGTAAAAGATTTCTGTTTGGGAGAGGTGTAACTTACATACTGGGAATGGTGCTGGAAGTAAACTTGAGTGTTTTGTAGATTTGTGCTGCTCTGGTTGGTTTTGCTTTCTCAGCTCACAGGCAGAGCTGACCCTTTAAGACTGTGATCTGCCAAGTCTGGATCAGCTGGGATTTGATGCAGGCAGGACCAGGCAAGGAGGTTTTATCTGTAGCAAAGAGAGGGATTCATCTGCTCTAACGTCTCGTCTTTCACAATCACTATATTTCACTTATATGTGTCTTGTCACACTTGGCCACATTGGAGCCAGTTTGCCAGTTAATTGTTGGGTGCAGTGTATGTCTGCCCCCTCACCAACTGCAAGGATTTATTTTCTTTAGCAGGAAAAAGCTTCTCTTGCTCACAACTTCTATTTGCAGGATTTGAAACCCTCCACCTGCTCACTCCTCTGCCACAGCACAAGATTCTCTTCTGCAGCCACAGTGTCCCCAGAGCTTTGGGGAGCCATGGCTCAGCAGACCCCAAGTGCTGAGCTGCAGCCAGCCCTGGGCTGGGAATGCAGGAGTTCTGGCACCACAGTGCTCCTCAGTTCTTCTCTCAAAATACAAATTACCACCTTGTGGCTCGTGCAGAGCAGTGGGAGCTCAGTAGTGCTTGGCCTCTGATTGGAACAGACGCTGCTTACAACCAGCTAAACAAAGGAAGGAAAATCACTGGAAGAAATACTCCCCAGAACCAAAGCAGAGCACAGCCAGAGGTCCTTTAAAAGCTTCTGCTTGAACAGAAAAGCCATAAAACCCCATGGCCTGCTGTCCTGCACAGAACAATATGTTCCCTCTGGCCTAGGATTACCTTTCCCTTCCATGCCAGAAATGCTCTTAACTCTGCAGCTCGTTACAGATGCACTCCACTGGATGGCTCCATGCAGCTTGCAGAGCCTGCTGAAATACGAGTTTTGGATGATCCTTCACTGTTCTTGCCTGCTGAAAAAGGTGCCACAGGGCTGGGAGGTCATGCTGCTTCCAGCTACAGCTCTGCCAGCCAGGCTTAATGGAATTTCTTTATAGAAAACTGTAACTACAACCAAAACGCAAGTGAGCACACGGCTCCCATAGCAGGACAGGAGTCATGAGGGTCCACGCTGAAATTTGCATAATGACTTGGAGACCCCAAGTTTTGTCCAGTTGGATCCAGTATCAGTCCTGCAGACTGCAACTAGCAGCATGTGCTGGAGTATCTTAGAGCAGCCCAGTTCCCCAAGTGAAGCCTGCTTGCTGCTGGTGTTAGGTGGGATCCTGAAAGCCCCCTGAGTGGTCATGGAGTGCCATGGGAATCATCCGCTGGCATCTAGTAGTTATTTTTACTATGAACCATCAGAGCTGGCATCAGCTAAAGGCTTTAGGGCCATTCCTATGCAGTGCCATAAACCAGGAATTTTAAGCACCCCATAAAGAGGTCAGCCCAGGCAGAGCAGAGGGAAACTGTCCTGGGCTGGATACACGCCTGCCAGGCCATTGGCAGAGCAAGTCTTATCATAACTATGAAATGCACAGACCAGCCAAGTGGAAAACTCTGTGGGAAATGTGGGTGGCCCTGCAACTGTGGCTGGGAGGGTTTTAAATGGTTGTGAAAATGCCAAATCTTCGTCTTTGGGTTTTTTGTTTTTGTTTTTCCTGGACTATTTTTCTTCCTTCCCTTGGGCTTCCTTGTGGTACTCAGACAGGAGAGACATACAGCTCTCCAAGGTGAGTCCAGGGGAGGGCTGAGAAGATGGCATCTCTCTTATGAGGAAAAGCTGAGGGAGCTGGGGCTGTTTAGGCTGGAGGAGACAACTGAGAGGGGACATAATTAATGTCTGTGAGAAGCTGCAGGGAGGGTGAGGATGGAGTCAAGCTCTCCCCAGTGGTTCTGAACTGTGGGATGAGGTAACAGGAACACTGAAGTTCCACTTGAACATGAAGAACTTCATGTGTGGGTAACTGGAACAGGCTGCCACTGAGGTCGTTCCCTGGGGATATTCCCATGCCCCCTGGACACGATCCAGAGCACTGTGCTCGAGGGGACCCAGCGGAGCAGGGGAGAGCTGGATGGCCTGCAAACAGAGTGTGCAAAAATGATTGAATAATAACCACAGAATGTTCCGAGTTGGAAGGGACCCATGAGGATCCTCAAGTCCAACTCCTGGCCCTGCAAGGTCATCCCAACAATCCCACCCTGTGCCTGAGAGCGGTGTCCAAATGCTTCTAGAACTCAGACAGGTTCAGGGCCGTAAGCAGTGCTGAGGTTTCCCCCTCAGCCTCCTCTTCTCCAGTCTGAACAGACTGTGATAATTGATAAAAGATTCGTGTTAATCATAAAAGTATTGGGATTTGTATAAAACAGAATACTTAGGTCTGAAATGAAGCATGACGCTAAAGAAAGCAAAATATATGATTAAATCATTCTGTTTTACTAATAGTTTGCAAAACTAGGCTTTCACATAGCCCAGTAGATTCTGCAAAATCAGATTTCCTTCCTTTGTGTAATCAATTTCAGCCTGAGACCAGACTTCCTGACTTCTGTCATTTATCTACCAAGACTGGATGGTTATCTATGGGACTTGACAAATTGTCTGGAGACTTCACGTCCAGAGATCCCATGAACCACCACTGCTTACCTGGCAGAATTATGACAGAAAAAAAAATAATTATTGATGACTACAAGGAAAACATGCTATAAAAAGGAGCTGCAAACCAAAGTTCGGTGGAGCATGGAGTGGGCAGTGGTCCCATGTATCCCCAGTGCTGCTTGCTCTGTATCTAAAATAAAGCAATCTAAATTTTGTCAAATATTGAGACTTTTGTTCTTATTTATAACAGGTTCTTGTAATGAGCTACGCTTGGTCTTGTTATAAATGAGAAACAAAAGTCTCGATATTCAGCAAAATTGAGGGGTCACCACCCACTCCACACTTCCACCGAACTTGGTTTGCAGCTCCCTTTTTGTAGTATGGTTTTCCTTGTAGTAATCAATAATTGTTATTGTTTTGTTGTAATAATTCTGCAAGGAAAGCAGTGGTGGTCAAAGAAACTTCCAAACTTCCGTGGGACAGCTCTTGGGACAGTTGGTCGTATAACCATCTGGTCTTGGTAGATAAAAAAGAGAAGTAAGAAGCTTGATCTTTAGCAGATAGTTTGTGATTGATTACACGAAGGCAGGAAATCTGATTCTGCAAAAAAACCTTTCAGACTATGCAAAACCCTTTTTTTTTTCCTTTTACAAACTGGTATACACAATATTCATAACAGGGGGATTTAAACAGAGTGGGTTTAATCGTATATTTCCCTTTATCTAGCTCCATGTTCTTATGTTAAGCATTCTGGTTTATACAAACTCAAAAAAACTTCTGTGATTAACACGAATAATTTGTCAATTATCACAAACTCATCAACACAAAAACCTTTTTTAACGAAACGCAAATGCAGCGTAGGCCGGCTCGCGGCGCCGCCGTGCGCATGCGCAGCGCTCCGCGCAGGCGCAGCTCGCGGCGCTGCCGGACCCGCCTGAGAAGCGGCCGCTCCCCGCGCCCCCGCTGCCGCAGGCGGAGCAGCAGCGCCGGCAGCGCTCCCGGGCACAGCCGGCCCCCGCCCGGGGCTGCGGGGCGTCCTCCGCCCGCCGCCGGCCGCCTGGCCGGCCGCCCTCTCCCTCCCTCCTTCCTCGGGGCGGCCCCGGCATGGCGGCGTGAGGCGGCGGCGGCGCGCGGTGAGTATGGGCCGGCGAACGGCACAGCCGGGCTGGTGGAGCGGGGAACCCTGCGGGCCTCGGGGGTCGGGGGGAAAAGGAGGAAGGTTTCCCCGCCGCGGAGGAAAAGGCTTCGGCCGGCCCGGAGCTCGGTGCCAGCATGGAAATAACAGCACGGTGTGTGCCCTCCCCTCCCTTCCTTCTGCTTTCGGCCACGAACCTCTCGCAGCTCTCGTTCTGAAAGGAAACCCGGGCCCGTTTCTCCGCAGGGCAGCGCGAACTTTGACAAGCCTTTGTCCAGGCGGCTGGACTGGGATGGGCCTTACGGGTCCCTTCCAGCCCGGGATGTTCTGTGATAGTCTGTGAATGCAGCGCTCTGCACCCTCCCCGAGCCCCCCCATACGTGCTTGGAGCCAGCTGCAAAGGGAGTTTACGAGCTGTTCTGTCATACGAACATTGCTCATGGTACCCCAAACGTGCGAGTGCAAGAGAAGAGGAAGAACAAGCTCTTAACTGTAGTCCACAACGTGCTGAACTCTCCTGTACTTCCCTGGTACTGAAACGTATCAATGGACCTTGCAAGTACTGTCATAGTGCAGTAACCTTTGTCTTTCCAAGCTATAGGTCATAACTCCTCATAGCTGCCCAAAGAGCATTTCTGCCTTTCTTAATGCAGATGCAGAAATCTGAGGTGCAGAAAACTCACCCTTATCAGGCTGTATTTGGACCTCTGAAGGCACAAAAGGCAGAGAAGAGGTCAAAATTAAAACTACTTTTCTCAGAGGACTTGGAATGGGCCTGGAAATTGTGATCTTTGGCAGTTAAACAAAGGCAGAAGGTGGCAATGATGACCTCTGAAAATTAATGAATTAGTACAAATGAAAGTAGTGATACTTCAGATGACAGCTGTGACTGCAGACATCTCTTCCCACCACAGAGCATGGAGACAAGCTTCTGTTCCTCTGATTCGTTATGATTTCCAGGCCCATTCCAAGTTCTCTGAAAAAAAAAAAAAACAATTAGTTTTAATTTGGATCTCTCCTCTGCCTTCCTGATCATGGGTGGAGGAGGATTCACCCTGGTGCTGTGAGGGCATTGCAGTCCAGATGGCATGGGTGCTGTCTCTGGACAAAAGCTAATCCATCCCCCATCAAGAATGAAGCTTTGCCTGGAAGTGATGAAAAGAGTGGCTCAACAGAGAGACTCCACTTTTCACCAAGTGAGTTGCTTTGGCTTGTATCTAGCTTGAGAAATAACTCTAAGCCCAAGGTTAGAGGTTTGATTAGTAAAGGATTTGTTGCTATTTTTGGAAACTGTTGTGATTACATTGCACCATTTCTGAGTCTACATCAAGTGTCCAAGGCATGATCCAAGACTAGGGTAAGGCCTTTGCCAAAAATTATACAATCACTCTTTCCAGCTGAGTCATACCTGCAGATAAAGCTTTTAAAAAAATTGAAATAATAGTGGTAAGGCTAAAAAAAACCCTAGGGAACTTAATCCCAGCTGCAGATAGGTCTTAAAGTTTGACCAGTTATGGTTTTGGGTTTACGACAGAGGGTTGGCATCTGGGAAGCTGGTCTGCTGTTGCTTTTCTTAGCTGAGCTCTTTCAACTTGTCACTTGATAGTTCTTCACTTCTCTTTTTGTCCCAGTGCTTTAGATTATTTGTATTTCTCACGTGTATTTCTCAGCAGCTGTTTTGGGTGCTGTGTGATATTTGAGTTGGTTTTGAACACACGCTGGCAGGATGAAGCACTGCCCACACACATCAGTTAGTAGTTGTGACAGGGTTTTGGATTAAAACAATTTTAAGCAGACAGGTGAGCATTGTAGGTAAGAAGCACATCCCTGAGGCTTGCTCTTCAGTTTGTGTGCACTGGATAACTTGAGAGACTTTTGTCTAACCAGTGTGGCTTTTCATCACAAGCAGAGACTTCAGCTTTTGGGAAAGGAGGTGGGTGATACCAGCGCACCCCAATAAAAAGGTTACTCAGTGTTTTATTGCAGACCTTCCAGCTCTCAGCCTGGGAGACTGATCTACTGGGGGAGTTGTGTATGGACAGCACTGGCTTAAAGGCTGCCTTTGTGAGGTCTGAACAAGCCTACCCTTGAAGTGCTTAGGGAAAGCTGGCTGATTATTCTGCCCTTCCAGGGTAAATGGACTGCTAAAGAATTCAAATATTCTTGAGAAAGGTACAGACCTGGTATTGACATACTGATGTGTCAAACCTATGGTGTAGGAACACCTCTCAGTATGTTAATTGCTTAGTTAGCTTGTAGAATATGAAGAAACAGCTTGCTAGCTCCTCAGATGGATTTATTCCAAAATGTGACTGATCCATTGCAGAGTAGTTCACTGTGCTACTCACTCTAAACCTGTCAAAATTGAAATTTTGTTTCTGCTTGGGAAAGGTCGGCTGTTGCCTTTGCACTGGAATTCTAAAATCCTCTACACAAACATACACCAGTAGGACCTGAATGTTTTTGGGAGGGAAGATGACAGCAGGGAGGGTTGGGAATGCAGTGGAAGCCAGCTAATAAGCATGTGGAGAAGTATTGGTGCTTGCCTATTGAGGAGGTGTGCAGGGAACCTCCCCTGGCTGCTCCTCTGCCTGCAGGAGCTGGAACTGCCAGGAAAGGCTCTGGCAGCACGTGGAGATCAGACTGGGCCACAGTGGGAGCATCACCAGCTGTGCTGCTGAGGGGTCTGAAGTGAGTTCAGGTGGCTCCAAGAGCTGTGGAGAGGCAGAAGGAGGAAGTAGAAAGGAGCTGTCAGGTAAACATGATTGGCCACCAAATCAGGTGACATGAGGAGCAGCACAGGAGCAGGTTTGGGGATAGCGGGACACTGGGCTGGCTGAGGCAAGAGGTGAGTCAGGCAGGGGAGAACAAGAGCAACTGGTTGAGGGAAAGCAGAATGCAGTTGTGAAACCAGTCCTGCTGGGTGACAGCTTATTATTTGCTCTGGAACATGGTAATCTTTGGCTTGGATTGTGAGGAGGGGACAAAGACAACAAGGTAGGAATCTTTAATTTGCATGTTTCGCCTTGCTTGAGAAACCAGGCAAAACTAAATATTGTTGTGGCTTCCAGAAGGATCTGCATATCCTGGGCATGAAGGAGAATGTTCCCTGTTCAGTGAAGAGCTGATAGCAGGAGGTGCTGTTTCTCTTTGATCAATATAGTGTAAAGAAACTCAGTCTCAATGCCAGCTGTACAGAGAATCTCCAGTGAAGAGCACAGATCTTACTAGTGGAAAGTCCTTGAGGAGGGAGACAGAGCTGTAGCAGCCTCCAGTTGTAAGTACTTTGTGTAGTATCAGTTGTGGGATACAGCAAAGGGTTCTCAGCCTTTAACTGCTTGGTAGTGAAGGGGCACTTGAGAATACAAGCAAACTGACTGCAGATACAAAGAGCAGCTGTTTGAATGGATGCATTGGGCAGAAATCCAAGAGGTTTGCAGGTTGAAGGGCATTGGCATTGAAACTTCATAGTAAAAATAGTAAAAATAACTGCTATTAAATGGTTCTTTATTCTGCAGTGGTTGCATTGATTGCTAGAAACAGCTGGTTCTTGTGGGAAATACTAATATTTAAAAATGAGTAACTTGTTCTGAGATGGCTTTGTGTTTGGAGAAAGTGCTCAAGTAAAGCTTAGATGCTTAAAATCAACTCAGTGTTTAGAGTGTTATTATTAAGAGCATAGTAGGAGCTACAAAGTGTACCTACAACACGAATTATACTTATTTTCTAACTGTAGTCAGTTGTAAACTTTGGTGCTAAAGGCTCATTAGTGACACATGACCCTGTTAAAGCTCAGAGATTTGTGACATTAGTTTTGAAAAATTCTAGTTCTTTGTTGCAGCCTTGTGCTACTTAACAAACATGTTCTTTACTATTTCTTTACTCTAGAGACAGAAAACTGAAAGCAAAGTAGGGACTTTAAACTAAAGTTTTGAGAACAGGTGACACAAATTGCTACAGAAGTCAAGCTGATGCAACTTAGGACTGGATCTAGCAAAAACATGACATGGTGTTTAGGCAGTGATTTTTAATACTCAATGTTTGGAGCACTTGTGAGAAAAAAAATTGCAGAAAACTTAAATTAGGGAACATTTCAGGAGGATTAAGGCAGCTGCAAATCATTGATTTAGTACAACTTTGCTGCATTCTGAACTGAAAAGTTGGGTGATGGGGTTTAATTACGTTCCCATTCGAATATTTGTTGTTAGATCTTTTCCTCTCCATTCTTCTCCTTGGAAAAAAGTTCTCTAGTATTTCAGTGATATTGTTTCCTCCAGAAATAGCTGAGCAATTCACAAAGGCAAGCAGACAGCATGTTTTGTTGTGAAATGAGTAATAGCTAATTTCAGTTTATAGATGGGGAAAAGGCTTGGGACTAGACTTGCCCTTAAAGATGCAAATGAGTGACCTGCCTAAAACAGGACTAACATTGGGAGCTTTATTCCTATGACTTGGCTTTATCTGTATTGCAGCATAAAATAATTCCTTACTCTTTGGCTACTGAGCTGCAACTTAGTTTTACTAATGGAACTCCAGCTGCCCTCTCTGCTGGAGAACAGAACAGAACTTTCCCTACATAATGTTTGTACTGGTGGAGATGTTGGCTTGTATTTTCCTACTATCATTAAAGTAAAATAGATTGTGCTGCTCAGGATGGCAGCATTTCCTGCTGCTGACAGCAGAGCCCATTGGTACCTGCGAGACAAGGCTGACCTCCGTGTTCTTTTGGAAGAGAACCTCATTTTCTCTTGGCTTTTCTCTGCAATCCCTCATTCTCTCTCCCTTTGCCAGGAAATCCCTTCTACTGCCAACAGGAGCCAGTGGAATGTGCTGTTTGTTTACATTCTCACTCCTTCATCCTACTAACCTTCCCACCCCCAGCTGTAATCGTAACAGGCTGGCTGAGCCCTTCATCCTTCTGAGGAAGCACTTCTCCATTGAGTAGTTGCAGATACAAGGCTTGCTGCAAGGATCTGTCCCCACCAGACTCTTCTTGGTGGGGTTGAGGCATTGTTTTTAAGCCATTTGAAATTCTTGAAGGTTTTTGTAGTGCTTCAAAGAAAAAAACAAAAGCATGCGCTTAATATCATTTAGGTGGTTGCTAAAGGTAGGAGCAGTGTTCCTTGTAGCGTGCTGCCATCCCTGCCTAGGAAAGCCCTTAAAGCTCAGTTTCCAGAGGGTTTTATAATAATCCACGTGAGGAAATCCTGTGTTTACAGCACTTATGGAAATTGCCATTTTGAGACTGTCCCCCCCTTTGTTCTGTTCACATACTTTGTCTTATCTGACTTTAGCTGTTTGGCAAGGATTATAAATCCTTAAGCAGGGACTGTCCTTCCCTTTGTTTTACAGCCTGGACACTGCCAGGGCTTTCATGGGTAGCTTGATGTGTAGCTTGTCTGGTGGTGCCCTGCTGGAAGACTTTGTTGTTTGTGTGCAGAACAATTCCTTGCACTAATGCTTCCTTAATATTTCTCTGTAGCACCAAATAATGATTATCCTTCAGCTGCATTTCTTTATATCATCACTCAAGCCTTTGGACTGTCTTGGATCAATGTATGTAGGGAAGGCTGTGGCAGCTTGTTTCCCATTCCCACCTCTCCCTTTCTGTTCCTGCACTATGCTGAAGGGATCTCACTTGTTAGCCTGGATAAACGCCTGAGGAGCAGAGCACACAGGATACACTTCTATTACAGCTGATCCTGTCCTCAGGATCCTGTCCTCTGAGTGGTTCAGAAAGCAGGAAGCTTTCCACCAGCTCCAAGACACACCAGAATTTAGTACTGGGATTCAACCATCAGCATATGATGCTTGGGAGTAAATGAAGCTTTAGAAGAATGTCCATTGATTTTTTTCCCTGCATTTCTCTGACAGTCTGACATTTTCCCCTCCCTACAGAGCAGCCTGCCCCCCGGAGGAGTTGCTGGAACACATCTGACTACTGCCAGCGAGGCCCCAGCCAGCCACCATGTACTGCCTTCAGTGGTTGCTACCTGTCCTGCTCATACCCAAGCCCCTCAACCCAGCCTTGTGGTTCAGTCACTCAATGTTCATGGGGTTCTACCTGCTCAGTTTTCTACTGGAACGGAAACCTTGCACAATTTGTGCCTTGGTCTTCCTAGCAGCTCTATTCCTCATCTGCTACAGCTGCTGGGGGAACTGCTTCTTGTATCACTGCACAGGATCCCAGTTGCCAGAATCAGCTCATGATCCCAACATAGTGGGCACCTAGAAAATCATAATCTTCCAATCTGCTGAGGGCTCTTGTTTTGCTTTTAAAAAGGGGTTGGGGCTGGGGAGGAGGGGGGTGTTGGGTATGGGACTGGAGTAAGGACAACCTGTTTCCTGTAACTGTGTGTGGACTGGACTGACAAATTCTTCCCACTCTGCCTGTGAAATTCGACTCGTTTACTGTGTGAACTGTGGCAGCACCACCTGCTTTTTTAGAAGCAGAAGTTTTTTTCTCTCCCGTATCACTGGGAACAGAGACCAGCCCTCTCAACTGAGAACTGCTGGGAGCCTGAGCTGCTGGCTCTGCCCAGCTGGGAGTGCTGAAGTTGTGTCACTTGTCTGCATTAGGCCATGGTGGTCTAACTCAGGGCTCTTGGCCCACTGATCCTGCTAGAATAGCTACAAGATTCTCTCAGTCTCTCTTTGTGGGGAGCCAGCCTTCCCACCCTACTGATCAAGGGCAAGTAAAACAGCTCACAAATGGACTTGGCCAAAAGCTTCTGGAGCTGGAGGCAGGTGAGTCATCTCCTCCTGCCCAGACTGCCAAAGTGATATGTGCACTGCTGAAGTGCTTTCTGAACTCTATGCTCCAAGATCCGAGCCTGAAAGCCTCAGTTATGCTGCTGCTTTTATAAAGCCTGACAGGCGGTAGAGACTGTCTCTTTCCTCCTCCTCCATGTCTTGGGTTTGCCAGGGTATTGACTGTTGGGAGAAAGACCCAGCATGCTGCAAGACATGGGGTTTTGGAAGCCACTGTGAACTTCACCCTACAAAACTCATGCTAGCCCAAAAGGCTGGATGTGGGCAGGGCAGGAGAGGATCCATGAGGTGGAGGCATGACTTGGAGCAGTAAATGCTTCATCCATTTTCAGAGATAATAGTTTTGGGCCAGAGGTGACAGAAAGTGCTGGTGCTACTGACTAGAGAAGGCTGGAAAAATGCCTGGTGTCTGCAGCTTCCCTGGCAGAAGGATATCAAGAATCTAGGGTGGTGGTGGGTCAGGCCTGCAGCCTGGGGCAGAGGTTGGTTTGTGAGAGAGGTTGACACGAAGCACTTACCTCTAAACTTGGAAGGTTTCCCTCTGCTTTGCCATCTGTTTGTCTTTCCTTCTGTCTTCTGGTGGAGAGCGGCAGAAGTGGTTGTTGCTGTCCTGAGGCAGTTCAAGCTATGAGGTTGTGAAACTTCAGAGTATTGTTTGTTCATTGCACAGCTGTTCAAAATGTTTAATAAAGCTTTATAAACTTTGGTCTATGGCCTTCTGCCCAGCATGATGCATTGGCTGTTTATTGTGGATGCCTTAGCCCAGCAATCACGTGTCTCTGCATTGTTCTGTTCCCAGCACAGCAATCCCAAATAGTCTCCAGCAAGAGGCAGAGCCTGTTTGCCCTGTAGCTCCCAGTACTGACTCTTCTTGACTGTTTAAGCTGACCATGGGCTGACTGGGAGCCAGACTGGCAATTCCTAACCAGCCTCATCTCACAACCAGAAGCACCTCCTGTGTATCTCTGCACTTACATGACAGATTCCCCGTTTTCTTGCTGCTTATGAAATTAAACCCCTGAGCTGTGTCCTGGAAGCTGCTAATCCCCAGTGCCGACAGTAAAAATGTCTGCTGGGGGCCCACGTGGTGTCAGTCCATCCCATGACACCACATCTCGCAGCCTGTCCCTCTTCTCAGAGCAGCCCAGCTGCCACCAGCCATCCAGGGGGACACATATGGTGCTGTGAGCCCTTCCCCAGCCTTGGCCATGCCCCTGTGTAGAACAAGGAGAGACAGACTGTGGGATCCAAGAAGCACCTGAGTGTTGAAGGGTGTTGCTGGAGCTGAAACAGGCTTGGCTTTATCCCTTGCTCTGCAGACCACATCCAAGTTGGAAAGAGTTCAGGGCATATTATTGTTTATATGAGTAAAGCAAAGCATGTGCCACATCAAAAATAGATGTGACAGCTTTGTCACCTGTCAGGCTGAGGGAAATCCCAGTAGCTGTCACATCAACTCAGGCATAAATACAAATGGAAAGGAGAGGGGAGGGCACTCATTGCAAACCATGGCACAGCTGTGCTCTGAGCAACTTTTAAGTTTCAATGTATTTAAGCAAGTGCACTCTGTTCTGTCAAGAGAACACTTCTGTTCCTCACTAGCCAAGTTGCATTTTACAGGAATTTAAATAAGTGCTAGCCAGGGAGCCAGACAACCCTTTGGATGAGAGCAAGCCTTGGCTTTGTACATGAGGTTCAAGAGATGTGGGCTCTCGCCTTGTATGAAACCCAGCTCGAAAAATGCACTTCAAAAAAGGGGGAGGCTGCAGGACAGCTTTCAATGGGGTAAGAAGTCTCCCACCCCTACTGCAGAGAAGGAGCAGTATCTTTGAATGCACACAGCCCTCCCCAGCATACACTCTTACCCTCTTTAGGGCTCTGAGATACCATCTTCATTGTAAAGATAGAAAAGTAAAGCAACTTTGTCATGGTCAGACAGAAAGCCTTGGGCAGAAGGAGGAACCCAACCAAGTGTCACATCCTATGCTAATGCCTTGTTCATCCTTCTCCATAAAGAGACTGAAAAACCAGCCTGTGACCGCAGAACAGGTCAAACCTGATGGCTTGTGAAAAGCAGCATCACAACTTCCCTGCCTGTGCACCAGAGATGGGACTGAGCCTGGACAGACACAGCCAAAGTGCTCAGCCAGGTATTTGCCAGCTACATGGAAAAATGCTCACAGATGTTTTGCCCTTCTCTGCCAGAAGAACAGTGTGGTGGCTCTGTCCCTGGGTGTTCTGGGGGCACCACGGGGTCTCTGTGTGGGGACTGCACAAGTGGGCAGCTGCACCAGTGGCTCGAAGCTGTGGGATTTGGAACACAACCACTTGTGTTGTGCCAGGCCCTACTGAGCCTGGACACTGCCCACAAGTGTCACTTGACACTTTGGCACTGAGTGAGTCTCATCACCTTGCTCAATTACAGTGTCCATCTGCCTGATGCTCCCTGGATACAGGGAGCTGGAGCCTTAAGCTGTTCCTTTGTCTTTCTGTATGAGGGAGAGATCATTTTCTTTTCTAGGTCACATAACAGATAAGTGACACAGCAGGGTCAATAAAGGAAAAAAACAAAAAAAACCCAAAACAAAAGCCAGCCCAGATTCCAATCCTTAGAAACAGAGATACAGCGTGGCTCAGGCAGTCCTTGGACTCCTCAGTACAGCTGTAGGGTCCAGGGGCTTTTCATACTCCTCCTCAGCCCTTCTCCAGGAGAGGAAGCATACCCAGGATGAGCATCTGGAGTACCACAAGGCTTGCCCTTTTATTTTTTTTTTTAAGCTTTAGATCTGGCTGATATCCATGATAGTGCTTTATCTTAGGATCTGATACTTGGCACTTGAGCTCCCCAGCACTGCTCAGGGTGCAGGTGGGAATCAGCCTGCTCTCCCAGCATGTGCCTCTCATCCAGGGATCTTGCTGGGTGATTAGTGCCTCCTGCCTGGATTCTCTTCCTGCTCACCCTGAGACAAGCCGACAACAGGGCCTTAAAAACAGCAGCAGCAAGAAGAAAGAGGTTGATCCTGTGGAGGAGCCATTTGAGCTGGAAGCACTCACCAGTGGGCTCAGGGAGGCAGTCAAGTCCAGAGGCACAGTCCCACTGACAACAGCACCAGCCTTGTCCTCTCCTGCTGTCACCCAGGCTGGTCCAGCCAATCCACAAACACTGCTCAGGGTCACAGGTAGCCCTACCCTGTAGCTTTTCTCTGGTACCAGGTGGTTTCCCAGCCGGGGGAGGTAAGCTACAGTCAGGTGAGGACTTCAGCCCTCCCCTCCAGAGCCTGAAGATTAACCCTTGACAAGAGGGTTTTGCTACTCTTCCAGCAAAGGCAAATCCTCTGGTAGCAGGGCAAGGGAGGACAGATGGCTCAGGTGCCACCCTGACCTGCTGCTGGAGGGGATGAGATCCAAATGACAACAGGCTGTGTCCTCTGAGTGAACACATGCTGGCAGCCTCCTGTCCATCCCTTGTTACCAGTTAGTAACAGGCACTGTGGGAGCTCTGGTGGCACTGCCAGCAAACCCTGAGATCCTCACAGAGGGGGACAGTCCTGCTGTGAGCCAACCCTTTAACATATAGCACCCTGCTTCTGCCCCAGAAGACCTTCTGCTGCATTTAGGCTGTGGGAGAGACCCCAGATCCTCAGCACAACTCAGGATCTGCAGTTCAGGGCTGACCCTGTGTACTCAAAAGCCAGGACTCCATATTCTTGGGGTGAGCTCTTACTGAGCTTTGAATAAGTGAAGGGGATGCTCAAGTCAATCAACTCATCCTCACCATTTTAGAGCCCATTGCCAACACAAACTGCACAGCACCCCTGTCCTCCTCACCAGAGCTTCTCAGGGGCAGCCACAGCCCCACCCTAATACCCTCCTAAGATACCTCAGCTGCCACTGAGGCTGAGGACAAGACAGGGAGAGGAGGAAGCAAACAGTGCCATAGGCAGGGGTTGGAAGTACTGACTCCAGTCCCCTCATCTCCTAACAACAAACCAGCTCAGTTCCCCTTTGCCTCCCCAGAGGTCAGGCTAGACAGCAGCACCCTGGCCTCCCCCAGCACCCATCTCCTCCTCCATTTCAACCCCACGGCCATCCCATTCTCAAACAGCAACAGATGTGAGAGCTGGAGGAGCCACAGCCTCAGCTTCTCTCTTGGGGTGACCTCACTAGTCCATCCCCAGCCCACACATTGCACATTGCACGGACACCAAGGGACCTGCACACAAGAGATAATCCCTCAATTGCTTAATTGTTTTAAAGACAAACAAAGCATAAAGCAATAAACTTTTGAGGTGATAAGACTGAGTCACTTACCAATCTGAGGAAGAGGGAGCAGCCAGACTGGGGGGCTTGGGGCACGAAAGCCACCCCAGCCTGTGGTGATGATGGTAGTGGTGAAGGAGCAGCAGCCACTCTGAATTTAGAAAAGTCCCTGTGCCCAGTGCTGTGCTATATGTCAATTACTTAATCACCGAGTCAGGGATCCCAATCAGCACCCACTATTACCTTAACACAGCAGGCTTGTTTCTTACGGTTGTTGATAAAGCAGATTCTGCTGAAGCCCCACCAGATCCCAGAAGCATCTTCCAAAAAAAGTGTGTGAAGCACAGGAGCTTCACATGGGTAATGCACATGCTCCATCCTCTAACAGGGATGCTATGGAGCTGACAAGTCCTCTCATACACAAGCTACACTTTTGTTTTGTGAGGTCTGTTTGTATTTAATTATCAAATAGCAAAGTATTTACATCGTTAGAGTTTCAAAGCGTCTCCACCCCACCCCCCCCACCTATTCAGGCTTTTTCCCAAAGTTTTATTACTGTCAAAAAAAAAAAAAAAAAAAAAAAAAAAGCTAAATATTTTACTTAGACACCAAAAAAGGCAAGTGAGGGGAGCTGGGGAGAGAGACACAGATCCACACATTCTCTGCATAGTCAGTTGGAGATCTTAAAAAAGACTGTGTAAAAAAATTATAACAGCAGAGGAGAATGACTTGTAGGGTTTCATGGTACCCCAGGAAGCCAAAGAGCCTCCTTAGGTGGGGGCTCCCCTCTGGAGTTTATTGGCTTAAAAAGTCAATTGGCAGACAGAATGATGATGGAGGGGAAGCTCTGAATTCCCAGGGCCTCCAGGTCATGCTGGCCATGGCGGTGAGTCCGATGACACTGGATCCCACCAAAAGCACTGCACAGAAACACGGATGGACACACAGACATGTGGACACACAGCCCCGTGGAGGAGAGCTTCTCTGGGATTGCCTTACTGCCTTCTGCCCTGAAGTGTCCCCAGCAAATCTCCTTCACCAGATCTTGCTGAAAGCCTTGGGGAATTAAGCCATCCCAGGGTGCTCCTTGCACCTGCTGCCTTCGGAAAAGAGCCAGAGGCTGCACTGGCAGGGTAAACCCTTCCTGTCCTGCTGCACCCAAGACCCTGCATTTGCCACAGACAACCAAAGGCCAAACCTCAACATGTGTGCTTGCCTTCTCTCACCCCAGCTTCCAGACCAAACCTGGCTTCCACATGTTACAGATGTAAAAGGTTTCTCCCAGGGACAGGGATTTGTATAATTTAAGCAGAGCTATGGCACAAGCCACCCCTTGGAACAGCTACCAAGGGACAGGGCTTTTGTGGCAGCTACCCATCCCTACAGGCTGCAAACATGGGGAGACCCAGAATGCTGAGGTTAAGGGAGTCCCTGCCCAAACACAGAAATTCCAACACAGCAAACCTGCTGGGAAGGGAGTAGGGGAGAAAAGGCTTCAACTCCCAAAATGATTTTAAAAAATCCATGAAACCAGCTGCTGCTCTTCAAGCTAGCCTGATCTCTCCATACTGCTGAAGAGCCCATTCAAACTGATTTTAAATGTTTTACTCATTAAAAAAGGAGCCACCAACCAACCAACCATGTACTTGGTTCATAAATAAGTGGCTGGGTCAAACCACATCAGGGCACTGTGGGAGTCAGTGAGTGAGTGAGTGAGTGAGTGGCAGTGGCTTGCCTGGGTCCTGCTCTGGTGGATATTTGGGGTGGGAGTTTTGGCCTCCTGTCAATGCTTGGCTCCCACCCAGCTTTTGTAGGACACTGGCACCATGGCAAGGGCTGCTGAGGGGGGGGTTGGGTCTGCTGCCTGCAAGGAGGCTGTGCCAGAGGCAAACACCATCCCAAAGGTGGTGGGGAGGGACAGAAAGCCCATTGCCTGAAAACTGAGAGGAGGACACAACCATGGCTCCCCTCTCTGGGTCCTTCCCTCCAGCACCTCTGCCCCACAGCATCCCCCGAGCCCCCAGCCCACCGTGCTCCAGGAGAGCATCCAAAGACTCCCAGGTCTCTCTGAGCAGGGGTCTATGGGACCTAGGAGGTGAAGGAGTGAAGCTTTATGAACCACCATGGACAGCCACAGGAGAGGTAAAACCGACACATGCAACGAAGTCAAGGTGTGGGATGGTGCAGGGATCACAGGGGTTATGTACAGGCAGGTGCTGGGTGGGAGAGGGCAGGAAATGAGCCTTGCTGACACCAGGGATCAGCCCCACGGGACGTGTGGGGGACAAAGCTGGGCAGGAATAGCCACCCACAGCTGAGGCTTTTGGGAGCAGAGGGGAGATGAGGATGCAAATGTGGCACAGCACTTCCAGATGGGGTATGTGGCTGGGGATGCTGCATGGGGATTGCTGCCTGAAAGCTGAGACACAATGGGTAGAGAGAAGGCAGCTAAAAACATACCAGGTGGACAAAACCATCTGTGAAAGCCGAGTACTTCCTCCAAAACATTCCCACACCTAGAACAGCTACATGGGCTGTGCACCCAAGCACTACAGTGGCACTGGATTTGGTGGCAGGGCCAGCCCAGAGGACTCTGCTGGTGGGAAAGCTGGTGGCACAACTGGAGACGATGGTAGGGGGGGTACTTCCCAAGGGTCTTGCTGGAAGACCTGGAGCATGTGGTGGGAGAAAGCACAGGAGGATGAGGGCTCTGCTGGCATCCCCAGTCCTGCTCCCCAGAGAGGTGAGATGTGTCCCTTGGGGGAACAGACAGAGCTGGAAGATTTCATTGTGTGCCCGGGTGCTCCAAAGGGACAGTGCTGGTCACCAGAGCCTGGAGCTGTCACATTTCAAAGTCCCAAAACAGACCAGCCATTAAGGTCATGGTGAGGCCAGAGGGACCACCAGAGTTCTGCTGTCATCCCATGTCATCACCACCACCCCAGCACATCACCCCATTCAAGCCAGCCTGTAATTGTGACATTGTGGCAAAACATCTCTGCCAGCACCCTTGGGAGAGCTAGAGCCAAGAGGGACATTGTGGGGAAGGTGAAGGGGCAGGGAAATTTGTGCTGATTTAGAAAGGGGTTGCAGGAGACTGGGACCATGTGTCTGAGGTGGGGTGATGCTGTCCCCCAATTCCTCCTGGCTCACCCCAGAGCTGTGGGGTGAAAAAGTCTCCCAAAACCCAAGTCTCTTGGCAGGAGATGCTCTGCTTGCCCTCCTGAGCTGGCTCTGTAAATGCCCACAGGCTCCTCTCACCAGCAGAACAGCGCTGCTTCGTTAAACACGGGCCACAAGTCTTAATGAGCAATGGGGAAGCCCAGCAGCTCCCCTGGCTGCATCCAGAGCCAATGCCCTGTCCTGCTGCAGGGCTGCTCCACAAACACAGCCCCTCGGTGGGGAGCTAGCCCTCGATGCCTGGGTGGGGACAGCGGTCCCTGGTGCCAGGAGGAGCCCTGTGTCTATAGGTTCTCTCCAGGCTGGTACTGAGGCTCTGTCGAGGTGAAGTAGTCCTCCAGGAAAGCCTGCAGGTACTCGAAGGTGGGTCTCTCCTCTGGGTCCTTCCGCCAGCACTGGCACATGAGGTCATGCAGGGACTCAGGGCACTCGGGCGGGCAGGGCATGCGGTACCCCCGCTCCACCTGGTCCAGCACCTCCCGGTTCACCATCCCTGAGAGCAGACAGAGGGGACAGGCACTGAGCAGAGACAGGCCAGACCTGTATCGTGCTTGTCCCAAGGATGTTGTGCCAGGACACACCTTAGGGGCAATCTCAGTAACCCAGGGAGAGAGGAACCCCTGGCCTAGCAGCACTTGTCCCTGTCACCTTGCTCAGGGATAGAGCGGGACAGGGTGGCTGGGATGCTGCATCCTGGCCAAAATCTGCTCACCCCAGTGAGGCAGGATCCAACCTGGGAAGAGGCAACTCAGGGGCAAGCACTGGGCATGGACAGCTGGTGCTGGGCACCACAATGGGGACAGGGCATCTGCCAGTAAGTGCCAGCCCTCACCTGGGTATGGCACTCTGCCCTTGGTGGTCAGCTCGGTCAAGAGGATGCCGAAGGACCAGACATCTGACTTGATGGTAAACCTGCCGTACAGAGCTGCTTCAGGGGCCGTCCACTTGATGGGGAACTTTGCACCTGGATGGAGAGGCAGGGTGAGGGGGTGGTGCCTCTAGGACCCCCATGCAACCAGAGCCACGTGCAGGCTCCAGGCACAACACACCGTGGGGACAGTGGCCATTGCTCTGGGGCCAGCAGCCCTGGGTACACACCTTGCCGAGCTGTGTACTCGTTGTCCTCAATGAGTCGTGCCAAGCCAAAATCAGCCACTTTGCATACCAGGTTCTCCCCCACCAAGATGTTGGCTGCCCGCAGGTCCCGGTGCACGTAGTTCATCCTCTCCACATAGGCCATGCCCGATGCGATCTGTGGGGACCAGCACATGGGGCACTGTGGCTGACAGGGTGACACAAGGGTCCCCAGGGAGAGCCTGGCATCACTGAGGGGAAAGGACTGCAGCGGGACCCAGCTGAGGTGTGGGAAACACCAGCTGCTCAAGAAATGCCATGCAGACTTGGGTTTGCTGGCCAGGGAGAGCTGGCAGCAACAGGAATGGGCAAAAGGATGGTATCAAAGTGCAACCCCGCTCTGGGCTGAGAGCCAGTGGCACCCACACAAGTGAGGCTGCAGAGCACCCCACTGCCTGATCATTGACAGCCACCACAGCCCAGTGAGGGGCTCAGGCAGACAGTGACCCCACAAGGAATGAGGGAGGCCTAGGGATGTGCAAACCCACCTGAGCAGCCATATCCACAAGCTGGGGCAGCCGCAGATACTTGCCCATCTCACCCTTCAGGAAGTCCAGCAGGCTCCCTGTGAGGAAGACCATGGTCAGAGCAATCTTCAGCCCCTCAGCTGCCCCCTCAGTGTCCCTCCTGTGCTCACCCTTGCTCATGTATTCGGTGACGATGTAAATGGGCTCCTCTGACACCACAGCATAGAGCTGAACCAGCTTCTCGTGTCGCAGCTTCTTCATGACCTGTGCTTCCTGCAGGAAGGCCTCTGGGGACATGGTGCCAGGCTTCAGAGTCTTGATGGCCACCCGGGTGGTGCCATTCCAGGTCCCTGTGGCACAGGACACGCTGCTCAGGACACACGTATGAGGCAGGGGGCTGTGTCCCTCCCCTGCTCCCCCACCCCACCACAGGCTCCAGGCACCTGCAGATGGCTGGGGACAGGATGCAGGTGGTGACACAGAGGGGACAGTGGGAGTGGAATGGTCCTTACCCATCCACACCTCTCCGAAGCAGCCCTGTCCCAGCTTGACCTCCAGCCGCAGCGATTCCCGGGGGATTTCCCAGGCATCCTTGGCAAGGCCTTGGGTCTGGGGCTTGGATGTGGGGCAGATGTTGGTGAGACGGTGGCACAAGCCATCAGCGTGCTCTGGCACAGGAAGGGACAAAAGCAGCGTAACACATGGGTATTTAGGCATGTGATGTCTTTACCCCACATCTTTCCTGTAAACACCTTGAGGATCCATACCCAAGCCCTCACCCTCTGCCCTAAAATCCAGCTTTTCACCATTGCCCCACACAGCTGCTTTGGTGTCCCTCAGGGCAGCAGTGACTTCCCAGCAGCACTGCCCTGCAGTGAGGACAGCACCCAGGGTGCCACCCAGACCCCAGGGGGACCCACACGGCTACCCACTGGAGTAGTAGGCCACCAGCTGCTGCAGGCTGTTGAACTGGGTGCGCGAGGTGATGTAGAAGCCGCCGCTGTCCAGCTTGCGGATCTTGTAGTGCTTTACGTTGAGCCCCTTGGCGTTGTCAAAGTCGGACACAGAGAGGCAATAGGCACCTGTGGGCAGGACACAGGGGCTGTGGGAGATGTGCCATATGTGGGTGCTCTGTGGGTGGGCAGGACTGGGAATGGAGGTGCTGCCTTCACGCCAAAGCAGAGGATGGGGAGCAGCTCCTGGCTGCACCAGCTGGCACCAGGTGCCAGGGAGGAACGGCACATATCCCCCAGCCACAGCCATGCCACAGCATCACAGCCTCCAGCTGCCCTCTGCCTGCACAGCAGCCCTGCAGCATCCTATGGGATGTGCTAGAAGGGCAGAGGAGCAGGCAGAGCCAGGCTGGGGGCAGCTGCTGACCAACAACTCCTCAGTGTCTCAGAGAGGAGCTAAAGGGCTGGTAGGCCCAATTCCCTGCTGCACAAATCCCACCACAGCTTCAGGAGCTTGGCTCTGCTCTGCCCACATGAGAACAATGTGGTGTTGCTGAGCCACAGACAACAGCAGGGAAGATTTATGCTGCTGCTTGAAGAAGATACTTCCATCAGAATAAGACAAATAGGGATAAGTTCAAGGCACAAAACCAGAAAGGAACATAAAGGGGCTTTTCCCAAAGGTGCATTTGGAGCCAAACTAAACCAGGTAAGAAACATAACCCTCGAGCAGTCAAACCTCAAAGATCACAACTTGCACTTTCAGAAATGTCAGACTTGAAAGAACTAAAGTTAATTATTCCCTTGTCCTGGCTGCCCAGGAAGCACATGTTTAAGATTTTGTCATTATACAGGGACCAAAGGAAAACCAAAAAAACATCTAGTTGGGACTGTACAAAAACCCAGCCAAATAAACCAACAGCAAAAAAAAAACCAAAGAAACCCCAAACAAACAAAAAAAAAATTAAAAAAAAAAAAAAAAAAAAAACAGGAAAAGAGACCATCCTGCCAGGTGGTCTTGCCAGAGTTGGTGAGAACCCTGGGTTCCACCTTGCCACAGACACTGGTGAAGTGATGGCCACATCAGCATCAGTTCCCTGGAGACCAGCACCAGCAGAAGAGACTGAGGGGACTCAGGGTACCCCCACACCCCTCAGAAAGGGTCTCCTTCAGGCCAGCAACCCCCCAGCCCTGCTCACCTTTCGTGGTCTCGCTCTCCCGCACCAGGAAGGTCCCTCGGGGGTTCTCGGGGTTGAGCAGCAGCCGCTCAGATTCCCGGCGAGTGATCTTCCCAAAATACCACCTGCAGGAGAGAGGCAGGGGCTCAGCACCTGGCACTGCCCCCTCCACTGCCTGCCCAAGCAGGGGGCTCAGCCCTGCCCACCCACTGCAGGTTTGGGAGGCCAGGGGCTGTGTCTGGGCTTGGGCACCTCGATGTGTGCACAGCCCCACACAGCCTGGGCTGGGCATCACCTCCCTGCCATCACGGTTGGAACCTTCCTGCCACACTTTCAATAGACCAGGCTGCTCAAAGCCCCATCCAAACTGGCCTTGAACACTCCCAGGGATCAGGCAGCTTCTCTGGGCAGCCTGTGCCAGTGTCTCACCATCCACCACATAAAGAATTTTTTCCTAACATCTAATCTAAATCTTTCCTCTTAATTTCAAAAACTTTCCCCCTTGCCCTTTCACAGGCCTCTCTGCTCATGTAAAACATCTCTCTCTTTTTTAGAATCCCCTTTAAATTCTGGAAAGCTGCAATGAGATCTCCCTGGAGCCTTCTCTTCTCCAGGCTCTCCATAAAAACCAGTCCAAAAAGCATTCACAGCTCTGCTATGCCACCACTCACCCCTCCACCATGCAAGCACGCTGCAGCACTGCACTTACGGCCTTAAAGAAAGGCTGGGTTGCACATTCAGAGGGGAAAACTAATGAAAAGGAAAAACCCAGAGGGCTTGGAGGCTTCTCCCAGGAGGGGGCAGGGATGGAGAGGGAGCTGGGGGTGTGTTTGCTATCACTGGTCTATAAACCGTCTAGAAGATGGCAATTACTCTTCAGCCTGGATGGAGTCTGAGGGCGCAACATAGTTACTGGGGATGTAGCCCGTCTGTCCTGTAGTGAGGGAATGAGCCAGCCACCAGTCACCTTCCCTGCAAGAGAACCAAAACACACTCAGTGTGGAGACAGGAGCCCCCCAGCCAGCCCCTCACCCACCCACAGGCACCGGGGGAGGATGAGCCAGCACAGAGCCCCACTGGGAAAGGTGCAGCCCCAGAGCCCCCAGCCCCAGAGCCAGAGCCCAGCCAGGAATGCTCCTGCTGCCAGCTCTGCCCCTGCCTCGGTTTGGGTGAGCTGCTGCTGGGGCCACCCATCCACACATGGAATGATTTAAAACTGAATCAGGCAGGGCAGCCAGCAAGCCAAAATACCTTTAGAGCCACCTGAATGGGAAGGGTATCTGGCTGGAGGTTGGGAGGCACTGGGGGTCCTGGCAGCAGGAGCAGCAGGCGAGGAGAGGGACAGGAACCGTGGAGAAGCGACAGAATGATGTCAGCAATTGAAAAAGGAACCAGGAAAACCCAGGGGAGTTAGTTAAACACAGGCTGCAGAAAAGCAGCAGGACAGGGCTGAGGTTTGGGCAAGGGCTGAGCCCTGCCCATCCATGGTGTCCAGCCTGGATGCAGAGGGATCTGTCCAGCCTGTCCCATTCACAGCCCCTGCAAGGCTGTGAGCCTCCTGTGCCCCAGCGAGGGCTGAGCCTGCACAGCCACCAGAGAGGCTCCTTGTCCCTAAAAACCTGTGGCTGAGCCACCATCCATCCCTCCTGCCCCAGGAATGTCCCCAGGAGCTGGAGAGTGCTCTGCCCTCCTTCCCGCTGGCTCCTGCTGCGGACAGGGCTGGGAAATACAACAAATAGAGAACAACAAGAGGACGGCAGGAGGCCTTCCTGTGACAGCAGGGCTTTTCCTCCTACCACCTGCATCTTCTTGCCCATCAAAGACAGTCACTGAATTCATCCTGACCACAAGGGAGACAGGGCTACGGGAAAAGTGCAGATTCATGGGAACAGCACCGTAAGGATACAAGAACTTGGCAGGACAACCCCCACAAACATGCTACAGAAAAACACCAGTAACCTCAGTCACCACTACAAGGATCACCAGACCACATCCAGACCCATCCCTGACCCTGCAGATGTGTAAACCTCCATTCTGGCTCCAGACTCACCAGCTGCTTGTGACCTGTGCTTTTCCCAGCTAAACCAGTGATGCTTCAAAGCACTGAGATAACCAAGACATGGTGTCAGTGTGGTGGGGATGCTGGGGACCTTCCACGCATCTCTTCCAACTCACAAAGCTGGGTTCTACCCCTGGAACAGCCTCACAGCTGCCCTGTATTGTATTTTAGTTTCTTCCAGCCCCAGCACATCTCATGGCAGGCAGCTTGTGCTCCTCAGCCAGGGCTGTTGCCCCAGTCACCTTCACTGAGGTGGCTCTGAAGGGGACAGCAGGATGGTTTGGCTCCCTTCCCACAGGATGAGAGTAAACATCTGCTTGAAAAATGCCCAGCTTTTGACTTGAGGCTTTATTCCAGCTTGGGCTGCAAGGCTACAAGCTAGGAATTCAGCAAAACAAACTATTCCAAAAATGTCTCAGTGGGGAAAAATATAATAATAATCATATCATCATCAAAACAAAGCATTTCAACAATTCCCTGCACAATCATACCCAAAATATGCCACCACATCCCAGCTGGCTGCCTGCTGGCTGGGAGGAGATTTCTTCCCACTGGAAATGATACCACAAGAGCCTTTGTGCACTGGGTGGATTGGCAGGATGACCCAGAGAAGGGAGGTGAGTGATGTAGAGGCTTCTCTTCTCACCCTGAGCAATCCAGCCCTGTCAGAGCAGCCAAACCTGCTGCCACCCTGCAAAGCCACCCTGGCCATGGGCTCCCATTGTGCCCAGAACCTGCCAGCCCTTCCTGGGCTGAACACAAGTCCCCTCCCTGAAGTTGCAGGGCACTGATTGTCCTGCCAGGGAGCCCAGAGGAAGGGGACATCACACATCTGTCTGTTGTGTCCCCAAAGTGCAGCAGCCTGAGCTGTTCCCACACTGTGTGAGCATCTCTGGGAGGTCATTGAGAAGAGTGATTCACCACTGAGCACTGCACAAATTACCAATTTCCTCCACCACCTCTCTCCCTGTGGACATCTCACCCACACAGGCACTGGGAAAGTTAGCAGCTACATCCTGCACCCTCCACCAAAGGACTGTATCACCAAAAAAGCCCTTTTGCTCCCCAGGATGCTGCAGAACCCGTCACAAACTAGCCCTGCCCTCTGACTGAGCCTTTGACAAATAGCAGTAGAGGAAAAAAGAGTGTGGAAAGCCCAGAACTGATAAAAGGCATAAAGAAAATACCCTCATATATGGGCCTGATCTGGACCTCCATAGGGAGAGCTCATTTTGAAACAGCTGGAAAGCAGAACTCTAGCATGGAGCTCACACACTGCTGAGACTGAAAGAAAGAAGCACCAAAACTCCCAAATTCAGGTTTTTCCTGCAACATTAAATCACTGCACATCCCAGACTTCATAGATGAAACAAATCACCATTAATAAGCATTGGAACAATGAGAACAAGGATCAGATTTAAAACATTTTTGTGCCCCAGCATTGCAGGAGAAATCTCACTCCTGGGATGTTCCCTTGTCTTTCCACCCTTTGGCTTTGCTGTTTTGGGTGCCCATGTTGGAAGGCTGCAGTGGAGGGGGAGCAGGAGCTGCAGCTCCATAGCTGGGACACTGGGGACATTGGCTCTGCCAGCCAGGCTCTGGACTGTGTGTGCCTCCTGTCAGGACAGACCACACATGGGTTAATTCAGGATCATTTTTAGGAGCATCTTCTAGCTGGCCATGCTGCCCTGCACGTGATGGATGTGCTGTGGTGACCAGCATGGGGAGCAAACCAGGGTGTCAGGCCCCTGAGGAAACATTTGAATCACCACAGCCACTCATAAAATATAAAAGTAAAATTTAAAAGTGCAAAAGAAAAATGCAAAGGGCAGGGGGGAGTGGAAAGGCAACTGGAAAGAGAGTGCAGAGGGGAGCACGGACAAGGAAAGGGGATGGGTTCAGACCCAGGTGTAGACACAGCTCTGGATGGAACATTTCCCCAGCATGGGAAGGGACTCCTTGCTCTCTTCCGGTCACTCAGAGAGAACAAATGCAACCAACCACAAAACCATCTGGAAACCATCTCCTCCTAGTCCTGCTCCATTCAACCTGCCCTCAAGTGAGCAGCAGACAGGATTTGATCATTTAGGTAATTTATAATAACAGTAAGAATGTGCAATACACACCTGACATCCACTTTTCTCCTAAACGACAGCATGGAGGAAGAGAAAGAAGAGTCAAGAGAGAAGCTGAGATCAGACAGCGTACCAGCACAGGAAAAAGCACCCATGAAGCTGAGGGATGTGGCCAGGCTAACAAGGGGAGCTGAGCATGGATGGGGATGGGACTGGTGGGGACGTGGCTCTGTATTGAAGGGCACAGAATGGCCAGCAGAGAGAGGATGTGGCTTGGTGACAAGGCTGTGAGGCCACAGTGACCAGCAGCAGAGCCAGGAGGATAAGGAAGCAGGCAAATGACAGTGTCAGTGTACTTGGACAAGTCACTGTGTCCAGGTGCATTGTGGCACAGCTCTGAGCACCCACCCCTTGGATAGCCAGTCCTGCTGGGGGCTGGGGGTTCCACAGGAGAGACAGAGGTGACAGTTCAGCCCCGGGTGCGGCTGCAGGGACAGGGACACTCACGTGTTGTTGACGATTTGCAGGCGCTCTCCTTTCTTGAAGGACAAGTCGGTTTCGGTCCGGGACTCATAGTCGTAGAGGGCTACGAAGGTGGTGACTCCCCCTGTGACAAAGAGCACTCAGCAGGGGCACAGTCACAGCCATGAAACTGTGCTGGGTGTCCTCCCCAGCAATCCTCCCACAAGCCCAGAGTCCCTCAAAAACCTGAGACCCCAAGGGCAGGACACTTTAAAGCCCGTGTTGGGTTGATGTGGCCAGAAATGTGTATTCTGTCATCATCTGCTAAAACCGGGCGGGGCAGTGACCCTTATCTCCGTGGTACATACTATCTGCTAATGGGCCATCTTTAAAAACAGGTAAGGCAATCATCTTTATCTCTTCCACAACCCATTCTCCCTCCAGGAGATATCTTCTGTTAATGGGCCATTGAGTCCCACTGTATGACTGATAAAATTACATCATCCCACTGGGAGGTGCTCCAGCCAGGAGGAGGAGCCAAGCCTTTCCTCCCTAGATAAAAAGTGAGATTTTGGACAGCAAGTTACTTTTCTTTCCACTGGATTCCAGAGGAACACTGGACCTTTCCACATCATCTCTGGACCTACAGAGGAAAACTTCACCTTCTACAGGAGCACTGCTTCAGCTGAACCACATCTGCCACTGCAGGAGGTTGCAGCCACCATTGAATGGGACTGCTACCAACACCCTGACTGACTGATGGGGTGTCAGCTTGGATTCTGACTCTGTTAGGGTTGGGACTGTTCTTTGTAATACTGCATTTCTATTTTAATTTTCCTAGTAAAGAACTGTTATTCCTAATTCCCATATCTTTGCCTGAGAGCCCCTCAATTTCAAAATTATAGTAATTTGGAGGAAGGTGGTTTACATTCTCTATTTCAAAGAGAAGCTTCTGCCTTTATTAGCAGACACCTGTCCTTCAAACCAGGACAAAGCCCCAGGACACTCCCCACCCTGCACACACCAGCCAGCGCCCCGGCGCGCTGCGGAGAGGTGACGGTGTCAGAGGAGTTGAAGCCCCCGAAGAGCTTGGACTCGGCAGCCACGGTGCCGAAGGAGCGGCTGGGCGTGCGGTGGGCGTCGGGAGCAGCCGCCTTGCTGGGTGTCTGTGAGGCTGGGAACCCCCCGTGCTGGCTGCTCTCGGGAGGCTCCAGACTGCGCCGCCGCTGGCTGGGGTCCTTGGGCTTGCTCTTGCTGCTCCCCATGGTCCCGGCCTGGAGGACACATAGACATACAGAGGGCTTCTATTATTATTATTATTATTATTATTATTATTATTATTATTACTATTATTGTTAATAAGAATTTGTTTCTCAAGTGACAAATGCCTGCCCACCAGAAAACGAAACAACTTCTGCAGTGTGTTCAAGTCTGGCCATCCTGCCCTTGCCCTGGGACATCAGTGCCCCTCATTAACATGGAGACACCTTCTGTGTGGCCACAGCAGGCAGTGAAACTGCCAGGACACGCTCTGGGAGCAGAGGGAAACATGGTGGGGCGTGGGAGTGCAGAGCAAAGATGCTGAGCATGGAACCTGGACCTGTGCTGAGACTGTGGCAGCTCTGGGGCCAGGCATGGGACACAGCTCAGTCCCCACACGTTTCCTCCTACACACGAGTTTCTATCAGGGTGGAGATTTAAGTACTGAAGACGGACCTCTGAAGTCCAAAACACGCAGCCAGCAGGATAGAAGTTTAAATCAGGAGCAGTTTCAGGCAGTTTCCAGCTAAGGACCAAGGGATCTTGCCTTTATATATAGTGAAATCATTTATATATAGCCTTCCTTTCCACTCAAGACCAGTCTCTATAAATACCTTCAAGGTAATGACATAAATGAAGGCAGGGAATTATTTGCAGTCTCCCAAGATGGCAGGATACCCAGCAGTGTCCTGAAGCTATGGAAGGAAATATTTAGGCTAGATCACGCATGGCAGGAGGGAAATGGGAGGGAGACAAGCAGGGAGGAGAGTATCTCTGATAAGAAAACAAGCAGGGAAGCAGCAGAGGAGGCAGCTGCTGCCCACAGGGTGCAGACTGGGATGCAGCTGTCTGTGAGGTTTTGGAGGGCTCAGCCTCATCCAACAGAGGGTTTTTCTGGCGAGAAGCTCGGGCCAAGCCCCCCAGAGCCATGGGCAGCCCCAGCAGCCTGCACAGCCCCAGGGTCACTGGGGCAATGCCCTTGGCTCTCGCTGTGGGAAAGCTTAGGGGTGCCAGGCACAAGCTGCTCCCTGTTCCTCTCAACTCCCCTCCCACAGCAAGGGCTTTGACTGACGATCAGGGCTTATTTCCCAAAAGACACAGTTTCCATCTACTGTTTTCCAGCTCCCACACTGCACAGAGGACCAGCAGTGTCCTTGTGTGACCCATGCTGGCAGGCTCAGATCCTGCCATGGTTTGGGAAATGTAACAAACTGATATTTTTGTGCTGGCTATGACTCCAGCAGCCGCTCCAGTGGGCAGCAGAGCTGTCCTTCCTCCTGGGGATGCAGGTGATGAGGAGGGACCATGCCTCTATCTGCCACAGGACTCAGTCCACCCATATCTGTGCCAGGCTTTGGGGGTCTCAAAGCAAACAAGGGTCAAATAAAAGCTTTGGACTTGCAAATGGTCACTTCTGGCAATCCAGAGGCAGATCCTGCAGCCAAAGGGAAGGATTCTGTTCTGTAAATAAATGCACTTGTCCTGGGTTGGTGTTATGTCTGCTCCTCTCCCGCCCCCACACCTTGCTGTCTGCACGGAGTTGCCGCCGGTGCCCTTTCTCCCCCCTGGGGGGGGTGGTGCCCTGGGGGCTGGGCTGCTTGGCTTGCCCTGCTGCTGCTGCTGCTGCTGCTGCTGCTGCTGCTGCTTGCTGCTACCCCAGCCCCGCTGCTTTTGCCCTATTGCTTCTGCCCCGCTGCTGCTGCTACTGCCCCGGCTCTGCCCTGGCTGCTGCTGCCTTCCCCTCCCCCTTTCTCTCCTTCAGCTCCAAGATCTGTACCGGCTCCGGACGGGACCTGAGCATCAGAGACTGCCTCCGGAGCCTGCCCAAGAAGCTTCTCGCCCTTCCCAGCAGCGACCGTCTCTCACTTCGGTGAAAACAGTTCTTTTGTCATCTGGGATTGTACTTTCCTGTTGCTGGGAAGTGTTTTTTTCTTGTGTTTGTTAATAAACAAGTTTTTTCCACTTTTCCCCCGAGTAAAATTCTCTCCGAGCCCAGTGGGGGGGAGGAATTGTGAGGGGGGTTTATTTTGGGGGGCTCCTTTGGAGGCTTTCCCCCAGTTTTGTCCTAAACTTGGACAGCACTTTAAAAGCTTGTTGCAGTGGAAGCAGAACTGCAGGGAAGAGCAAGACGTGAGGAGTGATGGAGCCCCCATCTCCCTGTCCCAGCCAGCCCCTTGCTCACCTCTGCCCAGGGCTCTGGCACCCGCTGGGGCTCCCAGGATGCCAGTGGCAGTGCAGGGAGAAAAGTGGGAGCATGGCAGGGCTGTGACTGTGTGGCTTGTGACTCCCCACGGGACTGTGAGCAAGAGAAGAGCTGCTCAGAGTTTCCCCTGGAAGCAGCACTTCCCCAGGCAGGAAAACACCCCAGCCAAGGTGGTGGGTTTAGCAGCACTTTGGGGACATAAGTATCCCCTAAGCCCATTTTCTGAGCCTGGGTCAGAAAATGATTTATCAGTGTGCTGAGGAAATCAAGGTATAAAATAGTCAATATGCCCAGAGATTAGCCAGGAGCAGAGCACAGAGAGGGGACAGGGGATCTTCCAGGCACTTCCCTAAAACAGGGGTGTCCTCACCTGCACACTTGTGAGCCTGTGGGCACAGGATGTGCAACTTCCAGGCATGTCCTGGCCAGGAACACCATGAACTGTGAGTTCATCCCTCCTCATGCAGCAGTTTGGGGAGGGAGAGCTGACCCTCCCAGGCAAGGGCTTTACTGGATGTGCTGGTCACTGGGACATGATGCTCTGACAGGGCCCAATCCAGCTGTCAGGACTTTGGCTGAAAGAGCCAAAGAGGAGGAGGAGGAGGAGGAGGAGGAGGAGGAGGAGGAGGAGGAGGAGGAGGAGGAGGAAGAAGAACGAACAGCTCTCTGGAGAAGGGGCTGCAGAGCCCCACTCCAAGCCCTCCTGTTTATTTGCACCTAAATAAATACCTGCACACTCTGACTTCATTCTGGCCAGTGCAAAATTTGGACAAAAATGCAGGCTGGCACCCCCAAACTGTGCCCAGAGGCACTGGCAGCCTCGCACCATCCCCACTCTGGTAACTCAGCCAACATGACCATGTGGCTTTAGCCCTGTGGTTCTCCTGCCCCCAGGGGCCTGAGAAAAACCCTTGCAGCTCCCATACCCCCTTGACAGTCTGAAAGGAAAGGGTGCAGACTCCCCTGGGAGAATGCAGGGCTGTGCAAGAGTCTGGCAAAGGAGTGATTTATGACAGCAGGAATGTGCTGTGCACTCAGGTCCTGGGGAGGCACCAGGGAGAGACCCCCCCCTCCTCCACCTCTGGCATCAAAGAAAACCCCCCCGAGTCAAAGGGCAGAGAAGGAAGTGTGGAGGCCCCCAGCACACCCCAGCAGCATCACTGGGAGCTGTGGGACAGCACCGCAGCAGCCAGACTGCAAAAAAAACCCATGGCCAGGAGCTATGCTGTGTGCATGTCTAATGAATTTATGTCTAATAAATACAGCATTTCCACACTCAGCAGGCTGCAGAGATGCTCAGCACCACCAACACCCAGCCAGGGCAGCCTGTGGGATATTGCCCTGTGGGATATTGCCCTGCTGCTGTGCTTTCACAGCTGTCAAGGCTGGAATGGGAGGGCTCAGCATCGCTGCCCAACCTGGCCAGTGCCTTGTTTTTCAGCAGCACAGCCCCTGTCCCCCTGCAAGGCTTGTGTAGAGGCTGGAGCAGGGCCAGGCGATGCGATGCGATGCGATGCGAGGGGCAGACAGGCGGCTCTCCTGCAGCGGGGATTTGCACCCCAGGCACGTCGCAGCCTGCAGGAACTCCCCGCTCTCCCTTCGGGGCACAGCACGAACCACCGGGGCATGAGCTGCTGTGCCCCCCGCACCTGCAGCCAGTCCCCAGCCCACCAGGGCTGCTCCAGGGCCAGTCCGGCTGTGGCAGAGCGCCCGGCCCGCAGTGTGAGCCCTCCCCAGAGGGGAGCAGCCCGGTCCCCGCTGCCCGGGCTGTCGGTGATGTATTACCGGTGCTTTCGGGGTGGGGAGGGGCTGCCGGCGGACTCAGCTCAGCTCCCGCTGCAGCCTGCGAGGAGAGGGAGTGTCAGCACCCGCGCCACGACACCCTCTCCCACCGCGGCACGGGTCAGTGCCCAGGGCTGCCTTCATCCTCCTCCTCCTCCTCGACATCCCCGCGGCGCGGGGCCGGCACCTCACCCCCTCTCGCTCTGATCTCTCATGTGTGAAGAGGGGATGACTGTCCGCTCCACTTCATCAACCCCACTGGGGATGGGAGAGGAGGGGCCTGGAGCCGCCCCAAGCGATGTCCCGGAGTGGAAGGGGAGCACAGGCACCCCCAGCCCAGCACGGGATTTTTTCAGGGGAAAAGCCAGTTCCTCCAGACACACCAGCATTTCCAGTCCTGTTGCTCCATCTCCGGACAGCCAAGACCTACCCTGCTTTAAGGCCCCAGGCAGAATCCCACCAGGATCCTGTCCCAGCTGGAGCCCAGGTTTCACACCTCATCCAAAGCCAACATCCCGGGTTTCACACCTCATGTAAGGGGAATATCCCAGTGTTTGCATGCAGGGGCCGTGCCCCACCGCAGGTTTGTTTTCATGGCCTCCCCTTCCCCCTACTAATAAGTTTTGTCACTATTTTTAGTGCATTTGATTAGGATAATGAGTGGGAGCTGACTGACAGCTCTTTAAGACGTTGAATGGTTTGTAATTTGTACTTGACAAATAGTGGCTGGTAATGATTGCACAGCGGGATGGAGGGGGGAAGCTGCAGCCCCAACTCCAGGCTGCAGCACATACAAATAAAACTGTGCCGTGTACACATGTGGTGTCCAGGTCCCTGCCACCCGGGTACGCCGTGACCCGGGCTCATGCTGCGAGCTCACAACAATTAGACCAAAAACAGCCAAAAAAGCCACGAAGAAAATCCAAATACACCTCAGCGTGGGGTCAGCCATGTGCTGGAGAAGTGCGGTGCCAGGTCTGCTGATGGGGAAGGGCAGATCCCTGGGTGGATGGACGCACTAGCAACTTCACGCTGACAGATTGGACTGTTTGGTGGCTGCTGTGGCAGCAGCCTGGCACTCCCTGCATATCTGGCACAGCCTGGCATTGTCCTGCTTCTCGCTTGGCAGTGGGGCTGCCATCCTCACCAGTGTATGACTGGCACGGCCACAGCCAGCTCAGACCAGCAGCAGTGCCATCACTACCTATTCTGTGTGCTGCCGCATTTGGGGTCCTCCCGGCCCCCATTCCTCCCCAGACAGAGGGGAGGCTGCCAGGGCTGAGCTCAGCCACGCAATTCGCCCGGGGCAGAGGCCGCAGCAAGGAGAGGCCGACCCCGCCCTCCCTTCTCCAAAAGCAATTAAAAATGAAGCACACTCGGCTGCACACCTCAGCTCGGATCAGATCACGGCACGCCAGAGAGCAGCAATGCCCTCCTCCACTGCCGCTGGAAATGCCACCTGCACTGCCCAGCATGCCCGCGCCTCCAACACCCACAACGCCCAAAAAATTACTTGGCAAGCTGGGCGGCAGGAAAAGGCCCCATCCTCTGCCCTACCTCCCTGTGCAGTGATGCTCTCACAAAGGCAGCAGCGAGGGGAAGCGGCAGCTCCCCGGCGAGTCCCGCTTCGGATCGCTCAAGGATACAATGGTGCCACGGGCAGGCTGACAGCGGCCAGGGGAAGCGATCTTATCGTCTTTGCAAAGACACTAACAAAAGACACTGATTGGGAGAAGACAAAACACGGCAGAGGCAGAAACCTTGGGAAATACCGCGACAGGCTGGGGTCCAACAGCAGACAGCGAGAAACATCTCTGGCAAAGCAGCAGTGTCCTTGGAGCTGCTCCAGAGCCAGGGGTGCTGGGGGAGAGGGACGAGGGGCTGGGGGCAGCAGCACCACCCACTGATGGACGGAGCCGAGCTGAGCCGTGTCCGCAGCTCGCAGAGCCCCGGTGAGATTATTAATCACGGCAACTGTCTCACAGCAGACTGAAAAATGAAGCGTGCAGGACGGCGGGCGAGACAAAGCAGCGTGGCGGCACCGGGGACAGGGAGAGGCACGGAGCAGCGGCCCCAAACACACCCAGCCCATAGCAGTGGGGACAGGGAGAGTCACAGAGCAGCGGCCCCAAACACACCCAGCCCCTCCATCCCCTTGGCACACCACTAACCCCCTCCCAGCAGGGCCAGCCAGGGCAGATCCCTGCAGGATCAATGGGAGCTGCCTGCAAGGGATGCCATTAACCCAGAGGTGCCAGGCTGGAGGCAGCCAAAGGGCACTTTGCCATCCCCCATGTCCCCCTGCATGGGTGGCACGGAGTGGCAGCAGCGCTGCCTGCCCCTGCCAGAGAGTGGGGTCAGTGCTGCAGGTCAAGTCCCAGCTTGGTCCTGCTGCCACAACCACACCGAGGTGGTGTATTTTAATAATTTTAAGGTGGCACCCTGTCCCCTTCCCGCTTCTCTCTCTGCTCCCTCCCCACATTTCAGTAGGACACACAGCCCTGGATATGCTCACAGTACAGTTTCCCCCTTTGTCCCAGGGGATGCTCCTGGTTTTGCCCTTTCCCACGGCAAGCATCACAGCTGGGGGCCAGTGAGCAGCAGCACAGCTCCCGGCGCTTTGGGGACAGCCTCGCTGGCCAGCTCAGCCCAGCATCCCCCCAAATGCAGCCTGTCACCATGTCCAGACAGTGACAACTCCTGTCCCCTGTCCCCTGCTCTATGCCATCAGGCTTTGCTCAGTACAAGACAGGGAACACAGGCTGGTCTCTGCCAGGCTGGGACCAGCCTCACTGCAGTGAGTCCCAGGAGCTGTGACAAGGGGGAGCTGCTGCCCTAGCCCCACAAGTGGGGTGTGATGCTGCAGACCCCCTTCCCTTCCCGGCTGATGCAGTGAGGGCATGTCTGGCTTGTGCCTGCAGCCCTTCTCCTCCACAAGGACACTCATTTCTCACCTGCACCGATTCCTAAAACAGGAGGAACAATGCAGGGATGCTCACTCCATCTCTCAGCTCCAGCCTGGGGATGAGAGAAGCCACAGGCAGGTGTCCCCAGTGCCTGTCTGGGATCTTTGCTTCACCCAGTAACAGCATGTCAAAGGTATCTGAGCCAAGGCAGTCCAGCCATCCCCTGGCTCCCCCCAGCTGATGCAGAGCTCTTCCAGATGAAAGAATGGCTGGAGTAGGAAGGGCAGTGCAGCTGCTGTGCAGGAGCCCAGCTACACACTCCCCACAGATATAAGTCCCAGCTCCTCCTCTCTGACCCTGTCAACTCCCGTTAAAATTAAGACCATCTTAATTAAAGCTCCACAGCCCAAGACAGCAGAAGCCAGTTTGTCACAAAAGGGGAAAGGATAATTAGATCAACCATCCAAATTCACTCCCCCTAAGCATGGGGAAGAGTCATGGTCAGAAGAGATGCAAAATGCCTCCAAAAAGACATGTCAAAACAAGGAGCTTAAAAGACCAAAACAAACATTCTGGATGTTCATGTGACCAAGAAACTGGGAAACTCCAAGCATGCACACTGGGAATATGTAGGGAGCTTGAGCCATCACTGGGGTCAGCCCCTGCACAGGCAGATTTTGGCTTGCTGGAGTGATGGGCAGTGGCTCTGACAACATCAGTGGCCACAGAGAGCTGCAGGCTGTGCCTCCCCTACCCCCACTGCACCCCAAAACAGGCAAGGGCAGGGGCATCCTGGCACTGGGCACCCCCAAGCACCATCCTGCATAAGTCTGGCAGGAGAAAGCCACAAGCCTTATCTCCCTGAAACAATGCAAGCAGCTGAACGGAGGAAGCAGAACCTGCTGCAAGTTGTGCTTGCTGGTGCTGAGCTGAGCACTCAGTTTTAAGCCTTTTCTCCACTGAGAGATGTGAAAAGGGAAGGTGGCCATTGCCACACCTTGTCACATCCCTATCACTGCTCTGCAGCAGGGCTGGGGACCGACAGGACCATGTCTTTGGATCCATCAGAATATGGGTGCATCCTTTCTGCACTGTAAGGTGTCCAACAATTAGAGAAGGGAAAACAAAGCTTTCAGCTTTCTCACCCTGAGGGAGGTCCAGCATGGGAACAGGGACCAGAGTGGTGGTGGGATCCCCAGCAGGAGATGCCCAAAGCTGGCTGGGTGCTGTGCAGCCTGACTGTGCTGGTGCTGCCCAGGTCGGAGCAGGGATGCCTTCCAGTACCTCCCAGCCTGACTCAAGCCTGCACTTCCAGCATTCCCATCAGGACACCAGCCAAAGCCAGGAATTGCCCAACCAGCTCCAGCAAATGCTTTCCAAGGCACACAAAGCCTTTGGCCTGCATTAACCTGAGCTGGCTTCTCCCAGGCAGGTGATGAGGGCACCGCTCTCCTCCTGCCACGTCTAGAAGAAAGAAACTGAAAGGAAATGCTTTCAAGGGCAGGAGTGCCCGTGCGGCTGGGAAGAGACAATGCTGAGCAGGGAAACTCTCATGCTGAGCTGGAATGGTACTAGGAGCTGGAGCTCTTGGCCACCACGACTGCCTGGAGCCACAGGACAATGCTTCCCCAAAACAGTCCTGTGGCTCAGCACTCCTCAAAATGTGCCCTTTTAACACTGACCCCTGGGCATGCTGGCACCTCCAAGCTCCCACTGCCTGTCACTTAATCGTCCAGGTTCCCATGGCCCATCACAGCTCTGCTGTTCCCATCCTGCTCCAGGCAAAGAACCAGGACAAGGGACTGGCCCCACTGGAGGGGATGATGGAGACCTGGTGACACAAATCGGCCCTTGGAGGAGGAGGGGTGATTTCTGTTCCCCATTTCTGCAGCGCCTCTCCCAGCACAGGCAGCCTCAGGCTCCAGGAAATGTGGTTTTCTTCTGCTTTCTGGAAGTGAACATCAACCCCAGTGCCCTGGGATGGTTGTGGCAGCACCCAGCTCACTCCCTGCCCTGCCTGGCTCCTGGGGAAGGGGCAGGTGGCAGCAGGAGGCTGAAGTGACTCACAGGTGTCTCAGTGGTGCCACCTGCGTCTGCCGTGGCTCCAGGGCTGACACACCCATTCTGACCCGGGCGAGACGGCAGCGCAGGCAGGCGGCAAATCTCCAGGGCAGAGGGAGGAAGGGGGCAAGGAATGCAGGAGGCAGAAAAGCTCCACAGCTGAGCAAGTTACAACCACCCCTGGCCACACTGGCGTCACTGCTAAAACATTTCCCCTTTGAGAAAAACCAGCCCATCCAGTCCAGCCAGGCAAGGAGCTTCCGAGGCTCCACTGGCCCTTCAGGACCAGAGGCACAGCCCCACCAGCCCTGCTGAGGGGTCCTGTAGGACCCCCGTGGCAGGAAACATCCCCACAGCCTTCCTGACATGGAACAGGAGCAGTAACACTCCTGGGAACAAAGGGAAAATGTGGGGAGGGTATGTGAGTATGTGCACCCTTGACACAAACCCATGGAGCTGCGCATTGCCCCTGTCTGAGCTGGAGCCACAGGGACTTGGCAGGGCACATGCTGGGGTTCACTGCAATGGGAGGGGATGAAGAACAAGCCAAGCAGAGGCCAAGGCTCTTCTGTCACAGTTTTCAAATGCTTCTCACTCAGCAGACCCCTGAACATCTTCAAATAAAGAAGCAGGATCCCCATAAAACAAATTTATGGTGATTATTTTCCTGGGTTACTTTGGGATTTTGGGACATATGCCCAACACAATCGTCATGCTCTGGGAACCATGGGGCCACCAGCCCTAATGTACACATGCTACATGTGGCTGCAGGTCAGGGCTGGATGATCAGGGTCAGCCTCCAGCTTTGCACACTCGACTCCTTTCATCTCTGTGGGCATGGATGGACTGGGAACAGGTCCCATTCCAGTGATCACAGCAGGGGACTCTGGCCCTGGCCTTGGAACACTTAGGACATCACTAGCAACACAGCCCAGAGAGAAGCTGGTCTCCACAGCCACTCCCATCTGCACCACCAAAACAAAGCAGCGCTCAGGATGCGCCAGAGGAAGCAACCAGGGAGGGTCTGGAGGGGTAAACGGAGATCAGCCAGCCCCAAAAACCTTTTCCAAGCCCAAAATGCTGCATTGGATTGCCAGCTGCTCTCGCAGTGAATAGGATGCTCATGCCAGAGAGCATCCAGCTGGGAGGTGCAGCCCCCAACTGTGCTCACTATCAACAACCTGAGCAGATGAAAAACAAAGAAAAATGCTGAGCTGGTGTCTTTTATCCCTGTCACTCCTGGAGCAGAGAGCTGGGCTCTTCACACCTCTGGCACTGCTCACTGCAGTCATGGTGGGGAACAGAGATGGACTCTGGGCCAGGTGGCTGTGACCAGTGACACAAGGACCTTGCACCCGCCCATGGCATCTCTCCAGCCCTCGCTTGTGCTGCTCATCCTACAGGGACAGGATGAAGGGATGCAAGGACAAAGGGATGAAGGGTGTCTATGCTTCCCATCACCTGTGGCTCAGGGTGCATTCAGGGGGCCCTGAGCCCCCTGGACCACAGTCCAGCTTCTCTGGACCACAGCATGGGAGCACGAGAGCTGTACCCATCCCCAAACCATCCAGAGGGCTCAGGTGAGTGTGTACACACACCTGCACCTGTGCACCTCCTTGCCCAGCCCCAGCCACACACACACTGCTCCTGCAGACTGAGCCTTCCCACCCCACACACTTCTGAGCTCAAATGTTCATGGCACTGGAGCATGGAGCTCATCCTGGTCACAGTGACTTTGGCAGCTACATCTGCACCCTTCCGACCCCATGTCACCCTCCCTGCCTGATGCAGCAGAGTGCTCACTGGAAGCTTCCCCTCTGTTCCAAGGATTCCCAATCCCTTTCCCAGCACAGCAGGGCCCCACGAACACTTGCCCAATGGGCAGGGGAAGGAAAGGGCCCTTCTGAGCAGGGAGTGACTCCAATAGCCCTTCTGTGTAGTTTTTTTGCATAAGTCAGCAAGCACATGTTTCAACCCGGGAACATCGGAAGCCCAGGGAGAGCACTGAGAGCACTGCCCGACCCCAGTGCTGCTGGCACAGGCTGCAGCTGCAGCTGAGGATGAGGAAGGTGGTTTGCTTCATGGAGATCAGATTCTATTTGCCCTGCCTGAGGGGAGGATTTACTCGTGGTGTGTGCATGGGGTAGGGCAGTAGAGCTGGGAAACTGAGGCATACACTCTGTGTAAAACCTTATCAACTCCAATGACAGCTTCTCAGGTGCTCCTGGGGAAAACTGAGGAAGGCAGTGGGAAAGCAAGGTGGAGAAATGAAACCCTGACACAGCACTACACCTCCAACTCCAAACTACTGCAAAAGGGTGTCCCAGGTGAGATATTTTTAAGATCAATTTAGCACTGACCTGACCCTCTTGGGCTGCCCCCAAACTGATGTGTGGCATGGGAGGGAGATACATTGCTCAGAATAGGCTGGACTTGTTAACCTCTCCCATGGTGGAGGGGACAATGCAGCAATGGGCTTTTACCCTCATTGCCCAGGTTTTTGGTGGGCAAGGTTGACAAGCACAATCAGGAAGGATGGGAGCAGCTGCACTGGGTAGAAGCTATTTGCATAGCATGCAGTCAGGTTTTCATCCATCCATCCATCCATCCATCCATCCATCCATCCATCCGTCCATCCATCCGTCCATTTATCCTCAGCACAGGGGGCTCTGGGCCAGGCAGAACCTCACAGTCACAGGAGTGAGACCTCAACAGGTCAAGCATGGGCTGGGAAACTCAGGGCCAGCCTCTGAGCCTTGCAGTGCAGGGAAAGAACCACAGCACAGCCCAAGTCACACATGTCCCTGCATCATGTGTTCCTCTTGATGCAGACCCCAAAGCCATCCCAGTGCCCTCCTGGTGTGGTGCCCACAGCTGTGAGGGATTTTTTAAGAAAAAAATTTCTTATATTTTGCCTTAAATGCCCAGGCAGTTCTATTCTCTACATTTCTCCAGACAAGCCCACGAATCCCACATGCCAGCCCATGGATATACTGCATCTCCACTGAGACTATGTGGAGTCAAGGGGCTCAGGCAGATTTTTTTAAGGGTTGAGTTAAAATCAATGGCCAGTCCTGCCCTGCCTATCCTGAGATGCCAGCCCCCAGCCCAGCCCAGCCAGCCCTCAGCCCTCAAAACCCCCTCCCTGCTCCCCAGTGAGAGCAGCCAGCAGATCCATAGCCTGAAGGGAAGTCAGCGCAACACACAGATTTGCAGGTCCTGGTTCCTGGCCCAGGTTCAAACCACATTTGTTCCTGAAATCTGTTTCAGGGCTTTCTTTGCAAAGTGTGCGTGTGCAGAGCCATGTGCACAGCGGCACCGCTTCCCAACACAGCCAGTGCCAAGGTCACTGTGCCAGCCTGGCACCGAGCTGGGGGCCTGGCTGCCCCTCCTGAGCACACTCTGGGTGAGTCTGGAACTAGATGATCAGGGGAACCTGAACTAGAAGAGGTTTAAGGTCCCTTACAACCCAAACCATCCCACGACTCTGATATACTGGACTATCTCCCAGTTTGCTGCCCATTTAAGCGATGAGGAACCAAAGGCTTTAAAAGAGCCCCGTGACACACAGCATGTTTTTGCTGATGGGTGGAAATTTCAGCAAGACACGAGCCCTGGGGAACTGGACTGCACCACCCACAGCTACAGGCGGTTGGGACGAGGAGCTTGGGCTGGAAACAGTGACAGCCCATGCTCCTGTCCCAGGAACAGCAATTCACGGATGGTTATTTCCATCTAGAGGTCTGAGCTGCTCCCTGGGCAGGGGATTCAAGGGCTCCCTCCTGAAGGAAGTGCAGGGATATGCTGCTGTCTGACAAGGCCGTTTCTGATGGGATGCATGCTGGACACATCTCCAGCGGGCTTTGGAGTAAGATGCGGAAGTGAGCTCAGATGGGAAATTGTTCCAAGAGATAAAGAAACAAGTTGGAAACTGAGCTGCAAAATAGACAGCACAGGAAACAATAGCACTTCAGATAGGCTTTCAATTTCCCACAGCCATGCTAGGAGTCCAGTGCTCTGTCCCAGGGATGCTCATGAGTTCCCCCCTGCTCAGACATGCTGGGAGGAGGTGCAGACTGCTTGCTTGCTCCTACCTCTTCTCTTTCAAGATCTTACAGGCATTTGCTGGTTGTTTAAATGAGAGGCTGGGGACCAAGTCCTTCAGGTCTCATTAGATAAGAGTTTAGCTCTGTGATGGTTTCAAAGGCCAGGCAGGATCCCACACCAGAAACAGAGAGAGGCAGATGGGATTTTGGAGGTTTGGGAGCCCGATGGTCCATCCCCTGCTTGCCTCAGTGAGTCCAGTGAAATGATGCTGCTTCTCAAGAGCTGCCCATGCTGCTAAAGGCCATCCCTGTCTCAGGATCACTGATGTCCCCTCCATGCCACCAAGGCAGAAAAGAACCCTCTTGTCTGCAGCAGAGCCTCCAGACTGGTTGGTCACTGCAGCGCTCTCCCTGTCTCATCCCCTGCTCCCCAGCCAGGGGCTGGGATGGCCCTTTCCGCCTCCCTGCAGAACCTCCATGATTTTCCATCACTCTGGCACAAAGTCATTAAAGGGCAGAGCTATCATTAGGGCATCTCCATCACACAGGGAGCACTGCAAGGCCACTAACGATCGAGACAGGGAACACTGGACTTCCCTTCCCTGCTGCTGGCAGCCCATAAATAACCCTGTCTTGGGCTGTTTTGGCAAAGCCAGGAAGTGTTTAGTCCCTGCCCTGCTGCTCCCAGTACAAAGCTTGGAAGTGAGAATTGACCCTCGATCTCCTAAGCAAAGGTGTTCCTTCCTGATATATAAGCATTAACTGGCTAATGATTACAGAGACACAGCTCCCTTGGGAGCCAGCACAAGAGCCTCGGCTCAGACACTGAGTGCCACAGTTTTGCTCTGGCTGGATCTGGAGCCAGACAAAGCTGATGGCTTAGCACAGGTAAGCCAGGATCAAACTCTATGGCAAAGGTGTCAGGAGCAGCACAACAGTGAAAATGACAGAAAGGATATTGCTTTAAAGTGCAAGATTGCTGATGCCTTCCTCCACATCACCTTCCTCACGCTTTCCTGGGCAGCCCTGTGATTCTCTGACCAACACCTGCTGCACGAGGGGCTCACACACGTATTGAGCCCCACTGAGTTATGAGGGGGGGTCTCCAAGCCTGGCAGGGACAAAAGGGTTCCCATCACTAATGGCTGGGTCTTGGGAAGGTTTGTCACAACCCAATTCTTGCACTGGTCATGCTGGCAGTGGGTATCTCCTCAGCTGAGAAGAGAGTAACAAAGACCCCCAGGACCTCCTCCTCTGAGAGCATCAGCTAGGCAGGAGAAAGAAAAATCAAGTCTTTTGTTGCCACCTTCATGCAGTTTCATAGAGCACTGCTGGATATGTGCTGTCCTGTCCCTATCCTTGCTGCACAGGCAGGAGCTCACCTCAGGGAACCCTGTGCTCTGCACCCTCCACTGTCCCCAGCTCCTAATGCCACAGTGTAGTGGAACCTGTCTTGAGGGACCCCCTGGCTGCATGTCACATCACGTCCCTTCCAGTGCATCACTTCTGGGGACCCAGGAGGAAGGGCAATGGCTCACACAGGGCAGCACAACTTATCCCCTGCCACCTACAATATTTACTGCTGCTCAACCTCTCTGGGACCAGGACCAGGACCACAGTCACTTCCTGGCACCAGGTCCAAGCTGAGTCCTGGCACACCACAGCAGCCACTGGGGTGAGGAAGGGCCAGGGAAGATTGCACTGTGCAGGACCAGCAAAACACAGGGAGATGAAGCAGATCCCCACTCAGGCCAGCAGGTCTCACACAAAGATGCACAGCTCCCTGACATGATGCCCAACACCAGAGAGGACCATGCCAGGATCAGTGCCACAAGATGTAAGCACACCTGCCCCCATGCACACTGCCTGTGCAGCAGCCTCATCCCTGCAGGCTGCCTCCTGTGTCCGTCTCCAGTAGCCCCAGGATGCAGCACAGCCTGTCCGGACAGTGAGCAGGATAAAACCTCATCCTGACCCCCAGTGTGGCTCAGGACAAAATCCGCGATGCTCTTCCATGGCATTGGGAGCTGTGACAGCGAGGACACGCCACTGCCACCACTTGCAGCCACACATGGGGGTTGGATCGCTCAGGCTGCAGCGGGGAACTTCACAACTGGATGAAGTCCTAAATCGGAGAAGCCGGGGCTCTGCAGCCCCTCAGCAGCTGAGACAGCCGGGCACAGCGAGGGGCACAGCAAGGGACACAGCGAGGGGCACGACTTGCCAGGTCCATTAGGGCTTGACACTGGCCCCAGGATCACCGGTGAACAAACACGACACGGGAAGCGGATCACGAGACATCAAAGCAGGGGGGCGATGAATATTTCATGTCCTGGCCTACATACAGCCCGGCTGTCCCCGCCCTGCGCTCCCAGGGGTCCCCGACAGCCCCCGAGCACAACAAAGGGGAGTTGCAGGCAGGCGGGGCCGCCCCGCCGGACCCCCTCGTCCCCATCTCTGCCCCGCCAGGCAGTGACACCCCCAGCCGGACCCACGGCTGACCCACCAGACCGTGTGCATCCCGCTGGACCCACAGCCACCCCACCGACACCCGGCGCCAGACCGCCAGAATCCTTGCAGGGACCCGCAGCCAGCTCTCCAGGCTGCCCGTATCCAACGCTGCTGGACCCACAACTACCCCACGGCAGCCTGGGCATCCTCGGCTGGACCCATCGCCTCCTTGCCGAACTGCCAGCATCCCCGATCGAATCCACAACCAGCTGGCAACACCGCGGGCATTTCCCCGCGGCCCGCCGGACTCCTCTGCGGGCATCCCACTGCGGGCATCTCCCCGCCGCCCCACCGGTCCCCACTGCGGGCATCACCCTCCGGACCCCACGGCCGGACTCTGGACACTCCCTGCCGGACCCACAGCCGGACCGTGGGACCCCCCTTCTGCCCCTGCCGCCGCCGCCACTCACCTCCCGCCTGTCCGCGCAGCGGGGCCGCCCCCGCCGCTCGCCTCCAGCGCTCGGCCCCGGCTTTGTCTCCGCGCCGGAGGCGCGGCCGCCGCCCCCCGCCGCCCCCCGCCGCCCCCCGCCGCCCCCCGCCGCTGCTGCCTCCGCGCTCGGTGCTCGCAGCGGGCCGGGCTCACGGGCTCAGCGCTGCGCCGCCGGCAGCAGCATCGCGCAGCGCCGCGGCCCCGGCGCGCTGGTGCCTCGCCCGCCCCCGCTCACCCCTTCTGCGGGGCGGGGGGGGGGGGGGCACCGCGGGGAGGGGAAAATTAAAAAAAAAAAAAAAAAAAAAAAGAGTAATATGGCAGCAAACCGGAAACGGAGGACGGGGGGAAAGGCAGCAGCAGCCCCTCCCCTCCCTCCGTGGCTTTTCTTTTTTTTTTTTTTTTTTTTTTTTTTTTTCTTCCCAGGGAGAAGGCTCCGGGGCAGCCGGGCTCCGCGGGGCGCGCACGGCGGGGAACCGCCTTCCTGCACCGGGAACACTCGTGGGAGCGGCGGCCGAGGGGCTGAGGGTGCTCCCACCCGAGACCAGCGCTGCTCGCCCCGGCGGGCTGCCTCGGTGTGTTACCTGGAAGATGGAGCTGGTCACACAAAAGTGATTTTTCAGGAGGCTGAAAGCCGGCTGGGTTGCCGTTCGCTTTATTCAATAGCTCTAACACGCGGCGAATTGCAGGGAAAATGCTGTTTTGTCAGGTTCTGTTCCTCCCCATCCTCAGGAGGGACACCTCGCCTTTCCGCGTTCTCCCTTCTCTGAAGTCAGGAGGAGACAAAACTTCAGGTGGAAAAGCAGGCAAAGATAAACCACGTCCTGGGCCTCCCTGGGAACTTGAGGAACTTTTGTGGGGCCCTTTGGAGGCAGCGCAGCCACCCAGCGGTGTCCGTGCTCCGCTAGGGCATCCCTCCCGTTCAGGGGTTAACACCCCTCACCCCCGATCGCCCCTAAAGCCGGTGCCGGGCTCTAAAAGCAGGAAGTGGAGCTGCGGTGTTCCTGGAGACCCAGTCCCCAGCTGGCAGCATCACCCCCTCAGGTGTGTGTGTCCCTGAGCACCACTCAGACAAGGTGGGCACACGGGAAAAGTTCCACCCTTCCGTTTCAGCAGCAGCAGCAGGAGTGGGAATGCCCAGCTTTGCCCTGGCCCCGAGCAGTGCCGGGGTGCACACATGGGCTCGGGGCTCGGCCGGGTGCCCCAATCCTGCACCCAGCCCGTCGGGGCTTGCCCGACCAGTTCAGCGGCGCTGGCAGCGTTCCCACCTCCCCCACTGGCGATCCATTCAAGTGCTCCCTGTCACGTTATCCTCCAGGAAGAAAGGGGGTGAAGCAGTCCACTCCTTAAACCCCCATCTAGGTTTTTTATCCGTCACGCTCGGCTGCTGGCCAGCTCCAGTGACCCTTGTATTTCCGCAGCCAGTGCCATCCTTGCCCACTCCTCCGACCAGCCCTGCGGCCACTCCGCGGGGGTTTTCCGAAAACCCTCCTTACTCTGAGCAACATCTGACACTTCAGAAACAATTCGGGAAGTTAACAAGTTTTAAAGAACTATGTGGTGGAGTTTTTCTTTCTGTTTCCCACTCTCTCCCTCCGCCTTTTGAGTTATTAAAAAAATATTTCCCATGACACTGGCGAAGGCCAGCGAATCCATGAGTCACCAGGAACAAGGAGTCATGCACGCGCCGCTCCATCAGCCGTGGCCAGCGCATTGTGAGGGGCCCTTATCTGGGAGGAGCTCAGCTGATAAGGTCCCTCCAGCCGGGCAGGAGCCGCTTTCCCTCTCGGTTCCCTCCCGGGGCTGGGCGAGGCCGGCCGGGCTCCCCGGACACCCGTGGCGTGTGTGGTCTGGAGGGGCCAGAGCATCCTGGTTTGTTCCGAGCTTTGGGGAGTGTTAATTCTTAGCCCACCCTCTCTGCTGTTCGGCTGGTGTGGGGATGTGGAGGGGAGGATTCTTCATCCGATGTGGGATGAAAAATCCCGTTGGTGTGGGGCAGTCCCGGATGTTGCTCTGCTCACCCCTATGCATGTAATGTATGGGAAAGAGGGGTCTCACAATGCCTGGGGAACCCCTCACCTTCTCCCTGCTGTGCTGCACAGGGACACAGGGACACAGGGACATAGGGACACAGGGCCACAGGGCCACAGGGACATAGGGACACGTGGACACAGGGACACAGGGATATAGGGACACAGGGACACAGGGACATAGGGACACATGGACACAGGGACACAGGGACACAGGGACACAGGGACACATGGACACATGGACACAGGGACACAAGAACTCATGGACACAGGGACACTCCGCTGCCCCTCCATCCTTGGAGCACCCACTCTGCAGACCTGGAGTGCTGCTGGAGGGGAGAACACCCTGGGGGAGTGGGGACCTGGCTCCAGCCCCGGGTGAGCTGGTGAGGATGACTCAGCCTCTACTGGATCCAGACCCAAATCTAAGATGCAATTATGACTTATAAATATTTGTGTTTTGTTTTTCTCTTCTGCAATCAGCTTCTTTTCTCCGGGCTGTCCTCCCAGTCGGAGTTCCCATCTCTGGCAGTGCCGGCCCATGGCTGGAAGGCAAACACCCACGGCACTGTGCCTTTCAACAGACCAAGTCCACAACACAACCACTTCTTCTTCTTCTAAGGTATTGCTAATGTGCAAATCTAAAATTACAAGCAGACACTCTCTAAACCCAGACTCTTATCTTTTGGGCTCAGATGCTGGAATGTGCCCTCACAAGGCTGACATTAAACATGCAGTGCTGGTGATACTGTGATTTAAGACCATTTAAGCAACCCAGCACACCTCAGGACACTCCTGGCTCAGACATGAGGTCCAGAGCCTGACAGCCCCTGGCCACCCACTTTACTTTGCCTCCTGCCTCACTCAAAATGTTTATCCATAAGCAGTCTAATGCAAATTGCTACTTTTTTCACCCAACCAGGGATTTCAGTCTCTTGTCCGAAACTTATTTTCTTGGTATCATTCTTCACTTTTAAATAGCACTGATAAAACCCACTCCAGAGAGAGGAAGAGGGTTACAGAAACTGAAATCAGGTACTTTCAATTTGAACAAAAGTAGCACTGAGTATTTCCAGTGGCTTGGTTATTACAGGATGTCTTGAAATGATACTTTAAAAAGAAATGAAGACATGCTCAGGTATTTCTGTGTTTTCTTGCTGACCTTTATGCGAGTTTCATCAGGAACAAGAAGAATGAGAGTTACTGTGGGCAGATGCTGTCATGCTCATGAGTAAGTAAGTACGTGGCTCCTTCCCTCCAGGTGTGCAGATCAAACTGCTCCACAGGGCTCCTGAAATCCTCCTGTGAAGTAAGAGAGTGCTTGTTGGGTCCAGGATTTCATCTGAGCCCTGACCTCCCCAAAGTAACTGTGGATTTACAACAAAACATCTATTCCTCTCCAGCCAGCTTTATTTTTAAGCATCCCCTTGGCACGCGTGAATAAGTTTTGTCTATTGGATTCTATTCCTGAGGCTGCACTTTGTTCACTGAAAATTACAAATACAGTTGCAGGAATTATTACTATTAATAATATAATGATTGTGTTTGAGATTCTGGACCAAGAGAGAGGCAGCCACAGCTCTTGCCTTGAGATTTTACAATCATTGAGCTTTACAGCCCTGCAAATGGTGAGTGAGAGATGGGAAATGATCAGCACCATCAGCCCCATTAGGAAAGCTGCAGCTACAAGCTCAGGAGCTGATTTACTATGGGGGATTGACCAGAATAACCCTGCAGCACGAGCCATTTGGCAATATTTCATGCTAGAAATGCTCATTCTGGCCGTTTCTCTCCCACACTGAGCATCAGGGCTGCAGGAACCAAGCAGTGATCACCAGCATCCTGCAGGTTATAGGATAAAAAGGGGCAGCTGAGAAGAAATTACCAGGAGGGCTCAGGACCTGCTGTGTCCCTCAGTGTGGTGACAATCTGCTGTGCAAAAGGGGCCCTTAGCCCCAGCCAGGAAGTGTCATTGCAAAATTCCCTGGGGGAAAGGGCTGTGGGGAAACCACTGACTCTGTGACATGCAAATATTTAATAAGGAGGCACTGAGTTCAACAGCTGTGGGCTGAAATTATCTGCATGGTCAATAAAGGCACAGCATTTCCTGTCAGGTTTCTGACTGATAAAATATGCTTTGATACAATCTGAATGAAATATCTTGGAATAGCTCATTTGGGCAAAAATCTGACACATTTTGCTTCTTGCCTCAGCTCAGCATGAAAGTCACACGCAAGATGTTGGCATCTCCCAGCAAGAAAATTCTGCTTTTTGGTCAGTCTTAGTATCCATAGAAAAGAGCAATTCAGGAAAACTCAAGGAAGTTTGTCCAGATGAGATTCTTGATTTGGTAGCAGAGCAGCAGAGGGTGGCTGGCTGGTGCAGAGCTCTGGTAGCCACATGCAGGGGAGCCTGCCCCAGGGCTGGGACGTTCCCTCCCTGCAGCACCCAGCTGCTCCTGGCCTGCCTGCAGCCTGAGCAGACACAAGGGTGGTTCCCCTTAATCATCCAGTCCTGGTCCTTCGAGCGAGGGATGGGCAAAGGAGGCCAAAGTCTGAATCTCAAAAACTTACACCGTATGATGTTTGGGTTTGAGCTCTGTTTAAAACGAGTTCAGTGAGAGGCGAGGTAGGGATGAGAACTGCTTGCAGCTTTTCTCACAGTCTGCTCCTCCTGCCCAGGCCTGACACTGGGGGATATCTACTTCACCAAAGGAGCCACCACAGCATCACAAGCAGCTGCTCTGTGGGAAGCAGAGCCATGAGGACCCTGTCCTGCACACACCCCAGCAGCTGCAGCTGGTGCTTTGGCTCACCCAGCCTTGGACAAAGCTCCTCGGGGATGATCACAGAGGGATGTGATCCCACAAGCTCCACTCCAGCAGCACAGCTCCAGCATGGATTCTGCCTGTGCAGCCAGAGCTGAGGCACAAATAACAGCAGGAAATGTCTGGAGCTGATTTCTGGAGCTGCAGGAGTGGCTTTGCCTGCGAGAACTTAACGGTGTCTGTTGTACTCTGGACTTTGGCTCATGGCAAGGTGAATTTATAAGCTTGGGATGGCTTTTGCAGAAGCAGCAGCCAAAGGGAAGGCAGCAGGAACAAACCTTGGAGCCAGGGACACCTGGGTAAGAGATGAGATGTCTCAGGCCATTGCTGGTGCCTTCATGGCCCCCATCCATGCACTGGGACTGGCTGAACTCGATCCAGGGATGACAGCTCAGAGGCTGGGACAGCCTCTGGCAAGAAACATGGAGATGTCCTGAGTGCAGGTTTCACACAAAAGGAATGCTGTGCAAATAGGACTTCCAGTAGAGCATGGTGCTAAAGACACAGCTCCTTGCCTGGAACTGGAGCGAGAGAGAAGTGAGAGCCCTTCAACCCTGCCACCCACAGCTCCCCTATTTGAGAGCTGATCTCCTCTCACACAATGAGAAACAAGCCACGGATTTTTTTAAAAAGCAGAGCAGATGTAACCCAAAGCAGGTTTACCTTGCACCCACCAGCCAGAAAGGCTGGACTGAAACCATGGAGGAGACCATCACCCTCAGTGCTCCAACCTCCTGCTCTGCATCTCTCAGTCCTCATCTGGACTGTTGTTTCCCAGGGATGGCAAGCACAGTGCAAGGAGCATCAAAGCTGCATCGGGGCTTCCAGGCAGTTAATGAACTCAGGGAAGCTGTGAGGAGGGAAGTGGCCACTGCCAGAGGTTTGGGATTGCACAAATCCTGTGTGTACTGGTGAGGAGCAGGATGTGAGCAGGGGGTGTGGAGCACACACAGCACCACAGCACTCACTTATCACGAGCTCAAAAGTGTGGTGTGTGATGGGTTTGGATCCTTGTGGCTCTGAGGGCTGATGTGCTTGGCACAGCTCTCCAGGTGCACCCAGGCAGGGAAAATCCCTTCCCTGGCTGTTACATCTGCTGGCTGAAAAATCATCCCCAAAAATCACAAAGGGACACCTTTCTCTATCCTGAGTGCTCCTACACCTGTTCCTTCTTTGTATCAGTCCTTGATAACAACAGGTAATGTCCACTGTCACTGGCAGGTAAAATGTTTGTGCAAGGACAGAACAACTGCAGTGGACGTGAGTCTATAGGCTGGAAGCAACAAGAGGGGTCATGGGAGTGATTTATGGTGACAGAAAAGCCACAAATTGGGAAGAAGCATAAAGAAATGGGAAAATCAGCTGAATTCCAAGGGAGAGGCAGGAAGCCGATTTCATTGCCCTGCAATTACTAGTCCTAGCAACAGACATTTGGAGCAGCTGCTGCACAGTGGCCTGGGTACCAAAAGTCAGAAAACACCCCCACAAACCACTGCTCAAAACTGCCAAAGAAGAGCTGGACCTTGGACCTGCAGTGACTGTCAACTGGTGGAGGAATGCAAACACTGATTGCAGCCCACGTGTGTGGCCAGGGAGAAAGGGAATGCTTCCCAAACAAACCACCCCTCATGGCTGCATGAGGAAGAGGAGGGTCTGATCCCTTCCCAGTGCTAAGGCCAGCAATCAAGCTGATCATCAAACACACAGCAGTGCTCTGTACTCCAGCACTCTCCATTCATCATTCCATTCTCTCACTGCAGTCAGCCTCTGATGCCTCATGAGATTAATAAACAAACAACTAAATCAATACAGTCATCTCAATCTCTGCAGGCCACAGGCTGTGAATAACACAACTTCTGCCTGAAAGAAGTATCACTGTGGAAGAGATGCTCCCAGGAGAGAAGCCCAGCACCCCAGCTCCTAGCTGTCCAAAAATTAACACACACACAGGGGAATGGTTGAGCAGTGCCCTGGCAAACTCAAAGATACTGAGCAGGTCCTCCCTTCCTACAGCTTCCTCATCATCCCCTCAAGCACTGCCAGATAGTCTTACCCTCCCTAAACCCAGGCACTGAAGGAGTATTTTCATTCTTCATGACAGGTTGGGAAATAATCTGAGTTTATTGACTCGACAAAGGGGCTGCTCTGCAAACATCAGCCCTGATGGGCCTTGGGCTCTCCAGTCCTGTGGGCAGGAAACCTCAGCAGAATCTCTCTGAAGCAGAGAGAGGAGTGTGTATGAGAATGAAAGTAAATTAGGTCTGAACAAGATTAACAGGGATTTAATTGAACTATGTGAACTGGAACTCCAGTCACGAGCTACTTATTAGCCCGTCTCAAGGGATTGTGCTGCTGGCACTGGGGGAGCACAAGGATGCATTGTGAGCATGGGACAGCTCCAGGGGACAGCATGGCCACAGCTCTGGAGAGGAGCCTGGCCAGAGAGGCAGAGCTGCTTGGATGTGACCAAAAACATGGGAAAGAACTCCCAACTCTGTTTCTTCAGAGCTGAGGCATGTCCTGCTGAGGGACAGGAACTCTGTGACACACACTAGCAGAGAAAATCCAGCCCTCTGCCAGTTCCTGGTTCTGGCTGGCAGAGCAAGGTGTGGCTGCAGAGGTGCTGTCCACTGGCAGGTACCTGGAGACAGACCTTTGAAAACCTCCCCTTCAATAAAATTGACTTAATGAGGTCTTCAGCTCCCTTTTGGATGTTCATTACAAAACAGCCTGGAGAAAAGTGCTTGGGAATTAAAGGAGTTGCCACACTAGTCCTTCTCTGTTTTGGTTTTCTGATGAGAGAACCAGCAGACACTTGCCAGAGCTTGGTCTCACTGTAGCCAAGAAAGCCACTACCAGATTGATCTCACTGTGGCCAAGAAGAGCCGCCAGACAGCCCCATGCTCCAGCCATGCAAACCTGGGCTCCTGAAAATCCCTTTTACCAGCCTACTGAATCCCCATCTAATCCCATGCTTGCTTTATTAACAAATGATGCCTTTATTAGGTTTACCTTCATGGGGGCTCTTAGAGCCAAAAACCTCTCATGGGGGGCAAATTGATTTAGTCACTGGATGGTTTTCCCCTTCTTTCCAAGAGGGTGAAGCACTGTTGGGAGATAATTTGCTATTTCCAAGTCAAACACAGATACAGATGCACACATGCCTGACAGTATTAGCTAACCAATTTTTCACAGATTAAAGGATCTGAAAGGATTTCCCTTAATGGATGATTTTAATGAATAGGTTATTTATGTCCCTGTGTTCCTACAGTCTGGGAGCTCTGGGAACAGGCAGCACAACTTGACACACAGATGTCTTTTAAACAAAGATTCTGATGGCATTTATTACACATTTCAAGATAAACTAAAATACATGGGTTATTGGTAATCTCTATATACCCTAAGTTCAACAAACAAGAGCATTCAAATACAAAGCTGTCAGGAACAGACTGGGGAATTTATCTTCATCCCTTTTCCCGCCAACAAAACCAAACCCCAACATCCATGATTTCCACTGAGCAATGAGTGAGCCAGCCTGCAAATAGCTGGATGTGGACATTGATGTAGTAGCTGCTATTTCAGGTAACAGCCACACACTGCTAACTGGTTCTGAGCTGCAGAAGTGACTCTGTAGTTTGGATAACGTGTGTCTTGTGATTTTGTTAAAGCATTAACCCCCTGCTTTAGGTAACCTGCAGAAAGCTGGAAAACCATTCTCATGTATTAAAATGGAAAGAGTGATCTGTAGTACCTACCCAGGGCTTTTCTTTGCCCTGCAGATCAGAGACAGAGCATAGGTCCATCATGGAAACTGATGGCACAATACTGTTCTTTGTTATTTATGTGGGAACTTTTTGTAATATTTCTTTGTACTGAGAACTTAAAGCAACTTTAGCGTGCTTGTGTCTCCTATGCTTTGTTCTGTCCTCCTGGTACTGCCTTCATGTAGCTCAAAAAAAAAAAATTTAAAAAGAAGAATTTAAAGCAGAACTCCAAGCTGGATTTTAAGTGCAACTTGGTGCCAGCATTCTGGCTAAGGGCATCAGAGAGCCCGGAGCAGGGAAATCAGTCACACTGGTACTGGGATCCATCTGTCACCCCACCAAAAACAAGAGTGAGCAGAGGACGTGGCAGTTCTCAGCACTGATGGTTTCTGTAAAGTGTTGCTCACCTGCTGCTAAAGAACACACACCTGGGCTCACCAGGCTTTTGTGACTTGAGGATGGGAGTCTGTGTATGCAAAGAGGATCACAGACTTGCAACCCTGCCAGGGAGAACCCTTCCTTCAAAGCTGCTCTGAACCCTGGGTGCGCCTCAGAGAGCAGGTTCTCCTCCCATTGACTCACCCCTGATCAAACAAACCAAGACGTGAGCTGGCAGCAGGAAGCTCAAGCTGCTCCAGAGACTCTGTGGCTACGTCACCACCTATCTCCTTCCAGTCCTGTCTAGCCACATTTAAATCCAGTCCTGGATTGTCCCTGGGCCTGGAGAGCCAGAGCCTGAAGGAACACAGTGTCTGCGTCTCCTGCCATACAGCCGTGGTTCACAGCCACCCCTTGCATCTTAACATACCACATCTCCTCAGGCTGAGAACATATTCACCCTCAGGAGTAAATCAGCCAGAGGAGATGGAGCAGACTGTGGCAGGGAAGGCTGGGAGGGAATTTGCAAGTGCAATGATCCCCAGCTGTGCTGAAAGAGGGCCCATGGTCAGGGATCAGCCAGCTGGCAGCAGGGTTTATCCATGGCTGATACACCCCCAGAGCATCAGCCCACCTCCCACCTCAGCAGCTCTTCTCCAGCACACAGTGCCTGGTCTTCCCAAGTTCCCAAAAACAAGTCCATTAGCACAGGCATTAAATTCTGCACCTTCCAGAGTCAAATTATTTCCTGATTCTTATAGTCATCACAATCCCCACCACAGCCTCAGTTCCCTGAAATGTAGCTGCTTTCAAAGGTGGGAACAGAAAGGAAGAGTGCATGGGTGGGGAACAAGAGGCAGCGACGCTGGGGAAATGAAAGCTTTCATCTCCAGCAGTCTGGAATCTGGTGAGTTGTTACCTAAAGAATTAAAGAATATGACAAAGGCATTATGATTAAGCCATAAAATGCAGCCATGTATTTCAGACTAGATGACAACAGAGATGAATACAAAGCTCTGTAGTGTGGGATTCTTGATCCATTTGATCCCTCTGCCTTCAAAAAACACAACACAAACTGGTATCCAAAGCAGCAAACCCATGCTCCACTTTCCACAGGGACTTTACTACAAATCCCAGTTAGCATGGAGGAGCCAGGCCAAGAGCCCTCTCTACCCACCAGAACTGGAAGAAGTCACTTTAATGGTGACTGACACATTAATCAAGTCAAATGAAGTCCTGGTATGTGAAGTTCTCCTTGCTTGTAAGAAATCTATGGCAGAAGCCCAACCCTTCCACTCTTCTAAGTTTCTTCTCCCTTGCCCCTGAAATGTAAAAGATGGCAATGCCAGAAAACCATTAATAGAGTTAGTTGCCTTTGATGTTGTCTCTGAGGAAGCACGATTATAGGTGGTTATTTGGTCTTTGGAGGCTCATCAGTCACACCTCTATCGTTTCTTTTTGGTTTCCTTCTTAGGTTTCTTGCTTATCTGTGGAGCAGCTGCCTTTGGCTTCTTCACCGTCTCTGAATTCTTAGGCTCAAAACTGTCCGAGTCCTACAAGAATCAATTAAGAAACAGTCAGTAACTATTTTTTACCATTTGCTAACAGGTTGCTTTGGGGATTTGAGTATAAGCCAGAGGAAACAAGTGCTGGGCATCTCTGTTGGAACACACTGGTGTCAAACTGAGGCCACATTTAATGAGACTCGAGCAGCATCATCTCTTTTCCTTCTGCATGTGCCTTTTGATGAGTGTGAGTTTCTGCACAGAAACAGCTTGTTACCAGAGATGCCATTAAAAGCTGAAGTATCTAAAACAGGCTTTGAAGAAGAAAAACTTTGAAGGCAAGAAGAAAATCAACACTAAATGAAAACTATTTGAATTAGGAAAAGATAACATATAATCACCAGGGTGCATGGAAACAATCAGCAGGCATTTCTGCCAAACATTAATCACTATCATGTGCAAGACAAAAAAATATTCCCCAAAGTAGCAGTAAGAATATAAAGCTCAGAGCCTCTAAACAAAGCCCAAAATCCAAGGAGGGAATTGAAGGCAAAGCTTTCTCCACCTGGACTAACAAAATACTGAGATATGATGCTTGCTTCCTTCAGAGAAGATGAGAGGTAATATTGCAGCCATGGGAAATAAAATCTAGTTATCTTGTGAAAACATAAGGGAACAGCGCCAGTCTCCTCTGAGAAAGCACACACATGCAGATTGCCTCCTTTCATTAAATGCATTTGAGGATAAATATTGCTTTAGCATCTTGGGTTCTCTCAGCCTGAGTGTGCCAACTGGAAAAGGACACACAAAAAATGGCTGAGCAAGATGTGCAAGTTCCAAGCTTCCAAGGCAAAAGTTCAGCTAATGGAGGGGGAGGCAGCATCTGACAGTGTCCTTTTAATCAAAGAGCTTGCTTCCAACATCTCTCAACTTACTGGGTTATTTCATCTCACATCTGTGTGGCTTTCCAAGGAAGGAGACTTGGCTGGCTTTCCAAAGGCTGTGATCAGTGCACAGGGAGCTGGCAGGCTCCAGGGAGATGATTATTACTCAGGGATGCAGAATGCTGCTGCCATAACATGAACACTGCTGCCTTCTAATGTCCAAACTAAGGCACACTTCAAAGTTTGGGGCTCCAAGACAACAAAGTTCCCCAATATCCTACCCAGACTTAAGCATCATTCTCAAGATCTGGAGGAGTAATCTATGATGTTTATGGTCTTGTAAACAAGTCATAAGGACAGCACATCAGGAGGACAGTTTATATACAGAAAATAAAAAATAGAGTATGCAAACATCAAGGCATACTACAAATGCAAGCAGTAAAAGGTCCTTGATCCTTATTGTTTTAACTGGGGTCTGGTCTCCAGTTTCCCACTCCAGACCAAAGCTCTCACTCTTTTTCAACTTTCAAGAATGGGGTTACTCATTATTTCTCCAAAATTTACTGGGGAAATGATGGACTCTGACAAATGGGCGCTGGTGGCTGCAGAGTAACAGTGCAAAGGTTGGAGTCAATGATCTTACAGGTCTTTTCCAACCTGAATGATTCTAGGACTTGCAATGTCACTGCTGGTATCCAGCAACTGCCTGCTCATCTCCCTGCTGAGAGGTGCAGCTCCTGTGGCAGGACAAGCAGGAGGGAGCATGCCCCATGGCAGGACAGCATCACATCACATCAGCAGTTAAAGGTGGAAAAATTGGGTAATGAACTTTATCTTTCACTCTGTACCTCATCCTGAGGCATTCCCTTTCTCCAATAGGTGGAAAATTTCCATGCTTCCTCTGTACAGGAGGGAGCAAACAAGGAAATACTCTGAAAACAAAACTCCCTATGCTGAGTTGTTACTGACAATATACCATATGCTTTCAGACAACATCTGTATCAAAGCACCAAACTTGCAGCCTGATCACCTTGCAGCAGTGAAGTATCTGTCCCCAGCACCAAAGACATTTTTCTCTTTCATGAAAACAGCCAGGCAGGTGCAGAACATCCCTCAGTCTAGAGGAACAGCTTACCTCAACCTTTCCCTTTCACCTTCTCCTGTGCCAGCTGCATCAAAGCACCCTTGGGCACTGGATGGGATGTCAGTCCTAAAAATTGCTTTTCTCACCTTTAGGATATACTAGGAGTTTCACCTGCATCTTGCTTCCAAAAATCACACACAAACTCAAGCCCAGAGTAATTTCCTGAAAGGCAGGTCCTGCAAAGGGGATGACCTGCCTGAATTAATGAAGCAAATCAGCAGCAGGATGACAATATGGGTTGGGACAAAGCCTTCTTTGCAGCCAGTGCTTCAGGTTGCTTTTTTCACTGATATTAAGAGAGATCCTGGCTCAGATATTTATTCCTGATTTTCCTATCTGGTGGTAAATCACAAGACAGAAGCTGGAGGTGGGAAAGCCAGAGGGAAGGGAGGAGAAGGAACAATGAAACTATCATCAATCCCAGGGACAGCTGTATCTCCATTAGCCATTCAACATTCCCTCCCATCCTGTTTTCTGTGACTCTGCCCATTTATATCAATATTAAAGAGCACTACTTACTGTCTTGTGGGTCTTGGACACAGGCAGGATTATGGCAAGCACACAGATCAGCTGGAAAATGGCTCCAAAGAAGAGTCCATATCGCAGCACATTCTCCAGGAATGTGGGCTCAGGGATTTCAGGTGGGGAGAAATCCAACTCTGCAGCCATTGCCAGTGCACTCTTCTCCTCTGCTGCTCTCAAGAAGACTGGTCACTGAAAGAGGGAAAATACAGAGCAATTTTTTGCATCATTCTTTCTGGCATTTGCTTTCTGTTATATAAAAATGACAGACTCTCAAGATACTCTTGATCTACTGGAGCAGTAACAAAAAGGAAAATGAAAGCTCAGTTTAATTTGTGTGTTTGTCTTTTGTCACCTGCCTACAAAAATAGGCCTCAACTCTTGGCCATTTGTGGGTGAGAAGCAGACAAACTATGAACCATGCTCATGAAACAATAAGGGAAAAGCTTAATAAGCAAGAATACATTTCTTCCTGAAGTTGATCACATGCAAGATGATTACTATTTATTTTTACTTATACTGTTTATGTGGTCACAGCCTTGTTTTAGATGCTGTACAAACCCAACTACTAAACCACACAGAGGAAGAGCTTTTGAAGGCAAAGAACAAGTTATGGGGACAAATTTAAGTGTGGTTTTAGTGACTGGTTACACTAAGCCTCATAGAACTTAAAACAGTCACACAGGTAGTTTGTGGCAGAGTTAAATATTGACCTCCTGGGTCCCAAGCTTCTCAGCCATGAGACCATCCTTCCTTCCTCCCTTTATCTTTTGCTAATGTAATTGTCAATTTGTTCTATGAATGAGTAATGGCTTTTTATAACAAGGGAGAACTCTCCTGCCAGAACTGCCTCAGTATGCCTCAGGAAGTCCCCAAAGGGAAATCAAATTAGTCTGAGATGCCATCACACTCAGCTGTGATTACTGCCCCACTCAGTTTTCCTGACCTGGATGATCCCAGTGTGCATTCCCTGGATCAGCACTGCTCACCGATAGTTACAATTCTTTGTACCACTAAAGCTTGGGTGTCAATGAGTTTGTACACTGAGTTTGCCTCCTAGAAATTATCTCCAAAGCAAGCTCTACATTTCTCAGGCTGGGAGGAGATGGTTATAATCTGCAGATTGTGACCCAGCCCAGAAGGATGGTAACTGTGGTGTGTAATTCCAGCAAAGTTAGAGTTGATAAATTTGAGAATCAACTCAATGCCACTGCACAAGAGGCAAGTATGACTTGGTGACATACTAGAAGGAGAGGTATATAAATTACAAAAAATAATTATTTAATTTTAATTCAGCTGAAGTACAGAATGTTATTCTGAATTTTAAGACAGGAAAACATTTCCAACTGCAAAGATTACCAGTCATTAGAATAGAGAGACTGTGGATTCCCTGCTACTGGTGATTCAAAAGAGCAGATCAGATGAGCACTGGCCTGGGATGGGGTGTGGGTATATATAATTCTGCCTTTGAACCAGGAGATAAGAATAGGTGACCTCCTGAGGTCCTGTCCAGCTCTGTACTTCCGTGAAAGAAAATGTTTCAAATTCTGATTCAAACTCAGCCAGCAAGGGCTATGTGGGATGTGTACATGAAGTCAGGACTCACACTGACCCCCCAGGCTCAGCCAGTCCCAAAGGCTGCTCAATGCTGTGAACAAAGCCTGAATGCATGTGGCTCAAATTGCTTTTGCCTTTTAAATCACCCCCTCTCCCAGCCCTCTAAAAACAGAATCACCTCTGAGTTGCATTTATCTCATCTGGATATCTTTTGAAAACACTACTGTTGCCTGCCCCTGTCCTCAAACACAGCAGGAAGGGATGTTCCTTCATTCCTCACCTGGAGTTTTCTCAGGACAAACTCCTACTGATAATCCCAATTCACACACCTGAAACACAACAGAGAGATGAAAAGAAAAGGAAACAGATACAATGAAAACAAAAAATCTCTGTCCTCATCTACAACTCTCTCCTCCTTTCCCCTTTTCTAGCTCATCTCCTCTGAGGACATTAGTACTTCTCTAACAAATCCAGGTGACATGACCAGCACCAAGAGCTCTCCTGCAGCCTGGCAGCAGCTCCACCACCATGTGAAGCAGTATCCCATGAAATAAGCTCAGAGAAGAGCTCCAAATAATTACAGCAGTGTCCTTGCTTGCTCAGTTAACCCACACTCGGACCATTGGTTTTCCTGCCATCAGTGGAGCCAAACTCTGAGCAAAACTCCTCAGTTTTAAAAACTCCAGCAGTTCACACAATGCCCACAGCCTCTGCTTTGCACCTAAGCCAACAGCTCCCTGGATGATGGAGCTTTCCTCCCTGCTCCCAAGAAGCTCCATTTCACCACTTATTCCTTTTATTAAGAGATAACATCTCTTCTTCTTCATGGGTTGTCCATTGCCTTTCTCCTCAGACCACATTACCATGGCCACACTTAAAGCAATTCTTCTCAAATTGCATTTGAAGATCAATACTCCTATGTCACATCCTGAGAGGAAGCTGCCCTTGATCCCTCCAGCTTATCCATGAGGTCTGATACCAATGAATGAGGTAAATAATAATAAATCAACATATTTCCAGGATAAGGGCCATGCATCAGCCAGGAGAGACTCAAACCTTTCTTTCTGCTGCACTGTTGTTTCCCAGCTGACATCTTCAACACTTGACACTATATAAATAATTAGCATAGGACAAAGCCATGGGAACGGCTCAAGTAATATATATTAGCTTCTCCTTAGAATAAAGCACAATGAAAGATTCGGTCCAAGGACCAGGTAAAAAAAGCTCAAGCTGGAATTTTTAAATGGTTTAACAGCTGTAGGATGGAGTTCGGGCAATTTCTACAGGCATTCCTACCGGCAGCGCTGAATGCACCGAGCGGCCGAGGAGCCCAGCGGTGGCACCGGGCAGCCGTGCCCGGGCTGTGGGAGCAGCTGTGCAGCTCCAGGGCGGGGACACCGGCGTCCTCCTCCCTCCATCCCTTCATCCCTTCATCCATCCATCCATCCCTCCCGGGCACGAACCCAGCGCGGCCCGCTCACCGCCCGCTCCGCTCCGCTCCGCTCCCGGCCCGCGCCGCCCCGGAACCGCTTCCCGCCCGCTGCGAGTGCTTCCGGCCCAGCCCGAGCACCGCCGCTCCCGCTGCGGTCCCTGGGAACCGCCCCGGCAACCATCCCGGCAACCATCCCGGCAACCACCCTGGCAACCGGCCTAGCAACCGGCCTAGCAACCATCCCGGCAACCATCCCGGCAACCATCCCGGCAACCACCCTGGCAACCGGCCTAGCAACCATCCCGGCAACCATCCCGGCAACCACCCTGGCAACCGGCCTAGCAACCGGCCTAGCAACCATCCCGGCAACCATCCCGGCAACCACCCTGGCAACCGGCCTAGCAACCGGCCTAGCAACCATCCCGGCAACCATCCCGGCAACCACCCTGGCAACCGGCCTAGCAACCGGCCTAGCAACCATCCCGGCAACCATCCCGGCAACCACCCTGGCAACCGCCCCTAGCAACCATCCCAGCAAGCACCCTAGCAACCATCCTGGCAACTGCCCCTAGCAACCGCCCCTAGCAACCATCCCAGCAACCGCCCTAGCAACCATCCTGGCAACTGCCCCCAGCAACCATCCTGGCAAACACTCTAGCAACATCCTGGCAACTGCCCCTAGCAACCGCCCCTAGCAACCATCCCAGAAACCGCTCCTAGCAACCATCCCAGCAACCGCCGATAGCAACCGCCCCTAGCAACCATCCCGGCAACCGCTCCTAACAACCATCCCGGCAACCGCCCCTGGCAACCATCCCAGCAACCGCCCCAGCAACCACCCCGGCAACCGCCCCTAGCAACCATCCTGGCAACCGCCCCTAGCAACTGCCCCCAGCAACCATCCCAGCAACCGCCCCTAGCAACCATCTGTGCAACCGCCCTAGGAACCATCCCTAGCAACTGCCCCAGCAACCACTCCTGACAACCATCGCTAGCAACTATCCATAGCGACCATCCCTAGCAACCGTCCCCAGCATGCATCTCAGCAACTGACCACTCCCACAACCATCCCTAGCAACCGCATCAGCAACCATCCCTAGCAATCACCCCTAGCAACCACCCATAGCAACCGCCCCAGCAACCATCCCCAGCAACAGCACCAGCAACTGCCCCTAGCAACCACTCCAACAACCACCCCGGTAACCGTCCATAGCAGCCATCCCAGCAGTTCCCTGGCACTCCCAGACCCCGCTGTGGCACTGTGTTCCTCAGGGCAGCCTGAGGTGGGTCAGGGCCAGGGGAACCAGAGGGAGTGGGGGCTCCACTGCTGTGTTCCTCCAAAACCCCCTGAGCCAATCAGCTCCATGTTCTGTGCCCCACCCCGGCTGTGGGAGCCTGTGGGTGCCAACCCCTGGTGGGTCACGGAATCCCTGAAACAATGAGGTTGGAAAAGATCTCCGAGGTCACTAAATCCAACCTGTGACCCAACACCACCTTGTCAACCAAACAGAGCAGCAAGTGCCATGCCCAGTCTTTACTGAAACACCTCCAGGGATGTCCCCTCTGTGGTGTCCCCTCCATGGTGTCCCCTCCATGGTGTCCCCACCACATCCAAGGGCTGCCCATTCCAAGGTCTAATCACTCTTTTTGCATAGAAATTCCTCCTGATGTCCCACCTAAACCTCCCCTGGTGCAGCCTAAGGCTATGTCTTGTCATCCTGGTTGGGTGCCCTTGGCAGAAGCACCCCAGGCTTTTACACCTCAGGCTTAATGCACTCACCCCCTAAGTCCTTGTGGGTGTTTTAATGCCACCATCAATTATGGGGCCTTTCAGTCCTGGTGGATTTCTCTTTATCCACAAGGTTTTCATCTCTTCCCCTGACATACTCTGGCAGCAACAATTAAGATGTGCTTCTGGCTTTGCTCTTGACAGGAACTTTATTTTTAACATCCTGTCCAGTTTCCAGCTCTGAACTGGAGATGTCTCGATAAGGTGACATAAAAAAGGGGAAATAGCTTGGGCTCTGTTTTGCTCATTTGTGGTATTTAAAGAATGTAATTTGTTTTGCCCTTTTCCTAACCCTAAACTATCAGAAGTGCCAGGTTGGATTTTCTGTAGACCTTTATTACCAGAGAGCCTAAATACTGTGGGAAAAACCTAATGTGTTACTTATCTACTGAGGAAATAAGGTATGGCATTTGTAATAAAAGGATTTTCTAGGCTGTTACCATTTTAAATTAAATGGATATTAATGATAACAATTTCAAAGATTTTTTGCAATTGGATTAGAAATATTTCATGTTTTTTAGTGCAGAAGACATTACAAACAACTGTGAACACTGCTGAATGAGTGACAGAAGCCAGAGACACTTACACACAGAAATTCTTCTGGAATAATAATCTTGAGAAAATAACTTTTAAATGGAGCTTCCCCTGCCCCTGGTGAATGACTAAAGGATTATGCCAGAGCTCAGGAAAGCAGTAAATTCTGCCCTTTCACCTTCTTACCTCCCAAACTCTGAATGTTTAGGATGAAAAAAGCCCCACTGAATAGGAAGAAATAATTCTTGAAAATGTCAGGAGGGATCTTATCAGAATGAATTAACAGACAGATTAAATTCTTCCCAGTATTACCAGTACAGTGAATGTGCTGGTGCTGCTGTCCACACACCTCACAGGCTCCACTCCTTGCAGATGGAGTTTGTAGGCAAAGGGGAAAAGACACTCATTACTGTATATTTTATTATTTTTCTTCTTTCCCCAGCAGAAAGGGCACTACTGACTCCAAATGCAATTAGGCAGGTGAGATGTGCAGGTTTTAGGCAGCTCCTGCCCCTTCTCTCCCCCTTTATTTCACCCCAAGGCTACCAAACCCTCCAGGCCAGGCCAGGAGTGCCCCAGTTTGGGAGACACAAGCAGGTGGTGCCATCAGCTCACTGTGGCTGCCCATCTTCCACCAGCACCACACTGCCCCACTCCTTGCATCTGAGTGGGAAATGACAAAAAAGGGAAGCTAGCTATCAAAAAAAAGGGAAGATTTTACCAAACCAGACCATATCCAAGTGTGTTTGAAAGCTAAAATTGATACAAATGGACATGGCAATTTTGTCAGGATGCTGCTCTAAGTAGGGACAATGCACAAGCAAGTCTTTCTCCAAATCCAAATAATCCTTGGCTTTTTTTTCAGTCCTTTCTACATTTCTTCTTTGTGGTATTTCCTGCTTGTCTTTGCAGAAGGCCTCTTTATTGCCACTCACTGTACGTGTGATCCTTGTGCTCCAAGGTCTTGTGCATCCTCAGAAAAATAATTACAACTGCTCTCATTTCTCATCCCTTACTGGAACACAGCCTTTCTTATTCCCTCTCCATAAACCACATTTTGCCTTCTCAATACCAGTAGCATCTCACTCTTATTCTGGTTTTTATCAGAGATTTTCAAAGGATTGAAGCTGCCTTTCCCTATTCACTGATTCTGGCTGTAATCTGCTGTGTAACCTTCTAGCCAAGGCTCCTTTCCAAACTGAAATGAGAGTGGTAAGACCAAAGATGAGCTCCTTAATTACTGACATTCACTGCTGGCATCTCAGCTCTGTCTGCCAGGCTTGGAGGAGGAAGGAGATGGTATTTAGAGAACCAGAAATTCACGAATCAGTAACTCTGGAGCCTACAGCTGAGTATAACTGGCTGAAACTCTTGGCAGTTCACTTGGGCAATGCTGAAATGCTCCAGAGCTCTGCTGGGGAATGAACAGAGCCAGCCAGGTACAGACTCTATAAATGGATCCCACCTGCAGAGCCCATCAGGCTCCTGACAGATGCACATCTCAAAGGCTGCTGCCATTTTCTCTGCTGTACAGGATCAGGGATAGTTAATGTTTGAAGATTAAGTAGGCTTTTCATGCAGGCTTTTAACACCATGAGACAGTCCTTTCCGACAGCACTTCTTGCACATTTTGAATTTCTGATTTATTTTGTCTGTTTTTAATCTGATCCCCTGCTTCAGACTCATTCTCGGAGTGCTCTCATCCAGAGTGTCTCCTTCCTTGAGATTATTTTGATAAATGTTTGTATTAGGCTTCCCACCAATTTGAATTCCTCCAGGGAAAATTCTCCTCAGGAAGTCTATTGATGTTCAAAGGGTTGAGTCTGGCGGATCTGAAGATCCAAGTTTCAACACTTTATCCTTCCAAGAAGGAGAAACCAAGTCTTGTATGATTTTTTCTAACGGCAAGTCTCACCACACCCACTGGGTTGGAGCTTTGGGTTTTTTGCTTCTTCCTTAGAAGAAGCACAGGCTAAATCTTGTCTTTCTCATCTCATTTCAGTTTGCTTGCCTTCCACAGAAATAACTGGATTTTTGCAAAGAACTTTGAAATGAAAGTTACTGTGAACACAGCAGTAATGAATGCTGCAATTATTACAAATGTATTATAATGTGCCTGAGTTCTGCCACTTGGGATAAGAATTAAACCAAAAGAGCTTCCATCCTACCTCTGTGATGGCAAACCCAGGCAAAAAAACCCATAACTTTTAGTCTTAATTCTGTTTAATTCACCATTAGGGCAATTGCCACAAGTTAGTCACCACCCCACCTCTCACACAAGCAAAAGCAAACCAGAGGAAACAGCTCTGTCCCCAGGGCTCTCTTGGAAGTGGTAGAGGGTAGAGAAGCCACCTTGTGTGACATTTTGGAGAAGTGCAGAAAAGCTTTTGACAGCTGAGAACAGGATGGTTTTCTGCCATTTGATGAGTTACTTCTGGCTGTCATTAGTTTCAGCCCCAAAGGTTGAACCCCATTTCACACACTGCTCGGCTCACCTGAAGCTGCTATGTCGTGCACCTGGAATAGATGGGTGATTTTTTAAAGCATGGCATGGAGACTGAGGGAGGGAGAGCTGAGAGGAAATCAATACCTGGGAAATTGCTTCAGGATTCTAACTGTGCCATTTGTCAGTGAAGGATTGGCACTGAAATAAAAGTAGCTGGCATGTGCTTCACCCAAGCGCTGTGGGGAGGGTGGGTCTGCTTGGATGTGACTCCAAAATCCAGCAGTTCCAGATGCTGAAGAAATCCATGGCAGCTCCTACCTGGCTGTAGATTCCATCAAGCTTGCACTGGTGTTGGCTTGGGTTTAGAGGGCAAACTGAGAGTTACCCACTGCTTGTTGCTAACATGAAGATCTGTGGGAGATAATGAGAGTTGCAAACTTCAGTTTTGGGAGCCAGTGGATGCTGACACTGGCATGTGGCTGTTGTATGGAGAAGAGATGGGGAGAAATTGGGAAGGCTCTAGAGACAAACTAAGTGATGCTCTGAAGAGAAAAGGCTGCTCATTTTGCAAATCAAATTTGTCATTTGTTGTGCCAAATTGTTGATACAAACCCTAAAGTGAAATTCCTGTGAGGAATGTTGTCACACAGGCAGTATGTTTAGACTTTGAGTGCCACTGATAGTCCTGGGGGCAGCCCTGGGGCTGTGGGGAGCACAGAACTGCAGCCAGAGCCCCCCTGGCATGTGCAGGGGGCAGTTCTATATGTGTGACAGCCCTACAGAAAAAGTGACCATGAGAACAGAGCACACACCTGCAACACCAACAGGAATGGGTGCAAAACTGGCTCCAAACAGCTCTGGATCCTGTCACAGTCTGTAGCATCTTCATCCAGGCAGCAGTGGGGATCACAGACATTGCTGGAGAAGCAGCTGCATGTGCCAGAGGAAGAGCCTGTGGAGCCTGGTGGAGAAGATCCAAAAATGACCTTTCTGGGTCCTGGGAAGACAGGAAGGTTTTGATTGAAGCTGGGACAGGAAATCCCAGGGGCAGAAACACTGCTCTATTTATGCTGTTGCAGAACTCCTAAGCTGGATGCACCCAACAGAGCCTCAAGGGTTTTTAGAAATTTCTGCTGCCTCCCGCAATTAACCCAAAGCCATTCTTGTAGGTCTTGCTGGATCCAGCTGTGCATGGCAGGAACCCAACCTAGGCAGCCCAAGGAAACCCCTGGGATGATGAAGCTTTATAGAATCTTCTGTGAAAGCAGCTCATTTGAGATATGAACATGGATCACAGCCTTCCTAACCTGAAATGGGTATCAGGCAGCTATAAACAAGTCAGTTATAGACTGATTCTCCTTGATCAGAGAAATATTGCCTGATATCATATGCAGCTCTGTGTAAGGCAAGGGGCCAGCTGGATGAAGAATCAGCTCAAGACCAGGCTATAAGATAATAACTTGAAATAGTGTTGGCTCTTGACTGGTTTAACAGCATGATCTGATTCATCTGTTCAGCCAGTGCAGCACCAAGACAGTGTAAGAAAAATAAGTCATGCTTAAAAATGAAAAAATAGTGCAATCAGCCTCACACATGAAAGAACACTAACAGATTCAAAAAAATTATAAAAATCCCTTTCCAGTTTGCAAGGACCACATACAGCTTTGTGCATCAGGACAAGGATTTTGGAAAACCTGCTCTGTGCTACTCAGAAATCCTCACCTCCAGTGGTTGATACAGATGATACACCTGCCTGATTTGCAAGAAGCAATGAGATGCAATAACAGAGTTAGACCATCACTGGATGCTTCTGACCTCCTGCACAAACAGGCACCCCCGTGCACCCCAGCTGCACCATCCTCCCTGCAATCTCTCTGCCACCAACAGCTGTGATGCCACTGTGGTGCTAGCTGACAGCAGGCAGACATGAGTCATCTCACCTGCTGAAGCTTCTTCCCATCATCGAGTCATGCAAGCCCTCAAACAGGACGGTCCCCATCAATTCTGGGCATTGTAAAGTCAATATGAAAAATCTGGCAGGTGGTGCTCATGCTGACATCTCATTTTGAACTCCTAACTCTCCTGGTCGTCTTGGCACGAAGGCTCTGTGTTGGTTTTAATGAGGCTTTCATAAACCTTGTTCCAGGAATGAGCACGCAGCTGCCAGAGCACGCAGCCCCCCAGGGAACAGCCCTGCCTTTTTCCAGAGCACATGAATGGAGCAGGGCCGCTCTGTGCGCTCGGTGTGAAGCTGTGATGCTGGCGAGGGGCTGAGGTGTGAACTGCGCCCCTTGTGCAGGTGTCTGTAACAAAGCACAAGGAGGAAAAGGCTGATAATCAAAAAAAAAGAAAATAGCAAAAAGATCAACTGTCCTGTTCAAGCAGGGTGAGAAAGTACTGATGGTTAATTCACTCTCATTGTGGAATAGAAGGAAAAAATGAAATTGCAGAGGAAAAGCGAAGTTTACCTAGCAAAGTGAATTTGTCATTCACTCTGCCAGATTATTGCTGTTATTTGCTCTTCACTCTCTGAGAGATAAAGCGTGCAAATGACCCTGGACTGAGGGCACAGCCCCCTCCCCGCGCGCACACACACACACAAACGGGATGCAAACACAGCCTTTGAAATTGAGGACAATAATTGATTCTCTGACGCGTGGAAGCCCACAGGACTCCTGAGGGAGCTCAGGTATAAAAGGCAGGGATGCAGCTCCCTGGCAGCCGGAGGACACGGGCAGCTCTGAGTGCCCTCCCTGCCCGGCAGAGTCCCGGAACCCAGCAGCAGCTCCAGAGAAGAAGTTGGATTTGCAGCAGGGGAAGGAACACCTGGGCAGGAGCTGCTCTAGGACGTGCTTGTTTTCTCCAGGAAAGGTAAGTGGGAGCCTCTCTCTGTACATTTAACAAGATGATGTCTATTTGGAAGTTGGAGACAATTAAATTCCACTGAAATGTGATCAAAGCTGGCAGCAGGAATGAGCTTCTCCCAGTGCTTTTGAATCGTATCAAGATTTATAGCAATATGTTTTTGTACCAACTTATAGAATGAAACAACAATTGAACTACATCATAAATGCAAACCAATGGAATTATACTACATATGAGCTTTATAAAACATGTTAGGTGATCACTAGCTGTAGCATTGTTTTTCTCTTGCTGTGTTGATGTGAGTTTCTTTTACCTTGGCAAATGAATGGTGTTTTACTCACCCAGCAATGAAACTGTGTTTGAGCCAAACCCAAGTGTGAGGAGAAACACAGCCATGTGTTACAGGTAATGCAAAGCCAGCCACGATGAGGCACTTAAAAGGATTTCTGCTTTTCAAATGCAGCATTTCAGGGTATAAAAGTTTCAGCTTTATAAAACAGCAGGCATGGCAAAAGCCTCATTTCATCTACACAGAGGTATTTTGAAGGTTGCTCAGGTTGAGGTTTCAGAAATGGCAAGAGGTAGTTACCCAGCTCTCCAACATCACTGTCACAATGCTGCTGTTCCCACTGCACAGGATGGAACAAAGCTATTGCACTTCATCTGCTGGAATAGTGCTAAAAGCTCTTCATCTTAAGGGAAATTTATTTATTAATAATTTTTTCACATACTGCCAGAATGGAAAGTGAAGATGTCCCTCACCTCAGGAGAATTTCCAAGGTGACAGTGTTTTGTAGAGCTGTCAAGCTGCCTGCACACAGGGTGACACTTCAATTTCCCAGCTTCTCCTCTGAAGTAACAGACACATCTGGGAAGGGATGTAGGACTTTCATTTCTGATTTATTCCTGAGGGAAAAAGGGAGACAAACATACTCAAAAATCTGGAAGCAGGCTGTAGCTAAGGGGGAGAAGACAAAGCAGAATAGGGGAAGAAGCACAAAGCCAGAAACAATTATTGCAAAGAAACTAGTAATAGAGAAATAGAAGAAAAGGATCTCAAACTTTCAAAAAACCGTTCTAGAGAAAAACCCAACATTAAAGAAAAGAAGCCAGAGACTGAAAGAAAGTGGTAATCAGGGCTGTATCCTGGGAAGGGGAAGCAGACAGCGCTGGGCTGAGGTTTCATTTACATTGGCACTTAACTTCTCAGCTCACACAGAAGCTTCTCTAATACTGGTTAAATCTCCTGATGGGCATTTTCTATAGATGCTGGTGCCACAGTCTGCTGGTACCCACTGATAGATGCCTTAGATAATTTCCTCTATCTAGAAAGATCTGACTTGGGATTTCCTTGAAGATACTTAGGGAAGAGGCACAGAAGAAGCATGTTTTTCCAAGTTCAAAAGAAAAAGTAAAAAAAGAAAGGGAAACAGGGGATTTGCTCTAAAAGTAGAAGTCCTGTATGTCTACCAAAGTCCTTTTTTCGTTTAAGGATTCCTTGGCCCTTTGAGGGGCCAAACTGATTCTGTAACAGAGCAGGAGGTAGGAGATGCCACCCATGAGCACAAGGAGCTTTGCAGGAGCCAGGAGCTACTGTGCTATTCCCAGGGGAAATACTGGGGCAGCTGCTGGTCCCATCTGGGATTACAACTGGAAACAGAGACTGGCTGGGAATGACTTTGTGATAAGAAACCCCATTTCTTGGAGTGACACTTTTCCCATGTCTGTCTGTGCACTTCTGACACTGCCACTAATTCTGTTACTGACTTCCCTGGTGTCAACATCACTTGTGAGACCACAGCTCCTTATCCAGCCCTCCTCTCTGTGTTGACCTGCTCTGTCCAAGCAGAACAGAGAGCTCACTAATGATGATTTCCATCGGAAATCAGAGCCTCCCTATCCGCCCATCAGTAAAACCCCCTGCTTGAAAGTTCACTTGAGCGATCAGAAGTCCAAGCAAACCTTTTCCATCTGGAAGCTGCTCCTTTTATAAGGAAGTATCATTATACATTTGGAAGAGGTTTATTTTCCCCTTCTTAGGGAGATCAAACACCTTTCTGATCTTTTCTTGTGTAAAATGAGATAGGAAACAGGGAATCTTGGTATTTTAAAGGTTTCTATCCGTATTCTTAAAGAATCTTCTTTGAGCAAAAGATCAGTGGCTTTCAATGGGAGCTCGGGAAGCACAGCATTCACTGAAATCCTACTGTTGCTGCTTGCGAGGACAAAAGCTCGGAATTCAGCCCCGAGGGTGGATGACCTCGGGCGGCTCTGCCCTGAGTCATCCTCAGCTCTCCAGCCAAGCCCAGGACAGAGGCTCAGCCCAGCTCACCTCGCACAAAAGCCGCTGCTCGGGGGCAGAGACATCTCAATCTAGCCCCTCTCCACCGAAGGAATAGTCTGTGGGTTTTTTTTGGCAAACCAAGCTCAGCACTTGCCTTTGATAAATGGCTTTGCCAGGGCTGTCTCTGTGCCAATATTACACCTCTGCCCAGGAATTTTATTTGGTTTTCCCCTTCTGTCTCCAGTCTCTGGACAGCCAGAGAACCCAGCCAGCTGCCAGGTATGGAGCTGTGCCCTGCAGGTACAGCCAGGTGAGCAGACACCTCAGGAGAGGTCCCAGGGCTGGCTGCAGATGCTCCTTTCACATTCCTGCCAACTGCTGCCCCCATCCCGGGTGCTTTCACATCCCTGCAGGTGTTCCTGGTGCTCACAGTAGCCAAAGAGAGAGCTCTCCTCCAGCCACAGCAGTGGGACAGGTCAGTGAGGGAGTCCCAAACCCTGATCAGCCCTCCCCACCCCAGGCAGGGTGATCACACACAGCCACTGCCCCAGGATCTGCCTTCCATGGGGGAGACTTTGCCACACCAAAACATCTCTGCCTCGGGGAGCACCACAACCACAGGAGCACATTTCCAGTCCCTTTGTGCTGAGAAATGAGCAGAGGAACTGAGAACACAAAGGTGGCACTTGGCCTCCCCTCCTGGCCCAGAGCACCTCACTGCCCTGGCTCAGGCTGCTCTGCATTTTAGGTGAATCCAAGGGGTGGAAGATGCTGGATAAGGCCACCCTGCTCCTGTTCCTGCATTTAGTCACATGCTCCATCTCCTCTCCTCTCTACCCAGCTCTCAGGTAAGTGCTGAGTACTTTATGCACACTCTCAATCTGCCTCATCTCTGACCTTGTGCAAAAGAAGCAGGCGCTGCCAGGACTTCTGAAAGCCAAATGAACTCTAAAGTGTTTCTAGGCCTATTTCTTTGCCCTGTCTTAATTTTTTTGGGGTATATGATTTCCAAAGAAGGCAGGCACCAAATGGAATATTCCAGCCTAAACAGTTGGGTTTAGAATTGAATGCTGGGTTCTATAAAGGGAAATCTGGCAATCTCCAGAGCAGGCAGCACTTCCAGCTCAAACTCTGATTAAAACTTTGTGGCTGCAGGGCATCTGCACTGAGGTCAGAACTGCAGATATTCTAGTACATGAAATAGGTATCTACAGATACCTATTAATATTTCAAGTATTTCCTTGTTGGGTCTCAGAAGTTGCAATACTGCTTTGTACCTCTACAAATCAACAGAAGTCCAAAATCGAGCATTGGCTTCTCTAACATGGATTTGCAATGTCCCATAGAAAATGCTTTAGCCTTGTGCAAAAGCCATGGCACAATGATACCAGAAACACTGGGATTGTGCTCAGAGATGCTGGGAGCTCAGTGAGGGGGATGTGTGTTTGAGGCAGCTTTATAAACCATCCTTTAACTGCTGGAACAGCTTCAGGGCAGTTTCTAGCTGGGGAGAGTGACAGCACTTGTGTTGCTGCTAAGATGGGATGACAAATGGAGAAAGAAAAAGCCGGAGAGCAGGGAATAATGGTTAAGAAGACTGAACCCCAGCTGGCCTCTGAGCACATCTCACAGTGTGCCTGGGGTTTCTCTTGCAGGTACAGTCCAGGGCCAGTTGCTGGCAAGGCCATGAGCTTCCAGCTGCAGCACAGCAGCTCATTGCAGAGCCATTCCCCCCTGGCAGAGAAGGAGGAGGAGGAGGGTCTGTTAACAGACCCCACTGAGAAAAGGTTTGTAGCTCACCTGCCAGCCCTGCTGCTCAAGGTGTGCTGGTTACAGTCTGCCCCCAGCCCAGGAGCAGACTGGCAGCTCAGCTAGCCCCAAACCATCACCCATGTGCAGAGCCATGTCCTGCTGTCCCCCACCAGCAAGGGCACACTGACAGGGGCAGGCTCACAGGCCCAGTGCTCCTGCAGGGAACACAATTTCCCACTGAGCTCTGGAAATCTATCTGCAGGGGTGCTAGAGCTACTCCTTTCCACCTCTGTCTGGAGATAGAGGATGGTTACTTCTGTCTGAAGCACAGAGGACTCATCCTTACAACAGTGGGACCAGCTGAGTGATTTGTGATTTTCCTGTGGATTTTCCGGAGCCTGGGTCTAACCACAGGCTAGAGATCTGCTGGAGGCTGCTGTCACCCCATCCCAGACACAGCCATCCCAGGAGGGGATGGAGCACAGGAATATCCCAGCCCAGCTCTGCCCTAGATATTTTATTTTGCCTGCTGCCCCCATGAGCTCCCTCAAATCCTTTTACCCTCCAACACTAATGCAGTCCAACCCTACAACATGTTTGCTGTGGTTACCAGCTCTGATATCAGCACTGTGACACCTGGGGTGTTGGATAATTTCTCTGGAGGGTTCACTGCCAGCTGACAGGCACATTTTGCTTCCTTTCCCTCCAGGATGCAGCGCCATGCTGATGCCATATTCACTGACAACTACCGCAAATTCCTGGGGCAGATTTCTGCCCGAAAATTCCTCCAGACCATCATTGGCAAGAGGCTCGGGTAAGCCCCAGCACCCTGCTGTCCTAGGGCTGGGACTTTATTACCCTGGGCAGTGTCTTCCATACAGCTGGCAGAAGGAGCTGCCTTTCACTGCAACAGAGGCAATCTTTCCTGCTGCTCCACATCCCTACAGTGCTGGATACCCCTAATCACAGCTATCATTAAGCAGCCTAATTAATCCTTTCCTCCAAGGCTGTAAGCATCAGATCAGCTGAGAGTTCTGCTGCAATACCAACAAGCAATAATATTTGCAGATAATATTTGCAATGATCCTTCACTGGTAGGGAACTGTTATCCCTGGCCTGGTTTGAACACAGAAAGCAGCCTCTCTAACTAGCCTCCCCTTGGCTAGTTAGATCATTGACTGGCACCAAACATGACCAACTGGTCAGATATAAGCCAGCCTAATCCATCTTCTAACAGAGGAGCAAATACAGTGACTGATTCCTTGCTGAAATTAAGCACAATGACCTTAGGCTCAGTCCCAGCAGGCTCCCTTTCTCAGCCTGAGCCAAACTTTGAGTGAGGGACAAGAAAGCATCTCAGAAACAAAGAGGTTTCTCATCTTCACCTCACAGAAGCAGCAAGAGCAGCCGAGGGAAAGGGGTGCAGGAGTTCCTGAGCAGGCGCCAGTCTGACAGCATCCTGATGGACAGCCAGTACCAGCAGCAGATGGTACTGAGGGACTTCCTGGGAGCCATCCTGCACAACCAAAGGTGGGTGGGAAGCAGTTCATCCTCTGCTCACTCCAGCAAGACACCCAGGTCCTTATTGCTGGCTGGCTTCCTGGATTAGGTGTCATTTCAGGAACAGTTAGGCGAAGAACAAGGCTGACCCCAAGCAGATAAGAACAGCCTGTCCTGAGCCAGTCTGCACCACACACAGCAGCACATCACTCTGCTGCCTTCTCAGTAATCGAGTGAAATAGTAGCAGAAAAGAGAATTTCTCTCTTGATCCCAGTTACACCACCTGTCTTTTTCCTTGACAGGCCCCAGGACATGGATAGCAGTGGGCTAGAAGGCTTTCCCAACACCCTGGCTAAGCTTATGTAAATACTTCTCCCTTTTCCATCTCCCCATGCTCTGGTGAGTACCATTCCCTGCTCAATCCTGTGCATAACTCACTGCTGCTGCACTGCTCAAGGTTTGAAGGTTCTCCTTCATCTTCCACTGCTGTCCATGAAAAAGGTGCTTCCTTGTAATTTAAGGGGGGAAAAACTCCCAATCAATTTTATCAAGTACCTAAACCCCTGCTAGTTTGAACAGACAGACCACAAGTGCTGTGAAGCTGCATGTGGATGTCTGGGAACAGGCCTGCAGCAACCCAAAGCAGCCTTGCAAAGCTATCTGAGATAGAGTGTCTGAGTGTCTAGGCCAGGTTAAAGTCTTCCTTCAGCAGCAGAACCTGTCTCTAGATCCCTGTCACATGTCAGGTTATCCCTGCACTGGACAGCAGAGGAAGTTTTACTGTTTTCTGTATCCCTCACTCCTGAAAACAATCAGCTGGAACTTGAATTGTGCTCTAAATCTTGCCAGCCCCGTGGAAATGAGAGCAGCAAACTGTCCGTCCTTGAGAATAGCTTTACTTGATCTGTTGTCCCGGGTGAAGCAACCTCATCTTACTGCCCTGTCCTACAGAAATTAAGCCTGTCCAATCCTGCCAGCACAATATAAAGGGGTGTGGAGAGATCAGTGTGCACACTGAACAAATGAAGGGCTGGGGAAGAGAGGGAGGATCAGAACTCCACATAAATCACACCTACGGATTCAGCTGGGAGAGCACAATATTCCAGCATCTCTCTTGCCATGCTTGACTTGGTTACCTTTCCACAAATAAGGTCACTCAGGAAAAGCATCCAAAGGATGAAAAAATTTCTGTGTGTGTTTATGAAGTTTTCTGGTAATTCTCTTTTCCTCTTTTCTGTCTAGAATAATTCAGAGCTCATGGACCAAACTGTACAGTGAGCCCCTCATGGAAGTGAAGACACTCCCAGATGTGAGCAGCTGGAAACTGATGCATACACTCCTCAGATCTGATCAAAAGAATGCAGTGCTGAAGCACTAAATTCACTCCAGTCTTTACAATTTAACACCCCTCTTGAAATACTGCTCTGTACTAAATCAGAAAAAAAAACCCACCTCTGTGGTTTAACTTCAGGCTGCTTTACACAGAGACTAAAACAAGTGATACACTTGTAATCCTGTGGACATTCTGTCTAGTAATTAAGGTTTCAAATCACAAAGTATAGCAAAATTTTTTGCCAAGTCATCTTTCTATCTGAGGGCCTGATTAATAAATATGAGGCCACCAAAAGGCACCTTTATGCAACTTCATAAATTGATTACAGTGTCCTCCAAATTGGTGCTGATGGCACAACCACACACAGTAAGCATCAGGGTGAGGCGACACATGAATCTACAAGTCTCCCTTGCATTGGAAACAGTGCAAACACTGCCTTGGGCTGCTGCTGCTGCCTGGCTCCCTGACACAGAGCCCTGGCAACAGAACAAATTCTGAAATGCTCAGCTGTGGTTACTGCTCAGCCTTGAGGAGCTCAAGCTGAAGTTACAGCTCTGCCAGAGCTAAAGGAGATCCCTGTGCATCAGATTGGGCTCTCACTGCTCCAGCTCCAAGTTCTGCTGAGTGCCATCCCCTGAACTCCACCCTGGCTATAGTCACAACTGTAAATGTTTTAAAAGGAGTAAGTTATTAGCCCAGTGAGATCATACAGCTACTTCTTCCCTCTCACCCCACTCTCCCTGTTGTTTGTGTAATATTTACATCTTCAGAAATGTAAATAACACCAGGATGGGGTCTGCTTTCCCATCAGCAGCAGGAAATTAGAGTCGTTCTAAATAAACCTGTCCAACAGCAGGTCAAGATGGTGCTTTTGTTGAGACCTTAGTTTCTTGATTCTGGGCCAAGAGTGAAGATGCTCCTCAAAGACAGTTGTCAAATGCACCAAGGATGACTCAAACCTGGGCTAACAAAGGCACCAGCTCCAGTACCAACACCACTACCAGGTTGGAAACACAATGATATATAAATGTGAGTTAATGCCTATCTATGAAGTCTACCCCCCTTGCACTCCAATAATTCCTTGTTAGTCTGCAGTAGTAACCATCTCATTTTTCCTCAGGTAACATGTTTTAGGATAGGAGGCTCCAGTGTGCATGGGAATTATTTCACCCTTGCACCAAATACCTACCTGTTACAGCCTCCCTCTTCAGGTTTTACAATTCCAGCACTAGGGAAGTATTACAAACCTCCCAGGAGAGGTTTTTGAGGGAGATCAGTGAAGCTGTGACAGCAGCAGGGGCACTAATGGATAACTGCTACCCTTCCAGGGGCAGGCAGCTGTCAGAGACATCCTTTTGCTTCACAGTGCAGAAATACACCAAAGAATCACCTGAATTTAAACTCTGTTAAGTGGTATTAAAGGCATATGCAAACACTGGATTGGATACTGCCAATAAAATCAAAGACCTCTCAAAAACATTTCAGAAAGTGTTTGGGTGATTAAGTCTGTGTCATTAAATGAGTGGGTGAATGCAGCTTTTTGGAAGAAAAGATACTCCTTTGGAAATTCAGATTGCTTCAAAATGAGGAAACAAAATGCTCAAACTCTGAGAGACTAAATATAAAAACAAATAAAGCAAATAAAAAATATCTGAAGAATAAGAGATCAAAACAATAAAACCAATCTTTCCTAATGCATACCCAAGGAAGTAGAAAAATCAATAGCAATACACAGAGCTTAGAGAAGATACTTCACAGGAGCACTCCATGGTTTTCCTTTCGCATCTGTGCTCTCCTTGGATAACTTGCTGCAGCTCTACAGGCACAGGGAAAGTTCTGCTCTAGCACAAAGCATCATCAGAAGGAATTAGTTGCAAAACAAAGCAGCTAAGTGAGCAGTAAGAAAATATGAGGCTGAAAAAAAACATTTCAGGGTAAATTACTATGAATAGTAGCTGAAACTCCTTCAGTCTCAGAGGACTTGAATGCAGCCTGAGATCTGGTGTTTGAAGGACTGCAGAGGAGGTCAAAGATGTTCATTAAACCTCTGTGGGACTATGCTAATGTTTACGCTGAACAAGCAGGTAGGAACTGCTACAAAGAGCAGGAACAGTGAACTAAGTGTGAGCAACAGCATGGGGAAGAGACAAGGTGGATTTAATAAAGTGGGGTCATGTCTCACACACGTGAAATGCTTTGGAGGATTCAGCTCCACACGCTTAATCCACATGCTTGCTTGCTGATGTAATTTTCCTGGATTTCCACAAGACATTTGATAAGGTTCCTTTGCCAAAAGGCCTCTAAAGCAACTACTCTTGACACAGGATGAACAGGAGCAGGGGAGGGAGCAACAGTTAAGTTTTCCATGTGAAGTTGCTCATCAGGAGATTTAGGCCTTTGGTTATTACTATCTGTGAGTCCTTCAGTAACACCCAAATCTGCTGCCTCAGCACTGAAGGAAGTAATTAGGTGGGAAATTAGAGTTTAACTCCAACATGGCCAAATGGCAAGCAGCAGACACCTGGCTTTTGGATTCATAGAGGACCAGAGGCAACAACCTCCATCAAACTTGTGTTTGGAGTGAGAAGGTTACTGGCAGAGGCTGGAAAGAAAGTGAAGCCCCCACAGGACCCCCAAAGCTGCCAGGTCAGACCCAGCCAGGCACACTAGCACCACAGCTGGCTCCCCTCAAGGGCCTGACCCCAAGGGACAGAGCAGCTGGGCACAGCCTGCAGAGGCACAGACCAGACTTGGGTGGAGAGAGGCAGCCACAGCCTCACCCAAGGGACAGGCAGGAGGGGAGTGCCCCCAATAAACAGCCCACAGAGAAAGGACATGAAAGAACAGGAAGCTTCACACTTAGCAATGACTCACACACAAAATTAACCACCAGAAAAATCTCTTTTCATTCTCATGTGAACCCAGCTTCCAATCAGCACCTCTGAGACAGCCAGAACACAACACTCAGGACCGTTCTTTCCTCTTTATTCACAAATCTTTTGGATGAGGAAAAGGCATCTGGGGAAAAGCAGATTTGTATTTTCTTCTTCCTTTTTCTCAAAAGGAAATTTAAATGTCCTGGGAGAAGGGGGGAAGATCCAGGGAAGAAAACATTTTCCAGATTCATATGAAAAGCACTCCAGTAGCATGAACACAAGGATGAAAATAAAGATTTAAAAAACAGTTTAACTGGCACCCTTTTGACTTAATATATAAAAAAGAATTATCTTCTGCCTTCCTTTTCCTGGTCTTTCAGTTATTTACTTGCTTCTGTTCTGAAGGCATTTGCTTTGTTTTTTCACATTTCTTCCATTCTTCTGGTACTAGTGTGTCCTGGGAAGAAAAATCAGAACAATTTCACTCTTCTAGGCAACAAAGCACATACCTGTAAAGTACAAGTGTCCCCAGATCCCCCATTCTCTCTGAAAAGAAGCTTGTTGGATAAACTTTCCCAAAGCAGCTTATTTGAGTGATAAACCACTACTGCTCTGGAATGGAGGATGGAATTCGAGGAGCATGAGAGAAAATGAAGATCAATTTCTGGTGCAAAAGGGATGAATGTGCCTATGAAATTACAAAACCAAACAAAAAAACCCCAGTCCGAAGGCAAAGCTTGCAAGCACCTTAAGTTCTCTTAACAGGGCTGATCCATCTGCTGGGAATTGCTGGTCCATGCTAACACAAAGAAAGATCTTCATCTCCCCCAAAAAATCAAGCAGGGTTAGCACAGCAAACCCAACTTTTGGGGGTCCTTTTGCCTTCCACAATGCCAGACACAGGCACACATAGCATGACACTCCTAACTGACAGCTGGGACGTCAGGAAACTCAGCAATGAGGAAAAATGCTTGTGACTGCACATGGCAGCAAAATCTAACTTAGGGTTTGTGGATATTAAGGTATTTGTAAGATCTTAGGGCCACAGACATGCTCTGAGAGCTGGAGCCCCTCTGCTCTGAGGCAAGGCTGAGGGAGTTGGGGATGCTCAGCCTGGAGAAGGCCCCAGGGAGGCCTCACTGTGGCCATGCAGGACTTGAAAGGGGTTTATGAAAAGGAGTGAGAGGGATGTTTTATGCAGACAGATGGGGCAGTGGTTTTAAACTGAAAGAAGGCAAATATAGATTAGATGTTAGGAAGAAGTTTTTAACTCAAAATGTGGTGATAGACTAGCACAGGTTGCCCAGAGAAGCTGTTGATGCCTCATCTGTGGAATTTGTTAATGGCCAGGGTGGATGTGGCCCTAAGCAACCTGGTCTAGTGTTCAGTGTCCCTGCCTATGGCACTGGGACTGGAACTACGGGACCTTAAGAACCCTTCCAACCCAAATCAGTTTGTGATTCCATGATCCTCTAGGATTACTTACAGCCCATAAGGAATGAAGGAGTTAAAAAAACAGCATGAGAAACAGGAAACATACAGGCTGTGGAGAACACACTTACAAGGCACTTGGTAACAGGCCACTAACAAGCTGCAAACCACTGGCCCAAAGTAATGTTAAAGAGAAGCATCCAGGAGCCTGAACAGCAACACAGCAGTCACTTAAAGGACAAGTGACAGCCACCTCCAGTTTCTCTCTAGTAACTTGATTGTTCTGTGCTCAAGTATCTCTAAACACTCCAGAGAGAGAAAAGACAGCAGAAGGGTGCTGCCAAATTTTCCACAGGTAATTTCCATGCAACCATCCTGCATATTCCCCCATATACAGAGAGAAGATCTCACCACAGTGCACATCATTTGTGTGGCACAACTTCCCAGTGCTGGTTTTGATTTGCACCACAAAACCTGAGCTTCATTCAGCTCCCCATGTGCCTGGAGCACTGACTGTGGATGTGAGGAAGCAGATGCTCGATGTACCTGTGCAGCACATTGTACAGTGATTTGTGTGACCACAAGACTCATCTCAGAAACTCTCCCTCTTCCCCACAACAAACCAGGGCACTGAATGAGGAATGAAGCCCCCGTGCACACACACTCAGAACTGGGCAGTCCTGCCTCCTACACCACTGTACACAGAGCAAACTGGGACCTTACTTCTTGGAATGAAAGGAAACAAAGGGCTTTCTCCTGGCAAATAGCAACGGAGACCCAGCACAGGCTGTATAGAATGGAGGGGGCTGGCACTGCTGCCTGAGCCAGCATGACCAGTTTGGTGTAACGGGAGGGTGATCCCAGACTGGGTCGTGTTCTCAGCTGAGAGAGGTGGTGTTGACCTGGCTCTGCTGCACAGAGCTCTCACCACTCCAAATGAGGATGTAATTCAGCAGGCAGAGTGAACAGCCAGAAAACTGCAGGTGGGGATAGAGACTACCAGCAGCAGGGTGGGAACAGCCCCAGTATCAGCCACTTTCATCATGGTCTCCTCCAGCCAATATTACTAATTATTTTTAGGAGCAATAATATTCTTTTATTTCATCACCTGAGAGCTGCTTGATGCCCACAACAGCATATTTACATGTGCACATATCACCATACAGACTTCACACAATTAAGGAAATCACACAAATGCAATTTAGTCTCAGAGAACATGTACTGCTAATATACCAACCCAGCTGCAGCCAGGGCCCCCAAAAACTGATTTAAAGCCCAATAAGCAACGTTGGGGTAAGCAGCTTCAGCTCACATATTTTTTGTCAAAGGAGTGAGTGATGAGGTGAAATGAAACAGGAACATGCCCAGGGAAAGGCAAAATCCAAAAAGGCCCTTACTTCCTGAAGAGCTGGTCACTAGCAAACCCCCTTTTACCGCAGCGTTCTATACTTTGCCAACCTACTGCTCTGCTCTGCAGCGATCCTGCCAAAAGGAGAGAGGGAGAGAGGTTCAGAGAAGACAGCAAGGAAGAAAGCAGCCCTGTCAGGAACCAGTGACAGAAATGCAAAAAAGCAAAACCAGGCCTTCTGGTAACTTGTGTAACAAGATGGTTTATACAGACAGCCCCCTACCCTCCCCTTCCCACGCCTGCTGCTGGCCTCTGCAGCTTCGCCTCAAAGTGCAATCTGGTTAATTGTCACTGCACTTCAGCATCTGAGACAGGCAGGCAGTGCCTTTACAAGAAGATGGATTTTTGAACTTTAAAGTCCTGTACAAAGGGTTTAACTTTAGCCTCAGAGAGAAGTTTTACTTTCAAATTTGCCATTGTAGTTGAAGCTCCGTGTCATTACAGTGAAAAAGCTCACGGACACCTCCTGCAGTGGTTTGAAGCAGGAACCAACCACCTGCATTTATGTGCTAACAGAAGCCCTGGTTGAGCCAAGACACTTAGAAATTTGCTTCATTGTATTATTTTCCCCCAAATCTGTATCCTAGGCAATCTGCACTCAATAACAATGCCTCATTACTCTTTCAATGGGGAAAGGAAACATTATTAAAAGACATCACAGCCCCAGGGGCAACAAAACTCCCATAGGAAGCTATGTTAACACAATAAAATGCCACAGTGCGGAGGGCTGGACATCTGAGGGAGCAAGGCTGGGAGGACAGCACGAAAATAGTTAAATACATTAATCATCCTCCCTGACAGAGCCACAAATGTAGGGATGTTTTAAAGATAACAAATCAGTGAAACCCTCTTGAAAATTATATTATGATATATTTTTACGGCTCTTGTCCTGGTTTTAATAGAGTGTAATCAAAAAGGTGAGATCCCAGGGATATCTATGCAGGTAGGCATCCAAAAAGGGGAAAGTAAGGAAAGCATAGGTGTGATAGCAAAGCAGGTCAGTAAAATCGTCTTCAAAGTCAAATTCTACACTAGTACAAAAGCTTAAGTCTCACATGGAAACTGTGTGTGGCAGAAGTGAAGGAGAGGTAATGCTGTGACCTCTAACCAAGGCACTGTACTGGCAGTTTGGGTCAGCAAACTGCTGGCTGCCCACACCAGGGCAGCCATGAAAGGCTGTGTGGCAGAAGACAAGCGTGCAGGATGAATCCAGTGCCAGCACAGAAATGAATGCTGTATCCCTAATACCTAGCAGAATATGGTTTGCTAGTTTGTTGCCTCTCGTCTGTTGCTGCACAGCTGAAAAGCAGCTGCTTCCCTTTTCTCTACAATCTCCCCTTAGCTAGAGGAACACAGCAGTAATAAACTCCCACCTTACCTCCCTCCTCTTTAAATCCTTTATCACAAGCAGAACTCCTAAATAGTAGGGCCTCTCCTACATTTAGGGCTCCTCCTACACTTATAGTGGCTTCCATAATCTAACACTATCCTAAGAGCTTCCTTCAGCACATGCCACATGGCCAATTCTCTCTGCAGGAGCTGCACCCTGGGGACAGCCCCTCACTGCCCTGTTCAGCTCATGAGGCAGGGAGGTGGGGCCGGGCAGCCCAGCCCCACACACAAGGTCCAAGAGTCCAAAGCAGTGGTCACTGACACACAGTAGCTCCCCAGGACCTCCTCCCCACTGATGTTGAAGCTCTGTCCCCCTGTTACCTCTTCACAGCTTTCTGAGCCAGCATCCTGTTGCCTGCCAGGAATGTGATGCCACCCAAAATGGCCAGGTACTTCAGAGTCTGGAACATGTTGAGCTGAGTCCAGTAGACATACATGAGTCCCAACATTGCTGGAAAAAAACAAAACAAAACAAAACAAAACAAAAAACAAAACCAAAAGCAAAAAAAAAAAAAAAAACCAAAAACAAAAAACAAACAAAAAAAAAACCCAAACAAACAAACAAAAAAAAACCACAAACAAAAACAGAGAGAGACCATGGCTTAAACTGCATTTCAAAGATAACCATTTGTCATCCTCAGAACAACTGTACTGCCAGGCCTAAGCATTTGGTTCCTGTCTCATCTCTGAAGCTCTGAATGGCAGCTCTAAAGACCATACATTATTGCCAGGGAATGAAGACATCTGGGTCCCCATTCTGGAAAGAAAATGTGACACTGACAGCTTGCAACCAACTCTCCTGTGGCAAAATTATGGACATATTATAGACATTGAGGGCTATTAAAAAGAGGAGGATACTCTGGATTTCAATAGGGGATATTAACCTCACACATCTGGAAGGGCTTACAGCTTTATAAAGCTTCCAAGGAAACTGACTTGGACTGAAAAACATAGTGACATTTGCAAATTAATAGATTCAAGTTCTCCCAACCTGCTATGTTTTTGAAATTCTACCAAGACAGTAAATAACTGTGTAACCAAGGACACAATAAAATAGATGAAAAAATTTGGTTCAGCCAAAAAAACACTATTGAGAGTCCTGCAGGTCTCAATCCCCACAGAACCTCCCTGCTCTCAGAGGATAAACATGCAATAAAGAAAGTGTGACCTCTGGAAATAAGAAGTTCTATTAAGTACAGATAAATGCAGTGAGAGAGGGGCCTGGATAATGACAGCTGTTATAACCTGATGGCAAAACAGGTTTATCACCATATTAACAATCATGAAAAGCAGGAAGGCAGATGGAAACAAGAGAACAAATGTTATGCTGTTATGTCATTAGAGTTAATAGACCATGAGCCCATTAAGCAGAGGCTCTCATCTGTAACTCCCAGGTGAGGAGGTCAAACACAGCAGAAAGCCTCTGACACTTACCAGCATGACCCATGTGGAAAACAATGGTGCTGGGAGCAAAGCTGAAGTTGGAGATGTTGGCACCTATCTTGATCCACTAAAAAGGAAAAGAAACAAACCTGGAGTTAAACAGCCTCGTAAATACAAGCTTTAATTTTAAGCTTCAACATCTTTCAAGTTTGTTTAAGATATTCAGTGAATCCAGTATATTCTCTACAGAAGCACTTGTTTGTATCTGCAAGAGGAGACAGTAGTAATTTTGCTAAAGGCAGCATTGTTGAGCGCCTTTAGTGTGAATTTCTCCTGCTACTTCTGACTGCCCTAATGCAGTTCCATCTTAAACTGATGAGAGAGGACTGCTCCAAATTTAAATAGTGAAAAAGAAACAGACATCGCTATTTCTACCCAGTTGAATTAATTTTCATTAAAAAATAAAAAAGGGTCATGCTCTCATTTTGAACTCATCCAAAGAACAGCTATAGATACAAGATATTTGCTCATAGCATCACTTTTAGCTTTTGACTACAAAAGATAAGGGTGTGAAGGGTAGAAAAAGATGACCAGCAACAGTGAGTTTTTTCATTAGTGTCATCAGCTTGTATATTGTGAACTCCATAGACCAGACACAACTGCATGAATGCCAGCTTTCACTGAGACTGGCTAATGGGAAATTACTGTTGGAATCAGTTTAATCTTCTAAATAAGGAATAATTTAACTCAGTCTCAGTGAGATTTTTTATTGCACTAAGTTCAAAGCACTGACCTGATGATACAGTGAGTAGCAGTGGATGTTTCAACTACAGACACTCTAATGTCCATAAATGGGAATTCAATCTGATAGGATTAAGTAACACAGATTTTGTGATGGATTTATTACATGTCAGGCACAATAACTGCCTTTTTCCTGTGGAAGTCTAACGTTAATCTGCCCACTGTTATTCACCATTTTTAGCTGAAGCACACTGAAGAAACTCATCCACCTACTTTAACTTGGCAGCAGTGTTTTTCTGCTTTGACTATAACCCCAAAAAACCAAACCAGACCAATGCTCTGCACTGACATCTGCTAGATGTGACTCCAGCACTGCTGTGCCAGTCACAAGTAACCAAGAGTTTCAACAAGAAGTTGAGCTGTCCAATTTCTTAAGTGACTCTGGACCGGGTGGGGAGAAGTGCTGTTCTTTTGTGACCCAGTTCACTCACCAAGACGAGCAGCAAAAGCAGTGGGGAGAGAACCAGGGCTGTGAAAGTGTTGGAGACCACTGTGGGAGGCCTCTTCTCAGGTTCCCTGAAGAGGTGCTGCAAACAAACAAAACAAACTCATGAGGAGGAGTGCTCCAACAGAGAAGCTCCTCTGCTCCCTAGGTGATCAGCTGCAGCCCTGGTGCTGTTCTCAGGGGTTCCTCTGGATGAGAGCCATTCTTCTCAAGGCAAAGGCTGATTCTTTAAAGCAGTGCCTATTCCAGTCTCTGCATGTTTGATTTCTTGCACAGTTAACTTTTCCTTGCACTCACAGAAGCATTTGTTAGCTTGACATTAGCCCAGATGGCTGGAATGAAACAGAGATCTTTCTGTGCCTACCTGGCCAAATTTTCATGTTTGAGTCTCTCCACTGATACCACTTGCTCTCTCACAGGTAGAACCCACAGCTTTTTTAGTCATACACCAGAGAACTCCAACTAATTTCTTTCCATTAAGCAGTAACTCTGCTTTAATTGTGACTTCCTTTAATTAAATTACTTACAAATAAATTATGATGAGAACACATAACACTAAGCCCTCATTTCCACATATAATCTTTACTGTACCTGGATTTCAGGTTTGGGAACAAAGAGGTTCTTGGACTGGACTGTAGATGGAGCATCCTCTTCTGGGAATGTGATCACAACATCAGCCTGAAATGAAATAGTGCAGCTTCATGCATTTAGATCTAAATGTATAAAACCTATTCCATTACTCTATTTCCTTATTTGACAATCTACAATTTACATATTTTTTAAAGAAAATTGATAAAAAGACACCAGATTTTTTAAGAAGTAACTTCTCCTAAACAGGGGCGGTAATGTCATTCCCCATCGTTGAGAATTTGACTTATTTCCAGCAGAGAAAGAAAAGATGTTAAACCTTGAGAGCCTGCTGTGAAATTGCAATCAAGTCCATAAACCTTCTAAAGTTTCTGTAGCACCACACTGTGAAATTAATGTTAATTTCTGTCTTGCTTTGATGTTTACTTAAAACTTGCAATGAACAGCAAACCTCAGAGACCATAAATGGCCAAAAGGATTCTGGTTCACTAAAAATAACAAAACATTTGAGCTTTTTACTTCCAAGCCTGTACCATGTTCTCCTGCTAGACTGTCAGTAATGACAAAACCACATCACCTCACTTCCAGCTACATACCACATTCCAAAGGATTGGATTTTCCAGAGTGGCATCTCCAATGATCAGGTAAAGAGTGTAGGTCCCAGAGGCAGAGTCAAATTCAGTCTTTCTTTCAGAGGTATCCAGTTCAAATTTGTACACATTCTTGCTGTCTGGTTCTGCAACAAACACCACCTCCTGGCCAGTCTTCTGGTTGTGAAGTCGAACAAAAGTCTGCAAGGAAGATTATAACATTCAAGGACTTTTCAGCCAGCAATCTACATTAAAAAAAAATAAATCAGAAATGTGCTTTCACAGTGCAGGCTATGTGCACTCAATCTGTGGAGTTAAATACAACACAATACCAGAGCCAGGAGAGGTTTCATTTAACAGATAGACAAAACAAATGAAGTGAATCTTCCATCTAGTGAGATCAGTGATCTGCACAGTACATGTCAGAAACATAAGGCTTTTCAAAACCTATCAAATCCTTTCAAGAGCAACTGTCACCTCAGATGTTTCAGGATTGAATATCTTGGTAACACAGCAATGACAAAAATTGTCCTAACCTGGTGAGGGGTGAGTTCAGCTCCACTGTTCACATCTATCAGCTGGAAGAATAGAGCAAAGTTCTGATGGCTGTCAGCAGTGAATGAGCCCTTGGCTTTGGCTGGGTAAGCTACCCTAGGAGGAAAAAAAACAGACAGAACTGAGATGACCTTCCAAGAGAAGGCCTAGTGCTCAGAGAAATCAAGGCTCTAATTGAGAGTCAGGGCTGCCCTTCCAAGATCACACACCCCACGCTGTTTTACCTGGTTGTTTTTGGTGCAATGCTCTGATCTTTATCCACAGTAGAAAGATCTACATTAGTAATCCCCACTTCTGTAGAAACTTTTACTTTCAGCTGCAACAAAACACAATAGAAAATTCTTCAGAGCACTCTATACATACTAATTATGGTCAAGTTCACTGCAGATGTTTTAGCTCTTCTGTTCCTCTTCCGCAAAGAGGATTTTATGACTAAGCCCAAGTCAGAGCCTAACCTGCACAGAAGGATCTACACCAATCACCTTCTGGCAAAGTTCCAGCACCAGTGACTGACCCTGAGCCATCCCCTTCCTCCCTGCACAAGCAGCCAGCTCTGCAGACACAAACTTCTCAGGCATGCTGGAATTAGCTGCCCTTGAGAGAGCTGTTTTTAATGAAACAGTCCAACTATCCAGATCCAACTAGCTTTCCTTTTGAACTAGCAGAAACTAGCTATTAAAGATTACATCACATATTATACAACTTCACACTGCCTGTGCATATGTCCTCCTTTCTGGTCAGCAATTTGAGACAAGAGGTGTCTGGACAGCAGCAGTTCTGCCTCTGTTGGCTCCTAAAGCCAAACAGGTTTCTGCTGATTTCATTACCAGCAGGCAAATGCCAAAGCATTCCTGCACACCTGCACTTTGTCCAGCAAACTTTCCTTCAGAGTCACAGCATTTATCCCTTAGTGCAGGGCAGCCAATAAGAGCCTGCCATTTATCACATTCCTCTGTGCTAAGTGCAGTATAAACCCCAAGCAGAGAAATTATTTCCTGCCCTTTCCCCAGCCCCAAACCACAGCCCATTCAGGCACTGAGCCAACTGGGTTTGACTGATTTCAATTCTTCCCTCAAATATAAGCAGTTAGTGCAGTCTGTAGTTTTCAATTAGCACATTTGTTCTCACAGCTTACAAATGCTCCCCTAGAGAACTGAAGTTTCATTGCCAAGATATTTTTCTTCTTATACTACAATTTGTTATTACAGGTTTGCTCATGTGAACCAGTCCCACACTCTCTGCCTGAAAAATAATTCACAGAGAACCTGCAGGAAAAATATGTAAAAACATTAACTAAACCATTCAGGCCAGACTTCAAACACAATCATCTTGGCAGTTCCTTTACAACAAAATGCATAATTTAAGAGATAGGCTACCCCCAGAAATGGATCCATTGACATGCAGATGATTCAGGCTAACTTTAGCAAAGCCTTAATTTTTTCGAAGATGTGGGCAAAGAAAGATGGACTAATGAAATATTAATTTAAAAAAAAGTTGTGTGAAGGCAACTCAGAGCTGCTGCACACAGCCCCTCCAACTGCACAGTACACAAACATCTCTCAAATATTTTAATGCCAGGAAATGTAGTCTCTGCCTGAGTAATAACCCACTGGTTTAGCTCATTACTGTCAAAACGATGGTGCATTAAGGACAATTAATGCTAATAACAGTAAGGAAAAAAGCAGCTCCCCAGCAGTCCTCCCCCATAACAATGTGTCTTATTAGCAGCGTTCCCACAAAGCTGCAGGCACTAATACATTCCTGCTGGTGCCTCCCTGTGCCAGCCCCAGCTTAAGCAGGACAATCCAGCCCCTTCTGACACCCCCGAGCGCCATTACTGCTCCACTGACAGAGTCAATTTGATACTCAGAGTAAAGGTCAGCAGTTGTGTCTTCCTCCATTCCAAGCTAAATATGTTGGAAGACTTGAAATGCTAATTGTTTCCTTAAATAGGTGATTGAGGGCAAAAATTAACGCTGGGAATGGGCCTCTTCAGAGAAGAGCATTCTCAGCTGTTGACACTGGGGTGATACATGAACAGTCAGAGGTCACATTCCTCTCACTGTAACAAACTTGAGGAAAGGAAAACTCAAAATGTTTATATAAAACTGCCCTTCAGAAAGGTGTGGACCAACAGCTTTTGCCACCTAAAAAGGGCTGTGTATGCATGAAAAGAAGACTTCATCTGCTTTGGTCACTGCTTCTCCACTACAAAATCTTCACCATATATACGGTTTGGAAATGCCAAAAGGCTCCCTTGACTCTTCTAGGGCTCTAGAGCTTAAACAAACAGACAACAAATGCTCAGCTTCCACACTTCAGGCAATCCCCCCCAGACAACTGACAGCCAAGCCTTGATATTTATGGGCTCAACTCTGGAATGCTCTGAAGAACTAACTCTAATAATTTCAGCATATTGACTTAGGGCTGCCATAAAAACACTTCCACTGTTACCCTTTGTTCATATGCTGTCAGATCAGCATCTAAGTGATAAGACAGGTTCGAAATTTACACAAATCCCTTTTGATCATGCATTAATCTGGTTACTGGCCATAATCCTGAGTCAAAATCCAATGCATTATGGAAAAGCATGTGATAAAAATTCCATACAACTGGCAACATCCTTCACAAGTATAAATAAAAAGCTGTTTCAGTGAATAGGCACAGAATGAAAACACATTTAAGTGCACACTCACCTCCACTTTGTTAGCAATAAATCGCTTATCTCCATCTACACTGATAGAGAAATCATAATATCCACTAGCAGGTTTCACATTCATGAAATTCAATTCAAAGAAATCTCTGTAATAAAAACCACCAAGGTGTTAAGAAGCCTCCAAATATGCTACATTGAAAAGGTAAATAAACACAGCACAAAACTAACATTGCTAAGTGCAGCGGGAAAAGAACTCTTCAAAGCTGACCAAAGTCAAACGAACGTTGGAATTTCCCACTCCCAGTCAAAAGAAAAAACAACAGAAATTCACTACCACCACCAAATGTGATCAGCCACTCTAATAAAACACAACCATAGCATTTTGAATTTTCTATCACAGACACATTTCTCTGGTGAAAAACACCAATGGAAAAGTAAGTCCAACATCGTTTAAATAACACCTGTTTGCCTTACTCTAAAAATAATATTATTTTCTTACCCAGAGAGAGTAAATGGTAGCTGTTGAAGGACAGTGGCTTTGCTAGACACAGACTTGGCTTCGTCAAGCTTTACAGAAACTTGAGTGAGTATCTGGGACATAACATTGGTCACTTGCAGCTACAAGAGAAAAACCAGTATTTCTGTGAGGCTTATCCCAGAAGGAAGGCAGGAGCATAGACAACTCAGAACCCTTCTGTGTTACACACCCAGAGCCCTCCCCTGCTCGGCATCCCACACTCCCTTGTTCTTTCTGACACAACAGGGAAGGTGAAGAGCTGACTGCCACACCATGAGCACTAAAATCCCAGATCTGCTGGGGCCTGAGTCACAGAGCTAAAATACATCAGCTGACACCTTCAGTCAGCCCAGAGCTACAATAGCACAGACTGGGCCAAGATTTGGGGCTAAGGCCTTACCCTGAGAACAGGTTGGTGATGAGACACAGCTGCAGGCCCATCAGGAACAACGATGATGGGCAAGTGGAAGCGGTTCTGAGACAAGGAACCTGCAGCACAAGCAACGCTGAAGGCCTCTGAGAGTGTCTCAAAGTTTTTCTTGCTAAAAATTGCATTCATCAGCTGGATAACTTGATCCTGAAAGAGGAAAAGCCAACCACGTATAAGCACTAGCAGCTTCCCATAACATTGCCAACTGGCTCAGTGTTATGTTATTAATGAAAATATCATTGATAAAAGACTGTTTAATTTTCCATTTGCTTTAAAAACAGTTCAAATTAAGAGGCAACCCAAAATTATCTACTTTTGGAATTCTTGTGCATTCTTATTCTTGGCTGGGAGGCTCCAACCACAATGGCTGGAACTATCTCAAGAACTTGGAAAAGCAGAATACAGATCCACCTCTGCAAATGATGTGTTTCAGAGTAAAAATATGTCATCAGCTCAACTACCCAGACTGTATGTGGCTGCAAAAAGACATTTTGGCTGCAAGAGCTGAACAGTTGTCTTCATAGAGTGGAGCAGGACCAAGCTTGATGTCCTGGCTACCTGCCAGGCCAGGAAGGACTTGGAGCAAAGCACCCCAATGGCTCTGGAAGGAGCCAGTCTAGGCCCATGCAGGCTTATCCCCTCAGGCTCAGCAGTGTCCTCAAGCTAAGAGGATTAGCTTTAAAGCAGTACCACCAGGAGCACAGAGCCAGCTCTGGCTTTGGGATGTGCCAAAGCTAATTTGTTCTCTCCAAAGTAGGAGTGGGACAGCATCCCCCTAGCTGATTTTGCAGGCTGACTCAGTAGGGTTAGGGCACCTGCACCACTCTCTGCAGATTATTCATTACCAGTCATTATTCAGCTTCTTCCATCACTCCCTGCTAGGCTGGAAAACAGAGGGATTGGCTACCTGTACTTTGATCCAAACCAAGGATTTCAGGCTAAATTCTAATGAGAATGAGTACAATCAAAGACAATCCCAAATAAAGCAGTAAGGATAGAACTTAGTGATCCACAAAGAACACTTCTAAATGAAATCCACTGCATCTCAAATTTTCACTCTTCTGCTTGTACCAGTGAACACCAAACAACATCACAACTAGAGAAAGCATCCAGACAAATGCTACAAAAATCCTGTACAGTGCAAATCCTGCAGTGCTTTTCACGTCTGTGGAGGGCATGGCACTTTTCCAGACCCTAATCAGCAACTGACACTCATTGTAGTTGTAGAAGGAAAAAACCAGGGAGTTATTTTTTCAAATACATGTTATTGTTAAAGACAGTTTTGTGGCATTCCAAAGGCACTCTCACCATTCACCAGAGATAAAGCCTTATGCCCCAAGAGCAGCACTTTTGACAGCACAATTCTAAAAACAACTAAACTATTCCTCTTAACTGATTGTTTTTTCAAGCATCTGACAGTTTGAATTGCACGTGGCAGAATCACCACCTCAGCAATGACATCAAAATTACTTTGCATTAGTCTGTTTGGCAGCAATGCAGAAAAGAACCAGGACTGAACTCAGACGTCTCACATTGGCTTCAGTCTTAACCCTGCCACTTTGGCTTGTGCTTTAGGGAGCTTCCATTCTTACTCCAAAGTACATCTAACTCCATCAACTTGTGGGGAAAAAATATTAAGTGGACAGCTTGCAGTAATGATTTCTAGCTTAGTCAAGATAAAAAGAAATTTCCAGCAGTCTTTTATCTTAGATAATAAGCTTTTTCATCTGGATTCCTGAAGGCACATGGTAATGCTGTCTCTCTTTTGGGCACCCCAAATTGGGGTGCCTGCATTTCCTCACAGATAAATAACATTTCAAAACACGTTGAAGTGCTGGAAAGTGCTACACAAGTGCCAGAAAAAACTCTGAAACAAGGGCTTTTTTCAATGCCTTGTCTCAATAAACAAAGAAAAACTAAGCTTCACTTGCAATTTCCTTCTGCATACTTGAAAAAGAAAAAGACCCAACAAATCCAGCCTGTGATATTTAAGTTGGAATTTCCTCTTAGATTCTGTTTCCTAGCATTCCCTCCACAATGTCCCTTTTCACTGAGTGTGCTCAGTACTTTTTCCAGTAGAAATTCTACCCAGTTACACCAGGCCCAGGCACTCTACCACAGGGATTGAGCAGATCCTTTCTGGGAGCTGGAGTGTGCAAGGAAGGAAAGGGCAGGTACAGACCTCCTTTATTGCTGGCTCTGTACCCACATGGTCTGACAACTTATAGGCAGCAGCAACAAACAGAGCAGTAGTCTCAATTCCTTCTTCAAATTGCAGGTAAACTCCACCTAGGTCATCCAAGCGAGCAACAAGATCCTGACAGAAAGAGTTATTAAAATATAAATTGCATTCTAGTGGATCAGCAGAAGTTAATTCTTGATTACAGGCCTAACAGCAGACTTATCTGTATGGGATCAATGATACATTTTGTAATAGTTATTTAGAAACAGGAAGAAAGAAAATCCTCCAGCCTTTAGGGGAATCAATTATATGTAAATGTCAGGATTTTCTGTTTCAGTCCATTGCGAAACAGATAAAAGTCCAAGGAATTATCTGCCTGAAAGCCAAGCCACATCATACAGGCAGACAGTTAGCCAGGCTGGTTTTTCATTTTGTTTTTCACATCTTTTAGTTCTAAAGCAATCTTGCAAATTTCTGAATAATTAGAGAGCACAGTGTGTTCTTACCTCAATCTCCTCAACAATGCTACTTAGATCTGCCTGCTGGGACAGGTAAGATGCTGTCTCCAAAGCCTGGATGGTTCTTAAACAAGAACAAACAAAACCAAACAAGTGTATGATTATTCCTTCCTTAAAAGCCAAACATCATTTAAATCAAAGCAACTGCATTTTCTATTCTGAATGAAGTGTAAAACAGCTGTTCCTGCGTTCAGTTCACTCAAGAGAATGAATCTGAAGTGATTCAGTATGAACTCAGCATTCATTACAGAATGTCACTTTAGCTGCATCAGCGCTGCAAGGAACTGATAAACTCAAAGGCAGAGAACAAACTGATCCCTGCAGAGCACATATCCAAGACTTGCTACTGAGGCTTCCAGGAATCCACTTCTCAGTCAACAAAGCAAGTTTTAAAGTTTCCTTTTCTTCCCCAGTCTTTAAGGGATATTCTGTTCTCTTGTTTCAAAGTGAAACAAATGTTTTTTGGTGATAGATGCCAAGATTCCTTCAGCTTACTGGCACATTTCCAGGTCACAGTGCAGGCACCCCAAACTACAAACAGGGCTGAGAAAGAACACTAAGTCTGCTGCAATCATAAATGATACAGAATCATGGTTGGTTATAAAGTATAAATTCTGTTGTCAATCCTTTTAAGAGGCTTTTTTGTGATACCATCCCTTCACTGACCATTGAACTGGACTGAATATTTAAGTTAATTTACAAAATCATACTAAAACAGCCCCAAAACATGTATTTAAAATAGCCCCAAAACATGTATTTAAAATAGCCCCAAAACATGTATTTCCTTCCCCCTGAGGAACAATAATGAGCTGGACAAATACACCAAATGAAAACACGGCATCGACTCTACTACATCCATATTACAAATATTAAGCATTAAAATCATTAATTCAAAACCCAGTTGCCTGCAGGATAAACACATGAATCTCTCCTGTCTGAGACTTACGCCAGCACGCTCTCCTCCTTGCTGAGACGAGCAGTGAGAGCACTCAGGGCTTCCTGGGATGCCAAAGGAAGGCCAAAGCCACTCAGGGCACCAACGGCGTGGAAGATCTGGGTGACTGAGGAATCCTCACTGACAGCTGCCAGCAGCAGCTCCCTGGTCTCATTTGAAATGGTGACCTGAGGAAAAGCACAGGGAACACAGTGGTTCACATGGCCTTCAAACCAGCACTGATTCCTTCCTGGAGCAACATTAGACTGGTGAACTACTATAAACTTCCTAAAAAAATCCATTTATAATTCATTACCTTTTAGTTTAATTAAGTCCCTAAGTTTTGCTGTCAACCATCAATTAGTCAGGATAATCCATGATTCAGATGTATCCTGGTAAGCTGGTACTGCTTTTCATGTGGCATCACATCATTGTGTAGTAGCCAGGGGTACTGATGACAAAGAGGGCTTGGATAACTCCCTCACGCAGCAAGGGTGGTCTGCAGCAGTATCCAGCTGTGTTCCAACACCCAGTCTGTCAGCCACACAAAGAGTTTCTAATTGACACAGTCCTGAGAATTCTAACCAAATGTGCTGCCTTTTTTCTTAGCCAACAGTGTTTAATTTAAAAACATTGTTAAAAAAATTAATTACCCTGGACCAAATACTTGTGTTATATATTTATACTTTGCCTTGTTTAGAGAATGCCCAAGCATTTATTTACCTAAGGCACAACAGAGAATAATCCACTAAAATAAAGTAAAAGTTATGCATAAAACAAACCCAAGAAAAATATCAAGGCAAATATTTCCTTAGTAATATCTGTCTGCAGAACTCCAGGGCTCCACACTCACCTCACAACCTGACAGGACCTGCATGGCCTGGGCAGCATAAAAGAGGGATTCAACACTGCTGGAGTCCACATGAGATTTGATGAACTTGCATGCAGCCTGTGGAGAAACAGAAGTTAACTTCAACCACTGAGAGAAGATCTAAATGATACTCTAAGACAATTCCATGAACACTGTGCATTTTTATATCTCCCCAGATTCTACTCTGCCAAGAGCTGCACAGAAACAAGGGTGGTTCCTCTTAAAAGACATAAGGAATTTTCACATAAGCTCTATTGCAACCATAATTCAAACCTAAATTGAGTATAATTATAAAGCCTATCAAAATTAAAGTCTAACAGATATATTTACTAGGGAAAATCTTCCAGGATAGAGAACAGATGAACAGAAATTCTGTAAGTGAGCTTAATTTCTAGCTGTATATCACACCATCATTAATGGATACAAATACAGAATTTCCAATAGTGCAGAGAGAAAAGTGGGGCAAGCAGGTATAGCATAAAGATAAGCAAAGGGACTGCTTGTTAATTTGTATTAACTGACAACTGGATAGATGGATCACTAGGATGCAGTTTCACCAGAAAATAACCAAGAATTTAACTGCTCAGACATAAATCACAGGGCTTTGAGTATGTGGAGCACAGGCCTTTACAAGTAGGACGGGATTGCATTATCTAGGAATATTCCCAGACTTTCTCCTGGCTGAGGAGGAACAGATTAGAGATCACTTAATCAAACCTGGCACCCTCAAATCCATGGGCCCCAACGGGTTGCAGTCAAAACTGCTCTGTGAGTTAGCAAATGTTATTGCTAAGCCATTCTCCATCATCTTTGGAAGCTCCTGGAAAACAGGTGCCTGAGGAATGGAGGAAAGCCAGTGTCACTTCAGTCTCCACAAAGGGCGAGAAGAGGAGGCTGGGAACCACAGGTCAGTCAGCATCACCTCCAGCTATCGAACAGTGTTGGAGCAGCTCATCCTGACTCTTATCTCAAAACATGTGGAGGAAAAGCAGGTGATGAGCAGTAGCCAACATGGATTTACCAAGGGGAAATCATGCTTAACCAATGGGATAGCCTTCCAGGAGATGAGCCTGGGGGTCCTGGCTCAACAAGCTGTCCACCAGCAGGCAGAGTGTCCTGGGGGACAAGTAGGCCAGTGGCATCCTGGGGTGCACAGGGAAGAGCACTGCCAGAAGGTCAGGGATGTGATCCTGCCCCTCCACTCAGCCCTGCTGAGGCACATCTGGAGTGCTGTGCTCAGTGCTGGGCTCCCCAGCTCAAGACAGACAAGGACATACTGGAGGGCTGGGAAGATGATGAGGGACTGGGGCACCTCTCAGGAGGGAAGGCTGAGGGAGCTGGGACAGTTCAGCCTCAAGGGGAGCGTATCAGGGCACACAGACATCTCAAGGGTGGGTCATTCCACAACACATGTTCAAGTGTTATACCTAGCTATTATTTTTACTACCTCTATCTTTTAAATAGCCCCACCCTGTGAAGAGGTACACTGTGCAGAAAAAAGTCTCACCACAAACCTAAATAAGTAAATAAATAAATAAATAAACAAACAAACAAATACATAAATAAATGCTGTTTCCCCGCAGAAGCAAAGGCTGTGCTATCACTGCCAGAACTAGGAACTGATAAAAAAAAAAATAAAATACAGCCACAATGACACAAAGGAAAGCAGCTGCAGTGTAGCCCACAGATGACCAGTAAGTGGCCACAGCAAGGGGTGCACTGAAATCAACCCCATCTTCAGGAGCCTCACAGTTAATAGCTGATGTGCAGCACTCAAAGAGAAACCAGGACCAAAGGGTTTAGAACCTCTGTACTGGATGAGCCTATGAGGAAAGAACAAATTTCTATTTACAGTTCACAAGCACAGGTAAATATCCACATGCATGTGAGCAGGTGTGCCTATGTGAGGAGGCTGTTACAAGCACAACCTGCAATATTTAAACTAGAAATGCTTAGAGACACAGCACAGTAAGAATTATGTTGATACTGCCAGCTTTAAAATTATATAATTAATTATATATATAAAAATAGCACTGCTTGAATTCAGTACTTGAACTGAAACAAACTAATGGGAACTCTAACAGTACAGTGCACCAAATGTGCCCCAGGCAGAGAACTCGTGCACAACGCAGGTAAGTAAATTGATATGCACAGCAACATCACAACGGGCCGGGCAGGAGCGAGCCCTGGAGCCCCGTTTACAGGCAGCGAGTGTAAGCGAGCCAGGGCCACGTTACAGCCCGGACAAAGATGCAATTTATCCAAATGACACGAGAGCCGCCAATTACCAGTGATACTCCTGCATTTACTAAGGATAGAACACACGTACGTTTTACATTTCCCACACCGTCTTGCCCAAGCAGAGCTCTCTCTATAAACTCATATTATATTAATAATTAATCTTTCACTGCTATGCAGCCCCTCAGACAGCAAAGCGCCTTTGGGCGGCCCTCCCCCGCTCACCTTTTCGTCCGCCACCCGCAACCCGAGGCTGCTGAGCCCCACGATGGAGAAGTAGGCGGCCCGCACGTCGGTGAAGGGCCGCTCCAGCACCGCCCGCAGCCGCGCCAGGTCGCGGGCAGCGAGCCGATGGCTGGGGACAAGGGCCTGGACTCCGGCAAGGAGAAGCAGGAAGCTGAACGCCACCTGCAGACGCAGCCTCGGGCCTGCGGAGAGATAAACGCGTTACCCCGCGTCTCCCCATCCCCGCGGTACCGATACCGACCCCGGCCGCCCTCGCCTCACCCGGCGCCGCCATGATGCCGCCCCCTCCCGCGCCACGGCGCCGCTTCCGCCACGCGCCCCGCCCCGCCCGGCACGCGCCATCATACCATGGGAGGGTGAGAGGGACGGTGCGTTATGCGAGGGTCCCGCAGCTCCAGTTCTTCCCTCTTCGACAACTGAGACACTGTGAATGAGAGTGAAACAAGCGGGGCGGGAGAGGCAGCGGGTGGGGTACGGGCGGCGGCTGGGCCGCCAGACCATGGGAAGAAGCGACTCCTCTGGGATGCTGGGAATGGTACGGGCCTCCCGGCGAGCCTCGGGGGCGGCCCCTGGCGGGGATGTGGGCTGCGCTGATTGGCCAGCGCGCCTTAAAGGGGCCGCGGCCGGGAAGCGCCGGAGGCTGCGGCCGGGCCGGGTTCTGTCGCTATATGTCGCGATCTGTCGTGCTCCAGTCTGCAGAGTAGTGCCGTGTCACACTGTGCCACGCTGTCTGACGCTGTACCCTGCTGTGTCACACTGCAACCGAGCCCTCGAGATCTGAATGGGGGGTTGAGTCAAAAACTAGGTTTTGCAGTTGTTGGTCAGTAGCTGAAATGATGTGACTGTGCATATAGTATGCACCCAAGAGCAAAGAAATTTTTTTCACTAGCTGTACCAAGAGCGTTGGCTACTGTGAAAAACGAGGTTTACTTTCTTGGTAAATTTTAAAAGGTTTAATAAAAAAGATAAATAGAAGACAAAGACAATAAAGCTAAAAGGTTATTACGGCTGAGTACGTGACATTCAGCCAAGAGCACACACTGACTCAGAAAACACTTTTAAAAATGCATCAACATGTTGCATATTCATAGACCTTCATGCATTATTTAAAAATCATCCCCCCCAACCTGTAAACCAATGTCCATACTCCCTGATAATGGAAGATCAATAAATCCTTTCCTGGGGTTCTGGTGTGTCACTGATAATCCAAGAATGAGAAGAATTTCCTGATTATCCTTTTTTTTTTTTTTTTTTTTTTTTTTTAACCATTCTCTGAGTTAGTTACATGAACAAAAGCTTTTTACATTACCATGTTATAGTCCAAAAAAAAAAAAAAAAAATATTTGTCACACTACGTCTAAGTTTTGTTAATACCAGAACTAAAATAAACTATATTCTTACAGCAGTTTTCCAACATTATACATATAGCACTCTTTGTAATATTTGTGAAAAACCAATAATATAATATGTACTTATAACTTATTGACCACCTACTGCAAACAGACTCCAAACTCAAATGGAGGGAAGAACTCTGCCTGTGGACTAATTAGCATGAGACATGACAGATGTAACTAGCAAGTGGGGGATTGAGTACTAATTAACAAAAAGTTCTGTAATTTGCAACCAATGAATGCCAATAGCTTTGTTAAAATGTATAACTAATGTAAAGTCTGGATGAGTGGGGAACCAGCCTTTTGTGGGTTATCACCCAGCTCCCTGTTTTGTGCAAATTAGAAAAAACCCCAAAATACCTCCCTTTGGTGTGTGAATTGTTGATGCACACTGGGGAACAAGCCCATGCTTGGGACAGCAATCCTGTGCCACAGGCCATGTAGTGCTGGGTCTTGTTTTCCATCTGTTCATTTCTTCCCCTTTGTTTTTCTTCCCCTTAAGTAGCAAATAAAAAAGTCACAGAAAAAGGAAGTGTAATGTCAAGCCCCAGCTGTGCAAATCACAAACCTCTCATTTAATCAGGCTGGATTTCTGTGGGAATAAAGAGCAGTGATTTTTTCAGGTGGCTCTTGGGAATGGGAAATCAGGGTCCCAGAGCTCCTTCAGCAAAGCAACGTACAAGTCAAGGTGCAAAATGGCATTTTCCCTGTGAGCCCCTGGGGATGGGCAGATGGGTCTCTGTGTCCCTGTCCCCACAGGGGGCACAGCAAGCCATGGGTGACAGACACCCATCCCACTGCTCACTGTCCTCCTGGAAGGCCCCAAAATTTGGGGAAAAGGGCTGTGTTTCCTCCTGCAGAGGGCACTGGGAACTTGTTCTTTTTACTTTCTGAGAAGGATCCCCTGGAACTAGTGCAGCTCCCACTTGCACACCCATCCTGCTGCCTCTGCTCAGCCTGGCGCTGGGGACACTTGGTGTGACAAGGACAGGACTCTTGGCCTCACTGGAGGAAAGCAAGGAGCCATGGAGCTGCTTAATGTGGGAAAAACACTGCTGAGAAATCAGCCTGCCCTGCTCTGCCCCTGCTTCTCCCTCTGTGCCAGTGATGATGAGATATCAGCTCTGGAAGGGCTCCCTGGTGGTTTTTAGACCCCAGCCAAGATGTGCTGCCCACAGGTTGGTTTCCACCAATCTCACCTAAATTCCCCAATTATTGAGCCTGAACAAGTTTGAGACAGCAGGAGATGCCCCCAACTTTGTGCATCTGCCATGCTGAGGATGCTCCCTTGCACTGGGTTGCTCCTGTCCCATTCTCCCTTGGGAGATGTAGCTCCTCTGAAGTGCAAAATCCTGTCACTGTAGCTTTCCTGGGGGAAGGAAGAAAATGTCCTGCAGAAGGGTGTTTGATTTTACCGTTTTGTCTGAGAAAATGCTTTTGCTTTGCCAGGTTTGGTTTGTATCACCTCACACTTTGCAGTAACAAAATGACACATTTTGGCCATCTGAGATAGCATTTCTCTTTCCATTGCTCTTTCTGGTGAGAAACCAGGGAGAGGGGAAGATGATTTGTCCAGAACTGGAGTAAAGCCAAACTAAAATGAACTCAAAATCCTTTGTGAGATGTTACTTCTCTTCTATTCAAGCTATCAGGTGAGTCTTTGACGTCAGTCTATTCTAGTTCATATCAGGAAATGGCCACACAATCCCCAGGGATCTGGGACCCCTCTGGGAGGCTGTAGGGTGCCTGCCCCACCACTGTCCTGGGGGAAGGATCCTTGGGGACCATGGGGAGCCTGGCTGGCTCCAGTGCCTCTCCCAGGGATGAAACACCCCACATGCACCAGCCCAGCCTCAAGAGGAGGCTGAAGACTCTCAGCCAAATTCTTCTGCTATGACAGATGGAAATGGGACATTTCCTTTTTTTTTTTTTTTTTTTTTGAGCTGAGAGGGGAAAAAAGCTAAAAGCCATTTGTGCAATTAAGAGCCTTAAATGTGGATTTTATTTCAATGTAATGGGATGGTTATTGCATATAAAAGGAGAGCCAGATGGTTGTCAAAACCACATTTACTAAGTTCTAATAACTGTGAATTTGACCTGCAGCCCATCAAGATCTGAAATCCCTCATTATAAAATAGCTTGGGAATGTCACCCCTAGATCCTCTGGCTGGTCCTTGCTGGGACTTTTGGACACAGCAGCTCTCACTGATCAGGGCAGGATTTATGCCCTGCAGCCACAGGTGTCTTGCCTGTCTGTGCTTGAGCACAGATGAGGATGAGGGGGATGAGGAGGTGTGGAATACATCTGCCAGCTTGGGGAGAAGGGCCAGGGCCCCTCCATGGGGTGCAGGGCAGTGCAAGGTCTCTGCACACCCGGCACAGAGCTCTCCTCTGCTGCTCCACCTGGTCCTAGTGGGCTTGGAGGGGGGAGCAGTGAGAGTGAAGGGTGGAGAGTGGAGAATGGTGGGTGGAATGCGGAGGGTAGAAGATGGAGGATGGAAGGTGAAAGGTGAAGGATGGAGGGTGTAGAATAGGTGGAACATGGAGGAGGACAGGGGAGAAGCTGGGGTATGAATCCTTCTCCCCCTGTGGGAACCTTGTTTAACCTTGTGCAGGCAGGGAAGGAATGGGGTGAATCCATGTGCAGGTCTCATCCCCCACTGCCTCCCAACACCTGCTGCACACAATGCATGGGATCCAGGCAGCTCCTTCCCTGCAGCAGCCCTTGCACAGCAGCAGCTTCTGCAGCACCTCTAGGCTGGATCTGGCCTCTGTGCATTCAACGGGAGCAAGGACAAGCAGGGGAGTGAGCCCCTAGACCTGTGGGCTGGGCTGTGGCATTCCTCCCCCCAGCTCTGCCTGCCAGCAGTACAGCCAGCCTTCCTTCTTTGGTAAAGACTCCAACAATTCCCTTTTTAGGCTTAATACCACCAGTCCTGGGAATGAACAGGAGCCTGTTCCCTAGCCCAGCTTTGGGCAGAGGGGCTGTCTGCAGGGAAGCAGCCCCGCTCCAGATGCCTGCAAAGGGCTTCCCAGGACAGCCCTTCTCCAGGACTCTGTGCCTGGCAGCTCCTGCCCCACTGCAAAGGCACCCCTGGGCCTTACTCAGCTGATCAGCTGCCCAACCTGCCTTCCCAGGACCACACTTCACCCAGCCAGCATGAAGGTATTGTTATGCTGGCAGCAGTCTGCTTTTCTTATTTTCACTCCTGGAAAGCTCTCCCTGATGAATCCCAGCTGGGAAACTCCTTTTTTCCCTAGGTCTTACTAAATTGTTGATATGGATTTCTCTGCAGAGCCATTCAACCTCCCCTTCTCATCCCACTCTGTGCCCCACCAAGACCCTCTGCTAGGTTGCCTGGACCTAAAGTCATCCCCTTCCCTGGGAGCATTGGCTGCTGCAGAGCTCTCCCAGTGAGCCCAGTCCCTCCAGGAGCAGGCAGCTGGCAGGGCTGGGGTTGGCACTGCCTCCAGCAGTGGGGCTGGAGCGGCAGCAGGGCTGTAAGTCAGTGTGACTGTCACGCAGCTGTGCCCGGTTTCACCAGCCCGACTTGGCGCTGCTGGAATGGAGCTGATGGGTTCTGCTCACTCCCACCCCACTGTCCCGGGGGACACGCTGCTCCTTCCCTGCAGCCGCCAGGAAGAAACCGGTTCCTGACTTTTTTAGCAACTGCAATATTAGGTTCAGTTTCCTTTGATTCTCCGTGTTTGGTTTGCTCTCTTACTTCATAAATTTTCAACCACCAGATGCTTGAAAAAGCTCCTGCGAATTTCCCCGCGCGTCGGTGGGAGCGGCGCCCGCGGTCCCTGCCCCATCCTGCCGGGATCCATCCCATATCCATCCTGCCAGGCTCCATCCTGTACCCATCCTGCTGGGATCCATCCTGCCGGGATCCATCCCATATCCATCCTGCCGGGCTCCATCCTGTACCCATCCTGCTGGGATCCATCCTGCCGGGCTCCATCCCATATCCATCCTGCCGAGATGCCCACTCAACTTGTCACCAGCTGGGGACACACCTGCAGCACCAGCACCTGCAGAGCTCAGGGGTGCTGGGCACCCTCACTGATGGCTTAGCCAGAGTTGAAGGGACCATAGGGAGAGATAAACAGGGAAAAAAAAAACCCAACCCACTGCATTATAAAGAGTTCCCTGTTCATCAGGGCAGTGCCCTGGTGACATCAGCACCGATGTTGGGCGGCAGCTTCAGAGCAAGAGGTGTCAGGAGGGTGCAGGGCTGGGGAGGGGGGAGCACAGCAGCCCCCTCAAGCACCTCCAGTGCCTGGGCAATGGTACAAACCCCAGCTCCTGCTTAGTATTCCCCTTTCTTGCCAAAATCACTCCCGAGCATGTCAGCATGCTGTCATGTAAGGAATCTCATTTTGGAGAGGCTTTTTCTCTCTCATTTTGCCTTCGATACAAACCAGACACAGCCTCACTTTATAAGGTGTGAGGGCAGGGCTGCCCACATCCGGCCTTCCTCCACTCCCTCCCCAAAACCGTGCTGGAGCCGAGTTAAAGAACTCACACTGGGATACTTTCTGCTGTGCATGTAGGGACCTTCTGCACAGATGCGCTCGTGTGCAGGACCCCCTTGTGCTGTGGAAGCCCTGCATGGAAGCCATGGGAGAAAAAGCCAAACTGCTCTGTGAGGTGGTTTTGGGGCTGCTCAGTTGCTGGGGCAAACTTTGGATGTGTGGGATGCACCATCTTCCTTCTGTTGCATTGCTATTTTGAGGACTGACAGCCAATTCTCAGAAGAGCTGTGCTCCCTGCAAAGCCCCAGGAGATACTTGTTCCCTCCTCTTCTAACCCCCATCACCCCAAAGCCCCTCAGCAAGGCCACAGTCTCCACACATTCCTTCCCTTCTTATTCCAGGTGACTGCACAGACCCCCAGAGCCCCTTACCTGTCTGACCCCAGGGCTCAGCTCTGGGGATGGATAGTGATGGACAAGTCCTGGCCTGGATTCCCCATGCCCCTCTCAGCCCCTTTCATAAAAACAGGGATTTCCCTTCTCTGAATAGCTCACTGTGACTCTGGGTGTCTGAGGAGGTAGGGAGCAGCTCCTCTTGGCCCTGCATGCAGAGCAGTAGTAGTTAATTGGTTTGGGTGGCATTTATGCCTGCTTTGCACACCTGATGTCATCCTTCCTTTCCAAGAGGTTTGGCCTGGAAAGCAAGAATAATCTGTTTAGGTCAGTGAAGGATGAAAACCCTCTGTCCACCTACAGTCCTACACAGGGAGTTTTGGAGCTGGTGCCTCCAGCCAGATGTGCAGAATTCACCTAAAAAGGGCTGTGAGAGCCAGCAAGCTGTGATGCCCCTGCAAGAGTGGCACAGTGCCACTGTGGCAAGCTGCCCTGCTGCCGTGAGGAAGCTGGGGCTTCCCAAAAGAGCTCAGCCTCAAGGATGCTGAAATCAAGTGGGGGCTTTGAAAGGCTGCTCCCAGAAGGTGCCTGAATCCCATCTGAGTCCTGTTCCAGTCTTGCTTCAATAGCCAGTACCAGCTGGGACTGGGAGTCCTGTCCCATCAATGTGTGGGACCACGGAGGGGGTGTATAGCAAATCCACAAAGACATTGACCATGGTTCAAGAAGTGCTTGGACAATGCTCTCAGGTATGTGGTGTGATTTTTGGGGCTGTCCTGTGCAGGGCCAGGACCTGGGCTCTATAATCCTGGTGGGTCTGCTCCAGCTCAGCATATTCCACGATGGTTATTGTCTCAAATTTTTCCTACAGTAACCTGGGAGTAGTTTTTGCCTCTTCTAGGTTTATAGTTAATTCTTACAATATATTGCAATCTGCATCATGAAAGACAGATGTGTTGGAGAACATTTTTGGTGCAAAGACTGTTGCACCCTGTGAAGCATCCTGCCAGCAGTGCCTGATCCCTGGACCTGATCCCTGCTGGATCCAGTTCTGAATGCCCCCTGGACCAGCAGGCAGCTGAGGCAGCACATCCTCTCTGCACAGCACCCCCCTCTGCTCCCCTCTGTGCTCCAGCACCAGCCCAGCCATCCCTGACCTCACCTTTCCCCATCTGCAGCACTAGCCAAAGGTGTCCTGAGCAGATTCTGCATCCCAGGGAGAGAACAGCCCCCTTTCCAAGGATTCCTGGCCCATATGGAACACAGCTTTTCAAAGGCACGAGAATTTGTTTAAGAGTTCACTGAAGCTTGAAGCAAGTTTGTCTCAGATGCACCCTCTGTGATGCTTTTTCATCCTAACCCTCATCAAATCCTTGCTGGACATTTATTGTTTCTGGGCATGCTCCAGTTCCTCCAGGAGGCAGCAATAAGAGGGCCCCTCACCTCCTTTTTCTCCTGCCATCCCCAGGCTCAGTCCCAGCCCCCCTAATTTTCCATCCCTCACAGTCTCCAAACTCAATACCCCCAAAGCCGCCAACAAGGAGCTGAGCTGGATCATGTCCCAGAAGGGTGAGGGCTCTCCATGCAGCTGGGGCAACCAGTCCAGACTGTGGAGCTCAGCCTGGTTGGTGGCAGCAAGAGGGTGAGCAGAGTGGAAGGGCTGGCTGGGAGCAGAGCATTGCAGTGTGAGGAGACAGAGGAGGTGAGGAGCTGCAGGGGAATGCCAGGATCTCCCCTGACCAGTGGTTGATGCTGCCTGCTGCAATTTGAAAGCTGCTGCAGCCTCAGGATAGGGTTTCCAGTACAAACACTCAGAGGTTTTCTCTCCAAGTATATGTTCCAAGACTAATTTCTCAATATTCTTTTAGGGAGTCTGCCTTTCTGTGGGTGTAAATCTGTGTACCTCCACCGCCTCAGAGAGGCCCATGCTGATTGATATCAGCTGGGATGCTGACCCCAAATTTGCAGTTTGCACAAATGTTCCTGCCAATAAAACTGTTATTTAAAGTATTCAGAGAAAGTGAACCCAGGAGGCATGTGAACATGGTCCAAACAAATCTAATTAAAGCTTTCATCCAGAAAATTCTTCCTTACTATAGAACAAAAATTCACACATTAATACTTGTCCTCACTTCACTGGGGCTAAAAAAAGTCAGTTTGGAAGCCTAGAATAAATGAAATTTGTGCTGGGCTGAGCACTCACAAACCCTGCTGGCTCCAGGACACCTCAGAGCTCCCCTTTGGTCTCTTCCTGCATCCCTATCCTTACAGTACTTCTGGATGGCTCTTGGCTTTGTGGAGAAGCTCATTGCTTTATTCAGACAGTCCAGCGGGGCTGCAGTGGTGCAGCCATGTGCTGCAGCATGTGCTGGGGAAGCAGCTAAGGAAACATCCTGGCAGGGGCCAGTGGATGCCAGGGATGACGTAGGTACCAACATCAGAGGAGCCACGAGCTTGCAGAAACATTGTGGAGCTGATCCAGATCAACTGGCTGTTCCAGTGGCTGGGATGCTGGCTTTGATGCCTTAAGTTTTGGCTTTCACATTTCCTAGATTCTTTGCAGCATTAGTATGTAACTCTGAACTTCATATAGAGTGTTAGCAAGTTCTCTTCACAGTTTAGTTTGACAAAGCAATCCTTTTCCAGCCTGAGAACCAAGGACACCACTGCAGCTTCAGCCCAAAATGTGCAAACAACAGAGAATTGAGGAGAGAATCTGGGAGTATGGGGCTGCAGAACCTGGAGCTAGACAATTAACTCCAATATGGAAATGCATTAAAACTTATAAAAGTGTGAAAACTTGTGACTCAGGGTGCATCTTGGGTGGAGCCACGGCTGGGCTCTTGTACTGCCTAAGGTGTATCCTTGGAAGGCTTTTTAATAAATCCCTGCTTTATTCCTTTAAAACTGTCTAGCCTCTGTTCTAGGTAGCCTCTCTAGGCATCAGCTTTGGGCAGGCCATGCCTTATTTTAATCTGCACAAACTGTCACAGTAACCCCAGCCAGGAGCAGCAGCTGATCCAGTGCTTGCAGCAGTGTTTCAGGGGGCTCTGTGTTACCCAGTACTCCCCAGTAAACTGATTATCCCATGGGATATAGGCAGGGCTCTTTTCTGAGGGCATCACTCCCAGGAATAATTCCTGTCACATCCTAGGGAACACTGTACTGGTGCCTCTGATGGTTCCAAGTGGGAGCCAAGGACCAGCTCTGCAGGACATATGTCTGACTCTCTGAAGTTCAAGGACTACAGGCACATAATCCATTGTCCATCCTCTTCCCATTTTCTCTTCTTTCTCTCCCTTGTTTCAATTGACATTAAGTGGAAATCACCCCATCACTCACCTTTTTCTTCCTTTTCTTTCTCCAAGAAGCTAAGCAAACAAATCTACTCCACTGCATCACCTACATTTCATCTACCCTCCCAAAGCCCTGTGTTTTTCTAAGGGCTTCCAGCAAGACAGCCCTCAGGGCATTTTCCAAGACAGGAGAAACTTCAGACAGCAACAAAAATGTGTAGAATTTGGCCTATTTCTCTTCCCTTACCTTTTGGTGACCTTCAGGGAGCTTTAGGCAGCATCTTCCTTGCTCCCTGTCATACCCCAGGACAACTCCTGCCAGCCCAGCCTGGGCTGCCTGCTGGGGGAATGAGCCACAGAAATGGAAAAAGAGAAAGAATGAGACAGGAGGGGAGAAGATGACCTGACTGTTAATGTAGGAATTATTTCCATGCACATTCCTCGTGCAACCAAATGGCTGGAGGAAGATCTTTCAATACCAGATGTGCTCCTTATCCCCACTGAGCAAGTCTGGCTGCTCAAGGGGAGTCCAAGGTTTTAGATTTGCATTCATCACATTCTCCTAGATGGTTTTGGCCACTGTACAGCTGCAGAAATCCAAGATAGGGTCTGAAACAGAAATCTTGACCTCAGTGGTACCTCTTTAACCCATCCCTTTCCTCCAAGGAATTGCCCAAGGGCACAGACATCCTTTTCCCCTGCTGGGAGCCAGGCCTGGATATCACAGGATAAAAATAACTTGTGTCCCATCCCTGAGCTGGGGATTGGTGCTGCAGAGGGACTGCTCCTTCTGCAGCACCAGGACAGATGGACAAACCCAGTGCTGCAGCTCACCAGGAAAATCCCAGACTTGCAGCAGAAGATAAAAAAAGTCAAAGCATATCTTGTGTGTGGAATTGCAGAGGGAGGCTGGGGCAACAGAAACTGCCCAGACATGCAGAAGGTTCTTCCTCTGTGTCCCTAGCCAGGGGAGCAGCTAGTTCTGCGTGTGCACTAGGGTTTCATCAAGTGTCCAAGGGGAGCAACAAGCATCCCTCAGGATGGTCCATGGAGCCATGGCTGGGGATGAGAACTCTGAGGCTGCAAAGACCAGGGATGAATTCATCCGAGGCATATTTCATTGCATTCCTACCCTGCCCATGACTTTATTCTTGACCTGGAGAGCCAATCCATTCCCTGGGGGACAGGCTACATACAAAAGGGCCACTCTGGGAGCTGCAGGGGACACCTGCATTACCTCACATGTCCCAGCTGCTCAGCACTGCCAAGCATCCTGCCAGGCTCCCAGGGGAGCAGGAAGCACAGCAGGACACACACACACTGCCATCTCGTCCATGAGAATGTTTTATAAGCATGGCAGATGGCATAAAAGAGCAGGAGAGCTGTAAAGAAGCTCATTTGAGTGTCTCCCTGGGGTCTTGTCAAGTCAGCTTCAGCTCCAGTCAACACCTCCCACATCAGGCAGAGCCCAGCCCAGGCAGGCTGCCTGCAGGGACCTGTCTGCTAATGGATTTCAGGTGCTCCAGCAAGGCTTGGAGAACAGCGCAGGGGATGCTCCCCCTCTTCCCCATCCTTGTCTCTCATGACGTCCCCTCTGCTGGCTCCTGGTTTTCAGATATACATTTCACTGCATGATGCCAATTTCTACCCTACCCAGCATGAAACTCGGAGGAATGGTTCTCACCACAGAGGAAAAATATTCTTTTGCCCCAAAATTAAAGTTAGGTCAGGGACAAGCACAAACAGAAAAACATGAAGAGCTTGTCAAAATCAAATGAGCTTTTTAATAGACTTCCAGAGATAATTTCCTGCCCAGGTCTCATCTCTTCTCTACTCCCATTCTTTCCCTCCCCTTTCTCTGCTCTAGCTGAAGCCTCCCTGCAAGCCAACATCCGACCTGTTTCTAACCCAAACACTCCTGTGCCACATTTCCCAGCAGGTATGATGGGGAATTCAATAGAAAAGGTAAAAGGTCAGGTTGGAGCCATGCCAGGGCTGCAGAGCACAGCTACAGCTGGGAATGGACTTCCAGAAAATGTCCATCCTTCCCAGAGACAATCCTCAGATGTCCTAGAGATGATACACTGAGTGCAGCTGGTCAGGGAGAAGGATTTCTCTCTTGGGAGCCCGGGGATGATGGAAGAGGCAATGGAAACCCCAAATGGCAACCGGGAAAAGCAAGAACCTGGTTTGCAAGTTCAAAGGAGCAGGAAATTAGGAAGGCAATTAGGTAGGCATGCATCCCATCCGTGACAAACTGGGCCACCAACACATCAGACAGGCAACAAAACAAAGAGCCAGTGATGAACCCAGCAAGCCACCATACAGCCAGCAGCAGATGTGTTCAATTAGCCCAAGAGCCAACATCCAACCAAACACCAACCTAGCCAGCAAAAAACAGACAATAGACTACTTGTTCCATCAAACAGCTGAGTTAATAGCAAAAACGTGCAGGGAGTGAGTGAGCAGCCAAAAACCCACGCCAGCCACTCAATAAGTCAATTAACCAAAGACCCACATAATCAACCACTTAAGTAGAGCTGAGCAAATAACTCACAATGAGTTATTTATCCATTGAATTTCGCCTCTAGTTTTGCTTGGGCCATCTCTGTGAGCACATGTCAAGTCCCTTCAACTGATTTTCAATTAATCTCATTTTGGCTTGTTTGGTCTATGCATGGCTGGCCAAAAGTTAACATGTGAACTGCACTCATTAGCTGTGATTGCCCAGGAAGATTACATGTTGCTCTCTAGTCTCAGATTAGGTAAGCAGAGTTTTGCCAGGAAATCTCAGTCCCTAAAATGCTCCAACAGGACTGCTCTTAAGCCATCAGGACACAGCAGTCACATATACTCAAAGGAAAAAAACCCACAGCAAATGTAAGTGAGAAGTTATCCAGCCACCAAAGAGGTCCAACTAAACAGTCCTGCAGGAAGAAGGCTCGTGGTGCTGCTCAAACAGGACTGGGGAATTGGAGGTTTGGGTTTAGTGCCCTAGGGCTGGGTCCCGTTTCTGGGGATCTTTTCCAACCCTGAGGTCACAGCTCCCTGAGCAGGTGAGGATGGCCCAGCTCTTCAACTACAGCTTCTTGTCTGGGGCTCCTCAGGCCCTGCCTGGGGTATCTCAGAGCCTTCTGCAGGACCTCCCAGCAGACCTCAGTTCCTGATTTATCATAAAATTGTTTAGTTTGGAAAACACCTCTAAGATCATAAATTCCAACTGTCAGCCCAGCACTAAACCACATCCCAAGGCCCACATTCAGATATTTTTCAAAAACTTCCAGGGACAGTGATTTCACCATTTTTAATTCCCAACCACCCTTTCAATGAAAGTTTTTTTCCTAATATCCAGTCAATTTGAAAATTGCTTCTGTGGTGGCAAGTCCAATGACATGGCCAAGATAGCACTTCCTAGCAAGGGCTGGGATGTAGAGGGCTCTCATTGCATCTGGGTGCCCCAGGCATCACCTGAACATTGAATAACACCATCATCACTCTGAAAAACTGACTGGCACATCTCAGAGGAGATCCCACCAGCCTTCAAGGAGAGGCCACATGGTGCCATGAGTCCAGGGCTGCTGTTGTCCTCCTCCTGGAGCAGAAATGCTTCCTTCCTCCAGCCTCACCAGGCTCCTTCACTTGCTGCCTGCTCACGCAGGTGGCCAAACACAAGCCCAGCTGTGCCACAGCAGGATTTGGTCACACTGCCCTTCCTGGACCCTGGTACCACCAAGCCATGGTCATTTCCATGTTAGCTTTAGGAAGAGGGTCCACTCCTGGCCTGCTTCACCCCAAAAAGGCCATGAAGAGAAGCAAGCTGAGCTGACTGGGCTCTGATGTGGCCCCACACAGCTGAGAAAGGTTTCCATCCCTCTTCAGGGCTGCTGTGAGTGCTGTGCTTTTGGCTCTGCCTGGGGAGGAGGCCTGTGCTGCCAAACCACACTGTCAACTGCTTCCCTGCTGCCTGCAGATCCCAATCCCACAGGCAATATATAACCAGCGGGAGCTGCACCATGCTTCAAGTGTGGAGTTTCAGAGCAGCACTGCTATCTCCTGCCTCTCCAAGAGCCTGTCCCAGGGACTGTCAGAGATTAGGACTAATAGTATTTAGCTCACTTTAGCAGCCAGCTGAATCAAATGATCCTTACATGCCCTTATGTCCTAATGAATTGCATTTGATTCCTTGCCCAGCTCTGAGCATGGAGCAGCAGCACAGCTCTTTCATACTCGAAGGGCTGTGTAGGAATCACCCCTCTCATTACCCTTGCAAATCCAGCCTGTATTTCTAATCCCGACAGCATCTCCTACAGCTCCCACTGCAGATTCAGGCTTGAGTTCATCTTTCAAAGAGAATTGACCTCTCAAAAGCCAAGCTCAGCTGCCAGCATCGAGGTTCAGCTTAGAGACCAAACAAAACCCACTAATTTCACATTATTTCCATGCAAAGCTATAAATCAGCTTGGGCTTGGTTTGACTCTGGGCCAAGGCTTAAGGTTCACGAACCTTAAGGAATTTTTTGACAAGCTCAGTCTGAGATTCTAATTTGTAATGAAACCCCAATAGTGAAGCTCTGCTAGCTCCATGCAATTTCAGGTTTTGCTGTGAATTTTTCATGCAGCTCTGGGGACAAAGTTACACCAGCAGAAACCCAGTTACTCCTTAAGAATCAATAGAGCTGACCTGGATTTCTGCCGGTGTAAGAGCAACCAACACAGTCCAGAAAAAGTTATTTTTATTCCTTGCCTTCTGTTTCACTAGAATCCACCCAATAAAAGTTCCCAGCCTGAGTCCAGACTGTAGAAATGCAAATGCCAGTTGAGCATAAACCCCAGCATGTGTCTGGAGAAGTTTGTGTAAATTGACAGGGTCATTCCAGCTGTGAGGACAATGAAAACCCAACAAGAACTCCAGGACCCCCTTCCCCCTCCAAATCTGCTAATACCCTGAGGGGCTTCTGTGAGAAGAGACATTTTGTGGGCTGTTGCCTGAGATGACTGTCTCTGTAGGGCAGAAAAGTCACTGTGCCACAGCAGACTGAACTCAGGACAGGGATTTCTGCAGCCCTAAAAGGCCTGGCTCCTGCTCCCCCAGCACAGTGCTGGGTTCCAGTGGGCTGGTTAGGCTTATTCCCACTCATTTTTCACAGATCCCCGACTCTAATAAGGCAAACCAAATTTGTGCTCTGAAAGGAAATTGCTGTGGGGCTCAGGGGATGCTGTCCTCCACCCTTGCTCTAATTTTATAGCATATCTGCAGTGGTGTGTCAACATCAAACTGCTCCAAATGGGGGAACTGATGCGAGGTGCTGTGCCAAAGCCCATTTAGCTCCTTCTATCCCAGCACAGGAACCCATCTCCACAGGTCCAGCAGGATGGCTGCTGGGGTAAGGGACCTCTGCCCCTCTGCTCCCTGGCCTCCTGCTTGCAGAGGCAGAGAAGAGCATGGCAGCCAGGCACTGATCTCCATTGCCCTGCAGCAACATCCACCCTCTCTGCAGAGCTGCTTCTCTGGTCTGTGCTGCAGCCCAGCTTGGCCTGCCACCAGCTCCTGCTCCTTCCTGTGCCAAGCACTTCCCGCAGTAAGACAGCAAACAGCAGGATTTCCCTCTATTTGCTTATTTTAAAAACCTTTCTTACTGCAAAGGTTTAAGACCTGGCAGGAAGCTGGAGCTTTATTCATCCAGGGACTCTTAGCAGCCCCAGAGATGTAAAGCAAGGAAATACTCTTGCCTGTTCCCCATTTGTATCCCAGCCCCCTCCAAAGACAGGCAGGCTCCCCTTTTACAGCTCATTTTAGTGCCCAGGAAGTCATTATTCCCAGATATTGCCAGATCCCCCTGCCCTTGTTTTAATCCCACACCCACTCCCAAGGTCTGAGGTACTGCAATGCCTTGGGAAGGGAAAGGCAGCTGTACTGCTGAGATGCTAGCTTCGCCTGCTGCATTCCCTGCTAGGCTCTTCAGAGGTGTTAAGAGGGAATTCCTCACTCCTTGGCAGCATCTCGCTGACCTTTCAGTGCAGACATGCTGAGATTTAAGTGTTTGTCCATGTTATAAAATCATCATTGATTTACTGCCCCCTGATCTGAATAAATGAGTGCAGCCATCTCAGAGGGGTTTCAGATGTGATCAGTGGACTTTGGGGTTAGTTGTGCCAGCCTGGCTCCATCCATATGCCCAAGGCAGGCTTGGAGCAAGGTTTTAGTCCCACAAAAGGTCACCACAGAGACCTTCTGTGCTGGATGTGGGCTCGTTCTCACATACACTGTGTCCCATGACCATATTTCCTAATTTATAACCTTTATGCTCCTGGGGTGAAGAAGCCAACATTGTCAAGGGTCTGGTGCTCCCATCCATAGTAGCTGTGTGCTGAAGGCACCACACAGGGGTCAGACACCTTCTGAGAGCACAGAACTGAGTCTTCTGTGGCCTTGCAGCACCTGCCCCACAAGTCCAACATGTGCCTTAACACATGGGCAAAGCTCCCTCGTGTCCGTGGTGTCACTCCAACACACATCCCCAGCCAGCACAATATCTGTCTGCTCCTTTGAAAAGCAGCAGAAAATCTACTGCTTCAACAGATCGGATTTCAAGCCTTGGATGCCAGCTTCAGCTTTAAAGAAGCTTGGTCCCTCTCCCTATAGATAGCACAGAAGAAAATTAGAGTTCCTAGAACTCACCCACCTTCTTCTCAGGACTGTGACCCGGCATTGGGAAGGTGGTTTAGGGCTCTGCTGTTGGCAGGGAGTGAGGGCAGCCTCTCTTCCATAATGCAGCTCTGAGCATCTGCTTCAATAGGGCTCCCCTGGCAGTGATTCTGGCAGGAACCTGGACCAATAATCCCCAGATTCCAGGGAGGGATGGCGGTGGGTTGAACACCCTGCAGCAGACACCGGGATTTGGCTCCTGAGTGCTACACATGAGAGGAGAGAGCCCCTGGGGAATGGGGAGTTATCCAAATTGGATGCAAACTACATTTTATCTTATTGGAGTGGGTTTGGGGGTGATGTAATCACTCAGTGTGCTTGTACATTTGGGATCTGGATGAGATGCTGTTTATCATGAGCTGACAAGTCAAGGAAGGATGCGAGAAAATGATCTGGGACTTCCCATGCAGGGCTGGCTGGAACTGTGAACTGGGGCAGACGTGACTGGAAGCTGTAAGGATTAATGGCCCCTCTGCTGCTGTACGAGGTGCAAATGAATGAAATTCTGTTCCCCTTACAAAGGAATGCCATTAATTCAAGGGGAGATTGTCCAGATTTTTGTCCAGTGTGATGAAAGCAGAATTTGGCCCTTGATCTTTCCAAAAACGTCTGTCTAGCAAGTTTTAAGGTGCTTCTTTCCATTTCTATTTTGATTTGATTGCATTTTCATATGTAGAAACCCATTACCCAGCAAATGCAGAAATGAAGGGATAGAGAAAGGCAGGCAGGGCAGGCAAGGAGAGGCACTGGCAGACAGGAGCAAAGGGAAAATTACTAAGCAGAGAGAAACTGTACTTGGACACAGGGAACTACTCCTTTGGGCAGTGGGAGGAATTGCTGGGCTGTAAGGGGTGAAAAGCCTGGCTGGTGGGAGGTCTCCAGCACCTTTGTCGCCCTTTTGGCTGGAATTCATAAGTAAATACAGAGCTGACTGAAACTGCTCCTGCTCACCAGCGGCCTCTCTTTGGCACTCATTGGAATTTGGGATGGGAGGGGCCGGGGGGGTCCGTGTTTACTCACATTCCTCTCCATACGCTGGTTTCGGGATGCAACACAGCGGACGGCAGCAGGGTGGTGTGGCAGGAGGGGTGACAGGCTCCCTTGGCTTCGAGCTGCTCTGGGAGGGGGAGGCAGAGGGGGTCTGTAGTGCAGAGGATCAGGCAGGAGAGCTGGGAGCGTGGAGGCTGGATGGGGATGGGAGCCCTTGCAGATTAGGCTGTGCCATCTCCCAGCTCCCTGGGGAACCCCTGTTGAAATCCTGTGGGTAAAATAATGCAGCAGTGCCTCCACCCCTTGCGTGCCTGGCTCCAAGCAGATCAGCATGCAGGAGGGTGCCAGTGACCTCCTGCCAGACCAGCCCCTGTCTTCTGGGCTGTGATTCCACTGAGTTTCCAGCCATGGGGTACTCTGGGACCCTACCAGAATGCACTTCAAGAGCTATTTCTCCTCAAGCTCTCATCCATGATGGCTTTGCCAACCATCAGATCAGGAAGCTTCACCTCATTCTCTGTTTGAATCCAGCAGTACCTTTTCTTAAGGAGCAGCTGAGATGGAGCGGGTTTATTTTGTGTCACCAGAACAGTGGTGGGCTGAGCTCTGCTGAGCTCCTGTGCCTGCCATGGAGCATCACGTTTGCCACCCACATCCTACTTGGAGCTTCTCCTCTCTGGCAGGATGCAGTAGTACGATGAGCTAGAAGCAGAAGCAGCAGATGTTTGCTTAAAAAAAAAAAAAAAAAAAAGGAGGCAATAATCCAGAATTTTGCTGATATAAACACAATACCAGCACTGAATACAACTGAAGGAAGACAAAAACATCCCAAAGACATAAAACATCAGGCTACTTGGAGAGCCTCCAGGCTACATGCACTGAACTCTGTCAGCCTCGGAGAAATGAGTGCTTAACCCCTTTTCAATCTCTTTGGCAGCCCAGCCCTTAAAGATTTACAGTGGATTCTGTTTGAATGAGGGATCTTCCGTGACACATCGTGCTCCTTTAATTCTGGGTGAGAAAACAAACAGCCGCCCTGCAGACACCCGTCTGACCGTGCCGTTCCGCTCCCCAGGGGACACTCAGCCCTTTCCTCGCTGTCATTCCCCATCGCCTCCGCAGCCCCACCAGCTGCACATCTGCAGCCCCACCAACCTCACCCCTGCAGCCCCAAAAAATGCACCTCTGCAGCCCCACCTCTGCAACCTCACCAATTGCACCTCTGCAGCCCCAAAAAATGCACCTCTGCAGCCCCACCAACTGCACCTCTGCAACCTCATCTCTGCAGCCTCACCAACTTCACCTCTGCAGCCCCCAAAAATGCACCTCTGCAGCCCCACCTCTGCAACCTCACCAACTGCAGCCCCACCAACTGCACCTCTGCAGCCCCAAAATTGCACTTCTGCAGCCCCACCTCTACAACCTCACCAACTGCACCCCTGCAACCCCAAAAAATGCACTTCTGCAGCCCCACCTCTGCAGCCTCACTAACTGCACCTCTGCAATCCACCAACTGCAGACCCAAAAACTGCACCTCTGCAGCCCCACCTCTACAGCCTCACAAGCTGCATTTCTGCAACCCCACCAACTGCACCTCTGCCACCTCACCTCTGCAGCCCCACCCCTGCAATCTCACCTCTGCAGCCCCATCTCTGCAGCCTCACCAACTGCACCTCTGCAGCCCCACCAACACCTCGGGGTCCCTGTGGCTCTGGAGGTGCCCATCTCCCAAACACTCTGTGCTCAGGCACCTGCTGGTCCCCATGGCCATGCTGGCAGCCCAGCACCCCTAGGATGCTGCTGTGGGAGGTGGGTGCCCTGCTGCCACACTCCCCTGCCTGCACTGGAATGGGGCAGGCAATAGGACTGAGCAGTTCTGCAAATTCCTCTCTGCTGGTGCTGCTCATTCCCGAGCCCTAATTACAGCTGCAGGGCCCAGCCTGGCATGGCTGGATCTGGGGTCAGGCCAGGCTCCGAGGGCCAGCCCTGCTCCAGAGACAGCCCTGATGGATTTTGACATGACTTAAGGACACCTGCTACTTTTGGAGATTTTTCTCTTTTGCAAGCAAGCTTTCGAATGAGTGTGTGTGTGTTGACAGGGGCAGACATCACTGGAGGGTGTTGAGGAGGGAGCAGGAGGGAAATCTCTGGAGAAGGTGTCAGGGAGGATTTTTCTCGGCTGCTCACCCTACAGTGAGTGATGGGCAGTGAGGATCCAGCCTCCCCTGGACCCAGATCATGTGGGCTTACTTTGGTTATGGGGCCTGGCCATGGTCTTTGTAATGTCCCTTAAAGCCAATTAGTAGCATTAATATATGGAGACCACACACATGCCCAGCGCTTCTATTTATGCTGGATGCCTTCCATCTTGGAAACTTTCTTGGCCCTCTGTCCGTCCCCAGGATGTTTCCAGGACTCCACCTTTCCCTTCCCAACCCTGTGGCCGCAAGGGAACCAAGAAGATTCATGGCCAAAGCATCAAGAGGGAAATTGAGCCACCAACCTCTCCCATCCACTGGAAGTTCTCAGGCTGAGCAAAGCACATGCTCCAGGTATGGGAGGGGGCTGTGCTAACCCATGAAAGAAAAGATGTGTTCTGCTCTGGGACAAACTTCTTTCATTGCCAGTGCCAGGTCTAAGGTCTGCAGCCCAACAAATCTGGTGGTCTTGAGGGGTTTGCTCCAAACAGACATCAGAAAGTAAAACCAGTTCTGTATGTTTGTCTCGTCAGCTCCATTAGAATGGCTTCGGTTGGAAGAGACATTTAAAGACCATCTGCTCCAACATCCCTGTCATGGGCAGGGACATCTTCAACCAGATCAGGTTGCTTAGATCCCCATCCAACCTGATCTTGAATGCTCCCAGGGATCAGGTATCCACCACCTCTCTGGAAAACCTGTACCTCACCACCCTCACTGGAAAAAAATTATTCCTTGAAAATCACACCTTGTTCTCACCTTCTGTGCTGGTTTCTCCCCATCTGAATGAGGAGAGCAGGGAAGGCAGGTCTGAGCCTCACCTGCCTGTGCAGGAGCTGGGAGTGGGAGATCATCTCCTTGCTTAGGCATGGGTGGCCCTTGAGGGGAGAGACTGGGAGCCTGGTGAGGGCCAAAAAGTGTTTTTCAGCCTGGGAGCCCTTCTCCCATCCCATCCCATCCCATCCCACATAGTTTTACCATGCAGCTCTCTCTGTAAAGTGTCTGGTGGAGTGATGTGGAGCCATGTTGGCCAGGTCTCCCTGTGAGTTTCCAGACACATTATAGATGTATGCACACATATTTATATCCGTAGCTGCTGTTTTGCAGCCGGTGGGAAATGAAGGCTGTTCTCAGCCTTGTTCCCTTTCTGCACATTACCCACACTCCCCCTTGCTGACATCCACTGGACCCAGTCTTCTCCCAGAGGACAAGGCAGGAATTTATTAGGCAATGAAGGTGCTTGACGTCTTCTCAAACTGCTCCTTCTCATCTCTAGGAGTTTTTTTGTTGGGCTGGAGTGTTATTATTGTGTGAGGAAGGCTGAAAGGAGCATGGCTGCATATCTCCCCTGGAGCCTCACCCTCTGACTGCTTTCATGTGCAAAAGGCAAAACAGATACACAACCGACCTCTGAACTCTGGATGGGCCCTTTCACCACCTCAAAGCTGTTGCATTATCTCTTTTTTACCTCCTTCCTCTCTTTCCTCCCGAGCCTGGACACTAAAGCCAAGTCTGGTTCTCTGCACATCTGCTCCTTCAAAGAGATGGGAGGTCCCCAGACCACTCAGTCCCAGAGTCAGGATTCTGACATCTGGCTTGGCCTTGCCTGAGAGTCACTTGGGGAGCTTGGGAAAGTCACGTAACTCCTCCTTGTTGGTGCAGTGGCTGCTGGGGCAGTGCAAGAGCCAGCCCAGTGGCCCCAGTTGGCTCCTCCTCTCCAAGGCCTCAACTCTGAGCACATGCCAAGCACCTTGAGCTCTTCTGCTAGAAAGAGCCTTGCAAATGCCCCATGGTCTGATGTCCTTAATGGGAATACAGGTGTCCTGTGCCAGCGTTTCTCTGCCAGCCCATCTGGAGAAGCAGAAGGTGCAGAGATGCTCCATGTAGTCTTCCATCAGCTGTAAAACTTCAACAGGCACTTTCATGCAATGCCATCCTGTGGGATTTATCTGCTGCTCCTCTCTGCCTGCCCTGTGTCCATTCCAACCCACTATTTTAGAGAGATTTCAACTATATTATTGCATTTGCTTCTCCAGATCAAAGCTTCCCTGGAGAAACACCTCCAGCCACAGCTTTACGCTGGGTGAACTAAGCAGAGCCTGGCCCTAAGCATTAATTGTTAGAAGAGTCATTATTGCCCTTTCCTGGTCTTTGTTTTCTCCTGGAGGGGCTGGGAGCCACAGACTTCCAGCACTGGGTCCCAGACAGAAGCGTGTTGCAGGAATGGGAGCTGGCAGCTCCCAGCCAGGGGCTGTTGCAGGAGATTTTGTTCCAGTGCCTCTGCTGGGGCTCTGTTTTTCCATCCCCATCCAATGAAATAAACACTTTCACATGTCACGAAGCTCTGCAGACACAGCTTGGGAGTTTTGCTTTTCCCTGTGGAGTGCCTGCCCCCACTGGTCTCCCTGCCAGCCCAACTTGCTCCACTGCCATTCCCAAACCCCTCAGCTGAGAGGAACCTCAGTGCTCCCGTCCCAGGGACCCTGGTGACACTTTTCACCGAGGACAGGATTTCTGTGGAGGTACAAAACCTGGTGGTTTTGGGACATGGTGCAGGGCTGTCCCCACCAGGTGTGGCTGGGGCTGGAGATGAGCTGGATGCAGGCTGGTGCTGGTCGGGACAAGGAGACAAAGTGCAGCAGGAGGGGAGCATATTAGCAGAGACACCCCCAAGACTCCCCTGCCTGTGGGATCCCAACTGTTCATCACGGTTCCTTGGCTCAGCTTGAGCCTCTGTGCCCCTGAGATTCATCCAGAACATTCCCCAAGACCCACTCCTCTCTTTTCCTGTGAGCCCAGGGGCCGTACAGGGAAGAATGGAGTGGGGGGAAAGAAGAGGGAGCATATTTATGTCCTATTTTTTCTGCTTACAGACGTGGCAGTCCCCAGCCCCTGCAGCTCCAGCCCTGGCAAGCACAGCCCAGCCTGTTTTTATGTTTCCTGCCTCGGCTCCCAGGCAGCCCAGAGCAGCCCACCACTAGTGCTGGCCATGACCTCACTGAGCTGGCCAAGGTGGGGGATCTGATCCCTGGGGAACTGCAAACCCCTCTGAGCACCTCTAGATGCAAAGAAAGGGCAAGCCAGACCCAGGAAGAGGAAAACCTGGTGTAGTCTTCTGGTATCCCCTCTCCTGGCTCGGGTCAGGACATCACCAGCCAGGGTGATGCTGTGTCCTGCATTAACCCCTTCCATGGGGAGAGCTCAGGAGAAGGGCTGGGGCTTGCAGAGCCAGTCAGCCCTGATCCCATGGGAAAGGTTCTGGCTCTCCTGCCTTCCCCACGTGTGCCTGAGGGAGGTGGGGATTCCTGGGGAAGGCTGCAGAGCCCAGCAGGGATGAGGGAGCTGTGACCAAGGCTGCATGAGGAATCACATCCATGAGAGCATTCTGTGGATCCCTAGTGGAATAAGATATTTTCTGAGGCAGGCTAAGGGTTTGGCTCTCCCAGGATACCCAAATTAGTGTCACCATCTGCAGTAGGTCACAAACCAGGTGGCTCTCTCTGCTCTCCACTGCTGTCACCAGAGAGGTAAAGGTCTGATCCACACCATAGAGAAAGGGTCAAATTCTACTCAAAGTGGGGTGTCTTGTAGCCTGGCTCTTTCTGGGTCTTTTGCTGCACCCTGGAAAACCAGCTGCACTTGTGCTTTGGAGAGATTGCTGCAGAATCAGGAGCTCCCAAGAAATGGAACCTGGGTGGCACCTAGAGCAGGGAGAAGGCAGCACCCCAGCAGGAAATATTCAGGGCTGGAAAACTTTAGAGCTGGTGGCAAAGGGAATCAGTAGTCTAATGTCCTCAGTCAGAGGCAGAATGGTACTTTTTTGAGCACTCAGCCTTGAGCCTGGTTTTTTGGAAAGCCGCAGTTTCCACAGTATCCCCACCAGGCATCCTGGAGCCAGGTGAAAACCTGCTAGCTCCTCTGCTTCCCTCTGCATCCCGAGATCTGGCAAGTGCCACCAGGACAATATGAAGAACAGACATTTCATGGCAGAGACACTCATGTCCCCACCGTGTTTGCAGCCTGGCTGCTTTTGCTCCCCCAAACAGGCGAGTCCAAAGCTCCCCCTCTGCTTCTGCTGCGTTTCAGTCCCTCTCCTTTGATGCCATGAATAAAAGGCAGGACAAAATAAACAATAACAACAATAAAAAAACCCATGCACAAATACGTAACAAATCAAAATGACCCCGTCTGTGAATGAAGGGAAAAAAAAGGCGGTTCCATCCCTGGAATTCTCAAGAGCTTCCAAAAATAGGCTGTGGTCCCAGCCAAGGCGAGCACAGCCAGGGTTTGCTCAGTCAGCGCCAGCACTGGGAGGGAGCTGAGGTTTCCCAGTTGCTCCTGCCCTGCTCCAGTGCCTGGGGCAGCTGCACCATATCCCCCTGGCAGGGCCAGAGCAGCCAAGGACCCTGTGGGGCAGGGAATGGTTGAGATGGTCTGAAATCCCTCTAAAACTTGGGGTAACCATTTATTTTGCTGTTTACAGCTGAGCAAACTGGGCACCACAAAACACCTCCCCCCTACACGTGCCCAGAAGGTGAGCATCGCTGGTGCTGTGACTGGAAGGGTAGAAGGATCCAAATTTCAGCAACCAGCTGCCTTCCAGCACTCATGATGGCTGTTACACAAGCCTAGAGGATTTTCCCCATTTTCCCAGGTGCTTGGTACATGCAATCGGAAATTTTCCACCTCTGAACACCCTGCCAGCAGTAGCCACTCTCCCCACTGTGCTTTTCCCTGGGATTTGGGCTTCTTCCAAACCTTGCTGCAGGAACGCTCCTCGTGCTGGCCACTTCCTCCCACATCTGGGAACCATGAGTGGAGCAATAGGGCCGGAGATGGAAATTTGGGCTTGGCCCCATTGGCTCACCTGCCTCAGCCCTGCACCCGGCCCGGGGACTGCACCAACCCCCCAGCAGACCTTGGCACCCTTCCCCTTGTCAAAGGCAGCTCTGGGCAGTGCCTGCCAGGCAGAAGGAGAGATGGAGCTGGAGCTGCTGCTGGGCCAGCACAGCCCCTGCTGGCTCCGGCCAGGGCCACATTCCTGCCTTCACCCGGCGTGCTGCAGTGCAGCGTGTGCACAAGCACACACGTCCTCCAAGAGCCCTAGCCGGTGGCCAAGAGACTCCAGATGCTGGAGGAGCTGTGCACAGCTGCTGGCCAGCAGCAGCAGAAGGGAAAATATAAATAAAGACTTGAAACCCTCTCCTCTCCTCTCCTCTCCTCTCCTCTCCTCTCCTCTCCTCTCCTCTCCTCTCCTCTCCTCCTCTCCTCTCCTCTCCTCTCCTCTCCTCTCCTCTCCTCTCCTCTCCTCTCCTCTCCTCTCCTCTCCTCTCCTCTCCTCTCCTCTCCTCTCCTCTCCTCTCCTCTCCTCTCCTCTCCTCTCCTCTCCTCTCCTCTCCTCTCCTCTCCTCTCCTCTCCTCTCCTCTCCTCTCCTCTCCTCTCCTCTCCTCTCCTCTCCTCTCCTCTCCTCTCCTCTCCTCTCCTCTCCTCTCCTCTCCTCTCCTCTCCTCCCCTCTCCAAAAAACAGCACCCAAATCCAACTCCCCTGCCAGCACGGTCCCTCTGTCCCGGCTGTCCCTGCAGCAGTGCTGCTGCTTGACCCCAGCACAGCAGCAGGACATTCCCGTGTCCCCTGCATCCCTCAGTGCATCCTGCCAGCTCCCAGAACCTGCCAGGTCCCCCCGGGCAGAGATCGTGGCATGTCTGGAAAGAGAAAATCTCCCTGCAGGATCTAACGGGAGCACAGCGAGCTGGCCTGTGCGGGGTCTGCCTGAGAAATGAGAGCATGGAGAAGGAATGTCAGGTATTTCCTTCTGCTCCCCATTGCTAGAGCAGCCCCAGGTAACAGGCAAGGGCAAAGGAAGGGACCAGCGCTGTTTCCCTCCATCCTTTTGCTGCTGGTAACCTCCAGATCACAGGCAAAACTACCGGGGGTGGAAGGGAGACTGTGTCTTGCTGGAGAGATACGGATCTGATTCTGTTTGCTCAAATGGAAAGGAAACGGAGAAAAAACCGAAAAGAATTGCAGGAGGTTTTATTGGAAGATTAAATCGATCGAAGCCTTTCTGCAGTGTGGGAGCTGGGGAGGAACTACCTCAGAGAGAGTCTTGCTCTATTTAAAATAAAAACATTTCCAGGGTTACTAGCCCACGAGCCACGAGGGTTTTGCACCGGCACCAACAGCCGGAGTCCCGCAGACCCTCCTGCCCCACGTCCCCCGGGGGCTGGGGAGGCTCCGAGGGGGGATGCGGGACAGGAGAGACACCAGCCCCCAAAGTTGAACTCAGGTCATGTCTCACTGGCCCTTGGGTTTTTTTCCTTCCTTCGCGGGGCTTGCGGTTGAAACTCGAAACCCCGGCTCATCTGATTGGCCGGGTTTGGCACCGTCCTCGCCTGGGCTGCGCACAGCTCGGGCCATCCATCCCCGCAGGACGGGAAAGCACCGCAAAGCTTTCGCTTCCTCGTTTGCATAAGTGCCGCTGTCATTCGCAGAGAGGGTGGGCAGGGTGCTCAGGGCTGGGGCAGGATGGAGAGGTGTTAGTCAGTGAGTCGGGGGTCTCAGAGTTTTTCAGAGAGAAATCAGAGTGCAGGGATTGGATTAAAGCCTTTGGATGGATTGAAGTGTATTAAGGTAGAGGTGAAAGTTTAAGTTTTAGGATAAGTAAGCAAGTCAGTAAGTTTTAGTATGAGCTCTAATGCTTTTAGTAAGTAAAAAGTTTAGATACCAAAGCAGAAGTGCGAGCTCCGCCACGGCTCCGCTCTGCCCGCGGGCTCTGCCCCCTTACACGCTGTCTTCCCAATGCAACTCAGCAGCAAAAACCCGGGCAGCTCTGTCCTTCCCTTTACTCAGCTCAGAGGTTGAAACACCATCACCTCTATGCTTATCTCCAAGGAGGGGCAGGTCCCATCTTCACCAGCTCCCAGAAGATTGTGAAATAGAAAGCAAAGAGAATAGAGCAAAGCAAGGTTTTTGTGGTTTCCCCCACACTTAGAATCTGTTCTTCTGCTTCTACCTTTTTCTTCCTCCTTATGCTTGTTTCTGAGCATCAGTAAGGCTGTGTTGTGCCAGCTATCCCACGTGTGAAGTTTGGCTTAAATCAATAGAAATCCAGCTGCTTTCCATGAAGAATATTAAGTTTTTCTTTAAAAATAGCAGCAGAAGCTTTTGAGTTTGGAACAATCCACAAATCCATCCTGCTGGCTCTGCAGGCCAGGCCACCCTCACCTCTTCCTAGTGAGGTTTCACTGGATGGGTTTTGCTCTGCCACCTCTTCCTGGGTCACTTGGGAAGGGAGAAGGGCCTTTTTGGGGTCATCGACGGCTGTAACACTGCAGGTGCTCTTTGCAAAGCCCCACAGGAACAATGACAAAGTTCTTTGCTTTTACTGCTCTACCCAGATCACAGCTCCCACCTTCAGCCCTCTCTAACCTTGTGCTTTTTGTATCAACAATGTCCATGTTTCACACTTTTCCAGACTTATCCTTTCCTGCGTGTTGATCCTGCCCATTGCAAGATGTGTCCATGTCTTCTGTGCTTTTGTCAGGCTCCTCACCACAGGCAGATGCTGGTGGGGCTGGTCTGGCCTTAAACTTGGGGTTCTGCTGCCTCCCCCTTCCTGGCCTCTCCTGATATCCAGTATTGCTGTCTCCACCCTGGCTCCTCAAAGGCCATTTCCCCATGCTTTATCTGTTCTGATTTGTGTCTTTAGCAGGACAAGTCTCTTTCCTCTCTGGGTGCGGGTCCAGCCTGTGCTCGTGGCTGTGGCTTGGACCCATCTGTGTGTGGACAGGCAGCCTGGCAGTGGCCCTGACTGGGGATGCTCTTGGTCCTTGCCAGGGAGAGCATCAAACCCTGTGGCAAGCACACCTTTTTCTCTCTCTTTTTTTTATGTGGCTGAAGGTATGCAGGAATTTTATCCTGAGAGCTCTGCTCCACTCCTGAGCCATGCTGGCATGGGCGTTATAATGCTGATACCTTGGCTGCTCCCATTGGATAGACAGAATGAGAAAAAAATTAATTATTAATGCAAAAAACTAAGCAATATAACAAATTCAATAATAATTATTAATTGTATGATCAACATGAAGAGGGTAAGTGGAAGAAAACAAGGCAGAACCAGTGATTCTGGCTGGGAGCCCCCTCTCGACCCACCAGGTCCTGCTATCTCCCTCAAGAAACGAGCAGTTCACCTTCCCTTCTACAGACCCCAGCCTTGGGCTCTTGGAGAAGTCATGTGGTGCTGGGGAGAAAGGATGGTGCCTTTTAAAAAAAACCAAAAAACAAAAAAACCCCAGAAATCAGGTACCTGCCAGGAAAAAAAAAAAATCAAACATATTTTCCGTTGCGTCTTGGCTGTGGAAGGGGGATGTGACAGCCATGGAAAATGGACAGATTCTGCAAGCAATAAAAAATGGCTTTGCTTTTCCCCCTCTTCTCTCCCTGTCTCTTTTCATGTGCTGCATTTCCTACAATCTGATTTTCTTCTCTCCAGCAAATACAGGTTTCAGGTTCCCAAGCATGGGGCTGCGGTTTGAGAGAAGCAATGGAAACTCCCTGCGGTGGGAAGGGGCCAAAGGCACAGGGGTGCAGGAGGGGAAGGAACACAGGGCTCTTCTCACTGGGTGTGAAGGCTCACAGGGGCACAGAGCTAAACCTTGCACTCTGCTCTGCACTGGGCACATTTTCATTCAGTGCCTCCTGTCTCAGGCTGAGTGTAATGGTGCATGGGGAGCTGGGGTGTGCTCCCATACTGGAAGAAGGGACCCAGGAGGGTCCCATTACCCCAAGGCCACCCCAGACCACAATGGTGACCCACAAGAGGGTCAGAGCTGTGTTTGGAGGTGAGCCCTGCCCGCTGTCACCTCTGTCCCTGGCTGTGCATGTCCCATGGGGTGCTCCCCTGCCTGGCTGCTGGCCAGTGTGCTCGCCTTTCCCACACTGCAGGAGAGAAGTGAAAGTGCTGCTCCTCATTCCCGAGCGAGACTTTTGTTTACAGGGACTTCAAATATTTATCCAAAGCGCAGGGCTCTGGCAGAGACGCCAGGTCCCCCTGCACGGGGCTCTGCAGCTCATCCTTCCTCACCTTTGGGCCATCTCCTTCTTTTTATTTATCTCCTTGAGAGTCTTCCCTGCAGTAAATCACTGCTGGCAGCATTGGCCTGGGGGTGATGGGATTCAGCTGCCCACTGGCATTTTGGCTGAGACCTGCAGGAGCATCTGTTCTTCTCCTCCTGACAGAGGATGGATTCATTCTACAAACAGAGAAAATAATGGGGATTTCTAGAGGCTATTTCCCTGGATCAAGGAGTTTTGAGGCAATTGGGTCAATTGAGAGGCATCCTCTTTCTTCCCCACCACCCATGCAGGCATCTCCAGTGGGCAGGCACTCCCAGCGTGGCTCAGCTGGGTGAAGGCTGAGCTCTGCCTGCCCATCACTGTGCATGCTCTCATCAGATAAAACATCCTCTGAGAAAGAAAAGTGACTTTCTGGATTAGATTCTGGCACGAATAAACACTCTAGAATTTGCCGGTCTTTCAGGAACTGCAAGTATTTTCCCAGTGTCAAATGTTCATGCAGATACTGTATAAATAATGGCCTCGATTATGTTGGTTATTACAATGAGCAGATCTCTGGGCTTTGGTTCATAACAGTATCTGCAAATCAGTGTCTTGACTTCTTGCTCTTCTTGGGAGATTGCTCATGCTCCAGCACTCTGAGGCCAAATGTCTGTGTTTTTGGACAGGGCTGTGGCAACCTGCCAGCACCTTGCCTGCACTGGGGCCAAGCGCCGTGTCCCCCTGACATGGCAGAGCTGTTTTGGGAGAAATGTGGGGTGTGTGGCTTCCTGGGGAGCCTGCATGCACTATAGGATCAGGGACCTCTGGAAAGCCCAGACTGATGTGCAGCAGAGGATGTGGGAACACCCCAGAGGGAGCTGGGTGTGAGAGGGTCCCACTGCAGCAGTTCCAGGGCTGTTTCCCTGAAGGGGTGCCAAGCAGAGCAGGGGAAATGTGGCAGCTGTACCTTGGAGAACACAATGCTGTCCCTGGGGTTTGGGGTTTGGGGGCTCCTCCTGCCCCCCCCGTGCCTTGGTGCCTCCTGGGGGATAGACCTGAGATGGGCGGTGGAGGTACCTGGGGAAGCTGGAGACACTCCTGGGTGGGATGAGCAATTAATGAACCCTGGTTGCCTTCGGAGCACATCTGGGATCAGCCTCTGCTCCTTACCCCAAGCTTGGCATTTGCAGAAATTTCCCTTTTCCTCTCACCCTGTCCCAGGGGCTGCTCCCAGAGACAAGAGTGAACCACCTGCCAAAGGCACAGAAAAGCACCAGACCAGCAACTTTGCTGCTTCTCTAGAGGGAGAAATGACTTCCACAGGCTGTGGGTGAGGAGAGCATCAGTGGGAAATGGCCAGGGAAAGGCAAACTGAAGCTAATCTGAGTCTGTTTTTTCTCCAGATTGCTCTGTTTATTCACAATCTTTCTTTGATAAAATTGTAGAAAATCAGAGGCAACATACACTGCCTTCCAAATGTAAAGGGAGGAATGGAAAAAGAGCCAGGAAGAGAAGGCAGCTCCAGCACAGAAAGCAATGCAAGGGGCCATCTGAGAGGCATGAACAGAGTAACTGCGCTCAGTCTTTCAGCAGTCTTCATTGCTGCTCCTTCCATGCAGGAATTTCCTATTAATAGCCACTGTCTGAATATGCAAATGAATTAAAATTAAAATAAAAAGAATGAGAAAAATAAAGACCTTTTGTTTTCCAGGCTTGAGGCAGTTGCACAGCATTTCTCAAGATGATGGCTGAAAAGATGAAACTAAAATCAGGCACCAGTTTCACATCAGCATGAAGCAGTGTTCTGGAGCCATGTCCTTGCCTTATCTCCACTCTTCCTTCTTCCTCCTGCTCTCAGTTTGTCAGAAGCTGGCTGTGCATTGCCCATTTGGGATGCTTACAGGATACATGTGGGAAATGAGGTTGAGAGTAGGATTGCTTTGATTCTAGCCAAAGACTGCAAAGTAGGGGAGAGTCTCCAAAAGAAAAGGGAAAAAGCCCTAAGCAAGGAAAGAAAAAAAGCATTCTTACAAATTTCCAGCAGTTTTTATTGTAGGTGGAACTGGTTATGGATGTAGCTTGACACTTCTAGCTACAAGGCTCTGATTTCATTTGCCTTTAACTTTGTCAGACTCAAAACACTTGGCCTGAACTTCTCCAGGCTGGCTGCTCATCAGCCAAAATAGCACCTCCATTTGCAAGGAGAGGGTTCAGGCAAAAGAAATACATTTTCTGCACGAGGGCTCCAGCAACACTCTGCTCTGGCAAGGACGTGCACTTCACCCAAAGGTGCATTAGCTGGAGATGAGATGAAAAGCTACCCAGGTCATAACCTCTGGAAAACTGAGGTCTGCCTGGTACAAAGGACAAAAAACCCTGAGAGTTTGAGTTTGAATTTGTGTCTTTTATAGGCTGATGTGGAAGGAAATGGTGCAGCCTTGCTCTGAGGCATGAAGGGTGTTAATGTTGTGCTCCAGCCCTGTACAGAAAGCAGAGCTTCCACTGCACTGTGCCAACACAGTTCCTAAAATCCAGACTGAAATTTACCCTTCCAGTCCAAAGTGAAGACCCACTTTCTTTCTCCTTGCCCTCCTGCTTTGGGAAATGACCCAGGGAGGAATTCAGGAGGGTGGGGATCATCCAGGTGGTGGGTCAGATGTCTCATTTCTCCTTGTTCCAGGACTTTTCTAGCCATGCTCTGGAGAGAGGAGCACACAACACCCTCTACACATTCATGGGAAATCCTCAGGACTGGTATATGAATGCAGGAACAAAACACTCTGACTTGTGTCCTGACTGCAGCAACCAGGATCCATCCTGAGCCAGCTCCACCCTTCCCTTAAAAAACTGGAGAAAGGGTTTCTCCAATACTTTCTTGTTGCATCCCAGAAACCTGGAATTTTTTAGCTTTCTGTGCTTTCTGGCACTGATCCCCTGGAGAGCACTGCTTTTGACCTGAGGCCTTGGAGAAGGCTTCCAAATTTGAGTGATGGAATTAAAATCATGGGTGTGTAGTTAAACAGAAGTGTGTGCTTTCACATGGTGAAGGGTTTAAAATTTGAGGTTTCTGTAATAGCATAATAGATATGAGACAAGATGGAGGATTTTGGGTGTGTCTCTTTTCAGTGATCTTCCTTCTTCATAATTTCAAGTAGTAATTTCTGGTTGGACAGTTAGTGCTGCACTGATGGTCACAGGAGTTTGGTTATTGGGTCAAAAGTATAAATACTATAGGTTTTAATTCTCTACTGGACTGTTTAGCTTTAAGAGACCTTTTAGCTATCTAGATTCACCTCCATTTTGTTCGCTTCTAGCTGGTGGCTAGAAGTGTTACTGAACTTTCTGTACTTTAGATAAAATTTAATAAACAACCAAGCCTGAACACGAGAAAAAAATCATCTCCTTTGTGTTTTTTAATCCTGGCTCTGAGTGAAGAAACTTCAGACAAACCACTAATTAAGTGGTGCAAACACCATCCCAATAAACTTTCTTGCAGATAGATCAACAGCAAGGAAGGAAGTTTCCATTCCTTGTGGCTGGTCCAACTCCACATTATGAAGCAGCCTGATGTTCTCTGGGCAGCCAAAACCCTCCTTGCTTCTGCCTGGGATCTGACAGCACCAGGCAAAACCTTCCTGGCTGCAGGGTCAGCTCTGGGCAGTTGTTATGGCCTGGACCAGCTGAGGAGCTTTGGGGGAGCCAGGAATTGCACCATTAAAAACCTGAGGAAGGAGCAACTGGTGAATGCTCATACTGGATCTTGGCCGTGGCATCTGAATTAGCCCCTCGCCCTGGCTGGTAGCACTGAGGTCTCCTTAGCAACAGCACTTCAATATTTAACACCAAATGCATGTGCCCAAATGACCTTCCAGGTCCTTTCCATAGTGTTGCTGCTGAGCTGGCTCCAGGAGCATGGCAGCTGCCAGCTGAGCCACGGCCAGTTCAAGATTTCCTCTGCTTCCCCAGATGAGCACTCAGTGGGTTTGCCATGATCTGGTGCTCAGCACTGGTGAGCTCATGGGCAGGGTGGAGCCTTCAGGAGAAGCAATGTCTGACCAGGGGAGTTAAAGAAAGCCAAAGTCCAGATGGTCCATGGATAGAGGCAATCTGTTTTAGCCACCAGATGAAGGAGATGTGCTTGGAGATGCAATCTGCAAAGAGGCGGAAAACACAGCTGGCAGGAAAGTCCTGATCCCATCATTGTCCTGACTTTGGGGAAGGACAGGGGCAATGGTCACAAACTGACCAACTGAGCTGATGGGCAGCAGAGGCAGAGAGGGGGTCTGGGGGTGGTCCATGGACAGGGGAGGGCAGTGAGTCTGACTGGCAATAAGGAGCTAATGGAAGCTGACACGGCCTGGAGGCTGCACAGCCAGGATAATGGGCAGGGTCTGTGCTTGCAAGGGCACAGACTCAAGAGAAAAGTCAGCAAAACAGAGACGTGGAGGCTGCAGGAGCTCTGCACTTCTCACTTCAGTAAGTGGCTGTTTATTCTGGTTGTTATGAAAAGCAGGTCTGACACTGCTGTCTGCAAACTACAGCTCTCCTTTCTTCCCTCCATCCATCCATTCACACATCCCTGGAGTATCTAAGCCCCTCCAAAGCAAATTGTGGATTTTTTTCCCTATAGATTAATTAAGGAAACTCTAGCACTGCACCTGCCTTCATCCTGAAACCTTCTTTGTGCCTCCAAGCATCAGTGTGGAGTCCTGGTGTGTGCATGGAGAGGGAACAGCCCTGCCCCAAGCAGGAGGTGGGGGATGCTTTATGAAAAGCAGTTACAGCCATTCTTGGAAGACTTTGGCTTTGAGCCCCTCTGCCACATTCTTAGGAGAGATCATATCAAAAAAACTATCTTTACTAAAATTGTAGTGGTAACAGGCTCCAGATGTCTGTTGTTATGTAATAGAGTTTGTTTTAATGGATCTGACTTCCAGATGTGCAGCGTGGGCTCAGGGTGTCTGCTTGGTCCTCTGTGGGCCAGGGGGAGCAGCCAGCCCTCCCTGCTGAGCCAGAGGGGGCAGCTGCCCCATGGCAGATGGGATGGCTCCTGGTTCATGGTACTGCTCCTCCTTGTCCTCTCTGGTACAGCTTTTAGGCATCCTGAGTGCTTGTCTCGGGTTCCATGTCTCATTTTGTGACAGAAGCAAGAAGGGTCACTGAGTACTGGCTTGCTCAGCTCTGCATGGGAAAGGAAGGAGCTCACTGGCAAGGCTGGGATGAGGAACAGTCCCTGGCAGCACTGTGGTCCTCCCATGGGACTCACTGGGATTATCTGTAGGTATCACCATCACATACATGAGAAGTATTGTTCAGGGATTCTGATTAGGCAGTGACTGACAATTGGAAGCTAAAGGGAATTAAGGGACTGACCATGCCTTGACTTCCCAGGGCCCATTTTGTGCTTTCCCTTCCGTGAGAAAACTTGGGCAGGATAACTGCTAGAAGGAATGAGACAGAGGTTTCCCCAGGCAGAAACCAGAAAATTTTGGGCTTGGAAGTGAAAAGGAAAAGCATCTGAGAAAGAGAGTGTCACCTTCCCATTGAGTCTGTGGGAACAGTTCAGTAAATGGGGACCAGCCCACACACCCTTCTGGACCAGTTTCTATGCTGTCATTGATGTTTTCCAGCTGAGCTCTCCCCTTGGTTCATCTTGCTTGAAGCTGAAAGGAAGGTTTTTGAAGGGAAGGTTTTTGAAGGAATTTCGAGGTCTAGTGGTTCCCCCTTCCCTCAATGCAGTTGTTGGTGCCACAGGATCAGTGTCCCCCTTCTCCAGCACTGCAATTAGCTGGAAACATTGGCTGCTTACCCATTTGATAGGAACAGCTCCAAGGAGGGATGCAGCAGTTGTCTGCATCCTAGCTGCTAGGTGGACAGGGGGATGAGTGGTGCATGCTAAGCCAAGAAGGATTTGAATTCAAAGTATGTGGCTCTGTGCCATTGCTATTAATATCTGCTAATGAAATGCTAAGACTTCTTAAGTGTTCAGATCGAGGAGGGAGATTTAAAGGGAAGTACTTGGACTGAAAGAGAGAGGCTTAGGTGCTTTCTGGAGAGCAGAGGGAAGGGAATGCCCAGGGCTGGCTCCCCTGAGGAGAAAATGGAGCTTCTCTCACCTGGTGAGAGAAGGAAAGAGCTGGAGAGCCAATAACAACCCTGTAACACCCTGTGGGACATGAGCTGAGCCACAGCTCCAAGGAGAAGGGAAGGTCAGGGGGCAGTGACAGATCTGCAGTGTGGAGGGGCACGGATCCTGCCCCCACACCACTGACCAACCAGGCTGGGACACTGGGGCAGCTCAGGAAAAAGTGTGGTGAGAGAAGCTTCCTTTGGGTTTGCCATATCTCAGTTTGAACCCCCCTAGTGCCAAAAAAATAAAGAAAGACCAGTGGGACAAAATCAGAGCTCAGCTGGAGCCTGGGAAGTCCAAGGGGGAAAAGAACTGGTCTGGGTTCTCGAGTTCACATCCACTCTTGTGCTTGATTTTATCTCAGCAAGGCTTTTGCAGAGCTGGGTTTGCTTTGCATTGCAGTCACGTGCCTGTCTCAGGGATTTGGTTTTCTCTCTCCTCTTTGCAAGGCAGCACCAGGCAGGCTCTGGGGTTCTGCTGTGCACATGGAGGCGGCCTCGGCTGCTGAGTCAATTGGAAAGCCATCTGCTCCACTAATGAGGATGTTTCCATGGTTTTAGGAAAGAAAAGGACTCTTCTTCTTTCTTTTTCATTTTTTTTTTTCCTTTTCTTCCTATGAGGAAGCCATACGTGTGCAGAGACAGCCTTGCCAGAAATGTGGTGTTTATCAGAGGTGTGTTCCCCCCATTGCCCTGGCACAGAGCCTGATGGAGGGATGAGAGGGGAGGGGAGAGTGAATACCAAGGCATCCCCAGCCCAGCAGACAGCCTATGGAAGGTGTGGAAACAAAGCTGGGCAGGGGAAATGAATGAACACTTCATTCTGGGCCCTTCCCCCCAGCACGTCTGTGTAAAATGTGGAGATTAGGTGGAAAATCCATACAGAAGGGAAATGTATACCTTTAGCAGAGCAGGGCTCCCCACAGGCCAGCTAATTGTTCTGAATGGATGTCCTGGCTCACAGTCTTCTCTTAGTTTGTTTTCCTGCTTTGACCACTGTTTCTGCTGTTAACCCTTCTTCCATTGGAGGACAGTGGGTGGGAAAGAGGGAACTGTCCCTTTAACCAGGGCAGCAACACCTGACCCCTCCAAGAATTTCCAACAGTCACAAGGGGGGGAAACATTTCGAGATGAGGTGTGAGAGGTGAACACATGGGTTTGACAACAAACAGCCAGGGAAGGAGGGAAGCACTCTTGCTTGTTTTCTGGCCAGCTCCTGGACTGGCAGGGGTGGGACATGGGGGAGAGTGAATTGGCTTCCAGGTTTAACCATTAGTTATTCTTACAGTGCAAAAGGATTTCTCCAATACCTTCAAATGTCAACACCCTTGGGGGAATGAAGCCTCATGCAGCATTCAGAGTGGGTGAGTAAATGTGGAAGGATGAGCCTGATAGAGGTGCCTGGCATTTTGCCAGTGGGAGGTCACATCTGCAAGCTGGCTGTGCTGGGCACACTGGCGCAAGGCAGGGAGAGGGTGCTGCCCTGAGCCACTCCAGCCCCAGGTGTGGCCTTCACACATGGCCCCTTGCATGGTGAAGAGGTGATTCACAAGGAAAAGAGAAGGGAGGGTTGTCAGACATGGGCTTAAACCAAGATGGGGAAAGCTGACGTCCTGGAGGATGTTCTCAGCCACACCAAGCACACAACTCTTCCATGTGCCAACTCATCACCATTATTTGGGGCCTGGGTTGCTCAAAGCAGCTTGGGAAGGGAGAAGGAAACATCCACATGATGGGAGAGTGGAGACCCAAAGCAAGGGGCACTCAGTGCCCTGCTGTGGAGGCAAGGCTCAGCATCACACCTTGCAGGTGAAGTGAGGAGGGGGGATATCCAGACTCAGTCCAGGTGTAAATGGATCTCTCAGATCTCCCATGAGGGACCATGGGGAGTCCTTCCAGCCAGCCCTGATGAGGGCTGGGATCAGGGTATGGGGAGGGCATGGGGTTGGACACACAGTCCAGTTCTTGCTCAGCTTCACTCCCTCCCTGTAGCCTTGGGGCAGGATTTGTACTGCTGGGCTCCCAGTGAGGGTATCCCATGGCTGGGGGGATCCTGATGATGGCTGACAACTGCAGGAGGCAGCAATGGTTCTGACCTAGACCCTCCAACTCAAACTTCATCCTGTCCCCAGGTCAGCCCCTGGACATCAGACAGGTTATGGCCACACACATCCCCACTCTGGCCAGCTCCAAACTGGATGCTAGAGGGATGAAGGAGAAGGCAAGCCCTTATCCCCTGCTTTTCCATAACCATCCTCAACACTTCTGTGGCAGACACATCCTATACCCCCTCTACCCACTCACATCCACCACCTGGGGGTCCCAAGAGGTGCAGTAGCTCAGGAGAGGAGGGCAGAGTGTGGCCAAGGCAGCGTGTTGAAAATACAGTCACTAATTACACAATGGGCTCCTTATGTTCCCTGGAAATGCAATATGTGGGAGGACTCCCAGCCAATTCATGTTTTAGGGCAAATCAAGGCGATATATTGCTCGACTCAGCTCCTAAATTTGGTCATACTTTAGCTGGTGTTTTCAGACATTTGTGAGTTAGGTTGGCCAATGCCACAGAGAAAAGTGATGGGGCAATTATCCTAATGAGGAACAAATGCATTACTTCTGCAAGTTATTTGGTGCTTGGAACAAGCCCTCCCCATTGCGTGACTACTTTGTACAGAGTTAACCCCTGCTGAGACCTCTGGGAGGTCATTTTTCTGGAAGATGAGAAGGAAATTCAATGCCCATCAGGTTGCTGGGGTTAAACATTGTGCAGTGCATGAAGCCTTCACAGCATCTGGCAGCAGCCTCAGTGGCTTCACTGGCACTTAAGCGGCTTTTGCCCTTCACAGGGGTCGTGGGCAAGCTGTGTGTCCTGAGGAGGTGCAAAGGACCAGCCTAGGAAAGCCCAGCTGCCTTTGGGCCCAGAGCAGCACTGCAGAGATCAGCCTGGGCAGTGTGTCTTGGACAAGGCAGCATCTTCACCATGTGGACGAGCAAGGCTTCTCTTGCCCTTAAATCACAGCCTGCAGGTGCTGGTGATGCCATCTGCGAGTCTCCTTGCTTTTAGGACCCTGGAGAGGAATAGGATGAGCTCAGCCAAGACCTGATCCTTCCCAGTTGCCCATTGGCTCTGTAGACTTGTCCCAGAATCGCATCCCTAGCTCCCAGGGGGCTGCAAGACCCAGCAGAAACTCCTGGCCCTCTTGGCCCACCCACTATGTCTCATCTTCCCCCTTTCTAGCAGCATCCCCAGGTGATTTAGAGTCAGTAAGGACCACATGCAGCCATCTCAGCATGCACAGACCATCCAGGATTCACAGCCCCTCAGCCCTGTTGGAGAGCCCATAGGCCAGTGGTGTTCAGGCTCAGTCATTGGGGGAACATAACCTCGTTCATTCCCCAGACCAAATTTCAGAGCTTTTAAATGGGCTTCCAACCCTGACATCCCAGCATTGTTTTGTGTGGGATTCAGCATCTCAGTGGTGACTGACTGCTGTCCCCATGGCTGGGTGTTGTGTGGCAAGGGGGATTCCAGCATCTTGCTGCACCTTTCTGGCAAGCAGCCCCCCAATTTCTGTATATCCACCCCCTCTCTGTATGAGCTGTGGCTCACACCAAGCTTCCATCACCTGCCCCAGTTACATAGGGAATGCTGGGTGGGTGACAAGGGACATGGTGGCATTGCTGGGATGGCACAGCCTGGCAAACCCCAGCTATGCAGGACTCCCTGGCCCCATCCACAGAGGGTACAGGGGCACAGCCTGGAGGAGCTGCTTGTCTCCAAATCCTTTGTTGCTTTTGTATTTTCCTTTCTTCTTTTCCTGCCTTCTCCAAAGGGCCCAGATGCCTTTACTTTGGCTGAGCTGCCTTGGCCAGCAGCCCATGGAGGCACCAGGAACGCTGTGTGTGAGTGCGTGAGCCTGTGAGTGCAATATTAATACACAGAAATGGAAGACGACCAGCATATAAACATTCATTACTGTTTGGGTCACAGCCCGGGGAGCTGTAAGAGCTTTTGTGCTGTTTTGAACACACAGACTTTAGAGAGGGAGCAAGAAGAGCAGAGAGGATGAGAAGCTGGGAGAGACAGGGTGGGAGGAAGAAGTGAGGAGGATACCCTGCACACCATGAGGTCTGACAGGAGCAGGCAGGAAAGGTGTTGGTGCAAGGCTGGAATCTCCCAAGGACATCAACATCTGCTGCACACAAAGAGCTGGGCTGGAGGTGGGAGAGAGACCAGCTTGGGGCTGCTCATCACACATACTTTTCTGCATTCAAGCAAAAGGTAAAATAATAATGATAAAAGTTGGCTGAAGGCTGAAATAACCAGGATTCCTGTGCAGATCTCATTAGAGTGGCTCAAGTGTCAGTTTGGGAATAAGGAGGAGGGGGCTGTGCTGGAAGTGTTTCTGCAGCAGGCGAGGGGAAGGCTGGTCTCTCCGGAGCTAACAAGACCCAGCTGGCTCCCAACTGCAGCCGAGAGTGTTAAATCAGAAACTATTCCATCAACAGCCAGTTTGGCCAAATATGAAACATTTCCAGGGAATCAATGGCCGGTGCTGGTGACGCAGAAGCCAATAGTCTTGACTTCTTTTCCAGAGCCTCCAGAAATACACTCGTCATTTTGGACTTAAAGGGACAGGCCACGCTTTTTCCGCTCATCTCAGCTGGAAATGCACATCCCAGCAGCAAGAACGGTGGCTGGGCTGGTTTAATCCACTGGTTAATGCTTGCAAAGGGCCCCGGGAGGGGTTGGACCTGCCAAGCTGCTCCACATGACAAATCTGAACTGGACATGTCCTCCCCAAATGTTTTCCATGGAGATGAGCTCAGACAGAGCCTTGAGCTCCGTGCAGCTGAGCTCCAGCCACTGCTGCCCTCATCCTCTGCCAGTGTCTGAGCTTCTGACCCTCACCTGTGCACAGCACAAAGGAAACCAAATGTTCAGGCTTGGCCCATGGGGCTCCTGGAGAGCAGGGAGTCACCAAAACCTCTGGCACAGACAGGGCTGGTGTCACCTTTGCACTTGGTGACATATTTAACGTCTCAATCTGCACAAGGGCAAGGCCAGCAGCAGAACTGCAGCCAGCACTTCTCAAGAACATTTAGATCTTTTAGGAATAAAGAAGGGCAAATGGTGTAAATTTTCTTCTAGGTCCTCAGCCCCTCAGGTCTTCTCTCACTTTCCTAGATACTGGGATATTCCAGTGGCTTATCCCAGACTTCCTTCCAGCCTGGGTCACACTCATCCCATCCCAGCAAGGAAACAGCACCCATGGCACCAAGGCACAGCTAAGCAAGACAGATAAATCATTAGAGTATAAAATAATGATCCCTGGGGATAACATGTTGAGGAACACATTGAGTTCAGGTAGCCTGGTGTGCAAGCTGTGTCCCATTGCTTTAGGGGTGATAATGGATCAACTTGTGTCCAGAGGACACTGGGGTGGCAAATGCCCTCGGCATAGCAAGGAATCAGCAGGGCTCCCAGCTCCTGGGTGGCTTCTGGATTCAGTCAAGCGCAGACGTGATGGGTGGAGAAGGAGTTTATGGTCATGCCACAAGGAAAACAGAGGATGAGCCATGAATCCACAAGGTGTATCCTGTTCTCCATCCCTTGCACCCCACTGTCATTCATGCTGATGCTCCCCCTCCACTGTGTTTCCAGAGGTACTTCCAGCATGGAAAGTTCTATTTAAAGGGTATTTTTCCTTTCTCTCTCTCTTATTTTTTTTTTTCCTGATTGAATGGGAAGCCAAGGGACTGTAAAATGCAGAGTTTCCCACCTAGCTGAACCAGAGGAAATGATGCTGACAAAAAGTTTAATTTACCCTATTGCAGCAGTAACAAGCACCAGTTTTTGGAGATGGACAGAAAAGCTGGAGTGGATGAGGTTGGACCTTGGCTTGGGAGAGGAGGGGCTTGGCTCTCTCACTGCTTCCTAAGCATGCAAGGCACAGCTGGGAAGATCAAGGGGTGTCAGAGCAAAGTGTCCCCATAGCTGTTCTTCTCTGGCAGCTCCCATGGCCCAGAGCACTGTGAAACACCTCCAGTGTCCAGGCACAGAGCAGGAGACCATGAATGAGCTGAGCAGAGCATGCCAAAGCTCCTGCACCTCCCATAGATCCAGGCCACCTCTCCGCCAGGTTTCTCCTGCTGGGATGCTCCTATGGAAGGGCTGTCCATGCCGGACAGAGCCGGGCTCTCCATCCCGGTGGGCTGGCTAAGGAAGCAGCCCCACACATGCCCATCAAACCTGGTTTGACTGGCCAGGAAGGTTAATCAGCTCCTGGGAAAGCTCAGGGAAGCAGGCAGGGGGCAGGTCTGGCCCAGGCGCTGAGCAGGAGGGGAAGCAGAGCGCAGTCAGAGGTCACTGCTCTGGGGGAAGCCACCAGGGTCCCTTGGGCCAGCCCTGCCCAGGACCCGCCAGCCTGTCTGGGATGGAGCACACCCTGTGCCACACACACAGGGGCGATTCCCTTGGGGGATTAGCCTTGATTAATGCTAATTCCTCTGCATTTTTCCAGCCTTGCCGGTATGCTTGGTTTGAGCACTGGCTGTTGGAGCCCCTGTAATGAGTGGGCAGATTTCCTGGTGGAGCTGATGATTGCCTCTCACTGCTCCTTGCTGTTGGGACTGTTCTTTCAGGGAATACTTGGCTCTCAAAGTCACAGAGACACTGATGGGACATGAGCAGAGAGGGACAGTGAGACCCTATATCCATCTGCTGCTGCTCCAAGCAGGCAGGGATCTGAGCATCAGGAAGGCAAGAAACACCTCTGTGTTCCTGCAGGCAGCAGGAAAGTGATGTGCGTAGATGCAAAAAAGGTCAGGGCAAATCTCTGTTCCCAACAGAAGGACAGCTGGGCAGCTGAGATATTTGGGGGATTTTGGCTCTCCTGAAAGCCTTTTTCAGACTCCAGACTGCCAGCATGGGAGTTGCAGTGGAAATGAGCTCTAGGACCACCCCATGGTGCAGGAGGGGTGAGCTAAGGAGTGCCAATGCAAGTGCCTGGGGCAAGAGGCCAAGAGGCCAAATCCCGCTCCAGCTGAAGGTTTGGCTGTGCTGCCAAGAAGCACAAATCCTGGCCAGTGGGTAGATAAAAAGCAGCCCCTCCTCCCTGAGCAGTCACTGCTCCACAGCATTGGAAGGCAACAGGGTCTGACCAAATGCTGGAGGTCAGGACCTCCTGGAGTCACTCCTGCCCAATTAACAAGTCAGCTGCACACCAAAATCTGCCAGGTTTTGCAAGAAAGCATCCCGGGACAGACACAGACTGGCTCTGTGGCACTGTACACCTCCACCATGGGACTCTGCGTCTGGCCACAGCCACAGCTCTCTTCCTGGGCCAGAAAGCTCCCTAGGGATGCTCCAGAGAGCAGCTGAATATCCTGGACTTGTTTGCACCCTTCAAGCCAAGCACACCAGGATCTTCCTCTTGCATGTGAGCAGATCCACATTTCCCTCTGCTCTGCTTCTATTCTCTGGCCTGAGTGGATTTTGTGACAGCACTGTCTGTCCTTGGGTCCTGTTGAATGCCACTGCTGGACTTGTGGCTGGGATATTCCCCCCTGTACATGTGGGCCTCAGCCTCTGAGACTGCCCAAACTCAGTGACTCTTCAAGGCAGCCTCAGTTTTGGGAAAATGCTGGCACTTGTTGCTTGGGTCACTCTCACGTTGTGCTCTTCCCATGCTGAGCTCAGAATGGTCCAGTCACACAGACAGATCCTCCTTTTATTCAGAACAAAGCAAACAAATAATCAGGTGTTCTTGTTAATGGTACAACCTTGTTTGCAGTCCTCTTGGATATAAAGAATTCTGCCTTGGCTGAGCACCATCCTCTCTGGATGATGCCTTAAATGAACCTCTAACAGCAGTGATAGTCAAAGCAAGACCCCTTTTGGGCCAGTGTCCTTCCTGAAGGCTGCAAACTGCCTTGGGGTTATTTTCTACACCAGACTCCACTGATGGGGACTTTTAAATTCAGGCTCTCCATAGTGAAATCAGGACATGCTGCAGCTCTGCCCCAGCAATGCTTCTAAATGTTATGCTCCTCCAAACTGTGAAATATTTAGGATCTAATTGTGAGTTTACCTCATCCCCCACCCCTCCCCCAGATTCAGAAGCCACACTGGTCAGCCCAGACAGCTTTGCATACTGCAACACTGGGAGAAAACAGAGATAAAAACATCCTGTAGGGCAGGAGCAGGATGGTGATTAATCCTTGGAAAAGGCTAACTGACATGACCATCAATAACTACAGTAACTTGTTATGGCTGCCTCATTCCAGGAGGATTACATGCCTGAACACTCCTTAAAACATCTAATGAATGTCATTATGTTTTTCCTCTCGGTGCTCATGCAAGTGAAGCACTTGGCAGCTCTGGCCAGAACCATGGGGAGAGCGGCAGGGCTGCTCCAGCTTCCCACACACTGCTCCTGCTGCACCTCCCTGCTGACCTGAAACATCCTTGCTGGGTGCTCCTGCTGTCCTGCTGCCAGCTCTGTCCCACCAGGGTCCTTGCTGTGGCTCTCCCTGGTTTCAGCTGGCTTGGTGACATCTGGCTGCAGGACACCTTCCCCATGGCACAGGCACTGGGGCTCTCACCTTGCTCCTGATCTTAAAACAGAGCCTTAATCAAGCAGAACATGGGTTAGATTTTCCTGCCTCACCCCATTTTGGAGGTTTCTGTGGCAATATTCACAGAGGAAGATGGCAAAGGCACAAGGGCTGACACAAGGGATATTTCAGAGCATCACAGCATCACAGAAGGGTTTGGGTTTGGGAGAAGCCTTAAAGACCATCTGTTCCATCCCCTGCCGTGGGCGGGGACACCTTCCACTGGAACAAGTTGCTCAAACCTCATTGGACCTGAACCTGAACACTTCCAGGGATGGGGCTTGTCTGCTCCACCCTCAGATTTCTTCTCCTTGTCCCTGCTGAGAAAGGAAACCAAACCAGCCATGAATCTGCCATTGAAGGCAAATAGCCACGAGCCCTGCAGGCATCAGCAAGCCAAGGCAAGGTGTGGAGTGTCCAGAGAGGGTTTTCCGGCACCAAGTTTCTCCTGGTATGCACCACCCCAGCCATGAAAGTTACTTGCGTCTGTGAGGTCCATTTCCTCTTAAAAAGGAAAGGAAGGATAGTGAAAGCAAAGCTGAGAAAGGTGTGTTTTGCACTGCAGGACTGTATCATTTTTCCTCTCCTGAGCAGACAAGCAATGATGAGCTGCATCCCAGCAGACTGGGGCTGGGAATCACTGTGGAGATGCTCTCCTCTCTGCCACATTTCAGGGAGTTTTGGCAAAGGTTGTGTACAGCTCCAGATCCTGAGGCTTAATTCTGTGCCTTGTTCATGCTGTACATGAGCATTATCAGTGAAATACAGGGACCACTGTTTTACTCCCACCCTGAATCTGTCATGGCTCCAAGGAAGGTTTTTATATTTTCTGCTGGCAAGGTTGCCTGGGTTCATTCCAGACTCACCCCTCATCCCCATACCAGGGGCAGCCAGGACTCCTGCCTCACCCTGCTGTGGATTCATTTTTTCAAGGTGCTGACAGTTTCTTGCCTGCTGATGTTGTGGGAGACTTTCTGGATGTTGAACAAATGTTTTTGGAAAGGTCTGGAGATGCTCTCTGGAGTCACACTGTCTGACCCCACTGACAGTCTGCAGCCATGCAAGGAGACCCTGGCACTGATGGGGACATCAAAGCAGATCCAGGCTCTGGGATCCCACCCTGCCAGTATAAGCAGCCTCACCAGTTAGTTACTGGAATCCTTAAACATGAGAGTGTCTGCAGAGATGCAGCTGGAGCCCAGCCCCGTGCACAGCTCATACCTGACCTTCCCTGGTTTCTGCAGCCCTGGACAATTTGGCTTTTCCTAATAGCAGAGGACCTTTTTGCCGCTTCTTGTACTCTCAGCCTCATATTTCAAATTCCTTCACAGCTGTGTCTGGTTTTCATTTGAATATATTACATGTAGATAGATCTATATATATATAATACAATGAGAAAGGATTTTCAAAGTAATAAATGGAACATGCAAGCCTAATTATTCAGGATGACCCAATCCAATTCGGTGAGTCCAGCGAGTTGTTTATATTGGCAAGATGAGAAGAAAATATCATTGTATATGGTCATTATTCTTATAAGATTTCGAATATATATACATTGTCAGGAGCCCCTGAGTTATGAAGTCCTCCTCACTGGAAGAATAAACATGCTGGGTAGTAATCCTGGAAGCAATCAAAATGCCTTCAGCTGGGTGTCTGCAGAGCCCCTCTCTCTGCAGCCAGCCCTGAGCCCGTGGGCCTTGCTCACAGCCCAGATTCACCCACAGATGGTTTATCTTGCTCTGAGGCCATGGGCAGAGCTTGAGGAGTCAGCAGAGAGGCAGAAATAGGATTCTTCGTGTTTCAGGTTGAATTACTGGAGCTGTCTATGACTGGCCCCACTGGTCAAATAGGAAAAGATAACATGAGGGAGTTGGCTTCGTGTCAATATGGCTGGAGGAGCCTGACGGGTGTCTGCTCCTGCCTGCTGGCCTGGGAATGGCCTCAGGTGTTCTGGATGGGGGAGGCAGGACTGGCTGGTTTGTCCAGGACATCCCACTGGGGATGCTGCCCCTGTTCCCCACCCAGCTGAGCATGCCTGGGCAGCAGCTCCTCCATTTGTGGATGCAAGAGTGGCTCCGCTGGGAAGGATAATGGGAAAGGTCTGGCCTTAACTCCTACCTCTTGTGCACAATTTCCAGCCACCTAAGAAAACTTTTGGAGTTTCTTTATTGCCAACCTTCACCCACGATCCAGGAAAGCAGGGCACTGTGGGGATGCAGGCAGGGCAGCACTGAGACAGCAGATGCCAGAAATGCCTCATCAGACCTTCAGCTTCCACAGGAGGCTCCAGCTGCACAGGAGCCTCTCTGTGATGGTGATGCACAAGCTCCTCCAAGAAATAGGGAGAATGGCTCCCTCCCAGCTCCTGTGTGCAGCCCTGAGTTTGCCTCTCCTGGCACCCCAGGGACTGTCACAGGGTGCAGAGGCACCGGGGTGGGAAATACTCATCAGTCCCAGCCATGGTTACTGTCTGTCCAGTGATATGTAGCTTACTCCTCACAGCTCAACCCCTGCTTGTTCCCAACAGAGCACCCAGGAAACTCCTGGCAAGGTTCTCCAATGGGTAAAGGACTCACCCCTTAGCTGGTCCTGTGTCTGGGGCGTATAAATCAGCCCAAAAGACAACGTTTCTCTTTGAGGGAGAAGTTAACTTTCCACTGAATGCACTGAGCTGACAAGCAGTGAAGCCTTGGCTGTTTACCCCAGAGCCCAGGCGTCATGGTCCACATGGCTGGAAGTCTCAGCAGGGCTCTATTCACTTTGATTTTACACCAGGGTTAACTAGACCCCGGCAATTATCCCCTTTTAACAAGGCAGTGTTTACACCTACGAGAAAGGGTCAGCTCCTGGCTTGCTCACTTCAGCTGGAAGGAGAGTATTGCTCATGGCAGCTGGAGAGGTGATGTGACTGCAGGGGGGAAAGAAGAGATGGGAAGAAAGAAAGAAGTGGAAATAGGAAAGGTGATCTTAAAGCTGAGATGAAAAATATCCCCCATGATCCTTGACTCCACAGCTTGCTCCCTCCTCATCCCTCCTTCCCCCCACCATAATGTGATGCAGCCTTGGAGTGGACACAGAGATAGTTGGAAGCTGGGATATGTTGATGGATTTCTTAGCTCCTGGGCTATTAAATGTCTGGACCAGCTAATTTTAAAGCAAACAAGCAAAGGCCAAATGACAAATTGTTTGGGAGGCCCTTCAGAAGGAGGATGGAGTTTTACAACCACCAAGGGCACTGTTGCTGCCATTAAATCTGTGGACATCAGGGAAAAATAAGATCTGATTTATTTGGTGACGGTGGAAAATATTATCCAAGCTATAATTTATTGGTCATTGCATCCTCCCAGTTTTCAAGGCCTCTTTCTTGTACACATGGAACATATACATATATTTCTGCACATATGAGGCTGAATACACAGTGGCTCCTGCACCTGAGGAATTTTTGCATGCTCTGCTGGCTGTGGGGCAGGATCCAGCAGAGCAGGACTGTGGAGCAGCTCTCTGTGATGAGGGACAGGTCACCCTGGGGCTGAGGCTGCTCTTCAGTCAGGCAAGGAGCTGTGGATTACTGGGATCACTTGACACTTGTCTCTTTCTTCCCACTGGGCACTGATCTCCAGGTCACTGCTACAGCATCCTTTCTCTCCCACCCTGCCCCCTCCACCCTGTGCCTGCCCCGCCTGCTGGTCCCCAGAGAGTTGTGGAGACACAGAATCGTGTTTGGAGAAACCTGCAAGGTCACCAAGTGTCACACAGACATGAGACATAGACACCATTAACCCAGCACTGCCAAGGCAACCACTAAACCATGTCCCCAAGTGCCACATCCACACAGCTTTTAAATCCCTCCAGGGATGGTGACTCCACCACTGCCCTGGGGCAGCCTGTGCCAAGGCTGGACACCTCTTCACATGAAGAAATTTTTCCTGATCTCCAATCTAAACCTCCCCTGGCACAAGCTGAGGTAATTTTCTCTTGTCCTGTTGCTTCTTGCTTAAGAGAGACTGGCCCCACCTCACACCCACAAGAAGGAATACTGTCCTTGGGGAAAGAAAACTGGCCCAAACACCCCTGCACACCCATGGTGAGGACAAAACTGACCTTGAAGAGGTTTGGTCTTTGCAAAGGGGAGCAGGGACACACAGCAAAGTGCTGTGAGCAGCATTTCCCAGTGCTCTCAGCCAGGCTCAGGGGTCCCTGGAGCCCAGCTGCCTCTGGTACCTGGCTCAGCGAGCAGGATTGCTTCCCACAGCCAGCACGGGTGGTGGGAGCAAAATTCAAGATGGCAAATTAAAAGAGGGCAGCTTTGCGCCCCTGGGAGCCTTTCTGGAGCTGGAGGCTCTCTAAGCCAGTCCATCTGGAGAAGAGAGAGCCAGGCTCTGCAGGGATAGCCGGAAATAACAGCAATTTATGCAGTTATGTTTCCAGATTTTTTTCCTCTAACCATCAAATAATACCATAAGGAAAAAATAAAAAAAAAAAGAGGAGAAAGGAAATAGAAAAAGCAATATAGGGACCAGAGCTTTTAATCCTCTCTGCATTCCCAGAGAAATCCAGGGCCTCTTTCTACCCTTTAACTCACTCCTGCTCTCCAGTAAAGCCTCCTCCAGTAGACTCAGGGAGAGGAGCCCAACTGTTCTACACACGTTCTGGGACACCCTTTCCCTGTGCAAGCAATCATGAAAAATCTGATCCCTGCAGTTTTTGGGGGTGACCATGGTGGCCCTTCTGTGGCAGGTGACATTAGCAGAACCTTACACACCACCAGCCTGGCAGCCCAGGGAAAGCAAGGGCTGCTGCTGGGGGATCTGTGTGAGTTCTGGAGCAGCATGGGTAGGAGGTGGTGGCCCCTACCCTGCCAGGATGATGCTCACTCCCAGGCATTTCCCTGGGGTGTCTCCATCCCCTCTCCCCATTATCACCACAGCCCTGCTGTGCTGCTGAGCCGTGGGTACCTGCAGCTCTGCATCACTGGGGAATGACAGGAAAACAGATTCACAGCTCCTGCTCCTCTGAGTCCTGAGCCTGTGAATGCTACAGGCACTTGCAGAGCTCAAGATGGGCTTTGGCTCAGAGCAGAGCCCTGTTCTCTCTGTTCTCTCTGCTCTCAAGGGCTGTGCCCAGGAGTGATGGCATGGAGATTCCTGGCTCTCCAACATCCTGTTTGGAAGGAGAGCACTAGTGAAGAGCAACTGGGAAGGCCGTGAGGTGGAGAGCCCTGTGAGCACAGAGCCCCTGCAGTGCCATACATTTGTTTTCCTTGATCTGAGGAGCAAAGGCCAGGGCAGAGGTGGGCTGCCCAGACCACCCACCGCCCCTGGAGGTGTCAGGGAGTGATGAGCCAAGAGGGACCTGCCATCCCCTCCACGGCAGAGGCACAGGCAGGCAGTGCATGCAGAGGGGATGAGCACAAGCTGCAGCATGGATGGATTCCTCTGGTGGTGCCTGAGGATGGGTGAGGGCCTGGATTGCCTGGACAGCAAGGTTAAACCCAGTAACAGCACAGTCTGCTTTTCCTCTAGCATAGCATCTGGAAATGAGGTGAAGAAACTTTTTTAGGGTGAATTGAGTGTTCCCATTGCACCTATCAGGTTGGGAATCAGGGGGAAGATGGATAACTGTATCCTCCCACCTGTCAGGCAGAAAATAAACAGTGCTCAGGGAGCTGCAGGGCATTTGTCTGTGACAGATGGACCAGGTTCTCATGCCCAAATCTCCTCTTTGGAGGCCAGTGAGAGTGTTTAAGTGAACGGACTATCTCCATGAACACCTCTTCTATAAGGCTCCTCTTTTGCTGGGGTAGAGGACGTGGTACCCAACCAGACTGTCCTGATCAGTGAGGAGAGAGGGCCCTGGGAATGATGATTTCCTGCCTTAGCCCTGAATTAAACAGCAAATTTTTTTTTTCCTTTTCTTGGAACAAACTGGGAAGAGAGTTGTGCTGCTTCCAGGAGAGAGCAGAGCCTTTCAGCGTGCTCATGCATCAGCTGGACTCAATGCCCAAAGCAGAGTGCAGGATTTCTGGCATCACCCAGGCTTGCTGGACGAGCTTCCCGAGGGACAGGCAGAGCTCGGGGTGAGCCAGCCCCTGTCAGCACAGACCCCCCTGGATGGGTGCAGACAGAGGACATGAAGCCCTCACACTGTGCAAACAGAAGAGGATCTCTCTTGGCACTGGAGCTGTTTTCCCTTCCCAGAGTGAAATGCCCAAGTACTTGCTATATTTAGACACCAGGGTTTTTCAGGAAACACAAAGAAGCTTGTGTGAAGCTCCATATTCACCTCTGGAGATGGCTCCTGGCCTCCTGACTAGGGCTGGCTCCAAAGCCTATCATTGCATCGGTGCCAACCCCACATGTCCTTCCTGCCCCACCAGGCCTCCCACAGGTTTTGGGGGTCCCTGAAATGCCCTTGGCCCAGGGCAAGCTCTGTGGGCTCTTTTCACATGGGGAAAGGCTTAGGAAAGCTGGCAGAGGGCCAGTGCAGCAATGGGAAAGAGCAGCAGTGCCTGACTGCAGTTGCCACCCAGCCCTGCCAGCCGGGGCTGCTCTGCTGCACGGCAGAGGGCACTGGAGCTGGCAAAGCCATCCCATCATAAAAGCTTCTCCAGCTTTTAATGCTTTTACCTTGAGAGAAAAAGTAAAAGAGTTGAATTTTTTGGCTAAGTCAAAGGCTTGCCCCCCCTCCTTGGGGTGCCCGGGCTGGGGTCCCCATCCCCAGCTGCAGGGCAGCTCCAGCGCTCCCCTTTTCCAGCTGGATGGATTCCCAGCAAGGAGCAGCAGGAGAAATCTTGGCTTCTGGTGGGGAAAGGCAGCCAGCGGCAGGGCAGGGCGAGGAGGGACGGCGATGCATTTCCAACGCACCATCCTCGCGAGCATCCCCGTAATTGCAGCCACATGCTGCTCCCACAGCCCTCGCCTCCGAGCCCTGCATCCCCTTCTCGGCTCCTGGGGCTGCTGCACAGCCCTCCCCGACCCAGACATGCTTTTCATCTTCTGCTTTAGGCCAAGACAGAGCTGCACCCGTTCTGCATCACGGACCTGTAAACTCAGCGGGTGAATTTCCAACACACCCTTAAGCCACAGAGAAAAAATGATGGACCCTGGATTAGACCGCTCCCCAGGCCCTTCTTTCTCTTTCTTTCCTGCCTCTCTCCTCCAGCATGAATATTTATCCCGTGTCTGGGCTGTCTTCTCACCGGCCATCGGCATTCCTGCAGGAATTCCTGCTTCTGCCGCCGCCGAGCGCAGCCGGGGCCGGGGCGAGGGGAACCGGCCCTTCTCACTGCAATCCCCCATCCTGGATGGAGGGTAAACATTGTTCTCTGACAAAGGCGGGCATTGTGGCAGCACGGGGGAAGGCGAGGGAGGAGGAGCGGGGGAGATGGAGTGAGAGCGGCAGGGAGGGAGGGAGGGCACAGGGAGCCCCCTGAGAAGAGGGCGAACGGGATGTGAATATAAATTCTGTAAATATTTTCTTTAAGGTGCTGCGTGTAATCCCAGGAAATAGATCCAGTTTCACGGCAGAGTGGGGGGAGCGGGACTGACGGGTTTCTGATTGAAACCCTGATGGAGAGGTGGTGGGAGCAGCTCGGGAGTGCAGCAGAACCTCCCTGTGCTACCTCCTGCCTTCCCTCCCCGCCCAGCCAGCAGCCAGCAGTGCCTTGCCCCCTGTGCTGTCCCCACTTGCACTGTCCAGGCCCTTCTTCCTCAGGATAACACCTGCCCAGGGTGATCAAGCAGAGGAAAATGAGGTTTCTGCAGAAAAAGGTTTAGACTCCATCAGGCACATCACCCTGAGTTGAGATAAGGGCATGTGGCACCCAAGAGAGGTGTAGGGACAGCTCAGCCTGGCCATGACCTGGTCAGTCAGGCACAAAGCTTGAGATTTGTCTGGAGGGGACAGCCCTGGTGACAGTGTCACAGCAGCAGCTGTGGGACAGCCCCACGGTCCGCTTTCCTGCCTAGCAGCTGCTGTGCCCATTCTTCACACACCTGAGCAGCTGCCCTTTGCAGGGAGGGGACAGCAGTGGGATGGCTCTGGCCATGCCAGAGGGGACACTGCTGCCTGTCCCTTCCGTGGGGCAGGGACTTTCCTGCCCTCCCACAGAGCTGCGACGGAGGATGAGCCTTTCCCCGTTCCGGTCGGACGAGCCACTGAGCCTCCTTCAGAAAAGGATTACCAAAACATCCAATTATGCTTTCCTTTCTGCCTGCCTCCCTCCCCTCCTTTTGATGGTCTTTGTCATTGTATGAAACTACTGTGTCCAGAAGTCAGGCTTTCCACGGACCCTTCCCTGAATGGTGACTCTTCACATGCCCAGGCCCATCTCAGGAGCCCTATTTACCCTCCTGCAGGCACAGCTGCTCTCCCCACCCCACAACCCACTCACCTTAGTGCTCTGAGAGAAGCATCCACTGCTGGGCAGGAGCCAGGACCATCTCTGCATCCCATCGCCCATGTGGCAGCTCATCCCCATCCTCATTTCCAGCCTCTGGGGCAGAGGGCCTCCCAGTGCTTTTGGTTATCCCACATCATCCCTCCACAAAGGGCAGAGGCTGGGAGGCAGCCATGCTCCCACCTGCTCCCTGAGCCATGAGCAAGCACAGAAATCCTCATTCCAAGGCATTTCTAGGAATTCAGCAGTTACTGTCTATAATTATCATTATTATTACTATTACTATTATTACTATTATTATTATTATTATTATTATCATCATCATCATCATTATCCCTTTGCTCAAAGGTTCCCTGCCACCACCAGCCAGTCCCCCATGGCCCAGGGGAATGCACACCTTGGTTACAGCTCGCTTGCACCGGGGGCACCATGAATTGTGCCATTGGTGGTGGGGCAGTGGGGAGGTCAGGAGTATAACTGCATTGCAGAAGAGATTAGAGCGGTTCAGGGAGGTCCTGGGGGGCTGCAGGGGGCTGACCTGGAGGTGTGCCTCACCCTTTCACTGCCAGAGCCTCCCTGCACACTTACTTCATTCCTCCTTCCCCAGTTCCTGTCGCTGGCTCACATTTGAGAGGCGACGTGGGGCTCCCCAGGCCTTTGATCTGCTCCAGCACAGCTGTTCCCAGACCTTTATGTAAGGGACAAGAAATGTGACTGAAATAGCCGACAGAGTGAACAGAAGCTAGTGTAAGAGGCTATAAATAAATATGACATAATAGCTGTGGTCGCTGCTAAATAAATTTTTAATTGGATTGATGGTATAAATAGAGTTGAAAGCTAAGATGCCACCAGTAGGTGGCATGGATTTGAGGTGGGGAGCCACCAGGGTGATGCAAGTTCAAACACATGGGTGGTGTCACTGCCCTGCTCCATCCTTGCTGTCTGTCAGCCATGGAAGTGTTTTTTTTTTGCCCTCTCCTGCTTTGCAGGGGATGTTGAGCACAGCCAGTGCTCAGCAGTGAGTCCTCCTGAGGGTCAGAGTGCCTCTGAGAGGGGAAAGGGGTACAGTGGGATGGGGAAAAGGCAGTAGGGCCCAGAGGTTCCTGCTTCCTCACCTCCTCTTGGCCCTGCTGGATGATCCAGGTAGGATGGGATGTGCCAGCCCAGCCCTCAAGGGACATGAAGAAGGTTGAGCCCCTTTGAGGGCTCAGGCCCCTCTTACAGAGCCCCCTTGGACAGCTGACAGCCTCACATGTGGCTTCCATGCAGCCATTAAACGGAGTTTACATTTCACTTTCAATGTTTAAAATCTTTTCTCCCTTTCCTTTTCCTTCTTTCCCCAGCAGATGTGTTATCCCTCACTCCAGCAGGTCCTGGCCCTTCATGAGGCTGTGACACTTGGCAACAAGAGCTGTGCCTGCATCGACTCCCTGGTGCAGAAGCCTTGTGAGCTCCTTAAACCAGTCACACCCCTCCCTCAAATTCCAGAGGCACAAATGCTCTGGATATCTCAATTCCAAACCTATATAAGAGTGCAAGGGCTGCTTCTGGTATAAGCACTGCAGATCCTATGTAAGCAGGGCACCATCCCATGTGCTTGGCCACAAAAACAGACCAAGGAGCAGAGCCAAAGACCTGTCCCTCTTGGCTGACCTCACCCTTCTAGGCACAGCCATTCCTGAGAGATGCTCAGCAAATGCTGAACACTGAGATCAGCCGTGGGAGTGCCTGGTGGGGACAGTGATGTGCTTCTGTCCAAGCTATGCCACAAAGGGGCTCACACTGCCAACCTCCAGGATGCTGCCAGCTCCACAGTGCTCAGCAGCACGTGGGAGGACATCCCACCCGGGGTTGGCAGGGCAGACACCTCTTCTGATTTCATCCATGGATGATTTGCCCAGCTCGGATTCGCAGCAATCCTGGCAGGCTGGAAAACCTCACCACTTTTTTCTCCCTCTTTTCCACCTTCCTTACTGTGGGTCCAAACCAATCTCTCTCCCAATTAATATTTGGGCAAACACCCCCCTTGCTAGAGAGCTCCAGGCTGGCTTGAGCTCCACACACGGGTGCAGCAGGAGAACAGGGGGAACATGTGGGAAGGGGCAGGGGGCTGCAGATCAGGGCTGATATGGCCTGGCATTTTGGCAGAATATTCTAGGACAGTTTGTACAGTGTCCTCCCCATACAATGGTTATGTCTAGCCGCCCCGCTGCAGCTCTCATTTCCATGAGCAAGGAATTCAACCGAAAAGTAAACAGGAAAAAACGTTACATCTCACAGTTTATAAATATATACGGAATTATTTAGGCAGTCAGGCCAATTTGCACAGATGCCGCATATATGCTGTGACAGATCTCTGTGTTGTTTCGGAGCCACCCCTTGTGAATGGGAAACAGGGCTGGTTTCTCGCCATGTCTGCATGAAATATCGGTATCCTCCTGCAAGCTGGCTGCCAGCAGCAGTGCTCCTGCTCTTGGGAACAGCTCTGGGAGCCGATGTGAGCTATTTGCACGTAGTGCTCACACACCCGAGCCCCCACGTTTCCAACTCGGTCTGCACAAGGCCTTGGGGAGATTTTCCTGAGGATTGCATGGGTATTTCAGCCTGGGATCTGATGGGACAAACTGTGCTTTGGTGGAAGGGGGCAGGATTGTCCTGGCACACACTTCACCCTGAGGGTGAGTCAGCATTCTGGAGTCCCAGTTCCCTTGTCTGACAGGCTGCAGCCACAGGTTCCCAGGGCTGGGGCAGAGATGGGCACAGGCGGGGCAGAGATGGGCACAGGCAGGGCAGAATTGTCTCCAACTCCACACTGCCCAGGGGAACAGGGCACCTTAGCCTTCATCCCATCAACCTCCCCCACAGGGAGCATCCCACCGTGCCCCAAACCTGGAGCCACAGTTCAGATCAAAATGATGGGACTGGGCTTTTTCACTTCTCCCCCTCTCACAGCCAGCCCAAGCCCAGAGTAGCCTGACAGCCGAGTGACTTGATCGTTCGAAGCGATGTCTTAATTACAGGACATCCTCCATGGTGTTTTCTGGCTATGACTGGTCAAAGAAACTCCTCTTCACTGTCCTCCCTCTCCCCGCCAGCACCACTGAGCCGTGCCGAGCCACAAGAGCTGCTCAGACAGTGGGGATATTGTTTTGGCCATTGCCTGAATGGCCCAGCCTCCTCAGCTGTAAAATTACCTAGAGGATAACTAAACAAACCCCAGACAAACACTTCTTTAAAGGCGCTGCTTACTTTGCAGCAGCCATTTCCCCTTGCCTGCCACATGTGCTCATGCTGGGTTTTCTTTTCCTCCTTCTCTCAAGGGTGACACAGTAGGAATGCCCTGGAAGGGCATTGCATGGGGAAGGAGACATGGGGGGACCTGGGGGATGCCATGGGCTCTTCTGGACCAGGCTCTGCTCAACCCAAACCCAGAAGATGTAGATTTTGCAATGTTGAGGTGTCCTGAGCAAACAGGGAGGCAGAGAGCAGCTCCTGGACTGCTCTGTGTTGGAGCTGCTCCAAGGATGGTGTTTCTAAGGGTTCAGCTCTGACCCATAGCCTGCAGGTCTGGGGTTTTTCCCAAAATAGCACTGCTGGCTCACAGGAATACTGGTCCAAAATCCATTGAAACCAGTGGAAAAGCTGTTCCAGACTCCAGCACTATGTGTGACCCAAGGGGGTTGCTGAGCTCCTGGGGACAAACCCAAGAGTTAAGGGGTGATAAAACCTCTCTGGACTGTACTGGTTAAATGGGGAGGTCAGGACAGGTCCCCTCTGGGAGGTTTTGCTGTTTTCCAACTATTCCTTATAAATAGGAGAAAAGTTGTGGCCAAATCCTCCTTCAGAGTCAATCTAGGCATTTCCTGAGTCGGTGTTGATTTCACAGATTAAAGCTGGTCAAAAACAACCTGGTTGCAATCCAGACAGCATTAATTTTTGGAAAAAGACCTTGAGGAATTTCATTTGAGTTTGTTCCGAGGGTAGGGGCTGCGCTCTTCCCCCCCAGAACCTTGGGTGCTTTTGGAATACGTGCAATAAACACATGAACACAGAGCCCGGCTACAAGCAGGAAGGCTGCCTTCTGCTGCAAAGGTGTTTTTTTTTTTTTTGGTTTGTTTTTAATTTTGTAAAAATATGGGTTACTAATTAAGCTGAGGCTATGACTTTAATTCCAGGTCTGCCAGTGAGCCACTAACCCAAAGTATTACAACTGCACCCAAGTTTCCATGTTCGTGAGGGATGCGGTAAAAGCCTGAGTTTTGGCACGGGGGAACAAGACAGGAATTAAGGATCAAAAATCCCATTGATCCCAAAACAAAGGGATGTTAAATAAATCCCTCTGTATTCCTGCAGCCTGTCAGAGGGAGACTTTCCTTTCTGGTGTAGTTGACCCAGTCAGAGAGAGCTACCCTTGCAAAGACAGGGGTGGAAACCTAAAACACAACACCACAGCGTGTGCTCTGGAAATATGCACAGCCCGACCGAGGCAGATCCCAAATTTTGGCAGATTCCTAAGATCAGGAAATTCCTTGAGAGTTCGGGAAATTCTCCAAGACTGAACCCAACCTATTTCACTTGCAGAAGATATCAAGTTCTCCTCCTCCTCCTTTTTTTTTTTTTTTTGTTGGTGATGGGTCAGTGGGACCTTGGCGAGCGCACATTGCTGTACAGTGAGACAGAGGATTAGCAAACGCTGCCCAAGGCCAAGCGCAGATGCAGGGCCTGCAGGAACAGCTGCTTGCAAAGGGAAGTGGGTGCAGCCAAGTATCAGCCATGAGCTCCAAGCAGCTCTGGAAGGAGCCCAAGCTGGTATCAGTTACTCTCTCTTCCCCATGCAGAAATAACCACCTGTTATTTATGGCCATTCCCATCGCTCCTGCGTGCCTGTGGTGTCACCTCGGAGGATGGGGCAGAGCTGGCTGCAGCAACAGGACATGAAGGGCCCCTCTTTGAACTCAAAAATAGCTGCCACTCACCCCCTTGCCTCAAGGGATGTGGGTGATGGCAGGGTTTCAGCCCAGCTGTTCCCACATTTGGTATATACAGAGTCACCCAGTGCTCGGGGACACGTGGGAGCCGTGCTGCCCGTGGCTTGGAACAAGCAGGTCATGCCCACAGACAAGAAAAAGCAGACCTGAGGTATGAGAAAACTTCCTGGTGCCCCAGGACCCCATCTCCAGGCAAAATGTCCACGGCTAGGTAAAAATAGACCCAAAACAGAGAATCAGACATGCAGGATAACTTATCCCAGGTGAGCTGCTCTCCATCATTCACCACAGAAACACTAATTTGCCACTGGGACAATCCTCACCCAAGCAGGCTGTTGGTACATACTTGGAAGTTCTGTGTGGCTTGTGCCTCTAAAATGCAGAAGATGGGGGAGAGAGGACAAACCTCAGTCTGCTTCTTCACAGAACCCTGCAGCAGCCTCTGCACTTGGCCACCACCCCTGTGGGCCCACCATGTTCAGGAAAACCTCTATCCACTGCTGTCCCTCATGTCCCTCTCTCCTGCTGAAGTCACCACACCAGACCTGGCTTCCTTGCCTGCACAAACCAGGTGCCTGTGGGTAAATTAAAAATAATAAAAAAAATCATCTAGGAAGTTTATTTGTATTATTGCCCTTCAATATTCCCCACATCCCAAAGAAGAAGTATTTTCTTTCTGCTCCTGCTTTTCTTCCACTGTGTGCAGCAGTGAGGTCACTGAGCAGAGGTTTTGTGACTCAGTTGCTGGGTGGCTGCCATCATCCTGTTCCCAGAAAAGGCAGAGGGTGACTCAGCTGGACATACAGCTAAGGAGGAATATGGATCTTCCTAGAATCCAAAGGCACAGTTCTGCAAAGGACCAGGCTGAGCCATGGAGAAGCAATCAAGCATATCAGCTGTTTTGGGCTGGAAAGCACCTTAAAGATCATCAACAGTTCTGGGACATTTCTTTAAACCAAAATTGTTCATTGCCCCATGGATAGTCCATAGAGAAGAACACAGCAGCCCTGAAGCCATGCAATTCCCCAAAACAGGGCTCCTTAGGCCCTGCAGAGTCTGTAGGATGATATGCTGCTGCTGGCACCAAGGACAATGTGCTGCTGCTGGGGCTGAGCTGGCACCAAGCCCCTGTCCCAGATCCATGGGACTGGCATCTCAGACACCTCTTCTCATGGCTGATCCTCTGTGAGGGCATTGCACCAGGGCCCCCCATGGTCTCACCCAGGCTGAGCAAGCCCATGACCTGCTGCCAGAGCCCTCTCCAGCAAAGCCAGGATGGACAGGAATCACCAGAATGGACAGCAATCATTAGGACGGACAATAATCACCAGGATGGACAATAATCACCAGGATGTACAGGAATCATTATGATGGACAGCAATCACCTTGCAAGGACCCATCCTGCCAAAGCTCCCCAGCTGCACCAGTCCCTTCCCTCCCAGCACGTGGCTTCAATTCTACTCCTGCCAGCACAGCTCTGTGCCTGGCACAGCTTCAAGCCCTCACTCTGAAGGCATTTTCCTCTCCTACCACTTTCCTCTGGCTTCAGGGATATCCTTTCAGCTAGGCAGGAGCTGAATAACTTTTTTCTTGCTCTAGGGGTCCCTCCCAGATCTTTACCTGCCCACAGAGAAACCTTTTCTCTCATACCCTGGATACCCTGTGGAACAAAACCCCTACTCCTCCCTAGCCCTGGGCACCAGCCTTTTATAGCATTCCCAGACTCCTGCTCAGCTGAGAACAGGGCTGCACCTCCTTGGGGCTTACAAGGCCAGCTAAACCACCACCACAGGTCCCCAGCACCCCTCCATCAACATGCTGTGGTTTATTGAGAGGGTGTCATCTCCTCCTTTCCTCAGTATTCATCCTCTTCATCCTTACCTGTGTGCTGCTGAATCCGGGACTGCTCCTGCTCCATCTCCATGGCTGCTGCCTGTTAATGCTCTCATTCCTGGAGTCCTGGCATAGCTGGGAAAAGTTTTATAAGCACATCACCTCCTGCCTGCTGCTCATCCTTGCTAAATCTCCCACTGCCAGTCTCCCTGCACATTTTCCTGAAGGAAAGACACTAATGGATATATAAATAAAGCAACCTGTGTATTCTTTCCACTGCTCAGAGCTTGCATAACCTGTGGTTGACCCCTCCTAGTCCTCCCCAAACCACAACCCCAGTATATGCTGCCGCTGCTGCTCTGGCATTTTATGAATGGCCGTGAGCCCAGGGAAGAGCTGTGAGCATGGATTTGGAACAGCTCCATCCCTTATACCGCATGCGCTAATCTTGACAAATGATCAGCGTGTGCCTTTCCAAGCCAGAGATAAGGCTGTCTGACCACTCCAAGTCACTAGACTTTCCCACGAAGAAATGGATTTTGTTCTCAGCCCCCGGCCACAGCTTCCCCCAGAGCCTGGGCAAGCCCAGGTGCCCCCACCCCACAGTTTGGGGGACACACACTGCAATCACACCCCTGGGGCTGGGGCCAGGGGCTAGTTCAGAACAAAACCTCAACCTTGTTTGGCCACCTCCAAACAAGGCAAATGTTGTGACCTTGCCTGTTCTGATGCATCAGGGATACCTCCTGCCTGCACACATGCATCCCCTTCCCATTGAGACCAACGGGAAAAATGTTCCATGCCCAGCAAGGAGCAGAGATGTGGCAAAAGCAGGTTCTGGGAGCCAAAAAGAGCTTCCAGTCCTGTAGCTGAATCATGAGCATGGTGGATTTCCTTGAGCTCAGAGAACTGGAGTACCTGCAGAACTGTCACTGTTCTCCTTGAACTGGTATCCCACTGCACTGCTGTGGCATTTGGGACATGTGTCCTGCCTGCCAGTTTGGGTAACACAGTGTCCCCATCCCTCCCTGGGTCTGGGACGGCAGTGTGGGATAGCTGTGGGATCTTCCCAGGGATTGTGACATGGGAGAAGGAGCCCTGAGTGGGTCCTGATGGATGTGCACCTGGGAAATCCAGGCTGTCCAGAGGGTTCCCTCTCTCACACAGACACAGACACAGACACAGACCGGCTGCCAAGAGAAAAGGCCTCTGTGAGTGCCAATTCAAGGAATGCCTTTGATCCAGTGGGAATCACTAGAGAGAAGCTCTGCCTCTAAATAGAGCTGCTCTCTTGCCTTGCCACTTTGGGAAATGAATTTGTACTTGGAAAAACTCAGGCTGGGAGAGCTCTTGGGAAGCCATCCAATCCATTTCCCTACCCCAAATTGGTCCTGACAGGTTGTTTTTTTTTACCTAACCTTTCCTTTAAAATCTCCAGATGGCTCAATACAGTCTCCTCCAGGGCTACATTATTTTTACTAGAAGATACTGTTTTATTATTAATATACAACTTAAATTTCCCTTGCTGCAATCTGCTCCTATCCCATGGCAAGAGAGAGCAACTGCCCTCTTATTGCCCAGCATGGTGGGGATTTTTCAACCAGTGCTACCTATTTAAAGCTCAGCATTAGGGTGGGTAAGGCTAGTTCTGGCCAAGATCAAACTGAGTTGCAGAGTTTCTGGGTTGTGCTGTCACTTTTGCTTCACTTTTGCTGTCCCTGTGGGTCTGGAGGTACAAGAGCTCACACCTACTGTTCCCTGTGCAGGCACCAAACCTCAGACCCAGCTGGGAACGGGAGGTCAGGGGCTGCTGGCTTGTTGACCCATGAAGGGAGGCAATTACTCAGCTGGAGAGGCCATGCAAGTGTTAATTAAAAGGCATGGGAAGCAGAACAGGTCACTGTTTGGTGTCATCTGCTTGTGAAATTGGCCCTCCCCAGGAGTCAGAGCCGGAGAGTAGCTGCCTGTAGTGCCTCTGCTCTTGCTCTCATCTCTTCCTGCTCACCTCCTGTTTCTGGGTGCCTCCTGTGTCCTGCATAATGTCATCTGCTTGATCCTTGGTAGGGAAAAACTACCTGTTCATTTCTGGACTGGCTTGGAGCATAGCTGTGCAGGAGTGAGAGGTTGAACCAAAATAATCAGCTTCTGGCAATCCAGGTGGAGAAAGAAGCTCCCTAGGCACATGGTGAGCTGTTGTAGAATGTGCTTATATGGAATCACTGATGGACACAACCATCCTGGTTAGACACCCCTATGGGTAGGGTTTTCCCAGCATCCAGATCTGAGCAGTAGCAGCAGCTCTGATGTGATCCCCTTTCTCTCCAGTTGAAGCCAGGGGAGAAAGCAGATCTTTCCTCTGGGAAGCACCATGGGCTAGTGCCCCCTGACCAGAGAGCAGCTCTGCAGAGCCTTTTGGCAACAGTTCAGTGAGGCAAAACCCTTTTGTTCTGCTGGAGAGCTCAGTGCTCAGCATGTGCTTCACAGCTCAGGGAGATGGGGCTTGGCATCTTCTCTATCAGCCCTGGGACATGCTCCTGTTGGGAGAATGCCCTGGGAGGAAGGAGTCTCCAGTTTGTTCTCCACATGAGACCTCTCCAAAGCTAGGTTGCCATGCCAGGCTCCTCACAGGCACCCTCCTGTGCCTGGCCAGAGCTTGGAGTGTGGTGGGAACTGGCAGCAGCACAGCTGAGCACCAAAGAGTTCAACCTGTGCTGCTCCCTGATAAAAGCAACTTCACAAATCCCAGTTTCATGCTGCTCTGTGTCTCATGGCTGGATTAGCTCACAGCTAATAAAGCACATGAGAGTTTTCCCCACGGTTTGGGGCACCCATAATGGCTCTCTCCTGTATGGATTCCTTGATGTCTCACAAAAGAGTTGATGATGAATCCATTTCCTCAGCTAGGACCTAAGTTCGGCATTCTCTTGTCTACTCAGACACTTTTGTGACTGTCTCTTGTCTACTCAGACTCAGACAATTGTCTTTTTTCATAAACAATTAGACAATAGAACAAGAAAATGAGATTCCATCTCTCTGAGGATCCTGCCTCACTCTGAAATCTGGCAGAAAGGGATCTGGTGCTACAAAGGTGGGTTTGGACAGCAGTGACAGACAGACAGACACACCCACCCAAGAGCATTGGCTCCCACCTCTCTTCCTTTCCCAGCCAAGCTGGTGAGAATGAACAAGCACTTTAACTCAGTTGTACCCATTCAGCACAGCACAGGCTCAAAGCCCAGGGCCAGCGGCTCTCTCTGAAACCCTGCAACACCAGATGTTTTTTTCCGGAGGCCTCAGACACACACGTGCAGCATGCTGTTATTAGAACTGGCTCACACTCCCTGCGCACAGGGAAAAAAATTAAGGCTGTGCTCAAACTTCGCTCTCCACTTTGGCATCCAGCATTAAACCAGGCAGGCTCGGTCAGCTTTTGTTTGTTTTTATAGAATTGCTTATGGACCGTTCATCCTGCAGCATCCCAGCGGAGCAGAACAATTCACTGCACCAGCTGTATGAGGATTGCTTCATGTGCTGCCAAATGTACCACGTACAAACCACGCTGCAGCACTTCTGGGGTGCAGCCTGACAGGCACACGGCAGCTCACTAACACCCTGCAGCAGCTTGAACCAAGAGGATGCACTGCTTCAGTGCTCAGGCTTCCTCCTCTTGGTTTTCTGCCTGGTCTGTCTAGCTTGCCTCTCCCAGCTTGGCCTTCTCATGGATTTTTCTTCTTCTGATAATGTTTCTGTACTTACCTCAGACCGAGCCAAAGATTCATTTTAACTGAAAAAGGCTGTTTGTATAAGTATCTTATCATCTCTGTCTCAGCCCAAACCTTGATGTGTCAGTGCCAGTGTCAGCCCAAGCCTTGATGCCTCCTTCCCCAGCAGCAGGTTTCACTCTTTCAGTTGGAATTTTTTAGCCACCTCTTGTTTTCCTCCAAGAGTTTCAGAGAAGCATGGCACACCTTGTCATGGTGCTTCCCTGACTTGAAACTGGTTCTGCCTGCCAGGACAGGAGTGTCATAAAAAAATCTCTGGTGAGGTTTTGGTGGGATGCCCAAGGGTGTAACTATCTGCATATATCACAAAATTTCCTGCTCCCTGGCATGGCTTCACCTCTGCAGGACTTCAATATGACCTCCACTGGGTGGCACTGGGGATGTTACCCCCTCCCAAAATGCCCAGTGCCACAGGTGAGGGTCCTTTCCCCCCACCTAACAGCTGTGGCTCACACAAAGGTGAAGAACTGTGGTTAATGGTGTGGAGCCTGGGGAGGGCAGGGCAGGGTGCTCAGGGTGCACCCTGCAGTGGGTCACCTGTGGGTGGGGATATGGAGGTGCAGGTTAGCAGGGATCTCTGCAGGGCAGGATGGCAAGGAGACACAAACATGCCTTCCAGAGCCATGAAAGATGAAATGTGCTTGGCTATGGGAGATCCAGGGGTCTGCAGGGAAAGGTGAGAGATTCTCCCCTCTCTCCTAGAGCCTGGATCCAAAGCCAAAATCCGAGGAGGACTCCAAAGAAGCTTCCCTCTCCCCCTTCTTGCAGGTTCGCGAGGGGATGCTCGATGCACCAGGCTGGTGCCAGCCACATGATTGACAGCTGCCGATTTCCAGCGGCACCGATGTCCCCGGGGAGGGTTAGCGTCGCTTCAGCCTTTCTCTCTTGTGCTCCGGGATGAAGGAGGGCAGAGCTGGGACTGGAGAGAACCAGAAGCCAAAGGGCTCCAGACCTCGCTGCACCTGCTATCGGTGGGGACAAAGCCCAGTGCGCAGGGAGGGGACATCGGGAGAAGGGGAGAAGAGGGGGCCGGGGCAGGGTGCGAGCCCCTGTCAGCCCCCGCGGGGGTGGGCAGGCGCTCCGACCTGAGCTGGGGGCTGCAGCATGGCTGGCGGGGCCGGACGGGCGGAGAACGGGGGTCGGGGGGCTGCGCTTTGTCTCCCCGCCCGCGGGGCCGGGGTCGGCGGAGAGGGAGGGCGGGAGGAGGAGCGCGGCCCGCCCCCTCCCCGCCGTACAAAAGGAGACGGGCGGGCGACGGAGCGGCGTGTGCCGCCGGGCAGGGACAGGGACAAGAACAGGGACAAGGACCGGGACGGGCAGGGCGCAGCGGGCGGCGCTCCGGTCCTCTCTGCAGCGCTGTCCCGGCGGGGCCCCGCGGCCTCCCCGTCCCGCCCCGCTCCATCCCATCCCACTCCATCCCATCCCATCCTGTCCCGTTCCATCCCGTCCCGCTCCGCTGCCGCCGGGCCGGGACCATGCGGCGGGCGCGGGCGCTGCTCCGCCGCGGAGCGCTGCTCGCCTGCCTTTCCTTGGGGACGCTGCTGGCCCTCGCCGATGCCAAGGGTGCCTTCTACCCCCCCGCCGCCCCCCTGCCCTACGGCGGCAGGTACAGCCTCTACACGGCCGGCTCCAGCCCGCAGCTCGGTCCCGGCAAGCCCGTGGGCAAGCACAAGTAAGCGACCCCCGGCCGCGGAACCCATCCGGAGAGCACAGGGTCTTCGTCAGGCATCCCTTACCGGGAACAGACCGCGGGCACCGGTGCAGGCAGCATCCTAGGCGGACAGGCTGCTGCGGGTACCCGAACCCCTGTGCCGAGCAGGGGTGCCTCCCCCGGGGCTCGCCTGCGGGCATCCCTGGCTGGGATCAGTCCCTGGGTACCGTATCATCTGCCAGGCACTGAGCAGGGGCTGGGGCAGCGCAGCGGGGTCCGTGCGTCTGTGTCCCCCTCCATCTAGAGGAGGCTCGGGGAGTTGTATTTCCGAGGCTGCGTGCGGTGCGGACACGCGTGCTGCGGTGCGGGACGGGGCTGGAGGGGATGGGGATGGGGGTGCCCGTGTGTGGTTTGCGGGTTTTTTGTGCCCGCTCTGCGGGACACGGGAGCTGGGGGCAGGGGGTGCTGATGTGCGGGAGGGGAGGGTGGCAGTGCACAGACCTAGGTGTGAAAACAGGTTGGTTTGGGAGGGAATTCGCTTGTACAGTGCATACATACTGAAGTTTAAATACGTTTTCTAGGAACCTGGAAGGCTCAGGCATTGAGGAATGTGGGTTTACACAAACTGTAGACTTTTTCCATTCAGTTGCATAAGAGCTGTTACACTGGGGACGGAGAGGGGGTGTCCCTTCCCTCTCTGCTTGTTCACTAGAGCAGTTTCTGCCGGGCTTCTTTGAAAGACGGAGGATGTGGGGTTATGAACAAGCTGAAATGAATAAAGTAACACTCGGGATGAACAATACTGGCAGTGCCAGTGAGAGCTTTCAAAAACCCATGACATTTTCCAGCTGCTCACTCTAAAAACATCAGGCTGCAGCTATAAAACTGCTTGGCACAGGTGTGTGAGAAGGGGAGGGGTTCTGAGAGGGAGAGTGAGCCAGAACCAGAGTAATCTCAGCAGTCACAGGTAGGCAGTGTTTAATAGTAGTGGCTAGTAGGTCTGCCTGCATTGGCTGCTAGCTAACATAGGCAGTTGGTAGGTGGTGTGTTTGTAAGCAGGTCCTGGGTTTATGGATAGATGGTGATCCTAAGTTTCCACAAACACATATGGACTCCTCTGCCTCCAGCTAAGAGAAGTGGCTGCCTTCCTTCTCCTGTGGTCCTGTGCATGAATGAATGACTCGCTTGTGGAGGAGCAGGGAGCAGCACAGGACCCTGCTCATGCTCTGAGCCTGGCAGCCCCTTACCAGGGAGGGCCACTCAACTCCAGCAGGCTGGAAATGCCAGTCACAAATGGGAGCTGTGTGCCCATCCCAGGGGACAGAGGGAGCTCTTGGTGAGGGGCTGGGGTGGATGTGCTGGTGCAGCTCCTGGGAGGAGTGAGTGGGATGTGCTGAGGGTGGGGATCCCTGCTGGAAGGGAGCAGAGAGAGGATGACCCTGCTCACACCCTGCTGCTTCACAGAGAGAGCTCCTGCCCCGGGTGTGGGCTGTTGGAGACTGTGCTCAGGGCCTCTGAATGGGGGCACTGGGAGGCAGCTGGGGTTGCTGCAGCTCAGCTGCCTGCTCACAGGCTGGGATGCAGCCACAGCTCCCTGGTATGGCCATCACATGGCCTGTGGAGAGCAGCCTCGGGGCTGAGCACAGAAACAAGCTGCAGGGTCCCAGCCCAGCTCTCATGGGCTTGCTATGATGCTCTGGAGGATATTGAGATACTGCTGGCAGGTGGAGGCAGAGGAAAGGGACTGTGACTGTCAGGATGGAGCAGAAAGGTTTGGTAAGAAGGGCTGTGGTGTCTCCTGTTTGAGAGTGTGTGTGTGCATGTACAGGGTGGGTGTGCCCAGCCCTCCCCCAGCCCCCACCATGGCACACTCAGGGGCAAGAGCAGCAGGACTTTGGCTTGCCCTGAGTGGGGAAAGATTGATGAAGGAGGGACAAGCACTGATGGCAAACAGGTGAAGACAAAGTACGTTCCCTACCCATCCATACCAAGCCCCCAGTGGGCACAGGGAAAGCCACGTCCTCCCGCCTCACTGAACACCTCTCTGCACCTGCAGCCTGCGCTGGCCCATCTGCTCCATCCCGCTGACCTCCTGCCTCAGCCCTGCTCTGCACTGTGGGCCTGTGCCCTCCTCGCCTCCCGCTCTGCCGTCTGCCACAGCCCCCTGTCCTTAATCCCTGCCTCACCGCACATCCCTGCTGTCTCTGCCCCTGTGGACCAAGTCCATCTGCTCCTGCCGGCAGCCCTGCCTTCAGCTGGAGCAGCCTTGGCCTCCATCTGTCCTACCAGCAGTCCTACACCCTTCCCACACACTGCCTTCCTCCCAGCCACTTATCCTCAGTGCCTGGCTTTGCTGCTTGGCTCAGGAAAGCTGGCTGGTACCTGTGGCACCCAGCTGCAGGGGGATGGCAGGAGGAAAGAGGCTCTCTGTGATAACTGTCCTAGAGATCTGAATGGGTTTCCAGCCTCCATCAGAGACCTACTCCGTGTCCCTGCCTCTGTGATGGAGGTACCCATGATGCTGCAGCCCAATAGAGCAGCATCTCCTCTCTGTACCTCATCTGTGGCAGAACCCACAGCAAAGGTTGAAGGCTTTTGGGTTGGTCCCTGCACTGGCAGCGCAGCAGGACACCACCCCTGCCAGTTACTGCTGGAGCTTTTTCTGGGATGCTATTCCTACAACTGCTTCTGGGGAACAGCAGTCCTCACAGACTGTCTCACTGCACAGTCCATGCTGTGCCAAGCTCTGGGGACACCACCATCACTGGTGACAACACGGCTGTGATTGTGACAGGATGGTGACTGCAGCATGGCTATGATGTCCCTCCCCAACAGCTACCCAAGCTGGGAGGCTCCTTCCAGCTCCTGCCCCCAGACCTCACTGTCAGTGTCTGGCAGTGCAGGCTCTGCTGTCTGCTGGGCAGCTGGTGACAGTGACGTGCTGTGTTTCCCCCCAGGAGCTACTGTGCCTACGTGGTGCAGCGCAATGTGACGTGCACGCTGCAGGACGGGGCCGAGAGCTACGTCAAGGCTGAGTACCACAAGTGCAGCTGGGGACCCAAGTGCCCAGGGAAAGTGTTGTGAGTATGGGGGACCCTGGGGCATGGCTGGCTCCCTTCCCCTCCCAAAGACCTCTCTCTTCTGGCACCCTGTGCCACCTTTCTGACCATGAGCCCCACTTCCCAGAGGCCAGTGAAAAGGACTGAAGGACTGGCAGTCAGTGGCAGGGCAGCAGTATTGCAAAGAGGCAAGATGGAATCTGTCAGGAGGGAGAGGGAGCTCTATCCCTCCTCAGAAATCCCTCTCTCACCCCTGTCAGGGGAGGTTTAGATTGGATATCAGGAAAAGGTTTTCACTCAGATGGCAGCTGAGGGCTGGAAAAGGCTCCCCAGGGAAGTTGATCATGGCACCAAACCTGACAGAATTGAAGAAGCATTCGGACAGTGCTCTCAGGCACATGATGTGATTTTTGGGGGTGTACTGTGCACTTGATGGGAACAACGATCCTTATGGGTCCCTTCAAATTTCTTTATTCAAAAATAAATCTGGAAATCACGGGAAGTGGGGAGGTGCCTGTGCACATGTGTAGAAAAGCAGTTTGTCACAGACCTGCAGTGGCAGAACGATGGCAGCTTGGTGAGAACCTGACTGAAAGGATGAGGAAATAAAACCTGTGGCTGAGGATGGCTCAGAGCTTCCTGCTCCAGGGAAATATTTGCAAAACCCTTTGCCACCCCACCAGTGCTGGAGGGAAACATTTCACTGCCACAGCTGGAGCTGCAGGGCAGACACTGGGTCTTTGTGCTTTACCACCCTCTGGGGATGCTGCTCCATGTGGAAAAGCTGTTCTGCATCCTCCCCAGCACTGAGGAGTGGAGCTGAACTGAGCATGGAGGAAAAGTGGGATGACAGGAGTTTTTGTGAGAGCCTAGTCCCCATCCTGTGGCAGCTGGCTGGGGCTCTCCATGTCCTGGTGGTGCCATGGGCTCTGCTCACATCCTCTGCTGGCGGAGACAGGGAGCTGGACCCACTCACTCACTTGTTCTTTCCATCACAAGTGTTTTAGCAGCATTCAGGGACTTCAGGACATCCTGCAGCTGCTGGTACCCATGGAGGAGATCTCCAAAGCCTCTCCCATCTCCACAATGTCCTCTGTCTCCTTCAAACAAAACCAGGCTGTTTTCTGAGGGCAGACAGATGCACAGCTGAATTTTCTGCAGAGCCTCAGATGCTGCATCCATGGACAAAAGAGAAACATGGGTTTTCCATGTGCTGGGACCATCAGCTAATGCTTGTGCAACTGGCTGCAAATACTTCTTGCTACTGTTTGAAGCAGGAGTAGAAAGATTTGGAGGTGCCCAAGGCTTTGAGTTCTGCAGAGGCTGGGATGACACAGAGAAGGTGCTCTGCCTTTTGGATGCCGTTCTCCTCCTTTCTTCACCCCCTGACAGTGGCTGAAGCAGCAATCTCCCATGGTACATCCAGGCAGGTTTCTACACACCACAAGAGAAGGCAAGATAATTGAAACTCAGCAGTGTCTGTGAAGAGGAGTAACAAGAAGAGCTTGTTTTGAAACTGTCCCTTTGGGAAATTGATGTTGAGAAATTTTGAAGATACTCAAAGAAGAGAGGATTTGGGTTTGGTTTATCCCCCTGCCCTGTGGTGTGCATGGAGGTGGCTGTATCTTGCTGGGAATGGTGTGGAAGCAGCACTGCCAGGGCTGGGGATGCTGTGAAATCAGACAAGAATATGGATGGCAGGGAATCAGCCCCATGTGCTGCCCTGACTGATGGATAAGTGCCTTCTGCAGGCCCTCTGCAGCATGGGTGGCTGTGCTGCTCCTCCAAGATCTTCTGCTGAACATGCTGGAGAAGAACAAGAGGCTGATCATGTGTTGTTGCAAAACAGCAAACTGCAGGATTTTCAGGCCCTGGTAAATTCAGACTGGAAATTTCCAAAAGACAGGCTTAAAGCTTTGGTATTTAGTGAGAAAATAAATACCAAAATATTTATTGGTATAAAGACTATTAAGAAAAGTGCTGTGGTCAGCCCTGTATGGCTGAGCTCAGCTGGGGGGGAACACAGGTGCCAGTAGGGTCCTGTCCCGTTACTGCTGCCTCACAGGGAAACAGAGAGCAGCTGAATCATCCCCCATGGCTGCTGAGACCCCATCAGAGCCAGAGCAGAGGGGGAAGGTGTGAGGTAGGCTTGTATGCTTGGGTTTAGGATGATCAGTGCTGTAGTACCCAAATTCATGATGGAGACACTCTCCAGGGCATCCCAGCTGGGGCAGGAGGCAGTGTAAGGAGCCACCCCTCTGTGCACATCACAGCATCATCCTGGAGACTCTCACCAGGCCAGCCCAAGCCCCTTTAGACTTCCCAGTGAACTGATGCCCTCCACACAGAGAGAAAACACCTTTCCAAAGGGATTTCAGCTCTCAATGGGGTTTCCAGACAGGATTACAGCTGAGAAGGGAGATTTTTTGATCCCACTAGGAACTTCTGTAGGTCAATTCAAAGTGCACACCACTTTTACAAGCAGTCCACTTCCCTTTTGTAAGTGATGTGAGCTTGAAGGGCTTTTGAAATCAGTTCCATCATTTCATCTGGTGCTCTGCTGGCCAGAAGTTACCAAACTGTGGCACCTGTCACAGTTGTCATTTATCAGGCCAGGGACTGCAGCAATACACTTAGAGCTGTAGTTCTAAATCAACACAAGTTAAAAAAATACTCAGCCAAAACCCCACCATAATGCTACACTGAGTTATGGTGCAGCAAGAGCTCTTGGAGAAGACAGGCTGTGGTCTGCAGGTGCAGCACAAGGGTTTCAGCCAGGCTTTCCCATGTGCCCAGGTCTCCCAGTCCAACTGTGACCCTTCTCTATTGCTTAATGTTGAGGTTGCTTCTCTAAACTGTCTTCTCTCTCCCTCCCCTCTCTTGGAAAGGTACCGCACCTTCTTCAGGCCCAAATACAAGATTGGGTTCAAGACAGTGACTGAGCTGTCCTGGAGGTGCTGCCCAGGCTTCATGGGAGAAGGGTGCCATGACAGCCCGACAGACCAGCCTGGCCTTCTGCCCCAGCATCCCAGCCCCAAAATGCCTCCCGGGCAAAAGATGTTTCCAATGCCCAGACTTCCTCCCTTTCCTAAAAGCCACCCTGACCTGTTTCCAGGACCAAAGAAGAATCAATATGGTGAGATTTTGCTCCTGCTTCATGTCCCCGGGTCACCACACTATTGTCATGCACTCAAACCCCCAAGTTCTCTCTGTTCCAGCACAGAGCATGAATCTGGCAAAAATTCTGTGGGTGACATGTTTTCTATCAGAGACCTGACATTTCAGTGCTTTGAGGACCACTTGTTTTTTAAATCTTGTTTCTTTCAAAACATGCAGCTTAAAAATTGCCTTTCCTCATTGGTTAGAGCATTTTTCCCCTAATTATGGGGTTGATAGGGTGCATCTTGTGTTGGGTTGGTGTGGCCAGAAATGTGTATTCTATCACCATCTGTTGAAGTCGGGTGGAGTAGTGATTAGGGTTGGGATTGTTCTTAGTAATACTGCATTTCTATTTTAATTTTCCTAGTAAAGGATTGTTATTCCTAATTCCCCTATCTTTGCCTGAGAGCCCCTTAATTTCAAAATTATAATAATAATTTGGAGGAAGGGAGTTTACATTCTCTATTTCAAAGAGAAGCTTCTGCCTTTATTAGCAGACACCTGTCCTTCAAACCAGGACAGTCTCAAGATGAAGCTCTCCTGGGCTGTTACCATCACCTGCTGTTGAACTTGGGAACAGGGGGCTGGATCCCAAGAGGAAAGAAGGTTTCCTGATAGCTTAAGGAGAGATGTGGGCTGAGATTTTGCTGAAATGACAATAATGGGAGGCATGACACAAGGTTACTATGGGAAAGGACTTGAAGGAAGGAAGTTAAAGGCGCACCAGCCCTCACTGTGCCCTCTCTATTTCTTTCCCTGTGCAGGCAGGAAGCTGCCTGGCCTCTTTGGGGACCGCCTGGATCGGCTGGAGGAGGAGGTGAGGCGGCTGTCCCAGTCCTATGAGAGCCTGCACAGCATGGTGAGCGGGCTGGGGGAGCGCCTGCGCTTGGCCATCCAGGAGGACACCAGCAAGATGCTCGGCTCCCTGATGAACAGCCCAGGCACGCCAGACTCCTCTGTGGGCTTCGGCATCATTCCCGACGGGCTGGTGGACGCGGCGGACAAAGCCGACGTGGCCACATTCCCTCCCGTGGGGGAGATCCTGACCAGAGTGACGGAGGTCAGCGACGTTTTGAAAAGCAAGGCGGATCTGCTGCACGAGGTGCGGGGCATGGTGCTGGACCATGACGGGCACATCAAGCACCTGCTGGAGTCTGCCCGGCCCTCACCTCTCACCTCCATCGAGCTGCTGGAGGAGTACGTGGACAGCAGGCTGAGCAGCCTGCGCGGAGAGCTGCTCGACGGCTTCGAGAAGAAGCTGGGCAAGATCCAGAGCGCGTGTGATTTCCGCATCCAAGAGGTGCGGCAGCAGTGCGAGGAGGAGAAAGCTGCCAACCTGCGGCTGCAGCAGACGCTGGATGGGAAGGAGCTGGAGATCAAGAAAGAGATTTCTCAGCTGGAGACACAGATCCAAGGGCTGACAGTGGTGGAAAGCTGCTGCAGCAACCTGGACTACCTTACTGATCGCATGAACATCCTTGAGAAAGGCCTGCACAGCATCTCCGAGTCCCAGAAGAACCTGCACTCACGCCTGGATGGAGAAATCTCCACTGCCACCCTGGGGAACCTCTTTGAAGGGCGCTTTGAGGACCTGGAAGCCAGGCTGAATGCTACAGAGATGGAAACGGGGAGCTGCTGCTCTGGTATAGAGGACAGCATGAAAGGCACGGTGGTGGCAGAGGTGGATGGCATGAGGACTGCCTTTGAAGACAAAATGCAGACCCTGGAGGACAGGTTCATGACCATCGTGAGAGAGCTGAACAATGCCAGTTCTCCCATGGGCATGGACGGCTCAGTGGTGCCTGTGCTGGAAGGGGAGCTTGCCAGCATGAGGAAACAGACAGACGAGACACTGGAGGTGTTGCAGAACCGCCTCATCACACTGGAGAACACCTGCTCCCTGGGCTGCACCTCTGCCTCCAAAGATGTGGAGACGTTCCGGACAGAGATCAAGGATTGCCAGAGCAAGAACCAGGACCTGCAGCTCCGCATGGACAGCAATTACGACCTTTTGCGCAAGCTGAACGCCACTATCCTGGAGATCCAGCGGCGAATTGAGGAGGAAGCATCAGGGGCTTTGCAAGGGGAGATCACCTTGCTAAAGATCAACCTGAATACGGTGAGCAAGTCCCTGACAGGGCTCAAGGACTCTGTCTCCCAGTACTCAGACACCGTTATGCACGTCAACTCCTCACTAGATGAGCACGAGAGGAAGATTGAGGACGAAGTCCACTCTATCCAGGAGAAAGTCAACGACCAAGGCTCCCAGCTCTTCTTCAGCAATCGCCATGTCCTGAACCTGAAGGGAGACCTGGAGCGACTCAAAGCCAGGATTGTCAGTGACCTGAGCTCCTGCAGGAGCGTGGCCCAGGGCCTGCAGCAGGAGGTGTCTCGCTTTGATGAGCGGGTGGCGCGGGTGGAGAGCGCCTGCGGCAGGCTGGGCACCGTCACCAGCAGCCTGGACAGCATCAGGGGAGAACTGGAGAAACACACGGGCAGTCTGTGGGACTACATGGACCACATGAACGGGACACTGGCTGCCCACTCTCAGGAAATCACAGGACTGAAGGACAACTTGCTTGACTGCCAAGCCAAGGTCTCTGAACTGGCGGAACAGGTCGGGCACTTGGAGGAGAAGGCAGAGAGGAGGCAGCATTAGCCACACTGCCATGCCATGTATTTTCCTTCTCCTGCTGTGAAGGACAGGATTAAATTATATCACACAGACTCGCTCCAATGTGACAACAGCTCTTGGGATAATTTTTTTATGAAAAGCTGCTACTTTTTTTTTCCCCTAATCTTGTTGGCCTCACTTCTTCTTAATTCCATCATGCTGGTACTCCCCTCCTGATGCCCAGCAACTGTTCTGACCCTGGTGCAGCAGTTTGCTGCCTCCTGGCTGGGGATGTTGCTTTGGCTCCTGGGCTGATGACCCCAGAAGGACAATTCAATAGTAAGCTGGAGGCAGAAACATTTTTTAAATTTTATGTTTGTGGATTTATCATTTCTTGAAGAATAAAACCCTGTAGTTATCAGCTGAGGAATAGTTTCTCTGGCCTAAAGACCACCTGCATCTTAATCCAGAGACTCAAGCAGAGCCAGGGCTCCTTGCAGGGAACAAAACTCACCACAGGAATTGTAGATTTCAAAGAACACACGTATTCACACGTCCGTCTGGGAACTGGCTTCCCTTCTCTGCGATGGCAGCCCTCCTTGTGTATGGTAAATCCATTTATAATGCTCCCTCCTCCATGCAGATGCTCATTCTTTATGGAGCATATGAGGGTGTGCATTAGGAAAACACACATGCATATATATATATATATATATATATATCTGGTATGTGTATATATATTTTTGAACAATTGTGTAATGGTGCTCATCTGATTCCAGTTTCCTAATGCTGCCCCTGTATCCTTTGCCATATTCCAAAGATCCATTCTGAGTAGCTAAAAGCTGTGGCGGCAGTGTATGGAGAGAGCCCCATGGTCCCTGGGGCTGCTGTGCTTTGCAATCCCACTTTGCTGGGCTCTCTGGTTGCACGTGGGACTGACATGATGGGTTATGAAAAACATGTGTCTTCCCAGAGGAGAGATATATCAGTAGGTGTCTGCAGAGATCTATCTGGGCACAGAGCAGTCCTGTCCTCCAGCTCTGACTCTCTCCTGTTTTAGTGCTTAGACTTTGACCCCATCGTCCTGGCAGGGTTGTCTCATCCCTGCTCCAGGGTGTGTTTGCAGAAGTGGAGGAGCAGGAGCCTGCGTCCTCCTCGTGCTCTTCTGATGACACTGGAATGCCAGTACCCCTGGGACCAACACCAGTGTGGAACGAGGCAGGGCATCTGTGAGCATACCTATGCTCACAATAAACAACTCACATAATTTACCCAACTTGACTCTGGTTTTCCACGAATAGGCAGGCTGGAAAATCTTGTCCTCATCCCTGAGCAGCTCCAGCCTTGCCCTACAGAGCTGTTGCACACAGAATCACCTCTCCATAGGAGCCCACCATGGGCACCCTCTGCTGATCAGCCAATGTGGACTCTATTACTGGGATGAGGTGGAAAATGAAGAGCCTCCATCCAGCAGCTCTGGCACTTTATAGCAGAGGAAATACTTTTCTCTCAGCATTATAGCTAATGAGCCCTTCCACACCAGCCAGCTTTTGGCTCTCACACGGTCCCTGTCACCCTCACCAGGCTCTCCCTGCTCTTCTGCAGGGATTCCCTCCCTGATTCCCCCCTGATTGCATAAAGGAGCAGCTCTCTGCTCTGACCAGTACAAATCAGCAGCAGCTCCCAGCACAGATACATCTGGGCACCTTTTCTCCCCCAGAAAATCTGGATGAGCTCCCTTAAATAGGCTTCCAGGCTTGGGAGGACCACAGGCATCACTGAGTCTAGTAGCCATGCCGTGTTCCCCTGAGCCAGTAAAAGCTCATTCTCCTGCCAGAGGAGGATGAGTCATCGTGGGAGCATAGAGAGGATGTGTGGCCCCCCCCACCAGCTGCCCAGCCCTGCCAGGTGCTCACAGCATCAGAATCCACTCTCATTGCTCTGGGCTTTGCTGATTTGGAGTTATCCTCCAGCTGCTGAGACACTTCCCCAGCTGAGGAACAACTGCTCTGCCATTGGGCATCCTGCAAAACCTGCTCACAGACAAGAAAACCTATTTTTCTCTCTAGCCTTATGAAGGAGTCTCAAGCCAACACTCAGTACTTTGTGATGGGTCAGGGGAGCCCCCACCCTGCAGGCTGCCTAAGCCTCTTTTCCATCCCCTCGCACCAGGGAGAAAACCAAAGAGAAAACCAAGCCAAGAGCCAGGCTCCCTGTTCTCCAGCCAGGGCTGGGTAAGCGTGGCTGAACAGGAACGGCTTCCACAGAAATGAGGGAGCCAGGACTGACTGTAATAAAACTAGGACAAGGAAGAAGTCTGACCTTCCAGAAAATGGTGCTATGTTTGGACTATTCCTTGCTAGTCACTTGAAGCTATGGACAGTTTGTTATTTCAGTTCTCAGTTATTCATGTCTAAAAAGTGAAAGGAACTTTGTACAAAACTGGGAATTTAAAAAAAATTGCTTGCAGAGTAAGAAAATTGGGCCCATGGGGTTGTCCTTGCATGGGCAGCTGAGGCAGTTGATAACTGATCCTGTTAAAAGACTGTGTTCTGTTGTTTTTAAAACCATGTCTATTTGTTCAGATTTTCAAAGCTGAAAAACTGTTTGTACTGGAAAGGAAAAAAATAAAGTTTTTCGTGCTGAGGTTTCCAGGACCAAAATTACTTGTGTGGCTTCCAGAAGTGGCAGACAAGGAGATGACTTACACTCACACACAAGGTCAGGGAAAGGGAAGGTAGATGCCAGACTGGAGGAAGGAGCCCAGCAGTGCTTCTGCCTTTGTTTTCCTTTATAATCTCCCATGAAGGGAGAGTTGGATATGCTCAGCCTGGAGAAGAGAGAGCCATGGAGAGGCCTCACTGCAGCTGTGCATGGCTTAAAGGGTCCCATAGGAAAGCTGGGGACAGAGTGTTCAACAGGGTGTGTGGTGGGAGGAGAAGGGGAGATGGCTTTCAGCTGTAGGAGATTGATTTGGGTTGTATCTAAGGAAAATGGTATTTTACATTGAGGGTGGTGAGGCACAGGCCCAGGCTGGACACAGAGGCTGTGGATGCCCCATCCCTGGGAACATCCAAGGGCAGGCTGGATGAGGCTCTGAGCAACCTGGTCTGGGGAGAGGTTGCTCAATGTTGGGACAAGATGAACTTTAGGGTCCTTTCCAAGCAAAATAATGAAAAGGTTCCCTCATTTAACAGTAGCCATTAGGCAAAGGAGAGCAGGTATGTGAGTCATGTATATGTAGTAGATAGTGTACCTCTCAATCTGGTAATAATTAATTGGCTCTACGTCACATCCTGCTAAAATGTGCAATGCTGAAGAGCAGGGTTCCACTGAGCTGGACATGGTTCAGTCTGGGTATCTCCCTGCTGCCTGGATGTTGCCATCCATTCCTGCAGGATGCTCAGTTTTTGTCCCAAGGAAGGTACAGTGCCATTCCATGGAGGTGGGCTGGAGCTCTGTGGGATATGGTGTGGGACAGGGACCCCACTCTGAGGTTTTGCTCCCTGTGCAGGCTGCCACAGACACTGAGCAGGAGATGGAGGTGAACATTAAGATTGATGTGGAGGAAAACACTGAAGCAGATGTAGACTATGGAGAGGAAGAGATGGAGGTGGAGCTGCAGCTGCAGGTGGATGTGGTGGAGGAGATGGATGTGGATGTGGATGTGGAGGAGATGGAGGAAGAGATGGAGGTGGAAATGGAGGATTATATTGAAGACATGGAAGTGGATGAGAGAGGTGAGCAGGAGGATATTGTTCTGGGATGGACGCCAACCCCAGGCAGGTGCTGGCCATGTCCTTCCCACAGGCAGAGTGGGTCCCCTGCTGCCAGGCTGGGGCTGGGCTGGTGACCCTGCTCAGGGACATGGTGCCTGGGGGTGGCCCTGGGTTCTGGTGGCACAAGCAGCACCCCCAGCCTGCCCTGTGCTTGCTCTGGGCCATGCTTTGGGTCCCACAGCCTGGGGGCAGCCCCCAGCCCCAGCTAGGACAGTGCTGGCAGCAGAGTCCTGCTGTGCCAGTGTGTGCCAGCCTGGGGGCACGAAACAGGCCTCTGTGCCTGACTGCAGTGACCCTGTCCTTGCTTTTCTTCCAGGACTGATGGAGATGCCAGGCAGGGATGCCACCCTTCTGGATATATGTTTTAGAGTTTGTTGTTACATTTTCATCTTTTAATAGGTTTTAGAGTTTGTTACTCTCTTCCATACATATGTTTCATACATTGTTATAAAGGTTTTGTAATGTAAATATATTTTATAGATTGTTGTTGTTTTAAAAGTTCTTACATTGAAAATACATTAGGTAGTTTATTTTTGTTGCTGCTCTTCTGTAAATAAACAATATTAATTTTTTACACTCCAGCTCTTATTTGCATTTGCTTTGGGCACAGGGAGCATTTGCAGGGTGGTGGGTTCCAGCTGTTCTGGGTGCCTGTGGCTGGAGGTCCCTGGGGCTGTTGGCAAGGCCACTCTGGGGCTACTTATGCACACAGGGGTCCCACTGACAGGTCACACCCTTCTTGCAGTATCTTTGGACACACGTGGTAAATGTAGAGGCAAATCCCTGCGGGCTCCTGCATGGTCCTGCAGAGCCTCATCCAGGGCTCTTCCCTGGGTGTCCCTGGTGCTACTGAGGCCATGCTGGACTGCAGGCACCCCCTGCTCCTGGCCACCCCAAGGGGCTGGAGCCAGCCCAGAGTGAGCCTCAGCACAGGGGCCTATGGCCTGCCCATTCAGCCCCATGTACATACAGGATAAGCCTGGTTTTGTTTTCTGTTTTAAATTAATTTCGCCACCTTAGCTAAATGTAGTAATTAGGAAAAAAATAGGAAAAAAGCCATTTTCTAGAAGCTGGTCCCATCACGCCAAGGACCCACTTGGTAGGATGGTTGAGGAGAATAAGCCAAATCATATTTTTGAAGGACTTGGAGCCTGGCTCCCACTTTTAATGCACAGGGCTAGAGCGGACAAGTGCAGCCTGGATTAAAAGCAATAATAAATAGTTTATTATTGCTTTTAGTTCAGAACACTCAAAATCCCAGCATCTTCCCTTGACCTTTACAAGTTGGTGGGCAGTTTCAGCTACCAAACTGCCAGTAGCTGGACTGTCTGGAACACTGGTTGTACCAGAGGTAGTAACAGCTAAATAATAAATACAACAGTGAACAACCACCACCACCTTTAAAAAAGAGCCAGGCTTTAGAGGAGCTACAACCACAGGAAGAGACCCAGCTTTCAGGAATTTCAGGAATACATAAATTTCTGTTGAGTTTAGCAACTGGAGTTTTTGTAGAGTCAGAGCTCTCTCTTACCCCCTTTGGTTCCCTGCTAAGGGGTGTCATGACCTCTATTACAAGTGCAAAATGCCCAAGCAGCAAACAGGAGGGATGAAGTGCACCCGGAGCATTTAATCCTGGCAAAGAACATGCAGGAGAGCTCTGGGTCAGATCTCCACAGGGATGGGGTTAGGGCAAGCCATCCAAGTCAGTATCAGGCAGTGGAGGTCTCCAGCAGGCAAAGGGGCTGTACCAGACTAGTGCTCCCCCTGTGTCCCACAGGAGGGAAGAAGACCTCCACCAGCTCTGACAGCCGCTCATACCTGTGGGGATAAGAAAGAAGTTACACTTAGGGTCATTGGGTGTTTGTTTGATGCTTCTCTGCATCAAAGCCAGCATCCCAAAGACCCTGAGGAATAAACACTTTGCTTACGTTGACTTTTGGTTCTTTGTGAGCTCCCGGATCAGCTCTCCCTTGGGGTTTACTGTGAATATGCGGCTCTCTGGCAGCCCCACTTGCTTGTAAGCATAGACATCCTGCCCAAGGAAGGCCAGCACAGCAATGAGAGCTGCAGGTAGGCACTGCCATCCCACTGAGCCCTCCCTGTACACCTGCACCCACTCACATTGGGCCTGTTCCCAAAGCCAGCATAGAAGGGACACTTTGTAGCAAACAGTTTTCGGATGTCTGACAAGCAGGTGACCTTGAACACCTCTGGCTTCTTCTCAATCACCTCCCTGCAGCACAAGAGACACAGTAGCATCAGCTGGCCAGGACTGTAGACACCAAACCTGTCTGGGGTTTGTGGAAGTGATTTGAAGGGGAAAAGGTTTTGTGCATGAGAAGCTTCAACATGAAGCTCCAGCAAGGTCAGGCAGCTCCCCTGATGCCTGCCACGAATGGCACTGTGCACCAAGGAGGGCAGAGCAGTTTAAGGCAGGGACATCCCTCAGGGTCAAGATGGGGAAGGGGATACTGTCCCCAGGGATACAGAGAGTGCAGGGAAAGACAGTACCTGTGGAAGGCAGACATGAGACTACTGGGGGAAAGCAGCATGGGGCCCATGGGGAGGCCAAAGCCTTGCTCATTGACCCATTTGAGGTAGCCTTTGGTGATGTGGGCCATGCCAATAGCCCTGGCCGAGCAGTAGAGGAACTTGTAGCCATTCCTAGAGAGAACACAGGGAGCCCTGCTGAGCTCCCTGGGCCTGGGCAAGGCGTTCTCCTGCTCCAAGGAGAAAGTGGAAGCGAAGTACCTGCCCTATGACCAAATCTTATTCCAGTAAGCAAAGTGGTTCCACAAAGAACATGAATCCCTTATGTGGAAACCCAAACTAAGCCAAATCCCCACACTGGGAATCCCTGCAGCACCCTCCATGCTCATCCCAGCAGCCACACACCCACTCACCCAGCTGCACAGCACCCATTGCTGCTCAGCACCCTCACACAGCACTTTGATCCCACAGCACTGCCTGTCAGCTGTGGAGGGCTGTAGCTAGCCCTTGAAATGCCCGGGCAGGGGACAGCAGGGCAGAGGTAGTACCGGGAGGCAGCCGAGGTGCCAGTCAAGTTCCTGCAATCCCCAGAGTGCATCCCTCCCATGTTCCTTCCCTGGACAGAACAAGCCATCCACGGGCCTACAGTGCCTCTTAGTGGCCACAGGGGCAATGGACCGAGCAGAGGCTCCGCAGGGATCACTGCTGGTGTCACCCTCGCAGGTGAGTCCCCTGGGCTGTGGGAAACGATCGCCCAGAGAGGTACCAGCCCACAGTGCTGGGGACCCCCGTGCCACCACTCTCAGGTGTGACCTTAGGTGGTCTTGTCTCCTCCACGGCTCGGCAAAGCCTCCACTGACAAACACTCCTTCCAGGGAAGGTAATGCCAGCATCTGCTCCCAGGGACCCTCTGCTTCCACCCCTCAACATGATGTAGGCAGAACAGCCAGCATCAGCCACCACTGACAGCAGATAGTGCAGCTGTCTGGGCCTTCAGCAGCGACTAAGAAGCCCTGACTCTGACACCATCAGCTTCCCACTTCCCCTTGGCCTCAGCTGATCCAATACCTACAGGTGGATTTTGTGGAAGAGTTTAACAATCCCACGGTGAGTCCAATCTTTACCCAGCTGTGGCAAGATCTGTCCAAGAGTATCTGATCTAAAAGGAAAGGAGGCTGGGTTAGTGCCATCCAACGTGGTGAGCATCCATCCCCACCCCAATGGGGTTTGTGCTCCCTTCTGCCTGCTTATGCAAGCCTTTGAAGGAGACTTTCCCTTAAGAGGGGAAAACATGGATTTTGGTGTGGGAGAAAGGCCTTTTACTTAGTGATGGTGCCATCGATGTCTGAGATCACCACTTTCTCGTTCCAGTTCCACAGGTAGATAGTGGCCTCACAGCGACACGTGCCCTGGTACTGGGTTGTCACACTGAATGCCACCTCATTTGGGCCATCCTGCAGATTCAACCTTCCCTGGGGCAGAGGGGCAGAAAAAGTGTTACACCAGCACCAATTCACACCAGTCCAAGGCTTGCCAGAGGCCAGACTGCCACCCAGCCAGGCCAGAGATCCCAAGATTTTACAGGGGGGCTAACAGGAAAAAATACTTGGATGTCCTACGAAAACATGAGGTCAGGAGTAGAGAAATCCCTGTTTAAGGGTTGTCTCACCCCTACACACATGGACAGTGAAGATGGAGGAATAAATACATACAATTTGTTCAGAGGAGAGCCGCAGGGATTTCTTATAGGCTGGAAGAAGTTTCTGAGCAGGGGCTTTCATTGTCAATATGTCTCCAGATTGCAGGAACGGACTGTCACTGGATGACTCCTTTTCCTCCTGCCTACACAAAGAAGGGAAAGGGTCAGCCAGAGTCTTAACAAAGCTTTTTACCCTCTTTTGTTAGGCAAACTTGGAAATAACTCATGATGTAGGAGAAAAGACCAGGAGCATCCAGATTCCTGAAGGTGACCTGGGAGGGAGACACTCACCTCTGCTGAGCAGGGTCAGGTTGCAGCATTCCCATATTGGCTTACCCTATCTTGCAGGTTGACAGATGTTTCTGAGAAGGGCCCCCCATTGCCAACATGTCCCCAGGGTGCTGGGGCTCATTGTCACTGGAAGACTCCTTTTCCTCCTGCCTACACAAAAAAGGGAAGGGGTCAGCTAGAGTCTTAAAAAAGCTTTCTACCCTCTTTTATTAGGCAAACTTAGGAATGATTATTACATAGGAGAAGAGTCCAGGAGTATCCAGGCTCTGAAGATGACCTGGGAGGGAGGCACTCACCTGTGCCAAACTCCTCTTCGCCACAGTGCTCCCATGCTGGCTTTCCCTGACCTCGGCTGCTGCTGTAGGCAGAGAGGGATGTGCTGGTTTTAGTTAATTTTCTTCACAGTGACTGGTATGGGGCTGTGTTCTGCATTTGGGCTCAACACAGTGTTGATAACTGTTCCGGGTTGGTGCTGTGTCTGCTCCTCTCCCTGCCCCCGTCTCTGTCTGCATGGAGCTGCCGCCGGTGCCGCTTCTCCCCCGCCTGGGGGTGTGGTGCCCCGGGGCTGGACTGCTTGGCTTGCCGGGCTGCCCGGGCTGCCGCTGCTGCTTGCTGCCCCGCTTGCTAGCTACCCCGGCTGCTGCTGCTGCTGCCCCACTGCTTTCTGACCCGGCTTGCTGTTGCCCCGGCTGCCGCTGCCCTGCTGTTGCTGCCCCGGCTGCTGCTTCCCGCCCCCCCCTCTCCCCTTCAGCTCGAAGATCTGTACCGACTTCGGACGGGACCTGAACATCAGAGACTGCCTTCGGAGCCTGTCAAAGAAGCTTTTTCGCCCTTCCCCAGCAGCGACTGTCTCTCACTTTGGTGAAAACGTTTTTTGTCATCTGGGATTGTACTTTCCTGGTGCTGGGAAGTGTTTTTCTTGTGTTTGTTAATAAATAGGTTTTTTCCACTTTTCCCCCCAAGTAAAATTCTTTCCGAGCCCAGTGGGGGAGGAATTGTGAGGGGGGCTTATTCTCTGGGGGGCTCCTTTGGAGGTTTCCCCCCAGTGTTGTCCTAAACTTGGACAATAACAGAGATGTTTCTGTTATTGCTGAGCAGTGCTTGCACAGAGCTAAGAACAAGAGTAGGGGCTGTTTTGCTTTTCTTCCAGTCGGAGCAGCAATACCAAAAGAGGTGTCACTGCAGTCCCTGCCTTCACAGGGACACTGCTGGTGGAAGCGAAAGCACAGCTTGGTGCTGTGGTGGGGCAGGGAGAACAGCAAGCATGTGGTGCTCAGGGACCTGTTAGGACAGGCACACAGCGGGAGGTCTCACCACTACAAGGCCCACATTACTGCATTACCAGGTGATGCTCTGCTGCTCAGGCATTAACAGACCAAAGGGTACAGGACCTTAAGAAGTCACCTTGTCAGGTCCTGGATATCCTCAAAGTCAACCTCAGGCCATCCCCAGGAACCTGCTCCCACCCCTGCCAGTCAGCAAAATGATGTCTGTCCCCTGGGGACATGGTTGTCATATCCACTGCTGCTAACATACCCCCTCTGTCAGGAATTCTCTCCTCCTCCAGGAGAACCAAAACCTTCTGTCTTTCTTGGGCGTCTTCTCCTTCACCAATTCGTCAATGATGCTCTGTGAACATGGCAGAACATGGGATGAGGTCAGTCCTCAACCCAGGCCCTGCTGAGAATCATAGCCAGTAAATGTGTTGTAGCACTGACCTCAGGAATATACCTCTGGAAAGCCTGCAGGGCCAGGACTATGGGACCAGCCACAGCCCAGTTGTAATACCTGGAAAAATCAAGAGGGATGTGCACATCACCATCCTGCAGCATGGCCAGGTCCCACAACTACTTCAGTACAATCATGCTCTGGGATGGAGTCACATTCCTACAGGAGGGTTTCCACAGGGACAAAGGGACCATACTGTCCATTGTGGGATGAAGCTGCAGGAAGAGCAGGCCACTCACTTCTTGTTGATCATTATCACCAGGTTTGGGTCATTGATGAGCCTTGGATTCTCAGCAAACTGCCGGTAGGAAACAATGTGTTCCATGAACTTCTCTGGTGGGACAGAGGCTGTGTCATGCCATTGGAGGATAGAAAGGATTTCAGGGCTGCAGATTCCCCCTCTCCTCCTACCTACCGTGAGAGATCTGCCTGTTGCCCCTGAGGCCCCCACACAGTGACAGGGCAACTGTGGGCATCGAGTCAGAGCCCATGGGGCTGTTGGCAGGCAAGGTGGATGGCAGCTGCATACACAGAGGGTTACTGCGGTCTGTCACAGGCCTTGAACTCTGCTCTGTGTCACTGCCAGCAAGGGAAGAAATGGTGGTGACATCAGAGAATAGCTTGAAACATACCTCCATACCTTTGTGCCAGGAGAATTGCTCAAAAATGTCTGAGTTTGGTCAGCTGGGGCAACTCATACCTCTTGGGGAAATAGAGAGCCACTGGCTTCTTGTCCAGCTCAGAGAAGTCTTCCAGGTAAATGGCACTGGGACCCAAGTGAAGACTTCTTTTGATGGATCCTCAATGCACAGACAGAAGAGAGAGAACTTAGCTGAATCACCTTTCCAATCACCCCAGCATCTATTCAGAAAGCCAACAGCATTTTCCTCAATCATATCCATGTACCATTCAAATTCCTAAAAACTGCTATAAGTCAACAGCCACAGAAGTGCCTCAAGACACCTGCACTAGCATGATCCTTAAATACACTGTGAAGGGGAGCACATAAATGCCTCTTTGTAATTTTCCCTGACTTGGCAAGTTCAGGATGAAGACACAAGTCAGGTCAGGTGCTGTCAGACACTTGAAATTAAGATGTGGCCTCTACTGCTGAGACAGCTTCTAAGAATGCAAAAGCAGAGATATCGAAGGATGAACTTCAAGGAACTTCTTGCCTTTCTGGGAGCTGGGTGGTCACTGAAAGGTGGCCACCTAAGGTATGCCTATTCAAAGCAAAGGAGCTGGTAGCACACAGAGAAGGCAAAGCAAACACATCACACCTGGAAGTCATGGAATTACACTGAAGGGACAACCCAGGTGCTCATCTGAGTCAGACACATCTGCAGGCTCAAACGCCACTTCAAGCAGCACAGTCACCCTCTCACCTTGCCTCCTCTGCCTCTCCAGCTGGGATGTGGGGCCTTCTGAGCCTCCCTGCCTTGGAGCAGTGGCTCCCTCAAAGGGCTCCACATCTGGCTGAGCCTCTGGCACAACAGTCACATCTCCCATCTGTTTCTCTTGTGGGACTGAGGAGGCCCCCAAAAATCTCTTTGCCCTGACAGCATGGAGGATGTCCTTCAGCCTGGAGATACTGTTTTCAGCCTGGGGTGCAAGTGTTGGCTCAGTTACAGGCACAGGCAAAGAAGGGGGTATGCCCTGAGGACCTGTTGGGCTTGAATCCCCTTCTGGAGGTTCAGAGGTGGCAACAAGAGGGGTTTCATCATCCTCTGGAACCAGTGTCACAGAGCTGGTGGTCGCTGCAGTATCAATGCTCTTTGTGGACTTGGCTGGTTTAACTTGTACCAATTTATTCACCTCAAAGAAAGCAGAAGAACAGGTTTGAGGATGGGGAGTTGCCCAAAGCATCACACAGAAGAGGACAACTTCCCTAAGGCTGCCTTGTCACAGCCTCCTCTGCTTTCTGCAGGTCTTTTGAGCACCCATTCCCAGCAAAAGAGCAAGAGCAGGGACTCACCTGAGGGAGCATTCCCCAGGTCCACTTCAAGAGGGATTCAGCCCCTAGAGGAAAACTTTCCTGTCGTTTGATCTCCAGTTCAGAATCACTTTTGGGGGAAGATTGATGGCTCAGCATGAAGCTGCAAGAAGAGGAGGTGATGTGGGGCCGCACCTACACTATAGCCCCATGCTTTCCTATCAATGCAAGGACATTTAGAGCCAAGAACCCTGTAACGCTGGTTTCTCATGAAGTCACTTGTACCCTAAAAGACTGTCACTACCAAAGGACCAAGACCTATGGAACCTGAAACCCAAGGAAACAAAGTGCTATGCCAGCAGTTGCCCAGAGCAGCTCATCAACAGACAGCCCTGTGCACAGAGGCTTCTCACACCTGTGACCATGGCCACAAGTGTCCCTTGTGGTCTCTGAGCTTTTCTCCAGCCACATCATATCAGGCTAGGAAAACTCTCCTCTCCTGACACCTCCAAGTCACTTTTCTATACCTCCTTCCCTGCCATGGGGCATGTGCCCTGCTCTCACCAGAGTTGAGCAGGACGCCTTGGCTCTGCCCATTACCTGTCCCCTTTGAGCAGCTCCCCATCAGAGTACGGGCGTATCTCTTGGGGCTGCAACGACCCAGTTTCTTCAAGGGGATCAGCAAAGGATGAACATGCTGCGTCACTGTGAAGAAGGAAAGAGAGGGAGCTCATGCTACTCTCAAGCAGCATCCTCCTCTCCAGAAAGCTGGTAATACCCAGCTTCACCATTCCCCTGGCTTTCTACTCCAGAAGAGACTGGGCTCCAGCTTGCAAACACTTCCCCCTGTTTCAGTGCTGCTGGGTATCACCAAATGAACTCACAGGCTTGACCTACTGCACCACCCTGCTCAGATCAAGCAGCTCACCTTGGGGCTGGCAGCTTGTGTGGCTCCTTTATGGTCACCTCACTTTTGGTCTCATCACAGCTGTCAGAATCCGAGTCCAACACCTCACTCTTCCTGGGCCTTCTCTTGCGCCGCCTCCTCTTGTGTAGGACCACGCCGGCACTGGTGGAAGGTTGAACAGCATCCTTTGGGCTCTGCTCCTCGCAGATGGGGGGTGTGCGGAGGAAGAACGGGATGCTGCCCTGGAACAGGGATGGGGAAGAATCCATCAGCCTCCTCCAGCACACTCCTTTTCAGTCTGGCAGCTCCTTGCTCTCTATGGAGCATACTATGGAACAGCATAACCAATACCATTGAGCCCTCAGCTCAGATGTGGTTTTGTGGCCTGGCCTAAAAGGAAAGCATCTGTACCAACAACATGTGACTAAAAGAACATTAGGGAAATCCAGCCACAAGCTAAAGACATCTTTAACACTGGCAAGGAGAGACAGGCAGGAGATGGCACCACAAGACCAGAATTACCAAGGCTGCAAATGGGATTTGACTCCAGAGACCTTTCCTACTTCCAAACCCAGCCCAAGCCAGCAGTGACCACAAGCATGCCTGAGAGAAGAGCTGCCAGGGTTCCTGGAAGCCACAACTAGTCTCATTCCACTTTCCACTGGAGCAGGGAGCCTGCCACAGCATCTGTCTCATTGTCATCTCTGTCACAAGATCCACCTGTCTGGCCAGCAGCCGTGCCCATTGATGGAGACCAGTCTAGGATGCAGATATTTGGTCTAATACTCCCTCAGAGTGCTCCACCACACGGGTTGCAAGGTCCTTTGAGCAGCAACCTTTTACAGAAAACATGAGATGGGACAGTGGAGTCACTCTGGGGAAGAGCAGCATTCCGAACCTGGTCATTCCACCTCAACCCTGCGCTTCCAGGTAGTCACCGGAACACAGACAGCAGCACCTCCTCAAAACCAACCTCATGTTCCTCTGACTCCTCGACAAAGAAGGCCTCTCCATTGTCTCCCAGCTTCATGTGCAGATCCACAGGCTCTCCGTTGATTTCAATGTCAACCTAGCAAGGGGCAGAAGCAGTGTCCATCGGAACCCCTCATCCATTGGAGCACAGCACTTCCAGATGGAGGGGATGGGTTGAAGCTGCTCACAGGCTTGACAGCCACACAGCATTTGAGGCAAGGGACCTCTTCCAATTTTCCTAGGGAGCACATTCCTCCCTGGAAATGGTGGGATCCATTTGGAGGCATTCCCTCAAAAGCTTAGCACCCCTTTCAGTTGGCTTCCATTCCCCTCAAAAAGAGTCTTTCCATAACCTGTGGGTTACAGAAGATCCCGGGTCTGGAGACTCTGGAAAGGAAGCATAGCCCTGGGGCAGGCACCACTTACCACCTTCTCCTTGGAGTGCAGCACTCCCAGCTTCCCAAAGCGCACGTGGAACGGGGAGCACTTGAAGGAGTTGTCGGGCTGCCTCACCACGACCACATCGATGCAGCCTGACAGGGTGGCAGGGTTCAAATCCTGGTACAGCCCCTTCACTGTGACAAGGACACTCTCAGCCAGCTGCCCCACAAAGTTCATGGTTTGAGACTGCAAATGAGAGACAGGGATAGACCCAGATAGGGGAACAGAACTCTAGCAACTAAAGGAAATGTGAGTTTACTTTAGCAGAGTCATATCATGGCTGCAATACAGCCCCTTCAGGGGACAGGTAAGCCTGAGGCAAACACCTGAAGGCCTTAATCAAGAGCAGCCATGGCCTCTGGGATCAAGATCAGCCATGGCCTCAGAAAAGAGGACAGAAGCCAGAGCATGAGTTATTGCATCCAGCTTGGAGGATTGATGGCCTTGCCATTAGGATACAGCATCATATTTGCTCTTTGAGAGGGCAAATACAACCTCACAGCAACACTGCATAGTCAAGCTGTCAACACCCCATTCAAACAAGAGTTGGGCTTGCAGGACACCTCCTGTCCTGCAGTGTCTTTAGAAATTCCCAAACAACTCACAGCAGAGAGGTGGGAAGTCTGAGCTGCTCCATACACCAACTTTGAATAAAGTCCAAACCTAACATTTCCCTCTTAGAGGGAAAGGCATTGCAGAATTGGCCAGCCATAGCTCCTGTACAAGCCAGAACTCTTGTGCTGGGCAGCACAGCCAGGTGATGGTGTGGTGTCCCTAGGGACTCTCAGCACAGCCCCCAGTGCACACTCAACCCAAAGGACAGCTGGGGGGAATTGGTTCCTTACCCAAAGGGATGATGACAAGCATGTGCCATGGGACAAGGCCTCTGCCCCAGCAGGAACTTGGCCTCTCCGATCCATTTTGCATGATCTCAGCCCTGTCCCATTCTCAGACATCCCTCCTGGAAGGCACTCCGAGTGGGCAGACGTGGTTCCTGCTCCATGCCCTGTCCCCCACCTCTCCCTGGCAGCCAGCAGTAAGCCCAAATCCCAGATCCTCTCTGGAAGATGATAGCAGGGAAGTGCTAGCCAGCTCCTGAAGCTTCGGTGGCTCATCAGCTCTGCTGTGAGTGGGGCCCAGATCACGGGGCCTCTCACCAACCTGCTGAGCCCAGCTTTCCCAGGCACTGCTCCCAGGGTGGGCAGCCCTCCAGCTGCCTTCCCTGCTGTGCTGCAGCAAATGGGAGACTGCTGCTCTCTGCACATAGGGGCAATTTGGGAGATGAGGAATGATCAGACTGACCCTGATGCTCCCTGGGCAGCATTGATGAGCTTCCAGTTGAGATATACACTGACACAGACCTGAAAAGTGCATAGGGAAAGTCCTGGGAAGAGAAATCCCATAAGATTTGGGGTGGGGGCTTGGAAATTATCCCTAGATATGATGCATGGAGTACCACCTTCATGGTGAATGCAGGGTGCAAGAGTTCAACATAACACTGCAAAACAAGTGCCAGGGCCACATCCCCTTTGCAGAGCCACTGTCCCCTCTTGCGTCCATGGGCAGCTGCCCCCTCCCCAGGCATCTCGTTGCTGGGCACTGCATGGCTGTGGTACAGTTTTCAGCTCACTGAATTCAATTCCCTGTGGGCCTCACCTGGGATGGCTGGAGGAAGGCAGGGAATGGAGAGAAAGAGGCTTCACCCTGCAGGCCTCGGCCCCACCATGGATGGAGCAGGCCCGTTAGGGAGGTGAAAGGGTAGTTATAGTCTGGAGAGAGATTAATAGGCTGACAGAGCAGGAGAAGTGGCCTTCATGTCACATTCAATAAATAAACCCTCTAGAGGGATGGGGCATCTCCAGCCCCTAGCCCTCAAACCAGCCACGATCACAGCCTGCAGCCTGCAGGTCCTGTGCAGGATGAAGGGGACAGTGCTCCCCTACCAACAGCTCACATCAACCTCCAGACCCAAAGAACTGACCAAAATAAACCAGGTGCTTTGCTGACACTGCTCTGCTTTGCTCCTGAGCCGCCCTGCCCACACCCATATCCGTGCTCCCATCCATCGCACGCTGCAAATCAACCTTCCCCATTACCTGGGCAGCTGCTGAGCCTCAGCACTTCCTCCTTTGGGGCAAAGCTAAACCCCAGGGGCTGCTCAGTGCCGGTAGCAGCACTGACCCTCAGCTCCTCCTCTCCCTGCTGCTTCCTTCCTTCCTCTGCCCCAGTGGAGGGGCGAGGGCAGGGCCCGTCTCCAGGCCCAGCACCGTGCCTGCCACCCGGCCGCTGAGGGCAGGCCCAGGGCTGGCACTGGCCCCTGCGGCCCGTCCAACACCCCTCTGCTCCAGCAGCCTGGCCACGGCTGCCCTGTGCCCGCGGAGAGCCCTCCTTCCCCAGCCCACCACAGCAAGGATGCTGTGGAGTCTCATTAAGACACAAAGGGTGGCCAAAGCCCAGGGGCTTCTCTGCCCTGCATCATTGCCATGGGGGCGGGAAAAGAGGGCACGGTGAAAGGAAAACACAGAAAAGCAGACACTTTAAGAAAATTGGTACTGTCCACATCTCAGGGAGCCTGTGAGCAGTAGGGAAGTGATGTGAGAATAGCTGGGTGGACTCAGGTGAGCAACTAAGGTGGTGGCGAATTTTTGTGGCCCCTAAAAAGTGCATTCACTCCCACCATACCATTCTCTAACTCCAGGGCAGGGATGTGGCTGGTATAGGCTCTGTTCTGTATTTACCTGACTTCTGTTGGGGATTCCCCAGCAACCTCTCTGGGCTGCTGGGTTTTGGAGTGATGGGGATTGAGTATGGCATTTTAGGGATGGAGGCTCTCCAACACATCACTCATGGAGCTGGCATTGTGCTGTGAGGGCAGGGAAGTGCCAAAGCTGCTTAGGACATCTTTAGTCCCTTAGAAGAAGGTCCCAGCTGATGGGCTGATCTGCAGAAATGCCACAGCTCATTCCCAGGCAAGCCCTGTTAGCACCCAGTGCCTCACTTTCCCCAGCTATGCCGATGGCAATTGCAGGCACAGGACCCCCCTGTGCCTGTCCAGTGCCAAGCATGGCCTGGGCACAAGATCCCAGTCCCAACATGGGAACATTCCTGAAGACTGTGACAAATCTGCTGACGAATGAAGATTATTTTCCAGGATCTTAGCCTTCTGAGAGCTCTGCCCCTTGGTGAAATTGGACTGAAAGCAGCTATTGTGGGTGGCCCAGCATGGCTGCGGTCCCTGAGGAGGGTGGGCTGGCACTGCAGGGTGGGTGGCTGCCACCAAACCCCACAGCACATGGCCAGGTCACTGAGTATTTCTGCCCAGCAGAGGAGGAATCTGCTGGAACTTCCATCAAGACACCTTGGGTGTGACACTTCAGGTGATGTCCTTAGACTGGTGCTCGCTGATGCCACTGGAGTGGGTGTCACCCAGGGCAGGGGGTTACATCCTGCAAGCCCTGGGGATGTAACACAAACCCCTGGGCTGGAACACAAAGCAAGGACAGATCTGGGCTGCAGATGCCTGGTAACTGGTAGAAAATGCTGCAGAGGACATTCAACAAAGGACATTTGGGCACAGGATGCCATTTCTTCCTCAGCCAGCTGAGTGCATCCGCAGATGAACATGGAGAAGGGACAAAATGCCAGCAGGAGCAGCTCAGCCTTGCTGTGGCTCCAAGCCCCCACCCTCTGGACACAGGGATGAGCTCCTGGCTTGGGCACCCTACAGAAGTACAGACTTATCTCCAAGGCTCCTTGCCCAGCTGGTTTTCCCCACCAATCCACCCCCCTGGTTCCTGACACACCAAGCTTTCCTTGTGCCCCCGTGCCCCTGCAGCAGATCCTCAGCTGTGCCATGGCTGTTCTGAGTGATGACTATTCCTCTCTGCATCCTTCCCTGCAATCCAGACTTAAACTTACCTCTTCTTTCCTTCTTACTCCCTCAAACAGCTTAGAGCACTTTTAATTGCTGTGGTGATTTCTTGAAAAGCCGTAAAATCATCCTTGGTCCCTGCCAGCTGCTTTTCATACTCCCTCTTACTCCCCTTTCCTCTTTTTTGAAAGGTGAGCCTTGCAGATCCATCCCTCCCTGTACTTGTAACCCTGCACCCCCCAATTTCTCTGCAAATCTTATGCATCCTCCCCCAGGAGCTGCTCCAGCAGGGAGAGGTTTCTTCCCCCTTTTGATAACTCCACAACCCACAGATGTTTGCAATGAGCCTTTGCGTAACGAGACAGATTTTTTTATTAGTCAACTGAGATGCAATATTTTCAGCTCCTTGCATTCCAAAAAGCTCATAGACACATTCAACTTCGCAGTTTTTGTCTTGCATCCCAGCACTCCCCATCCTTCCCAGATGGCAGCCTTCATCCCTAACAGGACACTTCTGCCTTGTGGGCTCCCCATACCTCCACTGACTGTTGTGCTGAAAGGCCTACATGCTGAGATCCTGAGCTTCTCTAGAAAAACTCCATCCATCCATCCATCCATCCATCCATCCATCCATCCATCCATCCATCCATTCATCCATCCATCCATCCAGCAGTTGGGAGCACCCACAAACTGCCCAGGAGCCTCCTAAATTTTCCTCTCTCTCAAAAAACAAGTTATGTCTTCAGTCACAGGATGGGAGAGTGGACAAGCTGTGTCAAAAAGATGGGCTTCTTCTTTCCCCCATGACAGGTGCTGCGCCCCAGCCAGGCCACAGCCAGCTGCCTCCAAGGTGAGAATTCATGATGGGTTTTCCTCCTCCCTTCACCAATACATTATTTCTCTGAGATTTTCCCAGCTGTTCAATGTAATATTTGAGCTGCCTGGGATGCATCTCCTTGGACCCTGCTTTGCTCCATGCCTCTTCATGGGCCTGAAATGCCTGCAGAAAATCCAGCAGTGAGGCAGACTCAAGGAGCTGGCCAACCTACCTTCATGCTGGCTGAGACCTGGCACAGCTCAGCTCCCCAGAGATGCTACAGAGGACAGGAGGGGAAGAAAATTGCCTAAAAAGGGTTCTTACTTTGCTTTTCAGGCAAGCAAAGCTGGGGCTGGGACAGGAGAAATCCCTCCAGCTATAGGGCTCAGCCAGTAGCTGGGGACACCAGTACTTTTTGATGGCTGGAAGCCCACACTACAAACCCTGCAGTATCTGGATCCTCTTTTCACCCTAGAGCCAGGAAGCTGTGTTCTACTTTCCCACATTGTAAGGATGCTCCAGAACCTCACTGTTCTGTGGCACAGTCCTCTGATGATCACTAGCCTGGCTCCTTTCTCCCTGGGTTTGCTCTGTCTTCACCAGTGTCCCCTTTACATGGGAGTTTCCTGAGATGCTGGCAAAACCCAGCCAGGAAGGCTGAGGTGTGGCTGTAGGGATGTAAGGATGCCTTTTCCTGAATGCTGTGCACTGAGCAGGATTCTGCAGGCACCACATGTCTGGTGAGGGATGGCCAGAGTTGTCGGGCTGGTGAAAGCAGTCAATCAACCTATAAGGACCGAGGTCCTTGTGCTGGGCAGCTCCCTGGAGCAGCTGCTTGCTGCTGGCAGAGCTGTCATCCCTGACTGACATTCCTCTGCTGTGACCCTCCAGGGAATCCCTGGCAGACTTTAGGATGTGAAAAGCCTTTCTCATTATCATGGCCCCTTCTCCCAGCACGGAGAGTCAGCATTTTAAGAGGAGGGGGAGCTTCAGGAAGGTTGGCAGAGCTTCCTGACCCTCAGCTGACTGGGCTGGGGCTCCCATTTCCTTTCCTGCATCAACAAAGAGCTCCAGAGGCTTGTGAAAGGAGTGATTCAGCAAAACAGGATGAGAGGAGAGGCAGAAACATCAAGTCAGCACAGCTGGATGGGGTCAAATTCCTGTCCCGTGAAAGCCACTGGGAGTGAGGCTCAGGTGTTCTACTCCCTCAGGCATAGGGACAACTGAAAGGCCAGCAGTTCTGCATAACAGCCCTGGAGTCAGGAATACGACAGGAAAACTGTGTTGTTGGTTTTGCTTTTTCTTTCCCATTCCCAGAAAGATCAAGTCAGACTGTCCTGGCATGCGATGGAGTGGGTGGGAAAGCCATTTTGCCTGAAGAGGAGGAAATGCCATCCTCAGTCCCCAATCACAAGCATTGAAAAAGCTGAATTACAGCCACAGGACTGGTTGAAACCATCCGTTCTAGTTTAAAAAAATACTCTGATGATTTGGCCCCTAGTTTCTGACCTGTTGGAAGTTCACATTTCTTCTGTAAACACAAAGGGTTCAAGCTTACTTAAAAAAAACCCAGAAAGCTGCAATTTCCACGCATTTCCAAGAGCTAGGGCTTGCAGAGAAATCCAGCAATACCCTCAAACCAGGAGAGCTGAGACCCCTGAGCAAAACATGGTCCTGAAAAATGAAGTCTCTGAACTGAGTGCTCTCAGTTTTTGTGTCTCACCTCCTGACAACCCAGCCAGGACATGCACTCTAAAGCCAATAGTTTTAGATAAGTGAAATACTTACATCAATGTGAGCAGAGTCTGACCATCAGCTCTGAATCCAGGAAAATGCGCATATTTAGGGAGCTGGAAGATCTTTTATCTTTTGTCCAAAGCTGATGTCTGATTTCAAGACAAGATCTTTCTAAGACACACTTTATTTAAAGGAAATAGTTGGTGCTCTGTTTGATTCCTGACCGGCTCACAGCAGGCTGGGAACAACACTGCCAAAGCTTGGGGGTGCAGCAGTCTGGGCACCAGTCCGGGAGACAGCAGCTCTGGGGTGCAGCCCCCAAGTGCAGCTCACCCCGTGGCTGGACCCCTGAGCCCCGCGCCCGCAGCAGCCCCCTCCTCACCGGATGGGACAGTCCCAGCTGCCCGGGGACAGCGGCTGGGAAAGGGAAGGGGCTGGGGGCTTCCAGTCACCCAACCATCGGTGCCGGTCCACAGCGCTGGACATCGTGCAGTGCCCCGAGCCGCCCGCGGCTCTTGGCAAAGCCGATGCAGATCGGGGGCCACCTAACTTATCGCCCTTCTCCGGTTCCACCGGAGCCCGGCGTCGCCGGCCGGTTCGCCTCCGTGCGGGTAGCGGCAGAGGCGTCGGGCACAGCAGGGACAGCGGGGACCGGTGTACACCGCTCCGTGCCAACCTCGGGGTGGCCGCATGCTCCTCATCACCCTCCCCGTGCTCGGGGCTGCTCCCCGGGACGCGAACCCCACGGGCGCTCGGGGGGCTGCTAGAGTACTCGGGGCAAAGCCCCGGGGCAGGCGCCCGCCGCCCTCCCGGGTGCCCGGTCCCAGTCCCAGATCACAATCCCTGTCCCAGTCCCAGTCCCCGTTCCAGTTCCAGTCCGGGTCCCAGTCCTGGTCACGGTCCGAGGTCCCAGTCCCGGTCCCGGTCCGAGATCCCAGTCCCAGTCCCGGTTCCAGTCCCAGTCCCAGTCCCAGATCCGGTCCCAGTCCCCGTTCCAGTCCGGGTCCCAGTCCCCAGTCCAAGATGCCAGTCTCAGTCCCAGATCCCAGTCCCAGCCCCAGTCTCATATCCTGGTCCCAGTCCCAGATCCCGGTCCCAGCCCCAGATCCCACTCCCGGTCCCGCTCCCGGGACAACCCCGACCCACCCGGTGTCCCCGCGCGCACGCGCGCTCCGGCGGGCCGCGGTGACGTCATGGCCCCCCCTCCGCGCTGGAGCCCGGCTGATGCCGGTGTGTGTCGCGCCCGCCCGCCCCGCGCTCCCCCCGCCCATGCCTGGGCTCGGCGGCGCCCGCCCGCCCCGCCGCGCCGCCCGCCCCGCGCTCGGGGCCGGGGCCTCCGCCGGACCGCACCGAGCCCCGCCGAGCCGCCACCGACCTGCCGCAGGTGAGTGCCCAGCGCCCGGCGCGGCGGGGAGGATCCCGCACCCCGCGCTTCGCTGCCTCTCGCAGCTGCAGCCCCCGGTAGCGCAGAGCCGCGGCAGGTGCGGGGCAGCGCCCGGGGCGCTCGCACGGCCCCTGTCGCCGTGCTGGGCGCCCACCCGAGCAGCGGGACACCGCGGCCCCGCCACCCCGGTGTGCCCAGCCCTGCTCAGCCCAGCCCAGCCCTACCCTGCGCTCGCCAGCGATTTACACGGACATAAATCCAGTTAAAAACCGGGTCCTGCCGCTCTACGAGCTTCGCCTGAGCACCCGGCTGCAGGCAGCGGCTCGGGACCCCTCTCGCCCGGGGTGCTCTGGGTTGTTTTTCTTTTAGTCTGGGTTTTTAGAGGAAGAAAAGTGCTTTTTTTCTGCCCCTCACTGGTTGCTCGCTCCATGGGCAGCACGGCAGCACACCCCTCTCGTGTCGCAGCTGGGGGCTTGGAGGGTCGGTCACAGCGGGGATTTTTGGAGCTCTTGGTGTTGCGGCAGTGCCATGTTTAAAGTGCCAGTGCTTGGGACAAACCGGGATGTGAGCAGACGGCATCTCCCCGTTCTCACAGGTAGGAAAACTGAGTGGCTGCTGAGTGAGGAGCCCGAGGCCGCACAGGAAACCTGCGGCGGAGCTCGGACTAAACCCCAGATTTCCCGTTCGGCGCTTTTCGTGCCTGGCTGGGATAGTGGTTTAACCTCACACTGCCGGGCTAAAGTCCTGCCGGGGCTGTGCCAGCTCCCGGCCAGAGTTCCTGCGGTGCAGCCGGGCGAGTGGCTAGGTGCCAGCAGACCGAGGCCTCTCCGCTGCGAGAGGGGGATTTGGAGAGCAGGGATGTCCCTGTGCTTGGGATGTGTGTCCGAGGTGCAGGCTGGGTGTGTGCTGCTCGGATGTCACATTGGCTTGACAAGCTGGCCTGTGTGAGAAGCGGCCCCGTCCTGCTGCTCGGGGCACACTGTGTGCACCCTCCAATCTCAGACAATATGGGTTTTCAAAGAGTTTTCTGCCATTCTGATTATGTGATGGGAAACTTTTGGGGGAGAGGTTGGTGATGAGACTTGTCAGGCCATGTGATATACCTTGAAAAGCTTGTATACAAGCCTTTCTTGATCTGATTTTTCCTATTTCTGCCCACTAAAGGCATGAACTCTGCCCAGCCATGGGCTTTCTCTCTGCCCAGTGCTGTTGGGTGTCTCCAGTTAAACAGGGAGGGTTTCCCTGCTTTTCTGCCTGACCACCTACTCTGGCCGCAGTCTCCAAACAAGGATCCCAGTGTCCTTAGGAACACTTCTCCATGGATAGGAGGCCAGAAGTGTACTTCATTATCTTGAACAGCTTATTCTAAACTAATCTCTCTTTAAGAGACGAGGAGGAAGGGAAACACACCCAGATGCTCAGATGCATTTTATTTACCATTAAAGAAAACAGCAATTTAATGATAATTTCTATTAACTAGGTTGGGTCTGTGACCTTGATGTATTTTAGAACGTAGCTGCGAAGAGGGAGCAGACTGTTCCCGTCTGTTTATTGTTTCCTCTTAGTGCATCCCAGTAACTCACATCACACAGATGCCCACACAGTTCACAGTCCTGAACCACCTTTGGAGGAGGGAAAGAGGAGGCTGTTGGATCTATTTGCTTCAGATACAGCCTAATCTGTAGCTGGTGTTAATTATATTATAGATGGGTTGGGGTTTAGCATAGGTTTTTCTGACAGGGCTCAGCCTCCGCAATTCTTGCTACTGTAGAAAAGCTGTAGTAACTTGAAGCCCTGAAGTCGCTTGTGGGAGCACATCCCTATCAATAAATTCCTTGTTGTAAAGCCAAGTGAAAACAGCCCCATGGGGACTGCTGGCTTTCACTGGGGAGGTGCAGGGGTGGATGCAGGTGGTGCTGGCAGCCTGGAGCAGGTGAGCCAGGCTGGTAGTGAGAGCCATCTGGGTTGTCAGTGTGGGGAGATTTAAACAGCACCATGACTCCAGTTCTCGTTGAGATAAATATGTTTCCTTGCTCTGCAGGGTTTTCCTTCTTTTTAGACCTCCTGCTCCTCCTCTCCGAAAACGCTGTCCCCTTGTGTATACGAGCTTTTCCCTCTGCTTTGGTTACTATGGTGTTACTATGTAAAAACAGCTCCTCTTACAGCTCCTGGAATTATCCAATTTGGGTTTGCAGTCCAGCCCTGGGACACTGACCTGTGTCCATCCCTTGTGCAGCTTTTCTCTGTCTGTGTGATGGGACAGGTCTGAGGCTGAGTTGTCTGCAGGGCACAGCTGTGTCTTGGTCCCACAGGACTGGCACCAGGATCCCACTGCTTTGTGTGAGGCTGTCACACATGGGCATCTCTTGCTATTCCTGAATGTGGGATAGTGTCTGGGCTGTGAAGAGCTCTCCAAGACCTTTTCACATTCATCCCTTCCAGGGACTGGGCTGATAGCAGACAGGGCATCAGCTCCCCCTAAAAACTGTTGGGAATGGGGACAGATGACTGGGAGTCTGTAGAAATCTGTGCAAACAACAGGCAGAAGGTAGGAGCAATCTCACCCCATCCTGCTCAGCCCCCCAGTTTGTGCAAGTTAGGCCCCAAGGGCTGGCTTGTTGCTGCCCACTTTGCTGCAGTGGGTCTCTTGCTTCCCATCATCTGATATTATTATTCCTTTCTGTCTTTTCCACCTGATTTGCATGTAAAATGCACTAGGGAGTCTCATCCCATGGAGAGGTCCTTGGTTTGCTCACAGCTAGTGTAAATTATTGTTGCCCTAATTCTTGCAGGGGGCTAGGGTCACCCTGGAATAGAAGGATTTTGTTGGGAGAGCAGAAGCCCAGAGCCAGGTCCAGGTTCCCCCCACCTTGCTCATCCTGAGGGTGATTTGCCCCATGCAGACACAGAGTCATGAGTGATGAGCAGGGTGATTTCTCCTTGCATTAACTATATCTTTTTTATATCTATTTTTATTTATCTCTTTGCATTAACTATATAGGAGATCTGGAGGATTATGTTAGTAACTCAAACACCTGCTCCAGGTGGAATGAGTCTAGTCCTGCTACAGAGGCTATTTTGGAGAAGATTCTGCTTGCTGGTGCCTGATGGTCTTTGTGCTGAAGGTCAGCAGCCTCTCTCCCTCTGGCAGCTGTGATGGCCCTTCTGCTTTGTTAAGGAGAAGCGGCTGATGCTTCTAATTACAAAGGAAAAAGTATTGTACTTCTCCCCTCCTTTGTTTGTTTGTTTGCTTTCTCTCTCTCTCTCTTTTTTTTTTTTTTTTTTTGGTTTTTTTTTTTTTTTTTTTTTTTTGGTTTTTTTGTTTTTTCTTTTCTTTTCTTTTCTTTTCCTCTTGACAAATGTTCTAAATAACAATGCTTAAAATGCAAATGGAGCGAGCAGGCCTGATTGGGGCAGACTGTGGTGGAGCTCAGGGGCTGGTGATGACACACGGCACAACAGCAGAGCCCAGGGCTGGGTTGTCACCAGAGCAGTCACAGCCATAGCAGCCGTGGCTCATCTCCAGGTGGAGGACACTCTCATGGGCTTCAAAGGCTTTGTGGTTTCTCTTCCCCCTCCTCATTAAGAGGGACACTGAGAGGGTGCCCTCTCCTTGTTCTACAGGCACAATAAGGGGACATGTAACTGGACCCTCTTTTATCTGTGTGTTCTTCACTCCTTATTCCTGCTTTTTTTAAATTAGAAATAGAAAAATTGGAGACTGAGCCTTCTAAACTGCGTGTCCAGTTGCAGTCATGGCATCTATAAGGTTCCTTCTACTGCAGGCAAGTGCTGCTCTTGCTGTTCCAGCCAGGTCCCTCATGTGTTTTAGCACTTGCTTGGGGAAAAAAAATGAAATAAAATAACATGGTGTAGAGGTTGCAAAACTTTCCATTATAGCTCCACCCAAACACTCCTGCCCAGTAATGCTCAGAAAATTCTGGGTGATGGGACTTCCCTGCCTGCTTTGCTGCTGGGCTGCTTGGGGGGAAGGGGAACAGCTTTTGGTTTTGTTTTGTTTGTTTGTTTTTTCTTTTCTTTTAATACAGAGATGCTTGAGAGCCATGTCAGGAATAGGGTGGGGAGTGAGCTCTGGCTCCTCAATAAAGAGCCTGGGTGGCACAGATTTAAAGTGTGAGCACTCAAAAATTCACAGAGCAACAGGCAGATGGATCAGTAGAGAGAGGCTTCTGGGGAGGCAAGGTGGTTCTTTGCTATTTGTGTCAGTGTATAACTCTTCTTCTCCTGAAGAAGTGTCTTGATGTTGTTTTCAGGCTGGTTTTGTCCTACAGTGTAAAGACATAAGTTTGCTCCTCTGGGAAGGATAAGAAGGGAGTTAGTTGCTCCTGGAGCATGGCTTGGTGTGCAGAATGCTTGCAAATGCTCTGCTCTCATGCCTTAGTAAATAAAGAGGTTTTCATAGGACTTAAAAAAACTTCTCATTTTGAAATAGGTCAAGCAAATATTTATTTTTCTAAGGTGTCATGCCAGTGTTGCACAAACACTTGAATAGGTAGTCATTTTATTTTTCATTGCTTTGTTTCTTCCTAAACACATTCAGTTCATTTTTTCCAGTGGTGTAGGGACACACAATAATTGTATGCAATCAGTCCTGTCCCTCTCTCCATCTGGAAGTCTGTGCATCTTCTGTGGGCTTCTGCTCTACAATTGCAGTGCTGTGAATATGAAGGTGGGACACTTTTTTCTTTACATCCAGGTGCTTCTCAGCTGTGGGGATATTTTTTGCTCTCCAAAAGAGTTTCAGGTCAGTGGTGGGCCAGCCGCTGCAATGAATTTAAAAACAAAACTCCCAGAATACAGCAAAGCTCAACAAAATGGCCATATTGGTGTCTTGCTTTCCTGTCTAAAGCCTCAGCTGTGGTATTGCTGGTGTCCTTTTGGAAAGTAAATCCAATGCTTGGCTTATCCCACAGATGGAGAGTACAGTTACTGCCAAAAGCTTGTGCCTTGCTGTCTGGTGGAGCTCCTGTCTTCCCCAAATAATCAGGGATCAGTTGGTTATCTGTCTTTAAAGAGGGATTGAAACTTCTGGTCTGCTCTTAAAATGGTAAAAATAAAAGAGTTTAGTTAAGAGGACCAAAATGAGGCTTGAAATCTTGGATTCTTGATCTTACAGCTCTTCATCTCCAGATGTCCTCAGTGTAGGAGTAGCAAGGGGCTGTGTTGGAGTACTTGGAGTGTACTTTGTGTGAGAGGATATTTGAGATGGGGTTGTCTTGGGTGCTGTTTGATGTGTAGCATATTTAATGAACTGAAATCTTGGGTCTCTGCGTGAAGGATCCAAATGTACTCCTGGCTCCTCGTGCTTGTACAGGGCAGGCTGCAGTGGCTGGAGACCTTCCTGGTGGCTCCAGGTCCTGCCTTGGGGCACTGAAGACAAGGATCATTCCAGCTTCCAATGACAGAAAGCACTGGGCTTTCTCTTAGAGCCTGCAGGCTCTGGTCAGCCTTGCAGAGGTGGTCACCTCTCAACCAGCACCCTGAGTAGGTGGCTTTGGAGACCTTGAAGGGTTGGATGTGATGCCATTTTTCACAGCCGGACTAAGACACATGTTTGTTTACCCTTTGCATTAAAGGTGAATTGGCTCTTCTATTGTTTCCTGGGTGTGGGGGGGCCCTTAGAGACAGACGACACCTGTGCTGGAGCTGTGCGAGCCTGCTGTGTGTTGTGTTGAGCTTTGATTTGTTAAACAGGATGTAAAAGCAGGCTCCCCTTCTAAAATGTATCCTGCTTTTCTTCCTTTGCTAGGAATCATTTCCACATCAGAAAACATTTAAGAGAAAGGGTGTGTCTCTGTTTTATAGAGGCAGAGCTGACTTAAACCCAAAAATCCAAGTACAGACACCCTCAGCTGTGCTGCCACAGGGGGGGCAGGCTGTGGTCTGGGCTGTGAGAAAGCAAATGATGTGAATATTTCATTTAGACCATGAGCCACCTGTTGGGCTTTGCTCCCCCAGCCCTGCATGCACTGGGAAGAGCAGCAGATGTTTTAAATGGCAGCCAGCTCTCCCTGTTCCAGTGTCTGGCATCTCCATGTTGCTCTACAGGCACGAGAGACAGAGCCTGAGGATGATGTACCAACTGCTGCAGGTCCTTTGTTTTTAGTTATTTTCCCTCTGTTGTTCTCACTGCCTTGGTGGTGTGGTGCTGTCCTGCTCTGCCAGCTTGTGCTGAGCCGTGGTTGCTCTGCCATGTGCCAGCAGAATTTCTGAAGGTTGGAAATTTGGCCCTGGGAACACAGTAGTGCTTATTAGAGCACTAGAAATGAAGGTGCTGTGGGGGAGGTATCTTTGGAGCTGGTGTCCTGGGAGGTTAATTTTACAAAACCCCTGTCCTATGAACAGTCACTGTGTCCACCTGCTCCTAACACTTTTCCAACCTCCTTTTGCTACTGTGTTCTCTCCTGATTTTCCTGGCATTTTTCTCTTTCCTTGTCAGTTCTTTAGGTGTGTTTTTGCAATCTTATTTTCTGCTGTGGAGTCACCTGTGTGTTTCCCTTTAGTGTTGCTTTTCTCATTACCTTCAGGGTAGGTCTCAGAGCAGCTTGTGGGTGTCGAGCAGTTTGTGGCAAGCATGGGATTGGGGTGTTTAAAGGAATTTTAAAGCCTTTGTGCTCCTACTTTGATCTTCTCTGGCACCTGGGATAGGTTTTGATTGTTTGTGGGGGTTGTTTTTTTTTTTTTTTTGTTTATTTTTTGTTTTGTTTTTTTTTTGGGTTTTTTTTGTTTTTTTTGTTTTTTTTTTTGTTTTTTTTTTTTTTTTTTTTTTTTTTTTTTTTTTTTTTTTTTTTTTTTTTTTTTTTTTTGTTTGTTTGTTTGTTTTGATTGTAGTTTTCAAGGGGATGGTTGGAACAGAGAGGGTTGGGGGTGAGAGCAGCCCTTGCTTTGAGGGGTAACCACAAATAAACAGCACTGCAAGGCAAACACTACATCCCTTGTGTGCTCAAAGCCCTGCTGTTGACAATATTGTTGTGTCTGTCCAGGTGAAATGAGATGGTAAATAGTATTTGAGATGCAGTAGTGAAATTAGGGATCTCTCTGCTGAGTATCTCTGAAGAAGGGTTTCCATAAGGAAGGTCCTAATGCTGGGAAACTCTGCCTTGCTCATCTGCTCTGCTGGGGCTCAGTTTGTCAGCACATTGTAGCCATGAGGCTAGGAACAAAATGGGAAAAAAACCCAAAAAAATATGTTGAATGTAAAATGTCATTGATTTCTTTCTCTATTTTTTTTTTGTATTTTTCTTCTAATTTAATCAATTCCCTACTGTGTTGTAAATTCCAAATGTGAATGGGAAATAATCTCACCAGTACAATAATTAGCATGTAACCAGCAGATGAAGAAAACCCAGACTGCTGAGCTGATTGGTGAATGCTGACTGTTTTCCAAATTAATTTCAATAATCACATCTCCCATTAAAAAGAAGATGGGGTGGGGAGGAAGTCTTAAATTTTCGTCAAGCTCAATGTAGCGAAAAATGGTATATGCAGTGTAGCTGTTCTGCATGTGATTAGAAAAAAGAGGTGAGGGAGGCTCTTGGAACTGAATTAGCAAGAAAGTATTGCTAATTTTGCAACCAACTAGCTCAGTTTCACCTGCTTTTTTGGGAAGAGAAATAGAATTGTAACTCAAATATCCATAATTTTATGTAGGTGTTTAACAGTAAATAGTCTACCAGAAGAGGAAAACATGCCATTGCATTTGTGCTTTGCTGCAAAATGCAAAAACAAGTCCACTGGAGACCATTAATAGTGAAATATGTTTACTGTGTATCCTCCCAGCTCCCAAATATTTTATTCTTGTGCTTTGAAAGGAGAGATGGAAATTGGTGTTTGGGAGGGGGTGATTTCAGAGCATCCAGGAGCTGCACACCCTCTTGGCATGGGGATCTACAGCCCTGCTCTGCTTTGCTCCCTCTCCTGCTTTTTTTTTTTTTTTTTGCTGGTTCTGCCCCAAAGGTGGGTGGTGTTTTGAGGAGGGAGAAATCTTCTCTCAGCCTTGATTCTTCCACATGTCACATCCAGACAGCACCAGGAAAGGTCACCTCTGCAGAGCTGTACCTGGCAGCTGCTCTAATTATGCACCTGAATTCACAGTCAGGATTAGCAGAGATGATTTTATCTCCTAATGATGTTTTTCCCCTCATGGCCATGGCCACCTCACCCTCAGGGCTTATTTTCCAACAGCAGAGCACAGGTGATGCATCACTTCAGACATGCTTCTTCATTCCAGTTTGGACTCAATTTTAGGAATATTTATGAAGTTGTGACAGAGCTTGGTGCTTGTAGGCTTAAAATCTTTCACTTAAAGGGCAGGGATGATCTGCTGAAATTCTAAGCATACAAGAGGTGAGTCCACACTGTGCTGCAGTGGTGAGAAATCCTGGAGTGTGTGATGGAGCCACCTTTTAATTAATGCAAAATGCTCACTCTGGCATGGAGCTGGTGATGCCATGTGCTCCCTGTTTTCAGTGTGGGGAATGACACCTGCCCAGAGCCACCTGTGCTGTGACAGCCAGGAGGGAGAGCAGCTCCCACAGAGCATCTCTGGTGTGTGCCACTTGGGTCCTCTCTCCCAAAGCCTCAGGATATGCTGGTGTATGGTATTATTGTGATATATTATTAAAAAAAAAAAAAAAAAAAAAAAAAAAAAAAAAAAAAAAAAAGAGAAAGCCAGGCCAGCGTAAGTGCTTTGAAACAGAATTTGTTATTTTTTCAATTCGAGCTTGGTGCACTGTGGGAAGGTCTGCAAGTGGATCACTATGGGATTTTCTTTGCATGTTTTCCTAATGTTAGAGACCCTCTCAAAGAATATCACATTGTTTCATTTCCTCTCTACACTTGCTGGTTTTTTTAAGAAAAGCTAATGTCAACAACCCTGCAATAACCAGTGAGTGAATATGCACATTCCCCACCCAGTTAATTTTTGTTTTTTGTTTTTTTTTTTTGTGAGAAACAAGATTTAGCTGGCAGTCATCTCATGAGTTATGAATAAAAATGTATGTTTTAGACCACCTTTACTGATGGCTTTTGCCTTTTGCCTTTTTAAAGTGGCATTAATCAAGTTAGAGACTGGAAAAAAAATACAAAGCAGAGACTGAGAAAAGTCATTTGAGGTGAGTAAACAAGTTGGCTTTTTTTGTTTAATGAAATCTCAAAAAATGGCCCACTGCCACTGTGTATGTTAGGGGTACCTTAAATACAGAGTGTCCTTCAGTGCTGACAGGCATCCCAGACGCCTTTTATAATAAACCTCTAATTATAGCTTAGTGACTTTGTAGGTTCTCTGGATCAGCTTGAGAATATTGCACTGAAATCAGGGAGAATATTTCTGTTTTCTGTGTCTTATGTGTGAACCAGATTTAGAGCTGGACTTGGTGAGTGTGGTACAGTGTGATGTATTTATGGTGTGTTAAGAGAGTTGTGCTTGCTGCTTCACGATGCAATTTTGGGGTTAAACTCTGCATTTTGGGAACTACTGAATGCAGCAGTGTGGATTTCCAAACCCAGACCCCAGCTGAGCTGGTTGGAAAAGGGTTCGGCTGGTGGCCAGTGCCTGCAGCCCATCGCTGCCTCCTGATGTCTGCCTCTTGGGGCTCTTGGATTACAGCCCAGCACTCAGAACCAGAGACTTCAGTGAAAATCTCCACTTCTTAAAGGGAAACAAAACCTCCAGAGCTTTGTGGTTGTGGAGAAAAGCTGGAAAATGGGAATTCTTGGGCAGAGAGTGGCATTAGCCTGGTTGTTTCCCAGTATCCCAGACTGGAAACAGTGCCATGGGGTCCTGGGCTTGACTTTTGGCTTCAGAAGCTGGCATGGCAGACACTGCTAGGTTGGTTCTTTTCTCCTCTATTTATTTGTTTCTTCCCTCTTCATTTTAATACTGTCTCCTGGGAGATCCCAGCTAAAGTCTATTAATTGCTGAGATGCTTCTTTTCCCCTGTGTGGTGGATGCTGGGTCCGGTTTGGCTGCGGGTTCTTTTGGCACGAAGGGAGGAGCAGCAGGACAGGAGAGCTGTGCTTGGGTTGTGTGTGTGTGTTTGCATGTCCTGAAGGTGTTACACACCCGTGTTTGGGCTCTGCCACCCTTCCACAGCAGCAGCAGAGCCTCTGCTCTGTGCCCCCATCAGGAACTCTGTGTCCCCCCCAGGTTTGGATGGACATTGAGTCACTAGGGGGATTTATTTCAATTTGTATTTCTCTTGCAAGCCTAAGGTGGAGGTCTGTGAGATGGCTGATCTGATGCTAAGGGATAACTTTGGACAGCTTTCTGTTGGTCCAGAAGCTCTTGGAGAAGTCTGAGAAGTTTCCCCCAAAAAGCTGTCACCAGTGGGACAGTGCAAAATCCTGAGGATGGATCAAACCAAGTGATAATTCATCAATGATTCCTTCTGCTTGGCCATCAGTCCTTGAAAATCAGGATCACTTTGTCCTCCTACTTGAGAGATTTTCTCCAGAATTGTGTCTAGACACATACCTTTTTTTCCCCATCCTGATAAATCTGAAGTCCTCATGACCCCCGGAGATGAAGCTTCTCTTATGTTGATGCTCCCTGCAAGGGCATTTTTTTCCTTCTCCAAGTATTTTGGAGCTTGTGATAAAATTGCGAGGCTTTGGCAGTGCCCGTTTGGGTGCAATTTGTGTGCCAAACCCTGCTGAATACATCTTTTATCACAGATTTGTAACAGGAGCTGTTGGAGGGGAGCTTCACGGGAGAAGTGCTTTCAGAAGAATGTTTTTGTAAAGGGAACGCTGTCCTAAAAAAAAAAGAAATAAAGAAAAAAAAGGACCTTGCAGGCAGAAAAAAACCAACATTTTTCATGTGTTCATGTTGTAAAATTTGCCCATTAATTTGGGTGAATCAGGTTTTGCTTCCATTTCTAGACAATTTTGTCTGTCCTCTTTGTACAAACAAGCACTGTTATGCTCCAGGCATTTTTTGGGGGAGAAAAAAAAAAAAAAAGACATTTAGGTTCAGCTAAGAAATGCCAGAATCCTTGTTTTGTGTAGCTGTCCCCAGGCTGAGCCCCAGCCAGGTCCCTGCAGGAGCTGCGATTGGGACCCAGCTGGCATTTGCTCAGGCTGGCCCCGTTCGTGGTGTGGAGAGCAAACTCAGGAGATGGGTCTGTTCATCTGGCCCATTGAAATAGGAGGATTGAAGGAGAAGAGGAGGCAGGAGGGTTTCTGAGCAGTGGATGGGGTAGTGATGGAGGATGTGCAGCCTGTGGGACAGGACTCAGCTCTTGTCTCTGCTCAGGGTCCCACTGATGGTCCCTTTGTGTCCCACTGCTGAGTTGAGCTGTGTCTGCTCTCTACAAGGCCCTGGTATTTCTCAATGGCAGAAACATAAAGCATGTTCTCCCACATGTTAGCCTCACAATTATCTGTGCTTTTCCTTTAATAAAGGGATTTTTCATGGGAAACTTTGCTTTAAAATCACGCTAGTGTCTGAAAGTGTTCTGGCTGCTGAGCATCCTGCCTCCAAGGAGGGGGAACACGGCACTGTACTCCATTTCCAGTTTTGGTTTGGATCATTATACATTGTTCTTGAGTAGCCATTTACTCTCCTTCCCATCTCTCTGGCACAGGAGCATGAGAATGAAACATTAAAAGAGGAATGTGATTATAATCCTGTAAAAACTGTCAGAGGAATTTGGCAGTGTTTGCAGCCTGTAATGCATAATATTGTATTCATTTTTAAAAATTATTAGATTTCAAGCTGACAGTTTAAATGACAAGTCACCTTGGATATTATGGACAGTGTAAAGACAGTGTGGTTTTTTCTTTGCTAACTGTGGCATTTTCAAGGTCTGTGCACCCCTCAAAAATAGGAACCTTTGTCTTTTGGCAAGCCGCATGTGGAAGCTGAGAGCAATGAGGTCCCTTGTATTAATAATTTGTATTATAATGGCATTGTCACTGCTGGCTCCCAGCCTTTTTTTATCCCCGAGTTAATGGCAGGGCTGCCTGTCAAAGGGAATTTTTGTTGGAAAAAAACTTATTTTTGCTTTTGTTATCTCCTTGCTCCCACAAAACTCTGTGTGACTGGCACCAGTAACTGCAACTGGAAGAGGCTGGAGATAAGGGCAGAGGAACTGTTCAGCCATGTTATTGAATTTATTGATAGTTTAAATATGGTATTTGGTGTGGAAAGCCCCATCCCAGAATATCCCAGCTTACAGCAGGAGCTGAAGCTAAAGATGCCAAAACCTCCGGGCAGTGCAGGAATGGAACTGCAGCTTCCACATCCTGCTGTAGGCCTGAGATTTTTTGGATGAAAGGGAAACTAGTGCTCTTCTGCTTCCTTGAACTGGATAATCACATGGATGATCAGAGCCTTGAATAAAACATGGAACAAAGTGATGATTACTGATCTCAAATAATAGATAAATGTGTCTTTGTGTCCCCTGTGGTCCTCAGAACATCCTTGGGGCACTGAGATAAAAATGAGAGGAGTGGGAGTGTTGTTTGGTTTTCTTAGATGAGAAGCTGACTATCATTTGCTGACTTTTAATGTTTCATGCTGTATATACCTATTTGGTTGTTTATAACACAACCTGAATAGGATTTGAAATTTTTAAAACTCTGCAGTAGGAATTTTAAACATCATGGGAATATTCCATAATTCCTTTACTTTGCAATGGAAAAAAATATTCCAGTAGACATGGATTGGACCATGATCTGCTTGTAAATTCTTGGAGATTGGGCATAAAACTCAGCTGAAAATAAACATCAGCATCAGGAGTGGTATAGTGCAGAAGGATGGGGGAAAGTGTCCTTATGTGGTTCTGGCAGGAGAGAGGAGAAGAGTTTGGCTGGAGGAGATCCAAAGAGTTGTAAGGCGATTGACTGAAAGTCTAGAAATCCCTGGTCTGAACAAAGCTGAAATATTTGGCTCTAGATAGGAGAAGAGCAAGGCAGGAAATATTTCTTCAGGTGCCCAAAAGGGAAGGGGTGGTTGCTCTCTGTACACAGCGGGAAGAGCAAGAGGTCACCGTCCTAAAATTGTAGAGAAAAAAAGTTCTGATTAAATATTGGGCAAAATTAGGGCAGTACTTTCCCTGAAAGTAACAACAGGATTTGATGGGCTGAAGAGCTTGTGGAACATCAGTTGCTGGAGGTTGAAACAGCTTGACAGTACCTTTCTGATATTTCTTGATGGCCACTGTTGAATGAGGAAGATGGAGTTTATTCCCTGCAATGGGAGTTGTCTCACTGCTGTCCTGTGCTCCCTTCCCTCCTGGCCTGGAGTGGTGAGGCTGGAAAGGATTGGTTTTGGTCTAAAATAAGAGAAATTATGTTCTGTGGCTTAAAATTTTCAGGCACTTAAAAAAATTGAAGTGACTAAACATAATAATAGAGATCTTGAATGGTAACTTGTCAGTCCTTTAATTGTACCTTGGGAATGGTTACTTTTTGAAATCAGTGTTCCACAAGTAGCAGAGGCTGCAGGACCAGAGAGTCTCTGCTGGGCAGCATCAGAAGGTCTCGGATGTCTGAGAAGTTTCCTTCAGGTCCTTGTGGACATGTCAGGAAGGAGGAAGGTGCCTATCTCTGTCAAAGCTGGGGTCTTGCAAAGTGCCTTCATGGCTCAGCTATTTTCTAGAAAGGAGAGCAGCAAGAAAAGCTGAAACATCCCTCAAAGCATCCCCTTTGGAGACTGGTGGGCAGGGGAATTGTTTTTGTCTTTTTCTGTGTTGTTTTGTTCTTCCTCAGCCCAACCTCTGTCAGGATAGAGGTAGGCTTGGGGCTGCTGTGTCTGCTTGTGTGAGTCTCAGGTTGAACCAGGCTTTGCTCTGCAAAGAGGCTTTATTCTGGGACAGCCTAGTTCCCTTTTCAGCCACATAAAAAAAAATATCCCAAAAGAGAGCAAGAAGATCTGTTAAGATCCCAAAAGAGAGCTAACGGCTGTCAAAAAAAAAAAAAATAATATCTGAGGTGGGGTTGTCAGGAAAAAGGAAAACAGAATAATATCTGTTTTTGAGCCTTTGCAGTGGATTTGATTTTGAAATGCTCAGTCCTTCAGTGATCTCACACAGGGGTGCTGCTGGGGGGCTGGAGTTTCTCTCTCCCCTTTTATGAGCCCACTGGTTCAGCTGGTTCAGACACTGCAGTGTTAAACCTCCAGGTACAGTAAGATGGCTCACTGTGTGTGTTGAATTTGCTATTTGAGGAAGATATTCTCCATTCTGGAACTGTTTGCAGATTTTGAGCTGCTCAGTCAAGCCTTGGGGAGCTGTAAGGACGGCAGTGGGATGGGAATCATGGCTGTGGTTCTGGCAGACACTGCAAATAACTGAGACAGAAGGACCTCGGTGTATCTTGGCTTTTGGATGCTGGGATTTTAATATCTGAAGGAAATTAGGGAAAAACGCATGCCTTGGTTGTCCTTGTTGCTGTTCCAGTTTCAGTGATAAGCAGCCGAGCTGTTTGCACGTCCTGCTCCGAGGAAAGCCCAGCCCTGCCCCCTCGCCCCAGCTCTCTCTGTGTTATTCTTCTTGAAGCAGCAATTCCAGGGAATTCAAGGAGGAGCTGCCAGGGTAATCATGGCTCATGGTGCCAAATTTGCAGGGGCTTTACTCCATATTTCAGAACAGGGTTTTGGGAGACTCAGATTTATCTCTGCCTCCAGTTTCAGTTTCTATTTAAGCCACCTTTAATTTCTAGAATTGCGAAGCTGTTCTGGCTGCTGTGATCGAGGTCACTCTTTAATTTAGGTACTCCAAGGAATGCAAAATCTTGTTTGTTGAAGTCTTAGGCATATGCTGAATCCCTAAAGGAGTGTGTGAAGGATATTAAATGTACCATGGCAATGGGAGAGGAGCAGCACTGTTACAGGAGAAGGAATGGCAGATAAGCAGTGGGGCTGCTGTTATCGCTCTGTTTGGGAGGTGCTGGGGTTGTGCAAGTCCATGTAGGACATTTACACAAATTGTTGGAATAAAAACCCACTCCATCAGCAGTCTAGTATTTGTTTCTTATTATATGTTAAATTTTTTCTGGCATAGCAAAGTTTGTCACCTGTTATGTCAAGGTCTCGGCATTCAGTGCTGGGATCTTTCCAAGTGTGCTGAAACCTAATTGGTTAGGGGTAAGCCTTCCCTTCATTTTAAGGGAGGAAAAAAAGAAAAGCGAGGAAAAAAGAAAAAGCTGTGGTGTCTAGGAGGCATTTAAAGCATTTTTTCTCATTCTCTCAAGTCTTGTGATTTGCCAGACTTAGGCCTCCTGATTTCCCCCACCACCTCCCCAGTTCTGGGCTTGCTTTGCTTTTCCTGTGAATTAAGTTGTGAGACTAATACACAGCAAATAATTATAACAAATAACATAGAGCAGCCAGCACTGCAGGTCTGGGGAAAGCTTTCTCCAAGTATGGCTCTGCAACAGGGAGTGTTGGGACACCTGAGTGCTTAGTGAGGGAAAACCTGTGTGTCCTTCTACCCTTGTCCAATTGCTTTGCTTTTTTTTTTTTTTAATTATTATTATTCTCTTTTCTTTTTAAATCCTGCTGAGTTTGGTCTGTGAAATTACAGCCAGAGTGGAAATTTCTTGTCTGCAGGATTTTGGATGGGCCCTTTCCAGTGTTTGTAATGTATCTGTGCCAGGTATTTGGTGAAATCTCTCTGTGCCACTTATTTAATCCAAGAAACTCAACAGTTGTATGCAAAGCATGTGGTCAGCAGGATCCAACCTGAGAAGCAGAGCAGTGGGGCTCTGGCAGGGAACTTTAGGGACTGGAGCTGGCTGAAGCACAGGGACACTTCACAGAATCATAGAATCACAGAATGGTTTGGGTTGGAAGGGATCTTAAAGATCTCATAGTTCCAATCTTCCTGCCTTTGGGCATGGGACATGCTGCTGGGAGAGGATCTATCACTGCTCAGGCAGGAGCAACAAACAAGTTTAAATTTTCCTTTACTTGGGCAATTACAACCTAATTTTCCTGGGTTTCATCCTTGTTACAAGCTCTGGCTCACCTTTTTCCAGGGTGACTCTTTGTTTTTCAATATGCTGTTTTCATCCTGGTCTGAACTTAATCCCAGAAATCCACTTGGCTGGTTATCTCTTTAGACAGTAAAGTTTAGAAATTTGGAAATAAGTGGAGCTGGCTCTTCTCCAGCAGTGAGGGAGCAGGGATTGGATGGCAGTGGGGGGAAATGAAGGGGAGAAAAGAAGGCTACTTGCAGAGCTGCGTGTTATATTTAGCTGCTGCTGTGGCAGTGGCAGTCAGGGTGCTGTGGCTGCTGCTCTAAATATGTTCTGGCCAGTTGAGGTTTCCAGCCCTGTAATGGACCAAGTCCACAGAGATCTGGGCAGCAGTGTCACTGGTTTCCAGCACACTGCAGCTGGGGGATTGCTTTCACTGGGTTGAGAGCTTGATGACTAATTCAGCAAACTTGGTTAACTTCTCATAAATAATGTTTTTGCTAATTGAGAGGGGAGAAAAAGCCCCAAAGATAGATGTTTGGGGTTTTTCAGTGGGGATGTTCTGTGGGAGCATGGCAGGGTGGACATCTCAAACTGATCAGTGTTTTATTTTTGCTTTTAGCTTCTGCTAACCAAGGGCTGCCTTCTCCTTCAGGGGTGCAGTAATTTTTGGTGTCGTGTCTTCTCTTCCAGCCCTGAATCCTGGTGCTGCTGAGGCAACTGCAGGCACTTTAAAGATGTGGGTGAGCACAGAGGAGGGGCAGGAGAACGACAGGCTCAGGATGTGGTCCCTGGTGCAGGTAGGACACTGCTGTCACGTCGGGCACTGTGTGTGATGTGGACCTTTGTGTCCTGTGCAGCCTGGACAGGGAAATGTGGTGTATTCCAGTGTATGACAGATCTCTGTGCAGGCTGTTTGAGCCTGATGGCTGAAGGAGCTGGTCATGCAGTGACTGACTCCATTGCCTTGAGAACAGGGATTGCTCAGGGGTCAGGTCAAGCTTGGCTTATGTTTCCAGGTGTCCCTGAGAAGGGGACAATTCTTATTTTCTTTGCTTTTGGATATCACTCCTTGAACAAAACAGAGTTCAGACGCCTGTGTGTTTGTACTTTTCTCCTGGCTTACTCCCCTATCTGTAGGCTGATCTACTTTATTTCCATATAACTTAATAAATATCCATCTGTCCCATGGTGTGGATGAGGGGTCAGGAGAGCAATGCTTTTTCCCTTTGGCTGCTGTGGGTGGAAGAAGTGTGCTTGGAAATAGCACTCCAGTTTTCCATTACACCCTTCCAGGCTTTTGAAGAAGAAATTGGGTCTCATAGCAGAGCCAAGCCATTTTATTTGTACAAAAAGTAAGCTCCATGATTGAACATTAGTGAGCAGACTGGTGGGGAATTTGTTCACCCAGTTCATGGCTGTGTGATAAATGACAGTGTCCCCATGGAAATGGGGATTTTCAAACCCTAGAGTGTTTTCTACCCAGCTTGTGCGACATCTGGTGACTGCTTGTTTCTAACTTTATTTAATAATCAGTATTGGGAGTACAGTGACTGGACTGATGCTGTTTGCTGCAGCTTTCCTGACACACTTCCAGTTCTGCAGCCTGTTAAATAGGAATAAACTAAGGCACCCTGCTGAAGCATGTTATGTGCTGGATCCACGTGCACCCTCAGCCCCCTGAGAGCTGTCCTCCTTGAAGTTCACTCCATTAATTGCATCTAGGTGGGTCCTCAATACCTCATGGCACTAATTGTGCAAATGCAGTGAACATTGTGGCTCTCTGCTTGTCTGGCTATTATAAACAGAGAATTTTGCAGGAGGAAGAGGGTGAAGCTTTGTAGCTTTGCTCTGCCTTTGTAAACAGGGTTGATCCCTTAGGAAGGAAAGCAGGGAGAAGGGCATTAATTTTTATATCCCTTGGTATCTGCCAGGGAAAGACAGCAATATTGGGTGTGGATGGTTCATGTGAAAGGTGTCTGGGTAAATAAGAAGGATTCCTTTGTGTTCCATCTGCAGAAAAAGACGTTCATTACTGAAGAGCCAGCACTCAGTGGTAGATTGTGGCCTTGTAGCACTGTGCCATCCTCCCTGCAAGCTCATGGGCCTGTGTTGGCCTGGAGGCTTTTCAGTATCTTCTGAGGGAGCTTTAAGAACCAAACAGAGGATCTCTGCTGCAGAAATTGGCCCCTTTCTCTCTGCTTCTCCTTTTCCCCCACCCTCCTGTGGTGTCCTCTCCCTCCCAGTTCATTTGTTTTTAAAACGATTGTGCCATTGTGTGCATCAATACGTGCATGGCCTGTCTTGTTTTTCTCTTGGCCTGAAAGTGCAAAGCAAATCTGTTTATGGTTTTGGTGAGCTAATTCTTCCCCACCCTAGATTTTTAAATAGACTCTTTCTTTACCAAGCTTGCAGAGCTTGCAGGATGTATTGAAGTAATGGGAAAAATATGTTGTTTGTTAACCTTCCTTTTTTTGTAAAACTTTATTTACAAGACCCTATTCCTGGCAGTGCATCTGGGAAGTGCATATCTGGCTGCTGGAGAAATTAGAAGACTTTGAAATAGCAAAATGGACATTCAGTGCATTTGGGGAGGAAATGTTTTGAGTTTTCCATGTTCAGTGCTTGAATCGTGAAGCAAAGCCTAGTGAGTTGTGCTCAGTTGTCCCTTTAATTATTCATCTTCTACTGCAAATCCCAGTTTCTAGGCTTGGCTGTTCCCTGGGCTGTCTGTTACCTTCAAACAGGCTCCTCCAAGGCAGCTGCTGACCCAGACCTTGCAGCTGAAGGTAAGAGCAGCAAGGAGTGCTCTTGGCCTGTAAATAGTGCCTTGGATTAAGGGCTTGGTATGTCACTGGTGTGTTGGAAATGCTATTTTTGCCTCTTGATTTCATCCTTCCTGCGAATCAATCCCAGAGCTGTCTGTTTAGGTTATCAGCCTTCTCTGCATCCTTGTGGGGTTGCAGAGCTCTGTATGCAGTGTTTTCACCAGAGTGTTTTGGCTGCTGGAGGCAGAGCTCAGCTAGAGAACCCCAGGGACACTCCTGTCCATGATGCCTGGCTGCTGGCTTACTTCCCAGCCCTCCTCACCTCCAACCTGTCTGTGAGTTGTCATTTCCGGTGAAAACCCTGAGCTGCTTGTGGCTGGCCGTGGGGCAGGAGCTCTCTGTTCAGATGTGGGGCTTTGTGCAACCTGCTGTAGGGCTGGTGTCCCTGCCCACGGCAGCAGGGCTGGACTAAGATGATCTTTAAGGTCCCTTCCAATGCAAACCATTTTGTGATTCTATGGCCATTACATGTGCAAATGCACTTCTCTAGCCCCAGCTCTGTAGGGCTTGGCTGGGGCCTCTGGGTGCTCCTGTAATATAAATAAGCAGGAGTAGGATTTCAAAGCAAGCAAATTTTTGACTTAGTTGATGTCACGCCTCTTCAGCCCTGTGTTTAGGACCCAAGGATCTGCAGGCCCACAGCTGCTAGTTTGGTCTTGTTGCTAATAACCCTCTGGAGGTGTTTCTGCTGAGCTGGTTCCTGCAGAGGGCTGGGGGGTTCACCCTGATGTGACAGTGTTGGGAAAGACAGGACCTGTGGTGGGGAAAACATGAAGTGCTTTCACAAAACTGGGTGCCCTGAGTGAAGCTGCAGCCCTGGACATGCTCCTCAGTGGGGTTATGGTGTGGAGGGACAGCAAGGACTTCTGGTGAGTAGCCTTAAAGGGTTATCCCACCCATACAGCCCTTCCAACCTGAGCCTCTGCTCTGCCAGTGAAGAACAGATGGGGAAAAGAGATTTCATTTCCTCACCCTGACAGGTAAATTTTTCACAAGAGTTTCATTCACCTGCAAATCTGCAGCAGAGCTCAAAGCAAAGTATTCCCCAAACAAAGGCTTTTCAAAACAGGATTGTCCTTTATGCGTGTAACTTGGTAGCACGTGGAGTTTCTTTCTGTAACAGAGTCTTGGAAGAGGTGAAATTCTCTCTTTTTTCCTTTTCTCTTTCTGTTAAGCTGGCAGGGTTGCTGCTCCCTAGGAAGGTGGTGGCTGGGGTCTGGCACTCACCAGTGCCCCTCAGTCCCCAGGCAGGGGCTGTAGCCCTGAGCATGGAGCTGTGAAGCCTCTCTTAGCTCCCCTTTTCCTGTCTCCCCAATCAGTATGTGTAAGTGTAAGATTCTTCCCAACTTGCAGAGCAGATGGAGTTTTCCAGATTCCCTTGTATCCTTTTCCTTCATTCTTTCCTTCCCACTCTTACTTCTTACTGACCTATTTGCTCAGGACATGTATACAACATCAGTGTGACAAATTAAATTGCTTACACTCAGAAGGATGAGGCCACTGGATGCCTAAATGCTGCATAAACTTTTTGGCTTAAATGCTGGATAAACTTTTTGGCTAGCCCCACACTAACAGTTTTGACTCCTGCCCCTCACATTGCACTTTATGAAAGGCAAAATCCATCCTGTGTGTCCCTTTCCAAACCTATTGCCCAACACTTCCACTATTTGTCATCAGCTGAAGAGGATCTGAGCAGTGCAGATATGCACAGATGTGGTTTGATGGTCTGTTGTGTTACAAACCACATCTGTGCATCAGGAGAGTTTGGGTTTGCTGTTCCTCTTTGCTGGGTTTGGGATGGGCAGTGGTGCTGCAGTGGCTCTGCTGTTGCTCTGGAGAGGTGAGCAGTGCCCAGGAAGGCACTGGGCTCCAAAGCAGGAGGCTCCCAGGAGCAACCAGGCTGGATGTTCTGGAGATGCTTTCAACCAGCCCTGTCTGTAAGGGGTGCCTGAGGCTGGGGAAGGCTCCAGTCCAGTCTCTGTGAATGGAGAGGGCTATGCTTGAACAGGTTTTCTTTATGAAAGGAAAGAACTGTGCCTGTGGCCTGTGAAAGTCTGGATAAAGTCCATTCTATTGTTTTGCATCAACACAAACTGGTGGCACATCAGGTTCAAGGAGAGGCCTGCTGCAAAGGGAGAGGCTTTGGCTCGGAGCTAAGGCTGCAATATTCTGTGTCATCAGAGGTATTTGTGAAAGAAGGTGCAGAACCAAGGTGAAATGGTGAGTTCTTACTCACCACCCTTCCAACTGTGGACTGGAGGCCACCCTTCAAAACAAAGTGATTCACTGGGAGGAAAAACAGCTTTTTATTTCCCAGCTTGATCTGGAGCTTTGTAATCACTTTGGTGGTTCAGCTCTCTGCCGTGCTGAGGAGTTGTCTGTTCCAGCACACTGAGCATGCTGCAAGTTCTATTTTATTTCCAAAACAGCTCTTGAAGCATGTTGGCCTGTAAGGGAAACTCATGATAATTCCCTCTGTCAGTATAATTCAGTTGCAGTGCGAAATAGGAGGGTGTCTGACTAAAGGTGACCCATTAAAGGGTGATTTCTGATAAATAACAAGGCTAGGGTCTCACAAATCCTGAGTTCAATTACTGACTTTGCTATAAGCTTCCTGTGACCTTGAGTGAGTTATTTAAAATTGCTTTGTGCCTCATTTCCCTTTCTGTAACACGCTGGTGACAGCATTTCCCTTCCAGCCAGGAGCTGTGTCAGTGGGAAGGTGTCTGTACCCTTTTCCACAGCTGCTGTGTGAAGAGTCTGGATGGACTAGGAAGCATGGGCTCTCTTATGGGCTCTCTTATGGGCTCTCTTCTGTTGTCCTGGGGAAACCAGAACAGGATGATCCATTTAAAGGGTTTTACAGGTACCCAGAGAATATGTTCCATTAGGTCCTGGGGCTCCTGGCATAACTGCACTAGCAAGGTGGTTATTTTTATTTTACAGCTCTCCTTGAGCTGTAAAGTCTTCCTCAGCACTGCTCTCAGCTCTTGAGGTTTAAATTGATGGCCAGTTTGGGCAGAACAGGTTTCTGGTGCTCCTGTGCTGCCTTTCTTCTTTGAACCTGGGTGAATGCTAATGAGGGGTGATGGCTTTGGGGATAAAGATGATGGCTCATGGTTCTGCTCCCCGTGGCACTGTGCAAACAGACCTCAGGCAGATTATTTTATCTCTCCCTGCTTCTTCCCTGTTTGCTCCCTCCCACTCTGGGTTCACAGCAGTGATCACTCCTTTTACCACTCCCTAAATGTCAGGAGAAGCTTTCCAGTGTGCCTGAAACATGCTAAAACCTCGTGCTTGGAATAGCAGACATCTGGGGCTGGCTGTTTGCTGTGTGGTGCTGTGAAGGCTCCCTGCCATTCCCATGGGATAAACCATGGGAAGCACTCACACAAGGGCTGTCCAGGGGAGCTGCCTCTGTTTCAGGTACAGCAGAGTTGAGAAGGAGTGATGCTGAGCCTCCTTTCTCCTGGGGGCTGCAGCCCCTCTTCCCTTTGCCATATCCAGGGATGGATCTAGGAGAGACACCAGCCGGAGACCCCCACCCTGTGGCAGTGAGTGAGCTCCAGCTGCTGTGGGGATGCTGTGGTTGGATGCAAATGATCTTTGGGATGTGGCAGAAAATCAGGCCTGGTGGTGGCTGTGGGTGGGGAAATGCTCTTGGGGAGTATCTGACTATCCAGAAATATTAAAAACACTGTTATCTCTATTTCCCTCTAGTCACACAGCTGGTCCAGTGGCTTTTGCAGGCTGTTGAGAACCAGAGTATGAATTGTGGCCAATCTTTCATCTTTGCTGTGAATATAGTGTATGAAATTTCTATCACCTGTGTGATAGGCATGGCCCAGCAGCTGGAAAAATCCATCCATTTTGGACAGAACCTTTGCTTTTATCTCCATCCTTCTCTTCCCAAGAGCCAAAATCTCAACTCCTTTCTCCTTCAAAGTATTCTGAGTTACTGACTGTCCTGCTGGGTGGGATGCTGCAAGGCTGGACAGCTGGCAGCATGTGGCCTCCAGGACACAGCAACAGGCTGGGGCTCCTTCTAGACCAGGGATTGTAAATCTCAGGCTGCAGGTAGGTCTGGCTGTTCCCTCAGACTCTGCCTGTGACTAGGAGTAAAACTGTCTTGAACAGTACTCCTGACACTAGTGAAAGGGAAGAAATTGAATTCTCAATGTACAGGATGTGATATCATTAAGCACTTCTGTTGTCTAACTCTCTTGTTTTTCCCTTTCATGGTTTATGTGATCTTCCTGCAGGGCCAACAAACATATAAGGCTGTGGATTTTTCCCCAAGTTGTGAGACTTTTTGTTGTTCAAACCACTTTGTGTGTGGGGGAGGGTGAGCTCCAGACTGATGTGTGTGGAAGATCACATGGATGTGTGACTTTTAGAAGTCTTTGGGGCTGTTTGTTGGAGGATCTTGGAGCTCTGGAGAGGCTCTGCACATGTCTCTTGGGAAATTCTAAAATCCCATGGAAATAACTACTGACTGAGGAAGGGAGGGATGTGGGGAAGATGCCAAACAACAAGGAGGAGGCTGGCAGCATTTTCCTAATGGGGCTGAACCCTGGTGAATGGTTTCAGAACACTGATGTCCTCTGGGGGATGGCAAATGACTGTAACCTGAATATCCCAAAGACAGGGAGCTGCCATCCTGTGGGACCTTGCCCAGGATGGTTTAAACAGTGAGGGTGTCTCCTGCACTAGCAGCTTCTTAGCACTCACCAGCACTTGCAGGTGATGCTGAGACCTGTGCCTTATTTTAGAAGGGTGGGGAGGATGAAGGGTAAGGATAGGAGCAGCTGGCCGTGAATTTTGTATATTGCCGCTGCAGTTGCTGATTGCTTTTGATGTGAAAACAGATGGTCCAGAAGAAGCCCAGAGGTGGTGGCAGTGCAGCTCTCCAGTGCTTTGGGCAGTGCTGCCAGCCAGCTCCCCAGCTGTCCTGGAAGGTGTGTGCAGTGCTGCAGCAGTGATCCTTGGAGAGCTCTCTGAAGGAGCCCTGCTGCTCTGCTGTCTGGCCCTTTGGGAAGCAGCTGTGTGATGGCTCGTGGAACTGACCACAAGGGTGCTGCTCTCGTGGGGTTTCTCTGCAGAGCTGCCCTGTCTGCTCCTGATGGGATCAGGGATAAGAGCGAGGTACTAGACACGGGGCACTAGTTGTGAGGTTAATATTTCTGGTGCTTTAGGCACCAACTTCGTTGGGTTATCATAAGTGAGCAATGTAGCTAATAGCTGTTAAAAGGTTATTTATTGCAGAAGCACATTAGTTTTAAAAGGCACAGTCACAGACATTAAAGCCTATGCTAAGTTTTGGTATAAAGTCCCAAACAGAAGTAGAAGCTCCTCTTGTTAAAGGTCCCGGGGAGCTGATATTGCTGTGGCAGCTCCTATTTTCTTCTTGGGTGTTGACTGATGACGGTGAGCAAAAGCAAAAAGAAAAACAACGGCAGGAAAAGCTGAAAAGCACTAACTTCTGTCAATATAAAGTTTTATATAGAATTTTTTTAACAAGCTAAGACACAAACTCGGACTGCCACTCTTTAACTTTTCAGAATTTTAGTTTCTTAACACACCAGATTACATATAGACTACACATATGACTTACCTTGTTTTATCTGAAAAATGTAAGTAATATTCTTACTATAGTTGTATTATGTCTAAGCACTGTTTGCAACTATGGTCCTGGAGCATCTACTGAAAATATTAATATGTTTTTCAACCTTTACTAGAACTCGCACTTCTACTTTGGTATTTAAACCTTTTTTACTTACTAAAAGCATTAGAGCTCATACTAAAACTTACTGAGTTACTTATCTTAAAACTTAAACTTACACTTTTACTTTATGTGTGAGTGGCTTAATATACTTTAATTCATCCAAAGGCTTTATTTTCATTTCTGCAATCTGATTTCTCTTTGAAGAATTCAGAGACCTCTGACTCACTGACTCCAGCAATGAGGGATGAGTCCTGCAGGGTGTGAGTGCTGTCCCCCAGCTGCTCTGATGTGGGAGGGATCTATTCCCTTAATCCTCTGCTGTGGGTGATGATGGGCTTGTGCATGGAGGAGTTCCTGCTGCCCTGAGCCTTATCCAGCATGGCATGCTGTCATTTTGGTGCAGTATCATTGAGATGCTCCCAACTCTGTTCACTCCTAGCTCAAAGAAGAGATGCCTGGAGGACCATACTCTCCTAACCTGACTGTGATTTGGGCTGCTGGCCTAGAAATGAAATGCTCCATCATGGCATTACCAGTGGGTCATCCCCATTCCTGTGTTTGCAGGCTGCCTGCTGACACAGCATGGATGTTTTTACCTTACTGTCCCCCAGGCTGACTCCTGCAGTTTACTTTATCCTGTTTCCTTAGTGCTGTGAAACAGAGTTAATCATGTTGCTGTGCCCTTTACCCTAATGAGGATAATGAATGTTTTAGACTAGTGTAATGAGACCACCCTTCATTTTTTTTTTTTCTGAAAAGCCAGGAGGGATTCTTGATTTCTGTCTTGCGGAAGTTATAACATAGTCTGCAATTCCTTTGGTGTAAACCAGAAATATTTCTGTTATTCATGGGACACTTTGCAGTGAGAACTTTTCCATGTTCAGTTGAAGGGCTGGGAAATTTTAAATTTGCAACAGATGGATTTTCTCCAAAGGCTTCAGGTTAAGTCAGTTCTAAGGAAATTACAGTCTTTGTATGGCAAACTGATTTTTTTTTTTTTTTTTTTACTCTTATTTCATTTCATTCCCTCATTCCCATGAAGGATGTTGTTCTCCTCTGCTGCTCCTGTACCCAGTGTAACCTAAATTCATGCAATTGTTTGTGAAGGGTGGGATGGTTTCAGGAGGGCAAAATGCAGCAGTCAGCTCTCCTGTGAGCACTGTAATGATAGAAAACAGGCACAAGTCCTTTTTGTTTTCTCTTATCACTACCCTTTGTCACCGGTCTGCAGGTCTGTTTTGGAAAATAGAGCAGCTATTAGTGAACTCCTCACCCCAGTGGGATGAACTGGGCTGGTGAGGTGGTAACAAAGTCTCTTTTTACTTGTATGGACATATAAAATACTTATAAAAGTCATCTAATACAGCTAGTGGAGATGTAGTAGTAGGCTCACACTCAGCTGCATGTACAAAAAGTGAGGATTTCCTTGGGCTGCCATTTCTAGGGGTGGATTTTTGAAGCCTGTAGCCAAGACCTGAAGATAGGTTTGCTATCAGTTGGTGGTAATTGGACTGTGCTTGCATAATGATAGTTATTTCCTTCTTCTTATATCTTAAATTTGTTTTATAAGACCATGCTGCAGTGTGACTTAAAGCTTTAAGTGTTTGTCTCTGCTGGCAGTTGGCAATGTATTAGCTGTGATTCTTTACAGAAATAAGTGCTCAGTGTTGGAGCTAAATTGAATAATATGGTGGTGTTTGTGTCTTAATCTTCCAAATAGCTCTGTTAAGTTTGCCACATTGATGTCTGAAAAGCTTAAAAATAATAAACTCCATTGTACAGAGCTTTGAATACAGAGTGGAAGCTTAGTAATTGCTGGCAGTTCATGGGCAGACTCACTAAAACATGGCAAGGAGGCAATTCTCCCAGCACGCCTGAATTTTTTAAAAGAATCTCCTTGTATCGAGGCCTTGTGATCCACAAGATACAAAGTACATCAATATGAATTCAGGCTTGCAGGACTCGGTCCAAAACCCCAAACCCTTTAATTGCACTGCCATATCAATTAAAAATACCTTTTGTCTTCCTCATCAGTCTGCTGGGACCTGTTTGCATCCCCAGCTTTTGGGCAGGGTAGGTGGAGTGTGCTCATCTTGGTTTTAGCAGAGAGCTAAAGTCCTGAGCCCCCGTCCCAGTTCCCTTTGCTCTTCATAGGAAGTGGAAAAAAACCTAAATACATGGTAGTTTGTTTCTTTTTAATGAGGTTCTCAGGGAATCAAGTGTCAAAAGGAAAGCTCTGAAATGAGGGATCAGGCTTTGTTGTTTTTTCTCAGAAGATGTCTGTAGTTCCCCTGCATCCTTGTGAATAAGTTTTTAAACGAGGAATTGCAAAGAGCAGCTAAGGAAAAGGCCGGTTGGACTAGCTAGCAGACATGATTTAAAAAACTAACAATAAAAAACAAAAAAAACCCCAATCAACCAATCCACCCTCCCCTCCCTCCCAAAAAAACCCAAACCAAAAAAAAAAAAAAAAGGCCCAAAACAAAACAGGAGAGGGAAAGGAGGGGAATGTGATTTGTTTACCAAAACTGAACTTGAAACTAATTTTAAATGTCTGTCTTCTGAGAGTAAGGAAATTCCTTTAGCTTGCAGCAGTAAATAACTGGGATGCTTTCAGCTCACAGCTGATCTAGAGGATGTTGAGTTTTCAACAATAATCTTCAGTAAGGCCAATCCATTCCAAGTGTCACTAAACAGCTGGAGGAAGAGGAGAGTCCTGACTGGCACGGTTCATATCACAAATAACCCTTGAACTTTGTTCTGTGTCTCTGAGTACTGTCCAGAGTGTCTTGACAAATGTTTTTAAGCAAATACAGTTTCTAACCAGGGAGCAAATGACCAGGATTGCATCTGCTTGGCAGGTGTGGGATCCAGATACCCAGATTTTGCCCAGAGAGATCTCAAATCAAGTCCCAAATCCATTTTTCTCTTGCTGTCAATCCAAAAAGACATGGTATTTCAGAGAAAGGGAGAAGGTTGTCCCATGGGAACTCTCAGAGGTCAGTAAATGAGGGTGTGGTGATAGGGATGGTGGTGTTCTCCATGCCAAGCTCTTCTTGGCAGTTGAGTGGTGAAGGATTGAATGCTGGCTGTGGTGAGCAGGATTTCTGAAACTCAGCTCCTCCCCAGGCTCATCTCAGCAAAGGGTTTGGCTGTCAGAGATGCTGAGCTCTCTTAATGGTCTGCCCTTCTCTATGCCAGCTGGGCCTGTCCTGTGCAGGCCACTTGGGATTTCTGGAAGTCTGTCACTTATGGAGATGCTAAAAAGGAACTGAACTTATTTGGGAACTGGTGTTCCAGATGAAGGAGCTGAGCACTTGCCAGTCTGACCATATGCTTGTGAAGTCCTTGTGGTTTGGTGCTTTAGTCCAGGATATTGCCTGTTTAAGGTAATGGAAGGAAACCCCGTGCCACTCTTGCAGAGTAGATATGTGAACATGTGAACTTTAAGCATCAGGACCAAATGGTAATTCTAGAATTAGATGGTGTCCCTAATTTCCCTCTTCAGTTTTAAGTGGATGCAGCATTCTTCACTTACAGCCTCAACTGTTGTGTTACATTGTTGTATGGGGTTGAACATCTGCCCCTTCCAGCCACAAAAGTGGCTGTGTTCCAGTGGTGGGTGGTTTCTTTCTATTCAGGGATCCTCTGAAGCCTGGAAAAGCTTGAGTATTAGGCATGACATACTGTTAACTGCTGCAGATTCCCCTTGGCTCCTTCCTCCCAACATCTGCAAGGCCAGAGTTGTCCATCTTGTCTTGTCCATGTACAGTGCAGAGCAGAAAGACCCAATTTCTACCAGCTGCTGCTGCTGAGCAGGGAGTGGGGCATCACCAGGAAACTGCCCATCCCATGCAGAAGACATTTGTGGTCCCAGCCTGTAGCAGAAGAGAAGGAAGAGCTATCAACAGCTCCCTCAGGAGGGCTATGTTGCTGGGACCACAGTCCTGGGGTCTTTCCCCAGCAGCAGCCTGGTTTGGGATGCTCATCCTCCATCCAGCAGCTCTGCTGTAGCTGTGCTGTCCTGGGGCGGGGTGGGGGGGGGGCAGGGGATAGAGCAGCAGAGCTGGCAGGAGCACAGTGCACCACACTAAAGGTTTGGATGCTAAAGCAGAGCTCTGCTGAGGGACAAGGTGCCTATCTCACACAGGTCTCTCAGCCCAGTGTTTTTTTTCCCTGCAGCATTGTTTCCCTGATTGACTGGCGTTGGCTTGGCAAAAGCCTTTTGAATATTCATTTGCCTGACGGGAGATGAGAGTGCAGTAGCTCCTTGAAATCAGCTTGGGGAGGGGAAGCAAATAAGACTGCCTTTTTCTCACTCCTAGTGCTACTTGAACTCTCTCAAATGCATGCTTTACAGGGATAAATGATTGTGGAGGTCTCTGCCTACCTAACAAGCCTGCTGTTGTATAGCAAAAATTATAGTGCTTGTATACTTGCCATCCTCATTTAAAAGCCCATTCCTCATTAATATCACTTTATACATACTACTGCAGCTCCAAGTGCCATTCCTCTTCTTCCCACCCATTTCCTTGTCTGGCTGTGACATACAGGAACTACACCCAGTGCTTGACTCGCCTCTCCTGACCTTTTGTAACTTGGCTCCAAACTCCTTTTTTTGGGTCTTTTGCAAAACACTGTCAGAAGGGAAAAATCCTTTGTTAAAACACAGCCAACTCCTGCCTCAACGTGGAACAGTTTGTTCTGCTGAAAGAATGAGCCAGTTCAGTGAGCAGAAAAACATTGCCATAAACCAGCGGGCTCAATAAGCTGCAAAAGCCATCGGCTGTGCACAGGGTCTGAAAGGACGACTCTGAAGCAGAATCCATGGGGATGGAAAAAAATAATTCATGATCCTAACCTGCCAAACCCTGTTTCTTTGCTTTCTGACAAAGTATTTTGCAGTTTTCTTTTTGGTTATAACAACTGTAAGTGGAGGAATGGAGCCGAGGCTGAGCCAGGACATAACGCGGCTCTCGAAGCTGCATATTGCAAAAGGGCACGGGGGATGAAGTAATCCAAAAATGCTCAGCTGGGAAGGGGCTGCAGCACTCATCAGGCTGTGCTGCAGATGAGCAGCTCCAGCGCCTCTGGTACTGTTTAGTAGCTTGGTTTAGTCCTTCCCACCCACATCTTGTTTTAAAGCTCTGGGCACTCTTTACTTCCCTGGAATTGCTGCGGGTCTGTCCCTTATGCAGCTGGTCGGTAGCTGGTGATCAGCCTGGTGATCAGCCTGGCTTCAGCAAGCTGTTCTTCATTCCACAGGGGACTTGAATGCTCGGTGAGAAACCTGTGTGACAGGCTTTTGGGTTTGTGTCTGCAGTGGGATCGTTTTGGTGCTGGTATAAAAACTGGCACTGGTTTTCTTTTAACAGGAAATGTTGTGCTGGCATTAGAGCTGTGGTTCCTGCACTTGGGGTGATGGCCCCTCGATTAAGGTCACCGCATGGAGGTGATGTGCAAGCCTGGCAGTGGGGTTGTGAGCAGGGGTACATCAGAAAGGTGGGCTCCAAGGCTTCCCAAGATGATTCCTTGGGAAGCTGTAGCAGCACTGAGAGCACAGTGAGGCTGTGGCCCTGTGGGTGCTCTGTTGCCATTGGGTGCTCATACCTGTGAGCTCCTCACCAGCTCAGCCAAGCATTCCCTGCTGATTTAAGTCTCAGATATCCTTGTTGGAAATTTGACGTGGACAGAGATCTACCTCTGGTGCTTATTTCATTGCTCTGAGCTCCCTGGTAGATTTTTGTCTTGGAGCCAGTTCAGCAATTTCAGATAATAAAAACACAAAGAAGGGTATTATAAGTGTAAACTATCCATCTTCACATACATTCTGAAGGGCTGCATCTGCCAACGCTGGGCTTGTCCTGCGGAAATGGTGATGCTGGACAATGAGCTCTAAGGGTGGGGTCACAAGGTGTGTGGCACACCTGAGGTGGTGTGGCAGGATATAACTGACGTGTGAGGGGCTGTTTGAGGTGCCTGTGTTTCACATGAAATCACAAACAAAGCCCTGGCAATGCAAGCAAAGAAAACACCCTAGAAAAAGCACAAAGGGCTGAAATGGGTACTCCAGTGTGTTTCCAAGCATAGTCATACTGTCCTGTTCAGCAGAAACCAACCTGCTGGCAGTCAGCAGCTGAGTGTGAGGTGATGGGACATGCAGATACTCATGAACTGAGGGACTTCTTGAAGCTCCAGTAATGCTATCTGGTGTCCTCTGCTGGTAGTGCTAACGGAGCTGGCTCTGGTGAGATGTGATTATCTGTCTGCTGGGCCTTTTGCTCTGGGGGAATGCCGGGAATGTTCTGCAGCATGGATAAAATCTGAGGATTGAAGCTATGGAGGTGGGTCCCTGGGATGCTGGAACTGTGAACCCTGCTAAGGTAGTGCAATGCGGAGCAAATCTGTAATGAAGCTTCTGTGCCAAAAGAGATTATTACTTTTTTGGAAGATGTTAATGGTGTGATTACATAACATTTATTTTGTGCTCAATCAAATGGATGAGGGCAGAGGAAAAGGAGTGAAATTAATGTTAGCAATGTTCAAACAGAAGCACGCAAAGCTCTGAGGGATGATCAGTGCTTTTGTTTTGATGTGTGTTGTGGTGGTTGTTTTTTATTCCTCACATTCTCCTGAAATACAGCACACAGGCTTGTCTCTAAGGGGGGCACATTGCCAATAGTCTAAAGGTTATTTTATCCCAATGACCTATTTTTATACTTTAATAGTGTTCTGTTTCAGCCGGCTCTTTCTAACCTTCCATCTTGCTGAGTTTTGTGCTTGTCTGGGGGGAAAAAAAAAAAAAAAAGCAGAGATAATTGCCCCTCAGTGCTGAGGCAGATCTGCCCAGATACTAACACACAGGAGAGGTGCTGCTGTTACAGCACAAGAGCAATCCAAACATACAGCTCAGAAATGGGCGACTACTTGAGATAGGGATGAGGAACACTGTGGGGCAGAGGAGAGAGGGCTTCTCTTAAAGGCAGGTTTTCAGGTTTTAAATGGAGAAGTCCAGCAGTTCGGAGAAGGGTGAAATTTTAATGAATAGCTCTGTTTAACTGGTCTAAATGGAAAAGACGCTTTTCTGCTCTAGGCCTGCCAAGGAATGGAGAATGAATACGATTGTTCGGTCAACCAGCTCCCACTGCATTTAGACTGTACCCGTGGTTTCAAAGCCAGGCTTAAGCTACAAAGCACCCTGACCAGTTGGCATAAAGAGAAATTGTTCCTTAGTACAAACGTTGACTGTGATGCTGCTTGAAGCTCAAAACTGCTGAAGTTTGTGCGTGTGTTTGTACATTCGTGCAGTGTGAAATAATAAGACGTGAAGAGCCTTTCTTGCCTGTGTGGCCTCTCTGGGGCTGTGGTTATTGTATTGCTGGTGGCTCTGCTGGTTCATGTTAAGATCACCTGAGGTCAAGTGCCTGCAGAGTTAGTATGGTACCAATCTGCTCTGGAGGGGAAAATCTCACTAACTGCTCATTGATGAACTTGCAGTCCTGAATGGGGTTAAACCCCAAAAAGAATTGTGTCATGACCTTGGTCTGGGTTATGAACCAGGATTTGGGTGGCAGACACCACCTCCAGGTGCAAGGGCATGACATGGGGATGTGTGCCAGAAGTCAGGGTGATTCTTGGCTGCTGGCATTTTTAGGCTGCTGGAGATGTTCCCATGCTGTGACTTCCTCCCAGCTGCAGCCTTTGCAGGGTTACTTGGGGAGGATGCTGGACTCCAGCTAGCTGGGATGCACAACCACAGAGCAGGAACAGAGGAGCTCAGCCCTGCCAAATCTTGCTTTTTCTTCTCCTTCCCAGAGCCATGCTGGTACAGCTGGCAGAGAGGTCCCAACCACACCTTGGAAGTTTCTCTGGAGAGGTGATCTGTCAGTGTAGAAGGGCAGGGATGTGGTCTGGAGAGGTCTTTGCTGAGATGTCCATCCACACAGTGTGTCCCTGGGATGGATTAGCAGTAGCCCCCACTGGGCATGTTTTAGCAATAAATAATTCAAACTGGTGAAACTCCTACATTACTTCTCATGAATGGACTGCAAAAGCAGAAGGAATGTTAATGCCCATCCAAAGAGGAAGAATCCTAGGACTGCCCTGGCTGCCAACAGGGTAGCCATGGGCCTGTACCCCAAATACATGGACCTGTTTATCCTCCCTTCCCCAGCAGCATGGTAAATGCACCCAGTCCCAGGCTCCATGCTACCTAGGGCAAACTGAGTGCCTGTCATGGTGAGGGGACTTGCTGTTAGACACAGTGGGATGTTTGTAGGGCTGGGAAGGGGGCTCAGCCCTCAGGTTTGGGTTGAAGGTGCCAGCCACAGGGATAATTTGTTTAATGGCCTGGCTAATTGCAGTGTGATTGGGAAGTCATCTGGAACTCCCAAAGACAGCGCTGTACTTTCTGACCCTGGCTGGAGGTAGAGTCTGAAGGGGAGAGACAAAAACTCAAAAACATCAACTTTTTTTCCTCCTTTGATTTCTTCCTCTTTTCCCTCTCATATGTTGCTATCAGCTGGGGCCTGCAGAGCTTCAACTTAAAAGCAAACTGCTTTTATTTAAAGTGCCAATATTGTGCTTGGCTCCATATGAGACAGAAACATTAACTTTGTCTCTGACCTGGGGAGCGTGTCTGCCTGCCTAGCAGGCACTGAAAGTGTTGAGAAAACTGTTATTTTACTTCTATTTTGGTGCTGATTTTTAAAAAAAATCTAATATTTTTATTAATTTCATTTTATTTTAATGGAGCATTCCCTCTTCAGCAGAACACCAGAGCCCACAGAACATGCAGCCATCCTTTGTGTCCCCATGGAGCTTTGTCCCTGGTGTCAGCCTTGGCACCCAGGAGCTGGCAGGGCTGGGAGCAGGGAAGGACAGCTGTCCCTGTATTCCTGTGTCTGGGCAGTGGGACTGGAGCTGCTGCTGCTGCCTGGTGGGTTTTCTGGTTGCTGTTTCTAGGCGAGGTTTGCAAAAGATCACAAAAAATTAATCTTCTAACTGGGGACCTTGGCACTGCATGCAGTGAATGTTTTGCATTAAGAACCTAACTCATTAATTCAGTGAAACATTTAAAACCAAACCAGTTATATCCAGCCAAGCTGGAAAAAGCTGAAAGTTCATACTCAGCAGTGCAGATTTCGAAACCTCCCTTTGTTAATCTCTGCAGAAGTAAATTTACTGCTATTGCAGAGCTCACTGTGACTGGTCTGGGCATTGTTTCCCTCAGCAGAGGCAAAGCTGCTCTGCAGAGGGTTGGTTTTGTACCTAGAACTGCCACCTTTCCCTCCAGCCCTGTGAGCATCACTGGGAAAACATTGATTTTACTCTGCTTTAAGTCAGTTTTCCCTCAAATTTCCAGCAGCAGGTTTAGGTGCACTGGACATCTGACCTGCTTACTCTGCTACTTCATTATGAAATTAGCAGGTATAAATTAAACAGGATCCATGAATTCAAGTACAGTAACTTTGTCTTCCTGGCTCCATGGTAGCTCTTCCATTCAGCTTTGTCCCTTTGTTCCAGTTAATAATAAAATAATACATGGGAAATACAGTTTTTAACTCATCGCTGTGCAGATGGGTCTGAGACATCTGCAATGGTGATATAGACACTGAGATCAGTTGTAAGATCTTTTTCAATTGATTATTTTTTCTGCCATTTATTTATCCTATCCATTAGAACAGCCTCTCTTACTTTAGTGAGGGACAAATCAGTAAATTATCCATTCTGTTATATATTAGTGGTGTATTAAAGTATTGAGTGCATTCCAGAAGGTGAGCAGTGAATAAAACATGCTCCCAACATGTGGTTATGCAACTGTTCCATGGAAATCAAATGGACAAACAGTACACTTGATTAATTTTTTTTTCTCCCCAGTAAATTGCCACTGTGATTCACTTCCAGCTAAAATTTGCAATCTGTGTTCTCAGGTGGCATTAATATTGGAGCCCTGCAGGAGAGCTCTGGTGGCTGGGGCTGCTTTGATTGCATTTTTAAGGAAAGTTGTTGGAGAGAGCACAGAGTTTGATGCAAATGTGCTGGTAAATGAAATGCAGAGCTTTTAGGTTCTCTGTAGGTGGGTCAGGCCATTCACATTTACCCAAAATAATAGCGATGGAGTGCTCGGGAGAGGCACTTTGTTAATGTGGCACAATGGGGGTCTTTGTGTGGCGCCGTTGCTTTGTATCAAATTTACTCTGTTGACAGATAAAAATCATTCTTTTGATATCTGGAGACTCCATAAACACTGGGTCAGATCTGTCAAGGACTGGAGCTGTCTCAGTAATGGAGACTCTGGAGTTTGCTGGAAAGAAAAAAGCTTGCAGAGAGCCCAGCAGTTTCTCCCTGTGTTAAAGCTGCAGGATAAAATGAAATAAGTATTCTCTTACCATTGCTTCCCTGACATGAAACGCCTCTTAGCCTTTAAAGCTGTATCTTGTAGCCCTCGGGCTGATCTTACTGCTTTTTCCCTAATCAACTCGACTTGGAAAGGTCATCTCAGCCTGCTAGACTATGTAATATTTAACTTAGCATCAAAAATGAGGATCTCGGGATTGCTGTCAGATGGATGCTGTTCCCCTCTGAATAGCACAGCCCATTCATAGTCATCCAAACATTCCACTTGCTAATGCTAATGAATAACTTTGTGGCCCTCTGCAGAGGGCAGGACTAACCACGAGAAGGTGGGATGAGATTGGCATAAAGCAGGTATTGAGAGGTGCAATCCACACCATCTAAATCCAGCTCACGGCTTTAATACCTGTATTATTTATAGATTTTTTAAAAAAGTTATAACTTGTAGCTCTTCACGATGCCTTAGCATAGCAAGCAGTCTTTTCTGATGCCAAGTTCAGTGGTGACTAACACTGTTTACAGGACTGTTTTGTAATCTCAGATCAGCCCACATTAACGGGAAGTTACGTTTTCCCGTCAGTCTTTCAAACGGTGCCTGAGAGTTGCTGAGGCCAGAGCCAGCCATCCAGGCTCTCCTGTTTGGAAAAAATGATGTCAGCTTTCATAACAAGCTTTGAAAAAATATCTAATAAAGCTAGGGAGGTCATTTGAAATTGCACTTCCTCCGTTTGAATTTTTTTTTTTTTTTTTTTTTAATTTTTTTTTTTTTTTTTTGTATGAGGGTCTTTCATTCTCTGTTCTAAAAACTACCAACAAAGCTAAGCACAGGAGGTATTGCATAAGCACCACCAAGCCATTTGCCTGATCTGCATTTCTCAGTGCATGAGATCAGCTCCAAATATCTGATCTGAGAAAGCTGCTGTTGCACAACTGCTGTAACTGATAGGAATTACCTCTGTGAGTCATCTCATAGGATGGTAAGTCCTTTTTTTTTTTTCTTAAAATTCAAGTTTTTATGAGTGTTTTTATGAAGCTCAGTTGCTGTTACTGTAAATCTCAGGGAAATCTGGCACAGTGTCTTTGTAATATGAATCAGTGCATCCATATGCTTCCAAGTGACCTTGCAGTCTGGAAAAATACCATTTTATCCCTCTGTTGAAGAGAAAAAAAAAAAAAAGCAGAGTTGCTGTAGAAAAGGTGTGTAGAAGAGGGGTGTCACTAGGCAGATGACTCCTGGTGCCAGCTACAGCAGCTTTACTGCCCTGGGGTCATGATCTCAGGCACAGAGCATTTGCTGTGCAAGTGGGAAAGCTGCATCAGGCCAGGAATAAGGTTGTAGCTAATGCCTCAGCCAGCCCTGGCCTTCCACAGGCTGGAGCACTTCAGGGTGTGCTTTAGCTTCAGAGGAGGAAAAGAAAGAAAGAAAGAAAAAAGAAAAAAAAAAAAAAGAAAAAGAAAAAAAAAAAAAAAAAGAAAAAGTTATTGTTGTCGGTTGGTTGGGTTTTGCTTATTTTTGTTTGGTTTCAGTTTTAAATGTAACAAATCTCTGGTTAGCCCAAGCCCAGCAAGATGGGCTTGCACTGACGAGAAATTACATTTTGTGAGGGAATATCCCAGTGCACTGGGTGGTGTGACTGCCAAAAGCTGCAGAGATGGTGGGAGGGGAAGGCTGGGAGCCAGGAACATTGTGATGCTGCTCCTGAGCTTTGGGGCCTTTACCTTGTCTTGTGGCTCCAGATGAGGACTCACACAGGCTGTTGGAACAGAAATGAAGTGTACACAGAAAGGGCATCTCCCAAATGCTTTGCAGGCTTGCTGAGCAAGAAGAGCTAAAATACTGCAGCCTCCTCGCTCACAGCAGCAGCTCTGGGTGTCTGCAGAGATCTTGGCACAGGCACAGTGCTCTGAGCTGACAAGAAACTTCCCCACGGGATGGATGGGAAATGCTGATTTGGAAGAAATTGAAATGTTCTGCGGGGAATATGTGGATTTTTCATCCTTTTTTGTGATGGAAAGCAGGCAGCTTTCCCAGGTGAGCTTGCCTGGTACCACCTCCTGCGTGAGGCTGAGCTGGGACCTGGGCACACAGGGAGCCCAGGCACTGCTCTCCCTGCTGAAACACCAAGGATGGGTATTGACAGGGCAGAATGAGGTGAAAAATTAGTGGCTTTCCTCCTTAAATGAGAATTTGATGAGGACTGTAAAAGTGGCATGTTTGTGTGTTTGGTTTGAAACAGACAGTTCACAGGTTTAGGTGTGAAAATACAGTAAATCCAAGGTCAACTCAAATTTTTCCAATGAAAGAAGAAAAATTATTTCTTGAAGCAGTTAAATACCGGAGCAGTTGTGCTTTGTCTAATACCAAGGGAACTAACCCCTCCTTCCTCTCCTTATCGTCAGGTCCAGTGGCAAATATGAACATTTGTCAGCAACTCCTCAGGACATCATGAGTTTGCTGGAATATCGACCACAGAGCACCTGCAATAGCGCTTTCTAAATTCGAATTTGATTTAAATGAAAGAAAAATAGTCCTCTGGATCGACTGCAGCGATGGCTAGCAAAAGGAAATCCACAACACCCTGCATGATACCAGTAAAAACACTGGTGCTTCAGGAGACTGAACAGGATGCTGGAGAAGATGATCATGAAGGAACACAACCAGAGGCTTCTGCAGAAGGACCAGTAGCAAGCGATGCTGGGGCCAGCAATAATAATAATGGAGCTTTGTCCAACGGGCACCGTGGCATCGCTGACAGTGACACTTTTATCTGCAAGCCTTGTGACTTTGGGTCTCAAGACCTTCACCAGTTCTTTGGGCACTTGGACTCTGAGCACTCGGACTTTGGCAAAGACCCCACGTTTGCCTGTGTGGGGTGCAACTTCCTGGCCAACAGCCATGAAGGGCTCTCGCACCACAACGCCGAGTCGCACGCCGGCGAGACCAGCTTTGTTTGGAGGCTGGTGAAGCAGGACAGTCGTACAACTGTGGAGCAAAGTCTGGAGGCCGCCAGCAGCCATGACCTGCCAGGAGAGGTCCCTGAGGAAGGGGCAGACGGCCAGTCTGAAATTATCATTACCAAAACCCCTATCATGAAGATAATGAAGGGTAAACCTGAGGCCAAAAAAATCCACACGCTGAAGGAGAATGTGTCAAGTCAGTTGGGCGGTGAGTCAGAGGTGAAGGATGGAGAGCATTCATTCCCAAATGGGTCCGTACCAGTCAGCCAGCCCACTGCAAGCTCAACAAAGTCATCCCACATAGTGAATGGCTCCATCATAGGAAACGTGCCTGTTCTGCAGGCGGGTGTCGCACAGCTTGTGTCACTGCAGCAGCAGCCCCCGCTGCATCAGCAGCTCCCTACATCCAAGTCCCTTCCCAAGGTGATGATCCCACTGAGCAGCATTCCCACGTACAATGCTGCCATGGACTCCAACAGCTTCCTGAAAAACTCTTTCAACAAGTTCCCCTACCCCACCAAAGCTGAGCTCTGCTACTTGACCGTGGTGACCAAGTACCCAGAAGAGCAGCTGAAGATCTGGTTCACTGCTCAGAGGCTGAAGCAGGGCATCAGCTGGTCACCAGAGGAGATTGAAGATGCTAGGAAGAAGATGTTCAACACTGTTATTCAGTCTGTGCCACAACCCACCATTACAGTGTTGAACACGCCCCTGGTTGCAAATCCTGGGACTGTTCCCCACCTCATCCAGGCAACTTTACCAGGCCACGTGGTGGGGCAGCCAGAGGGGACAGGGGGGCTGCTGGTCACGCAGCCCATCATGGCAAATGGGTTGAAGGGCACCAGCTCCTCCTTCACCTTGGCAGTGACTTCTGTTCCCAAGCCGCAGCCGACGGGGCAGCACAGCACCGTGAGCTCCAGCAACACATCAGGGGTCAAGGTGGTCAACAGCGGCCAGTCCCTGCTCACCGCCTGCCCTGCCATCTCCTCGCAGACCTTCCTGGATCCCAACGTCTACAAAAACAAGAAATCCCACGAGCAGCTCTCAGCCCTCAAAGGCAGCTTCTGCAGAAACCAGTTCCCCGGCCAGGCTGAAGTCGAGCGGCTGACAAAGATCACGGGCTTGTCCACCAAGGAGATCCGAAAGTGGTTCAGCGACAGGAGGTACCACTACAGGAACGTGAGAGGCGGCCGGGCCGTGTTCCCTGGAGACAGTGCTCTCGATTCCCTGCCCGAAATCACCTTCGACGTGCCAGCCAGAGGAGCTGAGCTGAGCCCTGCAGCAGCAGCGGCCCCCCAGCACCCAGCACGGCGGCAGTCCTGGCACCAGGCACCCGACTTCACCCCCACCAAGTACAAGGAGCGAGCGCCCGAGCAGCTCAAGGCCCTGGAGAGCAGCTTTGCCCAAAATCCCCTTCCTGCGGAGGAGGAGGTGAACCGCCTGCGGGGGGAAACGAAGATGACGCGCAGGGAGATCGACAGCTGGTTCTCGGAGAGGAGGAAGAAGAAGGTGGCGGAGGAGAATAAGAAAGTGGAGGAGGTGGCTCAACAGGAGGAGGAGGAGGCAGAGAATGGCGGCGGGGAAGGGGAAGACTCTTCAGATGAGCAGAGGGCCACGCGTGAAAACGGCTCAGTCGACGCCTCCGGCATCAACCCGAACTCGGCGGAGCGGAAGGTGAGTCCCATCAAAATCAACCTGAAAAACCTGCGAGTGACCGAGTCCAACGGCAAAAACGAGGTACCGGGGACCGGCGCAAATGAAAAGGGGGACGGCAGCTCCAGCCGGCCGCCCACCCCTCCCAAAACCAAACTGAACTTCAAAAAAACGGCCCAGCAGCGGCATCTGCTGAAGCAAATGTTCGTGCAGACCCAGCGCCCCACGAACCAGGAGTATGACGCCATCGTGTCCCAGACGGGCCTGCCGCGGGCCGAGGTCATTCGCTGGTTCGGGGACAGCCGCTATGGCTACAAGAACGGGCAGCTGAAGTGGTATGAGAACTACCGGCGGGGGGTCTTCCCCCCGGGGCTGGTGGAGGTCGGCGCCGCCGGCCGGGAGGTGCTGGAGGACTACTACGAGAAGCACAAGGGGCTGCGGGAGGAGGACGTGCCCGGCCTGTGCGAGCGCGCCCGCCTCGGCGCCCAGCAGCTCAAGGTGTGGTTTGCGGTGAAGGCGGAGGAGCAGGGCAGGGGCTCCGGGCCGGAGGCGGCCGGCAGCCGGAAAGGGCCGTCGGAGAGCAGCGGGGCCTGGGAGCCGGGCGGCCAGGAGGGCAGCGCCGCCACCCCCGACGCCCCCGGGCCGCCGCCCGCCGCAGGGCTGGGTAAGGCCCGGGCCGCGGGGGATGGAGGGCTGGGGTGGAACCGGGTGCTTCGGAGGCAGGTTCGGCCAAGGGATTAGTGTGTGAGGTTTAACGGAGGAAGTGGTGAGGAGCTCTGTCTGTGAAAGAAAGGCATGGAGAAAGGAGAGTGAGGAGAATGCCGTTGCCTGCCTGCCCTTTCCTTGCCCTTTGCCTTGGTCATTGGGTGCTGGCACCACTCAGAACCCAAACCCTGGCGTTATTTCAAGCTGGAGTGAAACTTTAGGAGCATCCGGTCATGGCTTTATTTAATTATTTATTTATTTGGGAAGAAAGGGGCCTGGCTGCTTGTCCTGTGTCACAGACACAGCCCCAGCCCCGCCTGCCTTTCTCTCTCCTGCTGCTTGCTTTCCAGATGTGAACATCCTTGTTTGCCATGCAGAAAGGCTCAGGTGGTGAAGGTGGAGGCTGCAAAGGCAGGAGGGGACATGGGATGTCCAAAGCTCACTTTTGGAAGGCGTGTGTATGTCTGTGTGTGTGTGGTGGAGAGGAAAGGTGCTTTCCAAGCCCTTTGAGGGCTTTTCTGCAGTGCAGCTGGGGGCTGTTTGCTGCCTGGTGGGGTTCCCACCAGATAGGGATGGCCGAGTGCTGGCCTTGTCCCATGGTGGTCCACGCACACAGATCCTTGCTGGCCAGCTGGGATCTTCTGCAGTCCCACTGCTTTGCTTTGGAGCTTCCCACACACCTCTGCCATAGCTGCATGCTTTAAAAAAATAATTATAAAAATTGAGTAAAATTCATTGCTTCCATTCCCATCTAATTTGGAGAAGGTGGAGCATGGGTTTGGGTGCGTCCTGCCTTTACTGCATATCCTGTGTGCTTTGCAGGGTAATGGGTTTGGGTTTGGCCAGATTTTGGGTCCTGCCTTTGCTGCATATCCCATGGGCTTCGCAGGGGAATGGTAAGTTTGGCCAGGTTTTGTGCTGAGGAGCTGGCTGTGCCCCTGCTGGTGCCCTCTGAGCATGGCTTTCTGCCAGCCAGAGTGAGCCCTTGTGACACAGAGGCAGGAGGTGCTTAGCGAAGGTGCATCCCTCCTTAGGGGTGCAAAGCCAACCCCACTCCCTCAAGGATCTTGGCTTTCCAAGCCCCTCTGAATGTTGCTAGCCCTTCTTTGCAGCTGATTGTATCAAGGCTCCTGATCTTGCCTGTACTGAGGCACTCCTGTATCCCCTCCTCCCCACCCAGCACCCCACCTGGAGCAAGGCCAGGAGCATCTCTGACACCTCTGTTCTTTTTCAGAAACAGACTGAACTCAAACCACCAGCCCTGGAGGATCCTCTCTTACCGAGAAGAAATTAGTGATCTTTAAGAAGCCCATGGGCCGGCCTGACCCAAGCCTGAGGAGCAGGATGTGGTGACAAAGCACTGCCATCCATGAGACCTTTGAGCACAGCACACGAGGCAGCACCTGCACAAACTGGGCCCTCGGTGCTGAGCTCTCAGTGGCCCAGCTGAGGAGAAGGCTGGGAGCTGGCTGAGGCAGGAGCTCAGCTCACACCCAGGAAATAGGATGCTCCTGTTTGCTTTCCAGTGACAGACTTTCAGATTTCATATTCATATACCGATGCCTACAGCTGCCTATACAAGCATAACAAATCTCAGACATTGTGTAAACAAGATCATTGCTTAGATATGGACTATCATGGCATAGTACTTGTTTCTTTTTTCTTTTTTTGTTTTTTCATCTGTCCATTAAGGTGTTTGTTCTCTAAAGGCTGGCATGGCTGCATATATCCTCTCTTCCTTTTCTGGTCCCTAAGCCCTGGCAGTGAAGGGCTTTGTGGGCACACAAGTGTGAGTGTATTATGAAAGGGAAGGGATTTGAGAAGAAAACTGCCAGTTCTTGAATTTGAGTGAGATTCTCATCCCTCCAGATGAGGTTAGAGTGACATTGCATACTCTCTGATTAGCAGCAGGTTCCCAGACCTGGGCAGCGAGGAGATGGAGTTTGGTGTAATTTGTCCCTTGCGGCTAGAACACTTTCCCTTGTGCTCCTGGAGACTGACTGTAACAGGCTGTTAAATCTCCAAGTCTCTCTTTAATCTCTGAGAGCTAGAACATAATAATTTTTGCATCCTGACCTGGAATCCCTTTCATTGTTTGGAGAGAACAGTCTGTTCTTCAGAGAACAAATGCAGAGTCACAGTGTGGCTGTGAGTGGTTCAAGTCATTGTCTCCAAGGCAGTGGCTCTGCTGCCATTGGGAAGTTCCCTTCTTGCAGCCCTATGTGGCAGATCCTCCTGCAGCACCACTGGTGATTTCAAGTGTTTGTTCCAGTCCTTTTTGTTGTTTTTTTTTTTCTTATTTTTCCCCAGGCCATGTGCAATATTTCTGGCAAAAGAGCAAAATAAATTTTCCGTTATCCTGCCTGCTGCCTGGTACCTGTACATTTTTAATGTGTGCTGTCTTGGGTGGTTGCTATGTGATGCAACTGCTTGAACATTTTTGCTTTAAATATTCTTTTCTAATACAAAACAAAGTCTAGAGGTCAAGAAGCTCTTGAGCTGAATTGTCCAGCCAAATGTTGTGTCAGATCATTCTGTCACAAGCTAATCAAATCCCAGCTCCAAATTGGTTCCATGTTTTGCCTTCACTTTTGCTCTTGGAAGGCTATTCCAGAAATTGACTGCCTTTGAGTGGTTAGAAACTGTATTTAAATTTCTAGTTTGAATTAATTCATGGCTGGTTCATTCCTGGTTTGTTTTGGAGCCAACATTGTCTTTTAACTTAAATAGTTTTTGGTGTTTATCTGCTGATGTATTTATGGAGAGTAGTCATAGCTCCTTATTTTTTTGCCAAACCGACTTAGCCAAGATTTTTCAGTAGAAGGTTTTTATTTAGTGAGAGCTTTTTAATGTGGGAGACTGTATTGTTGGTGGTAAATGATATTTATTAGGAGGGTGGGTAGCAAACCCCAAAGGATCGGCTCCAGGGATTTACAAAAATCTGGTTTAAAAACAAAAAGCTCTTTCAGAACCTCTTCCAAAGATGGTGTCTGATTTCTACCTTTAATTGCCCTTGTTTGTGCAATTCTTTCTTCTCCCCCTCTTGGAGAGGCCGCCTGTCCAGCTGCTGGAAGGGGCTGTGGCTGTTGAGTGCTTTGGCAGAGGCTTCCCCTCGCCTGGTGGGATGTGCTGGGTGCTTGTGGCTGAGCCCACAGGGCTTCCCTGGCACATGGTGTGAGACTATGGCCAGGTGTGACCATCTGCTGTGCCATGAGGTGACCTGCACCCCACACGGATGTGGCCAGTTTCTCTGTGCATCCCATAGCCAGAGCAGCCGTCCCACCATGCTGTGAGCAGGGGTGGCCCTGACCTGGAGCAGCCTGTGTGGCACCATGGATTTGCCTTTGGAAGCACTGTTGATGGTCATGACACAGTTGTAGGCGTGACCAGCAGCCATCCCACCTTGGCTGGTGATGGCTCAGCCGGTGGCATCCCCGTTGCTCTCTTTGGGAACCAGGGACAGCTGCCCTGTGGTGACAGCCCCAGGAGCTCACCCTCATGGGTGCAATCCTGTGCACCCCAAAATATCAGAGAGGGTGGGAGAATCTGATTGGTTCTAGAGCTGAAAGCAGATCTGAGAGTTGTGCAGCCTGAGAATATGGATGTATGTACAGTGTCACCTTCAGAGAACAAATACAGGTAGGTCAATTTACTCTGTAGTGTCTATGTACATGCAGGTTTATTTACACATATATACAGTTCAGATATGCCATTGATTCTTTATTGCATTAAGATGTACATTAAAAGTGTACACTTTTACTAACTACTTGCTATATAAATACGTTGGAAGTGTAGTTTGCCCATTCAAGGTGATTTTCTGTGGGATTTTTGGTGTACACTTAAGGGACTATGGCTGATTGGAAGAGTGATCCCCGCTCCATCTACAGAAATGTTTAAGGACTGTGATACGAACTAGTCCCTTCAAACCATGTTTTAATGCACTAGCTGAATAATTTTGCACTTGGATTGTATTCAGCCGGTTTTCCAGAAAAATTGAAGTCTTGTGAGCTAGAGGGAGAATTTCCCGGTGTACACAGAAAAACCAGCCTTGAGGGTTGGAAGCTGCTGAGGTTTTTGAGCTTTGTCTCCATGCATTCATACAAGCACAGCAGGAGTTTTCTTTCTTTTGGGTTGGAGGAATTTTAAAAAGTGGTTCCATGCAGACTCCCCTCGGACATGGCGATGGGGCTGGCAAACGCCTTTTTGTGGGGAGGGTAAGATTTAGAGACAAAAAAGAAATCAAAAAATGATCGAGTTCCCTTTCTAACTCCTACATTCCTTGTTATCTGCTTTTTTTAGTTAACTTGAAATCTCCATAAAAGTATAAGCTGAAGATTTTTTGAGGGTTTAGCTCTGTGGTCTTCTGTTTCTCTGCTGAGGAAGAGAAACAGGTGCCATCTCCAAATAGACTTGGTGCAGGACATTGAAAAAGTGTTTGCATCTGAAACTGAAAAGAAAAATTGAGAGGTGGCTTGGCAGTCCCAACAGCAGCTCTTGTGGTGTTAAGAGGAAGTGTCACCACAGTTCTTCACGGTGTGTGAATATTTATCATCATCTAATCAAAGATGACTATCTTGACTTGAAAGGGGGTGTAGGATCGAGTTGATGTAGCCAGCATCAGTAAGGAAGGGAAATTAAATTCTCCACCTCCATCCACTGTGCCTGAGCTTGGGCCTGGCAGGCACAGCAGAAACCATCAATTTTAATCCATGTGAATCTTGTTACTTATGTCTCCCAGGCTGCTTAGATTAAGGACACAATCCAATTGCTTAATAACCTGAAACCCTGATTTGTGCTGGCCCTGGCTTGCTCATGGAAAGGGCTGCTGGTTCTTCTGGTGCAAGGAACTGGGTTTCTTTATTCATTGATGTCAGCAGCCCCTGCCATGAGATTTCTAGACATTGTTCCATGTTTCGTTTGGGTACCTTATTTTTCAGCTCTGTAATTAGCAACCTTGAATTTTTTGTTTGGTTTTTGTTTGGTTTTTTTTAGCAGAACACTAAACAAACCATGATCTACAGCCTCCTATCTCCACTTACCTGTGAATGATGCTGCACATCAGGCCTGCAGGTGGTGGGAGGATGGGCACAGGTGCTTGCAGGTACTTTTTGATTTCATATCCCCTCCCTGAGTTGGTCACCAGGAGAAGCCACCAGCAAAAGCAGTAGCTGCTGGCAGAGAAACACTGGATTCCTTAACCTGGTTGGAGGATGCTCACACAGGAGCTGGAAGATACCTGCTGGGTTAATTTTTGTTATGTGTCCCCTGACAGTTCAAGAGAAGGAAGCTGTAGTAGGCTGGTTTTTCATTTAGGGTTTTGGTAATTTGGTTTTTTTAATTGGAAAGCAACAGATTTTGGTAACCTGCAGAAATGGTCTGTTGTTTTCCCTGCAGCCCCTCTCTTACAGATAAAATAGAGGCAACCTGATCAAAAGCTGGCTCATTGGGAATCAGAAGAAAAAGATGATTTTAAGCACTTCGGCACAAATGGCAAAGTGAATGTGATACTGCACATTCCCATCAGGGTGACTGTTTAAAATGCTCTTCCCCCTGTTGCCCAGATAATTTTGGTTTTGCTCTCTTTAAATCAGTCAAGTCCTGATGTGATTCAGCTCACCTGTAAACCTCTGGTGTCACTTCTCATCTGATCCCAGAAACAGCAGGGTAAGATTAGGCAACACAACACACGGAGGGGAAAAGAAGCACTTTCATGCTATCCCTGTTCTTCTTTTTATTGGGAAATTCAGTTTCTGCTCTATGTTTTACTGGCACTGGAGTGTGCCAGGAATGTTGGATTGGCACCACAAAACTTTAAAGCAGAGCAAGGGAGCTCTGTTATGTAAGCAGTAATTTTTAATTTTTTTTTGTTATGGCCCAAGTGCTCTGTTTGGCTGATGTTTGGCATATTCTGATGGCACAATTAAAGCCCCTTTTTCCCTGTACTGATGGAAGGTGGTGTTAGAATTCTTGCTTACTGGTGCTAGTGAAGGTTGGGCTAGGAATCCATGGCATAGAAAATTTCTAGCTAAAATTGCACTTTCTGCCCCATCTGGCTCGTGGTGGTGTTATGGGTACGTGGCTGTGATTCCCCTTGCACATACTAACATTGCACTAAAAGAGAGACTTTGGGAACAGCGTGTTGATCACTTTGTTTCTCAGCAGACCACAAAGTCAGCCTAATGGGGCCTTTTTTTTTTTTTTTTTTTTTAATTATTGTTATTTAGAAATCATGCTGGTGCTGAATGACCTGGAATTTTTTGCTTGGATTTATCCAAAGGAAAATGTAATTGTAGCTGCAACGGGACCTTTCATAAGGGTGGCCGGTGCAGAGAGGGAGCAGGGTGAGAGCTCTGCTGTGTAAAGCTGTCTTTGTACCGGGGAGGTGTAGGGGGTTCCAGGGGGGTTGTTACTTTGGATTTTTTTTATTTTTTTTTTTCCAAGACCACAATTTTAAATGGTCACCTTGGCAATCGTGTGAAACAGGAAATAGTTTTTACTTTTGGTAAAGGTTTTAAAGAGGAAACAAAAAAAGAAGCTGCCTGTGACTGTGGGCTGTAGCTATTATTAGGGCTAGGGTAACTTGTACGTGCTATGGACTTTACCTGCTCTTATTCTGAGGGCAAGAACTCCCTGTAGCAACAATGCCACTTCTGAGAAGTGAACGGCAAGTTTCCCTTCCTTTTGTATATGTGGATGTGAGGGTGGGCGAGGGGAAGAGCTTGCTTGTACAGTTTGTTGAAATGAAACCAGACATTTTTGGTTGTTCCTAAATAAAGAGCGTAAAAGACAAATGTGAGTTGACTGGTGCTTGCACTGGGGTTTGGGAGGGCCCAGGAATGGCTGTGCCTGCCTTCCAGCTGCTGGGCATGGAGTGCTCCATCGCAGCCTCCTCATTTATTTTAAAAGAATGACACCTTTTCCATGGGAGTGAGTGCCCCAGCAGGATCCTGAACCCAGACACATTCACCCTAGGGCTGATTCTTCATCCCAGGGTTCTGTCCCCAGTGCCTCAGAACAGCACGAGCAACTGGAGCACATAACTTCTGAGTGACAAGCATAAAACCTGGGGCTGTTCCTGGTTATCTTCCTCCCTTAAAGCCAGGAGGAAGGAGGGAACAGGTCTGCTCTAGTCTGCAGGGCGCACGCCACCAGACACCCGAGCCAGCACACACATAATACTGACATGTTTATTGTCGTTTAAAGCTAGAGCGGCCCTGTAAATGTAGAGTTTCACTACTGGACCCTTCGGCAGTGGCTATACAGGTCAGATGTGTGTCACCAGGACAGACAGAGGTGCTGCTGTGGTCACTGCAGTCACAGCTCTGGGCATGAACACAGCACAGGCTCCAGCAGCGCCATCTCTGGATTACAGGCACAGCAGTGACGCAGAGACTGGATGAGGATTTTAAATCTCTTCTTGTGATTACAGACATTTGGGGCTCTCACCTCTGTCCGCACCAACGTGCTTCTTAAGGGCTTCGTGGTGAAGATTGGTGGGTGCTTGGGCTTGGTTAGGGGTGGGGTTTATTTCCAGTATTTTTATCTTTTTTTTTTTTAGTTCTCCACTCGAACACACTTCAGCAGAGAAACTGGAAAAGCTGCCTGAAAGTAGGCCATAGCAGTGCCGTTTCCATAGAAACCAGTTCACAGCGTGCTGTGAGATTCACAAGCACTGGAGGTGCTTTCGCCGCCGCCCCGGGCTACAGCCGGTTGTCCCCGTTGACCCGGGTCCTCCGCAGTACCCTGGAGGGGACACAGACAGGGACAGGCTCAGCTCACCATGGGGTGACCACGGACAATGCTCTGGTGCTCTCAGATCACCCACTGTAGGAAAGTGGGGGTTCCACATCCCCCCAAGAGTGGTGATACTGCCACCAGCTGTGGTGTCCCACCCCACTCCCACAAGCACTGGCACAGCTGGCAGCTCAAATTTAGGGTTTGCACACAGCAAACGAGGCTGCAGCTCCACTTTGGGTTAGGAGGTGCTGTATTCATCTGCCTCCAGCCAGACCAAATGCAGAGGAAGAGATTAATGAGCAGTGGCCTCACCTTCGCTCCCGGCTCTCGAAGTGGTCAGCGAGCTGCTCTGGGGACACACGGAAATCCTCGAAAGGCTGCTGGTACCGCAGCTCAAAGGAGCCCTCTCTGCCTCTGCTTGTCAGCAGCTGGCTGGAGCCATCCCCTGCTCGTTCCCGTAGGGATGAAGCACTGAAAAGGTTTATTTCGCCATTTTCCTGCTTGGATGAGAAGAAAAATGCTGTAGTCAAGGGGTTGTGATTTCAAAGTCTACATCCTGTAGTGGTGCGGGGTGTTGTGCCCTGCAGGGTGTCCAGGGCTCATGGGGGCTTGGGGTTTGCAATGTACAACTGCTCTAACAGCCATCATTGGCTCCCACTAGCACTATTTTAAATGAAGAAATAAAAAAAACATCTGTCTCAGAAGAAGCCTGCCCTCCCTTTATGCCAACAGGGACAGCCCCAGGCCAGCCAGCTCTGTGATCCTGAGCTGCAATGTCCCTGGAGCACAGACAGGCACTGTGACAAATCTACCTCCTTCAGCTTCTGCTGAAGGGAGTTCCAGGGAAGTGAAACACAGTGCAGGCAGGACCCTGCCTGAAACACCCGGACAGCAGCAGGAGGCAAACCCAGTGCTTGCTTTCCTGCTGGGCATCACTATGGAGCAGCACTGGGAATTCAGCCATCCCCAGGCACCACTGAGCCTCACTGCCCCAGCTGGAGCAGGAGAGTGGGCAGGGCCAGGCTGGACTCACTGGCTCTGCTCCTCAGCTCTGCAGCACAGTCACCTCATGTGTACACAGTCTCACCTTGCAAGGGAAAATGTCTATCTTGACAAGCAGAGAAGCCAGCTCCAGGTTCTCGCTGTAGTTGTTCTTCAGGGGAACAGCTCGGAACCCTACGGCAGAGACAGCCCTGGTGTCGCTCACTGCACAGCAGGTGAGGTGTCAGTGCCCTGGCACACAACCCAGTGGGGTCCTTCTCCCACAACACCCTTCTTCTCTTCTGCCAAGAGCAGCTGTGGCTGCCCCATCCCTGGCAGTGTCCGATGTCAGGTTGGATGGGGCTTGGAGCAGCCTGGGACAGTGGAAGGTGTCCCTGCCCAGGGTAGTGGGGCTGAAACAAGATAGCCTTTAGGGTCCCTTCTAATCCAAGCTAGCCTATGATTCTGTAATTCTCCAAACCCCCAAATTTCCTTCAAAGTGGCAGGTAGCCCCAATGGCTGTCAGAAAATGGTTCTCCTTCCTTTAACTGGTTGGGGATGTGACCTGTCACGGGGACAGGAGGGCCAGCCTGGGGCCCAACACCACCCTGCCATGAAACCCAGCATCTCCCTGGCTAACAGTGTGAACTGGTGAGGACTACCATGACCCCCCTCCCTGCTATCCCAAGTGCCTCACCTGTCTTCAAGCCTTTCACCAGGAAGGTGGCCTGAGCCAGGAAGTTCTCATCACTGAACATGTCCTCCTCATATACCACGAAGCGGAGGAAGGCAAAGTCAGGGTTGCTGACCTGAAAGTGGAACTGCTTCGGGGTCCAGAGAGGGTTCAGGCCATTGTCAGCTGCTCAGAAAGCACATACGTCAGTGGGCAGCCCCACTGAGTCCTCCCACTGCACCCATGGCTGATGCTGGGCTCAGGGAAAGCATGAGGGCAACACCCAGCTCAATGCCAAGCTTTGCTGCAGAGCCCACAGCTTACACCAGGATGAGGAGTGCTGCTGCATCCCTCTCCCTTCCCTTCACCACCCCACTCACCCACAATCTCTGTTTTCTGCTTGGCATTGTCATACTCAGCACCAGACACCTCCACCTCCACGAAAGGACAAACGATTCCCCTTCCATTTTTGGGAAGGTGCCGGGCCCCCAGGACCTGAGCAGAGAGCAGGAGAGACTTGGTAAATGTTTGCATACCAAGACACCTTCTTCCCAATTAAGTCACCCTGGCTCTGCTAATTGGAGAGAGAAGCAGCACTGGACAGCCAGCCCAGCCCAGCATCTCACAGAGAAATAACTCCCACCCCTGGAAGCTGCTATAGTGTTCTTGATCCCCAGTTTGACTTGTAAGCCATAAAAAAATCAGCTGAACTGCTCCAGGTTCCTGTCTGCTGCCAACACAGCCAGCCCTGGGCCACAGCATCCCTCCCCCAGCTTGCCAAGCTGGAGCTGGGCTCCCAGCCGAGTGCTGCTCCCTGCTGGGACACTACACTGGACCTCCTCATCCCTGATGAAACTTCTCAGCCCTCCTGCCTTGGTGCAAGGAGGAAAAGGAGCTGCTGTGCCTCGTGTCTGCAGCACAGTCTGTGCTCCACACAAATGACAACCTGCTCCTCACAGGAGAAAGCAATAGCAGCTCCCCCTTGCCCATGGCCATATGTCGCTCCAGCGTGCTGTCAGCACACTGCTGCTGCAGGGGAAGGACCTGCTGCCAGCACTGCATCATGTGCTTTGAGTCATGCTGGGCTGGAGATGGCTTCTCCATCCATGAAAGCTGCCTTTGGTGGGGACAGCAGGCAGCTTTGCCAGAGAACGAGAGGCTGAGCCTGTCTCTTAAAGGCGACAGTGACTGGCTGTGGCACAATGATTCTTGACACTTGGTGATGGCAGTCACATCCTGAGGTGCAGGAAGAGCTTGGAAAACAGATGGGACAGGGAATTTTTAAGGAGACAGTGGGCATAGGGTCAGTGGTGCAGAGGGTACATGACGGGGTGTCCTCATGGAGAAGGGCTGTGGCTTTTTTAGTGGGGTCACTCTGAAACAGAGGTGGCTGCAGAGGAAACCTGTGAGCACCTAAAGGCAGGATCTCCACTGCATCCTCCCCAAGTTCTACGAGAGCTGAGGGAACTGGCAAAAGAGACTGACCCATAGCTTGGTTCTGAGACCACAGGGAATGCCTGTACAGGCTACTGGACCCACTGCTCCAAACATGAGAGCCAGATGGTTTGGCACAGCCCTCCAAGAGCTTTGCCTGGCAAGCTGTTCCATGTCCCTGCAGAGCCTCTGCTGTGCAGCTCTGAGAGCTGACACAAGAACAATCCAGCCTCAGTCCCACCACCAGGGAAGTAAATAAAAACTCATCAAGAATCCACAGCCCATCCTCTGGCCCCTCTCCTCTTATCATCGTCACCAGCGGCACAACACAGAAATGGCCTGAAAAGTTTGCGCTGACCTTGAGCATCTTCCCAAGAGGGGCCATGAGCAAGGGGAAATAGAATCATCAAGCCTGGAGCAACTGAGTGACAAGGAGGGGACAAGGCACAGCTCTTGCGTTGCTAGCCTGTGGATGCAGTCCTGGCCACGCTCTGGGGACAGGGATGCCACCTCTGTGGCTCGTGGATGCCACCTGCTGGCACTAGGACCTGGACAGGAGTGCTGGGGGGAGCACACAGGGATAATCCTGCTGCTCCTCTGTGCCCCTCTGCAGCGAGGGCTCTCCCAGTCTGTGCTGCGGGACTGGGGCTGATGGGGCTTGATGAGGAGCCCAAAAAAACCCTTCTGTCACCCCACATCTGGGATAACCACCAGGGTGTGACCCTGCATTCCCCCAGGGCAGGAGGAGGTACTGACCTCAATGGAGATGGAGAGCGGCTCTGTGCCCCGCAGCGTGCTCTTGTCAAAGGGGTCAAAGATGTCATCCCTCATGTTGGGTGGCTGCAGGACGTAGCCACACTGGCCACTGGACATGAACAAGGCCTGGTTCATCTGCATGGGCTTGTCTGGAGATCACAGGCAGGAGATATAGGAGATGAAGGAGACCCTGTACACTTTTCACAAGCTGGATTATCACCCCTATCACTGATGCTTCACAGGAAGCCCTGGGCAAGAGGACCTGGCTCACCCCTTGGCAATGCTGAGCAATGTGTCCCCACTGCAGCCTGTGCACGTGCTGGGGCCATGAGGTAGCTCTCTCATGCATGATCTGCCCAACTACCCAGTGCTCCTGGGTCACCTCCCTCTTTTCCTCCTGCTTTTTTCAGCTTTCCTTGTGCTGACTGTAGGTTTGCCAAACACCCTGTGAGATGCCTGAATTCACAGAAGGAATGAAAAAGCTGTCATGAAAAAAGAAGCAGGTTGTTTGCTGGTGTGTTGGTGAGCTGAACAGGCTCACAGCAGGGCTTGGCAAAGGCCAGGGAAAGGAAGGCTGGACTGCACAGCAGGAGCAGGAATGGGAGCTAAGAAAGGCAAGAAGAGCAGCCAGCTGGACTCAGACCATGCAGCCAGCTGGTGTCCCAAGCCTGCACCATCCCCTTTGGCACCTTCCCTGCTTGTCACCAGGAATCTGGGAGAACTCCCTGCCTCCTCTCCATTTCACCTTGTTCTCATGGCACAGGGATCTGGGAGAACTCCCTGCCTCCTCTCCATTTCACCTTGTTCTCATGGCACAGGGATCTGGGAGAACTCCCTGTCTCCTCTCCATTTGATCTTGTTGTAAAGGCACAGGCACCTGGGGGGAACTCCTTGTCCCCTCTCCATTCCACCTTGTTCTCATGGCACAATGCCCAGGCTCAGTCCAGCCCCTTGGCTCAGTCCAGCCCTCTGGAGCACATTAACCTGGGTCTCACTGCCTGCAGAGCCCTTCCAAGACCCAGAGCCCTCCCAGGCCCATCTGTCAGGAGCAGGGGCTCAGAGGAGGCTCAGGGCACCCCAGGAGCCAGCCCAGCCTCACCTGGGGTCTGGAAATTGAGTGCCACGAGCTGGCTGCCACAGATCCACATGGGCAGGGGGTCGTAGTTGGAGGAGTCGAGGCGCTGGCCCTTGGGGTAGATGCGGGACAGCTGCAGCCGGTTGTACTGCAGGAACTTCTTGCCCTTGATCTTGTTGACGTACTTTTCCGCCTTGGTCTCGGGAAAGGAGGACATGTCTCGGTAACAGGCCCTCTCTGTGCCAATCTCTGGGAGGGGACAGCACTGTGTAAGCCAGGAGCACACTCCTCTGCTGACACTTAATCCCCCCAGGTCCTTCCTAACCCATCCTCTCACCCCTGGCACAGCCACCAGGTGCCCAACACCAGTGACTGAGAGCATCAACACAGCTCCCACAGAGCAGGCACGATGCTCCCCAACCCCACTCCCTCAGCAGCTGCTCTGGATGCTGACAGACCCCAGCAACAGAGGAATAGGGAAGGGAACTTGTACCCTCTGGAGCTACCCAGAGCTCCAAGGTAACCTGGTGATTTGGGCACCTTGGACACCGAGCCTCTGCTGAGATCTAGCCAAAGCAGCCCCTTGAGGCACACCACAGGGTCTGTAATGCCACAGTGACTGCTTGTGATGGCCACCAGCTCAGCAGATGCTCACTCTCTTCATCAAAGGGCACAGGTCGGCAATAGACCACCAGTTCTGAAAGCTCCAGGGCAATCTTCTTTCTCCTCTCCATCATCTTCCCTTCAGAGAGCTGCCAAGAGAGGGTGAGAGAGGTGTCAGGTCAGGTAGGAGCAGTGGTGATGAATGGCCCAACTCATAAGCTGACCCTCACTGCTTGGTGTGGCTCCTTCCCACACTGTGGGGACCACCAGCAGATCTGCCAGGTCTGTGTAGGGGACAGGTAGGGCCTGGGTAGGTCCTACATCCTGCCCAGAGCAGGACTGGCACTGGTACCAGCACAGGGCATCTGTGGCCTTGCCACCCTCCACAGATGGAGATCCCCCACTTCCTGAGGCTGTAGCACCCACCCAGTTGTCCAATCTTCCCAAATATCCAGCCTGAACCTCTCAAGCTGTGTCACAGCTTTGCCACATTTGTCCAAGATTGCTGTGGCTTTACCATGTCTGTAACTGCTCTGCCAGACACCACAGGCTGCCACCTCACCACCCCCTCCAGCCTCCACCTGCTCCTCAACTGGAAAACCCAGGAGCTGCCTCCTCCCCTGCTGCCAGACCCACCCTGGCATCAGCTGTCTGCGCTGCCTCCCGGATCTTCTTCACCCAGTCCAGCAGGTCCTCGTGCGTGTCGGCCGCCACGTCCAGGGACAGGCGGGACACCGAGGCCATGCTGATGGAGAACACGAACAGGCGGCTGTTCTTCCCCTCGGGCCGGATGGCTGGGGACAGGAGCACAGGGCAAGGTCACAGCAGGGGCTGAGCCAAGCCCTGCCCAGGGAGGAAGGGAGAGGACAGGCACAGGCACTCATGGCTACCCCACACGCTGCAGCTATAGGAAACTCCCATTTCTGGCCACAGGGAGCAATGAGTGAGGGGCTGAGGAGCCCCAAGGGCCTTTGCAATGCTCCCCCCCGGCACTCACCGATCTGGCAGGAGGGCACATCCAGGACACCTCCGAGCATGTCTCCCAGGGGGCTGTTCTCATCCAGCTGCTGCTGGGAGGGAAGCACAGCAGGATGGGGCTGGGCAAAGGGGGCAGAGCAGGAGCACAAACCATCCTTGCTGCACTCATGGCCATACTCACCTCCCGCTCTGGCTCCAGGCTAGTGGGACTAGTGATTTCCTCTACGTAGTTGGAAGGGAACCACAGCTGCTTTTTGCCACCATAATCTCCTCTCCACCTGGAAGGGAGGGAAGGGGCAATGTCAGCACCTGCCATGGACCCCAGAGCATTCTGAGTGGGGGTGAGGGGAACAGGCAGCTCTTTCATTGTCTGCTTTCAGGGTTTGTGAGGCTTTGGAATTGTGCAGCTCACAGGTAATTCCCAGACAGACCCACTCCCGGAGTGCACACACCTTTGTGTGGATGGTGACAGCAAGGTTTGACCACATCCCCTAGGGAAAAGGGAGGCTCAGGACCAACTCACCAGCCTCCTTCCTGCTTCTCCACATTCTGGATGATGGCATTTTTGGTGAAGGTGAGCTCGTCCTCCCTCTGCGCCTTGTAGTCAAACAGGGCTTTGACTGCACACTGCAATGAGGAGGGGTCCCATGAGGCTGGCCAGGGAATGGACACATAGACAACGAGCCCACAGGATGAGAGATCACCTCCCACCACAGGTGTGTTTGCTGGGGACCTGTGAGGCACATCATGTGCAGGCAGGCAGCATCCAGCCCTACTGCCAGAGGCTGCCAGACCCCAGTGACACCTTGCAGAGCAAATCAAGGCCCTCATTTATGCCAAAGCAGAGTATGGTATGGCCCCACATAGGCACTCTCCTCTGTCCCAAGAGCCATTGATGGGCTTAGTTTGGAGAGCTCAGACCAAGAGGCAGCCCAGCCTGGCAACATGGAGGTTCAACCTCCACTATGTCTCTCTTCATGTCTAGAAATGAGTGTGCAAACTAATACAGCTCTTGGAAAATAAAAAGAAGACCCTTGCTAAACCCTCCAGCCCTGCAGTTTGTTTTGTGCCAAACAGTGAGAATGTACCTTGAAGGTGGGCATGGGATTGGCTTCCACATAGAACCCAGGATGGCGTCCCTCGTACAGGGCTCCATAGTCTGGCTCCTGTGGAAGCAAAGGGACAATGGTTACAGCAGTGACTGCAGGAGAAAAGGTTCCCTGCCCTGGGGTAGGTGGGAGAGTGCCCCAGGAAAGCACAAGACCAAAGGTGATGCTGCAGCCAGCAAACAGCAGCCCAGGCTCAGAGGGGCAGCACCAAATTCCACTCAAAGTATCAGGAAGCCCCAAGAGGTGTGGGCTGCAAAGCACAGAGATGGCTCACACACCACCTCAAGGCAGCAGCTCAGAAATGACCTGTCCATCATTCTCTGGCTCCTGCACTCACCGCTGTGCCGATCTTCTCCAGGGTCTCCTCGTTGATGGGGTAGCGCAGCTTCATCTTGCGGTACAGCGGGTGCTTCTCGTAGTAGCTGATCAAATCCACCAGGCTCTCGAACTCAGAGTTGCCCAGCAGCACAGTCTGGCCCTCCTGCTGCACCCGGCAGTGCTTGATCTTCCCTTCTGCCCTGCAGGGAGGAAACACAGGGGGAAGCCACTTGGCACCTGGCAAGAAAAGCTCTCTGCCAAAATAAAGACACCAAGAAAAAGATGCCCCTGGTATGGTGGCCAAGCACAGGCATCTCCCATTGGAGGATGGGAGGAAGAGCAGGCTCTCAAAGACTTATTCAAGGGCCATCTCAGAGGAAGAGGAGTTCTGGGACAGCTCAAGTCTGGCTGATGGCACCTCTCCTGCTCTCCCACACACTGCAGCATGCCAGCTCCACCTCCAGCACCCACCAGCCTAGTCCCAGGACACACCTGAAGGAGATGGCGTAGGAGCTGGGCTCGCTCCTCTTGCGCACCAGGAAGGCTCCATCACGGGGCACCCGCATCAGCATGTGCTCAGCCTGGGCCCGTGTCAGGTTGGCATGGTACCACCTGCCAGGAGAGACACCATTGTGCACAGCTCACACACTGCCAGCCCATCCCACACCTCTTCCCCTCCAGCCCCTAAAAGGCTCCCTGAATCCTCCAGAGGAAGACAGGGACTGCAGTGGGGCAGGCAGAATCAGAGCCTCTTCGTGAAGTGTGGCATGGGTGAGGGCATCCCAACCAAACCCAGCAGCTCTGTGCTCTGCACTGTCTCCACAGACAACGAAGCTGGCCAGCATGGCTGCTGTGACACAACTCCATGGGGAGAAAGTGGGGACCAGAAAGCTCCAGCAAGAGATGAATGGCTGAGGAGAGATCTGGAGAGCTCCTTGTAGAGCCCTGGCTGCCCACACGCACTCACTCTTTGCTCTCATGGGCATTGGTCTGCGGCACTGGCTCTGTCAGCCTCATCTCAAACTCATTGCACCTCAGTGGCACCTCCTGGTAGTGGGTGATGAGGTCGTAGAGGCTGTCGAACACCAGGTTGTCCGTCAGGAAGAACTTGGGGCTGCCGGCGTCCTGCCGCGAGTGGATCCGGCAGTGCTGCACCTTCCCGTTGCGCCTGTGGAACGGGGAGGGATGGAGGGCAGGGGCTGAGCCAGGGTTGTCCATGGATTTTGCACCTCCTCAGGCACAGCTCCAGCCTGACATGGCATTCCTGCCCCACAGGATCCCAAGAGACCTGACCCTTCTGCACTGGGACAGGGAGCTGGCATGATGCTTGGCGCACAGAAACAGGGGACAAACTGCTCACAGGCCACCCCACCACTGAAGAAAACATCACAAGGAAATAACCCCCAGGGTGACACAGAGCAGTGGGCTGGCCCAGGGCTCTCACCAGAAGGAGAGGGTGTAGTCCCCCACGAAGGTCTCGCTCTCCCTGACGAGGAAGGAGCCATCAGGCGCGCCTGTCTCGATGCAGTACTCGGTCAGTAGCCGCTCCGCGATGTGCCGCCCGTCACGCCCCGCGCCCAGCTTCCCGTGGAACCACTTCTCCATGGAGTGCAGCTCCGTGCTGTTGCTCACCTGGCAGGGAAAAAAACCATTGTCTTGGGTAACTAAGGGCAGCATGGTGCTGGATTCTGCTTTGCTCAGTAGTCCTCCAGCTGGAACAAGGAATTCCTGAAGCATCCTTCCCACCACAGGATTTCCCCCTGAAGTCAGGTGGCAGAGGCAATGCTCAGTCAAGTCCTTTCCTCAGTCACACAGGAGAGCCCTCACCTCCTTTTGCTCTTCCTCATCCTCATTTCCTTGGTCACTGGTTGTCTCCCCAGAGTAATAGATCTTGCTGCTGGTCAGCACAAAGTAATGTGGGTTCCACTCCTGCAAGGAAACAAACTCTGGCAAAGAGACCCCTGGGGAAGCACCAAACTGCCCACCACCCACCCGCAGGATCGTCTCTTCCTGACCAGCACAAGCAGGGAGGGACAATCAGGTTTGTGAAGGACAACCACCAACACTGATTTCAGTGAGTCACAGGAGCTTCCAAGACATGCCCCAGACCTGAGGCATGGATTTATCAGTAGCAAAAAGCCCAGCATGTGACAAATCACACTGCAAACACTCCAACACTTAATAAAAGGAGACGACCAAATGAAGAGCAAATCAATGCAAAAAGAAAACAGTCTGCATGGACTCAGGACAGGGGCAATCTGAGGTGATGATACCAGAAATGGTTATGTGGATTTACCGTTGCACTTTATTGTTTTTTAAAAAAACCCTGTTCCATTTGCATGTGGCTTTACCAGACAGACCCTCAGCAGAGTAAAGTTGCTGAAGGTGGGCTGTGAGTAAATGCACACAGTAATGAACAGTGGTGCTTTACAAAGCTAAACCCTTGCTTAGGTGTGCAGGCACATGGCAGAAGACAGGGCTGGAAGCGCAGCCATCTCCTGAAATTCCTGCAGCACAAATCACAGCCTGCAGTGCCTTGGCCCAGAGCTCCCTCTAGCTCAGCCTTCTGCCTCTAGCAAAGGCCCACAGCAGATTCCTAGGGAAGAGCACAGAGAGAGCCAGCACAAAACACCCCCAGCCTTCAGGGATGCCTGAGAAACCAAAGAGCCTCTTCAATCATTTGCACCACAGCCCTTCCTTCCAGCACACACAGCACCTGACAGAGCCATCAGGTCACTGATGGAATCCTCAGAGCAGGGACTGGGTCACCATGGCACAGACATACGTGATTGATGGGGTCTTCCAGGTAGAGGATCCCATTCTTGATGGAGTTGCTGATGTCATTCTCTGAGTACATCACAGACGTGGGCAGCTCCTCGTAAGCGCTGCCCTCTGCCAGCTTCTTGTGCTGTGGGATGAGAGAGGGAGTCAGGCACCCAAAAGGCAGCACAGAATTCCTGGTGAACAGCCCAAAAAGCCCAGGTCTGCTGCAGTGGGGTCCTCCAGATTAGAATAAACAAGGTACATGCCACAGGGATCATAAAATAGCACTGAAGTCCCACTCCTTCCCAAAAGTGATTCCTGAAGCAGAAATACTAACACCCCCCCATGCCCTCAAAGAAAGGCAGCACCCAGCTGCTGAGCTCATTTTCCAGCAGATTTTCTGAAGCAGTGAAGAGTACTTTGTGTCCAGTTGGCCTTTGCATCAGGTCTCCATTCCCACGCCTACACAGCCAACCACCCCTTTCCAAAGGCAGCTGACTTCAGTCCCACACCCTAACCCCATTCCCTCACTTAGGAACCTCGCTGGGCAAGGGAATTCACCTTGATGAGAATCTTCCTCTTGAGCTGGTTTGGAGATGGAAGGCCATCAGCAGAAATATCCACTGGTTTGGTCAAGAGCATGTCCCCAAAGACCTTCTTGAAATTCTGAGCCATGTTCCTCTGCTGAGCAATGCTGCAGTGGTCCTCAATGGACAGAATGACGGGGAAACTGCAAGAAGACGTAGAGCTATCAAAGCCAGCATGGGATCTGGATGGAACCAAGGACTTCTGAGCTCTGTCTCAAAGCCTGGCTTCTGTGCTGTCCAGGAGCATCAACAGCCATCTGAGCTGCCTTGAGCCACTCTTCAGGAGTGCACAGGGTGGAGAAGGACTGGCAAGCTACTGGGGTTTACCCAAAACCCTCCCTCCCACATTTTCTGGGAAAGATCTTCCTTTGGCTGGGAGACATGACATGCTTTCTTCCCATCACATCCAGGACTTGTGCTGCAGCTCTGGATAAAGTGAGCTTCACTTTGCTACAGCCTTGGCTCCACCCTCTCTGCTCTGCTAGCTGAAGTCCTGCTGTACTCACTCAGAGGTGACAAAGGCATGCTCCTTGATAGTGACCAAGACGTCAGAGAACTTGATCTTGGTGGTTAAGGTGTGTCCGTGGTAGATGACTGGCATGCCATCGGGACCATCCCAGCAATCCACTGAAAGAGACCCACAGGGGAAACTCAGCCCAAAGGCTGAGACAGAGTCAGGGCATGGACATGAGATGGGCTGAGCCAGGTGCTGCTGGGAAAGGGACTGGAAGGCAATAAAGGAGTGAGGTGATCAGTGAAAGCCCTGATCGTTCTGTGGGACCAAAACCTTGGGCACAGCACACCCAGTCCCACACAGTGAACAACCTCATCTCTTTCTGCACATCATGGTGTTGATGTTGTCAGCTTGCAGCTCTGCCTGGCTGGCAAAGCCTCCCCTGAGCAGCAGAGCTGCTGTGCTGGCAGTGAGAAGGGCAGTGCTGGTACTCACGTTCGATGCAGCGGCAGCCCATGCGCAGACAGCGCGCGTACGCCTCCAGCGAGGACTCGCTCGAGAACTGATCCCCCGTCAGGTACCTTCCAGGTGAGACAACACATCAGCACACTGACAGCCCACTGTGCCCACAGGGCTCTGCTGGACCTGCCTCTGCCATGCGGGAATGGTGTGAGTGGCGTTTCTCCACGCCTGCTGCTTTCCCCAAGTGAGGGGCTCAGCTCTGCCCCTGCTGCAAGGGGCTCAGCTCTCCTCTGAGTCCAGCCAGAGCTCCTGACAAACCTCAGACAGCAGTATCAGCACTGATGCCACAAAGACCCCCTGCAGCCTGAGAGCAGGGTGAGATGAGCTCGCACAGGATCTCACTGCCCACCCTCAGGGCTGCTCAGCTGGCTTAGGCTCTCAGTCCTTGAAATTTGGGTTAGCATGAACACAGCACAGACAGAGCCTGCACAGAAAGCAGTTCCTGCAAAATTATTCTAGCAGAAGGGAGTGGAAAATGGCCAATTTCAGCCTGACAGGGTTTATCACATCTGTCCTGAGAGGCTCTGCAGAATGACATTGCTAATGGTGAGAAATTACAGAGTGACAGCTCAGGACATGAAGGCACCTGAAGGCCTGTGCAGATGTGTGCTGCTGACAACGTCTGAGCAAAACATTTATGGCTAAATGACAGAAGGAAGGAGTGGGACACCAAGAGCAAGGTCTTTGATGTACTGGCCTTGGTTTGGAAAAGCCTATTTGACCCACTACTGGAATCAGGAAAAACCAGGATACTCCCACCCTGGCATGAGGAAAGGATGCTGAGAGCAGCTGGGTGGAGAGAGCCCTCCCCTGGTCCTTACGTGTTGTGTGAGGAGGAGATCCAGTAATGGGAGAGGGGGTTGTTCATGTTCTCCAGACACACCATGTCCAGCTGCGAGTTCCAGATGCTGTTCTCTTTGGAAAACAGGAAGGTGAGAAACTGCTCAGGAAGAAACAGAAAGGTGTTAATGATGCAGAGGAGCCGGTACTGTGGTTCAGCTTCACACACATCTCCTGTTCTGTGCCAGCAGACACCCAGCACAGACTGACCAGGGCTGCCCACAGCACACCAGCTACCTGATCCAGGGGCCTGATGACCACAGCTTGGGCACTGCCACCTCCCCACCGAACTCTGCCACATGTCTCTGTCCCTTTGACCCAGCTAGAGATGAATTAATGGCTCTGCATTTTATTTTGCATCTCACATTGCAGGCAATAGCTTACTAAGGCCATGTGGGTCAAGGGACCTTGGCATAGTCCAGAGTGCCAGTGTCATCTCTGGCTGTTTTTATTCCTTATTCAGCTCTTATTGCCTTGAAGAGATCCTTAGATATCCCAAGGCAGCCTTAAGCCAAAGGCAGCCCCTCTCCTCCTCCAGATGAACTGTCTGGTGAGTACTCCCAGCTGCACACACTTAGCACAAAAGGGCAGCCCAGAAGCCATTCCCTTTGCCAACCACGTTCATCTCACTGGAGCTGTGACCCTTCCAGCATCCCCACCCTGCAGCAAAGGCACAGACAGCAGCACTGTCACACCACAGCACACAGAACACCAGGGATGTCACCCCCTGTGTCCTCCCACTCCAAACATGCCACCTTCAAGGTGTCTTACTTCGTCCAGGGTGAAATAAGGCTCATCAATCTCCCTCAAAGGGTCTCTCAGGAAGTTGAACATGAATTCCTGTACCTGAAGGGTATCTGCAGCCCAGAGCTCCTGCAAAGCCCAGGGGAGACATAAAATAAGCTATTCCAGAATGTATTACTGCAAACCACATGCAGCTCACCCAGTTCGAAGCTTTAACCATTAAGGAGGCGATTTTTGATGCAAGACCATCTCTGCCAGGAACTCAACTGTCAGCACAAATGCTGGATAGCACACAAGGAGGAAATCTGCCCTGCTTCTGAGTGGGCTTCATTTTCTCAGTGTTGTGCATTTTTCTCTCTGATAGCTCCTTTGAACACATCTGCCATCCCTTCTCCTTCGGCAGCAGAAGCCAACCCAGTTTCCTCTGGCTCCCTCTCCCCCTGGCTTGCTTTCATTAGCCACCAAAGCACTGGTTAACTCCCTGCTGGCTGCAGACCACAGGCAGGGAGGTGGCAGTGGGGGACAGGGCAGAGCAGGAGCCACGAGCCACAGCAGTACTCTGCCCTCCTGGATGAGACCAGCAACGAGACAGAAACCTGGCAAGAGCCAAGGGGTCTTTGCTGCCCACAGCTGCACTGCTGGTGCCTGTGTGTGTCTGCACATGCATGTTGTGCTTGCTGAGTGACCCAGGATTGCTTTAAAATTGAAGAATCAGCAGCTGAATCCATCAGCTACTTCTCAGGAACTGCTGACACCACCTGAGAAACAGGACATGACTTCTTGGCTGAAGCAAACCTTTGGTAAGCAGCCAGAATCATGGGGACTGGGTCAATCTCCACTGATCAGTTCCTGCCTCCTGAGGCCTCCACTCCTCCCAGATCTCCTGGTTCCTTTTCTGGCCAGGGTGCCTGGCTGAGTTCAGGTTTGCCCTTGTCAGAACTTCCCCTACAACACCTCCTGCTCCACAAGGATGTGCTGTGCCAGGCAGAGCAGCCACAGCCAAACCATCCCAGCTCCACAGCAAGGCTGCCCTCAGAGCACTTGACCCCTAATGTCTCCCCCATTGTCCCTCCCCACCACCTGTGTTGAGCTCACCCTCTGGTACTCCAGCAGAAACTTCTGCAGCTCCAGCAGCGACACCCTGAAGTGCTCAGACCTTTCTCCACCCCTAACAAGCAGAGAGAAAAGCTTCAGTCCCAAGTGCAGCATATCATGGGAGATGCCATCTGCCACCTCCCTGGCACATGCAGCCAGATGTGCCCTGAGCATGCAGCACTGAAGGAGCAGAGTGGGGTGAGCAGAGAGCTGAGGAGAGCAAACACATGTCCACATCTCAGAACCAGAGACTACTCAGGAGCAGCACAGGGTTCACACTGACAAGGGCATGATAACATGAAACTGGTGAAGGGCAGCAAAAACCATTAGAAGGATGGATTTGGAAAAAAAAAAAGGGTCTGGCTTGTACCTGAGTATAAATAACTAAATAGGTGCAGGGCAATTAGGGAGTGACTGCAGACAAGACAGACCTACAGGTATGCAGTGAACATGGACTCATGGAGGCAAGACACAGGGAATGAAGAACTGTTAGTAGATGATAATCTCAAAAGACTGGTCCATGACTGCTCTAAGTCACAGTGGACAGCTAAGGGCCATGCACCACAAAATCCAAAGTGGACTGGGCAATGCTGGCTGCCCTGGGCAGAGGGATGAGCCAGAAGGTCTGCTGAGGGTCCTGACATCTCTTTTCTATGGTTACAAGAAAAAAAGGAAGGAAACCATTGGACAAGTCAGTAAGTCTTGCACTCTTTAGCTTCTGTGTCTAAATTCAAGCTCTTTCTATCACAGCCAAGGTGAGCAGAGGGCAGGGAAGGGCACAGTTGGCAATGGCACCAGAGGCACTGCATGGGTCGGGGGGGCTCTGCAGCCACCATAAGCATAATCCCTGGGACATGGCTCGAGGTCTGATCACTTCATTTCAACCAACTGACCTGAGCTGGATCCCACTGGGATGTCTGGGAGGGAGAGAGCCCTCCCTGCCCCGAGCTAAAGTGTGTACAGCAATGATGCTTGTTCAGAGCACAGAACAGGCAGCACAGGAGCAGGAGGAGTCATAATGCCTTATCCCAACATGCTACTGCAGGCCTCAAAGCATGTTATGGAGAAAAAGAAAACAGCCCCTTCCCCAGAAAACACAGAGAATTATCCACCTTTCCAAGAATGGCACATCCATCTGCAAAAGAACAAGCACAAAGCATTAGGTTTGCACTCTGTAACTTCTTTACTCCCAAGAGATGAGCTCACCCCGAGGGCAGCAGGGTTAAAAAGTTAATTAAGCAGGAATGCCCAGTAACAAATATGGTTTGTCCCTTCCCTTTCCTCCCCTGGAGAGTTCAGCTCTCACCGTTTTCTGGGCGCTGAACATCAGGCTGCGGTAGAGCTGCGCAAACTGCCCGTACGTGATGTCTCCGTTCCTCTGCTCCACGTCCTGAAAAAGCAACCAAACCCAGAGGAGTTACAGAGGCCACAGGGAACTCTACATGGCTTCAGGAATGTCTCTTCCCACCAGTATCCCTGGGGAAATAAGACAAAAAGGCCAAAATCTGTCCAGATTTTGTCTCCCGCACAATGGCCTCAAGTTGTGCCAGGGGAAGATTAGATTTTGAAAAATTCATGAAAACAGTGGTCAGGCCTTGGAACAGGCTGCCCAGGCAGTGGTGGAGTCACCATCCCTAAATGTGTTCAAAAAACATGTGGATGTGGCACCTGAGGAAATGGTTTAGTGGGCATGGTAGTGCTGGGTAATGGTTGGACTCAATGATTTTAGAGGTCTTTTCCAGTCTTAACAAATCTGCCACAGTGTCTGCTGGGGCCAACAGGACCATACAGTGCCCAGGGCACAGGCACATCCTAAAATGAATTCCACGATTCCCCAAGCTCACCCACATGAAGCTATCACCATGCTGATAAAGTGTCACCACTTGAATACTTACAAAAGGATAATTTGATTTTTTGTTTGCCCAGAGTATCTGAAGTGGCTGGAAACTGCAAGACCAAAAGTGTGTGCTCTCCTTTGGATCCCACTCTTTGTCCTCAGGGTTCTGTGCTGGTGGGAACAGCTGGCCATCACGAGATGACCCTTCATCCCTGGGTCGGTGGTGATGCTGGCAGGGCATCACTCAGGGGCAGTGGGTTGCAAGGGCCAGGATGCAGGACCTGGTAGCTGGTCTGCACTCCACCCCATCAGCACCAGCCTATGACTGGAGCCAGGAGCAACAAGGGGAGTGTGGGAGGCAGGGTGGGGTAAGGAGAGGGTGCTGGCCACAAATGGGCCAGGGTGTGGCACCCAGTGGGAGCTGGCACCTCTTCAGTCACCACCGTGGGTGGGGGCTCTCCCAGGAAAGGCTGGGAGGCTCTGCAGTATGCAAACACTCCCTGGGAGTTGAACCACCATAAAGTTTTGCCCAAAGGCAGGCAATGGACTGCAGAAGGGGAGAGTGGAAGGGTCACACTCACCGTGAGTCTCTCCCGCAGGAACCTCATGTTGGGGACCCGGTAGTTGACCTGAGACAGCATGTTCTTCAGATCCTTGGCAGAGATCCTGGCTCAGCAGGGAAAGAGGGGACACATTCAGGAGGTCTGGGATGGAGGGGTCTCCCCCTGGGGCTGGAACACCACATGCACAGTGAGGCTGTGCCCAAAGGGACATCAGCTGTGACACAAGGATGGGTGTGTGACCCCAGGACAGTGGGGCAGATGTGAGGAGCAGAGAGAGATCTGCATGCAAGTGGGACTGCAAATACTGCTCCTACAACTCCTGATAGAGCAGGGTGAGCCCAGCACCCTCTGCCCACTCAAGCTGATGCCACAGCTGACAGGCAGCACCCACTGCTTTAAATGAACAACCAGGGAGAAGCATTTTTCAAATATTTGTGCCCCAACATGGATGCTGGGTGACCAACCCCTTCCAAAACCCCCTCCCTGGCCTGCTGGAGGAGGACAGGCTCTCAAGTGGTTAGGACTCAGCTAATTTTATCTAAAGGAGGGGAAAAAAGCCATTTTCAGTCCCCAGCCACAGCACTGCCACGTCGTGCCCAGCTGTGCTCTCCCAGCCACACACTCTGCAGGCAGTGGCTGTGCTTCCCAAAGCCCTCCACACCAAAGGTGCTGGTTCCTGGACCAGGGAAAGCTGCAGTGTCAACCCTGAGCAGGATCCCACACCCTAGCAGGCAGAGACAGGCAGGAAGCAGCTCTGGGCTGTCCCCACATGGGGCAACAGCCCTGCAGCAAGGAAAAATGAGGATGCCTCCCATCTGCAGGATTTAGAAGCTGAGGGGTCTGTGTCCAATAATTTTCTGGCAGCTGCTGCCTTAAAAGCAAGTCCTGGGAGTCCACCCCTGCAATCACAGATGGTGCTTCTGTCCCCCACTGAGCACATGGGAACACAGGATCCTACAGGATGCTCCCCCATCCCACAAAGCACAGGGCAAGTCTGGAAATTCTTATGGCTTTGGGGTGCAAATATAAAAATATCAGGGAAGGAGATTTAACTCAGGTGCATGCTGGCATTCATGTGTGACCCACATCATTTTTACACTGTTCCCTGAAAGCAGGGTGATCTCAAACCCCACAGGAAGGAGGAGGGATGGAGGGAGCTCCATGGAGAGGGAGAAACCGGCCGGTGTCAGGCGCTGCAGAGGCGAGGGCTGGGCAGCCAGCAGGACACAGAGAGCCCTTGTTCTGGGCTCAGAGCCCTGGGCTGGACACACACCCAGAGCAGGACCTGGCCCAGCTCCTGTGCCCTGCCCAAGGCCAGCACCCGGCCCTCCAAGGACTGTGCAGTGTCCTGCCACTCACTGGAACAGAAAAAGAAGGAAAAAAAAAAGCTGGGAAATGGCTCCAGCCTCCCCTTCCCTTACCACTGTACAGTCAGCAACACACTCAGCACTAGTGTCTCCCCCAGAATCTCTACCTTGAAGGTGCCCTGGGGGCTCAGAGTGAGTGTTCTAGGGAGGAGATACTGCCCTTTCCCTTCTCCAGCACACCCAGCACCCACAGTCGTGTGCAGTGTGCTGTGTGACCCCCTGGCAGGGGTCCTGGGGGACAGGGAAATGTGTGGAGTGAGCCAGGAGGACAAAAAGAGATGCACTCACATGCCAGGAACCACAGCATGTAACAGCTGTCATGGGACCCCCAACAGGACACAGAGTCCCCAGGGCTGCCCAGCAGCAATCCCTCCTTGCTGACAGCATGAGACTGCAAAAAAGCTCATGGAAAATGAGTAGGAGGGGCTGGAAGAGCAGAAGCAGCAGCAGCCATCCCTGGAGACTCGCTGGAGCCGAAACTCAGCTCTGGTGATGCTGAGCTGTTTCACAGGAGGTGCTGGACCACAGCCCTGCTCGCTGGTGTGACAAGAGCAAGCCCTGTCAAAGCTGTGACCAGCATTTCCCTCTCAGCTACAGAAGGATTTTATTTATTGTGTGTCATCCATCATGTTAAAGTGCTGGAGACCTTGGATAAACAGCTTGGCAGTATTTTCAGACTAGAAAGTAAAAACAAACTAAACGAATTTTTTACACAGAACTTATTTAAGGTTTCATGACACACAGGCCAGAGGCCCTGCCCTCTCACAGGAGATGGAAACATTCCCCTGCCAGCCCTCAGGGCTGTAAATGCTGCTCCAGCCATGGGCAGCTCTCCTGACCAGAGGTGAAACAGTCTCCACAGCAGTTAGGAAAAAAAAACCCCAGCATCCTGTTATCCTCTTCTTTCCACCTAACCTCCCTTAGAAAAACAAATAGCCAAAGGCCCAGCAGCCAGTGGAAACAGCCACCATCTGCTGGCGTGCTGGGAAGGACCGGGGAAGGCAGAGGAGAGACAAGAAAGGCTCAGCACAGGAGGCTGAGCCATGGGGTACACAAATCTGAGAACGATTTCTGCAGCTGCCAAAACCCTGTCTGTTCTGGAAAGGATCAAGGATGGTGTGCAAGTGGGGTTTTAATAAAAAAAAAAAAACAAACACAACTCACTGTTCCCTTTGAAAATCCACTTCCAGGATGAGAAGCAAAAGCAAAGAGCTCAGTGACATTAAATTTAATGCTGAAATGCCTCACAAGGGCCAAGATTTAATCCAGGAGATGTGTATGTCCCATAATTGTTGCCTCTACCTTGCAGAAAACACAAGGATGCTTGTAAAATGTTTGTAAAAGGGGAAGACCCCAAATCTTTCTCTGTTGCTGCTTTACTTCTCTCACTGCCTGGGCTGGAGCAGCAATTAAGGGTTTTACACTGAAACCTCTCCCTGTGGTTGACAGGTAAGGAATATATTGGATTTTGCTGCCTTAATTCTAAATGGTAATAGAAAGATGATATCAATAAAAACAACAGGGATGCAACAGGCTGGCTGTCAGCTCTGCTGACCTGCCTTGGGCAGACAGATCTATACATGCAATCTCTTTTTGTACTGTTGGGATGCCATTTCATCAGTTTTACTACATAACCAGAGGGAAAAAAGGACCAATTATTTCCACTTTTCCTGCATTTCTCCTCCAAAACCTTCACACAGCTACCCCTGCACCTGCCTCAGTGCTCTCCATTGCAGAGTTAGGAAATATTGTGGCCAGTTACCACTGTGTATACAACCCAAGCCTGGATTTGAAAGGTGTGTGGCTTATGGAGAGCAGCTGCAAAAGATTAAAGCTCCTTTTTTTCCCATTCTGCCTCTGTGAGGATTTATCCCTCCTCCACAAAATCCATGTGCACCAGCAGTGCTCTCATCACACCACAGCATAAATCACTGCAAAGGCAGAAATGTCCAGTGCAGCAGGATTTTCCCCATGCACCACACTCTTGCCCTGCTCCTGGCAGGCTGAATTCATCCCCTGGCTGTCCAGGCAGGGACACAAAGACAAAGCAGAGGATGCTCTGGACCCCAGTGCTCTGCAGCCAGCCCTCTCTGGACATCAGAGCATGGAAAAGGGGCAGGTGGGACCCACATGCTCCAAGCTGGGGGGCATGGGCTGATGCCCCCAGGGGAGCACATTAACATGGGAATCAATGCTGAAAGGTTAATGGGCTCACTTAACATCACAGGGGAGAAGCATGTGCATGGATGAAAGGAGGCAAACAACAGCAGCTCAGTGAGCAGCCAGCACTGGGGCTGGAAAACTGGTGATGGAAGTGGGACAGAGAGCAGAGCACAGTGGAACTCACCTCCCCAAGAGGAGAACGTCCCCTCCCTTATCTCATGGTGCATCATGACCCAATTCCCTTCTCTTACCTCATCATGACAAGCATGACATTTTACTTGCTAGGACAACACTAAGTATTCACCCAAGAGCCCCAAAAGCCAAGCAGTGGGATGATCCATGGCTTCATGGTTCTCAGAAAAAGGAGAATAGAACAAACAGGGCGGAGAGTAATAAATGCAATCCAGTTCAGCCCTGATGGAGTGCCTGAACTGCCTCTTGGCTCTTTGATGTCTTGGGTGGTGCCAGGTGGGGGGAAGGTGTTACTGGGTCTAAACAGCTCAGAAATAGGTCAGGAAAACAAGACAGCTTTTTTATGCTTTTTTAAAAAAATTCAGTCAAAATCAGCCAGGGAAGTTTGGTTGGATTAAGGTTCCTTGGAAATGAGCACTGAAAGCCTAAAGAACTCAACAAAAAATGCAGAGGCTGGGGTGTCAAGCCAAAGGTGAGCCCTTCCAGCTCAAACCCTTCCCTGAACACGAGTGCCAGTCCCTCCCTCCTCACCTGTCTTCCCGGTTTCGATCCAGGGAGTAGAACTGCTTCCGGAGCCACCTGGGTGGGAAGGCACAAACAGCACACACTCAGCTCTCAACAGCCAGCCCTGCTGCAATCCCTCTCTGGAAGATGCTCAGTGCCACACCATCCACTCCCACACCCCTCCTTCCCACCAGAGAACCCGGCTCTGCCCCTTTTTAGAGGCAGCCTACCCTATTTTCATACAGGTGACAAGTTTAAAAATGCCTCTGCACTGAAGTGCTACAGATAATACAGGCTGTGCACACATGGAAACATCAATTTGTGTTAAACTCCTTCTCCCTGATGCATGAGATCAAACTCTGGGGTCAGCAGGATGAAGCCTCTGGAGTGCAGAGGCAGAAGTGCTGGGTCAGCACTGCTCAGAGAGGGAATGAGATGTCACTGTGTTCACCTCTTCCTGTCAAAACAGACAGAAAGAGGGGAAAAGAAAACAAGTGCAGGAAAGGGACAGGTTTTCCTCACCTTTCAATCTGCAGGGGGGTTGGTGCCCTCAGAGTATCTGCCACCAGCCAGTTCAGCCCCTTGATCCACATATTGACCTCATCCTCAGAAGTGGCTGCGGAAAATGCATAGGAGAAGTGGGAAGAGGGGACACACAGGCTTGATCACCAACCCAAACCTTTTGGGACTATCCCCAGCACCTTACATCCCCAATTCCTTGCTTCATCCCCTTTCTGGTAACATTTCCACCCCATGCAGATGCTCTGGCTGGCTCCTCTCCCATGGGATGGATGTGGCTGGCTCAACCTCTTGTTCCTGCACATCCCTCTCCCTCCTCCTTCAATTCCTGAGAGCTGGGAGTTATCTTTGTCTTGAGTCCTGTGAGGATGAAGTTCTGACTCCTGTCTGGTACAACCCCAGGGTTTTGAGAGCTGTACCTTGCAGGCTGAGGGTCTTCAGGCGGAATTCCATGCCATAGAGGAGCACGAAGCAGTGAGAGTGCTCGGGTCGGAAACACGGATCCTCCTGGTACCGGTCAAAATCCCGCGAGTTCCTCCCCGGACGGATCTCCTTGATCTCACGAATATCCACTGAGAGAAAGGGAAAACAAAGGGTTCAGTGAATAGCTTGGAATTCCCATGGCATTGGAGGAGGAAGGGCATGGATGAAGTGGATTTAGTCATCTGAAGAGCTGGGTTAGCACCTATTACATGACAGCAGCCCAAACCTACAGCCTGTAAGCACAGCTCCCTCTCACTACTTCCCCAGGAGGTTTCCCCAGCCAGCACCTCCCCATTTACCTCTGTGTTCCCCAAAAATGGCTGAATGTCTCCCCCACAGGGATCCCCAGGAAGGGACAGCTGTGAGACTGCTAGAGCATCAGCACCAAGCAAGGAGAAGGAGCTGAAGAGACACTGGTAAGAGAGCATCTCACAGACTCCCTCCCCAGAGGAAATTCTGGGAAAGGACTCCTACTGCCATAAAACAAAGAGAAAACAACAGCAGCATAACAAAAAAAAAAAAAAAAAAAAAAAAAAAGAAACCAAACCCAAACCCAAGAATTTTTGCTTCCTGGAAAAATAGTTTCTTAAATGCCCATGGGAATCAAATAACATTTGTGAATCACATTTCCAAAGCAGATGATGCTTCTGAGCAATGCAGGATGGAGATTACTGCAAACCTGGCATGTAATTCATCCCAATTAAACTCCACTTACTGCACTCACTGTGGATCATCTCTCCTTTCATTTCTATTTACTGCAGTTCAAAACTAGATAGAAATGTGACCTGCTCAGTCACCCACAGCAGCCACCAACAGCACCAAACTGCATCATGAGAGATGATGCTCTCTCTAAACCCCAGGGCAAGGCAGACAGGGATTGACTTTGTGCTTTACAAGTCCTCCCAAAGAATGTGGGATCCTCTCCTGGATCCTGCTCCTGTGCAGCACTGTGGGTGCCTGGCATTGCCTGGCACAGGACATATCCAGACTATGAATTTTGGGGGTGTCCTGTGCAGAGCTAGGAGCTGGACTTTATGATCCTTGTGGCTCCCTCCCAGCTCAGGATATTCTATGAATCTAATAACCCTCCAAAGCTCATCAAGTTGTGACAAGAGCATAGAAAGACCCAGTTCCTTGAGACTGCAAAGGAAGGACAGAGAAGCTTCCTAAAATAAGCAAGAGTATAACTTTTTGAGGCATCATCTACTCTTTGGAAAGGAGCTGTGTGACAGTTCAAATGTCAGCATGCCCTGCCATAACCTTACCCTGTGCTCATACCCTTAGTGACACAGCAGGTTATTTTAACCCATAAAAATCCATATCACAATCTAGGTCTTTGCATCCAGGACAAGCACAGTGGGGTTGAAGGCTAATCCTGTCCTTGGAGGATGCAGGGTTTGACCAACACAGTGGGGGAAAACCTGTCAGATGGGTTTTCATGGTAGTTTACACTACTATAATACTTTATAATACCTACCAAAGGAAGGTGCTGGGATATTCCTGGCCTGCCTTTGCCCCACACTGCAATATTGTCTGCCCTCTGGGATGCTGCAGTGCTGGCTGTGCCCTGTGCTCACCCCTCCCTGCACAGAGCAGCAGCAGGCTGGTACCTGGTGAGGCAGAGCTGCTGTTACACACTGCATACCTAAAATCCACGCAGTGGAGAGAGCCCTGGAGCAAGTGAGGTGCTTATCAAGGGCAAAAGCACGCAGGGAATTCCTAGGGCAAAGGGCAGCCTCTGTGAGGATCAGGCAGGAACCTCCAGCCCACGCATGCTTGCAGCTGCTTGCTGCTCTCTGGTCCTCCCAAACCTGCCTGTGTGTGCTGGGGAAGGCAGCTGGGGTTTGGGTTGTGCCTTCTCCTCACCACAGAGAGCAGAGCAGCCTCTCCCACCCTGCCTCTGACACCTTCCCTCGCAGCTGGAAGGAAGTGACTGAGCAGGAAGCACAGAAGCACAAATGCCACTGTCCCCAAGTAGCAAGGGCTGAAACCAGGCTTCCCTTCCAGCCCTCCCCTGGGCAGTGTGGGACTGGGAGCCAGCAGGGAAAGCAGGGTGGAGGGGTTTGCTCTAGCCCAGGTGTCACAGACACACTCTGGAGGCTCTGCCACGCTCAGCACCAGTGTGTTTCCAGTCAGTGGTGGCTCTGTGACATGACCCACGTGTCCCACCATGGGGCTGTACCTCGAGCCCTTGCTGGGGAAGGCTGACCAAGGATGTGGGCAAAGACACGAGGGGTTAAACACCACAGTCCACACACACACCTGGGCAGGGGAGCAAGGGCAGGTGACCTGGGGTAACCCTCCAAAGACAAATCCTCTGCCACCAAGGTGAGCCCCATCTCCTCCCCGAGCTGCCCTCTGGCAGGGAGGCAGAGTGTACAAACTGATCCTTATCCCATCTGGGAGGGGCAAGAGAGGAAGGACTTGGTCCCTCAGCAATGGTAGGGGGAAGCTATGATGGAATATGAGCCCTGATGCAGCCTGGCAGAGCTGGATGCCCCAGAGCAGCAGCAGCAGCAAGCAGGGAGGGATGAGCAGGGAGGCCTGCAGCAGGCTGGCTCCTCTCCAGCTCTCGGGTGGGTGTGCAGACAGGAGCCAGCAGAGGCTCCAGGAAGGAGGCAGCACAGCCCATGCAGCCCAGAGATGCTCTGAGCTCCTCATACTGCACACTGAGCCATCCCATGGCTCTACAAACAGCTGTGCCCTTCACAACCTCCCAAACTTCCCCATAGCCCACTGCCAGAAGAAACAGCCTGGCCCTCCCGTTGCCTCCAGCACTGGGAAAAAAAAAAAAAAAAAGGTCACATTTCTGGGCAAAGAGCCCTCCTTTCAGCAGGAGTGGGTTGCATCAGAAAGAAAAAGCTGACCCCACATCTACCTCCCTCACCATGTAAGAAAAAACCACACCAAATTACCCTCTGGTTACATGAAAACCATATCCACCCTTGAAGTCATTTAAAACCGAAACTTCATGCAAGCCTCATTTACCCACTGATGGATAGGGTGTTGTAACGTGTAAGGATAAGGACAGCCTGGAACAGGCTCTGAGGGTTGCAAAATCACCACCTCCAGAGGATTTCTGGAAACATGAAAAACTTACTAAATTTAAAAAACATTTTTAAAAAGCTGACAAAAAGAACATTTAGCCAGATTACTTTCCAGGATGGGTTTATCAGGGACAGCCTCCAAGCAAACAGCCACCCCCTCAACAGGCATTGCTGGCTCTGTGTCTCCCTGGGGAGGAATGGTGCAGTGAGAGCCACAGGGTCACTGCCAGCCCAGCCTGACCTCAGCTGGCTGACATGGATGATCCTGCCCAGGGGCAAGGAAAAGCCTCCAGCCTTCTCACTCTGGCAAAGAAAAAGAGGTTAAAAAGAAAAAAAAAGGTCTTCCTGCTATTTAGCATTGTGGATCCCACTGAGCACAGCCATGTGGTCATCCCCAGGCTTCCCATCACTGCACAGGGCACTGGAGGGTCAGGTGGCCCCCAGGGAGAAAGAGGAAAAAGATGTGAATAAAATACAAGAGAAATCTATTATGCAGCAGCACAGAGAGTAAAGCAGTGCTACCTTTCAGTGGGATCCCCCTGAACTGGCTCTTGGGGCCAGCAGTGGCTCTGGGAGCTGCAGCATCCTGCAGGAGCATCCTGGCTCACCTTTCCTGCTGGCACCCACAGATGATCCCCCAGCAGCCCTGCCAGCACCCCCCTCTGCTGCTGTAACCCAACACTGCTTGCAAGGAAAACAAAACCCACCACAAGTCTCTGGTGAGCTCAGAACCAGCTCTAAGTGCTTGGCTGGCTGGGGGCCAGGGCACTCAGCACCTGCCAGCCCTTGCTGTTCATGGCCTTGCACAGCCCATCCCTGCTGGAGACAGGCAGAGCTGGGCTGGATTGGGATGGGGAGGAACCAAGGTGGCTCTGAGGACACCGTGTCACTCCTGTAATGAACACACCAGTGATGACCTGTGCATCCCCCTCGCATCACCCTGACTGATTAGGAGCATCTCACATCAATACTGGTCAGAGTGACAACAGCTCAGCAGTTCAAGGCCGCAAAGCTTCCCTTCCTGGACAAGCCCAAAGCAGACAGTGATGGTGAAGTGAGCATCCCTTGGAGCCGAGCTCACCGCATCCCCCCGTACTGCTCAGCACCGGGATCAGGTTTCCAGAGGTAGAGCCAGAGCCATTAACAGATGCCTTATCCAGACAGGATGACAACAAACCAGCTGAGAGGATTCTCATTTGACCTTAACTGGTTTTTCAGAGGGCAGGGAGCATGGCTGAGGTATCCACAGAGGCCAAAAATCACAAAACCCTGTGCCCCAGAGCATTCCTCACCCCCTATGAACTAAAAAGGGGACTCAGCTCTTTCAGTTAAGCACTCAAATCCCTGTAAAACATCCTCTCACTTCCCCTGTTGTCCCAAGCAGGACATCCTGGTGCCCAGGGGACCAGTGGGTCCCACTGCTCTTGTTGCTACAACATGCAGGTGGTATTTCTGCCTCAGGAAAAGATGCAGGTAAATATATTTTATGAAATAAAATACTAAATAGCAGGTAATGCTAATTTTCCCTCCAAACTCAGCTCAGCTGTGTCTCAGGTTACTCTAACAAAGTGCTTCATCTCACCTGTGTCATCAAAATGGATTTTGTGCTCCCAGCCACTGGATTTTGCTATGAAGCAACTGTCTCAACATCACAACCCCAGAGCCAGAAACATCCATGCAGAAAGCACCTTGGGAGGGGAGATGCTGGGGGGATAAAGAGCTCAGTGTGCTGGAGATGGGACATCAGGGAGGTCCTGATTACCAGGGTGACTGGAGCTAGCCTGGATCCCAGCTCAGATCCTGGTCCACCTCTCAGTAATCACTCAGTGTGGAGTGAGAGGACCTGGCAGAATTCAAACACCACCTGGAAGTGGCAGCTGGGCAGCAGCATGCCCTGACCAGCCCAGGGGGGCACATGGGGACACGCTGGCTGCTCTGTGGGCACCAGGGCTTCTTGTCCCAGCCTCTGCCTGCCACAGCCTCTGCTGCGCCCCCCAGTCACATGTCCTGTGGCTTCTGAGCTCCTCTTCCTCCCTGCCCTGCTCCCCCCTCCAAAATCCTTATCATCTGCAGAGGAAGCTGCAGGAGATGTGCAGGGAGATTAGGAGAGGATGTGAGGCAGAGCCCTTCCCTCCTCCTCCACCCCACACATATCCCACTGAGGGGCTGGAGCAGGGAGGCAGAGGTCCTGCCCAGACACTGCTTCTAGAGGGCACAGTGGCCTCCTCCTTGCCCCAGCCTCAGGCAGGTGGCCTACAAGAGCTCTTGAACATCCCCTTGATGTGAGAAGCAGAGGCAGCTGTGGGCTGGCAGCTGCCTGACCTGTTATCATCAGCACATCTCTCCCGCTCACCCTCAGCTGCAAGAAAATGTGAGTAAAAAACCAAACCATCCTCCAAGTGAGCAAAGCAGGATGCTGCTGCCCACAGCCTCTGCCCACAGCCAGTGGTGGGGAGCTGAAGGAGCAGGCAGCAGGTGGCAAATGCCAGGCAGGGCTCCAGCAATCCTCTTCCTGGAATGCATTGGGGGGTCCCTCTTGTCCTCCATGGAATTTTGTCTTTGTGGAGCTGTGGGGTTTTGTACCAAATCCAAGCTGGGCATCCAGGGCTGCTGGTTGCACCCACTCCCACATGCAAGGCTGGCAGCTCTGAGAGCCCTGGACTTGTTGCACTGTCACCATACAGGACACAGGAGCACATTTCCACCCCAAAGACAGGCAGAGCAGCTCCAGACGAGGCAAGCCCCAGTTTTCACTAGCAGATGCTGCTCTGAAAGTGTTGGTGTCCCTGTCCCAGATGAAATCAGGCTGGTGGCAGCCAGCAGAGAGACCTTTCAGTCACTGCCTGTCTGAGAGGCACAGAATTCCACTGACTCATCTGGAAAGGGGAAGCCCAGCACTGGTGCTCTGGACAGCCTGTCTAGGGAAGGCTCCACAATCCACCCCCAAGGTGACCTTCTTCTGCATGGCATTACAGGCTCCATCCCCCCCAGCCCTGCCTGGGTGAGAAATGCAAGGACCTTAAAGGAGCAGAATAAACCAAAGGGAGGATGGGATGAAGATCTGTGAGCACAGCTCCTGCCTCTGCCACTCTTCCTCCCTCCAGGGAAGATCTCACAGCTGTAAGGAGATCCACAGGTGGGCAGGGACAGATTGATGAGGCACCAATCCATGCTGTTTCTCAGCATGGAAGAGGGTGAGAGGCTTAAGGAAGCTGCTCCCCAGGCAGGTGTCCTTCATGGAAGGGCTGAACAGGGAACCCTTCTGTGCAACATCTCTGCACCCCTCTGCGGACCTTACAGGCACACTGATGTCCCCAGGGTCCCAGCCAGCCAGAGTGCTCACTGCCAGTGAGGGGAAGGGGATGGGACCAAGTAGACTGGCAGAAACCAAGCAGGACAGAAGGGCAGATGTGGCAACCCAGCAGTTCTGAATGCACAGCTCACAGCCAGGAGCCTAGCAGGGGTGGATCTGGGGATCTGAGTGTCCAATAGCAGCAAGCTCTCCTTTTGGAGCATTTTGGGGATTTCTGCACTCAACAGAGATGCCTGCCCAACTTTCATGCCCAGGGTCATGCCCTGTCACAAAATAACTGGAGACAAGAGTGACCACACATTGTCCCCAGGACAGGGCACAAAGGCAAGGAGTGAGAACCAAAGGACAGAAAAGATGTGTCACCGTGGCAGCAAATGTCAGTGATGTTCAGATGCTGGGACAGCTTTCATCTACCCCAGCAGATGATGCAATCAAGTTTCCGTGACAGCAATTCACAGCAGAGGTGCCTGTGGGCCAGGACCTGAGTGGGCAGCTGGGCTTGTCCCTGACACTACCAGGCTTGAACTCTGCAGTGTGAGATCAACACTGGGAAGGGAAGGATGGGATAAAGATCTCATCTGCTGCTGAACTGTTCGAGGTCACCACAACAGCCTGACCCCTATCCCATGCTCAACTCACAAGCTGTTCTGAGACTGGCAGGGCTGAGTATTTGCCAGAGCACAGATGTGACTCCCAGATGTGTGCCCTCCCCTGGATCTGTCTCTGTGCCCTGTCTGTGAGGGACCACGGGCTGGATCATCTCAAACAAGAAACGCAGGGAGGCACCTCCTCCTCCTCCTGTCACTTCCTCCTCAGATTCTCCACCTGAGCCACCTCTACCCACCCAACACAAACCAGATACAAAGCTACCAGAGCAGCTGCTGATAAAATCAAACTTGCCTCAATGTGGTTACAAATGGAAACAGTGACTCTCCTCTTCCCTTTCCACCAGATCTGCTTGATCTGCACTAACGCGGATGGGACACCCCTGGGCTGGTTTCACCTTCCAATGCCAAGGCAAGATTTTGGGGGATAACCAGCAAGGATGGAGAGCAGGACAGTGGAGCTTCCTTGCAGCACCATCCAATTGAAGATGCCCAGGCACTGAGCAGACACTACCCAAGTCATACACCCCTGGCAGGTGACAGCATTTTCAGTTCATGGGGGAGAAGCAGAAGCTTATGGTAACAGTGTGAAACCACTTGGGATTGTTCTTTTTAAATGACCTCACCTGGGATTTATTTGGTCCCCAGAACTGGAAACCTCTTCCTGTTTGTACTCCAACCTACTCCATAACTCGTATCAAACCTGATGTACCAATGCTCAAAAAATTTCATTCCCTCACCTCTAGACCTCTTCACAATGTGCCCCAGAGCCCGAGCTGCTGGAGATTACAGGGACAATACTCCAACTAGCAGCAAGACCTTGAGAACAGGCTGACACAAGGCTCTACAGGACATGTGAGACATGGAAGAGGAAAAAAAACCAACAAAAATCGATTTCTGCTGCTTTGCTGGGACATAGAGAAAAGCAGAACCAACTTCCCACTGCCCTAGCACTGCTTGGGGTTTGCTCTGGAACCAGGAACACAGCTTTTTTGCCTTCTGAAGCTGAGGAGGTCTGTGAGCTGGCAGGGATTAACAGGACAAGTACTGCAAGCTCAGGAGAGAAGCAGGGAATGCAGAGTGCCCTGGAATCCTGGCAAGAGGAGCCAGAGGTGAATGAGTGATGTCTAAGGGAAAAGGATCCAAGCACAGGAGCTTGGAGAGACAAGGCAGCAGGCTCTGTGCTCTGCTCTGATGAGCCCAGGGGCACGAGAGCCTCACAGCAAGAAGCATCTTGACAGGCAGTGTCCAAGTGCTCAGCAAACAAACCCAGGCAGTCCCCACCTCCTGCCAGCTGGGAAGCAGATTTATGGGGGGCAGATTTCCAGGGCAGGGAGCCAAGGGGGTGAAAGTCCTCCTGGACATTCCCTGCTCCCAGCATGGCCAAGCCCCACCTGCAGCCAGCCCCATTATCTGACCTGGGCTGAGGATTACAGCACCAGAGGTAAGCAGGAGGAGGGATGAAGGATGCACGGGCACATGCAGGGGGTGTCCTTTAAACACCACACCATCAGCACTGCTGGGAGCAAGTAAACAGGAAAAAGACTCTCGAGCAGCTGTTCTGCCCAGGGTCCCTGTGGAGCACAGCCTTCCTTGATGTGGCCACTTCCAGCTCTGGCTGGTGTGGCCCTACCACGGGGTGATGCTACAGGGGAACAGGATGGGGCTCTGCACAGGGCAATCCCAGGAGGAGAGGAGCACAGGACACCACAGAGGGAATCAGAGGAGCTCCAGGACAGCTGGAGCAGCTCGAAGAGCCAGGAGGCAACAGAGCATCCACACATCGTTGTGTGTCACTCAGAGCCCTCCTGCAGCCATCCCTCCAGGCACTGGGATCCTGGCTGGGCAGGGGACACAGCACACAGCCAGCTCCTGGGGACGGAGTTTGGAGCTAGCAGAAAAGGCAACCTTGTCCTTAAGGTGATTCAGCCAGAAGGTCACTTCCCAAAGGACCACAATGGGAAGGCAGGAGTCTTGCACATCCCCCACCCCTGTAGGGATAAAGGCTGGGGATGAGCTACAAACACAGGACAGCACAGATAGGGGATTCTGTATGTCAAGGCAAGAGAAAAAAATAGTCATATTTCAAGAAGAAGAAAATACATGTGTTCGTAATGGGTTGGGGAGAAAATACAGCCTGTACATCACAGTCCTGCCCCTTCTGCTGTGGCTTTTGGCCACTGCATCCTAAAGGCCAGTGGGCAAACAGCTCAGCACAACATCCCACATCACAGGAGATCATCTGCTGGACCATGACCTCCCCTGGGATGATTTTAAACCAGCACCATGGGTTTGCCTGGCTTGGGCAGCCAGGAATGCTCTGGGGCACCCTGCTGACAGCACAAGAAGGGACTGACCAAAACCTCAGAGCCACAAGCGTTTACAAACAGAAGGGACGACCTGCAGAGGAAAACAAGGGAGAGGTCCATGCCAGATTCTGGAAGGCTTTCCATGGCTCCCCAGCCAGGGGACCAGGACCCCAGACCAGGCTAAAGAGCCACCAGACTACAGGGACAGCAAAGATGGAGCTACAAAGCAGTTTGAAAATCACAGACACTTTCAGAGTATGGGCTGGCAGCATCCCAAAGCTCTGCTGACTTGTACAGATTTAGAGTGGCCAGCTTCTGCTGGGGACATCAGCCCATGGCAAGGACACCTGGGACAGGAGGGATGAGCCTGGCAGATCAGAAGGAGACAGTCCTGGCCTAGAGTTCCAAGCACTGGGGGATCTTCAGAAAGGCAGAAAATTCTCAGAAATGAGGAAGTTTCTCGTTGGAATCAATGTGAAAAAGCTTTTTCCACATAACAAGGCACTTCGTGCAAAATAAGAATACTCAAAATTGAAAGATTAAAATCATTTGGGAGGACAGCTTTTTCTAGCACTTGAGACCCTTTAGGAATGGCTGCTGTCACCATGTGCCTTCCTGAGGGCTCTCCCTGGTCTGGAAGATGCCCTCCCAGCACTGTCTGATGTAACCTCCAGCAGCAGAACCACAGAACAGATGAGCAGGGAAAAGCCATGAGATCACCCACCCCCGTGCAGCAGGGCACAGCCACGGGCAGAGGATGTGCTAGATGTGAAACTGAGCTCATGTGGGGCACCAGCAGCAGCAACCAGCACGAGCAAGTGAGCTGAGGAGCCTCACAGCTTTGCTGGGGTGGTCACAGGTTTCTGTGAGCACTACACAGCTCTCTCCATACAGCTGCTGTGCATCTGTGGAACACCCAGAGCTGCTGTCTCCTTTTATCCTTCTCTAGACAGATATCCTTCTAGTATTCCAACATCATCTTCCACCATCCACTCACCAAGCCTGTTTGGCCAAGGGGAAGAAGGGAGGATGTGGGGGGGAACTTTTCAAAAGCTTTGTAAGAGCTTCAAAATTTCCTGATTTTTTCTGCCCTTAAACCTCAGAGAACACTAGAAAAGTAAAAATTCTTCTGCACAGACTTCACCCATTTCCTTCTACTGTATGGTAAGGTGCAGCCAATGTTTTTTAAGCTCAGAGCTGCTTGGGCTTTCTGTGCTCACAGGCCCACACCTCCTCACCACATGCTGCAAGTTCTTCCTGGACTCCCCACAGCCTCCTTCACTGTGAGCTGTACACTGGGTCACACCAAACCTGCAGCAGCTCAGGAACAGGGACACAGCAGGGCTTGTTGCATGGCTCCTAGAGCCACTGTCACACCCCTCTGAGCCCAAAACCACCAGCCCAGCACCAAGCATGTCACTGCTGGCCTCTTCACACACCAGAGCACAGCCCAGCACAAGCACAGTGCTGGGCTATTCCTACAGCCCTGCAGGACAGCAGGCACAGGCTGACCTCAGGGATCTCACAGCTCCTGCCTGCCAGTCCCATGGATGGGATGAGATGCTCAGCACACACTGTCTGTCAAGCCAACTCCAGCAGGATCCCACTTTGGCAGAGACAGATGAGCTGGACACACAGTCACACGTGCTCCACTTGCAGCAGCTTCTAAAGTTGCCATCCACAGCTCATCAATAAGCCTCCAACTCAAGCAGAAGTTTGTGTGATGCAGCCAAAACTGTAAGGCAGTCACAAGTGAGGGTCTGTTCTGAGAGCTCTATTCCAAGTGCTCCCAAGTTTTACATCCAGGCCAGGCTGCCCATCACAGCACACTCTGACATGGGTCAGTCCCAAAAGGACACAACAGCCCCCTTGCTCCCTGGAGGGGAAGGTCCCAGACAAAGAGCAGAGGCCTGGCTGCCAGAACACAGAATTTACACCAAGTCTGCACTCTGGGCAGCTCAGTGGCCAAGCCTGCTCTGCCACAGGCAGCACTGGGGGACTGGGACCTCAGAACTGCTCAGGGCCAGGGACTTCAGCACTGACTCCCACCAAGGCTGCAGAGCCTTTCCTCCTGTGTCTGCAATCTGTGAGATGGAGGTCACATGCCTGCTCACAGGGGACAGGGGACAGTCAGCATGTCCTGGGGACATTCACAGGACAGAAACACCCATCAGATAACAGAGCCCAGCAAATGGTTTGAGATAAGGGTGACCATCCCCCTGTACAGACAGGGAGATGGCAGCCTGGATTGGGCAACTGCTGGCCCAGCTCATCAGCTTGGAGATGGGGCACATGAAAGTCCTGTATAAATCCCACACCAGAACAGCCCCTGGGGACAGGAGGTGATGGAGCTGAGCATGGCACCTCCTGGCACACACTCTGCAAGCCCAGATGTTCACATCCAGCTGCCTCAGGTGCTCCTGCTGCCACACATGGTGTCCAGCCAACAGGCAAGGAGAAAGCCAAGCCCTGGAAAACTCAGCCCCCTTGATGTTGGTGAGAAATAATCAGTCCAACACTTTGCAAAACCTCTCCAGCACGTTCTAATTAGTGGGCTTGAACCCCATAAGCCAATTCCTTCCATGTGGTTGACTGGCAGAGGAAGGAACCAGATGGATGGATGACATGGGTGCAGGTACTAGAGGAAAACACTCCCAGCCAGCCAACTTCCAGCTGCTCTCCAGGTTGCAGAGAAGCTTTTGAGATGCCAAGGGAGGAGGTAATGTGTCTTACTGCATGGGGAGGTATTTTCTAACCTGCTCCTCCTGGAAGATGCTACCAAGAGTAAAAATGGAATGACAAAGGGATGTGAAATGAGAGGAGAGGCTGTTTCAGTTTAGAGGTGAAGGCAGAGCAGAGCTCACTTGCTTTGTGTGTGTCACAAATGCCCTGGCAAGCAGGAAGGGGGACACAGGTTTTTGTGTGTGTGTCTGCCCTCAAGAAACCTGCCCACAGCAGAGTGTCAGCAGGGGAAGCTTCAACCACCCCAACAGCCACAAGCCACGCTCTCCCCTTCCCACCCCACCTTTCTGCAGCCCCTGCTCCAGGCACCACCCTCCTGCCCTCTGCCCACTGCAGGGCATCCTGCATCCTTGGTGGTGGAGCAGGAGGGGACCCTCCAGTGCAGGAGCCATCCTGCACCCCAAGAGGAGCTCACTCTGAAGTTATTTTATCCTTGGAAACCATTTCTGGCTCACTCGCTTCTTAGGAGCTCCAAGCTCCTCAGCTTAAGCAAATGGCCCCCAAAAAAAAACATAATTAAAAAAGCTATGCCTCAGTGGGCTAATAAAAGAGGCTGGTGCTTGAAACAGCTGAGGCGAGTACAGCCACACTTCAGAGCCACTTTGCATTAATATTTTACAGCTCATTTCTTTTCTTTTACACAGGCGATGGCTTTTCTTCACCTCCAAGGGACTGAGCTCATTTCACTGAAAGCAAGAATGCAACCACAGCTTGAGGTAGTTTTTTTTTTCTCCTCTCCCCTATAAAACAAACATCTGCTCCAAATTTTCAGCTCACTCTCTGAGCAAACTCTCTGAATTTTCTGATGTGTTTCAAGGCAAACTGTTCAATTTGAAGCTGGCCTGTAACCCCCTCAGAATGAGAAGGTAAGAATGCGAGACAACTTTATTAAAAATAAAGAATCGGTTAACATAGGAAGTTTAAAAGAAAATAAATGCATAATAAACAACTGACTTGAGGGGTTAGCTCTACTTTGCTCTGGGTGCTTAACAAAAAGAATAGAAAATTATAAGCACTCTTCCTATTGTAGCAGCCAGGCCCTCTGCAGAGTTGATTAGCAAGAAAGCAATCCGTTGGTAATTAAACCTGGCTGGATCCCTATGAATAAAAACAAGTATTAATTGAAAAAAAAGCCTTTTTTTTTTTTTTTTTTTCTTTGGCACAAACCAGGATTGCATTTTGCAGTTTAGAAGAAGTACAGGAGAAGGAGACAACTGCTTTGGAGAAAGGGGAGCTTACCCCTCCTCCCCATCGCTCAGCCCATGGAGATTCTCCTCACTCTGGAGTGAACTGAAGAGCTCAGCGAAGAGCAGGGTCCTGTCCAAGAGGAGAGGCTCTTCATGTGGCAGCCCAGCTGGCTGGGGCCCTGCTGTGCCTGCTGCCCAGGCAGGGGGGACACACACAGGGTCTTTATGCAGTGCTCACAAAGTGCTACACAAGGGTCACAAAGCAGGGCACAGGAGAGGGCTGTCCCTCCAGCAAGGGCTCCCTGCTCTCGGTGCCCCAGCACCTCCAGGCAAGGCTGGGCAGCCAGTGAGGTCAGCTGGTTACCTGTCCATCTGCAGCACACGTGGTGATGACACCCAACTCTTCACAGAATCATTAGGGTAGGAAAAGTGCTCTAAGACCATCCAGTCCAACCATTAACCCAGCACTGCCAGCTCCAGCACTGAACCACGTCCCCAAGTGCCACATCTCCAGCCAGCATCCCCCTGGTCCAACACCCCTGCTGTTAGCAGATGCTGAAGCATTGAGAGGCCTTCATCCCTAAGTGCCAAAATTTCCTTGCAGAGACCAGTCAGACCCTGCTGGCTTCATTGAGTCACTTGAAATAAAGGGTGGCACATCACCTGTGGGCAGGGCAGTAGGGCACAGTGAGGGAACTCAGACTGACAGCACCATGCTGCTGAGGGGCCAGGGAAACGGAGGACAGGGGCTCCCTAGACCTCTCTCCAGCAGTGGGGTGACTCTCAGCCTGCTCAGGCTCTGCTCCCCTCTAAGCTCCACATCAGCATGCACAGAAAGCCAAGCACCAACCAATTTGTTTTTAAGTCAAAGAACTGGTTGCCTGTTGCAACCCCCCCCAGAGTCCAGCAGAGATCAGAAGTACTGCCAGAGCAGCTCCTGCACATTCTGGGGCAGCAGCTGCTCCACAACACCACTGACAGTGATGGCAAATCCCTGAAAGGAGCCCCAGCACAGCAGGGAACGCTGGCAGTGGCTGTGCCCAGAGCCCTCTCCTGGCACACTGCAGCTTTAGCCCACCTGCAGATGAGCCAGCTCTGTCCCTGCCTGCACTGCCCACCGTGCAGCAGGAGCTTCCCCAGCTGAGCCACTGGGGCTGTGCTCTTTCCAGCACTGCCAGCCATGGAGCCAGGTCCCCCATCCTCACCCACCCCTCCCTGGACAAACACATCTCCTTCTGCACAACCCACCAGGAGCAGAGAAAGGAGCACAGATCCTCTATACTTGGTGTCCATGGAGACAGACCTCTGCAAGACATGGCCATCCACACAGATGTGCCCTGAGCCCAAAACCTCCACAGGTGATATACTGTGGATATTCACCTGCCCTGAAATGGATAAAAACCCAGAATCATGCCTTCTTAGACAACTAACATGTATCCAGGGTGGTCTAAAACTCCCTGGTGGTCTCCAGCTCTTACGAAACCCAAGAACATTCATTACTGATCCATGAACACAGCAATCTTTGGCCTGTAAGTCCCCAGACACATTTGGTGGAGATGCTGTTCCATGGGAAGGAACATCTCACCTCCTGACAGCTGGCTGCTCTCCTCATAGTGCAAGCTGGGGCCAAACCAGTATCACCACAAAAAGCAAAACTCAGTTTTCCTACCAGCCCCAGCCCACTGCTCCCTGTGCTGGCATTGTCTTCATGGGGAGAACTGGATCAGTCACTGCCCAAGGTTGAACCATCCTGCACTGAAAGTGATGAGCTCAACTCCAGATTACCTCCCCCTCTGGTTCCCTCCATGGCCATGGCAATGTTAAGCCAGGGGGAGGAACACATTGGTCCATTTGCCACATGAAGGGGAGCTGTCACACACCTGCCTTTTCCCAGACATCCTCTTTCTGCCCAGAAAGCACATCCAGACAAAAACAGGGAAGCTGGCCAAGAACCTAGTACTGCTGGCCATCGATTCCGTGGCTTTGTCTTGCCTGCCTAGAAACCCAGTCACTATTTGTGTACACAGGCTGGTATTTCCACCTGGAGCCCACAGTTCTGTCCAGGAAGTGTTACAGCAAAGCTCTGCTCCTCAGCCCTGCAAGCTCAGGGTGCTGGGTGACACCAGAGGAGGGGACTGAGGACAGGATGAGATGCTCTGGTGAGAGAGGACACCATGGGGAAAGCATCTGGCACCAAAGAGATGGGGCTGAAGATACAGCAGCTCTTCAGCCTGATGTCCTCTGTGCCCAGCAAGGCCCTTGGGAGAGTCACACGTAGTGTGGGAACATGAGCATTGAGAGGCACACGTGGGGAACTCAGAGCTCAAAACCACCAGCCAGATAACTTGCCTGTGGCACCACAGAGAAGCCCCAAGGAATTTTCCTCTGTGCCATTAAAAGAAACACCATCACCCCAGTCCCTGAGACACTCTCTTTGCTTTCACTGCTCTGCTCTTGGATGTCTGCACAGCACAAGAATTCCTTGCAGCCATGGCTTTATCATTGTGAGGCCCACAGTTCTGATACAGAAGATGAAGTTCTCTAGATTTCCTCCAAGTTGAGGTCCCAGGTTACAGGACACATCTAGGTCTGTCCCAGGAACAATCACCCCTGCAGACACCCGTGGGGATCTCTATCCACCATGGGGACAATGGTCTCAAAATCTCAGCAAAACCAATATTTGCTGTGCCTTAGTTTACGAACAATTTAAGCACGGGGTCAATAGAATGCTGCTCTCTCCTCTCTCTCACACTGCCTCATTGCTCCCAGAGGCCATGCTGGGAAAGAGGTGGGGGAGCTTCACATCCTCATGATGCTAAAGCAGCCCAAGGCTCCCTCCAGATCTGCCTGGAGACACCATAGGGCAGAAGGTAGGGGACTCAAAGGGTCTCAGGGCAAACCAAAGCCCCAAACAGGCACTCTGTGGACCTGCTGCAGAAATGTGGTCACCATCTCCATGCCCTTTCCTCATCTAAGCCCCTAAGCACCCCATCTTTCCATCCTGGACCAGCAGCAGCTGCCAGGAGAGCTGACAGCCCGTCGCTGGCCTTGCTGGGCCCCAGCTGCACCCCTCAGCATGGGGGAGGCAGTGCCATGGCCAGCACCAGCTCTGCCATCAGCTGCCCTTCGTGCATGTCCCCTTTTCCTCATGCCCAGCACAGAACAGAGACCCCATCCTCGTGCTGGTGCACACGGGGGCAGGAAGGATAATTTAAGAAAACCTGGGAAACCAACACCAAGGCTGAGAGTGCGGGGCATGCCAGCTCTCACCCCCTTCCCACCCATCTTTCTGGTTTTGCACTCAGGTTTCTTGCATCCTTCCCCCTGTCCTCCTTGTCCCCATCCAGCACGGGAACTCGGGGCTCATCTGACCCTGTGCCATCACCCTCGGGATGATGTGCGGGCAACGGGGAAGAGGACAGAACTACAGTACAGTATTTTGAGTTCGTTTTCCTACTTTTTAACCTTTTCCATTCGGTCTCATCTGTTGCTCCGAGGTGTAACCGCAAGAGAGCTCACACTAATCCCCACTAAGCCTCCTTCTGAGGCGCCCTACAGCCCTTAGGTGCTGCTCGCCAAGACACCTCGTTTATCCCAGGGGAAGTTTGGTGCCGAACAGGGATGCGGGAAGTTGTGAGGCGGCGCAGTGGCGGCAGCGGCCCGCGCATCCCCCGCGCATCCCCCGCGCTCAGCCCGGCCCCACGCTGGGACCCGGACCCCTCTGCGCCCCCCGGCTGCCTGTAGGGAGATGCCGGGCACGGAGAGCCTGGAGGTTCATTATTTCTCATTTTTTCTCCCTCCTGCTCGGCACGGAGCCCCGGCGCTCCCCGCACGGCCCCGGCCCCGCAGCCCCCGAGCCGCCCCCTCGCTCCGCGCCGCCCCGCCGCACTCACCGGCGCCCTCCACCTTCTCGGAGCCGCGGCTCCAGGTGACCTGCCGCGTCTCCAGCTTCACCTGGAAAGTTTTCCGCTCGGGTCGCTGCGACTTTTTGGAGTAGAAGAGGGTCATGACGGTGCCCACCTCCAGGCTGCGGCAGAGCTGCGCCGCCTCCGCCTCGCTGGGCGCCCCGGGGCCGCCGCCCGGCCCGGCCGCCATCGGCGCGGCGAACAAAGGGGAGCGGGAGCGCCCGAGCCCCGCCGCGCCCCGCGCCCGCCGCGGGAGGGAGAGCGCCGGAGGAGGAGGAGGAGAGGGGGAGGAGGAGGAGCGAGGAAGGAGGAGGGAGGAGGGAGGGAAGGGGCGGAGCGCTGCCGGCGCGGGGGGCGGGCGCGGGGCGCGCAGCGCGGGGGGTCCGTGGGGAAAGGGGGGACACAGCCGGTCCTGCCGGCACAGGGGCTCGGGGACCGGAGCATCCCCCCCAGCAACTCCCGTGGGGGACACAGCCGGTCCTGCCGGAGCAGAGGCTCGGGAAACGGAGCATCCCCTCCAAGCGACCCCGAGGTGGGACACAGGCAGTCCTGTGGCCCGGGGACTCGGGGACCGGAGCATCCCCGCCGAGCAACTCCCGGGGGGCACACACAGCCGGTCCTGCCGGAACAGGGGCTGGGGGGAAGGAGCATCCCCACCGAACAACTCCCGGGGCAGCGGGGCGGGTGGAGCCCTTACTTGGTGTGGGATGCCAGTGCCACAGACCACCCAGCACGCCTGGAACCGCGCCATCCTCCGCACGCCTGGGGGACCGGGGCCCTCTGCACCCCATGGCACTTATCGGGGATCAGGACACTCTGCACCCCGTGGCACTTATGGGGGACCACCCTGCACCCCCTGGCACGCCTGGGGGACTAGGACACTCTGCACCCTATGACACTCATGGGGGACTGGGACACTCTGCACCTCATGGCATTCATCGGGGATCAGGACACTCTGCACCCCATGGCACTCATCGGGGATCAGGACACTCTGCACCCCATGGCACTCGTGGGGGACCAGGGGTGCTTTGCATCCCATGGCACTCATGGGGGACCACCCTGCACCCCACAGGTCTCCCATGTGCCACACACCCCACAGGATACCTTAGGGCCCTGGCACCCACAGCAGGGTTTGCTGTTTGTAGAGTCCCAACACTGCATCCACGGAGGCTTTTCCTGGGGACAGACCCCAGTACGTCTGCCACTGGCACCATGGTGTGGCTTCTTGATGAAGGCAGGTCTGCATTTGCTGTAGTTTCCTCCACACAGATCCCACAGCTGGATCCGTGCTGGCACGGGCTTGCAGGGTGGCCTGTGGCATCTCGCCCCTGGGGGACATGTAGGGAGCCAGGGGTCACTGGACTGTTTTCCGGCCCCACAGAAAACAGGGCTAGAGACCACACAAAAGCAGGGTTAGAGAGGGGATAAGTGGTTGAATTGGGAAGCGTTTCCTTGCAGTTTGCTCCATTCATGTGGTTAAAGCCTGCAATTTCCCTTTCTGTGAGCCACTGACCTTCTTCCTCGAGCCCTCCTATCTACCAGAGCATCCCAGGGGGCAATGGGTGCTCAGGCCATCCCATTTATATGTATAAATGTATAAATATGGATCTGATGATCTTAGAGGACTTTTCCAACTTCACTGATCCTATGATTTTTTTTTTCTAAACTTAACGGTTCTGTGACTACGTACTCACACACACATGTCCACAGGCCCAGGCAAGGCAGCCAGTGCTCAGCAGTCCTTATCTCACCCCCCAGCTCATGGCTGAGTCTGGGAGGGACATAATTTTCTACATGAGGGCCCCATCCCTGATTGGATCCCCTATGTGAGCAGCTCCTTCTGTCCTACAGCCTCACCTGCCTCCACAGGGACATTCTCCAGCACACACATGTGCATACACAGTAAGGTCGTTCAGAATCCTGCCTGGGGTCTGGGCATCAAACAGGCAAAGACAGACTGAGGTGAGAGCCTAAACCTGCCCTGATAGGAATGAGCAGTGTGTGACAGCACTGTAAGGATGCTGGGGATGTGCTCAGCTGAGCCAGAGCTGCTGGAGCCTGTGCTCGGAGCTGGCACAGCACTCTGAGCCCATTCTCTCTGGGGCGAGCTGCTGTGGCCGCTGGGGAAGCTGCTCCTGCCTTGTGTAATGGCCTCGGCTTGGGACTGGCAGGAAGCAGCCGGCTCCTAGTGGTCTTAAAATAGCTGAGCATTATGGGCACACCCTTGTTTTTGAGGGCAAAACCTGAGAAGGGAGTGTGGCCATCGAAGAAGCAGAAAAGGTAACTCCCTTGCTCCCAAACGCTTCCTGTTCCTGCTGATGGAGAGCACTGGGCAAGGTGTGTCCTCAGCCCCAGAGCTCGGGGTGGCTGGGGCCAGCACGTGCAGGATGTGGTTTACAATGAGCTGTTTGCAATGGATATTTTTTATTTTCCAAGTCTGACTGATCATCTTTGAGCCTTGCATTAGCTCTCAGTGTCTAAGATGCTGCGTGCCAAGGAATTCCACTGTTTAATTTGACAGCACAGGAAATTTGCAGCCTTTGTGTGCCTGCTGCATGAGAGCCCCATTTGGTGGTCCCAGCTCCTGTACCAGCCAGTGAACAATAACCCCCACCCCTCCAGGGCAGCAAAAACTTCCATTGTATTCCTGGTTTTGCTTTTGAAGAAATTCCCTGTGTTGTGTTCACCATGTGGCTGTGGAAGCCTGGGCGTTCTGCAATCTCCCCTTGCAAACACCTCAAGGAAAAGGGGGATTTTCCCCTCAGAGTGGCCCCAGCACCTCCCCCTTCCCAGTTCCGCAGCACGGGATGCCATCCCCCATATCCTGCAGGATTCATGGAGCAGCTGCATCCTCCCACCAGGAACAGGACAACAGCCAGGTGACCTCTGGCTTAAGGACAGCCCCAGGCATGCTCAAGGCCTGGGGACACACAAAATCCGGGGACAAACAAAATCCAGGGACACAGCAAAGTGTGGGGAGTCCCTGCAGCCCAGCATCCCTCTGACCAGTGCCTGGGAAGGGATGCATCCCTTTATCCCTCTCCTGCCCTGGGGACCACGCACTCGGAGGAGGTGCCCGACACTGATGCAAACGAGTGGTGCAGCCTTTGGCTGCAGGGTTATTGATTGATTCCTGCCTGCTCTCTGCTGCCTGGGATGGGTAAAGAAAACCACCCGGGGGGAAGGATGTGGCAGCCCTCGGGAATCGGTGCTGGCAGACACAGCGCAGGACTGTGCCGGGATGGAGAGCAGAGCCGCGCGGGGCTCTGGAGCTGCTGCGGGTGCTCTCCGAGGAGCTGGGCAGAGCCGTGCCCGCAGGCTGCCTGCCCCTTCCAGGCATGGTGAGTTCTCTCTGGGTGACAGCCAGCACCTGGTGCAAAACCCACTGCAGCTCCGGGCTCCCTGTCCCACTCCCCGGTGCTGCCCAGGGAGCACACACTTTTTTAATATCCAATTCACCTGGTTTCAATTTTCAACCCTGGAATCCTTGAGACTTCAAGGGGGGTGGGGCTGCATCCTGCAGGTTTTGCACCTCCCCTTGGCTGCCAGGCCCTGTCCATGGGGTTGTGATGCAGCAGATCCAGTTCAAACCTACATTTGTGCTCTCTGCACCGTCCTATCACAGCTGCCTCAGTTTCCCTGGCTGTGGGACAGGACAGCTAAAGTGGGGTGGTGGCACTGGCCGAGCACAGGGGCTGCAGTGAAGGGATGCAAGACAGGATGTGGCATGTTTGTGCCACATTTCTCTGCACAGTGACTCAGTGGAGTCTGGGAATTCTCCATGGAAAGTGTGGGGTGTGTGGTCCTCACCCTGCTGTGCCACAGGCAAAACCACTGATTAAATCCTCAGCTCTCAGCCTGGGACAGAGCCTGTGCTCCTAGTGCTGGGAGGATTTTCAAGGGTGGGTTTTGCACCAACATCCTTCTCCTTCTTGCTGACAGAGAGGCACAACACGCTGTAGCCTTGGACATCAGCCTGGCCTTGCACTTCCAGCAGAGCACAGACCTCCCAGCCTGGCCAGAGCACCCCACCATGCCCAGGGAGAAGGTGAATCTGCCAGCAGCAATGCTGGGGTGGGGGACCACCTCTGTGGAAGAACATCCCTTACCACTGCATTCCACAATTCCATGTTCAGTGGTGTAAGATTCTCGAATTTGAAAGATATGGGATAATTGGGCCAGGTCTGCAGGTGGGAAGGAGGGCTGTATAAATAGAAATTATATTTTTACAGGCTGCATTGTTCAGGCATGGGCAGGTCAGGAGCACAATGAGCCCCTTTCCCTCTCTGCTGGCATTTTCACCACTGCACCTTGGAAAGGCCCCAGAGAGCAAATGGCAACTCCTGCCAAACTCCGAGTTTGTGCAGCCACAACAAAGTGCCTGGAAGATTGCAGGGAGCAGGAGGAACCCTGCTCAGGGCTGGCTGCCCAGAGGCTCCTCAGTTGGCTGAGCCTGACCCCACAGCTCCCCTCAGGGTCTGGGAGCCCACCCCAGCTCTGGGGTCACGGGGAGGTGCTTGCAGAGGAGCCAGGGCTGTGTCTGCTCTACAATCCCCAATGACACCAGGACAGGGCATCTCCCAGTGCCAGAGAGGAGAAGGCATCCATCAGCCTCATCACCCATGTCCTTGCCCAGCCATGAAGGGGACGGAGCTGCTCTCCCTCCCTCCTGCTCTGTGCAGAGGGCTGGGGCTGGATAAAAGAAACCAGGAAGAGCAGCTCTGGTGTCACTGCACCCCCCTGCTCCTGCTCTCTGCTGTCCTTTTCCCAGGACAAAGCAAACTGTGAGCTGTGCCTGCATGGAAACCCTCAGTGGCCACAACGGAGGGTGCAGCACAATCACAGCAAGGCAGGGATGGGCCACATCCTTCAGGGAATTCCTGCTGGGGCTGGCAACAGGAATTGCACCCCACATCTCCCCCAGCCCAATGACCACAGGGACCTCATATCCAGACCAGAGGTGAAAGAACACAGAGACATCAACACTCAGTTAAGTCGTAGGAATTTATTTTAAATAACCTACAGTTGATTAAAAGGGAATTCATGATAAAAATAGAAGATACTTGTTGAGGAAAGGCTGCAGGAAATGGTCTTGCACACACACTACGCTAACAATGCATCTAAGACTAATGATTATAGCAAAAAAAGGTTTCACATTAAAATTCTGCTTTTTAATTTTTAAAATTTTTTTACACAATTACAAAAGAAAAAAATAAAAGCCCTAAAATCTTGATTATTTTCCTTTTTGGACCAATGCTCATTTCCCTCGAAATTTATTGACCTGTGAAACTTCTTTTTACACAATAAAATCTTTCAAGTAAAAGAGGGGAGTGGGGCTTAGAAAAAAAGGAGGGGGGGGAAGGTAAAACAGTCTGACAAACCTAAAAAGTAGATAATTCTTGGAAGTGTACAGAGCATGTTCAGAACAAAGGGTGATGGGAATGTCATTTGTTTCCAATTTCATTTGTCCTCAAATTCACACACATCTTTCCATCACACGGCCCCCTCCCCCCACCCGCTCCCCAAACCTACACGATCTTTAAGATCATAAAGAAAGAAAACTGTTTAAATATTTTAAAATAATTAAAAAGAAATAAAAATTCACATTTAAAATAGGAACACTCAAGTCAGGAGGCCGATTTCCCATCATGATTTGCTCTGAACAAATGTGATGGATATTTGTAATTCATGTTCCAATGCCACGACTGTTTCAAGTGACAAATTGAAAAAGATTTGGGTATTTCCATGACTATAGTGACAGCTGTAACAGGTGCGTTGGGTTCCTTAAATTTTGTTTTTTTTTTTTGTTAAATTCTGAAATGGGGCGGGTGGGGGAGGGGAAGGGCAGGGGTTAAGGAGTCCATTTTCTATTAAAATATAGAAGTTATTGCAAAACCCTAACTGTAAAAACGCACCAATATAATTGGATTTTGTATACAGTAGCTAAAGATTCCCACGCTCTCAGTGTGATGGTGAATTTGCCTGGCGGAAGGTTGACAAATCCCCCATCCACTTGCCCTGCCTCAAGAGAAAAACCACACAAACCAGACAGCTAGAATTTGGATCTCTGAAACATTTTTAAATAAGTTGTCCATAGGACAACTGGCTCAGCTCCTTTAAGATATTTCCAGGTTATGCTTTCTGCAAGATGTTGGCTGTTTTATCTGATGCTCACTTGCCCCTTTCCTCCCCCTTCCCCTGCATCCAAGGACAAGTAAGGCTCACAGTTTATCAATCTCCCTAAAAACCAGGCTACTCCCTTTTCCCATAAAATTAATCTCAATAAAAACAGGTTAAAACTCATAGTCCTCCTCTGCCATGTCGATAGCCCAGGCAAATTTCTCTCGCTGGGTTTTGTTATAAATCTTCTCTATAGGAATTCCCCACTTCTTACACCTGCAGGAGAGGAGATGCTGTTAGAGTTAGGGATAAAAGGAAGGCCAGAACCCTGCCCTTGTTACTATGTGGGGGGACAAGACAGAGGTGAAGGGTGGATCACCCCAACACACCCCAGCAGGTGCTTACCAAGCAACAGAGATCCTGGGATCCAGATAGTTGAGTTTGGAGGTGCCCAAAGCGATCTGCTTGTTCTCCTCCCTATCTGTAGCCTGAACCTCCAGCTTCATCAGTTGCTCCTCGATCCTCTGCACTGCTTTCTTCTTGCTCTCCACTGTCCTGGGGTGGCAAAGAACAAAGCACTCAATTCCTCACGCCCTGCTAGCACTGCAGGAACCCAAAGGGACTCTGCTCAAGGTAAGCAAGGTCACCAGCCACACAGGGCAGCTGTGTCAGCACAGATGGTGACAACAACACACTCAGCACATGCAATTAAGAACTGACATTTTCCAAGACGCAGAGCAGGAATCTTAAGCAGCAGTTTTGTTTTAAAGGGTTGGATGCAACAGCCTGAACTGTTCTGATGCTACACCCACTCCCCCAGCAGCCCATCTATCCCTCAGCAATCATGCTGTGATCCTGCTTCCAGAGCTCTGTAACTCAGCTCCCCCGTGGCTGCTCTGCAGAGCCTACACGGAGCCCCAGCACATGCTCTGTGGGGCTTCCAATGGGGAGTGAAGAATTCAGAGAGGTGCTGTGCAATTAATTAATTTTGTGAGCCCTGGCTCCCCAGGAACACAGCAATGCTGCACACTGGTCCTGGGCAGCAATGGGGTGGGTGAGCACTGGCAGGGCTCAGCTCCCAGGGCATGAGTGACCACGTCAGGAACTGCAGGGTCAGACCACCCCACAGATGGCTGTTTCTTCATGCACAGAATGAATAGGGCAAAAGAAAGCCAAATGAAAGGCCAGGAAAGGGGAACACAGGGTGAAGGACCTCTTCTGGGAGCATTGCACAGCCCAGTAACACCAGCCTTACTTTTTAGACTTCTCATCCCTCCGGACCTTGGCATCAGCTTTGGCGCTTTTCAGTTCCCTCCTGGCATCAGCTAATTGCTCCTTCTTGGCATCAATCTAGGAGAGGCAAAACCAGATGGCAGCACTGAGAACAAGCTGCTGACAGCTGTGTCAGTAACCCCTGGGCAACATGACCCAGGAAGCCCGTTTGTGACCACATTCAGAATCTCCCAGCAGTCAGATCCACTCCTGCAGAGCAATCAGGCCACTGGCCACTGCATAGCCAAATGTGGTCAGATATCCTCCTCAGAAACACGGCCTCACTCATTTCCAAAGACAAGCTGGTGCTTTCTCACACAGCTACAACCGTGCAGGCCGAGGAACTGGCTGGTCTGGCCTGGCCAACAAATCCCTCCTGGCAGCTTGTCTTCCTTCACTATATCCCACCACTACCAGCTCTCTGAGGGCTACATGGAAGGATGATTCCCGATTCCTCAGCAGGAATCAGCCCCAAATCCTACACACTGAAAAGTGTTAACACTTCAGGCAGTTCTTCTTCAATAAGTTTGGGGTTCAGGGAGATTCAGCATTTTGCAGCCCCTGTTCAACCACTCCCCTTAAACATCCCCAAGCTCTATGATCTAGGGTGAAGGCAGCGATGTTAGGTGTTACGGAAGCAGGGGACACTGCACTGCCAAACCAGAACTCCTTATTGTGAAGTTATTCTAAAGCCAGACCAGGAACAGACCTAACCCCTTTGGACCTCATGGCCTTCACCAGAAACAATCTGCAAAGGAAGAGGTCAAGTCAGAGGGGCATAATGTACTATGTACACACTGACAGCGGCCTGGGATTCACACAACAGGGGTAGATGCCCACTCCAGGTTCTTTAGAGGACACAGATCAGAGCCAGAGACTGCTGCTCTCACACAGTTATAGGATGAAGGGCAGAAAAAGAGTCTGGTCTTGCTCTTTACAGAGAAGCCCTTCCAGCTCACTGCTCATCTCCAAGCAGGTCCATCTCTGATGCACACCACCAGCTCCTGACAAGGAAAAGCAGGCCCTGTTTTCACCCCAAGGGAAAGGAATGCTGACTCCTGAGATGCAGCACGTGGAGCCCTGCTGCCCCAGAGTTGGGCAGAGGGAGGTACCTTGCTCTGCAGGTTCATCATGGACTTCTCGAAGGTTTTGGGCGGAGCTCTCTGGTGGTTACACAGAATGGCCACCGCTCTGTTGGCACGGTTGTAGGAGAGGATCTTTGCTGGGATGTTGTCATCCGCTGTGAGGGACAGGAGAGTGGTGAACAAGTGTGTTCTCCAGGGTCTGGTGCCCCAGCCAGTGTCCCACAGCCACTGCAGAACCAACCTTCCCCACCTATGTCCAGTCTCAACGCTGCACTCCAAACACAGTCCCAAGCCTGGCCACTTCCATCTCAGCCCCTAACTCATTCTGGATGTTTCTCATCACTACTGACACCATCTCAACTCAATAGAGGGGAAGCACAATCAGAGCAGGGGACAGCAGGACCACCCTGCCCAGGACACTGTTGGGCTTCACAGGTCCAATGTGCCCACTTGGTAAAGCTACAAAGTGCAAGGCAGCACTGCTCCCAGGGGTTGTGGATGAACAGCCAAGAAACATGGGGCTGTTACACACGCATCTGTCTTGCCTGACATCTACAGCATCCTACAATTAACAGAAAGAAAACAGATTTGGTAAAGGATAGGCATAACCTGGAAAGCACACCCTGGTGTGCTCACAAGTCAGTTCTGTTCTGCCCCAGTGCTGAGCTGCTCAACTACCCCAAAACACTGTCTGACAGCAGATTTTTGGTCAGACCTCAGCTGCTTGACATTTGCACTGGGGGAACTGCAACAAGGAAGTGGTGAACAGATACACAACTTGTGGCTCAGCCAAGGAAGCCAGGTCTCTATTGCAGGATAAGATCTGTTTCCCTCCCAGCTTCAAGGGGCAAGACTTACGATTAGTGAGCTCCTTGAGCTGCTGCTGTAGCGTGATGGAGGCATTGTAAGTACGGAATACCTTGGCTGTCAGTCCCTCCATAAGGTCTTGAAGGTGTTTATTTAAGATACTGGTCTGAAGAAGCAGAAAGGAGATGACAGTGAGCACTAGGAATGACCACAGTGTTTGTGAAACCTGGTTCCATGGCTGTCACAGAATTTGCAGCTCATGTCTGAGGCCTGGTGTACTCAGACCTCACCACAACAGAATAGCCACAGCATTACTGAAACCACAGCAAAAGTGAACAAAGAACCAACAAGTATTAAGATAGGTAACAAGTACCACAAGTGGCCAAAAAGGATTTCTTTGGTGTGGAGGTTTTGGTTTCCAGCAACAATAAACATGCCTGGACCACCACAGTGCTCTCAAAGAGCCAAGTGTGCAGACAGGGATGGCATGTGAAAATCTGTCACCTCAGACATCCATCATCTCTGAACTCTGGTCAGAGCCAGGCAGGCTCACCAGGACCAAGGCCCATCGCTTTGAGAACCTGTGGGCACAGTGGAGAATTCAGACACCAGTCTGAGACAGACTCTCAGTGCTTTAATGCTGCTCTGGAAGAAAATTTCCACTGAAATAATTTCTGGAACAGAGTAGCTGTTAGTGCCTGGTGCAGAGCAGGCCTGTACAGGGTGCTCCACCACCCTCACCATGAACTATGTGCTTACATTGAGGCGGTCAAAGAGGTCATCCTCAGGCTGCTTGTTCTCCATGAACAGCTGAAGATTCTTAAATACCTGCAGGAAAAGAAAACCAGGAATGTCAGGTACACAGACCATACAGCACTGGGCAGTACTAAGCTGTAGAAAAGCAGGACTGCCAGGGAGCCATTAAACTGCTCTCAGGGAGCAGTGATGATGCTGGGTGTTACTTCCCAGCAGACAAAGACTCATCTCTCAATGCAAAGCTTGTGCTGCGGGTTCCTCCCCAGCAACAGGAGTTCTGAGCCTTCAATGCTCTCTCATCCTTTGGATCAAAATTACAGTCAGCAGACTTAACTGCTCTGGTACTGCTGGCTAACAGAGAAAGAGACCCCAAAGCTACTGCCTTTGCTTTACTCTCCCGTTATTACTCAAGCCCAAGAGACCCCTGAGCCATTTCCCATGGATTGAAGCTCCAAGAAACCAACCCTCCTCACTGCTGCATTGTTTCATACAATTTCATCCCAAACATGTCTCACTGGGGTAGGGAGAATAATCAAAGCATCTCTGATTATAACAGAGACCACAAATCCCAGCTCTGCATACTACCATTCTCCAGCTTCTCAATAACACATATTCTTCTATAGACAGCCAATACACAAAGATTTCTAGTTCCACAATAATCAACTCCCCATTTTAAGCACTGAAAAAACTCAAGAGATACCAATAAACTTAAATAGAAAAATGTTTTCTTCTTTACACAGGGAACCAAGAATTCCAGCACACATTAATTTCTAGAGCAGCAGTACTTTTGATTTTTTTAAAGTTGTTTTGCTCTTCAAGGGGCCAACATTTACTGTCTGACTGCCATGTTAATTACCACAGTATTATACACAAGGTATCTAACTCAGACCACAGAGCTGTGGGCCAAATGCAAAGCTGTTACACCCACAGAAACATTTCAGATAGTGCCCTCCAGGTTCATGCTGCTGGATAAAGATTGATTCTGAAATGAGGCCAAAATCACAGCAAATTTGAAACTGGTGACAGCAATAAAAGAATTGACATGGCATAAGAAGTCTTGGCTGGCAGACACCCAAGTTCATAGGCCAGAGGGATCAGTGCAACTTCTCCACAGGCTCTGGAGCAGTCAAGGTCAAGGTCTACCTCTGTGAGGGCTCTGCTCCAACATGACCCAAACCACTGTGACAGAGGTGTCTATTAGCAAAGCCCCAATCAAACTGCTGCTCTGCCAGTGCCAGCAGTACTGCAGAACCATTTATGCTGACACTTGTCACACAGGCATGCAACTCCACCATCTACAGGTGACAAAACCAACTCTGATGATGAGAATGAGACCCAAGAAACTTGTCTAACACAGCTGTTTCAGTTATGTTATGTCAACTCTTCACACTGAGACCACAGGGAAGAGCTGCAAGATGTTTGAACATCTCATCTGCTGGGCTGTGTCACACCACAAAGATGTCACATTAACTGACTTATTTTCTGGCTTGGTAGCTGAGCAGTGATAAAGCAACTTGTTAATGCCATCCAGACTGTGCTGACCACACCTCTGTGCTGTTCAGTGTGTGTATGTGCTTGTGGAGGTGCCTTACCCTCTTCTCCACGGGGACTTTGTTGTAGTATCGGATGGAGTCCTTCCCGAGGAAGTCGAACTCAACCACGTATTCCTGCCCATCCAGCTCAGGATGCAGCTTGATGTGCTCTACTCTCAGAGAGCAGCAGCCCACAGTGTCAGCTGTCTCTCCTTCTTCTTTCTCATTACCAGCTCTCAGGGCAAGCTACATTTATATCAAGACAAGAGGTAAGGAATTCAAACTGTCCCCAGAATAGAGAGATGCTGCAAACCTTCAGATACCGGCCTAGAACCAGCAGTGTCCAGAGGAGAATATCTCCTTCTTTTTTAAACTTTTTTTAAGTTTAAGCCAGAATGCTTTACAAAGGTTTGCTTATTAAGTAACTGTGAGATAGTTCTGACTAACAGGAATTATTTTGAAAAAGTGTGGCAGTTCTTAAAAATCAAATTGACTTCTATGTGAACTCTACTTGAAACAATTCATATGGTTCAGTTGTTCATCTTCTATGATCCTACCTATTGACTGAACACTAAATACATTTCAAATAGCAGGTTATATAAATATTGGCTTGTATAAATTATCTAAAGACTATGTTTGGCTGCATAAAAACACATTTTAAAAGTGCTGGCTAAAACAATTCCTAACATTTGAAATCTTCAGCAGTTAGACCACAATTATACACATCAAAGTTCCCTGGTTTACATCAAACCATTCTGAACAAAACCTGTTAATTTAGTTAGTCAAGACACCATATGCTACCAGGAAACAGCTCTCTGGGAGCTGGTTTTATATTGCTTTAAATGCATCAACACAACTGCAGTTTTCTTTATGCCATGGTGAAAAAATTAGCATAATTACAAAACATCACAACTGTGACCTTATACTGAAGAGGTGACAAACCAGCAGAAATTCCCAGCAGGGAAACTGAAACAGTTGGAAACAAAAGGCCCACACAAACTTCCCAGTAATCCAACTGGGTGATTCTGGAGCCAGGCTGTGAGTTTTGCCTGAACTAAACAATGCTGCCTGAAATAGCCATGCTTAGTACAATAGTTTATTGCTCTGGATTCCAGGTAATGGGAAGGAAAAGGAGCCTGCTCCCCAGGAAGTCTCAGGATACCTTAGTAACTGGGCTCAATTCTGCCTTCAAGACAAACACACAGCATTCCCAAGTATTCCCAGCAGGGCAGGGAAGGCAAGAGGAGCTAAGGAAGGAGCCTCACCTTATCAATGAAGTACAGTGCCACAGCCCTCTGCCGTACTTTCATCTCTTTGGATTTCCAGTCTTCTCGGTACTGATTCCGGATTTTATCTACACACTTCTTCAACCTCCGAGCTGTCTCGTACTTCTGCCAGTCCTTCTCACCCTGCAGGGAAGTTGGAACAGAGTCAGCACTACAGAGCAGGAAGAGGACTAGCTCCAATCTGCATCTCAAGGCATTGCAATCCCGTGTGTGGCAAACGGTCTCGCTGTACAAAAGCACTGAGATGCTGCTGCTGCACAGCTCAGCTTCACACTGTGCTGCCACACAGCTGCAGGTCATTCAGATTTCCATGATATTAAACACTTCCATGGAAGCAACTAGAGAGAGACACAAAAGACACATCTTCCCTGCTTCTCAAAATACAAATGGTTTCCTTTGCTTTATTCAGATGGCACTTATGTTCTTTCAACTGTGTAATTAAATACCCATAAAAGGCAAAAGCAACATCAACAGTTCATCATCATTATTATATATTCAAGACACAGCAAAAAGAGGGCAGGAATTCACAAGGAATAGAGATATTTTTCCTCCTGTATTTGTAGGACAAATTCCCTGTTTCCAATCTAGGAAAAAATCTCTCAGAAAAAGACTTTATAAAAGGAGCTTAAATTCTTGCTTTTATGGACTTGATCCACAGACTGGGTATTTGCTCCCACAGCAGGAGTTTGTTTTCCTTCAGTCATGAGCTCCTTACCAGCCTTCTCAGCCAGGAGCCTGGCCAGGTTTTTAATTCTACAAAGAACTAATTAACAACCCATGGTTAGCACTTCACTACAATACCAGGGAAGGGAAGCTAAGGCCAAACGTATGTGAGATATCTACCAGAGCAATACTGTTATTGGATATATTGCTTTATTTTAGGCTTACACAGGTTAAAGGATTCCTACTAGAAATGATACAATGCTGCTTTTCATGAGACATTTTCCAGATTTCACCTGCTCTCCTGGACAGTAAATGTATCCTCTCTTTTCAAGGGGGAACAGAAGCAAAGAATCTTCCCTATGTTCTTCAACCACTGTAGGATCAAACAGCCAGGTAGCTTTACCTCTTAACTCTTTCCTGACCTACATTTGCTTCTTGGAAACATGATCAGGAAGATTGCTTTGGTTTTGTTTTTATAACTGGATCTTTACCTTAATTCTTGAGCTAGGGTTCAACATGATGTATTTGATGGAGCCTTGGATGTTCTCAGTCCATGACACCAGCCAGGTCACTTTGTTATCATGCCGGACCTCCTTCCATTTGTGTCCTGGTGGAGGGGCAGGGATTTTGGAATCCCTACAGAGAATTAGAAAACAGACCATAAAAGCTATTTAAAGAAAATCTCCTCATCATCAAAACAGAGAAGGTAATAAACAGTATTACACAAACTGCAGGGAAAGGAACTGAGGCAACAGAAGTGCATTATCTCCACAAGCAGGAAACCAAGTAAATCAAAATGAACAAAGATCAGGAATGTAACTGCTACCAATATATACCTGATGAAGAATTATATTGCAGGTAGGACACATTGCTAAGATCAGTTTTGATTTGTGAACACTGTAATAGTGTGGACACTTACGAAGACTAGAGAGAGTGAAGAGAAGCCCAACCAAACCTCAGCCTTCAACATCAAAGAAGACTAGGTAGGGCAACCTATGTAGAAGAAAATTATTTTCTGGAAATACTGGCAGGAAAGGCAGTTTAGGCAGATGTAGGCTGTAGGCGTGAGGAAGAAAATACATTGAAAAATTTCTACATGAAACCCATGATTGCCTTGCTCAGTCTTTGCTTGTATGACTCAGTTTCTTATCCATATGAGAACAAGATAAGCTGCATTCCTAATTCTACATTTGAGCATCAACTTATAGAGGGTTTTAAAACATGAGCTGTAGAAAGCAAAGCCAAGGTGTGAAGCATGCAGCACTCACTTGCTGCAGTTAATGATGATGTCTTCGGGCATGATGCGTCTCTTCAACATTCCCATTTTGGGATGGTTCCCACGACCTCGGAAGAGACCTGGAGGTTCAATCTTAAAATTGGCAATCCTCTCCTTGTGGTTGTCCATCACACAGTAACCATACTCCTTCAATAGCCTCTCGTTCTCCTCTTTGATTTTCTGGGAAAAGCCAAAAGCAAAGATGATAAGGCACACGCAGCACCACATGCACCTTTACATGCCAAGACTTGAAAAATTTTTATATTTGCACCACACTTATTCTGAAGATCCAATTAAAAACCAGATCTCCATCATGGCAAGTGTATCAGACTGGCCAGAAAAGCATTCATAAAATGCACGCAGCACAAGCTGGAAAAAGGGAAAGAATATGTGAAAACTCTCTCAAAAGTTGTATTTGAGGGAAACAGATCAGTGCTGGTGAAGGCAGCTACAATTTTGCCACAATAGAGGCGTGTACCTCTACCCATATATCTCAGCTTCAAGGGTACCCCCAGCACAGTACAGCTACTTTATATTTTACGCTGAGCATTTGACATCCACTGGACTTCCTATCTTATTGTTTATGTATAAAAATTCTGTGTATAAAAGACTTCTGTGTTTGAACTCAGCATTGGAAAGCAGGCAAAGGAATGTCTCCAGGCTGCTGCATGTCAAGCCTGTGTCAGCAAATGGTTTCACAAGCAGAACATAGTCTTCTAAGAAAGAATGTGCTGAGATTTCACTGCATACTTCTGTGCCTGAACTCTAATTATATAGAAGGAAAAATAAAAACACTGCAGCTCAAAATAAAACAATTGACCCACAGAGAGCACTGCTGCACCAGCTAAGAAACAGAAAAAGCCACTTCTTTTCCATTTTAAGAGCTACCACGGACAGGAACTGAAGGGCTCACCCACATTTATCAAACAGAAACAGCAGGAAGACAAGGGCTCTCCATTTTGATGACCCCAAAGGCTGTAATACCAAGCTGCCAGGCCCTTCATTCAAAGGGCAACTACTAGAGCTTTGCAGAAGATCAACTGAGAACTTGGGGAAAATTTCCACCTTCCAATATCCATTGCAGTTAACTTAATTCTTGAACTATAAGATACTGTAGCCACGCTACAGGATAATAAAGTTCATTTTTCATTCAAAAACAGCATTACTTGATGTTTAAGATTTCTTGTCTCATTTTATTCACTAATGGCATTGCTACATCCTTTCCACCATCCTGATCTATGCCATCCTTAACTGAGTATCCACTGCTCATTATTTCCCAGGGACCAATGAACCCAGAGGCAGCACCTCTGATTCTCTTTATTAACTTAAGCAGTTACTTAACTTTACTTAAGCTGTTACTTACTTAACATTATTTCCCTAAGCAGGATCAGCCCTATCAATATCATTTCAAGTCAGGATGAAGATTCAACTGTAAACACAGTGCTCTGCCCTGAGCTGCACAGTGCAGACTCCTACAGTTCACATGAAAGCAATAATTTGAAAGCTGGTGAAAAACACTGACATATGCACAGCAAGGAAAATGAGTGCACAAAGATGTTTACAACAAAGTCTCCTACAATTCCCACTGGTACCTGTTTCTCCTCCTTGGACATCTGTTTCCTAGCTTCCGACTGAGCTTTGAAATACTGGCTCATGTGGGTGAAGTCACACTTGCTGAGGTTGGTGATAGTGCTCTTCTCTTCAGAGGTCATTTCCTTGCAGAAAGAAAGCAGAATTTTAAGTTTCCACACACACAAAATTTTCATGCATAGCAGAGCTTACCCTACTTCAAGCAGCCTAAACAGAACAGTACGCAGGTTTTCACAGTAACACCCTCCAGGAAACCCCAAATTCTTGCACAGGATCGCTCCAGCTGAGGACAAAGAGGAAAGGACAAGCAGCAGATCCTATGGAGCATTGGCCTTGCAGGGTTCTGATCTCCCCAAGCACTGGGCTATGCAGCACCACTTTTCAAAGAACTCCCACACCTGACTGGGACTGCTGAGGAGAAAATCCCAGAAACATACCCAGGCAAACTGCATCAAACTCATCTAAAGGTTTGCTGCTATGGCTGATGACTGAGGTGAACATCTCTGTTTTAGTTCTTTGGAAGGGGTTTCCTTCTAGTAAATCTGACTCTTACACAAGGCATGTAACAGGCAAGTCAGCTACACCCCATCGTGCTGCAACAGAGAAATCTGACTTTGTTGGTTTAGAAAGCCATTCATAGTAAGGTTCTTCCTGGTGAAACCACAGGATAAAGGGGAAACTTCACAGCTACAGTCTCAGGCAGTTTTTAGTTGCCAACTTTTGTGTGCATGGAACAGCAGCTCCTTTTCACTGGTCAGTGCTGAGGAGACACTTGGCCATGTCCAAAGTCAATGCAGCCCAGGATTATGTGCATACCTTTCTCCAGTCCTTGAAGAAGTTTTTCCTGAAGATCTCCTTTGTAGTGTACTCATGATCAAGCATTTTTGCAAAGAATGTGGCCACTTCTTCTGCTTTGGTACTCAGCTTCATGATTTTACCTAAAAAGAAAGGTTTTCTTCTTAAAGAAAATGGTGAACAGGAATCAAAGTCATAAAGAGAACATAGTAACTACCCTAAAGGATTATATTTTTACTACAGAGAAGTTTGTCTTAAAATGTTACATAATACAGCAACTTGAATGGACAAAGGAAACAAAGGAGCACAATTGCTTGACTTCCACCACAAACATTTTGAAAAAAAAGTTTTCTCTGGAATCTAAACACTAAAAAAAAGCAATCTGATGTGAAGCAGGTCTGGGCTGCAGGGCAGGAAGGGGAAAAGGCCTGCTGCAGGAAACCCTCTGCTGAGCCACCCCCGTGCTGGGTGTGCTCCTGGGGAGACACTGCTATTTGATGTCAAAGAAGCAGGGATTTTATTAAATTTCATATTCCACCACTCAGACATATGGGAAATACAGTCCCTGTATTCCTTTTCAATGCACAGACAGACTCTACTTTGGAACATCCCTTCCAGCCTTTAGCTATTTCTAGGCAGGAAGAGCCCTTCCTCTGGATACACTACAAATAGGCTGGAAAGAGATGCCAAACATTGAACTCTGCTTCACTGCAGGGAAACATGTCAGGGTTCTGCTAATTGTTCCCTCTGCTGTGGGAATGCACTCCTGCATCTCCAAAGCAGCCTCAAAATCCAGTCTTTTTTAAGAAAGCCTGAGCTGTCAGTGAATGGAGGGGTCACATTCCAGCTTCTCTGCATGACTGCAGCACAAAGTGGAATTGCTGCAAGGGAAGACTGAAACACAAGGGAAAAGAGGATGCTGCAGCATCGAGGCTGTGGGCTCAACATCTAACATTCCTAGCAAGCACTTTTTGGTCCTGACTGCATTCCTGATGAAATGTGGGGTGCCAGTTTTTCCTCTGAAGGATTCTGCATGCAGATCACAGCTCCAGCTAGTTTAGTTGCAAGAAATATTTAAGGTTCCAATGGTTGGCAAGTCAATACCTGGGGATTTTTAAGAACCATTTTACCACACAGAAGTGAACACAAGAAACTGTTCAATCTGTGCTCTTGGAAAAAAAAAAACAAAAAAAAAAAACCAAGCTTTGGATTTACTACATATTTTCAAAAGTTGCATCATCTCTAAAATTAAAGCATGGGAGTCAGCTATAAAGCTTTAAGATCTATAAACCCTTGTAAAATAGGACTTAGCAAAAGGTCCTCCCAATGATCTGAGAATATTCCACAATTAAATTAAACCAACAGTAACTCTGCCAATTTTTAAGCTGTAACCTAAAATACAGCATTTGTTTGCTTATAACAGGAAATGGGGGAAGGGAGAGACAGCAAGGCAAACTGTTTTTCCAGACTGCAATTTTAGCTTGACAGAGGCATCGAGTTAGTAACATGTTATGAGGCTAAAATGTCTGATATTTTTCCCAGCTAGCTGAAGGCTCAGTCACCTCTATCTAATCACTTTAGAATATATTTCACTGGGCACAATTTCCTTTTTTTCCACAAAGGTTTGAAAAGACTCCAGTGACAGAGCTTGTAAAGAAAGGATTTATTCCAGAGGCAGGAATATTAGTTACCTGATTTCAAAACTGAAAACCAGGGAGCAACCAGGGCACATTATGAGCAGAAGAAACTCCATGGCCACTACTGCAACTGCCACCACCTACACTGTTACATTGCCCTATCTACAGAAAAATGTGCAAGTTTGAGCCACCTCTGCACTATGAGCAGCGACTGGTTACCCCACAGGCACTGGAAAAGGATGGCTTTGGCATTTCAAGCTCCTTCCCTGAGTTGTATCACAGCCACTTCCAAGAGCCCAGCAGTTGTTATGTGAGATGAAAGCAGGCAGTGAATCCCTAGGCCAGGGACAGACTCCTCCGGCGCGAGCCAGCTGCTGGCCAGCCACAGCCTCATTATTGGGCTCTACAAATCACCCTGGGATAATCCTGAAATGAGACAATGCCTTGTGAGCACAGACAGAGGCTCTCAGCAGCTGCTGTGTAAATCAGACATCTGATTTTTTGCCTAGTTTCTCAAGGAAGACTTATGGGATGTCTTTATTTGCCAGACCCCCTCCCTGCCCAGTCCATGACTGTTGAGCTTACTGATGAATTTCTGCGATGACAGAGGCAGAGGTTGCAAAAATCCCTGCAGAGGCTCTGTGAAATAGAAGGCTGGAGAGATGAGGAGCTTATTGCTGTCTGCACCAAGGGATAGCACTCAGCAACCTGCCCCTCCCCTTCTCTAGACAGCAGGAGAGATCATGCATTTTTCAATACAGGGAAACAATTTCAAATTTGTATCAAGTTCTTATCAAACCCTAAGAAAGAAGGTTGCAGATATCCTTGTTCACTGTGCTACTTGCTTGGAGATGGCCTTTAATAAGCTGTAGCATATTTATTTCACTACTTTGCTGCTGAAAATGAAATGCCACCTATTCCTCAGTATTTAAAAACACTGTGCCATGTCACATGAAAACAGCACGTTGCTCCTGGAAGAGTTCCATGTGCAGATGTCCCCATCACCAAAAATTACATTTTCATCCATTCAATTACCTCCCACTTAATTCAGTCCTGGGTTAATTTGATCCTTCATTTAACATGATCACAGGACTAAAAGGAAACAAACAGGTCATGAAGTCCAGGCTCCAACAGACATCCCATCATCTAATCCCTTCCACATGAGCCTCTGCCAGCCAGGCAGCCCAGGATACCTGAATCCCACACCAATTAGTTCTACCACACACAGTGGTCAGGGAATGGGACCATGACTTACATGAGACAGCTGTGTCCTTGAGACCAGGCTCATCCCATTCATTCCCACAAGATCCAAATCATCTGTACCCTGTATAATTGCCTTATATTATGCTCACACCACCATGAAATGGATCATGAATTTCATCACAGATGATGGAAGTTGCAGTTCTTGAGGTTAAAGAAAAGAAGAGTAAGCCTAAAAGTGACCAGTGAGGAGGCAGCTACAATTACATACTCCACTGGTCACTGCTACTCTGAGACATCAGACACCCTCATTCTGCTAAGGAACCTCAGAGAGTCACCACCATAGGGAATGAGAGCAGGTTCATCCCTGTGTCACTTCAGTGAGAGAAATGCAGTAGGATCAGGTAAAATCCTTCCAGACCTCATTTTGCTGCTGAGGAGCTGATTTAAGTGAACCACTAAAACACAACCACCTCCTCAGCTGTTCAGTCCCCAGAAGAACATTGCAATACCCTGAGATGTTTATTTCTCTTCCTAGGAAGTAGAAACACAGATTAACTCACCATCATAATAAAACTTGACATTTTCAGGCAGAGGTTCATATGGTGGAGCAAATACAGGACCTTTGTGCTCTAGGAACTTCCATTTAATGCCTTCAGGGTAGCGCTCTTCTTCCCACCTTCAAGAGAGAAATATGAACCAATACAATTTTAAGCTCCCAATCTTCATTTTATTACTATGTGGGTATGAGAGTATGCTAAACCAGTAAGAAATCACTGCTTTGTCAGGTACAGACCAACAACAAATATTCAATGTATTATCACTATTTAATTCATTTTTTTCTCCTTTTTCCAAAAGCACAGTCATATCCACGAGCAGAACACCTCAGGCTGCAGATCATCTGATGCCATTCTATCCCTCACTTCTCATTTGCTCTTCTTTTCACAAAATCACACAGCTGAAATTGCTTAGATCTTAAGAAAATAAGACTCGGACCTTGTAAACCACGTAGGATCATGCAAAATTACTTTCAACTGTGATCTAACATCAGGTCCAGGATGCCTGCTCAGCAAAGTCAAACAACTGTGGTATATTATGCAGCTGCTTTCAGATGTGGACAATATGCCATTAAGGGCAGAGATAAAGAAACAGATGTTCATTTACAACCTAAATGAGAATAAACCTGCTTGGACAGTCAAGACTAAAACCTCCTCTTTTGTTTTAAATTCATTCCGATTGTCTGGGTAAAAAAAAGCATATTTGAAGAAAAACAGAGCAGCCCAGAAACTGCATGTTTGCCTTAAAGATGCTCTATAAAAATGCTTTGCAAGTGGTGCATTTGGTATCACAACACAGCAAGGCAGGCGCCACCAATCCCACATTCCAAGGGAACAGGGTCAGCAATTCATCTGCAGAGAAAAGGGTCCTGCCAGGCCAGGATCCTCCCCCCAGCTCCCAGTGCCCAGGCCAGTGATTCCACACTCTTCCCCTCCAAGCTCCTTTCACGATTACCACAACATTACTGCTACATGCTGCTGGCACAGGATTCCCTGCTGGGAAAGGCTATTTCACCTCAGTGATCAATCAGCTGCAAGACCATTAACCTGTCACAGCACTCAGGATCTGAATTGCCCAGACAACTTTGTTGGCCAGGACAATAAAAAAAAGGAATTTAAGCTTCCGTCTGGTGCCAGCCCTGGAGCAGCTTTGCCATTCCAGGTGCCAGAGCAGCTGAGGAAAGGTGTGCATGGACTGCCTGCATCTCAGGAGCTGTGATGCACTGACAGACTGCTTCATCAATACTGAGATCAAAGTGGCATGGAAGATAAACACTGTACAGAGACAAGAGTTTCTGCTAAAAATGCTTCACTTGTGTCTGTACATCAACGATTTAGGAACAGCAGCAACACAGCAGCTGGCTGGAGCTTGAAAGGCACCATCTTTGACCACAGCACTGGACCCCACTTCTGATGAGAAGGAACAGCTTTAACAGCAAAGTACTCAAACCCAGCCATCAGTACAGAAACTGCATGTCAGACTTCAGTCCCTGGCTGGGAAGAAGGCTCGAGTAAGCCATGTTGATATAAGAAACCAATATTGACACAGATTCCAAATATTTACATTCCTAATGATTGTTGTGTTTTGGGCTTTTTTTTTTTTTTTTAGTTAATTAGAAACTGTAAATATAAATATTTTGTCAAACATATGCCTAGGTTCTTCCACCAGAAGCTCCTTTCAGCAAAATAAATCTAAACCACTCTCAGCCGGAATAAGCTTCTTCTCCCTGACAATGGGCAATTTTATTCCAGTAAGAACAAAATAAGGGCATCATTCACAGTAGTTACTGCTTTTCAGGACAGGTTTGTCGTTCTTGTTTTTTAAAATTTATTCCTCTGGTATTTACTTGGTGAGAAAATCAGTAGTTCTATCCCTTCCTGTTCTTTTACAAAGGACACATGTAAAAGCAGTACTAGAAAGACAGCAGTTTAAATAGCAGAAAGACATTGTGCCTCCTGGGAAGGCTACAAGGAAACATGGGATTCAGGGGTAGCTCCTAAGCTCAAAACTACCAGAAAGTGTGCCACAAAGAGACAACAAACCATCCCAAATCCCACCTCCAACTTCCTAAACACCACACATAAGCACTGAGACAAAAGATAAAAGTGAGTCTCCTGAGTGTAGCTAATTTTTCATCCTCATTTAGTTTCCAACAGGAAAAGCATTAGAGCACCACTGCCCATGGCAGCTTCTGGTTCTAAAACAAAGTTCTACACATGATTTTGTGGGAGAATGCTGCCTATTAGGAAAGCTGCCTCACTGATTCCAGCAACAGCTCATCAGCCATATAGGCTTCTTACTTAAATCCCACACAGAACTTGTCTAAATATGCCAGGGTGGCTCAGGAAGGAAAAGTTGGGAAAGCTCTTTCAAGTGGAATGAAAAGAGAGAACATTCTTGGGATAAAAGCAAAACATACCTCAGGGATATGTTATTTCAAGGAAATGAACCTGCTGTAACACAAAGTGGGAGAAGTGCTCCTGAGGTGCACTTCTGGATCACACTCTTCACATGCTGGCAGGGCGTGAAAATGACCTCTGCAAGAGCTCCACGTGGTGATGAATGAGGCCAGAGCCTTGGGGATGTCTGCATCAAGCACTCACACAAGTAAGGATGAAAATGCTCAAGGCAGCAAGCCCTTGAGGAAGCAGCCAAAAAAAGGTATCAGACGCTTAGAAAATTGACTTGGATGGAACATAAAATGCCCTTAAGAGAAACAAGTGAAGTGCAGATGAAACCTTGTCCAGCAAAGACACACTATACAAAGCTGCAGATGGATGACAGGAACATCAGCAGAAGGATGCAGCTACCTCATGCCAAATTCTGCAAAACACGCTGAGGCACTTTTCCCCAGCAGTAAGCACAAACTGCAGAGCTCAACACCACTACAGGGGTGTGTGCTGCCCAGACAGGTGAGGGGAGAACGGCATAGCTTTCCAGTAAAGGTCTGCTCTTCAAGGATACAGCCCAAAATAAATGGGAGAATATTAAGTTATACAGAACTAGTAAGGGAGCTTAAGCCAAAAAGATCATTAAGGCTTAAAAAGACCTTCTGTAGCTCCCTATTGCTTCATGTCCCTGTAGTTTGGTAATGTTACAGCACATTAAAATACACTGTCAAAGGACTTGAGAAAAAAGTGGATTGCTCAGGAAAAAGGGAAGTTTTGGGGAGGGGCTGGAAACCCAAGTTTCTAAGGGAGTATTCAAGTATGAAAAAGATTTGCAAGTGCTGATGTTCTGAGAAAGTTGTGACAGTCAAAAAGAAATATATAGACTATAAACACTACAGAAGATTTCTTTTTTCTTTCTAAAGATAAATCAATAATAATGTCAATAAAGGAGTAAAGGATTGAACCTGAAAGGATTGAAGAAGATTGCAAAGACTTTCCCCAACTCTCCATGTCTATTAAAAACAGCCAAATGATCTGAAAAAAGTTCAAGGAAACATCCCTGAAAGGTCATAAAAATACATTACAGGTGGGCAGAACACACATGCTTTTGGGAAGTACATGTGCACTTAAATGAGAGAAGCACTAAAGCCAAAACTTCAAAACACACAAATGCTACCTCCCTCAAATCTACAAATAACATCTTAAATTACTATGGAAGGGTAAAAAAAATCCAGCTGGTTTCTTATACAGAACACTACTGATGCATCACAGGTCTGTCTTCCAAATGAACTGCAAAGATCAGAATTATTTAAAAAAGGTTCTAAAAAAATTTAAGAGTGGGTAAAACTACAATTTCAGTGATGTTACTTAAGGATCCTGGGCAAGACAGGAAGTGTTTTTCTTTTAAAACTCAACTTTCAGAAATCATCTGTCAAACAGGGTGAGCTAACTGGTCACTTGATCAAATTTCATTTCTGTGCTAGAGGCAGGAGCAGTTTTGAGAGGCACAGCTGACACCCAGCTAGAATGAAAAGGCAGACACCCACTCATGCTGTACCTCTATGGAACACAGATAAGTTCTACTAGAATCCTGCTTGACACATCTGCACACATTAATATATTCCTTAATCCACCTGCACCTACTAATATATTCCTGCTGACACCCCCAAGCCTACAAGCTTTCGTACTGCTCTGAAGAGTGCCAGCACACAGCAGCTTCTGGGCACAAGAATGTTGCTATCTGATCATTATAGGCAGCCTCTACATGACACAGGGGAAAAAAAATTCCAGACAACCCCACGAAACACTTATTTCCTGTTTTAGGGATATCACTTCTAGTTCAGAGGATGAACACAGTGAATGAGATATTTATTTAGAGCTTACCAGAAAGTAAGCCAATTATTCAGAATAAATCCTCATGAATCAACAGAAGAGAAAGCCAGATGTGCTTATTCAGCCAGCATGGGAGGTACAGGCAAGTCCAGGTGCAGATGGGAGCCTATAGCACTGACTATATATAGTTACCATTTCCATTTTTGCTCCTCTTCTTTTTTCGGCTTCTTTCTTTTGTCCGCTTCAGGGACTTTCTTATCTTTGCTCTTGACTTTCTTTGCTTTGCTGTCCTGCAAAATGAGTAAGAATCTGCTAGAACAAGCTACTGTACTTTCCCCTCCCCTGAAAAGATGTGTTTAAACTAAGATTCTCTTCTTGGGGTATATAAGAGCTGAATTCCTGTGGCTTCACCACATAAATGTGTTCTTAGATCATCCCATTAAGTGAAAGTCTGCCTGATGGTCCCAGTCAAGTTTTCAGCCAAATTCTTTTACTTTACTCTGGGGACATGCTAAATGCACACAGCCAGTTATCACCTGGTAAGGGGCAAGTCTGGGCCATGGGAAGGGAATTGGTGTGTTACAGAACCTCCTCCCTGACCTGCACTGGTGTGTCTGGTCTGGCAAATGCTACAGAGCACAACCACCATAGTCAGGTGGCTTCTGGGATTGTCCTGGTGTCTGCTCAGTGTAGAGACACTTCCTTGAATGGAGGAATTAACTCTACTGCCAGAAGGTGCTGCAACATGTGTCTCACAAGAGTGTCTTCACTAGATGTATAGTTTATCAGTCTCAAATTATGGCTAACCTTTTCCAAGTCCCTCTCCAAAGAAATTTCCACCTGGGCTCCATCTAAATGCTTTAAGCTTCCTTCTAGCAGCTAATCTCTTTTCCATCTCCCCTTCCTCTGAACCCTGCCACATCATCTGTGTAATTACCACATGTGAGCAAAGCTCCCTGCCTCCTGCCAGCTCCTTAACTGAAAGACTGTGATTTGCATGGAACAGCCTGGAAGTTCATGTCCTGGAGGCATCTCCTCCATTCATTGTTTTAAGGGTTGGAAAGAAAGCTTCTCTGGCTTTTCATACATTATAGTTCAGATAAGTTAATATCTGCACCCTAAGTGGGGATCTGCCACACACAGCTGCTCCAAACAAAATCAGATTCCCCCTGCTCTGCATAATCCCACATCAAAAACCCTGGCTCTTCTTTGTCATAAAAATTAAGTCATCTCTCACATTACCTCTTCTTCCTCTTGTTTCCTTTTCTTTGCTTTCTTGATGTCTTCTGTTTTGATTTTTTTGGGTTTGTAGTCAGCACTAAGAAAAAAAAGACTTGCTGATGATCCATTTTCCAGTACAAATAAAGAGAAATCATAGACATACAAAGTTTGTATGCACAGGCTTGCAGCATAGCTGGTATTTTTAATTTCTAAAGAATGTAAATTTATACTCTGCTCTCTCATAAAACTCAATAATCCCAATCCAGCACAACAGCCTACAAAACCTACAAGATGTTATTATCAATACCTCTCCACAAATTTCACTGCTGAAGCAAACATCTTCCTCAATGAAAAATCAATTCAAGCATTAGCAGCCATGCAGTGATTCCATGGGATGGGATAAATGGGTATAACCTTATAGACATGTTCTATCCCAACTCTCTTTCCAGTTATTAGTCTGGGATCGTGCACACAAGGCTCACTTTTTGCACCCCCTGCTAGTTCAAACAATAGTGAAATTGAGTACTGGCAAATTACATAAACACCTCATTTCCAGAGAGGCTGGAAAAGACCTCTAAGATCATCCAGTCCAACTTAGGACTCAACACCACCTTGTCAACCAGACCAGGACACAGAGTGCCACTTTCAGTCTTTCTTTAAACACCTCCAGAGCCAGTAACTCCATCACCTCCCTGGGCGGCTCATTCCAATATCTAATCACCCTTTTTGTGAAGAAATTCCACCTTATGTCAAGCCTAAACCTCCCCTGGTGCAGCTTAAGACCATGTCCTCTTGTCCTGTCCCTTGTTCCCTGGGAGCAGAGCCCAACCCCCACCTGCTGCCCCCTCCAGTCAGGAGTTCTGGAGAATGATGAGGTCACTCCTGAGTTTTCTTTTCTCCAGGCTGAGCCCCCTAGTTGCTCCTCATCAGACTTGTGCTCCAGACCCTTCCTGAGCTCCATTGCCTTCTTCTGGAGTTACACTTGCTCCTGCACTCCAAATGTCCTTCCTGAATTGAGGGACCGACAACCTGAGGTGCCTCTCACCAGTGCCAGTAAAGGGGCAGAATCACCTCCCTGGTCCTGCTGGCCACACTATTCCTGATACAGGCCAGGTGCCCTTGGTCTTCTTGGCCACCTGGGCTCATGTTCAGCTGCTGCTGACCACCATCCCCAGGGCCTTTTCTGCTGGGCGCTTCCCAGCAACTCTGCCCCCAGCCTGGAGCACTGCAGAGACTTGTGGTCAAAGTGTCAGAACTGGCACTTGGTCTTGTTGAACATCATGCTGCTGGTCCCAGCCCATTGATCCAGCATGTCCAGATCCTTCTGCAGGGCTTTCCTACCCTCCAGCAGATCAACACTGCCACCCAACTTGGTGTTATCCACAAATTTTATATTATATTATTTATACAAACACTTACTATCCTTTACAGAAGTGGCCATATTAAGTTCTAACCAAACTTTTGCCTCTCTGATTTTCTTTCTACATGACCTGAAGAGAACCATAAGCACTTTTGGAGCGGCCAACCCCTTTTTCCAAAGGTGATACACTCCCCTTTTCTTTGAGTTCCTGCAAAAGCTCCCTGCTCAGCCAGGCTGGTCGTGTTCTTCCCCACCAGCTCATCTTCTGGCACATGCTCCTGTGCCTTCAAGATTTCTTTCCTAAAGTATGTCCAACCTTCCACAACCCCTTTGTTTTTAAGGGGTGTTTCCCAAGGGACACTCTGAATCAGAGTCCTGAGTAGGCCAGTCTGCCTTGTGGATATCCAGGGTGGAGGGTTTGTTGACCCATCCTTCACCAAGTACTGAAAACTCTATCATTTCCTGGCCTCCAACCACCACATCCCCCATCTGCCCTTCTGTAAACAGCAGGTCCAACAGGGTACTACCCCTGGAAAGCCACAACTGTCCTTACCAGCTGAGACAGAAAGCTCTTTTCCACACACTCCAGGAACCTTCCAGCCTGCCTCCTCTCTGCTGTGTTGAGTTTCCAGTAAGTATCCAGCAGCTTAGAGTCTCCCACAAGAACAAGGGCTGGCAATGGTGAAACGTCAGCCAGCCACTCACAGCTCAATTCATCCACCTCTTCATGCTGGTTGGGTAGTCTGGAACAAGACTCCCAGCAGGATATCTGCCCTACCAGCCTTCCCCTTGATGCCATCCATAGGCACTCAGCCTTACTGTCACTACTCTTGAGCTTGACACAGACAAAACACTCCCTAACGTACAGAAATACCCCAATTCCTAATCTTTCCTTTGCAGACTTGAAAGGGCAAATCATACAAACCTAGCAGAAGGCAGCAAGTGATTACACAAAGGAAAACATGTCCCACCCATGTCTCTTGGAAACTGAGACACATAGGGATGGAGTGCAACCATAGTGAAACCCTTCCAACCCTTTAACTCCTCACTACTAATAAGGACAAACTACCTGAAGAGCTGGATGGGCACAGTGGCAGATCACAGTGAGATGGAATTGAGCTTGTATTTCAGTAGGTTCCCATGTCAGGCAAACATCATGGGTGTTTCTCTTTGAGATAACAACACTCATCATAACTTGTGACATATTGAGACTCCAGGCAAATCATGCCAGACAGGGCAGACAAACCTCCCCCTGCCTCCAAACAGGCTGACAGTGCATCTTCTGCCTCCTGTGCAGTCATTTCCCTGCCCAACAGAAAACACTGCAGCCACTCACGTGCTCACATTTCTGTTTTAAAGTCTTCATCAGTCTTTACCTGCCTTCTGGGGTTTTTCTTTTTTATTTACTAGTTCTGCAACATTTCACAGCACCATCTGCAAAGGCTCAGAGAACTTGTAACAGCATAAGGAGTCTGGTCTCAGACCTCCAGTACCCATCTCAAGAAGCCTGTGCTGATCACTTGAAACTCCACCTGCTCCCTCAACGTCTTCCTTTTAAAACTAAAGGCAAACATCCAAGTCACCAGCACCCACATCACTTACTCATCATCCTCTCGAGGTCTCTTCAGGGGTTTGGAGTCCTCTTTAGGAGATGCATAAAACCCATCATCATCTGGTTCATCTTTAATACGTGGTGGACTGCAAGAAGAAGAAAAGAAACACAGTTCTACTTTCAAAGAAGTTTCTTGGAAACCAGCAATAACTAAGTTTGAAGAAATAATCATTGGCAAAATGGGCAAGTCTTCCACAGAATGTGCTGCCATCACAAGATCCTAAAGACTTGAGATGTGTCATTTTCTGAATATTCACAGACAGTGTAAGGAGAATAATTTAATGTCTATGCATTTGCTATTTCTCAAGCAACATCAAGTTCAATTTCAACAGCTCAAAGTTCATCTTGCTTCTGTGAGGTTTTGAGTAAAAACAACTGTAGCTTCCAGCATTTTCAAATACATTTAAAAACTGAAATGCTTGTGTGGAGTCAAATGCAGGATGTTACTTAGTTTCAACTCAATAACGTTATTGAGCCTTCTAAGAGAGAAAAAGATTATCAACTAAACAAAGATTTGAAAGCTATTCCCTGGAATATTTTGCCAACTAAATACTGAGGCATGTGAAAACCAGAAAAGGAAACAAAGATTTGGCAAAGTTAAACAGATCAGTCTCTTTTCACTGACCAAACGGCAGGAAGCAAACAATCCTGTCCCTCTCAACAGACCACAAAGTTAGGCTCAATGTTTTTAGCTATAATGTCCCAAAACATTAGCAATAAGGAAAAAAATAGAGTATGAGTGCAAGAGAGACTATTCTGTTAGACAAACTCATTATTTCTAGATTTCAGAGAAGCATTTCACTGATCTTCATAAAGAAAAAGATGTCTCGGAGAGTCCAAAATTACATTTTGAAGTGCTTAGTGCCATCTTGGGCTTCCTTATTCATGTCCCAAGAACCATTTCTGTATCATATTGACTCAGTTTCCAAGCCAACATGCGGATTTTGCAATCAGATGAAGCAGGAGTTAAAATAAGCAGCATTCAGCTTTGTAGACCACAGTCAGCAGGAGACATTAGGGAGTCTCATGTTAGCTGGCAGTGTGTCCATGAAGCAGAACAAGCAGTTTGCTCCTTCACAGCTCTAATGCCACTGCAGTGCTGGAAGATGCAGCTCAGGGGAGATACAAACAAGCTGCTCTATGAAGCCATTTCTGTTGCATTGTGTGGAATTAACTAAGACACAAGTCTGCAGCACAGAGACAGTTGCAAAACGTCTGTGGAAAAAAAGGTAATTGTTCCACTTAATATATTTTCCTTTTCAGGAAGAAATGCAGAACTACTCTGTGTAAAGTCACTAGGAATTTGATCTATTTTAACACTGAAATACTGCACAATGTTTTGTAATGGAAGAAATAAAGTGTGAGCCTGTGAAAAGAAAGGAGCTGTAAGACCAAGCTGAACCTAGACTTGCATTGTTTCCAAGACTGTAACGCTGCTCATCATACCAAGTCTTAAGGGAGAAAATCAAAACCATCTGAGGGAGGACATTTTTCTCTGCAGAACTTGTAAAAGACTGTTTCAGCAGGGAAAAAAAAAAAAAAAGAAAATGATTACTTTACTCTTAGCCAGCATTTGGCCCTTAAGAAGGCACAAATGTGATGGCTCCTCCAGGCTTTTCTCAAACACATGAAAAAATGCTCTTGGACCTAAGGACGATTCAGCCATCTTGATATGAGAGCATCCAACATCCCTGGTGAGATTAGCACATCATGCAATTCTGCTGAGCAGAGCTGAAGCAGAGGTTAGAGAGAGTTATTAGCTGTCTGCTGCACAATGAAACACCTGAATGGCACTGCTTTCTATTGCAGAGGATTCCCCAAAGGGCCTGGAGATGGCGCCTCTGCCCTGCACCAAGCCTGACTCCTTCCTCTGCATTTGTAAATAAGAGTAGGGAAATGAAATTGATGGAAGAGCTCATGTCAAAAGGGCACATTCAAAACAAACAAAGAATATCTAAAAGGTATGTGCCAGGCTGGTGCCTTCTCTCTGCCTCTCTGTATCCACAGAATGCGAGACAAAATGTGAGACTGGAAAGATTTTGTTTGTTTTGATTTTTAAGTGGACTAATAAACTGAAAGAATCCATGAACTAAGTGCTGTTCTTGACTAACAGGTATGGATGCATACATCCACCATACCACACACCTTCAGTAAGTCAGTGGACTGGATTTAGCACCCTAAAAATAACCAATGTCTGGATTGTAAACAAGTCACAAGACATCTTGGTTGACTATTAAGAAAAACTACTCTTCTATCAACTGCTCACTTCAGGTTTTTAATAAAACTACTTAGTGATGATTGATACAACACTTGAGTCCAGGAGGTTCTATTATAAGCAGGAATGTAGTACTAGAGTATGACATCCATGCATTTCCTGAAGGTACTTCTGATTTTACACGTCACTCTTGTCACTCCTCTGCAAAGGCTTCAGGCTGCAGTCACAGAAGGAGAGACACAGAGTCAATTAATTGGCTTTCCTGGGTCCTGTCTCCAGCAGACTGTCTGCAGGGCTCAAGTTCCAATTTTACAACAGAGGTTCTTTCAAATCCAGCTACCAGTGTTCCCATAGTTCAGTCTGTCCTCAGCAGAAACCAATCTCCTGAATACTCAGACAAACCCAGCATGTGCAGGCAGACACTAGGTATTCTCCTGTCTCCAGTTACTGGGTAAGCAGATCTACCCATTCTCATAATTGAGAAGAACGTATCTTCTGAAGGGCTTAGCAGTGCTCCAATTTTTTCTCAAGATCAAGTGAGAAGATTCGAACACTGAGCACCTCTGAAAAGTCAAACTGCAGCTTTTTCTGAATCATAGACCTGATTTCTTACCTGGAGAAACCATTTTCCTTCTCCTTCTTTATTTTTATATCACCAGAAGATGACTTCATCTGAAAAACATAAGAAGTAGGAGCTGATCAGCATTTTCCAACGTACTACAAGAGTATTTAACTTGCAGAACTGTGACCATCTCCTGTAGTCCTTAGTGACCTACATGACAGAAAGACAACATTCTCTGCAAGTCTTAGTCAAACCAGTACCTTTTGGCTCTCCAATTTCTTCAGCAAATTGGAATTAAGTATATAGTTTGCTCTTGTATGGACTGAATGTGGTACGACTGATTTTTCTCCCTTGTCTCTGAACCCAAGCTTGGCAAAGTGAAATGTAATGGGAGAAAATGTGGAGCCAGCAGACACAGCTCCCCAGTGGAACTGCTTCTATTCACATACCTGCAGATAAAGCCCTTGTGAGTTCATGCCTAGCACTCCACAAACAAAGTGTCTGGGTTAGCACTGGGATAATCCTCTCCAAGTTGATAAAAACTCGGAAGTACAAGCTGTATCTAACCCACTGAGTTTGTACTATTCAGCATTACAAGCCAAACCCATCCTCTTGTCTCTCCCACAGGAGACACCCACCTTCTCTTCCTTTCTCTTCTCCTTGTCTTTATCTTTGTGTTTGTCTTTGTGTTTCTCTGAGCTGCCATCTTTGTGTTTGGTTTTCTCCTTGTCTTTGTGTTTCTTTTCCGAGGAATCTTTGTGCTCACTGCAAGACAAGAGAGCATGTTTGCAGAGGAGAACACAAGGAGATTTGACTAATACAATTTCCAGTGGTAAAGAGTCACAGGTTTTGAGAATTACAAACCCTTAAAAATTACAAATCACCTTAACAGGAAGATCCACCACAGTCTCCTGTCAGGCATGACCCATTCTCCTTGGGAGGAAGAAGAACAGGAGGGATACCACAAAATCCCAGTTGCCAAGCCTTCACTTCAGGAAACCCATTAGCCTGGATTGCTGAGGAAATCCACAGCTACTACACTTAAAGCTGAACACTTTAGGATGAATTCCCACTGTCTCTGCTTTTCCTCTTTTCCTAGCCCACATTAAAGGTCACTGGAACAGAGCCGGCAGCCCCGTCAATGCCCGTGTCAGCTTTTGCTCAGACAACAGTTTGTCATTGTAGCAGCTCTCATCTCTGGAACTTAAAGAGAAAACCGCTGATCTCTATTATTCCCAAACAGATGGGAAAACCAGAGCAAACAGGGTATGTGATGTCCTTGTGTTTATGCAAAGTCAAACAGAAAAGGCAGGAATAATGCTGCAGTCCTCAGCTGGAGCTATTGATGCCACCACAGCCAGCCCAGCTCTGCTGAAACAGCCCCATCCTGTGGGGCAAGAACCCAGCAAAGGTGTTTCCAAGTGAGAGTCTGGTCTGTAACTACTCTGGTGTTATGAATAGCACTATTGAGAGTTTAAATACCTAGAATCTTTAGTGAGAACACAGGAGAAAATGCACACAACAAGAAAATCAACCTTTATTATTCTGTTTCTACCCACTTCTGATTTCTGAGACATTAAGATAAATTTGTATCACATTTTCAAGTTTTTCTGATCAATTAGAAAGACAAATGGCTGTTTTCAAATGAAAATGAGGTTTCTCATGGAATGACAAACCTTGAAGCCAAAAGTGAGGCAATACTTTCAGGAGACTCAGAATAGAAACATCAAGAACTGGCCACAAGGATTAGCAGCAGTGGTGTGGAAGCCAGGCAACAAGCCTGGCAATTCTACAGACCTTCAATACACACTTATAAGGTTGTGTGGACTCCCTGAGGTCACCTAGGGCTTTAGCAAGTCAAAGGCATGGTGTAAATCAGCATGGATAGGCAGCAACCAAGATACCTTCCTCATGCTGGCTGTTCACACTCTCCCTTCCCAGCACTTGACTCCCATCACTGCTGTTCTCTGGGACACACTGTGCTTCTCCTTAGGATTACAAAATGCACAAGGCTTTACTAGAAAAAGACACTTTCCTTATTTCAGTTATTTCAACACTCAGGTGCAAGCCTAAACCAACCTATGTTAATACAGCCCTGAAAAACAAGTTGGGAATGCTGGGCAAGAGCATGATTTTTAAAAATTATAGATTCTTTGAGACTTTTTTCTGTCACAGAAAGAGACTACAAAAAGGTTGATGGCTACAGAGAGCGAGCAGCACATTAACCAGTTCCCACAGTCTGTGCTGATTAGGAGCAAGGCACAATCACAGTCACAAACACACCAACCCACACCCAGCTTACAACTGCAGACACCAGCATGGACAAATGCATGTGAACCTGCCAAAGGTCTAAATAATTCAAGCCCAGAGTAGCTTGAATAACAACACTCCAATAAATATACATTGAATAAACTGAATAAACACACATCAGCCATCCTAGCTCAAGCAGCTAAAGCATGAAAATCCATCTCTGAAGGAAATCAGTATATTCACATACTGTGTGACACTAAGAGATCAGCAGCAAGAGAAACCAGTTTCATTTTAACTCTCTAGCAACCTGAAGGCCTATCTGAACATCAAAAGGCAGCAGACACTCTAGGAATGCCTGTATTAGACACACAGCACCACATGTTGCCTGTGAGCAGACTCAACAACTGCAGACTATTCTTACCCAGCAGATCGTGTTATGTACAGTGTGCTCAGGACATGCGAGTACAGACACGGAACATCCTGACACTGGATCCTGGAAATCCACAACATGCTGCTCCTGCTCTCAGACCTCTCATCCTAGGTTCTGTACCCTGTTTATTCATCAGTATTCCAAGCTCAAGACACCTATTTAATTTTCCTTTGCTCCAATCAGATTCCTTGACTGTCTGAAAGCAAAAATCCCACACATTACTAATAACTTTTAAACTCAGGAAGGTCTGAAAATTCTGACTTGATATTCTGACTTGCACTGGTATCTGTATGCCAAGTACCCAATTTACCAAAGATTTAAGACCGACAATTTAAGAGGTATCTCAACCTTCATATATCTAAACCAATACTCATAATAATAACAATGATCAATATTCAACCTTCTTTTATCAATCCAAATTGTGGATGCTCATCTCTGTATTCAAGGCCAAGGTTGGACAGGGCTTGGACAACCTGGTCTCGTGGAAGGTGTCCCTGCCCATGGCAGGGTGTGGAATGGGATGAGCCTTAAGCTCCCTTTCAACCCAAACCATTCTATGATTCTTCAATTGTAACACACACACAAAAAAATCATAAATACACACAAGTCTCAGATCCATCTTTTTCTTTCCAAGTCTACATGTATTTATATTCTGACTCTTTCTTGTTTCTATTTGATATTTAAATCCCACCTGAAATAACATGTTTTACTGAGACATTAATTTGTATCGTTAAAGTGAGGTACACACTGCAACCACTGGAGTTAGTGCTCCTAGGTAAAGTTCATAGCAGTGGCTATTACTTGCAAAAAAACCCTGGAAAAACCAAAAAAGAGAAACATTTTGGTTTTCCAAAGCACCATTCTCAACCTCACCAGCAGCCAAAGAGCACTTGCTTTCAGTATGTGGCTGGAACAGCCCTGGGATGTACACAAAGCATGATTAAAAGCAAACTAATGGATGACAATCTAGATCTGCAAAGCTAAGATTGAAACAGAAACCAAATCCCATTGGCCTAGAGAGGCAGAGACAATATTTGTGTGTGCTGAATACTTACAGAACTATAGCTGGAATTAAAAAAAAAAGTACTAAGACCTCTAAAAACATAGGCTTGATTAAGTAGAAGCTCAAATAACACCCCTCTTGAAAGAGAGTAAGTGGCCAGTATTGAAAACCTGTCATGCAATCTAATTTAAATTTTTCAGCATAGTTTCTCAGATTTTTTCAGCAACAGAGCCAGAATCAAGAAGTCTGGCTTCCTGAGTCAGCCTTAGTTGTTAGTCTTAATTTAATTTTTTATCATAAGACTATCCTTCCCCTTTGCTCTGCAATGAGCAGTAAATTTCTCACCCAAGCAACGTGGGCTCAGATAACCTAAGGAAACTCAGTCTCCAGTTTCACTCTGAAGCTTCATTTTCCAAAGATTAGCACTGGTGGCTTGGCCACGAGGTCCTGCTTGCTGCTGCTCCCGGCGACTGGAAGGAATTCCCTAGATAAAAATCTGATATCATGTACTTTTCACTATAATGTCAAAAGAGAGCATAAATTTCTTTCCCTTATTTGTAAGTAGCCTGCTTACCAGCCTTTTGTGTTTCCAGACACTGGACCACAGCTCTTCAACAGCTCAGCACAAAACTTCTGATGTGCATCAAGAAAGGCTTGTGCCCCTCTTCTCTTGAGGGATGGAAATCTCCACCTCCCAGAAAAGCTCCCTTGGAAATGAGCTGGTAACAAAGGCCTCAAGCAACAATCCTTAAAAGAGGAACTTCTTTCTTCTCCCAAACAAAGCAAGTTGCTTGCATATTAACTGCAGTCAAGCTGAGCTGATTTGGTCTTTCATTTGGCTCAGATATACATGTGAGCCTACAGGGAACACAATTTAAACACCACACTAATCTCAAAAGAAAAGAGAAGGCAACAGGATGCCATCCTTACCCCGAAGATGGAGTTTCAGCCTTCTATCAGAAAGCTATTTCTGACAATCCCAAAGCTATTATTAGGAGGGACTGGGAACAATTTAAAGATCAGAAGTCTATCTTCCTGGTCAATTCAAAACTGGAAGAAAAAAATCACTTTTCTTTAAAGAAACCAAGCAAAATGGTCTTAAGATCACATGCATACCGCTAATTTTATCTTGAATTCATTGTTCAGAGCTCTGCGAATCCTTTGTTACCTTTCCTGCACATACCTCTCTGCCAACAAGCCAGCTTGGAGTCATGGAAATAGGACAGCAAAACCCCTGTAAGATAGAGGGAAGCTCCAGGGGAAGATAGCCTGAAAACAGGACAACTGGTTCATAACAATTGCTCATACCCAGCTCTGCTGACACAGGTCTGCCTTCTCACCCAGACCACTGCAGCTGCATCACTGCAACAGGACTCAGAGCTGTGCCTCTCAAAGGTTTAATGCTGACAAACCTGCACTGTTTCTGTGTTTTTAAGGCAACTAAGTGCAGCAGGAGATCACATTAACACAGGCATAACGAGGTATTACATCATCTCCAGGTGTATCGGTACTACTGCTTAGTTCAGACAAAGGCCAGGTAAGCACACACATCCTCCTGAAGCACTCCATCCTTTGTGCCAGCCTGCTTACTGCCTTCCATTTACAGTTTTAGTGTAAACAAGGACATCCAAAGGAGATGTGGAGAGCTCAGGCTGAAGCACATGAAGCAGAAAATGCATCAGAAGAAGCCATTTCCCTTGCCTGCAGGAGAGAGGAGAGGGAGAGGAAGGGAGCCCAGGCACCTGGCAGCAGCTGCTCAGGCCGAGATCACATGGGAAAGTCACAAGTGGAGAGTGTTTCCAAAGAACAGCAGATGTGCAGATCACAGCTTCCTCCTCCAAACTGCAACAGCTTCGCAGTAATTTAACACTGCATTCTTCAGGTGCCATTTATGTACGTTAATAATCCCTTCCCAGGCCCTTTCCATTCCAGCTTCAAAACCACAAGCTGGGAAGGATGCTATATCTAAAGTGTCTCTTATTTCCTCTCTCTGCTGTAATTAGCTCGTGACAGGGAATCTGCTACTAGCGAGTGCCAAAGCTGGCTGCCATCAGAGCTGTGCCTACTTGGGAGCTGCTGCAGCACAACTGAAGCGTAAAATAACAGGGAGTTGTGACTTCAGTGCAGCCTAAAAACACGATGGGAACAGGGCACAGGTGACCTAGCCCGTGTCTTGTTTGACGCAATCCAGTATTAATGGAAACTTGTGATCACATCCAGGCTAATGCACACCAAGGGAGAGCACTTCCAAAGCAGCAGCACCCCAGGGAAGGACAGGTTTTCAGCTGGCTTGAAGGATATTATGCTGTTAAAGGGTTATCATATGGAATTACAGGGAATAAACACGAGAGCCCCAAAGGTTTTACTGGGTTTCTGGCAATGCAATAGAACAACCTGAAACCGTTCTTCCCAGTGGTGAAAGGAATCTTTTCACAGATAACAGATCAAGCCTTCAGCAAGAGGAAGAAGATAAAAAGCTGGACTAATCAACAGCTGATTAAAATTTTAGGAATAAGAACAATCTCCACACATTGAAATGAGGATCATACTTAGAACATGTCTTCTATGAATATGTGAGAATTAAGTAGACTACTAAATAAAAAACAAAATTTTTCACTACTGGAAAGCAGTTTTACAATATAAAAATGCTCAATGTGAACTGTGCACTAAAATGGGGCAGAAAAACAAACCCACCCATGCTAGCGAATAGCAGGCGTGAAATCTTTTTTTAAAATTGCCTTTACCCCTACATCAGGCATCCCTGCATCTTCCTTCCCAACACACACAGTTCCAAGCAGATCAGGATCACACAATAAACCAGAGGAGGTGTGCAAGAAATCTGAAGTGAAATTTATCTTCATCCATGGCTAGCAAATGTCTGGATTCTGTGTTTTTCCTAGCAAAACCATGATTAGAAGATGCCAGTGAAGAATCCCTTCTGTGTTCCACGCCTCAGTTCATCCCAAGCTGTGATCACAGGAGATTCAGTAAATGGAGGAAATATGCAATCTGACAGAAGATTTTCTTCCTGCAGCTCCAGAACTTGTCAGGCTGACAGCAAGCTCAGCGCTGCACAGCAGCCTCTCTGCTCCATGCCCTGTCACAGCCAGCTCTGCCCTCCTCAGGCTCCTGGCAGGCCACCTTCCTGCAGAGAGCCCAGGACACCTGGCACACACACACCTGTTACTGCCAACACCTCCAACCCACTCCCTGACAAGGCTTGGCTTCAAAGGACCTGTTATGCCATTATTTTCTGTGGTCTACTTGTCTGAAACACTCAACTCCCACAGATCAGAAACCTATTGCCACATGGGATTTGTTTCATTTTATTTTTATAACCACTGACATTTATATTTAATGGATGTGCGCTAGATTTTTGTTTGGAGACCAGGAAGTACAGGGCTGAGAAAATGAGCAAAAAGCTACAATTTGTTGGATTGTGATGTGGATTTATTCCTCGATACAGACTGTTCTTAAGTGGGCTTTGCATTTTCTTTCCTTGAGGGGTGACAGGGAGGTCTGAGGCACACAAATGTTCTCGCCCAGTTTACTACAGCTGTAAATGAGTGGTTAAGACACAGAAGTGTCATCTTGTGAGTGGGAGAGAAAGAAAGCAAGAACCAAAATTAAGAAGTTCTACATACCACTCCACACACTTCTGCCATATGAAATCAAAATTGTCTATTTTAGGTATTTCAGAGTCTTATCTTGGCAGTTTAGATCCTTCAAAGTCTGGATACAGGAAACATTTATTCTCCTGGCTTGGAGTTGTTCTGTCTTCTTGATGCAGGTTTTATTTTAAAAGCCTTTTTTCAGTACAGGACAGGAAATGAAACTGTCAAACTATTACAGACAGACACAAAAACGATCTGCTTCAAACATAACCACACACTGCTCTTAACTGTGCTTCTCAGAATGCAATCAGGGGCTCTTCACACACCATGGATAAAATGTCACACAGGTACCAATCCAAGTCTCCCAGAAAACAATGGCCTCGATTTCTGCTAAAGCACCATTCAGCCTCTTTTGAGAGCTACTAAAGATACAGCAATAAAACAGCTTTTTTGAAATAAAAATGGATTTTGTTAAGATTTACATGCAATTTGATAAACCTGAGATAAACTTTTCCACAGGATTAATTTACAGCCTTTTATCAAGTGCTTTAAAAATTCTTCATACAGGTAAAAACCATTTACACCCTCTCACCCTGTACTTGTTTCCTGGAGTCTTTTTTTCTTTAATTTCTACCAGATTCATGGCTATTTTTTGCTTGTTTCTCACAGTCAAAGGAGAAACTTCAGTACAAACAGGTAGGCTTTTTTCTTTCAAACAGTAATTAAAATCTGATTCTCACAGGAACTTACATTTATGGAATTGCACGAATGACAGCTGAATCAAAGCATTTAGGGAAGAAATGTTTAAATTTCACTTATTTCAATGAAGTTCTGTTACAAGTCTGCTGTTTTTACAGCAAAAAGCCAAGTGCCCTGTGCATGACTGAACATGAATGGGATAGTGAAGATTCTGGAGCACTCCTAAAGGAGTGATCTCAAGAGGATCACAGGCATGTCCACATATGTTAACTTCTCAGAGAACCACCTTCAAAACCAAATCTCAAGATTCAGCACTATAATACATTAATTTTTAAGGTGGCAGCTTTAAAAGGCAGATTGTGCACTCAGTCTGGGAGAGTGAAGCCCTCCTTCATGAAGGAACCTGAGGGGCAAAGCATTATTGTGTAATCTCCCCCAAAACTGCTTTGAACAAACCCCTGCACATGCACGCACTGAGTCACACCACTCACAGAGAGGGACCTTGTTTTGGGACCCCAGCCTGCAGCAGATACTCACAGGATACACAAGCATTTAATAGAGACATGAAAACAACTGGGAGCATTAGGCACAGTGCCTAGAAAACATGATGCCTTTCTCAGAGGGATTTCAAGACAACATGGTAGGGAGGAAGGAAGTACTTCGAGATAAGGCACAATTACATGTCACCTCCTGAGCTACACCTCACAAAACACCACAACCATTCTATCTTCTTTCCACTGTTTTGGTGTTTATTGTTTGAAAAGTCAGCTTCTAATTATGAGCCATATTTAGTTCTTCCAGTTAAAAACACGCTGACCCTTTCCAACTCCCACACAGATGAAGTCAAAGCATTAATAAATTTGGGAATTTAAAGACAGTGCTTACATTACTCCTTACAAAAGAATGTGCTCTGCTAAGATTTCAGGAGAATGGTTTTTCAAGTGAAGCAATGAACATTTGGAAACGTGAGACAGTCAGTTTTGTGGTGCATGATGATCAGGAAAATGAAAACTAGAAATCAAGGCAATACAGATGTGTGAACAAAGGCAAAGAACATGTAAAAAGCATTTCATCCTTGTTGAGAGAGGCAGCAAATGCAAGTTATTTGGCCTAGGGTTTTTTCTCCATCAATGACACATTATGGAACAGTAGGCTTGTGTAACTTCTTGTAAGATCACAGAAAATTCAAATCAAGTGTGAGCTCAATAAAACAAACCCACTGCTCTGAACATGCTCCTTCCCTTTCATGCTTCTTTTTAATAGAAATCATTGTTAACACGCACTTTTTTGCTCTTTTTAGGACAGTGCTATCACAGTTGCACAGCAATTACTTAATACACCCACTTGCCCACAGCATAAACACTATCTGTCATTCACCAAGTGTCACACCAAAAACTTTCCCTCCAGGGACTGAGCTTTTGCAAGTTTTGGTGGTAATTTAGGCTCCATGACACTTGTATGTCAGGAGTTACAACAAGGAAAACTTCTCTGAGTAACACCCTAGCTGTGATGTACTTGTCCCGTGCTCCAGCATACCAAACCATCACACAGACCTCCACATCTGGTTCCTGCAGCTCACAGCCCAGGCTAGAGAGCAACTGGACCAAAGAATTCAGCAGCTCAAGAGCTACAGGCCATCACATCAATGTGGGTGACCTGGCAAGTGACTGGCATCAAACACCTTCCCCACCCAGTGCAGTGTATAAATCACATAAAACAGCACACAACCCTTTGGGACCCATCTAACCCAGCAGTTTCTCAGTGCTGCCTCGCACAGCTGAGATATTCAGCCACTGTGGTGGTGGGCCAAGGACACCACCATTGCTCTGGGGGACCATCTTTCTAATGATGAGAAGGCTTAGCAGCCACATGGGGGTGTCCCTATGCTAAAGGGGTGGGGGTTTATACCAGCATGAACAGAACTCCACATTTCTGACAAACAACTGGAACCACACACAAAAGATTAAGAACAAAATCCATCAATATGCATGAAGGTGAGACTGAGCTAGTTTTCTACACCTTTAACAACACTAAGCTACAATAATCTTTTATACATTAGTATCATCTCACATTTGCAACATACACAGCTTCAGCCACCCACATGGCAATGCAGGCAATGACAAAAATCAGGCTTAAAGCACCTACACTCATAAAAACCACACTCAAAATGTAGCAATCCATACTCATTTATTATCAGAGTAATTCTTGTAAGACTGCACATTCAATGGTGTTTTAGCCTACAAAGACTTCATTCAATTTTTCCTCACCTATTACTGTGCTTGGACTTTTCCCGGTCTTTTTCCTTGTCCTTCTTGTGCTCTTTGTGCCGGTGTTCTCGGTCTTTGTGTTTATCTTTGTGTTTGTGAGAATCTGTAAGCAGAGAGGCAAAACAAAAGAAATTAAACTGGGAGAAAACTCCACACCTGAACCTCTGCATTTTTCCCCACCGCCTCTAGTATCTGTGATTCAAAATTTGTAACAAAAACCTTGGTTTCAGAGGTCCTAAATGGATTCATTGTTCCTGCAGCACAAGTTAATTCATCTTGGCAACAGCTGCATTTACTTGGTCTTTAGTTCAACGACCTTTAAATGCTTTATAGACTCTGAAGAAATGTAACCCTTTCATTAACTAGGTACCTATTGATACAGCAAGTTCAACCTTATTTGGCAGATGGGCAGCCTGGCTTCCTATGCCTCCAAGCATTCATGCTGAATACACAGAAAAGATATAGGAGTAAAGCATAAAGCTGAGGTGGTCAGGCCTATTGAATCCCAAAATTTAATACTTCTACTTCTGCTAGTATTTAATCTTGACAAAGCATCCTTCCCTTCTCCCTGCTCTGAATGAAAACAATTTTATTCTTATCCCAAACAGATAACACGACAGGCAGAAAGCAAGGAAAATGGGGAGCAATGGCAGAAAGTGGAAATAAAGGGTAAATGGAACATGGATTCTATCCTCCTGCTTCTCTACTGCAGGACACATTCACCTCCCTCTGACAACAGCCCCACCAAGAAAATCCAACCTGACAGCTGTAATGAGCTGTGTTGGTGGTCACCCACCTACACAGGTCAGGGCTGGTCCCAATTATGTGACAGGTCAGAAATGGGAGGTGGCACTCAAGTGAATCTACAGGAACACAGTAATTTTATTGCTATCAGCTTCTACTCTGAGTGACACTTTCCATCCTCAGTGACAACTGTGCTGTACAATGAAGTCATTTAAAACACCAAGGAAATGCATTCAGCAGGGAAAAAGAGCAACACAGTTGAATTGTAAATAAACACATTCACAAGCATTTTTAAACAAGTATATTAAAAATGAAGTTGAGGCTGAACTAGCACCTCAAAACCACCTCAAAAGACCACTTACAGTCAGGGTCAATGTGATGGGAGGAATACATGCAATACCCAAAAACTCCCCCCAGGTTTTGTTTTCAACATGCTACTTTTAAGTAACCAAAATTGAGCAAGCTCTTCAGGAAACCTGAAAAGCTGTGCTAACTTTGGCAATTGTTTTTCAGATACCAGTGCTAGAATTTCCACCAGAAATCTTGGATGCAAGGTATTAATGCTTAATTAATTGTAAAGATGCTACCATGGCTCTAAAAAGACTCCTATCCCTGCTCTAAGAATAGGAAACTGCAACAAAAGGATTTTGTGATTTTCAGTCACATGGGAAATGCACTGCAGAGCCAGAACAAGCCCCCTCCTCCTGACTCCAAGGCTTTTGCCACAAATTCATTTTTCTCCTTAACTGACACCAGCTCTTAAAACCTCAAAACATTCAGATGGATTTAGAAGAAACATACCCACAGAATATGATTTTAACCTATTGCTTTCTGTAACTTTAGAGTTTGCTTTCAGATACCTGCAGGAAGACAACATAAACGAACATAGAAATCGTGATATTCAAGCCTCCAAGTTGCCTTCTGCATCTTTCCTCCATCCCCCTGAACTCAAGAAATGTTTCCTAGTGCTCTGGTATACACAATGCACACGTTTAAATCACAGGGATTAAGTTTCATATTTTGATATACAGGCACATGGCAGGTTACGTGGAACATTTGGTGTTAGAGCATAAAGCACCCAAGAGTTTTCAAGTACCTAAAGAGCAAAAACTCTTTTGCAGCAGGCAGAGCTCTGCAGGCATCTCTAGCAAACTGTGTGGGGACTGGACACCCACACACTCTGAACTGCAGAGAAGCAATTTCTCTGAGCCCTTCTTCCCACCAGGACAACACACATTTCACTGGCAAAAATGTTTTCGCAGTGTGTTTCACACTTGTGATTCTTCAGTTCAGCCAAGAGCTGGAAGCTCAGGCTGTTTGCAAACTGCCTGGGGTTTATTCCACAAAGGGTTTACTAACCGATTCCCACAGCCCCAGCTGCAGCAAACAGCAGCTATTTGCCCTTGGTGAATAGGTAAATTGTGAGAGAAAGCAGCGTGATGCTGTACACAGAGCTATGTACAGTCACTCTACAGCACACACACAATCAATTTTTCCTATCAACCAATCAATGGGAAACGTGTGTGACTGTACTCAGTGCTGTTCTCTTTAGAACTAAGAGCCACACAATAAGTTGTCACCAAGAAAAGCAGAAAACAGAACAGTTTACCTTGATCACCAGATTTCCTTGTGGCTGACTTGTGCTTTACAGCTAAAATTAATATTTACTCTCGGAAAGCAGTTCCAGGGATGCACCTTAGAACTGCTGGAGTTGGGTATCTGTTTCCTCAACCCTTGGATCTGCTTACAATGATTTGGTATTTTTAGACAATTAAAGCCTGGTACTCAAGGGAGGGGAAAAAAAAAAAAAAAAAAAAAAAAAAAAAAAAAAAAAAAAAGCTTGACCAGTTAAACTAGCTCGGCTTGCTAAGATTTGTTGCCAGACAGCTCATATTTCCTTTGCTCTCTACTAGAGAACTGCTAACAGGAGGGTCTTCCACAGAGATATTCTGGCTCCAAAGTCACAGTGGCTGAGGAACAATGGGTCCTGTGAATGGTCTCAAATCAAAAGCAAAAATATGTCAAGGCAGAGCTACCCGGTGTCTCTCACTATGAAAAACACTTTAAATGGAGGTGGAGCTCCCAATTTAACCTAAGGGTTAAATTGTTCTGGAATATTTGCCTAGTATTCAAACTCCATGGTGTTGCTTTCTGACACAATGCCATGAGATAGGTTAAGAACGAAGACTTCAAAAGAGTTTATTAAATAGTCTTGAACTGACTTATGTATGTCCTCAGAAGGCATTAAAGCTCTTGGTCTTCTGTTTTTTTTTTGTAGAGGGTAGAGCTGGATGAAGTTCAGGAGACTGGGTCATTAGAAAGCACAGGATTCTTTTTTTCTACACAAAAATGCTTTGTTCCAGACTGGCTTTATCTAGGAGTCTATGCCAATGGTTATTTGATGGCTGACATGACACAAGTTTAAGCCATTTCACTCTCATTTGTGTACTCACTTGCCAGGAGCCAGTGCAGCATCACCTCTGACTGAACTACACAGGCAACAGATGCCTGAGCCGGGAACGGGGCCACCTCACTCCAAGCCTCATGAGCACACAGGCAATCAACGGGAAGTGTTCCTGCCTGTAATGCATCTTCCTCGATATATTTAGCATATTGATTCCTAGAAGAATCTTCCAGCCTCCAGTAACTCTCCCAGCTTGCAGCTGATTAGTAGTTGACTAAGTCCAGCCTCACATCAGCTACGGAAAGAGCTCTGACATTATCACACATTCAGATTTGTTTCCTGCCTTTTATGTCTTCCAGTAAGTATGTCTGTTCCCTCTAACACTAAACAAGGAGATAAATACAATTCCTTCTCCAGGACCATTAGCAAAATCCACCATCTACTGTGAGCAAAATTTAAATCCCCAAAAGTTTTTGTGACATTTAAATATTTCTGAAAAGTCTCTCTTCAGAACAAGGTTACAGTGGGGACAGGGGTTATGCTTGCTGGGCAAGGATCCATTACCCCTGAGGCTTTCCCTTCAGTATCTTCTAACCCAAACAGAGCTTTTGGCATCTCTTCTGTTCTAGAAAGCTTGATGTCTCTGGCACTGGATCTCTGTCTGTTAATGCTGAGCCTGGTATGTCTCCAAAAGATTACCACAGTCCCTGTACTATTCCTGCCATTCCCCTGTACCTCCAACAAATCACGAGCAGCTCTGCATTTTTGTAGGGTTGATTCATCTTTTAACTCTGTTAGATTACAAGGATGCTGATTTAAGGATGGGAAATTCTAGGCACTTTTGGTCTGTGGCTCTGTGTTGTTCCCCACTCCGCCTTCACTCCAGCCTGAGTCCCCAGGGAAAGGCTGAGTCATAACCCTATTTGCAATACTTGTATATATGTCTGCCTGGAACAGGGAAGTTTTATTCTTTATCCAGGAACAGGGCTGTAAAAGGTCAGGCATCTTCAACTGCAGCATGGCAAGAACAGGGATGAAGGCAAAGAAAGCCTCTTCCAGCAGGCTGTTGTCTACTGGAGAGGAAGAGTCCCAACAGATGGCACAGGTGAGCGTTCCCCTTTCACAACAAGCACAACCCTTGGCTTAATTAGTCTGGTGACAAAACAATTATGTGGGACTGTGATGTTTTAATTCATGAGCCAAATTCATTTGCCTCAGAAACACTTCTGAACACCTGTCTCTGCACACCTTCCAAAATACTACTTATATGTCATGATTAAGGGAAGTCAGGATACTTCCTACATTGATATCTCAGTATTGACAGCAACTTTTTAAATAAAATACTGAAATCAGAGAGGGGTGTAAGCTCTTATATGCCCAATTAGTACAGCTGTCAAGAGAGTAGTGTTGGCACATGATACAGGATACTACAGATGCCACTTTATCCCACTCCCACCACCCACTTTTATTTCTCTTCCATCATTTTGCACTAGAATTTTTTTTTAAAGAACAGAGGAAAAAAAGGGTGTGAGCACAATCTGGTTCCTTCTAATTTTTCCCCAATTAAGTGAGCTAGCCAGCAAATTAACACCTGGTAACCTCAATTTCTGGTCAACAGTAGCTTTTCCAGATAAATATTAGCTTTGCAGATTTGCTTTGTCTTTCTGTTCAGCTTCTTAAAGTTTTTGTGGGCAGACAATTTGAATAACTCATTAACCTGCTTACAGAGAGGTTCCTTTGTTCTTTAAAATGTCTTATTAGATTCTTTGGACTTTTTGTATTGTCCTTCTGGTTCCAGAAACAACCTGATTTATTTTCCCCTTGCTAGGAATACTTCTAATGCTGACTATGCCTGGGTTTAATCTGTTTGAAGCATCATCTCACACTTTTCTACATCGATGCCCAGAAAGGTGATTTAACCTTTCTGGATTCTTGGGATCAAAATCTGAGGACACAGCATGAAAAAATCCATCTTGTTACCAAGATTTTTAACTTCTTGTTATTCCACTAACACTTCTGCTTCAGATGAGCGGCTGAAATTTTTGCCCTGAGTAAAATGCAATGCCTCAGTGTTAGTTGTGTGTTATAGGAGAAGCAAACAAGCTCTTAAGGCTTTCAGGATCACTGGTGTGTACAGAGATCTCTCTAGTACTTAACTTGAAGCACGAGCAAGAAACCCTCTATTAGCAGAGATGAAACCAGCAGGGTCTTTTCAGCCTCTCTGGAAAGGAGAAGAGAGTCCTGAAAAAGACTTCTTCAGTTCCACTCCTAAATTATGCAGCTGAAAGCAAGGTAACTCTAACACTGGATTAGGTTCAAAAGCTGGTCAAGTTCAAAAACTTCCTGCCACTGGAGAAATGGTCAGTCCCTTCTCAGCTGGAACACCACCTTCATGTGTAAGGCCATGTGCTCCACAGCAGCCTCTTCACTAGTTAGGCTGAATTGTTCTCACTGGTTGTCATGCATTAGTAAGCAAAGCTTAAAGTGTCTCTTTATTACTGCCTAAATGAAAGAATTTTACTGATTTTTTCCCTCCCCCACAGGCTCTCCTTTTATACATTCATCCTAAAATACAGATTATTAGAAAAAGACTTCTTACTTCCAAGGTGTTTTTCCCATTTATTTTGTCAAATCATATTACTTTCAGAGTTTTAATTTCTTACATTTTGTACATAAAGACTACTATTAAAATTACCACAGTTTAGTTATGAAATGATGCCAAGAAGGATTATGAGCGTTCAAACATGTGAATATAGTCCAAGGTGTCTAAAATATTATTCATGTTCCTGGCAAAGAACACATACTTTTGCCCTTGGCATCAGACCAGAATGATCTAGTGTTGCACTAACTTTTACAATACACAGATACCAGCCAGTAGAAAGTGTAACATTAAGTCATTATCCAAGATATTTAACACAGATAGTGACGGAGTTACAGCACATTACCTAAACAGGCAATGCAATCCCATGTGTAAAGGTCACTCTGTGAGGTGCTGGTCAATTTATACATCTTGCCTGAGAAACAAACATGGTGCAGAGTTAAAAAATCATATTTGCAAGCCCTGTGTGGCTCAGAAAAACCATCATATGGTGAACATGGTGTAGTCTGAGGCACAGGGACCCTCACTCAAACAGGTTTTAACTCTAGACAAGTCATCTTAATTTGTGATTGATTTAACAATTTTAAACCCACATACAATAATCCCACCTGAGTAATCTGGAAGAGGTCTAAACTTTTCTAAAATATTTGTATTCCAGTTAGAGGAAGTCGCATTATGGTCATGGTGTTCCAGTAATCAATGAAACAGCATTACTGGAATTTATTTAAACAGATTGATATTGCTGTAGCTCAGGAAAGAGAGAAGAGAAGCTCCTGGGTAGAAAGCAGAATGCATCTAGGTATGTGAGACATTATCTTCCCAATAAAGCAAGGCAGATACAAAAAACCAAAGTGTACATATGAAAGTTACAGAAACTGGAAAACCTCTGCACAGCTTCATGTGTCAAGAGTAGAAAACCATACCCAGAAGGCATTGTTCAGAGAGATGATGGTATTGTGGATGATACACTGGAGTAGAAAACCATAATCTAAAATAAACTTCCCAAGTGAAACTGGATATATCACTTACCGGCCCTATTTACACAACTGCAGAATCCACATAAAAAATTTACTCTGAGAAAGTACTGCAGTTCTGTTTGCTGTTCTGGTTTATTTCTGCAATAACTCAGTGCAAAACATTTGGAATACTGAAATGAGAGTGACTGAAACAGTGAAACCACCACTTGAGTCTCCCATAACCTAAGCCTGAAATTCAATAGCAGAAGTAGGATCTGGGTTTTCAGTCAAAAAAGGAAAGAAACTACAATGATAATGAAGCATGATTGTCTGGCTTCTGCTTCCTCATTTCAAAATGCCATACTTAATGGCAAAGATCCCATTCCAAAAGCAACTTGACACAAAACCTTTTACCAGTGTTTATAAAGATACCTCCACAATCTACAGTGCCTCAGAAATCTAAATTATTAAAACCCTTCTTGAAGTCAAATTAAAATGAATTAAGTTACTGTGCTATTACAAGCTTATTTCACTTGAGGTTCCTCGCTGGGTCAGGTGCAGCAGTTCAGGGATACTGACACTTCAACACTTCACTGCTTCCCTCCATAAACCAGATAAAATCTGACTTTGATAGTTTACTGCAAAGCAACGAAACTAACTGTGACTAAGCACAAGTGAAATACCCAGTGCAGCTCGTTACTGTGAAGTTTACATCTGCAGTCATTCATTTTCCAATCTTACAAGAAACAGAATAAAAAAGTTGTGAAAACTCAAAAAGCAAGCCTGAAGAAGTACAGCAGAACAACCCAACAGTTTTTCCTTTCTAGGGCAGGAACTTTATTACTGAAAGTAAAACTCTGCCAGAGAGCATTCTTCCTTTTTTTTAGGGGCTCAAACGAAGAAATATAGCACAACTGAATAGATTGGAGTCTATTCATTTCCCAGACTATATTTACTCTGAGACAAAACCTGTTTTGGGCTGAGCCAGAACTGAACACACCGCATTGCACCCAGTTCTGCCAAAGCTTGAAAACTCAGTACTTTTGATAGAAACAGAGTAAAACCAATGACCTCACAACCCCGTTCCACATCTCAGCAGTTACTTGAGGCAAAAGATACTCCAAGGCCAGACAGATATGGTGTCTTTTTCCTTAAAAGGACTGGGAAACTTGGCTTCAGAACAAGACAGAACCCTAAGATACTGCATTCTTCATTAGTCTTGTCATTTGAAAGCCCAGTATTCCTTACTTTTGAGTAGAGGGAAAAGAAACCAATGGAATGACTTGGTGATAAATCTTCACAGGAGAATAGAGACAGGTGGATAGAGAATTGTCTCCAGCATTCTCAGCCCTTTAGAACAGTCCCACCAACTTCTCAAGAAGTGCACCTATGCTCCCGATTTAGTATGCAAGCAAGAATATTTCATAGCTTGTTTAAAACACAATGTTTGCAAAAGATCAATACACCTTTTGCTACACCAAAACCTCAGGACTTCAATCTAAGGAAGAGAGGCAAAACAACGTGACAGCACTGCTAACAGGGACAGCACATGGTGGCCACAGGACAGGTCAAGCTGGCATGTACACCTGTCCATACCCCAAATATTAAAAGCTTACCAGGGAGACGTTAAAGATGCCAGAAAAAAAAACCTGACTGATCACTCCTATCTTGTGTGACTGGAGTCTCTGGCAGATGAAGTTAACCTGAAGCAAATGACACTGCTGGCGTTTAATCAATCTCACCCAGACTGCAGAGGCTTGGGAGGCAAAGCAAGGCATGCTTAAAGAGCCTCTTCAGAAAGAGAATAGACACTCTTAGTGCACAAGTTTTGAGCCCTTCAAGTTTTTTTTCAGCCACACTGGATTAATTGCTAATTTTTAGTGCTCCTCATTTTTTCACCTGCTGGGGAAGTAGCTAATACTCCGTGGGCAATTAATGCTTAAGTAATTGAGATAGCTGTGTGGCATACAGGGATGCTGACCTTAAGAAACTGCTACACTACAGGCATCTTGCAACAAAACAACTAATGGTGTAGACAGAAGCAGCAAGTTTAATGACTTGTCAGCACCTTCTACATGGCCTCTTCTCAAAGAGGTGGCACGTTCACATATGCCCGTTCCACAGCAGATCTTAGCTGTTGGAACAAATGCATAAAATCACTGCAAGTTAAATTGCAGTAGACAGTATTACACAAAGAACAAGTCCAAGGACATCTTTGATCAGTACAGAAAGACTAAATTAATAGCTGCTTCTTACACATGCCAAAGGGTTCCCGACCGAGAGGCAACAATGAAGCTTAAATCCATTATTTGCATTCAAAACCAAAAAAGTTCCATGTGAACAGAAACATGTTTCCAGGGATTCCCAAGATGTAAAACATTCTTCTGTAATTGTATATAAAAGAGTCAGAGACTGAAACCCATTAGTATGTTTCCACTTACAAAGCAGAATAAAACAGAGTAGCAAATTAAAACTTCAGGGAAATGACCAGCGTCAGCGAACAGCTTAAAATGCTGCTGTGCTGGCATCAAGAGAGAAGAGAGAGTCCAGAGTAGTCTCCTAAGGAACCAAGAGCAAACCCATTCTTTTCCCTAGTGATATTTATTCTTATAAGGCCACACTCTTATGAGTGGAAGTACTTATTTTCCATTGCCTCCTCCATTCAGAACTAGAGTTCCTTGCCTTCCCTTACTGGGGTAGAAATTGTTTCAGCATTTTTTTCCTACTGCTTTATGAGTCTTCAACCACATGAATAAACAAAGTTCTGCACTACATCCATCTTTTAAAAAGAAGCAAAACTCAAAATTTAACAGCCATAGCCCACACTCCCACATCTGGAGGTTGGGATGAAGCTGAGAGTGGGATCTAAAGGGCAAAAGTAGATCTAGGGGAACCAAGTTTGATTGTAGTTACCTCTGAGGTTTCAAAAGCCTTACACTTACTGTAGCTCCATCTGCATCCCCATTTGCTAATACACAAATATACAGGATCGGGATCCTGAAGGACTTACAGGTACATAGAGTGACTGTGGCCGAGCACAAACAGCTGTTACAAATTGACAGGAGGGGGAAAAAGTTTTGATAAAGTACTTGTTAAAATCAGGTTCCTTATGGATTTTAGATCTACTTAACTAGGTCTACTACTAAACTAATACTATCTACTAAAAACTTTTACTACACCATCTAATATCAGGCTTTTCCAAATTCTCCCCCACTTGGTTCCCTATTGCGCAAAACACAGTTAACATAACCGGCATGGCAGGACAGACAGACTTGTCAGGAAAGCCTGGACAACTGTTCACAAACCAGTATGGCATCCAGGGGTGTAAAACTAGCTTAAAATTATGAAAGAAGGTAAAATTTCAGGGCATTCAAATAGATAATGCAAGGGGGACTAATCCTATTTTTCCAGTGAGAAAAAAAACAACCTTTAGCACAGATCCATAGCTTAGTGCACAAACTGTCACACGGTGCTGCCACACAAAATCTTTTCTTGGGAAGAGACAAAGGGAGGGATGTACCCACCACACTGAGGGATGGATGTGCTGGGAGACAGAGACAAAAAGAACTGCCCAGGGTCACCCACGAGTCACTGAGGAGAAAGAACCAGGGGCACTCACCTCTGGAGAAGCAGGGCAGAAGGTGAGCAAACAGGGCAATCCCAACATTTGCAGCCCTGTTTAGACTTCAGAGCTATCAGGAACTGCAGGAGATAACCTGTCCCTTACTTCAATATTATCTAAAGCAAATCCCCTATTTTATTAACACTTATATTTCTGGTTTGCAGGTATCTTTTCCTTTAGGAGCTCTTGGCAAATCATTTGGGCTGCAGAATTTTGGGGACAACACATCATTTTTCATCAAACCCTTCTCAGGAAGGGTGTGCAAGCCAGGTGAACTGAAACACTGAGTGCACATACAATTATCTCTTTGGTTGCTTCCAAGCTCAAAGAACCTGAGCCAGTGCTCAGGTGCAGCACAGGAAATAAGCCCAGACCTCCAGCCTGGCATGCAGGGACAGTGCTGCTGCCTCATCACAGAGAGAGGCAGGCGAGGGCTCAATCACCTCCAGGAGATTTACCCTGGGAACAGCCCTGAGAGTTACTTCAACAGACTGGGTCAAGAGCAAAGAGAATCTTTTGGTGCAATCTGTCACAACTTCGCACTGCAGACAAGAGAACTTCGTGTTCTGTACACCATCCGCAGACTGAGTCAGTGCCCTCAGCACAAGCTCTTTCCGCCTCCAAATGCTCTTTATACCATCATTAGACTGGAAAGGTGCAAACAGCACAATTTGTGATGCAAAGGCAACAGCTGATTACTGCACGCAAGCTTACAAGGTGAACCAGAAGAAAACAGGGGCAAACAACGACAAATCCTAGTCCTTACAGATCGTAACAGAGAATTCAGCCATATTTTAAAAATTTGGCTGATATTATTTTGGGGTGTAAGATTAAAAACTCTAGTAATTACAAGAAAACTGCTGTTTTGTCAGGGGTAATTATCCTGCAATGATGTCAACTAGAAAAACATTTTCTTTTGCTGGCTGTGTAAATGACTACTGTACTTGGATTCATGGAAAATAAGTTTTTTGTAAAGACAACCCAAAATCCTGACACCACCTTAGCACAAGAGTATTGTCCCAAGAGCAGATCACACAGAGCCTGTATTCACACACCAGCACCACTCAGGGACAGGGCTGGTGTGTCTGACTCTCCTGGGTTTAATCCAGAACAAGGGCTCCCCCCAAGGAAAAATCTAACAAATCAGGGGGGGAAAAAAGCATTCACATTGAAATGCTTCTCCTGCAGCAGTGGATGTCAGCAGCCAGGATCACAAAGTTTATACACATGGGAGTGGTACATGCTCAGCGTCCTCAGGGAAAGACTCTAATGGATTTGCTCACAGCCTTCTATAACCATCCCTCGACAGCTCCACATGGCTTTGGCCAGTGCTGTCTCCTGCTTGCTCTAGGGATGAAAGACTTAAGACTCTTGGGAGTAAGCCTCTGCAATGCTCAGTTTGACAGTTTAAATTGAATGCATAAGACAAAAAAAGTGCTGGTAGAAGCTTTAAATCACCTTTACCAAGCAATACTGCTTTCTGCACTGGAGTCAGATTATTCTCCTACTGCTTGTTTAATATCATTCCTGTTAAGCTGAACTGATGGGGTAGCATGGCCAAAGTCTTCGAAGTACGTTTCAGAAGGCTGAGAACTTATTTTTATTACACTTGAACTGTAGGAGAAACTCCCACACTGATCCCAGATGGGTTTTTTGGTTGGGTTTTGTTTTGGGCTTTTTTTGCTTGTATCTACAGTGATTCCTTTAAAGTGCAGGGCTGCACTGGATGGGTACAGCCCGATTTCACTCTGTCCCCAACTATGGGTGAGTTAACTGATCACTCACCCACAAGAGGCCAATTCCAGCAGCGTCTAGAAGCATTTTATCAGTCTGCCTTACCATAAGTCCCATTCTCAAGTCAAGGGAGGGATGCAATTCCCCAGCCTAAGGGGATTCTACCACAATTAGCATACAAAAAGAAATCTTGATTCCAGCTAAAATGCACAAGAAAGTAAACAGAAGGTAAATGTTTAATGACAGCTGAGATTTCTGCACTTCTGTACGCCTGAGTCTTCTGAAGGAATGAAAGGAGGAGGCAGAATGAAGGATCGGCAGAGAAGTGTAGGACTCAGTAGTTTTAAAGGAAGACTGTGATTGCAATATTTTAGTAAGTACCTAGATATGGTGCACTAAATTCCACTGGAAGTCTTCAATTTACAAAATGTTACTTTAAGTCACTGATTTAAATCTCTTAATGCAGCTGTAATCTGTTTATTATGTTAAATCCATGCCAAATCTCACTAATTGACAACTGTTACATCACACCACTACAAATACCTGAATATAAAACATTACCTATTGACACAGGATAAAAGGCCGTGGTTACATTATTATGCATGACGCACTCTTAATTTCTTCAATTAAAATACTTGATGCAATGTATTATCAGTTTGGTGAGGTTTTTTGGTTGGGTTTTGTCCGCTGGGGTTTTTTCTTGTTTGTTTGTTTCTTTTTGGGTTTTTTTGGGTTTCTTTGTTTTTTTAAACTAATAGCTGGCATCTCTTCATGGAACACACAGCCAACATTTTCAGATTCCACCCTATGAAAAACTCAAATCTGCCTTGAATGAGACATGAAGGGGAGGAAATGTTTATATAATTTGTTTCCCATCTAAAAGAACAAGCATAGTCCTGAAAAACAGAACTGAATCAATTCTGGTTACCTTGTGCCCCAGTTTAGAAGAGCAGTCCTTTCTTTACCTACGCAGAAATAACAAGGTGTGGAAACAGCTTTTTCTTTTTAGCTTTCAAATGCCCTCCACTACCACAGCCACTAAATGAGCTGTTTAAACCAAAGGAAATAGGTTGCAGGTGCAGAGTGTCAACAAAAGTTCATTTATCACTACACTTCAAACACCAAGTGCTTAGCTAAAGGCTCCCATCATATCAGACCTTCTGCTTTACAGCTACTGCAACATAACCACATTGTCTATTTTTCAGTTTTCTGAACATGGAACCTGCTATTTTTACAAGTTTGACTCGTGAGAAGGGTAGAAACATGCTTGAAAAGCTATGAGCACTACAGAAGTGACCATAAAGATTCAAGGCTCTGTAATGTCTCTTTAATATAACCTAAAGTGAGAAACTCAAGTTATACATCTTATTTTCAAGGGTATTCCAAATGCATTAGGAAATATTTATTTCCACTTGATTACCTGACAGCAGAAATAGGCAAAGGAAACAAGATGTACATCTAAGACTATTTACAATCTCATAATTTATTCCTGAATGATTCAGCTGTAATGCTATGAAATATTTTTAAGTTTCTTGGCTGCCAGTTTTATATATGGTGAGACCATTTTTTATAAGCAATTATAATTCTTACTAGAGTCAAAATTAAATCAATACATCTATTAAAATTTATTATCAATTTTACATAAAGACTAATACGAGTGTGGAAGCTGCAGGCACTCCAGCTGATTTAGCAGTTGCTCTTACACAAAGAACCCAGAGCAGCAGCTGCACCATTCCCTCCTATCCTGATCTCCCAAGTGTTTCAAGCCTGTGCTAGACAAAACCACATCTGGGAGTGAGAGCACTATTCAGGTACCCAGCAGAGAGCCAGGCTCACTCTCCTCTGAGCAAGTTCAGCTTTACCCAGGAGTGCACAACAGCCCCAGCAGCTTCTGAAACTGCAATAGCTGAATACATTTACTCTGAGTTTCCATGCATTTCAGTAACATTATTCTGCAAGTTTTCAAGTGTACCACGTTATTTTTGAACTAGCAATTATCTTATTTCCTGTACTCCAGTCTCCAGCAGACCAGGGAAAATTTGCTTTTTCCTGTGGTCACAACTTCAACCTGTGATCATCTTTTATTTGATGCTATCAGATGTAAAAAGGCTCCAACAGTGAGAGCCTGGAGCCTTTTGCTGTCATTAATGGTCTGTGTAACACTAAACAGGGCCCAAAAGTGAGGAAAACTACATGATAAGTAGCCTAAATACCAGAAGACAGAATAATTGTGAATAACTTATTCTGAAAATCAGCAAACAACATCAGATACTCAACTACACATGCCACTCTCAAAACTAAGTAGCTGCTCCAATAGATGAAGATACTCCTGAAGAAAGAGGTTTAATAAAATTGAGAATTAGTAACAGCTTGTAACAGTAATACTTTTCTTCTAGTGATGCTGAACTGAATACCCCAAATGGGATGGACACAATGTAAATTCAACCTGGTTTCCTAAGGCCATGTTTGTGTCTCTATGAGGTAAATCAGTGCAGCAGTCTCTGCTCAAGGAAGGATCTACAACCAGAGAAACAGTTCAGCATTAGGTTTTCACAAGAAGAGACTTTAGAGTATGAGCTACTTGAGATCAAAATATAAAACAAGACACTTTCTGTCACTGCAGACACAGTCACTGTGACAAGTAGTGGAATCCTGTCACACTTCACAGTAAGACAGCTACTCTGATACAGAAACTGCCATTTTCCTTTTTAAGTCAAAGCCATAAGCACAGACAAGTAAAACAAGGAGATAATTTGTTAATATTAAGAATTATATGCTAGGGAAAAAAAAAATCTAGTTTTGCTGTTATGAAGTCTACGGTTAAGGTCAAGCTCAGCATTTGCTCCATAAAAGAGAGTGTTTTACAAACTACGTGCAGATCTGATGTACAAGGGTAACTCTGGGTGGATTAAGTGCAAGGGAAAACTGCAGTGACCTACAGGTTCTGAGTTTTGTTGTACAAAGATGCCTCACAACCTAAGTCTGTGCCTTTGTGAAGTACCAATCTCCCCACGTAATTTGATCTGAATGTAATCAAACCCATTCAGATGACAGGATCTGGGAAATCACATACCTGTAGTTAGCAAAGTGCTAACCACATCACCTAATAGTATATACACACTGAAAGAATACCCAGCAGTGATGGGGAAGAGACAGTAAAGATTTCAGAGAAAGCTTGAGCTTACAGGATGAGGAACAAGTGTCCCTGACAGTTGCTGACCAAATGACATCACCTTCAGAACTGGAAATAACAGACCTGTGACAAACCTAGAAATGACACAAATCTGCATTAATTCTTGAGCCTTCAAACTCTTCATGGATGCTCAAAAGAAAGCCCTTCTGAATACTACATCTTACCTGAACCAAAAACCAGTGGAAAACTTACCTGTCCAGCCTCTGGAGGTACCATGATAAAAATTAACATTGCACCTGTTTGCAGTCCATACAATCATTTTTAAATACTTTTCTCAGTACTGGGGAAAATCAATTAAAGTCAGGACATGTTTGACTCTGGTTACCTATGGAGCTAATTTCCAAAGACTAATTCCAGAGCTCTGCAGAGATTAAAATGTTAATGCGCTCAAAAAGACAATATAAAAATTCATTTTAGGAAAAAAAACACAAACATTAACAAATTCCCATTGGAATTTGAGTCTTCTTACTCTGGATTAGAATCTGAGCATGAGGCTCCTGTGCTAGGGTGAATGGATGGGGTATTTACAAAAAGGGAGAAAAACCACAAAAAAACTTAAATTAAAACCAAACTAATTCTGCTCTTAATAAACGAGGCTCACATCTGTTTTGAACACTGTCTCATGTTATTGTGAAATACAGCTACAGGGGACTTATTTCACAAAACAATACTCCCGAGCTTCATACCCTACAAAGGAAACAATTTAAAAATACACCCTACGTTCAGTACACAAAGACTTAGCAAAGCTCCTGATCCCTTAGGAACGTGGCTGTGGTGTCAGCATGGTTTCTCATTCTCACCAAGCACTCTGAGCAGTGATGGGCACAGCCCAAGCACAGATCAGCTCCTGGGAGATCCAGCAACCCTGCTGAACTCTCAGCCCTGCTGTCAGCACCCGGGTACCCAGCTAGCCCAAGTGCACGCAGACCAGATTCAGCTGGTGTGCAAAGACAACACTGGCAGCTTGGAAGAAAATTCTATCAGATTCCTGAAAGAGGCAAATATTGCCCAGGATGAGTGTTGCAGGAGAGGTCTATTCATGAACACAGGGAAGGAAAATTTTAACTCAGGCTGTGGTTCAAATGTAAATTCATATTTTGCTGTGCACAGACAAGCTCATGTTTTGACAGTGATGCGAAGCAAAACCATAAACTGACGATTATGCATCAGTGGACAGGAGTCACAACAACAGGGCAGGACAGGAGGGAAGGGGAAAATGTGTTAGACAGAAAACACTGCTTCCAGAACAACAGCTTTACACCTTCACTTGTGAAACAAGAATATTACGCACTCACCAATCCAACTGCTTCAGCCTTTTGCCCAGGATTTAATTTAAGAATTAAATCACTGGGATAGCCATCTTATTGCCAGCTGCAGCCTCCATCTACTGCAGGCAAGCTACAGACTGGGGCAAATAAAACTGCTGGGCTCTTCCAAGATCTCATGCTGGCAACTAAAGCTGCCAAGCACAGAGCATCAAGGGCCAAGCTGTACTTTTTATATCTATATGATTATAACAGCCTAAAACCCAGAAAGCAGCTTCCTTTAGACATAGGTGATGCTGAATAAGCCCACCTGATGATAAAAGAAAGACATTGTTTATGACAGCTACCAAAATCCAGAGAGCAGCATATTTTAAATTAGAAGACTCTATCTATTCATAAAAACAGGTATTTCAAGGACAGCCTGCTTAGGCTCCCTAATGAAGTGCAGGTGACATACACAGCTATGATAACATGACTCAGACAAGATGACAGCTCCTCTGACAGTCTTCCAGGTTTTGGAGTAGGAAGAAGGCAGGAGGATAGGAGATTGCAAAAGTGTAAAAGCCTCTTGAAAAATGCAAATGTTCTCCACAGTCATGTCCAAAGGTATCCTGGACAGCTGGAGAGATGTCCTATCTGATGGAGCAAGCCAAAGTAACCCAAACACCTACACACTTCTAGGATGACAACTTGTGAGTATCAGAGTGAACAGCACTGACATTCAGACTGATTTGTGCCAGTGCTTGCTTACTGCAAAGATGGATGGAGATGGCACCTACAGAGGGATTGGGCAACACTACAGAAGTTAATCAAGGTCACCGCTGTTAAGAGTTCATCTCACTCATCTTGCACTGCATTTCTGCCCACATGAACCTACTGTCCCTGGGTGCCTGGCCATTTACACTGTGTACGGGAACACAACCTGCACCTTAGTTTTTCTATTGCAGAAAGCACTCAAAGACTTTTGCTCTGTATCCCTGAGATCCACTGTAAACCACACAGCAAGAATCTCACCTTCAGCCAAAACCCATGCTAAACCCCAAGTGTTGAGGGGAAATATCAGCAAGGAAAGCTAACTCTGATCCACACACCAAAGGGTTTGCTGTGCACAAGCAGCATTACCACAGATACAGCACATTTCAACAGCCTCAATGACACTCCCGATCCTCAAAAGAAAAGCAGACAGCCTTTTATTCCCCATCTGGTGGTCATTAACTCTAGAGAACAAACCTCAGAGTACGTCACTAGCTCTACTTCATCCCTCCATTTTGTGCATGCTGCTGGTGTTGCAATGAATCATTCCCTTTACATGGATCTCCCAGGAGCTCCAGCTTCCCGTTTCCCAAAAGGCTGGATTAAACTGGAGAGTGCTCGTCTAACTTGTAAGGTGCCTTCCTAAGGCAAGTTTAAACCAGTACCTGCCCATCCCAGCTATTTTATCTTTCCAAAAACTGATCTTACTCACACACTCACCAGCATTCACAAACTGGGAGAAGACATAATTTGCTCTTCCTATTGCTCCAGGCCCAGTTAGGAGACACTCATAGCAAGGTGGCCTGTATGGTGCAAGAGACTGACGTACCTGATACCAGAACCCTGCACACAAACCAGAAGACACTGTCTCCCTATTGCAAATCCAGTGATTTCACTAATTGCAGAACCCTCCACACAACATTTCTAATTTGTACTGTATCATTTATAAAATAATATAGTACCACTGAAAAAAATGGCCACTCTAGCTCCTGAGATGAGATTTGCATATAAAAATATGCTAAAACTGCAGAAGCTCCTTTTACTTTTTTTTTTTTTTTTTTTTTTTTTTTTTTTTTTTTTTCTTTCTTTATGCTGCCCTTTGATAAGCACCTCAGTCTTAAGCTAGAGAAGGAATTAAAAGCCAGAAGCAAATGTCCAAGATGGAACCAAATCTCAGTCCTAGCCAGACAAACATCTGTTTCTGTGCTGGAAAAAAATCGCTCCCACTATGTTCTGGCTTCTCCAGCTCTGAGAATAGCATAGTACTCCCTCTTTCCCTACTGTGTTGCCTATTTAAACAACATGGCCTTAGGACAAGATAAGAATGTAGAGCACAAAGGACCTTAAACCCAGACACAGCATCCATGAGTAACAAAATGTCCCACCCCAATGCTTCCTGCCTTCAGCTTCCAAAGAGTCTCTCTTCACATTTAACCCTTCGCCCTCATGTCCTGAGCAGAGCACCAAGCACTCCAGACAAGCTGACAGCTGGCAAGGCAGCACTGCACCAAACCAGAAGCTGGAATAAGAATTGCCAACTTATCAGCTACTGATCTCCCCAAGGACAGCACAAACTCCATCCACTTGCATCTGCTGCAGAGCAGATGAGGGAAGACAGCCCTCCCACCTGGTTATCAGTCTCCAAAGAGACTTTACGTAACAGGGTGGCTGTCTCCTGCCACTACCTGTATTTTTCCCCTCCTAAAACTCTGCTTTTACAGACCACAAAAAAATCAAGTTGTGCTTAAGCCCTAACTCCAGAAATCTCTGCCTTTTAATTAGAAGATCACCACGTTTCTCAACTCTACCTCCAGCTACTCCAACAGATACTACAGTTCAAAGGGAGAAAAACACTCAAGCATCTTCTCTCCTAGAAGATCTTTATAAGCCACCTCTGCAAAACAAGAAAGTACAACCTCAGAGGAAGAGGAACAGCTGTTTTGACAAGTCTGGCCCTTGTTCAAATACCAGGATAAGCCTTGAGTAGTAAAATACTGCCATCAATAAAAAGTTCAACTAAAGTACATTGCCCTGGCCCTAAAGTACAGGTCATCTATTCCATGTTACATACACAGGAAAAGCTGCTGCAATGTTGTTCAATTGAAAATGTGTACAGAAGTGACAAATGAAAGAAAAAATGGTCTGGATAACACTCTGCAAGTTCATGCTCTTGTGTGTCAGAAGCTGTGTTAGGCAACAGAGCAGAGTATGTGACAAATGCCAGGAAAAATTAAAAAGCTATCTGCACTTGGGGATTGCTCAATTCCTAGGAATTATTTTATTGATTTTTTAACTACAAAGCCACTTCTCTGGCCAATGTCTTAAAAAAATGTTCTTAAAAATTCTTAAAATTATTCTCTTTAGACACTACCACACATCTAGATGCACCAAACTGACAGGACATTTGGATGGAAACAAGACAATTTCCAATTTCCTGCTGCATACACTGAGTAGTAGAGTGAGCCAAACACTTCAGAAATTCCAAAGCATTTGGTAAATCTTATTTCAGGGCAGCCAAACAGTAGGTTTTAAGACAGAAAAGCTGTATGCAGTTTATGCATGTGCAACACCAGATTTCCTATTTAATTTCTTCCTATTATTTATTCTTAAAGACAGCAAAATACTCAACTACTGAAGTCCTGTATGCTTGCAGCAAAAATTAGTAACACTATGCAAATCAATGACTGGGATTACAAAATGAGCAATAAGGAATAAAAGCTGCCAGGGTCTTATTTTTAGAAAATCATTGAAAAATAGCATTATGGAAGAAAAACGGACATCTTGAAGAACCAGAACTATGCCTTCATTGAGAATGTATGAGTATTTCTCCCCCAAATAAAGCTGCACTATGTGCTGAATGCTGTTTGTGTGAAAGAGACTGTCAGCTGTACAGTGCAGCTGAAGAGAGCAAGCAGGCACTCAGCTAGCTGTCCAAACAGCTAAAACATCAGTGTGTTATCAACATTATTCTCATATTAAATCCAAAAGCACAGAACTGTACCAGCTACTATGAAGAAACTTAACTCTATCCCACCCAAAACCAGACACAAGTATATCCCCACCATGGAACATGTGTTTAATGGACATAGGCAAAGATGAGTTACACAGAGTGATCAAAATATTTTAGTGAAGCTACAAGTACACTCCAAGCTTTCCTGGGGCAGAAATCAATCTCTCTCCAGTGATGGAAAGATACAGGCAGCTGCAGAATTACTCTGCAGCAAAGCTGAATTCCATGAATGTCCATCTGTCCGTAACACATCTATACTGGGCAGAATTATGAAGGAAAATCTTCATCTTTTGGTGGGCACCACGAGGCTCAGCATCCTGCAATACTGATAGAGAAGGAAGCCATTGTCTTACTAACACTCCCTAAAAAGCTCCTTCTCTGACGAAGCTATCAGATAAAAATACATACAGGGACACCCACACAGCTCACAACTGCACAAAGCATATGGCAAGCTTGTGAACATGAACAAATACTCACGTCAAAAATATCAATAAGGAATCCAAAAGCATCTACTGATCGGAAGCTCTGTGGGAAGCAACTTTTGTGTCTTTGAGACTGACAGGAGCCTCCAATTAAAACCATTTCCCAACAGTCTGATGCTGTCCCTATTTACCCTGCCATCATCCCAATTTCAAAAGTCAATACCTGCAAACTTAGGATTTAAGTACTCCAGGTGGAGATGCAGGGTGATGTTCTTGAGGAGACACTGTCTGCCGAGGCTGAGTGGCAAGCACCGACACTAACTTTCCTGCTGTGCCTCCAGTGAGCCTGCACTGCCCCCATCCCATCAAGATAAGCACTTCAGACATTTTCCAGCCCCCGCCCCCAAAGCCTCCCAAGACAGGAGTAAGGCATGCTCACTGCTGCCCGTCCTTGGGACTCCTTGATTTTGGGAACAGGCAGATCCCAAACCCAGAGCAGCTGTCAGTGCAAGTCATTCTTCCAAACCGAACTACTGCTTTACTTTTTACTACAACTTTGAGAGAAGCTGCTAAGATTCCGTCAACAGCCATGAAACAAGAACTTCCCCAGGGTGAAGCACCAGTAGAGTATTTTATTCTAGCAGAGATGATGGAAAACATGGCCAGAACTCTGTGACAACACTAGAAAATCTGTGAGGCAATTCTTAATTGAACCGCTGTCCCTCTCCTACTCATCTTCCCTCATTACAGAACTCCATCTCTATCATTAGTATTAATAGAGAACTAATTGCCAAGGTCTCCCACGTCTCCAAAAGCATCAAGTCTGATCTCCACCAGTTGTGTTGGAGGATCTGTCAAATTATTGTCTGTTGCAAGGACTGGCACAAAAGTCTATTTCCTGCCACTGCTCTTGCTGACAGAGAGATTTTTTAAAAAATCCTAATTTTACCTTAAAGAAGTCTGAGAATCATTGGTGGTAAGTACCTGCCACAAAAGAACAAATTTCAGGTAGACTGACTACTGCTCCATATTCTCCACTTTTATTCTCAACTCTGGAGCTCTTACTAGTTCTTCAGCTGAGCAGCTACAGAAATCAAATTTAGAAACCAAATTTCCACTTGAAAACATGCAGATATGCTCATAATTCTGAAGCCAAAACCAATTTTTAATCCTCCTTATATCATGCAGGGCACAAGAATCCAAAATTAACTTCACCCTTTCTTTTCACATCACCTTCCAAATGTCCTGACTCTTGTTGTGACACCACAAGATATTACTGCAGTCGACTAAGATCATTAGTTTAAAATGCAAGCATTCAAGATGAAAATATTTCCTACTATAAACCTCATTAAATCCACTGGAACTATTTAGCATTTATGTCAGCCAGGACATTTTGAACAAACACTGTGCTAAAAATACTGTAGTCTCATACACACCGGGAAACCACTACTACAACGTGTTCAGCTGAGCTAGGAAATAGCAGGAGCCTGCAGCAGAAAAGGCTCTCTGCTCTGTCTGGAACAGCATTTCCACACTATAGTAATTCCAGCAGATGGACAGTGGAAGCCACCAGAGCAGACACAGAGGAACTGCCTGAGCAGGCAACTACTGGCAGAGTAAGGACAGCAGTAATTGGGAACACTAAAAGGAGTAATCTTACTGCAGCTATGAACTGGGTTTTAATTTTATTTTCTACTGTTTTTTTCAGAAGAGCAGAACACCAGCAAACTCACTGCTGAAACCACAGCAAGCCCACAACCTTCTCCTGGTCCCTTACCAGAAGGAACCATTCTGAAATCTAAAGATGATCCACATTTAAATGCTGACAGTGCTGAACAGCTCAGAAGAGAGAATCCTGCAGGGAAAAGGTACAGGCAGATGTGTCATATGCTTTGTCAAAAGGGATAGTCCCAGGACAGCAAGGTGATAAAACACTGATTTTTACACTGAATATCTTCTCTCGGATTTGGAATGCTAAGACACACACCTTGAAAAACCCAGGCAGAAGCAGAACACGTAACACTAAACAGATTTTGCTCCCATGTTTCAAAGAGTGAAGTCTTCTATAAAATGGGGAGCAGTATCTGTAAAACTGGAAGGCACAAAATCAATTAAATTTAATAAACCGATAAATATTTGTGAATGACTACATGTCCTACAAGGATATGAGAAACTATTAGCACAAGTGGACTTGCAAGAGAAACTGTCCCATCTTGAAAAGCCACAGGAAAAAAAATCTGCACTGATTTCCTAGGTTAAACTGTATTTCTTTTAAATAGTCACTGTGACATTAAAGCCCATCCCGGCAGTCCCGTAACAAAAAAGCAGATACACTGTTGATGCTCCTGATTTTAGCAGAACTGCAGCAATTTACAACACCAGGAAGAATCTGACCTGGAGCCTCCCTCTAACAGGGCAGTGGCTGGTGCTATTTCAGCAGGTGTTACTTTAAAAGGAATCCAGTGAAATCATTAACAGAGGAATTTGAGTCAATGAGATGTTAAGTACTTGCTATAATTACATATTATTGCAGTTTCTGCTGACAGTGCAACTCAGGAGGTTGGAATTCAATGAACTATCTAACGAATATCTGAAGTCACAGTTGTAAATGAAATTACATCTGATTTGTGCTTGATCACATTTATGAGCTGTGTGTCTAATTTACATGAAGCCATGTTAAAAAAAAGCACACTTTTACACAGGTCTCCTGGTTCAAAATTTTTCATGTTTTACAAAGTAAACAAAGAAGCCCTGATAACACATTAATAACAGAGAGTGCTTAACACTGGAGTAAAAGGAAAAACGCCTTAAGAAAACCTGCCAGGAGGAAGAAACACACGGGCCATTAACCCCTGAAACACATCTTCCAGCACATTTAAGTAATTTTGCTGAGTTTTAACAAAAACACAAGCCGGCTCCAGCTCCCAGAAACGCACTCAACTCCCCACTCCCACCAGACACCCATTAAGTTTTATGCTAAATGCTGAATGTGTCAGAACAATTAACACAACAGACCTCAAGGCCTTTAGCAAAGCCCTTCTGAGGCTTCTGCTGGGGAAAATAGATGCAACCAACTTATGTAGCACATGATAGTGAAGAACAGCTTACCAACAATATGTTTATTTACATTTCTGAGAAGTGTCATGAATGATAAATTTACTTCACAGTACTGTCACCTATCACAATCTGAAGATTCCCATAGTGAAGCTACACTGTCATATCCTAACAAGCCCTGCAAGAGATTGCTGTGAACATATTGAAAATCAATGCAAGAACAAAATTAAGAAATTCTGCAGAGATTGGCGCCTTATACTTCTGAAATTAAAAAAAAAAAAAAAAAAACGCAAACAAACAACTAAGTGGTTGCAGACTTAAAACTACCCAAGCATTGTTCTGAGGCTGTGGGCAGTACTTCCCACAATGCAGGCTCACCACCAGCACTGCAGTCTGGAGAGAAGGCAGGGAGCCATGCAAGGAAGGAACAAGCTACATTCTTCTGGATTCTCATCTCTGTGTATCACAGAAAAGGCAAAAGGAAATTTTCAGCAGAGATATCAATCTGCACCTAAAAACCATTAATTACCTTTTGTACTTTGGATCCCTTGCCAAACGTTTGACATTTAAAGCATTCCTGAGACATGTTCCCAGGGAACTTAAAAGACAGTTTCCCCCTGACATGTCTCACACACACAGAGCAGAGGCAGTGCCTTCACGCTTCCTAAATCCCTGAAGTTTGTTTAGCACAGGGGCTCTAACAGCAGTGCTAAGGTACACACAGCCCTATGCCAGAAGTGGCCCTGCTCTCCTTCAAAAAACTCTCACCCATCCAGAAGGCGCCAGCAAAGGCAGCAGCAAGGAAGCACAAATCTGGTCTCCAACAGACTGTTTCACAACCACTGAGAAATCCTAAAGATCTCTGCTATGTTGCTCTACAGTTTGTTAGCATTTAAATCACCCACACCTCTTATTGCACAGCTCTGTCATACATGAAACATGAATTTAATGCAAAACACAGAACGTGCTGAAATTCCTTAATTTGTAAGGCATTTGGTTCAGCACTCCTGTTATTTAATTTGAAATTCCCTCTTGCTCATTCCTTCATGTTGCCAGCCTGATAAATACACAGATGCCCCACAGGCACTTGGGCCAACATTAAGAAACCTGCCAGTTCCTGATAAGATGCTGCAGCAGTAAGGGCTTCGGGTTTTTTTCCCCCCAAAAAATACTCACTGTTAAAGCAAGTCCCTCCTTCAAACATGTTTGAATTCCAGAAGCCACCTCTGTGACGCTGGACAAATTCACACTTGACGCCTGTTAATGCACTGTAATGGTTACTCCAGTGATACTTGACCTCAAATTGCATCTTAATGTTACTGGCCAAATCAACTGAAAGCAAAAAGCACTGTTTGTGGTGATGTCCTCAGTCTCCGCACCGAGCAGTTCTGGATTTTACACAAGTTCTGATCACAGGCTGCTGAGCAGCCAAGGCACTAATAGCAGTTAGTGGAATTTAGTAGTTTTGGAATGCAATTTGATTATTTTGCAAACAAAAGTAATTTTTATCTACTGCACTCTGCAAACACAATGGGAGAGCTGAAAGTCAAGATAAATTGCTTTTAGTCTCAACATTGCCCTCAATAGTAAGAGGTTCTTAATTCAACCTGAGTAACAAAGCTCTTAAAGGCAAAACTCAATAGACTCCAAATCTGTGGAGGTGAGGACATTTTCAGCATCCAAGCTGTAGTTGGAACCAACAGTTTTGGACTCCATTTCCCTTCTGAATGCTGAAGACTGCAAGGATGTTACTTGCAGAAAAGGCTGGTTGTTTCAGCACAATACTGCTCTCAGTATGGTCTGCAAACAGGCACTGCTAGGACTGAACATGGAAAATTCTTTGCAATGCGTACAGATACTAAAAATACAGCTAAGGTGAAAAAAATACCCACTATGGCCAAACAGGAGAGAGAACCTGGACATTGAAATGGAATGCAATTACTCAAGTTGGAATTTGCCCAGAACACCCTTGCTTAGAGTGATCTGGCTATTTAATTGCAAGAAATAGCCAGGAACACCTATTTACTGCTGGCACCCCTTCTCATAGCCAACACTACCCTGCTATCAATGAAACAGACATGTAACCAGATCCAGGCTCCCAGCTACAACTGGGCTGTGCCGTGGAGACCTGCAATGGGCAGATCCACCCAACCTATTGCAGCTGCAACAACTTGTGTGACCACAACCCGAGGTAGTGCGTCCACTGACCCAGATAGGAACATTAATAACAACAGGAAGCTTCAAAGTGCTTAAGCTGCCCTATTACTGATACACTAGCCAAAAGTCACCCAAAACATTCTTCATTAACAAAAATGTTTACTGCTGCTACACTCAACACTTAAAATGAGTCAGTACCAGCCCCCAGAAAAACTTCCCTTCCCCCAAAATGTGAAGTACAGAAGGCCTAAAAGGAGAGTTTGGCTCTACTGTTTAGGGCTGCCTGATAATAATCAAAGTACAAACCAATTCTAAACATCTGAGGGGGGAAAAAAAACCCCAGCACTTGGGATTCCTACCACCCACTCCTAATCTTTGCCACTAAATAGGATCAAAACAAGAAAATAAGAGCAAGAGGCTCAGTGCTCTGCCTGAAGGAGAATCACTGTTCTCACATCCATGCGTGACAATTCCCCATGCACGAGTGCAAAGAGCTCCTGTTCAGAGGAAACAAGGCTCAGAGCAAGCAGAGGCGACAGGTTTTCAGGGAGACCAGGGGTGGTCACAAGGTCAGACTGCACTGTCTATTCAGCATTATTCCCTCAGCAAGACTAACAGGGTTACAGCTACCTTGCAGTCCTGAAAAGGGTTTTGGGGTTTAGGGGCCTCTGATCAATGACAGTGATGTTACATGACTGCCACAAATAATTACAAATAGGAGGGAAAGGGTGCTGATGCCTACACTGGTATGGATTTGTTGGGTGCGCTTGATTTACCAGGAATTCAGTTTTTCCACCAATGTGTCTTGCTTTGAAATTCTGTATTGAATTCCTTCAACACATGGTAGAAATAAAAACCACTGGAGTTTTAAGAGCCGTATGACTAAAACTCTTAGAAGAATGAAACAGCACATGGTCACAATACAGGAGAAAAATCCCTCTGAAAGGTTCACTGGAAGATGGAGTTGAAAGGTCATATATACATCACTTCCTCTAAGTACAACAATACTAAATAACTAAAGCTTACCAGGGAATATTTTTCCCTAAATGAAAATGATCCTTAGATGAAGCAAGTATTTTCCAGCATAAGGCTACAAGCATTCCTATATAAGCTTATATTTAAATTGCTTCAAGAGCTACACCCATACTTCTTGGGAAATCCATTGCACCCTTTTTTCCTGCTAAGAATTATTCATCAAGCCCTGCTGTAAATTCAGAACGGAAATGAAGAGTTCAAAACCTACATATTTGATACTGTCTGCTCCTGCTGCACACACACAATCACATTCCAATAAACTGACAGAAAGGTGCTCGCAAGCGTAGATCTGTAAATATTTACACGCAGTAGCCTACAAAGCAACCAGGCACGTGGATATCATCCAGAAAAGCATTCTAAAAATTAGTGTAACTATAAGTCAAACAGATATTTTCAACCACCTTTTTTTTTGTCCTCTACCACCTCAGCAGTCAGAGGACAGCTCAGAGCTCCTCACACATCCCAAACAGTGACAGCAGCACACACACATAAAGGTTGGTTGTATGTCCTCGACTCCCCTTCACCTTACTTAAGCCCTTCAATTTGACACCTATCAAATGGAGCAGGCTTGCAATGAGCTTGCTTCCTATAAAAAATGAATAAATTATCAGAAAAAGTTAGCAAAGATAATATTGCAGATATCGTTAGAAAATATAACATTGTACATCTGTATATATATAGGAATATAAATATACATATAGACAGATATCCATATGTATTCATATATACATACACAAAAAATACATATAAGCATATATGTATATATTAAATTACAGGACTCCTGTAAATGTTCCTGAACAAAATGAAGTTAGCTTGTAAAGTCCCTGAAGTGATGATGCTGTCTACCTTTTTGGAATTGTCTTCACTACGGTCTGTTAGGTTTTTTTAAAGTAGGTTTTCATTTTAATTTAAAAAATCCCACCTAACAAGGTAAAGTCACATCATTTAAACAGCAAGGAAGAGAATAAGACTAATCTTAAAATGGATGCAGCAGCTTCTTTTAAAGAGCAACATGTTGCAATCACTTTTCATTTTAGGGGAAGGGAGGGATTCCCTCAAAGGAACACAGACGGGGAGCAGTGGGGGGAGGGCGCCTGCGATTAAAAAAAAAAAAAAAAAAAAAAAAAAAAAGGCGATTTGAGATTTAATTTTTTTTTTTTTTTAAGCTAAAAACTTTGCTTTCCCCTCGGTTACAAGGGGCTGGTGCCGGGGATGGCAGCCCAGTGCCTCCGCAGAGGCGGCCCGGCGGCAGCTCGGGGAGAAGAAGGAGAGAAAAGCCACAGAGAGAGAGAGAGAGAAAAAGAAAATGGCGCAGAGACTAAGTCCTGACCGTCGACAAGGCGACTTTCCAGGGAGGAATCGGGGCCCAAAGGCGACCCCGGCAGAGCTGCTGCGCCCGGATCGGGGGCCTGCGGTGCCCCCACTCGGGGCGGCGGGGGTCGGGGGGGCCCGATCCCGGCGGGAAAGGGGCGCTTTTGGCAGCTCGATGGGAACAATGGGGCCGGTGAGCGCGGAGCCGGGACTTAGTCTCTGGGACGCCATGTCTGCGCGAGGGGCGCGCCGGGGCCGCACTCACCGTTCGCTCGGAAATCCGCCTCGATCTGCGGGGAGAGCACACAGGGACACACCGTCAGCACGCCCGGCTCCGCGGCGCTCCGAGGGACCCCCACCCCCGCCCAAACCCTCCTTTTTTAGGGGAATTAAATACCAAATGAGGAAAGCCCAGCAAGATGCGGAAGGTGATGGGGGAACGGGTGAAGCGCCTCCCGGCCCCCGCACAGCTCATGAGGGGAACCCTCCCGAGCCCCCCAAAGGGGAGCGAGCCGGGGGAGCGCGGCTGCCGCCCCCTTCCCTTCTCCGCCCAGCCAGGGGGTCACACGCGGGTCCCCGCTCCCACCGCCCCCCATCCCACCGCAGGGGGACGGCTGGGCTGACGGCTCTGCCCAGATACATGGGGGCGGCCGCAGGGCACGGCCCCCCGCTGGGGCTGCGGAGGGTGGCGAGGCGGCCAGCCCAGGGCCGGCACGGGGGGATGCGGGCACCGCGGCGGGGGTCCCCCGGGAGCTCGCCCTGCGGGCGGGCACGGAGCGCTCACCTGGGAATCGTTGTGCAGCTGGTCTCCGCTCATGCCGGAGGCGCGGGCGGCCGGGCGGAGCGGGAGGAGCGGCGGGCAGAGGAGCGCCGGGCGGAGCGGGACGCGGGGAGCGCAGCGCGGTTGTGTAACAGACTAAGTCCCGGTTTCGGCGCTCTGCGCAAGCGCGGCGCCTTTTAAAGCGGCGGGGAGAGGCCTGACGGGCAGGGGGTGGGAAAAGGCCGCGCGTGCATTTGCATGCGAGCCACGCCCCCAGAGCCGGCATGATTTGCATGTCGGCCACGCCCCGCCGGCGTGACCGTTCCGACCCGCCGGCCCCCCACCGTTCGCTACGCCGGCTCGCTGCTTTACATATCCGGTCCCGCCCCTTCCTCTCCCTCCTCCAATGGCGCGCCAAAACCCGGCCCTCATTTACATGCTAGGCCCCGCCCCCTCCCCGCGCTGCCGGGCCCGATGCATTGTGTAAGAACCCGTGCTGCTCCTTGCGCACAGCGCGCATGCGCTGCCCCACCCCTCGCCGGCTGTATTTGCATGGGAGCCCCGCCCCTTCCCGCAGGCCCTGCCCCCAGGACCGCATGGCGGGCGGCTCTGAGGGGAGGCGGTTCTGCTGGCTGTCCGCGATAACCCCGCAGTGACACCCTGCACCCCGCCGGGCCCCACGGGCTGTGGGACCCTCGCCGCTTCCCCTGAAGTCCATCCTCGCCAGACCCCTCAAAGGCAGCAGCTCATGGGCAATTTGAGCATTTCCAAGTGAGAGGGGGCGGGCGGGGGGTGCGCCCCTGTCCCGCAGACCCCTCGTTATCAGTCGCTGTTATCCGCGCGGCTCAGCCCTCGCTATCGGTCTCTGCACGCCACCGCGCCAGGCTGGAGTGCAGAGGCCGCAGGAACCGCGGGGAGATGCTGAGAGGGGCTGCAGATTAGGCAGGTTTGGGCTCACTTGGCTCGTTTAAGTCAAGGACAGCTCTGGTGCATTGCACAAAAGAGCATTAAAAAGGGATCAGCCCGCAAGGTTTTTCTTCTGGTATAAGCAGCCTCTTAAAATTTCTTTCTGCTACAAGGAAATGGAGGGTAAAAGGGGGCCAAAGCTTTATTTTCTTTTAGCTAATGTGATAATGAAGCACATGCCTGCCTAGGAAAACACCCTCCTTCCTCAACCCAAACCTGAAGACATTTATTTCTGTTCCGCCGCAGCTCTTATAGACGGGTTTTCTCGTCGGTGTACTAAATGGCAGCTTTAGTATGCATGGCTGGTACGTGTCTCACAGGACTGCCTCCAGTCTTCTTGGAGCTTCCATCCTCTGCTGCAACACAGACTGTACCTTTCCTCAGCTTCTTTACACAACCAGAGCTTTGATTTGACACTAAAATAACCTGGCGCTGCCAGGCTATCTGAAGAGATACATCAAAATGTAAGCAGTGACAGCAGCCACCTATTTGCACTGCATATTTATATCCTGCGAAGGGAAAACTCTGTCACTTTCTTACCGTCTTCAGAAGAGGATCTGAGGACTTCCTTTTTTTTACCGAGAGCAGGCAAATATTTCTGGCTCTGGAGCTGTTTATTATGCAAACTGCTTTAGTCACTGTTAGATTTTTAAATATAAACATAATGAAAGGGCTGTTTCAGACACCGGGCTCACTTGTGAGCCCCTGGCTCACAAGAATGAGGTGAAAGCAGGCTTTGCCCTCGTTTGAGCCCCTCCTTGCTGCCATCCAGGGCTGCAGGGCTGTGTCTTTTGGGACAGCCTGGGAGCGAGCTGGCACCTCCTGCTTCCAACATTGCAATTCGTAAAAGCTCTTCCTTTGAAGCAGCGATTTCACTTTAAACCTCACGCCCTTGTCACCCCAAGAAGCCCTGCTCAGGTGGCTGTGCCACAAGAAGGGGACCTGCCAGCAGCCCCGGCATGCTGCAGCTGCAGCCAGCCCTGAGCAGGGGAAGATAGCGCAGCCCCCTCCAGCAGCTGCCACCTTCACAAGCGTTTGCAAGCACGTCTGGTGGCGAAGCAGAGCCCCCGAAACCGGCACACGAGAGGTTTAGCGCTGTGCTTTAGGCAGGAGCCTGCTGACAGCCGGGTGGGAGAGCTCCGAAGGAACTGGAGCTTCCCAGTTTGCTATCTCAGGTTCTGACAAGGATCACTGCCACGGCAGCACTGCCAGAGCCATTAGTGACAAGCAAAACCTTGTGCTCTGCTGTCAAACACCTCTCACACCGCGGATGGGAGCTGCAGCTGAGACAGCCGTGCTGGAGCCAGAGCGAGCTGTCTCCCAGGAATCGCTTCCCATCTGCTCTTTCTCTGGAGCGAGGAGCAACCCACCTGGACACAAACCTGTGCAACCTGCTTTAGCAGGAGGCTGGACTAGGTGTTCTCCAGAGGCACCTCCCAAACACAGCCATTCCGCGTGATCCGTTTTGTCCCCAGTCTTTCGTAGGGTTACCCTGGAGCCTGCAGGGAGCCCCTGCTCTACTCCCAAGAGGCAGGGAAACAAATATACATCTTGTTCAAAACATATTAAACCGTAACACCTGTGCGGCCCCATCTGTTGCAACGAGCTGTATGATAAAAACCTTCTGCTCTCCAAACCTATGACTTGCAGCACCAGCGTCCAGGAGGCTGCACCTCCCTCACCCCCTTCCACGCTGGCATCCCCTGGGACACGGGAAGCTCTGCCAAAGGAGAGGAAGGCTCGTACAGGACACTTTACAACCCAGGGAAGTTGGCCCCGAGCCTGCCAGAGTTAGAGAAGCATCTGGACAACGCTCTTAAGCACATGGGATTCTTGGGGTTGTCCCGGGTGGGTGCAGGACTCGGTGATCCTTGCGCGTACCTTCCAGCTCGGGAGATTGTGATTCTGACCTGCCCTTTCCACGGTGGAGGCTGGCAGTGAAGTGGTTAACGTGCTTGGACCTGCTTCTCTGGCGAGGCTGTGCACACCCCATCAAGATAAATGGGGGAGGTTCACACCTCTGAATGCTGTGGTCTCTCCCCAGGGCTCCCTGGCACCAGTACATCACCATCGGGTTAATGTAGCCTAGGTGATTGCCTGCAAAAAGAAACAGCTGGAAACTATGTGTTTAAATTAAATCATAAATCATCCAGGGTACAAAACCAGTAGAAAAGCCTCCAGTTCTTGATCCTGGTGAATTGTGAGATTTGATTTATCTGGTGTACTGGGGGCCTCACGCTGTTCTCAGGGTGCATATTTTGGGAGAGGGAGGTGGGTGCTGTTTTCCTGACCAGCTTTGCAGTCCCATATCAGGATGGGATCCTACACCGTGCTCCAGCCTGAGTCCCCACTCTTGTGCATGGACCAACACAAGACAAGAAACCTCAACATCCAAATCCCTAAACCCTCTTTCTAAGCCTTGCTCTTAGCCTCAGGTGGACCCATCTACACTGTGTTCATTCAGTTAATTCTCCTTCATATTTAACTTGATTATATGATGCATTTCAAGTTTGAAAGTGAAACAAAACTGGAAATCAAATACGCTCATATCTTGGTATTTTTGATTACAATATCAAAAGATCAGGCCTTAGAGCTTATTTTGGAGTGCAGAAGGAGGAGCACAGCACTGCCAACTCATTCAATTTTATTAGCAGTCCTACAGATCCAAGTTCACTTGATTAGTTTTCCTTTATATAATTTTGTAAAAATTTCTACTTTTGTCAGAGGCAGCAGTCAGTTTCTAGTATTTATGTTTTAGGAGAAAAATACAAGCAACAAAACCTCTCCATCTGTATATGAAACAAGTGCTTTTTGCTTGTGAAGAGGTAACAATGAACCAGTCACAAAACACATTTAAACCCAAAAATCTAATTTTTAAAGGCCTGCAATGATTTTTTTTAGTCTCAGCTGATTTGTAAGAGCTGTGGTTTAGGTATTTCTATCAGTACTGTACATTTTTTTCACAGCCAGAGACCTGCCTGATGTGCAGGATTCCCAAATGGTGTCATCCTGTAAACCTGCTGTCTCGATAACCAAGTGACACTAGTACAAAATAGGAACAGTCAGATACATGACTCCCCACTCATTTTTCATTAGCATGACCTGCTCAAAACACTCATACTTATTATGTACTGTCGGATGTATTGAAACAAAATGATCTCAGTGCTCTGGAAGAAATGCACTTTAATAAACTGCAGCAATTATTCACAGTTTTATATGTAAGGCAAGGGAGCAAATTAAGCAGAATCAGCAGATATGATTGTATTGTGGGAGCTTTCAAAGGTCAGTTGTAATTGCTGAGTTTCACCTGGGATGGGAGAAGCTTGCAGAAGTCCTGGGAAATTACCAGTTAGAAAACAATAGCTGAAATCACTTGAACTTTATTATGTCCTAATTTGCCTTGGTTAAGGGAGCCAACAGTGATAGAGAGGTTGGTGTAATGGAAAGAAGAACATTCAGATCATAATCCAAAGAGCATGTACCTGGGTTTTCAGCTGACATTCCTAAGCACATATACACACGTGTCGTGATGGTTTGTGGTGTGTAACACCAAATGCAGTCAGGCACATAGATCCCTCTGTGCCTCACTGCCTTCCTGCTCCTAGCAAATCGAAGTGACTCTCCTGCTTGAGATAACAACAAGAAGCCCATAAACAACATCTTGCTTCAGCCTGGCCTCCTAATTTTGCCGTGCAGAGCAGGCAGTGCCCGGTGTTTGGAGATTACCCCACCCCAGGGCTCCCGGTAGCAAAGCGTGGGTGCTTTGGGAGCCCCAGAGCACGTGAGAAAAGCCACCCTTGCATAACGTGGCAGGCGTGGGAGGCAGTAGGATGGCTCTTTTAGAGCACTCAGATGTTGCAAATACAGCTGAGATAGGAGCCATTTCATATAATCTGGGCCCCTGGAATGAATTTCTCGTTAATTTAGGCTAACTGGTTTCACTTTTATCTTCTGTTTCTTACAATATGACATAATTTTGTGATGCAGATTCCTGACATTGCAAGGAAAGTGTCCAAGCATTTCTATTCACATCAGAGCTGCTATTAAAAAATACCCAGAGTTAAATTTGGTACCCACAGTTAATAAATGGCTATCCTTCACAGTACAATGAGATAATATTTCCCCTGTCTCTACTGTTTTCCATCCAAAGGAGAGAAGAATCCCCATTTTGGGAAAGAAACTGCTCACTTGGAGTGTTTCCATTTCTGGAGTTGCGCCACGTGGAGAATGCTGGGCCCAACTCCAGGAGATCCAAGCAGCCTAAACCCATCCAAAATCCACTGGAGCTCTGATACTCGTCACTCCAAGTGCCAGTCCAGACGTATCCCAGAGACTGGCCCTGCTGAACTCGGGAACACTTTAGAAAAGGAGCCTTTGAAGACTTTGCTCAAGTAAGGGGCAAGCACTGGAAATTCAGCAGAGACTCTTGGCACAGCTTCCCTGTGACATGCCAGCGTGCCATCGCCCTCCTGTCCCGTGCCAAAAATCTGCTTTTAGCTGGAGGGCTTTCAGACAGCCTAAGCTCAGCCTAGCCTGGGAAACTCAGTGGAAGAGAGCCCCCAAAATACGGGGAACTAACCTTAAGCCAGTTTGGCCTCCAGGCTGGACAGGAGTTCGGCCAAACGTGGACGAATTCCGACTTGAAAACTCGAATGAGGTGTGAATTGCTCACGCCTTAGTCAGGTGGTGACATGTGGCCCCATTAATGGCTTTATTAGCTTTGATGCAATTTGTGCCAGCGGGAAGAAGAGCCCTGTGCTCGAAGGTTCCTGCTCTGGCACAGCTTTCTCTTGGTGTCTGTACTCACTGAAAAGCGGCTTTCTCACGGCAGGGATGGCCCCCAGGATGCTGTGTCCTGCTTGGTGCACCCAGCTGTCTGGGGAATCCCATCCTGTACCCCTTCCAGCATAGTCCTTGACAGCCAGAATGGCACTGGCAGCTCGTCCTCAGCTCTCCTCTGCAGCTCTTCCCAGGCCCTGGAGAGACCTGGCCCCCTCTTGGCACAAAAAGAAAATAAACCAGAAGTTCTTTTGCGAGTTGACACTTAATAAAAATGAGACCAGCCCTGCCTTTGTGGCTGCAAACCCCCTACTCTAAGGAGGGTCTGTTGTAGGTTACCCTCCTTTTGGGCTCTCTGTGCTTCAACTCATCATCTGGCAGATGAGGCTCCTGGTTCCCCCCTGCCAGTGTAGGTGATGGGTGAGAAATGCAAGTGTGGGATCCTCTGCTGATCAGGTGAGAGCGATCCAGAGCAGTGGGGGCATTTTCAGGACTGAGCTAATCCGCCTGATTAATGCTGCCATTACTGAGCAGCTGTAGCTCGAGGTGGGGTCTGTTAAGGTCCCTCCTCTCGCTGGGGTGAGCACTTAGCATCCCCTCGCAGGCATCAAACTGTGCCTAGGTGCAAATCCTTGGATTAACGCGGTGCGCCATTGGCAGAGGCAAGTGCAGAGCATATCAGGGCTGTTCATTTAGGACTGCCACGGTTCACCCCACAGAGCAAACCTATGAGCCAGCAGCACTTGCAACCTGGCTGCTAACCATGAATTCCATGTTACAGCTGGATGCAACATCCACAGGCAGCATCACAGGTTTTGGAAGGATGTTTGTGTCTAAGCCTAGGGCTGTCCTGCTGTCAGGCTAAGGCATTTGGCTCTCAAAATCCAGTGATAAAATCTGTACATCAGATAGCCCTGCTTAAAAATGTCCATATAAATCTTTCTTGAAATAACTTGCAATGTTAGTATTGTAACAGAGCTACTAAAGCCAAAGCATGAACCCTTGATCAGGAAATCTACCAAAACCTCAAGTGGAAATAACTACTTTAACGTAATTTTGTCAAGGAAGAAGTAATGAAGATACTTCATAAGGAAACAATAATCAATCTCATATAATGAATGAAAATATGATGACACTGATTTTTAAAATAATGAGGGTTTTGACATGCCTTTTTTCCTTTATTTTTGAAAGAGGGTTGTTATCTTCATTGGAATTTAGATTTTTAAACTCTCTAAACCCTTCTGGAACATTAAGAAATATTTCCATGTCCTGTAGAGCTCTTGGTAAAATGTGAGATGAATATTGTCAAAGCCAAAGATTTCCTAACTCCTTTTAAAAATCCCTATCCTAGAAATAATGAGACTATATTTAAAATAATAAATGTAACTTTCTGTTTAAATTCTTCACACTGATGTTTTGAAGGTGCTTTTTATTATCATTTATTAAGATGAGGTGGAGTAGAGACAGAGACCTGATCTGCTCAATATAGCTTCACTGATTTAACACAGCAGCAAATCAGTTTAATTAGATCAGTGATTAGGCCTTACCTCCATGGTAAAGGAAGCTTACACTGCAGTTGAATTCATCTTTGGGTCAGAGAAACAAACTGATGGCTTAATAATAATAATAATAACAGCAACAACAACAATGTTTTTCCTTTAGAACAGTTTTTTTTTTTTTTTTTTTAATGAAGCCAGAAAATGGGACAGGTAAGTGGTGAGGAGGGAAGTTGCAATCACCCCCTGTGTCAAGGTGGTGGGATAAACTCCTTACGGTGGTAACCTCTAAACCCTGTTCAACAACATGTCCATGTCTGGCTGGGCAAGATGGGGCAAGGCAAAACACACAAACCACAACTACAAAAAGGATTGTCCAGTAGATCGAGTCCTTGGTCTGTACCATCCATGTCTGACTCAACATTTGTGCCATTAGAGAGAGAGACAGGCAAAAAACATCACTGCTTTAGAGAGCTCAGATGTTGTGGAGACAGCTCAGAGATGTGGATAAGCAGCTATCTAAAATGGTATTTAACCTAATCTAAGGTCTCTGTCCAATGCTGATGAGGATGCTTATCGTTTGCTACTACTCCCAGAACAACAGGAGCTCTGTGCAAGCAGCCCCTGGTGTGTGCTTGGAAAAGGGGGTAGAGCTGCTCTGAGCACACACACACAGGCAGCTGGCAGCAGGATCAGCCCTTCTCTAGACAGGAAGCTTCTCTTAGTGTGTCTGCAGGGTTCTTGCATGCAGCCCCAAGATCTCCTGACAGCAGGCTGTGACAGACAGCAGATGACTTCCTAAGGCTTTTATCAGGGTAGTGCACCTCTGAATTCATCATGGAGATATGGGAGTATTAACTCTAGGTAATAAAGTAAGGGTGTGCAGATGCAATTATAAGGAGAGGCTTAGCCACGTCTAAGTAGATGCTTTGAAATATAGGCTTAAATATCTTTCTGTAGGGTTGGTATAAATGGTGTGTTTGTAGGAAAGCAGCCTGGTGGCAAAGCAAAGTATAGCTCACATCACAGCCCAGCCACGTGGATATGAAGAAGCCTTAAAAAATAAATAAAAGTTACAAGGAGCCCATGGGAAAGCGTCACTTCAGAGCCTGGCGCTGGAGTGGGAAGACAGCAATAGTGGTTTTGTCCAGCTCTTGGTCTCGCTGAGTTCCTGCTGCTCTGGGCTGGGGCACATATTTCCCTCCAGGCACACAGGGGAGGCTGCATGAGCCCATTGCAGCTGCTGCAGCCAGCCTCTGTAGCTCCAGGGGCAGCAGCCACCAAGGACATTGTGGGGGAGAGGAGGAGGAGGAAGGTTCTGGAGAGGATAGAGATGCAAATGCTGCCTGCTTCCAGGAAGGAAGTGATAGCCCATCCAGTTGGGACCTCAGCTCCAAGCTGAGCCTCAGCTCCGGTCCTGCTGCCCCCCTTTTCCTTTTCCAAGACCTTCCAGATGCAGCAGAAGGAAGAGTTGGAGATGGGGTTGTACAGCCATGAAATGCCACAGAGCAGCAATTTCCATTCATTCTGCCCATGAAGAGCTCAGCCTCTGCAGTGCTGGGAACGGTTTTTTGATGATCATAGTTAGAGCAATCAAGATGCAGAAGAAATAAATGCAAATACACTGGGCCAGCTGTTGGCCCAACGCTGAGCCAAAACCACTCCAAAAGCAGCAAGAAAAGTTTGTTATGGTTCACAGAGCTCCAGGAAGAGTCCCAAACCAGACATGATACCAGAACAGCTACTCACTTCCAGTGTGGTCTGGAAGCACAGGGTGAAATCCTGGCTCCTGGGAAGCTGTGGGTGCTGAGCATCAACACCAGCAGGAAATGTTTGCGGTATAAGAGAGCTCAGTGTCTGAGTGACAGGATCCTGGTGAGCCCTGACCTGGCTCAGAGAGGTGCTGGAAGGGTTTTCCCAGGAGTATGGGCAGAGCTCTTGGGCACACAAGTTGTTGGGCAAGTGAACATGCTGTCACTGTCAGGTTTACACGATGTGCCTCGAGCGTGTGATGCTGCTGAGTGCTTTGCCAGCTCCACGTCTCCGTTTTGCATGGAGTGTGTTGAAATCAGCCATTCTTCATGTGTTGTGTTAGCTGGTGGTAAAAACACAAAGTGCTGAGCGTGGCAATGCAGAAGGCTGCAGGCCAGCTGCTTGAATTGCCTGCCTGCCCGAGGTCCCAGCGCTGCAGTGGGGATGCCTCTCTCCCAGGAAAGCCCTGGGATGGCTGGAGTTGCCAGCCCAGCATAGCAGAGGGAGGCAGCACCAACACAGCCTGTGCTGCTGCGCCAGGACATGAGGACTCAGGAGCTGTTCCCAGTGCAGTGGTGGCAGCTGACAACCTGGCACAGGCAGCTCATGAGTTGTAATCCAAAATAGTTCCCAACAAGTGGGCATGGGGCCAGGCTGGGGCTGGGAAGGGAGCATGGCTCTGTGCACCCCAATGCTCTGCCATCCTGTGCGGCTCCTGATGTCAGCAAAATCCTGCTGTGCCTCCTCCCTGGAGTGAGACACCCCAGGCTGGCTGTCACCAGAGCAGGGCACTCATTCATAAATCCAGCACTGGCCAGGATGGGGCTTAGGGGAGGAGTTGGGAATGGAGCAGGAAACAGGGGTTGCTTTGTTGGGATGGAGCTGGCATGGAGAGCATGTGTGCGTGGATGGAGCCGGGGAAGAGGATCGGTGGCTTTGTGGTTGAAAGCTCATGGTCAGCTGCTGCTTGCACTGCTTGTGGCATGCCTCAGCCCATCCAGGGCTCCCAGCAGCACCCTGAGCTCCTGCCTGGGGTCAGCCACCCCAAACTCTGCCCTGTTCTCCCAGAGCAGGCCTGGCAGAAGGGTACACAGCAGACAATGGGGTTGGGAAAACCCCCTTATGCCAGCACACAGGACAAGCCCCAGAGACTGCAGGCTCTTCTGGCTGCTCGCTTGCTTGAGGGTGCTCCTTGGGGCCTCAGTTTCCCCAGCTGCAAAAGGGAAAGAGATGCTATCTCCTTGAAGTGCTTCAGAGGGAAAATCCTGCAGGAAAAGCTGGCAAAGGCAGGAGCTGCCATCAGCATTACTGGCCTGGGGGAGGATGGGGATGAGTGCTGAGCAAGGTGAGAGGGTCCCAGCTGGTAGAGAGAGGCAGCCCTGGGCTTGGCAGCACTCATGGGTGTCTATGGGAGCTGGGCAGACAGTGGGACAAGTGCTGCCAGTCCCACGGCCATCAGCAGCGCCCATAGTGCCTACAAGGATTGAATCTACATCACACACGGTGCTGTGACCCCTGCAAGGTGTGAGTGGAGTCACTGGGCTGCACCTGGCCCAGGAATTCCAGCATCATCCCCTTCCTCACTGAGATGGGCTAGGTAACTGTGATTTCACCACAGATCTTCCCAAACCCCATCACAGCACTGTTGGACTGTGCCTCTCTGCTCACCCTCCTCTGCTCACACTGCTCCAGCAGTCCTGGAGTTACTCCTGATTTACACCTCATCTGGCCTCATTTTTTTTCTCCTTCATACCAAATTGCTGGCGCGTGTCTGAGATCCAATTATTTTCATGACCGTTATAAAAACTAATAAACTTCAGCAGAGCCTCTTGAAGCCCCATTGCCCTGTTTGTGTGTCTATATGGTCACCAGGGCTCAGCATTAGAGCACATCCAGGCCCACTGAGGCACCCCTGGGGCAGTCAGACCTGGTCGTAGTGCTTAGGACTGTGTACTGCAACTGCTTGATAGGAAATTTAAATATAATGAAGTTCATCAACAGCAGCCCAGGTTGCTGGGAGCAGGAAAATAGAGGGAAAGGGCTCTGGGAAAGGTTTTCTGCTTCAGCCAGAGAAGAATTACTGCTGGCCTCTGAGCATAAATCCACATCTGTGGGTGAGAAGGTGCTTTTGTCCTTTCTGTTCAGTCTGCTCCTGTTTCGTGTACCAGTGTCAGCGTGATTGTGTCCCATCACACCCTGTCCTTAGGCAGGGATGGGGACGTGGCCCTGGGAGCAGCTGATGGTCACAGCCACCGACAAAGGCAGGAGGTGCCCCAAATACAAGTGCAGCGGGTTGGAAATCTCCTCAGCTCTCAGTTCCATGACCTTTGGGCCTGCAGCCTCTGATTAGCATGGGCTTTGTGCTGCAAGGGGCTTTGCTGGGTCCTAGTGCTGCTGCCCCTGCCATGGGTGAGTGCTGCCCTTCCATCCCTGCTGGAGCAGCTCCTTCCTGCCATGGATGGCACCACCAGCTGGCTCAGCCACCAGTGGTATGCACCCACAGGTTCTGCCCTCCATCCTCCACCCACCCATGCATATCCCATGGTGGCACTACACACTACACACTAGAAAGTGAATTTTCAGGGCCACATCTTGAAATGGACAGCTCAGATTTGTTTCTGAATTACTATGCATGGCTTCCTTTTTTGAGTTGGGTTAGGGGGCTGTGGGAGGAGGTGGTGGTTCTGGAGAGTAGAAATCTCGAGGTTTTATTACACTGGTGAGGCTGTCTGTCCTCACAGCCTGATCATCTCTCCCAGCTGCCCGGGTAAATGACAGGAAAAGTGCCAGGAAAAGGGAGAGATTGGGAGACTGGATGGGGCTGTGGGTGGGGGCACAAGGCTGAGCTGCATCACCTTCTCTCCCTTTTCTGTTGCTCTCTGCTGCACCCTTCTGTGGCAGGGATCAGGGTGCAGGTCTGATCTGCCCTGATAGCAGCTCCATCAGCAGCCTCCAGCCTTGGGAACCAGGAATAAGGAGCAACAACAAAGCATTAACATGTCTCAGGTCTCCCCTGATAATTAAAGAGCCCTGCAGATGAGCAAGTTTGAATTGTCCCATGTGTGCCTGCTGAAATCTTCCACTACTTGCCTTGTGAGTGCTTGCAGCTGACAGCACCTGCTTGGATTTTCATGTCTTCAGACTGGTTGTTTTTAGAATTCAAAAGTTGCAGCCCATTTAATTTTTTTTTACGTTTCATTCATCTAGGGGACTGAAAATAACCCGAGCAGTTTCAGATCCTTTTTTCATTCTTTGTTTTTTAAATCATCAGTTTCATTCTCAGACAATCTCTTTGCTGCAAAAAAAAATGATAAAATAAATGTGTCTTGAGATTAAGAAATTTGTCTGGGTTTAAAAACTACTGGTAGAATGGCCCAAATAAGTTCCACCTCAACGTGCTCTGTGACCATAAATCCTGCCTGTGCTCCTTGGCTGCTATATTCTCCCACTGGTAGCCAAACTGATCCTGAGTCATCAGTGTCAAAGGGCTTATTTTTACAATTCAGGAAGGATTAGATATTGTGCTGCTGAATTTCCAGAAAACTCACAACAGGACCAGGGTGTGGGGCTGTGCATGTTTGGGGTTACCTTGTGCAGGGGATGAAGGCAGCCCTGTAGCTCTGGGCTCACACAAGCCCAAACCACTGCACTCCAGTCCCCCTCCTCTTGCCAGGACACACACAAACTGCACAAAGTATCTAACTAAAAATGAAAACTGACTGAAGCTGTGATTTCAGATTAAAATGTATATATCCACATGCATTTGTGCAAAGGCCACAAAACACAGCAGCAAACACTCAGCACTGTGACATCTGGGAAGGGAAGGCAGCTGTGTCTGTTAATGCAGGAAGAGTGGAGGGATGCCACTGGATATTTGAACATCCGAAATCCAAACTGCAAGAAATCATTCTTGCTGGGCCCACTCCACAAGGATTTCCCATCCCAGGGCTGGAAAACCAAAGCCCCTGATGGCCAGGCAGGGCGGGTTCAGGGATCACTGCAGGGCTCTGCTGAGCTCTCTGGGTGCTGGGTCAGTTATTAGTCACACCATACAGAGCTGCTGTCACCCTGCACTTTGCATGCCTGAGGTGGGACTAACATCTGGCAAGTACCACAACGAGACTGTCTAGTCAGCCTCGGCTCCTCACCCTGTTCCTCAGCTCAGGGCTGAGTCCTCGTCCCCTTGGGCTGGGGGAATGAAAATTAACAGACTTACAGCTCTGCTGCCAGTCAGGCAGAGGGGATGACTTCAAGCCTTCCTTTGGATTGGTTACGGCAGCAACAAAGTTATAACAGGAACTGATATTTTTATTCTTTCCATTTGCATTTGAAATGTCACTCTGGGGACTTCACTATTATTGTTACTGCAAATGCATGCCTTGATTTTTCCAGTCCTCACTGTGCTGCACACACAGATACTGGGACTGATCTCCTGCCCTGCAGAGACCAGCCATCCAAATTTCACTGCCAGGCCAAAATTAATTGGAGTAGGAGGCAAGCAGAAATTAAGTGGGGTGGGAGAGAAGCATACAGTTTTCACTGGAGGAGCATGTTACAGATCTGCTTCTGCACTCCTGTACACTTTGGCAAACTGATAAAATCAGCTTGGCAACAATAAAGTTCCTCCTGAGTGTTGTGATTTATTTGTGATTAATTCCTACACAGCCCAGAGCAGAAGCTTCTATTTAAAAGACACTCTTGTTGCTAGTAATTTTGGAATAACACTCATGGGAGGGCTGCCATGGCTGGGACCCTCTCTCTTTAGGTACTCTACAAACATGGGACCTGTGTTGCAGCTGTACCCCAGAGGAGCTGCATGAGAAGCTAAATCCTGTTTTTTTGTAGGAGACCTCACCAGACCCCCTGCATCCAAAGCCCTTATTGCAGCAGCAAGAGAGTCTGGTGTGAGCAATGCGTGTGGCCAGAGTAGGTGCAGTTGTTGCACATGAAAGGAGTCTGGGTCCTGGAAAAGAACCCTTGGATTTTTTCCCAGCTCAATGTGCTCGTAGGAGAATAACAAACAGAAGATCACAGGGGGCTTTACCAGGTCACACACCATCTGGTCTCTCATTCTTGGCTCCAGCAAGACTGAAGGGCTTGTCTCAGCCCACCACCACTCCTGGAAATGGTTAGCATATGTGAGGGCTCTTGGCAGTCCCTGGGGCTGGCCAGGGAGAGCAGGGCTTTGGGAGGAAACTGGGGTGAGCTGGCCTCCTCTGACCCTCCTGGATAGCCCAGAAATATTTGGGTGCTCAGATCTATGCTCAGCTCACCAAACTGAGCAGGAGTCTCAGGTGATGCTGTGATGTGAAGGACTGCTGCTGGTGGGGCAGTGAGAAGACAAGAACCCATTGCATGCTGTGGTTGTGACCACCAGACCAGGAGCTGCTCTCTCCACTCTCCTTGCCCAGGCCTTGCCCAGTGCCTTACATTGCTCTGCAGGCAGCTGGTGATGGCTGGTGCCATCTGTGCCACCCTGCAAGCAGGGCTGTCCTCTCCTGGACAAACCTTCTTGGCTCCCTCAGATTTTGGTGTGGCTGGAACTCTCTCAGCTGTGCTGTGACAAGCAACAGAGACCTGCTGCTGGGAGGGGCTGGGATCTGCAGTGGTGCTTTTATTTCAGATGTTCACATTCTTCTCTCCTAGAAAATACCCCAGCTCTTCCTCCTCAGCAGGAAAAAAAAAAAAAAAAGGAAAAAAAAACAGGCTGCAGGAAAGGATCTGGAACATGCTAATGGCTGCTCCTGCCTCTCGGGGCACAGATCAGTCTTCCCACGATGTTCCCATGGAGATGACCCAATCCTCCTTCTCTTCCAGAGCTCTTGAACCTGCTGCACAGGCAGAGAAAGTTTGTTAAAGCCAGATCTCTGAACAGCCAGCTTGCAGAATTCTTTTGGGAAGGGAGATGTAGGGACTCAGGGCTGCTCTCTGCTTCATCCCAGGAGGTTAGAGCAGTGTCCAGCAGGGAGTTCAGCCCCTTGGAAGGAAGGAAAGATCAAAGGAGGGGGAACACCCATCTGCTGCCTGAGGTGACCCAGAGAAGTCAGGGGTGACTCACACCCATGGGTTTACCCCAGCAGGATGTTGCTGCCTGCCCACCTGCTTACCTGCAGGCTCTGGAGTGAAAGGGAATGATCCAGCCTGGGGAGAAAACATCATGCAAAAGTCATGGCTACATCTGCTGAGGGGCTGATAACTAAAACCAGCTCTGCTCATGTCTGGGATAGGCCATGTGCTAGTTCATAAGGACAAAACATGAGAGGAATGACAGAAAAATACAGCTGCTGGACCTTTACTCAATGAATTCCTTGTTTTTTCAAGTCACCTTGGAAACTCTGGGGAAGAAAAAATGCTTGGGATCCACTAGCACAGATTCTCAGTGGTCACAATGTGCAGCTGGAATTGCAGTGTAAGAGAACTCTCCTTTTTAAACATGGCCTATTGCTTCCCAATTTCTGATGGAAGCACCCTGTCATTGGTAAAAGTTTTAGGAAGAACCTCATAACTCACATAAACTGCAGCTCTTACACAACCCAGGGACCCTGAGAGTCACCACAGAAATGGACCAAATTCCTGGATGAGCCAGGTCAGATTTGAGCAATTCACAGTGACAAATGTAATGATCATATCCTGTATCCAGGCAGATCCTGTCAGTGCCAATGTGACAACCCCAAGGAGATAACACAGCCATAGGCACCCAACTGAGCTCTGGAGCAGGTGAGGGGCTGGGCAGGAGCAGAGGGGAGTGTAGAGACCATGGCAAGGGCTCTTTGGGTCTGTCTGTGAGACCTGACATCTCCAAGGGCCAGGTCTGCCATGGCTTTCCCCTGGGAGCCTCTTCCCACACATTTTGTGCACTGTGACCTCTGCTTTGATCTTTGCCTCCTCCCCTAAATCTGCCAGTTGGTGACCCTGCCATAACTCTCCTGCACAGGCTGGAACCTTTCTGGGCTTAAAAAAAAAAAAAAAAAAGGTGCAAAAATACCCTCTCTATCACCCCAAACCCCTGACAACACCATCATTCTCCTTAAGTGTGTGCTAAATATGCTATATAAAAATAAAATGTGTATTTTCTGATAATATAGAATCCTGGTCTTAAAATGTAATTTAAGAAGGAGCCAGAAATCACTGATAGCCAGCATTGCTTCTGCTAAGTCATGAGAAAAAGGCTTTGTTCTGAAATCTTGCCTATGGTGTTATTGGCAGTGGTTATTCTTACAAAAACCTCACCAAGTTTACCCAAAGTCCCTTGCAGACATCCCTGGAGTCACTATTTCATAGAGGGCACTGCCAACTTCCCCACAGTGTTTGGTAAATTGGGGTTTGGGCCACAAGTGGACTGAGTTGGGCTGTTTCCCCTTTTCTCCAGCAGAGATTGTACAGCACTCCAGTTTTGCTCCCTGAAGAAACTCACCTGAAGTTCAGGTGTTGAGATCAAAAGTTAGCATGGACACAGGCACATTTAGCAGGATTTTTTCACATGCTTCTCCCCCCACCTCAGCAAAGAGCTGAGTGCTGAGTATTAAGAGAGGGTGAGATTTAGCTCCAAAAATAATGAATTTTCATCACTTAAGAGGATATTTGCAGAGTTTAATGAAACAGATATTGAAATCTGATAGGAGGGGCTCTGAATATCTGACAATTGCTTTTTCCTTTGAAAACCACCACCCTGCTCAGTTCCAGCACTAACCAAATCCCCCATCCTCTGTAGCCTGAGCCCCATCATTACACGTATTTTTGTCCAAAATACTGAGCTGGATGTACTGCCTGGGTGTCATTGTGTAGTGGGTCACAGCAGAGGCCATTGCCCTACGTGTCAGGACACTCCTGTGCCACAGGCATGGCCACTCGGCAGGTTCCACCCTTCCTGGGCCACGCTGGAAGGCAGCAGCAGGGAGAACCAGACTGAGGGCAAGGCCATGGCCAGGGCTCCACTTGCTGGTGTCTGTGCTGGCCCAGGAGGGACACGGGACAAGTCCCTGAGCACACGGAGAGAGCCCCGGCAGCGCTGGCTTGTGGGGAAAGCAGGAGAGAGAGCTCCGAGCACCACCGTGTGGCACAGGCTGTGTGGCTGTGCTCTACACACAGCTCTCTGCTGTGCCTCCCACTGCTGCACCTCTGTGACTGCTGCACATCTCACACTGCACTTCTGATACACACTGCATGTGTCTCACTGTGGCACGTCCTACACTGCTGCACATCCCACACTGCACATCCCACAGTGCACATCACACGCTGCACTTCTGTCATTGCTGAACATCACACACTGCTGAACATCACACACTGCATATGTCTCACTGTGGCACATCCTACACTGCTGCACATCCCACACTGCACATCTGTCACTGCACATCACACACTGCACTTCTGTCACTGCTGAACATCCCACACTGCACATCTGTCACTGCACATCACACACTGTACATCTCACACTGCTGAACATCCCTCACTGCACATCTGTCACTGCTGAACATCACACACTGCACATCCCACACTGCACATCTGTCACTGCACATCACACACTGCACTTCTGTCACTGCTGCACATCCCACACTGCACATCTGTCACTGCACATCACACACTGTACATCTCACACTGCTGAACATCCCTCACTGCACATCTGTCACTGCTGAACATCACACACTGCACATCTGTCACTGCACATCTCTGGCTGCTGAACATCCCACATTGCACATCCCACACTCCTGAACATCCCACACTGGAGCTCTGTCACTGCTGCACATCACACACTGCACATCTGTCAGTGCTGCACATCACACACTGCTGAACATCCCACACTGCACATCTGTGACTGCATATCTGTGACTGCTGAATATCACACACTGCAAATCTGTGACTGCTGCACATCACACACTGCACATCCCACACTGCACCTCTGTGACTGCTGCACATCCCACACTGCTGTATGTTCGTTCCACTGCTGCTGGCTTGCACACACCCAGCTGCTGTAAGGGCTGCAGGCTGCCATGCAGGCTGAACTGTGCCCTGCTCTAGGGTGCAATAACCAGTGGCAGTGTGTTTTGACAACCTATCACCCACACACACCCACTCGTCCACTTGTGCCAGGCACCAGGGGAGTGCTTGCCCCACCTTTAGCCGTGGGAATCACTGTACAAGAGTCAAGCAGACCCACACTCACTGGAAAGGCCAAACACATCCACACTCACTGGAAAGGCCAGTTCTTTGGCTTCTCATGGGCATGGCTGCTCTGGGCCACTCTGGCAGCTCCCTCTGTGCCACCCCACAGCTGGCTCACGTGCCTGGTCACTTCCATCGCCATAAATCAGACCTGAGCAAAATGCTCTGGCAAGTTTTACAGAAAAAGGAGCTAAAGCCTTTGTAAATCTCTGCAAGAGGGGCACAGTCCCCACATTATTGCATCTGTCTCCTTTCCTGGAGTGCTTTGACCACCCTCTCCCTGCAGCCTCACTGCCTTGTGCTCCAGCTCAGGCAACTCCTACATTTTAAGCAAAAAGTTTAATTCCAATGTTGCCCTTCATTGGGATTTGGCTAGGTGCAGGTGAAACACCAAGAATATATTACAGTGCACAGTTCTGGAGTTAAATATTGGTGCACAGAGAAAATTTTCTCTCCTTAATAGAATATTAACAGAGAAAAGAGGAGGGAAGTTTTGGTTTGTTATTTGATGCTAGAGAAGAGCACCAAATTGAGAGTGACCCTGGGGCACAAATCCTGATCCTGAGCCTCTTGAGTGTGCCAGAGACCACGGAACATCCCAGACCCCTGTGTGCATCTGAGGCCGTGCACAGCAGCTGCATCCCTGCCTCAGTTTCCCCACAGGACAGGAGGAGCCCCGGGCTGCCCTGCAGCTGGCAATGCCTTGGTACCCGGTGGAGGAAAAAACCCCAAGCGTGAGGCTCAGTGCAGAGAAACTTTTCCCTCTGGAATGGAGATTTATGGATGCAGGCTCCCAGAAGATGGCACTGCTGGTCTGCAGATGGAGCCACACTCGCTGACGATGGCTATGGCAAGGGAACCCATAAATAGCCCTGGACAGGCTGTCAGGCAGCCTGATTTAAGCACCAGAAATAGTGAAACTGTGGAGGTTTCTCAAAAATTAATTTTTCTAAAATGGGAGAAAGATGAAGCAAAGCCATTTTTTACCTGCTTTCCTTGCAAGCCTCTTCCCCATGAGAAAACCAAATTTAACTCCTTTGCGGCTGCCCCAGCAGCACCCAGGTTGGGCTGGATCCCTCCTGTCTGTCACTGCATGTGGTGGCTGTCCCATTGCTGGGGGACACCTTTCCCCTCCCCACTGCTGCCCACAGGGCAGAGCTGGCTGAGGCTGCGCCCATGGCATGGGGCAGGCAGCAAACTTTCCATCCCCTGTCATCATTTACATGAGACATTAGGAAAAAATTCTACACTGTGAGGGTGGTCAGCATTGGGACAGGCTGCCCAGAGAAGGGGTGGAATTGCTGTCCCTGGCAATGCTCCAGAAGGGTGTAGATGTGGTGCCTGGGGACGTGGGTTGCTGGTGGGCTTGGCAGGGCTGGGTTAATGCCTTGACTCCATGACCTTGGAGGTCTTGTCCAACCTTAATGATTTAGTGATCAGGGCAGGGCTAACTTAGGAAGGAAGATTACCATCCCCCTCCCTCTCAATTTTAGATCTGCAGGTCCTTAGTCTCGTTTACACATCAGCTCTAGAGACACACTTTAGCTTCAAGTTTAAGCACAAATACTGGGCTCCTGTTATTCCTCATGCTGACAGCTTGGGCACAGATTTACTGAGAAGTCTACAGAGTGATCTCCCTCCTCACACACATCAGGAAGCATCTATCCCAAAACTTCTTTAGCTTCTGCTGTGTTACATTAAGACTTTTTTGTCCTGAGATCTCCTTTGAGTCCCACAGAGCCGAGTCCCTCAGTGGGAGTGGGTTAGCTTGGCTCTGAACAGTCGTGTCCTGGCAGGGAAAGTGTCCCTGAGCACCAGATGTACCTATAAACAGGCAAAGGTGGCTCATCCTAAACCCTGCAAGTCCTGGCAGGCAGGGGAGGTGGGCAGCCCTGAGGACAGGTGAGCTGCAGCCTGGCCAAAAGGCAGAGCCAGGATTGCATTGCACTTCCCACTGCTCAAGGCCTTGGGGATGGGATGGGCTCGAGGCACCAAGCCCCTCACAGGGCACAGATGGGCTCAAGGCTGTTACAAGGCATGAGCTGAGGTACAGGCTTGTGGGGATGCCTGGAGCCTTTGGTGCAGGAGGGGTGATGTGGATTAAACATAAGCTGTGCCAAGGATCAGAGCAGAAAAATTTGACCTCTCCATTTGAAAAACCAACAAAATGGCCATTGTGAGCTCACACCCTGATGGAGAGATGGGAGGGATGTACCTGGCTGATGGGCCAGGCAGGAGCATCCTCCCCTCCAGCTCTGGGACAGACACCCAGGAAAGGAACAGAAGCACAAAAAAAACTGCCTCTCTCCTCCCTGCACCCAAACCCTCTCAGGGTAAATTATCCCCTAATTATTGAGCACTGACTGCCCCCTATAAATTATGGTTCTGTCACTCTTCCCCCAGGAGGTGCTGGGTAATTTTTGCAGTGCCTCTGCAGCTGCAAACCTGCCTGGGCCCATCAGCCCTGCAAGAGAATTCTTAAAAAAGGACTTTTTTTTTGTTTTGCATATTTTCCTGGTTTTCTTTCAAACAACAATTAATTGTGCAATAATTTAATAATTATTTGCTGCTGATTTGAGTGTTCCCTCTTGGTTATGGATCCTGTTGTTAATGTACCAATCACACCTACATCCCCTCAATTCTCTCTACTCCTGTAATCTGGGAAGGTGTTATTGTTTGGTTTCCTGTACTCCAGGATGGTGCTCAGCCACTGCTGCTCTGTGCCAGAAGTGCAAGCTGCAGTCAAAAAGCAGAGACATATTATTGGGGTGTAAAAAGAGGTTTAATATGAGATTTTACAGACCATGCCCAAACTGAAAATGAGATACTCTCCCAAAGAGCATTTGTGCTTCACTTAATATTTTCAGAGTAGCAGAGAAATGAGATCTGGACATGTCAGCAAAGTCAATAACAGGACTGGGAGCAAAGTACCAGCATGATGGGAAAATAGACATTATATACTGCATTTACATGGGGTTCTTAATTACAGATATCAATCAATAAAAAAATAAAATTCATATGATCTATAGCCATGTAAAACCAATAGACAAGGGAGTCCAGACCCAGAGTATTCACGATGGACTTAGGCCAGTGATAAATAAAGAAGATCAAAAAAGCTTCTTTAAGGTAATAGAACATTGTTCTTGCTAAGATAAATCATATTTTTAGCAAAAAATCATGAGAAAGAATGGGCTCTAAATGCATTTGTGGGCAGACATCAAGGTGAAGAAGCTGGGGATGGTTTTGGTCCAAACTCAGAAGGTTGGAAACTGGATTGAATATATTTGAGTTCTCTGTACAATGACAGGGTGAGGGACACCCCTGCACCCAGAGCCATCCCAGCTTTGCCCAAGTTATCCTCTGCTGCTCTCAGCCTTCCTGCTGTGGGATGCAACTGGCACCTCACCCCATCCTCAGATACCAAGAGAAAAAGCTGAGACTGCCTCTGCCTGCATTGAGGCTGAGTAGAGCTGCAGTCTGCCAGAGCAGGCTTGATGCCCCAGCACCTGCACCCCAGCAGGACAATAAGGATGTGCAAGAGAAAAAAGGGAAAATAAAGATTCCTGCTGCACTCTGTGATCCAGCACAGGAAGCATCAGGCCCAGTCATGAGGCTTTAGAGAATCTCTGCCTCTTTTGTAGTTGATTTCCAAGCAGAAAGAAGTCTTAGAAGTATAAGGCCGGGATTTGCAGAGTACTTCCCAGATGATTTTAAGAAGAAAAACATGACATTGGAGCTGAGCAGCCCTGGGGTGTCTTGCACTGCTCTTTAATGCAAGTGTGAAAATGCTGGTGGCTTCTGTAGGATTTCTTAGGGGAAGACCCCAAAATACACAGCCAGCCCAGTCACTGCACAGCTGCTCTGGCAGTGCTATCACCTCAGTGACACTTCCACAGCTTCTCCCCTCTGCAGGGAGGGGACTGTACAGACCTCCTCAGCTGCACTGCCTGGCAAGCACTGAGCTGTCTGCTGTGTCATTTGAGACTCTGCTTTCTCCTTGAGATTACACAATTACTGGGTGTAATTGTTTAATAGAGTCACATCATTGTCCTCTTGTGAGAGGCAAGGGAACTGACCACATCTCTTTGTCGAGGCAGAAATCCTGGGAGTCTAGATTAGCCAATTACCATAACCTACAAGTGTTGTGCAAGGTACTTTTGATGGATGAAACTGATTTAGGGGCCTGATAACTTGCTATTTCAAAACAAACAAAAAAAATTCCCTTCTATGATGGCTGGAGAAGTTCTGATTTTTGTCAGCTCTCCACCTGAGTTTTAAAATCACAGTGGAGTCCCTTCTTCTTGTCTTTGTAGTTGCTTCTTACTCTGCAGATCTCAATCCTGAGCACCAGACTGCTGCTCAGTCACAGGGTGGTGTGAGGTCTGGATGCCTGTGGAAAAACAGGAGTGTTTCTCCTGATCTGGTTTACATGGTTGAGACATTTGTGTGATGTCCAGTGCTGAAAACATGAGAAATGGACTTGCTTCCTTGATGTGCAATTTCAGGACCATTCCTGACAAACGAAGCCATCTGCTTACCTTAGTCAAGGCATCTTGTTATGGGCTGGTCCTAGGAGTGAGTATTAAATATTCTGTTCTGTGGCATTATTTATGACTTGCACTGACACCGCATCACTCTGTTATCCATACTTATAGAAAAAGACCCACTGTAAGTATAATTAGTTAATAAATCACCATGAGTGATAAACAGAATGATGGATGCAGGTTTCAGTTGATCACTTTTTTATTAAGGAGAGATAAATCAGCATCATATTGTTGCTGTAAACCTTTCAAATTGGTCAAAAATCTTGCAATGCTGAAATGCAGCAGGGAGGTGATTAACGTGTCAATTGTGCAGCAACAAATTGCACCTGATAATTGATATCAATCAATCCTTTTAATTTCTCTCTGATGTAATGGGTGTTATACATCATCCTGCTCTCCTGTCTCTTCAGCATGGCTTTTGCAACCTTTCCTGCACACCCAGCACCTCTCCAGGCATCTTCTTCAGCCTCAGCCCATCTCCTGTGCCTGGCTGCTGCAGCTCCTGCAAAGACTTTCAGCCTTTCAGCTCTTGGGTTTTTTGGGAACTCCTCTTGGTTTTTTGGGCTCTGACCCCACCTGACAGGAGAAAAGGCCAACACAGCCCCCACACAACCTTTTGGTTTTATTTTTGCTAATGACAACACTCTGTCAGAGCTACAAGCCTCACTGATAAAGGTGGGGTAAAACTTCAAAAGGCAGAGGCTGTGGAGAAGTGATGGTAACAGATGAAGTTGGGTCCTGCCACCAGCCAGGTGTTCACCCCAGGTTAATTCAAAGTCTAGCAGCTTTGACCTGTTTCACGTAATAAGATGAGAAATTAGCAATAAGGGGGCAACACCCCTTCATCCCAAGGAGCAGACAGGTCAGGCATAGGTGGGAAGCACTGCAGCTCTCAGAGGAAGGGGCTGAACCAGAGGTGCAGTAAAACCTTTGTCTTGGCACAAGGTTTTTTTGGTCCCTTGGTGATTAGGCACTGCTTTAAAAAGTAAATTGTTATTTTCTTAAGGCAGGGCTCGCAGCTCTTTTTGATCTCTTCAGTACAGAAGAAAGAAAAGAGGAAAGGAGAAAACCCAGAATTTACCCTCTTTTCCTGCACATAATGGCCAGGGAGGATTATCTACAGAGACCAAGAGCCATCCGCAGTGGTTGCATCCCTGACATCAGGGAAAGGGCTTTCTCCTGCACAATTTACTGTAGGATTTGGCCTCACCAGTGTCTCCTGTTGCTACAGCCTGGGCTCACACAAAGTAAGGGGGGACCAGGAGGTGGCCCAGAGACCTTCCCTGAGTGCCTGGGGCTGGACACCACAGGGGCAGGGCTTGCACCAAGGATGCTGCTTGAACCCACAGCTCCAGTTAGACAGTGGTTTAATGCCCTTTACTGAGTCAAACACTTTCCAGTGCAAAATTCTGCTTGTAGCTCAATGCAGAGGTGATAAAAAGGTGCTTAGGAATAACTTTCAACTACAGTTTTGCCAGACTAAAACAGTGAAGCTTACTTGGAGCAGGCTGGGAGCTTGGCCTGTGCTGCATGTTCTGAGCAGTCAGATGTGCAGCAGACAGGAGCTGTGTGCTGTGCCAGCTGGAGAGAGCCCTGAGAGCAGCCAGCTATGTTTAACCAGCAGTGAAATATGTGCCCTGCTCCCAGGGGGGTCTGCTACTTCCTCCATAAGACCCCACCACCTTTCATAGCCCATAGGCTTGCAAGGCAGAGTCCAGCTAATAGCCAGGATATTACTGGGTATTATTGGAAGCAATCAATTTTTTCTTTGCAGCATGGTCATACATTCACAGCTCGCTTCTGGTGGTCAAAGCACTTGATGACACATGTACAATTCTTCTGGAATTACCAGGCACGTTCATGCCCTGGATTTCACTTGTCCACTGAACAAAAACCAAATCTGAGCCGCTCTTACGATGGATTTAGTGTGGAATGACATTGAGGCACAAGTGGATCTTCAGGGCAGTGAGCACCTGATCATATCTCAGCTGGTTGGTATCCACATGAGTCCCTGGGAGTGATGGAGCTTCCACACTCTCTAGCTCTCACTAAAGCCTCTTTCCTGCCCTATCCACATTCAGTCTGGCTCTGGCTCTTCCTGCCTTTTTCTGTTTCATCATGGTTTCCCCTCTGTCATATCTGTCAGGTCTCATATGCCCATGACATATCCCCTCTCATATTATACTTGCCATAATACAGGGAAGATGAATATTGCCCCATAAATGCCTCTTAAGTTAATGTGAAACTACATCTTGCTACATCATGTATTCAACAAGCCATCATTTTCCTCATAAATTTTGAGGAGCATTTTACCTTCTTGAAACGATTGGCTTGTGTGTCCAGCTGGGAAATAATCCCAGCCCGTGGCCTGGGCTGGCTGCAGTGCTGTAAATCATCCCAGGGCTGAGCAGCCAGCCTGCCCTCCCCTCCTGAGCCCAGAGTGCTGCTGATTTGGCTTTATGGCACCAGCTCAGCACGGTGACCCTGCTCCACTGCCAGCCCTTAAATCAGCCCCAGACGGGTGTCACTCTGCGTGGAGGAGTGCCTCACTTCTTCCTTGGGCTGGAAAGAGAAGATTTCTGATGCTGCAGCATTGATCACTAACAGAAATCAGCACTTGGGAACACATTAGATGTGTAACAGCCTATCACTTTTTATTTTACTGGGTTGTTTCTGACACTTCCCCTTTTGGAGTGGTGAGTACACAGCACTGGAACCACTCAATTTCTGAATACTCACCAGATTTTCCATTTTGTCTTGGGCCCATGGAGCCCAGAGACATTCCTGCACCCAAGAGTCACATTCCAAACTCTGCTACCCCTTTCCAGTGGGCAGGGACCAAAAGGGAGGATGCTCTTTACTTGTGATGCTCAGCTTGAAGGAGATGTGAATTTACTCACAGAACAAGGACCACAGACCACTTTAATTGCTCTGTGCAGGAAGCACCACAAGCTATAGAGATGCCCAACCACATGAAAGGACTTGTCTGATTAAAATTAAGCAGCTGATCTGCTCACTCTGGTGTTGTTCAAGACAGAACAGAGACCAGGGAAGCAAAAGCAGCCAACCTCCTTTCCCAACTCACACCAGACCCTTTTTTTCTGGTAGCCACTGTGACCTTTAAACCACAATTGTGGGCTGAACACTGCAGCAAATGAGTTTCCAGGCCTCTCTTGGCAGCCATTCCCCTTGACAAAATCCATCATGCCCTTTGGCCTGAGCAGCTAGTTCCAGGATTTGGTTTTGGGGAGGCTTGTCAGGAATGACACCAGATAATGCACACTGTACATGTCTGGAGTGCACTTAGATACATCTTGGTATTAAACCCCTTATTTTTCCATACACAGCTTTTGCTGCCAGATTCAGGGGCAGCCCAGCTGAAGCCAAGTGATAGTTTAAATGCTGTTTTCATCACATTTTTCCCACTTGACAAAAGATTCTCCTCTCCACAAGCAGGGTCAGACTCTCCCTGGAGCTGGACATGCTCGTGGCCTCCAGGCAGCTCCTCCCAGTGAAGCCCACCCTGCCCTGGCTGCTGTGTTCATGTTTTCCCTGGACAGCTGAACTGCCCCGAGCCCTCCTTGGAAAAGGAAATGAATTTCCTCTCGGCTGCCACTTCTCTGCAGAATTGCCTTTTGGGAAGCTTCAATAACACCAATTCCCTCCTGCATTCCAGTACCCCTGAACGAATGACCCTGCTAGTGGTGCAGTTTTTCCCTGCACCCGCCTCCCCCCGTCTCCCTCTCCCCCAACTTTGATTTGATCAGGCCAAATCTGAAATGATGTGTGAAAGTAATGATATTTTGTAATTAAATCTCTGGTGATGGTGCCTCTAATTTGTGGTACATGCATTGTTCATAAGGAAAAAGGCATCAATTCATTTTCTGACTGGCTACTCCAGGGACTCGTAATTAGACCCAGTTCATCTCTTGCTGCCTTGCATATTAAAGAGCTACTGAAACGCAAAGGGAATTTGGAAAAGGGCTTTTTTTTTTTTTTTTAAGAACCTTCTAATAATGTTAGCTCAATTAGAAACACTCAGGAATTAAAAAAAAAAAAAAAAAGTGTGTGGGGGGAAGAAAGTTCTGGATCATACAGAAAATAGAGGCAAAATTTTGAACCAGTGGATCAGGGCAGGGCCTTCACTGACCTGCTGCAGAGGCCAAGGACCAGCTTTACCTATTCCCTGAGAAACTGTGATGTTCTCAGCATTATTTGTAAGAGAAAAACATGTGACAATGCATGTCATAGAATCCTGTCTTCAGATGTTACTTTTCTGTTCTGCCTCCAGAATAAAAGGGAAAAAAAACTTTGATTTTCTACAATTTGATGACTAAACATCAAGGAAACAGCACAGTGTTGTGGAAAGAGGAGCAAGGCAGCAGAGACAAAGGTTATTTTGTAGGGTCAATGCTATAACTGTATTTACATACCACATTATTGTACATTCACAGAATTTCATGGGAATATTTTAAACTAGTCTCAGATGAAAATGCTTGGTTCTGTCATAGTTACCAAATGACATAATGAAAGCAAATTCAGTAGGTACTGTCTGTAGTGAGCAACAGCCCTCAGAGATTCCCTGAGCTTCCCACTTGCAGCAGCATGAGAAACTACATTCCCATCCCACAAAGATTTTAAGAGAACAAATTCCCTCCCTCAACTAGTACAAAGTTGAAGTCTCAAAAGCACTTATGTCCTGGTTACCCAGCAAAAAAAGTCACTGGGGTTTGGGTTTGACCTTTTTTACACTTTAAATGAATCAGTTCTGTCAGTGTTTGTTTCCCAACGAGAAGTTGATACAATATGAGAGTCAAACACTAACAAAGATGCTGACACCAAACACTGACATTTTCCAAACTTTTTCCTGCCTTTGCATTCACTCCTCAAGAAAAAAAAAAAAAAATGGAAAAGATGCACATCTTGGGAGTCTGTGTTTCCTGACAAAGCAGCAGATCTGAGATCCCTTCCCAGCGCTCTGGGTCCTAGAGCAATGTTGGCAATCTCTTGCCTATAATGGGTGATGGCTGTTCTGGTAGCACCAGCTGCAGCAGGTCCCTTAGGCTGGTGGCCATTCCATCCATGCTAATGAGGCATTATAACAAATATTTCAGGCCCCAAACATCCTCATCATCCCAACAGGCACCGTTTGTGTCACCTGGTGCACCCAGACACAGGCTCTCAATCAGAGCAGCCCTCCCAGCCCAGCACAGGTGACTAAAACAGCTCCAGCTCAAAGTGGGGGTTTTGTGCTCATCCTCAGCTTCACAGGATGAACATTTATTGTTCTAACACCAACAAATCCTTGGGTAGAGGGATAGGAAGCTGCAGAAGCACCTAAGGGGAGGGTTTCACTGCGTACCCAGCTCTGAAATGTTCTGTGCCAAAACAAGCAAGAAAGGAGTAAGTGATGAAGAAACAGGTGAGGAAGCTGCAGGAGTTAGGATCATCTCTGTCAGGAGCAGCCAGGCTGGCACACACACAGGAACACTAATTCTGGATATTTACTGTGGGAACCTTCTGGGTGCTGCATTTTCTGCTCACAGAAAAAGGGACAGAAGAGCAGTGAGCAGGTTTCACCTGGGAATGCACCCTGACCCACAGTTAACTGGGTGCTGCAGAGATGAGCAAATATCTTAACAAAATCCACTCACTCTTAAAGAGAGCTATTTTCAGTTAATTCCCCTGTTTTATGAGGAGTCCCAGCATCTGGCAGAGCCTCCCAGCCCTGTGCCATGCTGAGTTCAGCTCCTCTGGCTGGGCAATTCTGCTTTTCCAAAGGAGGCTGCAAAGACCCTGCTCCATGGCAGGCTAGGGCAGCCCCAGGGTGGGAATCTTCCTCCCTGCCCACCCCAACCCCAACTCATCCCCAGCCGGGGCCACGCTCAGGGTTCACTCTTGTAATTTTGAACAGGGAAAGGTATCAACATCTCAAAACAGTTTAATTATTCTGAGAATGCTTAGCTATTAGCAAAGACAAGAGAGCTCAGGGCTATTTTTCAGCATTAATTTTCCATTTGAAATGAATTCCTTTTGGTTACACTTTTTAAATGTTTCTTTTAATTAGACGCAATTACTTCAGAAGAATTGCTTTTATTTCTAAGCCTGAGATCTCAATGATAAAGCTGTTAACTGGCTGAGCTGAATGCTGTGTATGGCTCATTTAGCTGGTACACTAAAGTATATTGAACTAGGAAATTATACAGTGAATCAGCTATTAATTCATTTTATGATCCTTTCACTCTAACATCCTGAATGAGATCTTTGGGGGAAATTTAGTCACAATACATATAATTGTTCAACTATATATATGCCACTGGTTTAGTGCTCTGAGGTTACAGGCACTGCAGAGATAATCAGAGTGAACTGTGCAAACAGCATTGACTCCTGACTCTGGTGCTGCAGGGAGCATCCTCAGAGCAGGGACAAGCAAAGCACAAGCCATGGACACATCCCCTGCCCAGAGCTGGGAAAAATAAACCTGAAATTCTGCTGTTTGACAGTCCACACACCAGTGCTGTCAAAGGAAAACCTGTGCTTTCCCTTCTGGGCCCAGCTGTGTTATCACAGTGTTAGGGGCAGGCAGGAGCTTGATGCTGGCTGAACATCAAACCCCTGCAAACCACCTGAGAACTGAGTGGGGTTGTTCTCCAAGGGTTCTGTCCCTTGGGGAAAATCAGAATATTCCCTCAGACCATGTAATACTCAAATCACAACTTGTACCTTTCAGACTGAGGGTTGGTTAAGCAGCTTTGACAGCACCAGCTGCTCCTGTGTGGGACCAGCCCTGGTATGAAAAAAATACCAATGGATCCCCTTCCTGTGTCTCACCCTGCAGCTTTGCCCCTCCTTTGGGTGTCTGTGTGCCTGATCCTGCTGTGTGGAGCATAAGATGCCCCAGTGGCAGCACACACATCCTACCAGGGAGCAGGAGATGGGCTCTGACCCTTCACCAGCTCCTGCCTGGAAATTCCATACCTGGGCTGAGCCCTTTAGGCTTAGTTTAAAATTTGCCCATGTCACTGCAGGATTTCAAGCCACTGGTGGTCTGTAATACTGATTTAAACTCATCCTCACAGCCCAAGAGGTTATTAAAAAAGCCTAGTGGCCTAAAAAACCCCAACAACAATTTGTGTTTCAATTTCTAGGAATTCTAGGTGGGGAACACCTAAATGCCACCTCCACCCCACAATCAGTGTGGGAGCCCAGCAAGAGCCCCAGTCCCAAAAGGGATTTTCCAGCAGAGCACAAGCCCTTCTAGCAGTGCAGCAGGGCTTGGATGCATGTTAAGCAGTTGTACATACTGCAGAGTCACCATATGGATATCTCTGTAATTGAAAATGTAATGTAAACCCTGGCATCCAGGGTTGTCTTCTGGAAAAATCATTGTGGAAATGTCATATAATTAATGAATTGCATCAGCTATCAGGGAAAAAGACATTTTAACCATGGGATCATGGGACTTTATTGCTGTAGATGGACTAAATCTGTATCTTCCAGCATAGATCAGTCCTGACAAAAGTCTGAGGTTGCCAGCTGGCCAGGTTTGTTTTTACTAACTTAGCTCTCTTATTATTTTAATGAAGTTCAACTGATGCTGCATAGAAGCCAATTTCTCTAAATGCTGCCAATAAATTAAAATAAAGATGTTGTGTGTGAAGATTGGCAGGTGTCTCCCTGCAGATTTTATCAAGCTTCCAAGCAGAGCCCCCACTTCAGCAAAAGCTGTGGCCAAACGTTGCCTGTGGAAAGCAGCAAGGCAATGGAGCTTGGAGCAATTAGCAAAATTGTAATTAGTGCCAGCTCAGCACCTATCAGTGGGGTGTGCACAGAGAAGGTCCCTTTGGAGCACTGGGATGCAGGACTGGGTTTGTAGCAGGGGCTTTGGGCTGGTGGGAGCAGGGGATGAATCTCCTGCCCTGGGACTTTGGCCACACCAGCGTGGGTGTGACCACATCCAAACCTGCACGGTGGCTATGGCCAGTGAAATAAAATGCAGGACTGAGAAAAACCCTGAGGAACTGATCCCCTGGTGACTACAAGCCCAGAGTGCCTGTGAGGCAGGGCAGAGGAGGCTCTGGAGCTGCAGCCAGGCTGCAGGCAGAAGCAATGCACTCCTGTTTCCTCTGGCAGGAGGGAAACCACCCCAGATCTGCTTGGTTTGGGAATTCAGTGGCAGAGTGCCACTGCCACAGCCTGTAGGGGAAGAAGCTGTTGGGTGAGTACCCTCTGCAATCTGGGCTTTCCCAAGTACACAGCTCTTGTTGTTCAAAACATCTGCAAGAGGTCAGAGCACTCACACATCCTCCTGGATTAAGCTGCTGGATTTGGAGAAGGACAACCATCCATCTTTCCCCTTCAGCAGGGGAACAGCCCAGACCTTCAGGTGGGAGCCACCTTGTGCTGCCTACACAGCTGTGACACCCAAATATCCCCAAATCATCTCTGCTGACCTCCAAGAGACTTGGTGCTTAGCCGGTCAGAAGTGTTTGCTTAATCCACACAGAGTTAGTTCCAAAAATGTACTGTCCAGGAAGCAGAACTACCAGGGTTATAACAAAACTGTGCATTAGTATAAATTGCTTCAGTTAATTAGCCATATAAATTCATACTAATGTGGTACCCTTAATTATATTCATCAATTAACAAGCAGCTTTCTACTGCTGCCATTTTCCATGTTTTCATACATTTAGTTGATGACAGGTTTCAGTGAAATTCTTTGAAGATTCAGAAAGCACCTGTGCTCAAGCACTTCTGCCACTTCCAGGAACCCATCCCAGGCTGGATAGCCATCCCTAACCTTTTTGATTTGCATGTTTAAATTCAAGCTTATTTTGGCAACTAAAGCCACTTGAAAAGTACTTTCCTATTTTAATAAAATGATGTTTACCAGAATTTTGCACAACTTTGCAGGTGAACAAGCCTCATCCACCTCTGGTGTGACAAAGTCTTTGGCTACTGTACTCCATAATTGTCAGCAAAGACTTTCCATCTTATCACCCTTTCCATAAGAAAGAAGAGGTGGGAAAGGTTTCATAGCTTCAGCTGGCAGCTCAGCCTGCACTGTGCCTTCCCTCCAGAATCTGCTTGGCCTGCACCTGCCAAGGACACACTCATGGGGATGCTCAGACCATTCAGACAAAACTCCTTTTCCCCTTAGACCAGAGCTGCAAGCTGAGTCAGCCTGGACAAACTCTTCAGGCTCAGCTCCAGCATCCCAGCTGGACTGCACACGGACACTCGTGCAGTTTATTTGCAATGTCCTATTTTCCCTCCTCTGCCTCCAGCAGTCCAGGCTTCATCTCCATTGGCACCTTCCTCCTGATTCATGGTGCTGCTTGACTTGATATCAAGCAGAGGATGGATATCTCTTTATCAAGAGAAATAAACCTCTCTCCAAAGGGGAAGGTGAACAGTGTATTGAAACACACAGGCCTGCTCTCCTTTCTTGCAATCCTGCTGCCCAGAAACATACAGCAACAAACAATATGATTCAGTAAAGTTATTGAGTGCCAGGCCTTCACATTTGTCTTCCAGTGACTCTTAAGTCTTCCTTTTCTCTATTGAGTTCCATCTCATTGACTTCCTATAAACACTAATACAGAGCCACAGACCTGCAGACATGCCTGGAATACAACCCACACCTCACAGACACTGCCAGGGGCTGGGCTGGGCTCAGAGAGTCCAGACTAATGCAACACAACTACTACAGCATTCAAAACCATGAGTCTCCTCCATACCTCAGACAAAGCCAAGCTTATTTTCTATTAATCTCCTTTTCATCTGTGAAATTCAGGAACTTGTTCTGCTTTCTGGCATTTTTCCTTTCCTTATTTTTTGCTTCCAATGGAAGCAGATATTTACATGTATTCTCTCAATTACTAAAGTTTTTTTTTGGGGAGAAAATCATTCCCTGCCCCACATGGGCCCAGACAATGAAACCACCAAGCAAGACAACTCACTGCATGACAGGGAAATGCTGTTAATGCTAAATCAGGCTCAGAATTCAAAGCGTGCCTCTAATTAATCACCAGTTACCCGGAGTCCTTGGGTGGCATCTTCCATCTTGTTTCCCACACAATGAACTTCCTCCCCTTTTGTAGTCATACACGTTCCTCTTCCTCCTGGGCTTGATGACTTCCAGCCTCCTCAGCCACCCTCCTGCCATCCCACCCTCCCATCCATCCCCACTGTTGAAATATTAACCTGGGCTGGTGAATGGCTTTGCTGACTGATACATAAACAAGAGTTGTGCAGCTACTGCTCTGCCACAGCAACAGCCCTGTTTACATCTGAAAGTTATCGCTCCTCAGAGACTGCTGGGACAGCAGGGAATGGGCAGAACTGCCAGCAAAGAGGAGCAAAATTGAGAACAGGAGCTGAAGCAAAGCTGAGAGGAGCAAATGGCCATGGGTAGCCTGTGTTCAGCAGCCCACACCACTACTGCTCTTACTGCCCTGTCATTTTTGCTGAATCAAACATCATTATTGACTCCTCTTCCCGTGTTCCCTGCAAGTTACTGCCCCCCAGGCCCAGCTGTGCTCCCTTGAGTACATCAAGGGGTTATTACACTTTAGTATTTATTCTACTCACTAACTTTAGTATTTATTCTTCTCACAGCTGCTGCTGCTGGGCTCTGGTGCAGGTCTTTTATAGAAAGGACATTAAAGGCTCTGTTGGACTGGTTTGCTCCTCGGGTTTGTGCAGTGCACATACCAAGAGAATAAATCCTCTGCCTCCTTCAGACCCAAGAGCCAGCCCTTGTGCTTCTCATAAATTGAACTTTTTAGCAAATTTAATCACAGGTCTCAGCTCTCTTTGGGAGCTGATTAGGAAGCAGTGTCCAGGCTGGTCATGGCAGAGGTGAATCCACAACTTTGCCTCTGATCCAAACCTGCCTGGAGCTTTATTTCGGGTCCTGATCCCTGGCTAGCAGCAGGGGTAGCAGCTTGCTCCAGAGCCTAGTGCTTCTCAAATGCAGCCTTGCAGACTTGAGTACAGGTGGGCACAGACCTTCTCACAAGCACAAGCACTTTCTTAACCTAGCACTGGGGGAAGCAGCAGCCTGGCAGGGAAGCAGTGCAGCTACTTGTGATTCTTCACACCTTCACAACCTACACCAGCTCCCACGCTCTCCTCTGCTTTCCAGCCACTCTTTGTGGGCTAAAACAGAGAGTGTGATAAAACATCTGATGATGCAGGTGGCACCATCTGCTCCCTCAGCAGCTGCTGCTACCACTTAACCATGTTTCTCTATGAAATATTAGAAACCCAAAGTGACCACATAAGAAGCAGCTTTCAGGATGGTTGCAGCACAGGAGAGAGCACTTGTCTTGTTAGCAAGCCTTGAACCTACAGCCACCAATTGTCACTCCTTTCCTATAAGCCAGGTGAGGTTCTGGTGTGATATAAAACTTAATAAAAGTGGAATCTAACCAGCTCCCAGAGTGTCCAGTGTATCTGTGCCAACAATTTATTGCAGAGCTGAGCACCAGGCCTCCAGTATAAATCTGTGCAATGCACAGGCTGGAGTGACCACACTGAGGAGCACTTCAGCCTCTGTTCCATGAGTACTTGGAGGAGATATTAGGTCTATTCTCCATGCAGAGTCTGTCAGATTGGTGTGTGGTGTCTGGGCACAGAGCCTGCTCAGAGTGATGCACTCACCAGCCAGCTCTGCTCCCTCTGCAGCCACCAGCCAAACCTAGCAGAGTGCATACAGGAGAAGGGCCTGCAGTGGCTTTGGTTTGCAGACCACAAGCTGTGATTATGTTCCTAGAGAAGAGAATTCAACCCCACTCTCTAAACCGTGCTCTTTCCCCATCTTTCCTGTCTGCATCCAAGGAGTTGCTCAGAGTAACCCACATAGCACCTAAAGGGAGGTGCCAACGTAGCCCATGGCCTCCTTCAGGAGTGTTAAGACACTTTTTATTTTATTAAGGGTCACATCCAGCTGAAGTGCATCCTTTACTCTTGTTTGAGAAATAGTTCCAACCAGCCCACTTCAGAAAGCATCCTCAGGTGTTGCAGTGACAATTCTACATGAAGCTCTGGTGATGTTGTCCTTCTGCAAACACATGTGAAGCAAATGAGTCTTACTTTACCCATCACCTGAATTTGTTGCTTCTGTGGAGTCAGATTCTACTGCTAAAGACCAAGAAACTGAAAACTGAAAAAGTAGCAAAACCTTCTGAAAGGAACAGAAAACCAAGGTCTTTAAATTTAGGGGTCCAGTGACATAACTGCACAGTAAGCATAAAAAAAGATGGTGGTACTGTGGTATCCAGGATACTCTCAAGTGCAGAAACTAAAATGGTCTTGGGCTTTTCCTGCTGCCTGCATATCCAAGATACTTCATATCAAGGCAGGAATGGTTGAAATAGTGATCAATCATTATTCACAGAAGACACTGATGCTATCATGCATCATTTGGTGGTTATTTCAAATATGTCTGGTCTTAAGGGCAGATACAATAATTTATCAATAGAACAGCAGTGGCTGGACCCTGATAGCCCATCAGAACAGTCATGTGCTTTCCTCTGTTAAAAGGAAGGAAGTTGGTGTGTAGCTTCTCCTCCTTATTTGCAATTTTTCTTTCCTTTAAAACAGCCTGGCTTTGATCCCACCTCTGCCAGCATCTTTATTTTGCTGACTCCTCTCCAGGTGTGCTGGAAAGGAAGGCTGAACTGCAAAGAGTGCTCACAGTTAAGTTTGAGCAAACTTGTCAACCAGATTTCAACCACACAAGCATCTACCAAAACCAAATTACACGTTGTTAATGCAGCTTACTCAAAATCAGGATAGAAACATCTGAATCTATTAGATTAAAGCTGGTTAATGACAATTTACAGAGCCTAGTAACTTCTGATTATTGGTTACAAACACCAGTGCATCAAGTAAGGACACAAAGACAATTCAAACCCTTTACATCTCACCAGTGCTCCTTCCACAGCTGTGGCAAGCAGAAGTTGCTTACAGAATAAAAAGTTAGCAATCCTTCCAGACTCCAGCTCTGCAGCTCAGGGACTCCTCCCTGGGCCAGAAAGGATCATTTTGTTTAATGGACATAGCTGGCTATTTCTCCCATGCATTTGTCTAATTGCATTTGGAAGCTTCCTAAGTGGCCACTGTGGTAGGGAGCTGAGCTGGGATGAGCTGCACCAGCCCCAGCTCAGTCCTTGTGGGGAGGCAGCACCCCACATGTCACCCCCCCAGCATGCAGGGCTGGAGACATGGCTGGAGCCCTCTTTCACTTTCTGCAGGTTAACAGGGTGCCAGAGCTGCCAGGTCTAGCACAGAAATTGCTTTGCAAGAGCAGTGTGGTGCCTGGAAAAAGCATTCCACTAGCTGGGATTGGAAATGCTGCTCTCCAGCAGTTAATCCTGCCCTCCTCACTAACTCTGCAATTCAGAGCCAGGACAGATCAATGGACAGCCTGTTTTATCTTCCCTTTAACAAACAGCACAACCAAAGGTAAAAGATCAGTCACATCCCTAGGCTAGAAAAAATTGCCTCAGTTTTAAAACAAAGGCACAAAATCGTGAGTATCTGCTGAATTTTTATGTTGAAAGGCTTTTCTTTGATAGGTAAAATGTAACTAGATAAAAGAGAATAACCAGACAAATGCCTTTCTTCCCCCCTCACTGCCAGGCTGTCCCCTGGCAGACTAACAGCAGCTCTGCCTGTCTGGATACCACTACTCCCTCTTTTAAGGAGGCAACTGGAAATGGTAGTTTTTAAAAACTCCTATTCCACTCAGGGTGCAGAGGATGTAGCAGAGCCCATGTGCTCAGGGACATGAAGGTCTCAGCCCACACTTTGGTAGTTTCAGAAGCCCCAGCTCTGAGCACAGAGCAGAGCACTGGGACAAGCAGGGCTGAGCTGCTGCAGCCACAATCCCCCAACCTGCTCCTCCACATCAGCCTTCCATATCCAGGAGCTCTGTTCCAGCCCCTTTATTTCTCAGGCAGGAGCTTTTTGCTCCCCAATATCCAGCTGAGCACCTCCAGAGCAGGGCTGATGGGGAGGCACAAACACCCCACAAAGAGATCACCCTTCAAGATGAGATAAAATCTTGTCTGCCTGATTAATGCCTTCCTGCACACCAGCATGACCCCAAGGCTCAGCCACATTTGAAAGATGTGCCTTTGGCATAAAAACACCTTTAGGGTCTTCCTGACAACCATTTTCCAGAGGAAGGAGACATTCCACAGGGAATCTCCTCCCCAGGAGGAGAGCAGAGGCTGTATAGCACCTGGGTTTGCCACCTTCTGCAAACAGCTGCCAAATTCATCACTCAGGAGTTTGCTTGTGATGTATTATTTAAAAATATCTAGAAAATGCATTATAGATGCAGGGTCTTTTCTTTGCCAGTTCATTTTAATGTTATTGATTATTCTTTAAATCACTTATTTTGATTTTGCTCTGAAGCATTTAGTCTTTGGGCAAAGGTACCAAAAGCAGCTTTTCAATTTATGGCTGCAATTTTTGCTTCAGCAATTCATAGTCTGAACAACCCCTGCCTCTTTTACACCAGTAAAAGCAATTTTTAAATGCAAAAATCCCAGGAAATTTGAATTGCTTTTAGAAATTGTCCCTTATATGTCCCATACATTGATTAATCCTTCCCTTTTTTGGAGTTTGATTGTGAATTCACCTTAAGTATAAAGCTGATGGAGGAACCTTGTCAACCATGGGCTTTCCTTCTCTTTTGAAACATTAGCATGTTATTTAATGGCTTATTGTATTTTCCCTTTTATTCACTAGAACACTATTGAGTTTTCTAATGCTAGCGCCCAAGCACTTAGAGCTGCGCACAGAAGAGCCCATGTCCTAGCCACCACTCATTTCTCCTCCTGGAAGAAAGTTTTGCAGGTACTCTTTGGGGTTGAGTGTTTTTCTAGTACTGTGTCAATTTAAAGAATTTTTTCCATTATCATGCCAATGGAGCTGGCCGGTTACACCCAGGAACTTTGACGACTCCGGACAAAAGGAGTAGGTGGGAGCTGGGCTTGAGGAGGGGCTCTAATGATTCCGGAGGGGACTCGTGTTTCTGGGAGCTCGGAAGAGGATGCTCCGGTCTGGAGCCACGCGGCCGAAGGCAGGAGAGCCAGACCCTCTGCCATCACCTGCCCTGCATCTGCCCTGCTACAGCCTCCAGTCTCTGCGGACACAGCGAATCACCCAGACACAAATGGTGAGCGAGGAGCTGCCCGCTCCAGCCCGCTCCCACCCGAGACCGCCGCGGCCGCAGCCGCGGCTGCCCCTTCCTGCCTCCGCTCCCGCCGAGAGAGAGCGTGCCCACAGCTAAAGAAAGGACTGGAACCGAGTTATCTGTTCTGTTCTGTTAGTAATTTTAACAACTGCTGTTGTTTCTGCTGGTACAGTTAGATATATTAGTAAAAGAGCTGTTATTCCTACCCCCTTGTCTCTGCCTCAGAGTCCTTGATTCAAACAATTCTAATACTTGGGGTGGGGGGTGGTGGAATTAAAGTCTGTTTCAAAGGAAAACTTCTGCGTTCATCGGCAGACACCTGTCCTTCAAACAGGACAGTAACCCTAAAGTAGCAAGCTGCTTTCACCAAAGAGCCTGGTGACAAAACAAATGAGTACCTCTGAAAGGCTAGGGCAAAAACCAAATACTTATGAAAACGAACAGAAACTTAATATACAATGCATCCAGGTTTGCAGTTGCCCATTACAGGATGGCAGAAGTTACTAGTTTTAAATAAACGATCCCTCTCTACACATCTTGTTGTCTCTTCCAACCTTTGAGGTGTTTGCAAGTTTTTCTGTCTGTCCTAAGAGTTTTAGCTCTCCTAGTTCACACTCCAAGAACAAGATCTGTGTTCCAAGTGCCACTGCATTCACTTTCCGTGCTGGAGAAGGCAGATATGCTCCTGCTGTGCTACTGCAGGGCTGGCCTGTAGCATCTTTGCTTTGCACTGAAGTTCCTCTGAAACCATTTGGAGATCCCAAAACTCAGCTCTGAAAACACCACCTTGGGGTGCCCAGGTCACACCAACAGCTCTGGAGGCTCTGGCATTGCCAGCAGCCTCTCAGCTGCCTTGCTCTGTCTGAAGTCCCTCCCTTCCCCTGGCAGCAGGATGCTCAGGGCTCAGCCTGTGCACAGCCCTGGTTTGCTGACAGCTGCTCTGGGAATTTCCTCAGCTGCAGCTTTGGGCAGCCCTTTGCAGGAGTTAACAACACGAGGCTGCTCCACCAGCCAGCATTGTTCCTGCAGTGCCTTCCTCAAAGCATCTCTCCCCCATCCCTGCCTTTGGATGTCAGGTCTCAGGGTGAGCTGCCTGAACAAACTTTGGGCTTCTTGCTCCTGCTGGCCACATCCCACCACACAGCAGGCACATCCCTGTGCACAGCAGCTCCCCTGCTCAGGGGCAGCAGGGTTTCCTGCATGGCAAGGGAAGGGAAGGGAAGGGAACAGGCTGTGGGGTCTGAGCAGAGGGAGGGGGGGCAGCCCCTGCTCTTGCCAGCTGAGTACCAGGCTATTAAGTAATTCCAGGAGTGCCCCCTTCAAGAAATGCACCCCATTCTTGTTCTCTGCATTGGGAGGTCTCTCAGGGGAAAGGGGCTTCATTCCTGGGAGTGTTTTCCCCTACAGTTTTTGCTGTGTCAAGCTGAGCTGGCATAACCTAACCCAGGCAGGTAACTGCACACCATGTACCATGACACACAGCTCAGAATGGTCTCTGCTAGACTGAGCCTTGATGATCCCTGCTGTGATATCCCCTCCTAGCACCCTCTCCTGACTGAGCACAAAGCTCTGTGGCTCATTTGTTTTGACTGAGGAGTCAAACTGCAAGGCCAGCACTGATGCAACAGCCCCACCATTGTCCAGACACCCTCTCTCTCTCTTCCATCTCTCCCCAAATCCTTCCCACTCTCCTGCCCACACGGGGCTCTGCCCCTGCTGTTCTCTACACGTGCACCCCAAGCATCTCCATCCTGCCTGTTCAATGATTAACTCCTGGAGCTGCAGTTGTTAGACCTGGAGTTTCCCCTGTCCTGCAGTAAATGACCAGGAGGGAAAAAACAAAACACTTTTAGCCATCAGCTTAAGAGGAGTGCTCATCTCTCAAGGCTGGATAAAATGTTGTCTATTTCAAAACAAAACACCAATGGATATTGCTCTAAGATTAAGAAGGTCCAGGGATCAAATCCAGCTCTGGAAAAAGAGCCCTGTTATGGTCATTCAAAGCTCCAGTTTGTGGGGCAAACACCACCTACACTGAGCATCACAGCTTTGGAACATGCCCTCATGGTCTGAAAATCAATTCCCAGCACAGGGAAGCTAAGTGGCAATTTCTACTGGGGTTGTTTTGCCAAATTTCTGGCAAGAGCAGGCTCTTGCCACTGCCAAGAGTATTGCACTGCCAGCAAAATTTATTCATAGTGGTGGGGCTGAATGAGCACCCCCCAGCATCCCTGTGCCATGGGGTCTGCAGCAGGGAGCCCTGCAGCTCTCCCAGCAGTAACCTCAGCTCAGGGGCCTCAGATAACTTCTCCAGGTACAAATCATCCCCTGACACTTCATGCTCTCTCCCCAGTCCCAAAATTTTGTTCTAGACCTGGGAAACAGTGAAAAACAATCAAACAAACATTTCAGAGTCAGAAAAGGTGTCTGCAGTAGATGTAAATTTGCAGAGTTGCTGGAGCTCTTGCTTCATAAGAACCAGCTCACCCATCTTAAGCTGATTCACTCTCCCACTCCTATCCCTGATAATCTATAGCTCTTGCCTCTCCAAGCCTCCAGAGAAAAGAATTAGACAAGACTTCAGATTAGTCCCTAGAGATAATCTCCAGGAACGTTTTTTTAATCCCTAGAGCACTTTGCAAAACAGCATGAGTGTTGCACTGCAATTACATTGGAGGCACTGGAATGAGAGGGTGAGGAGGTTTGGGTACTTGGGAAAGTTTAAATATCATTTCAGGCTTGTGCATAGGGTGTTAAGGCAGCTCTGGTGAAGCCATTGCACTGCCACAACACAAACACTTCCAGTCCCAGGGCAGAACAGACTCCAGCCAGGGCTCTGCTGCAGTGAATGCTGCCAGGGGGAGTGTTGTTATCTAGTCCAGGCTGCTCCTGGAGACACCACTGACCCCCTTCCACAGCACCATACAGAGGGACACACTTCTGCCAGCCCACAGTGTCCCTGGCTTCTGTGCAAGAGGCCAAAACCAGACCTGAGCCACAGGGAAGAGCCACCCCCTCCCCAGTTAAAATCTTTGCCAGCTAAATTGTTGTGTTCATGTCCTTTGTATCCCAGAGCCTGCTTCCCAACAGCAGCTGCCCTGGGCAGGCTCCCAGCAGTGGGGCAGTGCAGGCACAGTGTTCCACTGGCATACCTGTGCACTGGCCAGGCACTGCTTGAATCACGGGTCAGTGGGAGCTGCAGGGATCCTCTGCCTCTGGGAAAATATATCCAGGCTAAAAGCAACTTCAAAAAACACATGTTTAACCTGAACTCTTATCTTTTATCCCTTTAAATATCCAAGCGGCCACTTTAGCAAGCCTGAAGCCTGGACTCCAGCTACATTTATTTCCCTCTTTCATCCCAGCTGCAGCTCCTCAGAATTTATCTCTATGGTTAACTTCCCCTTTCATAATATTAGCACAGTTGAAGCACTTGCTTTCCTGTTGCAGGCAGTGATTATATAGCAAATTAACCACAAGCTGTTCAGTCCAAGTCCAGCAGTTGGAAAGATGCTGCTCTGAGTAATGGTTTGTGTAGTTGATGCTTTCATCTGTAATTTGCATTTGTAATAAATGCAGGGATAAAAAATGGGGGCCATATTTTAAAGAATAGCCTGGTATGGCAGGGGCAGGCTGGGGAGCTAATGGGGAGGGAGAGCCCTCAGGGGTTTGAGGGCTGCATCCCAGGGCACCACATCCTCCTGCACAGGGAGGGGAAACACACACACAGGCTTCTCCTGCACAGGTCATGGGCTGCCTGCCCAGGCAGATTTTACACAGGAGAAAGGGCACAAGAAATGACAGCAGAAGTGCCTGCATTGCTTGCACTAACCCTGGCACTCAGCAGCTCCCACATGGGGCAGACAGGCTGGTACACCCCCAGTGTCAGATCCCAGTCACCTTGCATGCCCTGTGGCCTCCCTGCTCATGATGGGGGTCCAACATCCCCTCTGCAAGCCCCATGCAGGCTGTGTCTGTCCTGCTCAGCAGCAGGGAGACCTGAGCCAGCTTTGCCAAGCTCCAGCCTGTGGGAAGGGGGTCACCTCAGGGGTGTGAAGCTCAGCTGAGGCAAGCTGACCCCACCAAGGAACAAACCCCCCCAAGATGAAGATTAATCCCTGCATTGCCTTCACAAGGTTGCCCAGCAGAGCTGCCACCTCAGCACACACCCAGGGACGTTTAACCAGAGACCAAGCTGAGTATAAAGCTAAAACTGTGGGCAGGTGGTGATGCCTGGAAACAGGAATACAGCACCAGTGTCCTGGTAGTACTGGGAGGAGGAGAGAATCTCCAGAGTGCCTTTGACCCACCAAGGTGCCACATCACTGGTGAGGCCCTGGGAAGGTGTTTGGAGGAGGAAGGTTCTTCTGTGACAGCACTGATCCTGTCACTGCCTCTTGCCTGCCTCCTCTGTTTATCATTCCTTTGATCCCAATTTCTCAAGAGTAAACCAGGTCACAGCTCCTGTCCAGCCCTGAGAAGCTCTCCAGGACAAGAATGAATACCTGTGCTAGTGATTCCTGCCATCACAGCAGCCACACAGCCTTGGGCAGCCCCATCCCCTTCATCCCTCCCAGAGCTTTAGAGAGCATCTGCCCTCTCCTGGCTTACCCCAAGCACTGGGGCTCAGCCTGCACACCCTGGCTTGGTGCTCCCTGCCTGTGTTTACCACTCAGCAGAGGGCACTGCCAGAGCTGTGCTCTGCCAGCTGGGGAGGGGTCCCTGTGAGCTGACAGCGGTCACAGCATCCCACCAACACTTCCTGGGAGATGCTCCTGTTCACCTCCCTCCTAAATCCCAGGTTTTATGGCATAGACCCACAGCCCCTGGAGACTGAGAGCAGCAGGCAGCAGATTCCATCCTCCTCCCCACGGACAGCAGCAGGCAGGCAGCCACAGGCAGCTTCCCATCCCCAGGCTGCAGGTGTGCTCAGCCCACACAGGTGAGCCCACACAGCCCTGGGGCTGCTGCAGGGGGCTCTTCCCACTGCTCAGGACCTGCCACTCCTGCTCATTGCTGAGGTGGCCCAAGGGAAGCATCTCTGCTTCCTGGAGAGGACACCTGGAGAGTGAAGGCAAGGGGGCTGCCTGCAACTTGTTCCACAAAAAAGCTCTATGTTTAATTAAATGAGGACAGACCAGAAGAGCCAGTTCCTTAAAAGGATTTGGTAATATAATTGTTTGCTACAATTAGGAACCAACTGAAAAAGTTCCTTGCTAACACTTTGGAGAAGCCCAGCATTTTAAAGTTGACTTGTGCAATGCCAGGGATCAGTGTTATCTTTGCTTCTGTGTAGCAGCAAGTACATTTTTCAGCACTGTGCAGTAGTTATTACTTAAAAATCACACACACATGCTGTGGAGCTACTGGAAATATATATCAGCATTCCTAGGTGGGCAACCCCAGACCCAGGATTTCAGCCTCCCTTGTAAAACAAAGTTCTCTTCTTGCAGTGATGCTGAAGTCCAGCCAGCACTGGCACATGCTCTGCCCTCTCCACACACCCTGTTGCAACAGGGCAGTTTGCAATGCTGAAATAGCTCATCTTTCTGACCCCCTCCATAGCCAAACACACTAATTCCCAGGTTCAAAGGGTCCTACAGCTTATAAAGACTTTCATCTGAGCTGGGGCAGGCAGAGCCCTACAGCTGCAAGAAACCAAGAACAAAGCAGGTATTTGTGGGCAGGTAGGAGCCACAGCCTCCTGTGCTGGGAAACAGGGGCTCTTCCCTTTTCAGTTCTCCAGCAAGCTTTCACAGATATCACTCCTTCCTCCTGCTCTGCAGCTCTGAGAGGCCTCAAAGTGCTGGGGAGCTCCTGCTTTGCCTGTGGCTTCAAGTCAGAGGGCACTAAATAGCAAGGAGGTACCTGGGCAGAGGGACAGGAGGAACATGGGAAGGGAACTGTCCTGAGAGGCCTCTGGGGGCACCCCTAAAAGAATAAAGGTAAGAGATGGATGAACAGCATATGCACAGGAGGGAAGTTACACACATTGCACAGAGGGGAGAGGGGGGAAAAAGAAGATTGAATCTTCCTGGAGACCAGTGAGATTCTATAAACATAATCAAAATGTAATAGAAACTTTTTGGCAATGCTGTTAGAAGGAGAAAGCATCAATCTTCATGGAACTCCACTCAACAGGCTTTCTCCAGCTAATCAATCACGGTCAAGACATGGGCCGTCCCATCTGTCTGTGCAAGGGACCAGGAGGAGATTGCTAAGTGCCTGGGCTGGAGCTACCAGCTCAGTACCAGGCAATTCATCATGCAGGAAGGGAGGGGGGAGAAGGCAGAGAAGGAAAATAATGTATAACACTAATAAAGTTTCTCCCCCCTCCTTCATTCCCAACCAATTTTTAGTGAAGGAGCCCAATCCAGAGGGGTTGGCAGTGGGGAGGTGGGAAAGGGGATATGCACTGGGGAGACTCTGGGTGCAAGATGCACTCCAGCACTCAGGGACAGAGCCATCATCTGCACAGCAGCCCCTGGGCACAGCCCACACTGCCACCCTGCTGCTGGCAGCTGCACAGGAGCTGCTCTGCACCCAGCAGGGCTGGTGTCCCCTGCCCCTGGACACGGGGACAGCAGGGCTGGGGACACGCAGAGCAGAGCGCAGGGTAGCCTGACCAGCTGGTGCTGGAAGAGGATGCCAAGCTTCTGCATGCAGACAGTGTGTGTTTTCCCCTAAATGCTGCTATAGTATTCGTGGGGGGACCTGAAAACAGAATAAAGAGGAGTTGAAGGACTTGCAGCCTGTCCCACCTGCAGCAGCAAGGTTTGCATGTACAAGCTGTACATGCACAGGGTAGGGACTGACCCTGCCAAAGAAATCCTGCACTTCACTCAGATCCTTGCTGGCTTGGGGCTGTTGTCCCAGTCCTCCTGCTCCATTAACTCCTTTAACATCATCCCTATCCTGTGTTCACCTGGAAGGGGCAGGAAATCTCCTGCCATCCTGGGAGAACTGGGAGCAGCTGATGTGGGGGTGTCTGCAGGAGTCTCCCCACCCCAGATGAGCACAATGCCAGCCTGGCATGGCCAGTTTAGGTGGCAGCATTAGGGACAGGTTTCCTGCACAAAATCTCTTCTTTAGTTGATATGTCCTCATTCTCAAACCATAACCTCCCTCCCTAATAGCCATGAATGTAAATGACCTCTGGTGTGAGGTTTATTGTAACGATAATTGAGCTGTGGGTTTTTAATAACAACCTCCTGGATTTTCCACTTGATTTCCTGATTTGCTTTATATTTCCAGGAGCACAGATAAGGGCCTGAGACTTCACCAGGCTATTTACATCAAGTCTGACCACAACCTTCACTGGTTCCTCAGGCCCGACTGTTTTAAATTGTTAGATGCATCCAAGCTTTTGGGTTTTCAAGAGGTCTTAGGGATTTTGGCTGTGTGACATGACTTCCACATACTTGTTGTGGGATGGGGATAGCTGAATCCCATTGTCAAACACAGACATTTTACATCTCAACATGCTAAAGTGCAGATCTCATCCTGGTGGAAGGAGGGAATGCATCCAAACAGTGACATGGAGTAACAGGGAAGTATTGAGAGTCAGGAAATTTATTGCCTCAAAGAAAGCTGGGATAAGAAAATTCTGTAAAGTGCTGGAAGAACTTAAATAGTCGAAGTAGTGGAGAGAGTGGATCTCCAGGCAGTGGTGGACTTGGGTGCAGAAGGAAATTTCAAGGCAAGAGAGGAGATGCACTGCTCAGCCCAGTCCAAGCCATGCTCATGTAGAGACGTGAGGGTGAAGATTTTGTCTTGTTTTTTCAAGAACACAAACAGCAAACAAAATCCCTTCTTGTTTGACAATTATTCAGTTTAAGAGAGAGGTTGTGTTTTTACATTATTGCTAATAAAGCACACCAATAATTAATAAATGTTAACTAGTCCCCAGGGCTTTCCTCTTTTCTTATGTTTATTTTTGTGTTATAAATGACATCCATTTTCCCCAACTCACTAAACTGGCGGATGAAGAAAAGAATCCAAAAGAAGAACCATAATCCTCAAGGGGAAGAGCAAGCTGTTGTTCCAATCAAGATGTATCCTGACAAGTCAAGTTGTTGAAACCCATTAATTAGCACTTTTGGAAACAGTTGCAAAGTTAATTATTCTTCTCTGAGATGAAAGAAAGCTAATTTCTGGCATTTGCTTTGACAGTGACACGCGCTAACATTTTTAGATCTGACATCCCTCAAGATAAATGATGCTCTGAAGTGTGCATGCAAACATTTTGACTGGGAGCTACTGTGGAGAGCTGATGGCACTGGCACCTCTTACTGCAAATATTTTGCATCTGTTGGGATTGTGAGCAAAGTTTGGAGGCTGAGAGGAGGGTGGGAAAACTTTTGCAGCTTCAGGGATGGTGTAGGTGACTGGCTTTGGATGGGAGGCATTCACATTGTGTAGGCAACACAATCTATTCTATTTAGATAACTCCAGTAGGGAATGTAAACCTTTGTAGCTATTGCTGACAAAAATCCATTTTTATACCATTGGAATTACCCTGCTGAAGGATCATCTTCTTTTCAGGTGGAATAGAAGGTCTCCAAAATGAAGTTCTCTCATGGTATGATCAGGTGTCAGTATCAGCTCATGTGTATTTGAAAAGGCAAAATCTGGGATGTGGAAACTCAGTAAAACTCTTCTGCCAAACCCCAATGTCCCCACTGGGAAGAACATTGGTGTGGTTTGGGATTTAGTCCCAAAAGCCTTTTTGCAATTTTGGAAGCTGTCTTGGTCACATCCTATGTGTACAAGGGCAGTGAGGGTTTATCTGTAAATGTAAGTTATTTATGCCTCCTCTTTAGCATGTGTGTCAGTCCAGGATTGCACCACTCCAATAAAATTCAAGTATATGCCTGAAACCTTGCCTTCCTCTTGCAATGTTTAGGGTGTTACAGATCCTCCTTTTTTCACTTCAGGCCTTTGCATCACTGCCATGACTCCATCCAGGTTGAATTCTAGCACCCTGGTTCATCAGTTTCTGTCCTCACCTCTGTAAGTCTGAAGGGTCAGTGCCAGATGAGTGAGGACAGTGTCTAAAACACAGGGGCTGCTTTACACAGAAGCTGCACTGCCAGGAGAGCACATTACCCAGAGCTGCTCTTTGGACAAGCAGGACAGCTGAATATCTGATCTGAGAAGGCCAAAATCTTGCTGGTGGGTTCCAGAAGACTCTGCTCCTGTGAGCCATGCCTGGGTTGGGCTGGCAGGGGAGGATGCTCTCTGTTCCATCCTCATTGCACTTCAGAGCAATCTTCCTGTAACAGACAGCCCTTAGTAAATTGTCAGCCCACTGGTATCACCTGGGGGCCAAACCACCACTTCAGCAACCTGTTGCTCCTTTGATAAGATTCTTCAGAAATAAGAAGTGCAGGTGGGAACATGAAGAGAGGAAATTGGTGGTAGACAACATATTTAATTTGATTTTCAGTCAGCATGTGGGGCTAAAACATTGAGCTGGGAAGGTGATCTAAAGGAGTCCTTAGCTGGTATGAGATTCACACACAGCAGGGCAATCAGGAATGTGGAAACACCAGGTTCAGAGGGCTCCATCCAGCATGGGAGGCAAACATTACCTTTTCCTTTGGGAGCCAAAAAATTGATATGTGCTAGTGAGTCCTTGCAGACAGGCTCACCATGCTGAGGCTGTTCAGCAAGGACAGGATGGGAGAAAACAGAAATAAATAAATTCAATAAAGAGGTTGCCTGGGAGCAGCTCTCTGGGTTCTGAGGAGCAGGGAGGTGGCAGTCCTGAGCTGAGGCTGTCCTCTGGCACATCCACTCGCTGCTCTTTGCATATTCCTCCGTCGTACAGAGCACTTATTGCTGCACAAATTGCAGGGATTATTCTCTCTTAACTGCTAATGGATTTAGAGACTGTAGCTGGTGATTCAGTGCCCGAGGGGAAGGTACCTGTATGGGAGATGAACTTTTTTCTGTGGGCACTCACAGTCATGGCAGGAATACAGGTGAAAGGGGAGATCACTTAGCAGTTCCCCACTTTTCTGTGCTGGGGAAGGTTTAAGAGCTTTGGAGCATTTTTCAGTCAATGTAAGCAAGGAGAAATTTTTTAATTTATCAATTAATCAACCATATTCTGTCTCCTTTTGAAACATTTGTAATAATATCAGCATTGACTCAACAGCTGTAGAAGAAAAGATTTCACTCTATATAGTACAGAAAAATAAAAGATTAAAACAATTTGCTAATTATGGCTAGTGCTGTGCTGAATTATGCCCTGAAATTATAACTTTTAAACCCCTGTTTGATAATTTGCCTCATTTATTTAAGTATGATTTGAATCAGGATATTTATCAGCCTTGCATTAGGACATTAGCAGTTGATTTATTTAGCAATGCATATATTTATTTACGTTTCAGCTTCCAAGTGAGTCATTCTTCTGGCTTTGCTGTCAAAGGTTAAACAGTTTGATCCATCCTGGGGCAGACACAAAATGTGGAATAAACAAGTACAGGGAAAGTGCAGGCCATGAAAGGCAGGATTAACTCTGTGTTTACAGCCCTAGTAGGCAATACTCATTCTGTGTTGCAAAACCAGTCTGTAAAGTAACACAGTTTTTGTACCCTCAGATAAGCAAATTACATACTGTAATTCTTGTAGCAGAGTGAGAAAAGAAAATACATGTGAAATTTGAGTGGAAAACTAAAGGTAGGAGAAGGAAATAGTGGTTGGAAACCCTTGGGAATGTGAAGTCAGGTCCAGAATACGGAAACAAAATAAACCCACTTTCAGATATATTGTGACTATTTATTTTCTCAGGCCTCTGAAGTGCATGTCCCAGTGTGTGGAGAGCATTTTTGGGATTTCTTCACACGTTTTGGGCTGTGAGGAGCTGTGCTGGGCCAGCAGGAGCGAGTGCTGACAGGCAGCACCTGTTCAGCTGCCTCCGTCCCCAGCACAGCACACAGCACCCAAGAACTCCAGCATGGAGATTCTCCTGCCCACATGAGCACATGCAGCTCCTTGGTGCCTACTCCCCAGGTAAGATACAACAGGAACTTTGTTTAGAAGGTGACAGAGCCCATTTAAGATTCCCTATTAACGTGGAGCAGCTGGAGGGGACAAACACCTGAGTGCAGTGTGGGGAGGTGGCTCCACAGATTCCTGCTCACTCAGGGACCTTCCTCTCCCCTCAAATGACAAAATGTGAGAGGGCAGAAGACATCCAAGGACCACATGGGCATTGCAGGACCATGTTCCCATAATTCTCCTCCATTTGTGCTGTCCTGGATGTCTGTTTATGGTGGGGGATATCAGAGGGCAAAGGCGTGAGTCCGTGTGCTGAGGGTCAGCTCTGTAGCCAGCCCAGATGAACTTGATGATCTTAGAGTTCTTTTCCAACCTTAATATTCTGTGATAGCCCTACTGTCCCCAAATCTTAGCTTGTTGACAACCTGGCTCCTATAGATTTTGGCTGCAAACTAGAGGTTTGGGGAAGTGGAAGGGTGCTCTCCAGAAGAGAAGTGGAAATCGAACTGGAGCTGTGCAGGCAGGAACAGACTCCTGAGCTCTGCCTGGCACTGCTATATCATGATGATAATGGTTCCCCTTGGGAATACATCAAGTTCTATTTATCAGTGTTTGCTGAACACTTTGGGATCCTTGAACAAGGTGTTCTGAGGCTTGTGATTAATGACCTTCCTCACCCTGGGATGTGGTCTCAAACACATTCCTGTTCTGAAGGTCTAGAAATAAACCTCAATATTCTGTGTATTGGAATAGAGTTTTTACTTTATATATGCATGTATTCCTTAATATACTTTCAGTAATTAACTATTAGCTAATGTGTATATCTTTTTTCTCTCTCCAATTTATTTCTAATTAACATGGATAAAGGATTGTATTCCTTATTAGTGCAGATGGTTACTTATTTCTACTTGTATAATTACAGTCATGTCCTGGCTTTGATCTGGATCCTGCTCTGTTGGATAAAAGGTAAAGAGGTAAAGCACAGAGAAATACAAGTCCCTCTTGCTGATCTCCTGTGCACAGAATTCAGTGCTTTGGAGGGATAGTTTTTCTGTTAAAATCCCCTTATTGGGGTGTGTGACTGGGCAGAACCTGTCCCAGAATCCCAGAATGGTTTGGGTTAAAGCTCATGTGGTTCTAATTCCTCACCGTGGACAGGGGCACCTTCCACCAGCCCAGACACGGTCAGTGCAGCTCATCCTCTCTGGCTCTTGGGGATGTTGAAACCAGCCTGTATGTGCCAAGAAAATGAGGATTCCTCAGGCCTGGCCCTTCCAGGTGTTTATCAGCCCATCTGGGCAGGTACAAGGATCAAGTCTTGCCCAGAAGGGATTGCAAATTATTTTCTTTGGAAGGCTGTTTCAATCCCTTGAGGAGCCCGGTCACCTCTCCATGTTGGGGCATGACCCAGCTGCAGGGATGAGCTCTAGGTGCTGATGGGGGCAGCTCCACATCCTGCTCCCTGCTCAGATCCACAGGGAGGAACAAGGGGGGAGCACAATTGGCAGCAGATGGAAAAATTACCTAAGGAATCTGGAGGGGCTGCATGCATGGTACTGGGCTGGGAACCTGATAGCAGCATCAACAGGGACTGATTTCTTCAGGCACAATGGATGCAGCAAGGTGTAAATCAGGAATAACCTCACCAGTATGAAGAGGAAATCAGTACTGGCCAACACTGGGATTGATGTGCTGAGTGACGGGCGTCCCTTGCTTTTGGTCCTCTCTTTAAAGATCATTTTTCATTATATTGCAACTCCTTTCACAAGGGAAAAAAGAAAAGGCCTCCCTGATTTTCTTGAAGGGACTCAGAGATAAAGACTGATCGCATTACACAGTAATTGGACCTTCATATCTATAATTGCATTGATTTCTCCTAAGTTTCAGGCATTGACTCTGGTGAGTGAGAGAGCATTGCAGCAGGGCACGGCTGCCAAGAATCCTCCTGCATTTGGGAGGTGTCAGGCTGGGAGGCTCACCATGCTTTGGTAACTGGCATTGCAAATTGCTTTATGAACAGTTTAATGCATTTAAGAGAGTAATAATTTCTGATCCTACCACACAATTTGTTGCAGTGGTGCAGAAGCATATCTAAAAACTTCAAGGGTGAAGTGAGGCAGGGAAAGGAGGGGAAAGAAGAAAGGAAAGCAGAGGGAGGGAGGCATTGCAAGGGAATGGAAAACCTAATTGTTTTAATCATGCTTGATATTACACTGTGAAATTACAATTAACTTAAGAAGTCAGTCAAAACCAGTTAGTAACTGTAGTGCAACGTGGCTGATTTGAAGTGCTAAATGGGGGGGAGAGGAGCAAAGCTGCTGGGCTTGACCCTCCCGAGCTGGAGCAGTGCAGGGGCCCCCAGGCAGCTCTGCAGAGGCTCTGCACAGGCAAGGACCAGCACACACAGCATCAGCAAGGCTGGTAGCACGGGTGTTTAGTCCCTCCAACACTCCTGATGGTGGACTGGGAAACCCTTTCCAAAGGAGCATCATCAGCAAGATTCCCAGCACATGGATAGAAGAAACTGAGGCAGTGAGAGAGAAAATGATTTATGACATGTCAGCAGACCACTTCCAGAGCCAGGGAGAGAGAGGGCAGCTGAGAGGAGGAAGGATCAGGCCTGACTTTCAGCCTGTGCTGATATGGTACTTAAGCTGGAGTCTCTGGAGAGTACTCAGTTTGTTCTTTAAACATCCCTTTTCTTCTGCTCAATGGAGGATAAATCTTTTCCAGTGACTCTGTTGCAGCCTGAAGAAATGCAGCCCTTAAAATGATTTGCACATATGGGAAAATCTCAATCTTCTACAGCCATGCAGCTTTATTAAAATATCTGGGAGTATAGGTAAGTGGAAACAGAGTCAGAGCTGTGCAGTCTCCCTTGCCTGTGTACTGTGTGTGTACAGGTGTAACAAGGGTTAATGAGTGGGATAACAAGAGTGCCCTGATGGTATTAATATCCCAAAATACATATATAGATGTGGACAGTGCTGAACCCTATGGGAGGCTGATAGTGATAAGGGCAGTGACATGCAACCAGCTACAGGGACTGTAGCAGAAATAGTTGTCACTGGGAAGATGCACCCCAGGCAGATCAGTGTGTGTGTGCCAGACACAGGGCAGCAGCACTGACATTTACACTGTAGGATAGGTTGGGATTTTTACAGCAGGATATATTGGGAGCACTGGTAGGTGGCTGGATATCAGCATGGACAGAAAAACAGGAGAGAGGGGAATTAGAGTGTGGGAACAGGTCTGAAACCTCTCCTTGGGAGATGTGCATTGAATACCTGCAGCTGATTTCTGGGAGATTTTCACCACGTGGCGCTGTGGAGGAGGGAGAGATGCTCTGAAATGGGAGCAGCACTCCAAGTTTTGGGTGCTTCCTGCAGCCAGGTTGGGTGAAGCACAGTACCCAGGGGGCTGGGTGTGCTGAGTGTCCCCATCCCCTTAGGCTGTGGGCTTTGGCCAGGGATAGCATCAGATCAGCTGGGGACAGGACAGGGTCCTGCCAGGCCCACTCCTGCCAGCAAACTTCCAGGGATGGGATGAGGAGCTTATGACCATAACATGTGCAAATATGGCACCAACACAAGCTCGTGGTGCTCTGGGTGGGTGCTCAGACCTATTTTCTGCATATTTGACTTCAATGCCTTTCCTGAGGGACTTGCTGACTAGCCAGGCTGGGCTGAGCTGGTTTGGTCCTCACCAGGCACCCTAAACCCATCTTTCCCATTCATCTCAAGCCCTAGAATAGACAATTTCAGAGGATTTTCTGGGTGACAGCCAGCCCATGCTCCCATCCATTCCTTTATGACCACTGTATGTGATTTAGGGGCTCCATGACCACTGCAGTCATGGGACCAACCCCAGCAGAGAAGTCCTGCAGCAGGGCTGGGAGACTGATAAAAGCAGGCAATTTTGGATGAAGCTGGGGCAATTCCATGGCCAAAGCACCTGGCCCTGATTTTACCAGCCATGGCTGCTGCTCTGGGGCACCCATGGAGTGAAAGCCCTCGCTGACAGCTGGGGAAGAGTCTACAGACTGTGTTAAGAGAAGGTTCTGTCTCCCTGGAACATCTACAGCACTTTTTGGCCTTGCTGCTCAACTGCTGGAGAGGGGTGGAGTGGATGGCTTTGTTATGTGTTAATTTTTACCTTTGAAAAATAATGCAAGCTATAGCTAATTAACTTAGAAAATATCAACAGATAGAAACTTCCTTGAAAGACATCTGTCTGTCCACCTCCATCCTACAACTGCTTTGCTTAGGAGCTGCTGGTAGAACAACCTGACTGGAATCAAAGGCCCTAAAAACACTAAAAGGGTTTCTTCCTCACCCTGTCTTTTTTTTTTTTTTTTTTTTTTTTTTTTAATTTTATTCACCATCAGTATTTCTGTGACAACTCAGCCCCAGCAGCCCCAGGGGACAGGACAGAGAGACGAGGAGTGGAAGTGCCCTTTGACTAAGCGGGCATTAAATGTTGGCTAACAACCGAGAGACACCGTGAGACTGGAGAGGGGGGAAAGTTAAAAAGAAAGAAAGAAGAGCTTTTCAATATGAGCATTCATGTAGTTTTGACAGGAGCAATTTATCATGGCTATGAAAGGCGGCTGTGCCTCCAGCGCTGAAAGACAGCCTGGTTAAACTTTTACCTGCCCCTCTGAAAAGGGAGCTGTGCTCTGCCGGGAGGGGACTGCTCCCTGCTCCGGTGATGCATCTTTCCATGGGGCTGGGGGAGGGCAGGGACGTGCTTCCCAAACAGCTTGTGCCCATCTGTTCTGCACAGAAAGAATCCCTGACAAGGCAGCGGGACGGAGTGTGTGAGCAGCGAGCTGGGGGCTCCGGCTTGAGAACAGCGTCCTGTTGGGAATGGGGAGATGGGATGGGAACTGCCCCCAGGAGAGGCTGGAAATTAGCACTGGGCATCTCACCACCCACCCTTAGCTGCCCTAGAAGTGTGAAAATCATGGAGCAATGCTCCTGGGCTGGACACAGAGGTGATCTGACATTCTGGGGTGTGGCAGCAGTGGATGGGGGAAAGTGGAAAATGCAGTGCTGGGGTGCAGGACACAGCAAAAGTGTTGGCATCCCTAAAAATTGTTTGGGAGAAACAGAAGAGATTATGATAAGGGAAAAAAACCCATTAAAATATCCCCCAGCAACATTGAGCTGAGATTTTCTTTTGTCCCAGGGTTTGTCATGGATAAAGGTGTTGGTTCTGCACCAGCTCGTGGCAGGCAGGAGCCCAGGCTGGCCAGGATCCTGGGCACAGGTTGTTTTTTGCCATACTCCTGCGTGGATTGACAATTCTCTGAAAAAATTATTTTCTGCTGAGAATAATGATCTATCTAAATTAAAGCATTTCACCCCAAAGAGTGGATTTCATTGACATTTTCAATGCAGTGGTTAACAACTTCCACAGCTATGCTTTTTTTCCCCATTAACTAGCTGGTATTAGGCTAAATTGTACTGTATTTTCAATATTTTGCAAGCTAAAATTATGCTATTAAAGTGGCTGTATTTTACATTGTGTGAAAAAGCAAACCCATATCATAATAAAACCTTTTCTTCCCATCAAAAACTTCAGGATTTCCCATTTCCCCCCCTCCCTTGATGACGATTGGATATTTTGAAATCTCAGATGAGCAACCACATCTGACTTTTCCCTGCCTAGTGCATCCATCAGCACTTGTCCCTGTTGAAGCACGAGTGGGACAATTTGTATTATTAAAAAGAGGAATGTGCTAAAATATTTCCCACGTTTCAGGACAAAATCCAGCAGTGCTGTTTCACCCGAACAAAATCCAGCCACCCTTGTTTGACAGCTAAACAATTCCCTGAGTGTGACACGGCACACTGACTTGTCAGGGATGTGTAGTCACATACCAAAGAGCTGAACTCACCTATCTTCAACCAGTTCAAATTTAAGCTTCTTTTTAAAGCCAGCAATCTGATTTGTCTCTGGACATAAGAGAGGGAAAGAGAGATACAAGAGAGGCTTTCTTCCCCTCTGAAATGCAAGGTCTAAGGCATGGCTGAAGTAGCTGAGAATTAAATTAATCTTATTTCTTACCCTCTGTATGTTTAAGTCCTGTCCAAAAGCTGTTGATCACTTTGAGGCTCAAAGAAGCACAAGTTGTACTGAAGATTATTCTGAGAACTCTCACACCAGGCAGTGACTGCAGAGAACGGGAAGCAGAAGGGGCATTAAGTGTACAGATATTCCCACCAGGCTCCTCATGTCATTAATTGGTGATCTTCCGACTCTGAAATAACATTTTTTCCCCCTCACATTTCTTATTTCATTATCCCCAGTTCAATACACATCAGTGCAGGATGAGGCAAACTACTTAGATATATCAGGAATTATTTAAATTAGGGAGAGATGTATGGATAGTTAAATACTCGGTCTTCTATTCTACCCTAATTACGTATCAAATTACACTCAAATTATACCCAAAAATAGATGTAGGGAGGTAGTCCTGAAATCTCCAGGAGATATCAGTGGGAGAAAGGTGAAATGAAGCAGGTGTTGCAAGTAGATCTGAACTAATGCAATATGAAAACCATGCAGGACCATCATTTTCCATTGTGTCGTGTTATTACCAACATTTGCTTAAAATTTCTTTGCAAACAAGACCCAGTAATGAATGAGTGTTCTCTGGGCCTGGAGGAAGCAGTTTATTTTACTAATGCAAGAGAATTTTGCTCTTGATTTTAATGCTGTTCTGATTCTCATTTGTCTTCATGACAACAAGAGTGTTCTGGTAATGGAGCAGGTTTGTCACACTGTCCAACCCCCAGTGAGGTGCTGGGGTGGTGCCTCTTGAACTGGGAACTCAGGCTGCTTTCATGGAAGTGAATGTTGCTTTCATGGCAATGTTGTAAATCTGAACTCTCCCTGGCACATTACATGGCTTAAGCTAAGCTGCTGCTACACCCATGTCCTGATTCACTTGGTAAAATGGTTTTCATACACTTAAACTGCTTTCTAGAGGATTAAAAAAACTGACTGAGCTCTGAAAAGTATTGCCAAGCCTGGAGTCTCTTCTTTGAAATCCTTTTTAGGTGGTGAACAGAAGCAGGAGGTCTGCACAGCAGCACAGTGCCAGCTTGGTTTGGGTAGTCTCCAGAGCCCATGGCCATATCCCACTCCCCAGAAGGGTTGGGTGTCCTCAGTTCTCTGGGAAAGGACAGGACTGTGTCACTGCAGCCAGCAGTTCTACCTGGCCCATGTCCTGGCTCTTCACCTGGAGGCTGACTTCAGACACCCACCCACTTCTCAGCTGGAGAGATACTTCTGGCATCAGCTTTGGAAAAAGCAGCAGATGGTCCCTGGCACCAGGTGTCCATCCAGGAGGAATGAGCAGCAAACTCTACAGCTGAGGGGAACATCATCATTCTGTTACTTCTGTAAGAGGAAAAACCTTCTGCAACCTGAAATAAAAACCCAAACAACCCAAACCTGCCAGCAGCTTTGCAGAGCTCAGCATCCACCATCCCCACTGCTGTGCTGTTAAGAATATCTCAGTAACAGCAGGGCTGTGAGTAAGATGAGCAGATTCTCACTTCTTGTCTGAGATGACCCTCCCCATCAGCTGCTGCTGGAGAGACACATGAAAATATATCATAAACAGGGGGATGGTCCCTACCTCTTTATTGCTTCTGGATCCAACACCAGGAGGAAGTGGAGAGTGGCCTATAAATAACAGCTGCTCTTCACTTGGCTGAGGTTACAGCAAGACAGAGCTCAGCACACGCTGGAACGTGTCACAGACACTTGTTTGCCACCCTGACAGAAGCACAAACTGGCTTCTGGGCAGAGCCCACATCTGTGGACTGCAGGGCATTCCTCTGGAGCGCAGAAAGATGCAGCATGGATTTTAGACTGGACAAATGTCTGCTGAGAGCAGCAGAGGCAGAACTGGCAGTGTGGCACAGAGCAAAGGGCTGCAGGACCTTTGGTGATACCTTCCAGATTATTTTCTGTGACTCTGGGAGTCTGTTCAGCTTACACCTATGAATCAGGTTCAGTGCCAGACTCTGAGGAATAGGTGTTGAGGGAGCAATAGGGCCTGAGGTGCAGAGCTGCACTCTGCAGTGAGGGCAGGGAAACTGCCTGGGGAGCATCTCCAGCACTCCACTCACCATGGCGGATTTAAAAAGACTTTTCTTTCCATAAAGAAGCCAAAATCCCATTTTTGAAGCTATGTAGATAGCAAGGCTCAAGTCCTCTAGAGCATCTGGCTGCCTGTGAGAATGATACCCAAAGTAAAGGCAGGTGATTACTTAGATCTCAGAAATATTCAGGAAACAGATCTGATGTTAATATTACTGAGCCTGATTAAGAGCTGGAAACTCATCTGAGCACTCTGGATCTTCCTGAATCTGTTTTTCCTTCACTTGTGTAAGCCCTCAGAGATATCAACCCATTTAGTTATGGACCATGACCTGACCTCCCAGGAAGCTCCACAGGGAAGCCAGAGAGGAGGCCACAGTGAGCTGAATTCCTTTGCCCCACATTGCCTCTGAAAAGTGAGCAGCAGAAGGGACACAGATACTCAAAGCAGTCTAGAAAACCCATGCTCTATTTCCAGCATCTCTTTCATAGGATAATTGCCACTAATCAGAAGTAAATATGCATACATATATTTATACATTCCTGTGCAAATTATATATTTATATGGAACTGACAGACTTGGGCATCACCATTTTTCATGTCATTATGGAGCAACTCAGTTAGCAAATGCTAATAAATATTTGGCTTTTGCAAATGAAACATTTTTTATGTGCTGCACCAACAGGCAGGGTAAGAGATGCCTGCTGGCAGGAACATGCCCTGTTTGGCTTTTTATTCTGGCTCCCATTGGGCTGCATGGCTGGTGGGATGTGATTGTGGGTGTAGGGCAAGCAGCAGTGGTGTGGTATAAATATTCCCATCAAAGCCAGGTTTATTGGTGGTTCTAGTCTGCACTTACATGAAAAAGATCACAGTGGCATGAACTTATTGATGGGCAGAGCAGTAGCCTTGGACAGTCTGGTATATAGAAATGTGACCCTGAAATTGGACTGATCAGCTGTGTCACTCTTATCTTGGTGGGGAGATCTGAAGCACAGTGAGGTCATGTTCCACTCCGTGATGTAGAGCCTTTTTGTTTGTTTATTTTGCACATGGCTCCTGGTCCATCTGCAGCAGCTTGTGGCTTGACATTTGAAATTCAACCTCTAAGTGGCAGTGGCTGGGTTCATTGGATACTTAGGTCACATATGACAGCCTTATTTTCTTGTTGGACACAGTTGGCTCCTAGAATTAGAGGCTTGCTTCGTCCACATAGTTACATTTTTATTTTTAGCATTTACCAGTAAAATTTTAGGATGGGGCTCCAGCTTTTGTTGTGTTTGTACAGTGCTCAGCAAAGTGTCCTGATGGCTCGGACTAACTTTTTGTGCTATAATTCTAAAAGGAAACTGCTTATGTATTATTTTAAAATACCTGGTTAAGAAGAAAAGGGATCTGAAGTTATAGCAAATTTGTTTAAAATATAAATTATTAATAAAACCCCATTTTCTCTCCTAACAGAGTATTTTTCTAGCCCCTGTAATTTGTCCTTCTGCTGTGCCTGTCTCTCTCATGCTAAGAAGCAGCAGGACCTGGACATGTACACCAAGTCCTGTCATGCCAGACCTGACTTTTCACACTGATGTCCCTTTGCACACCACAGAGACTCTGCTCCAGAGGGGAAGAAAAAATCTATTTGCATCCAATCGACTGAGCTCTTTAAGTGCTGAAACTAGTAGACCAAATGAGTTTATTAGATTATCATTGCGGAAGTTAATAAAGAATTAATTTCTCTTCATGTGACATCCAAAGGCAGTTATTTCAGTGGCCTGTCCATTTACACAAAGCCAAGTATTTGTCAAGTGTCAAACTCAATTCCCATGACCCAGGCCTCCTCAATAATTCTGGATTAGGAATACCCTTAAATGACATTACAAAAATTTTATTCCAAGATGCATTGAGCTCCTGGGACTCCTCAGGAATTTCAGGTTAGTGAAGGTTATGTTGTCAGCAAAAGCTTGTTGGATATAAGATCTGGAATGGAGGGATAGGGTGTGCAATGTTTTTGTGATAGTGGAAAGCAGCATGAAAGAGAGAAGAGGCCGATTTCCAAAAGGGGATCTTCTATTCTCTTTCTCTCCCCGAAATAATGCAGAGAGGGTTTATCTGCATTGCAAAATAAGTGGCCAGTGTGATCTCCAGCACAGGAAATGCTGCAGTGCTGCTGTGGAAAAAACAGCGTGGGTGCCATGAGGGGGAGGAGGAGGGGGCAGAATTGAGCCATCAGTTGCTGCTCTGGGAATTCAGGGCTATAAAACATCTTCATTCAGAGAAGGAGTCGAGAGTTCTGCACATTCCCAACTACCAAGTCAGACATAACATCAAAGAAAGAGGAATCTCTTTTATGTTTTCCTGTTCTCATTAGATTTAGACTAGAGATAAACTAGATGGAGACTAGGAATAGGGATAGTCTGGATATAAGGATAATCAGAAGGTGGGGTGGAAGATATCCCAGTAGATAGACACAAGGAAGTAATTTTTTACAGAGAGCTTGGTGGAACACCAGAACAGATTCCCCAGAGAGCTGTGGATGCCCTGTCCTTGGGAACATTCAAAGACAGGTTGAATGGGGCTCTGAGCAGCCTGGTCTGGTGGGAGAAGTTGCTGCTCACTGCAGGTGGGTTGGACTGGCTGACCCTTAAATGTCCCTTCCAACCCAAACTGTTCTATAATTCTGTGATTTACCTCTGATGACCAGACACACAGAGCACACAGTCTTCCTCTAAAAGGGAAATGGTGTAGGGTGGGACTTAGATTATAGATAAAGAATGGTAAAGAGGAAAAAAAAATCCATTTGCATCACTTGAGCCATCAGAAAAAGAGAATACCTGTGCATACATTGACTTTACTTTATTTCAAGGTTATATGAAAATAGAAAGCTAGATGGTAATCAGTAGGAAGAGGTGCTGAACACTGGACCCCTCTGGTTGGGATAATGCACCTTTAAAATGTAAACAGACAGTCTCAAGCATTGTTTTAATCATTAGTAATTTTTTGTTTGAAGGAGTCACTCCATCATCCCTACAAATGAATTTCCCTCCCTCCCCTCCATCTCCTCCACTTCTCCTTATTGCCTTATTGTGAATGCTTCTACTCAACCTTCTGATTAATGCTGGAATAAATCTGCCTGAGAGTTGGGGTACTGGACCTTCAGCTGGAAATCTGTCCCTGTAAGTTTCTGCCTGTGGGGGATACAAGGACCTGACAGTGTATTTCTTCTATTTCCACAGCTGTGTCTTCAGTGATGTGCGGATGGCTGTGAGCAGAGCTTGGCTACAAGGGTGGGCACTTCCCATCCTTGCTTTTGGGAAATAACTGCCCAATAACTCACTGCAAGGCTTGTGTGGCTCTGAGAGTGAGACCTGGATTCATCTCACCCACCCTCATGGTCTGAAAAATGTCGAGAGTGCAATATTTTTTTGCTGCTGAGAAGTGAAGTGACTAATCCAAGCTCACAGTCTAGACTTCCTCAGCTGCCCTGGGAAAAAAAGCAAGGTTCTCCACAAACTGATTCATCTGCCCTAAAATGCTTGCCCCAGACAGAAAGGAGCTGGCCATTTCTGATCCTGATTACAGAAGAAACTGGAGCTACCAACTTAGACAAGGTGCCCAGCCTGGACATGTTATGTGGGGTGAGTTGAACCTACTCAAAGGAGCTTGGCCATGTGAGTAAGACTGACCTACATCTTCCTTGTCAAAAACTTATGGTTTTTGTCACACAGTGGTCTTAAGTAAAACAAAAAAGAAAAGAAAACACAGGCACAACATCCATAAACATTTGAAACATAGATTTAAGTGACCTCAAGTCTCACTCATTCATTAGAATGTGTTGGGCTTAACCAGGTGCATGTTTGTGATGAAAACTAAGCATGTGTTTGAATGCTTTGATGAACTGTGACACTTTATAAATCCTCTTGTTGGAGTCGTTGCACCTTCAGAATTTAACCTGTTTATCTGATACACACCTCAAACTTCCCTCCCCCAGGGGAAATCCCAGCCCATGACCCCTTTGGCAGCCACCACTTCATCCTTGTGACCCGTGCATGGCAGGTCATCCATGCAGAGGGAGGGACATGGGTGCCTTGGAGGTTCTGCCATGCCTGCTGTCCTTGGCAGCAGCCCCTGAGCTGGGTGAGGAAAGGTTTGTACTTTCAGACCTGGGTTGAGTTTAATCAGCTCAGCTCCGTGTCCCCAGTGCTGTGACATCGCAGTGACACAAAGGGCAGGGTGGGGACACACCTGATATGAGACAAGGGCTGTGCATCAGGAAAAGGGCTTGGAATGGCAATGCTGTCTTTTCTATGGCTGGTTGTGTCTGGAAATGTGACTATTCTGGAGGCATATTTCCAAGAAAGAAGTAGGGATCTGGGGTATAACCTTTTCCTTTCTCTCAGGAGAGTCTCAAGAGTTGACTTTGATTTAGAGCTTGGCCAGCCTCCTCCTACTGAAAGCCCTTTAATAATCTACTCTTCCTTCTTTTCTTAGCAGAAAACTTTCTTGTCTTTTAATAGCCAATGGAGACGTTCAGGCAGCACAAATTCTGAAATTCCTCCCAGCCAGAAGCCTGCAGGATGAAAGTGTGGCTTGGAGTCTTGGGGTTGGAAATTAGCCCCAGGGTTTGCTTTGTTGCTTTGGGCTACCAAAGCTCAGAGCCTGGGTGATAATTCTGGGCACTGTTTGCAAGAACATTTGCATTGCTCTCTAATGGCCACTGTGATGTTCAGGAACAGGACTCTGGTGTTGGAGCATCTAAAACACCTATCTGGATAATCAGAGACAAAACTAATTCCACAGGTGTTCATTTTTTATTCATTTTCCTTCCTTTTCATGCTGCTTCCTGCTGGATTTGAGCGCCGTGTCCCTCATCACCCTTCTCCAGGCTGGCGAGGCAGCAGGGAGGGGATGAGCTGGGAGCTGTCAGGAGAGTGATGCACATGGCAGAAGGAGGGGCAGCTCATGTTCCCAAGCCTCAGCGCTGGCTGACACAGCTGGGGAGAGGTTAAACTTTAACCAGCTGCGCTCAAACCCTCCCCAGGGCCAGCGAGCGCCTGCAGTGCCCAAGTGGAGTGGAGCAAGGAGGATGCTGAGCTGCTGCATGGTGTGTGGGTGAGAACAAGAAGGAGATTTTCCACATCTCTCCCCCTGTCCTGCCGTGATGTTGCCTGATGGGACAGCAGGAGCCCCTGGGAGGGTTTCTGCCCCATCCTCCCTGCTTGGGTGTGGTGCAGAGCTTCCCTGGAGAAAGGCTTTGTCCCCGGCTTGTTTCTCTCCCTCCTGTCTCTGGAAACTGCAGGATCCTGATGAATGACTCCCATATCCTGATCAAAAAGTCTCCCTAACAGTTTTAGTGTGTTTGTGTCCCCCTAGTTAAGATAAATTAGACAGGCTAATGAGACTGATTAGTCTTTAGCTGCGACCCTTGGCCTTTAGGATGTACTTTGAGCTAATAGAGAGAATGGGGATTATAGGCAGTGATAATGTGCTTGTGTTGGCCTTTTAAAGGAAAACATATTTATTGCTGCTTAGAGGAAATTGATCTAACTGTGCTAGAAGCATTTCTATGGACTGAATATGGAATTTTTATTAAGTAGGTTACTCAGGTTCAGCCAAGATTGCCAGATTGGAAATGAGCAGGAGATATTTTAGGAAGATTCCACCTGCTGGCTGCCTCTCCAACTGATAACAAGTTTCACTCATCCCAACTGTGATCTGCTGCTCTGCATGTCAGCTGTGGAGCTCTAGGAACTTGGACTGCAATCCCCAGGTCTCCTGGCTCAGCTCCAAGCTAACAAATCATCAAAGACAACCAGTTGTGTTTGCATGTTTACTAAGAGTTGAACTATTTGATTCCCTTCTCAGTCTGCAAAGCCAAATGGCTCCCTGAGTTATACAGGGATCCTGAGGCAAACAATGAACCATCACACAGCCAGTTCAGAGCACAGCAGGGTGCTCAGGGGCCCAATCCTGCCCTAAGGAAAAAGTTTGATTCCATAGCCTAAAGCCTCACGTGTTCTGCTTCATGCACAATAGAAACAGTTGTGCTCCTGAAAATTTTCTCTGATAATATCAGCTGGATTTATGAAAAATACTTGTTCTTCCTGCAAGCCCTTGTGGGCTCATGGTCTGGGTGGGTCTGTTCCTCCCTTCCAATACTTTTGGAGAGTTTAACTGGTTTTCAGCTAGCTCTGACCAAGTACTGATCCCACATCCCTCTGACAAGTCCCCAGGTTTGGGTTTGGGTGGTGAAACTATAAAATACTTTGTATATCCTCACAAAGGATGCAAACCCAGTGGTGTTGTGCTCCACTTGCTCCAGTTTAAATGCAGTGGGAACAGCAGGGAAACCAAGGCAAAGTCAACTCAAACATCACATCTCACTGGGGCTGGGGAGAGCAGGTCTGCAGATCTTACAGAGGAAGTGTCCAGCTGAGCTGCACTGTTCCCAGTGCCAGCTGGGGCTCCCAGCAGTAATGCCCTGCTTTGCATCTGGACCACAGCTGGTTTTTGTAAAATCTGTTTGACCTTACTCACATCTCATCTCCACACTCCATTTGCTGACCCATGCTGAGCTGGTTCCCTGGTTTTCCAAAGGTTCATGTCTCAGTAACTGGAAGGTGTTCTCTGTCCATCTGACTCTGCAAGGAACCAAAGGGGATTAGGTGTGCAGACCCCTGGGCAGTTTCCTGCCGCATCTGATGCCCCAATATCTTTTTCTCCATTTCAGTGGAGTAGTGACTAAACACCTGTTCTATAAAGCTCAGCAGCTCAAAGTGCACTTCCTGTCATGTAAAATCACAAAAGGGCTCTGGGCAAGTTGCAGCTTGTACCCAAGTAAACCCATGTAAAAAATCAGATTTATTATATCCTGTGATATCCCCTCTGACATCACCCTGTCATTAATCAAGGTGATCCTTGACACTTTCCATACACAAGCACCTTGCAGTAAATACTCTTATCAGTCTTTTACAACCATCACAACTGAGGTCTGACTCAGACAAGGTCAGTGTGGAGCCATGGGACTGGGAGCACTGGGGCTGCCACCTTCCCCACCTCTGCCCCAGTCCCTCTTTTCTGAGAAGTGATACAGCTGATCAAAGGTTTCAGCCACAGCCCTGAGGTCCTGGAAGGGCTCCCCAGCAGCCACAAATCTCTTTATAATGCTCTATCAGACGTTCTGTACTTGGCCACCTTTCCATGCAGTGCTTTAGGGTGCTGAGAAACACGAGAGCAGATGCAGAAGAGGATCCTCAGCCAGCACCACACCAGCTGAGGTTTGCAGTGGAGCTCTGACCATTAACACCAGCTGTCCTGGTGTTGTCCAAATGAAACAAAAAGAGAAGCCAGCTTCCAAATGCAACTGTTTCAGTGAGGACAATACTGGGATTCCTCAAACAGCAGGAAAATCCCAGTATCACAGCCCCAGGTTGTTGTCTCTGTTATAGATACCCAAGGGAAATGAGTCCTGCAAAATGTTTTGCAGGTTTACATGGGGGAAAAAAGCAGGAACAATATTTAGTAACAAATCTGTATTACTTCAGCACTGATCCTGCCAGAAACCATTGGAAAATGGTATGAAAACTGAGCTGGGAAGGGCTGATCACAAATAAGGTTACTTGTGAAAGGGAGTTTCAAGGAGCAAACCTGTTACAAGGTAAGCCATAGTATTTTAAGTGGAAATATTCTTGTCTTCAATTTAGGATGTTCCTTTTCTCCCTTAAACGTGGACATTTATATTTAATAAAAAACTTATGCAAGTTCTAATAACATTTACTGAACAAGTGCTGTTACTTACTGAAATCTAGCCCATGGTAAATGTGCCTGATGTCCCTACTGCTCAAAAAAAGAAACTTTCTAGATTCTTCCTGCCTTGACTTGCTCTTGTGTCTAAAGGTCTCTACTACCTTTATTTTAACCTGAGATTTGTCAAGGCAGGAACAGAACCTTCATAACATCTGCCATTCAGATGATGGCAAAGAATAGCCTCCAGCTGCCAGTAAATCAAATGGAGTTGCATCAGGGTTGATGTTGCTTGAAATTCTTGCATCAGTGCCCAAGACCCAGAGAGAAAAAAAAGAAGGCAAAAAAAGAAGAAGGGGAAAGAGAGGAGAAAAGATGTGCTGCTGATCTGAGTGAGAACTGGTCACTTCCCTGCCCCTCATTGGCAGGGCTGACCTAGAGGTTGTTTTGAGGTGAAATGAAGAATATTTACTTGTCATAGAATCATAGAATGGTTGGAAAATACCTCAAAGCTCATCTTGTTCCACCCCTGCCATGGCAGGGACACCTTCCACTGTCCCAGGGTGTTCCAAACCCCAATGTCCAGCCTGGCCTTGGACACTGCCAGGGATCCAGGGGCAGCCACAGCTGCTGTGCCAGGGCCTGCCCACCCTCCCAGGGAGCAATTCCTTCCCAATATCCCATCCATCCCTGCCCTCTGGGAGTTTAAAGACTACCCCTAGTCCTGTCACTCCATGTCTTTGTCCAAACTTCCTCTCCAGCTCTCTTGGAGCCTCTTTAGGCCCTGGAAGGGGCTCTAAGCTCTCCCTGAAGCCTTCTCTTCTCCAGGCTGAACAGTCCTTGCTCTCTCCTCCTGTCTCCACAGGATAAGAAGCCTTTTCACTACTGTTTCACTCTAATCATTGAGTGAAAGGCAATGGAAGCCCAGCAGCCTCTCCACCAGCAGAAGGTTCCCTTTAGGAGCCATTTTCAGCTGTATACATTCAAATTCAGTGCACTTTATTAATGACTGGAGAAAGACATAGCCAAATCCCCATAAATAAATAAAACTGAATGGCTGCCATGATGTGCACTAATTTGGGTGGTTCTGTGTTGTTATCTCTCTGTATACAGTCACTGGAGTGAAAAGGAGATATTTTAAGTCAGAAACTGAATATCTATGGCAGATAATTTGGGTACAGGGAAGAGCAAAGCTCTCTGCTAAGGGGTTGGGGGAGAAAAAGCCATCATCTGAAAAGATGAATATTTGAAAATGCCAACTGCTACAGCTACTGCAGGGTTATTTACCAGCACTCTGAGCCTGGCTGGAGTCAATCTGTGGGGATGGCTTTGCTGAAAAGGAAACAAAAACAAATGGGGCTTCTGCTTCTGCGATGACACTGCTCAGTTGTCAGGACCAACTGGTTGTGTCCTCCCTTGGCAGGGGTAGCAGGAGATGCTGTTAAACACAGACCCAGAGCCTGTGGCTGTGAGAAGTGAAATGCCTGTGCGGCACAAGGGCTCAGGAGAAAATGTGTGGCATTTCACTGGGATTCCTGGTGCAGGAACTAAAACAATGTTAATTGTGGAGAACAGATTTATTCAGCACAAAGCCACACAGGGAATTTGTGTTTTGGAGAGCAGAAAGCTCTTACAAGAAAGTTCAGAAATAAACTTTCTAAATTTACTTTGCTCTTCTATGAACCTGTCATTTGTGCCTTCAGGTACCAAGTTGTACTTTTCCCTCACCACTGTTCCTAGTGCATTGGTGAGGAAACTACACAGAGAAGAGCAATATCTCTGCACTGTGCAGTTGTTAAAGTTTCCTTCAGCACATGGAGGCAGAAAAAGATCAGCCTAGAAGTAGTTTTACTGACATACCTGTTCCTGTCCAAGTTTGTTTTACTCCTTTAGACAGTCCCAATTTTAAGGCAGAATGGTCAGAAACCAGACTTAAAGCACTTCTGTAATTGGAAGTTTGTTGTATTAAGGTGCTGCTACCAATGCACAGTGTAGCTTTTCCTATGGGATTGATCCCCAATGTGAGGGATGCACAGGGTTATACTGGTGTAACTGTGCTCATACTAGGCAGAAAAACCATAACAAAAAAAAAAAAAAAATTAAAAATCTCCCTTCTGAAATCTCATTAGCAAAGAGTCCCAACCTGAAGCCAGGATCTGAGGCTGGAATGAAGGCTGGGGTGACAAGGAAAGGTCACTGTGGAGAGCCCTGGCTGTGAGCTGAGCTGAGCTTTGGCTTTGAGCGAGGATGTAGCCTTGAGTAATTCTGGCATCCTAAGGCCTCAAGTAATTCCCACTTGTGTTTGCTTGTATTTTATTGGCTGTCTTTTACACTTCTGCCTCTCAGATTACTAGGGCTGGTGACAAGGAAATATGGGAATAGCCACCCAATCAAATTAAAAAACATTAGAAAGGTCAAGCACATATAGGTTGCTTTCACACCATGAGTGGGAATCAGATTCCCTGGTATCTCAGTAAAAGTGCCAGATAGTGTTAACCAGATAAGGAAATGGGAGCTTGGAAGTCTAAAACCAGGAGTAATTTGCCAGGGGATCTCTTTTCAAGGAAAAGTGTGTGGTGGTTAGATTTCTTTGACATTTCTACCTTGTGGATGAAAACAGCCTGACTGTGCTTTTGTGTCTTTCCCTGCCCAGTGTGGTCCTGGTACCACAGGCATGAGAGTTTCTGCAGACCTGCTGATGCTGTAGGAAGTTGAAAATAAATGCAATATTTGTCCTGGACAAATGTTACCTGCAAATACCTTTATCTGGGAGGGAATCGAGGTGCTGAAGCCTCATCTGGCAGCTGAAGCCCTGACAGATGTCACCTGGATGGTCCCTTCCACACAGAACTGAATCTCCAGCAGCCTGTAGACAAAACATCCTTACAGTTTTATACTTAGACTTTCCCTTTTTGGGAAAAGGGCTGGTAAAGAGTTCTAGGTGTTGAAGCTACCCGAACTATCTAATGAAAACTTTACAGAGCAGCATGTCCTCACTAGATAGAGACCTTCTCCTCTTGAAGCACCACCTAAGGAAACTTTTTATCATGGATTTTTGGAGACACAATTGGAGGTTTAGACATTTTAAGGTATAGACATCCTGGGAGAGTTCTGCTACCAGGCAAGACCAACTTTGTCTTTGCTTGACCAGATGGGAAGCAACCACCATGCACTGGGAAACATCCCGCTCTGCTTTCCTTGGTGATCTGTTTTAGATTTGTAATGACCTTGGGCTTTTTCTCAAAGCTCTTGCTTCCACTTTCTCCCAGGGTCAGTGGCTCATTCAGGATTTTGAAGACTGTTGCACAGGAGCAACTTTCATTTTTGAAGATAGCAGCTCCTGAAATAATGACTAAATAAACCCTGTCACCTTGACAGGCTAACATTTCAATATCCCCCTTCATTATTTATTTATGTATGGTTCCTGAAACCTATTTCCCAAATTCTCCACCCTCACCCTCCTCCTCCTACTTTGTTTTAATGAATTGAGGATTGAATTCTGGAGCACACACTTGAGTCAGAGATGATAAAGCACCCAGTCTTTTGGCAGTCCTGTAAATGCTACGGTGGCTTCCAAAGAGTTAATTCATTATGGTCCATTGTCCAGTCAACTTTATAGCTAGCAGCAGATTGGAGCCAACTTGAAATGCTGAAGTGGGAATGAAAAATGAGCAAAGCCTTGGTGTGCATTAAATATTTAATATTCTCTCAGTGGGAGGTGTCAGGAAAAGGACCATATAATAAATACTACAAGAGACAATTCCATCACTGAACTCGTCTGTTAATGACCTCATTTGCTTTGACAGAAACATTACAGATGCAGACTCTTCGCTTCTGTGGCCCTAATAAGCAACCACATTCCAGTTGGAAAGCAAATTCCTGCTTCTGCAATGCAGAGGAGTGGGCTGGAGCTATGATTGTCTCCTTCTCCCTCTCTCTGTCTCCCCCCACTCCACAGATCTGGGGCATTTTGAAAGAATTTTGTGTGGCATGAAATGTATTTGTGGCAGCTGTGGGATTTTGGCAGGAAAAGTGACAATTTTATCAAACGACCTGGAAAACATGAACTCAAAAAAAGTTCCCTTAGAGGAGAAAAGCACCTCCCATCTCCTGTCTTAAAATCGCCAGTTTGTAGATTGTGGGAGCTTGATAATGGTATTTGAGGAGGTGGTGGTGAGCACCTCCAGTTTAACTCCCTGAAGTCTTCCTGTGCCAGGAGTGAAAGGATGCTCAGGAGGATCTATCCAGATGCCTCCTGTGACTGTTTCCCTCTTCAGCAGCCACGGAGATCTTGGATCCCACTGCATTCCTGGACCACATGGTGGCCAGATCACAGGGTTTTCTCTGCAGTGCTGTGACCTGCAGCCCTGCTGGTCCCACAGAGGGGTGTTCTGCCCGAGCTCCAGCATTACAGGGGCTTTGGCTTCAAACTAAGTGTGAGCAGCATGTTTTCTCTCTTCCACTATTTATGTTTGAAAGGTCTTCAAAAGCATCCCTGCTCTGATGGCTGGAAGCCAGCCCTACATGTATTCATATCCAGTTCCTGTGGAGATGATCTTTGCCAGGTTTCCCCTTCAACTGAATTAATTCTTTTTCTGCCTGAGCAGATAGATCCTGGGATACTTGTATCACTTCTCAGTCTCTTTTTTTTAAATCCTGGTTGAGGAAATCAACCTCTGTGTTTGTCTAGAAAGGTTCCTGATGGCTCTCAGCATCCCAGTAAACTTTTCTTCTTCTGTCCCTGCTTCAGTTTCTCGTCTTGAATAGCAGTAACTGATGAGGTTTGAAATGCTGTGTAAAATTAGGTACATTCCAGCTTTTCTCTAGTGGGAATTCCTCCCATTCAGTCTCTGAATTACCCTGTAGGGCCAGCTTGAAAGCCCAATTCTCCCCTCCAAGGACAACTGCTGGGTTAAATTTGAAGCTCTCACTATTAGTAGTCCTGGAATCCATCCAATTTTTAACACATTTCCTTTCCTTCTTACTGCAGCTTAAAATCACGTTGAATTTCTCTGAACTTCTCATTTACCTCCAGTATTAACTTATTCTCTCCTCCAAATTTTCTTCTAAGGCCTTGCACGACTGCAAAATTTCAACAATTTTCCTATATTTGTCTAGACTCTTCCTTCTCTTTTAAAGAAAATACTTAGTTTTCTCAGTGAACTACTGTAGTTTTTGTAGGACAGTATGGATAGTAAACAAAACTCAGATTGTAAAAATAAAGAGTAAGAATAGCTATTTGTCTTCTGCTCAGGTAAAGTGAATACAGGGAGGCTCAGACTCTGCTTTGGACGTTTTGACAATACTTGTCCCCTCTGTTTTAAACTAGCAGTTTTCTGCCTCAAAATGAAACTTGAATATAAGCACATTAAAAATGGTAAAGATGGTGAAGTGGTGACAGGGGCCTTAGAGACACCTTATAGCTCAGTGCTGGAGGCCTGGGCAGCTGAGCTGCCACGGTAGGACTCCAGAGTCCAAGCTCAAATGTCAACACCTTGATTAGAGTCTGCTTTTTGGGATGGATTATAACCTTGTCATCCCTCTCCTTCCCTGAAGCTGTCTGAACTGAGGCTGGTGATGAGGAAAGAGGTGTCCATTCTGCTCCCTCCTGGGTCAGGCTGGAAGGGGCTGTTTGCTGTGCATGGCGAGGGGCAGGAGGAGCTTTGGCAGAGTGGAACATGAGGCTCCTTCCACTGCTGCTGCCTACACAGACCATGGGCTGGCTTCAGCAGGGGGCAGGGGGAGGATGTGAGCACAACCCAGCTCACTGCAGGCTCCAGCAGGGACAGGGAGCAGGGATGGAAATAAAAAGCTGGTCAGAAAGGGGAAGGGAATGTGGCTGTGTGTAGGCTGGCAGATGCCACACATTCTGTGCATTACAACCAGGCAGTTGTTTGTAGCCCTGGATCCGTGCAGCAGCGAGATAAGGTTCTGCCTTTGTATCAGAAGCAGCTGCAAAGGGGAAAAAAGGTCTTAGAACAAGAAATTAGTTCATTTGAATTCTCCCTCTCTCTCTCTCTCTCTTTTCCTTCTTCAAGCCAGTCAGCAGCAGCATCTCCCTCCTCTGGTACTGTGCACTGGCTTGTGGTACCAGCAAGAATTTGTCTCTCTGGAGCCTCTGGAGACTGCAGGGTGGGTGCCTGGCCAGGATCCTCTCCCAGGGCACTTGCCCAAGGCCTGGGCTCAGAGGGCAGCCAGTGGAGCTGCTTACAGAGGCTCCTGGGAAGGTGTGGAGGTAGCACAGACATTCACACCAGCCAGGGCTGCATCTGCTGCTGGGCTGTGGTTGAACGAGTCCATGGCTACAGCAATAAGACAATAACAGGCTAGAGAAAGCTCTAAGACAGAGCAAGTCATCCATTCCATGTCCAGCATGGGGAGAAGGAGAAAATACCTGGACAATATACTATCAGTCTGTGCCATGACACATTCATAGTCTGGAGGGATTCAAATGAACCCGGGCAGGCAGCCTTGAGCATGACATAGCTACTGTCTGAGTGCTTGGCTCTGCAGCCTTAATGATGTTCTTTTAATGTAGCTTTTAAAAATGAGTAATATAATATACATGGTCTGTCCTGTCTGTCTTTTATAGCTTTAAAAAATGGATCAGGTATATGCTCTGACATATGGATCCGTTCCACCCAACACAGACAGACACTCTGCCACCTTCCTGCACTTGCTGAAACACCCTGTAAGGTTTATGTTTGCTCTTAAATAGTTATCACCCATGCAATAAAGAAGGAACCCTTTTTGCCTGCAAAGCTTTGCACTAATAATTTCTTAGTCTTTGTTTCTCAGGAGCTGGGCAGTTCCCTGGCTGTTTCTCTGGCCACTCAGGCTGGAAACCTGTGAGTAAATGTGGACAGGGCTGCAGAAACTGCTCAGTGCTGCTCCTGCCTGTGTGTGAGGGGTGTAAAAGGATGAAACTCACAGTGCAGGTGGAAGAGGAAGGAGGATACAAGGCAGAGAGGAGATAAAATAGCCCTCAGATCCCCACCTGGGACTCCAGAGATGTGTCCCCTGCTCCCCAGGCTGATCTGCCCATGAGTTACACTCTCTGAGCTGGCAGTGCTGCTTCAGAGCTCATGGATGCTCCAGCCCTCCTGGCAATCTCAAGCCTCCCCAGGGCTGATTTAGAGAGGTCACCTGTCACTTGTGTAAAGGTCACCAGAGGTCTGTGCTGTGGACAGTCCCCACGTTCTGGGGATGTCACATAATCATTTTATTTTACATTGCCTGGGCCCTGCCAGGGGAGGGGAGGAGGAGGGGTGAGACTGCGAGGTCAGCAGCATCTTTATGGATGGCAGAGTGAATGTGAGGTGAAAGGGATCGTTGCTTTTGCCTCCCCAATAAACCCCTTTTCTCTGCCTGAACGGAAGCAGTGAGGAGCTGTTCGGCTAATTTATATTAATTCAACTCCATTAATGATGAGATATCATCTCTTCTCTCAGCAGGAGAACCATCAAAAGGATTTAATACTGAGCTGCTCGTCTGACAGCCCCACGTTACAGCCTGCAGCCACTCCATGGCCAGACTGAACCTTCCCCCAGCCACCAGCTTTTCCCAGGACCTCACTGGCAAGGGCAGTCTCACACTATTTTGGTTATTTTTGGGTGAGTTCTCACACATCTTAGCACTGCTCAGGAACAGAGGAGCAGGAAAGCTCTGTAAGGGGAAAGAACACGGCACCTATGCTGTGCTCTTTCCCAGGCTGCTGATGGACATGGGACATTTCAAGTGCTATGCAGCCACAACCAGCATGAGTTGTTGTTTGCTCTCCTTGGCTGCTGCAGGGTAGAAAAATCCCATTTTTTGGAGCCAGGAGTGGTTGTGGGATTCTCCTGCCCTGCTCCTGGGCAGCAATGGCAGCAGGGTTTTGTGATGCAGAGCAGTTCCCCTTGGATGCAGAGAATCCATTGTCCTCACCAGGGATATGCCAGAGGAACAAGCACCTGGATCACCAGAAATGTTTCATGAAGCTCTATGAAGCTCAATTATCTGGGGTTTCTTGTTCATTTGCCACAGGAATTCTGAGGGATGGGCAGTCTGGCATCAGGCTGGTGGAAATCAGGTTGTGGTGTTAGGAGGGACAAAAATTCCCACTGGGATCAGAGAGTCTGGGGTATTGCACAGTAGAGAACAGCAGCCTGGGTTCCCTGCAGAGAGGGGGAAACTGAGGCACAGGTGGGGGAGGCTCACACCCCCTCAGTGTGGGCAGCTTTGGACCCAGGCACTGGCCCTGGGGAGCCAAAGCAAGGAGCAGCTGCCAGCTGTGTGCCTGGACTGTGCCCCACTGGTGGCCATGGCTGGTCACCGTGGCCAGGATGGTTTTCCAGTGGCCACAGGGCTTGGATCCAGCAGGGCTGCAGAGGAGTCTCTTGTTCCCTCATCCATGTCCTGGCAGCAGGAGACAAGACTTCGTGCTAGTCATGTAATTTAATTTCTCTCTTTGCTTCTGGCTGATAGTATTAAACTCCTGGCCTCCGAAACACGCATACAAATCTCTTTTTTTCTTCCCCTTAAAAAATATATTTTTATATTAACATATTTCCTTTTGAAACTGTGTGAGGCTTTTCTCAAAACTAATGGATTTTTTTTTTCTCTCCTTGTCTGGGCCAAATGTATTCAAATCTTAACTCAGTTAAGTCAGAAGATTCCTATCGTCTCAGCAGGGAATCCCACCCTTTATTCCACAAATCAGCATCCTTTTTATTTGACTTTCTGATCTCCAAAGGAAAAGGGATGCTTTTTTTTTTAGAGGTTCTTTTTTTTTTTTAGTTTAACTCTGACGTTGATGTTGCAATGCTCTTTGATAGCCGAGAACACAAGGACTGACTTCAGGAGCAGCTGAAACTTCATCAGGAACCAAAATATAAGAAGAAGGGATTCAGAGTGGGAAATGGTAGAAAGTGATACTGTTGAAACAACCCTTTGAAATTTCCCAAATGATGTTTGATCTGTGAGTCCCTTAAAGCTCCTGCAATACCTTTAGTATCAAAATGATCTCTTTTTTATGAAGGGGAGCAGGAAGGAGAGGTAAATTTTTTTTAGTGACACTCAGAAGAAATAAGTTTAATTTTAACCTGTAATGGTTCCACCTGGAATTATTTTTTTTACATATGTTTATCTGAGATTTAGTAGGATTCTTTAATAATATTTTCTTCTCTTCTGCTTGAATAATCTTTATTTCAAAGGACTATCAGAAGAGACACAAGGGACTGAATGCTGAGGAATAGATTACTCCTGACACAAGCTGTAGTCCTCCCTTATCCTCCCCCAAAATAGCAAGCCACTGGAAATGAAAACATGAAATGGAAACTCTTTGAGGTGAAGGAAGGAAGGGCCCAGGAGCAAAATCAGTGCTGTGGCATCGAGCTGCTGGCAGGGTTCTGTGAGCCCTGCAGAGCTGCAGCCCCAGCCCCATTGCAGCTGCAGTGGTGTCCATCAGAGCCCACCTGGGCTGATCCTCACCTGTGGCCACAGCAAAAGGGAGAGGAGCTGGTGAAAATCCCTGGGAAGAAACAGGTCTTGAGGGAATGACATGGGGCATGGCCAGGCTGTAGAGAAAACGAGCCTGGGGGAAAAGCAGCTGCTTTGTTGGTGGGATAAACCTGGGAGATATTTACCTTGTGTGAAGGGCCCAGCTATAGGTTTGGGTGCTCAGAAAAAATAATAAAATACCTCATTAATGTAAATCCTCTACATAGCAAGGACATAGCAGCACTTTTGTCACAATCGTCCAGGTCAACAGGCCATGTATCTGTGTCATGATCTTCCCTGGGTACAATTTCCTCACAATAATTTTGGGCTTGTACTTAGGAGCTGTTCAACCATGTATCTGAATAGCTCCAGGTCATGCTGAGGAAAAGACACACTTTTGTTGTCTAAAGTGAGCCAAAAAGCAGGGCACTGGGTGCAATTAGCACGTTTTGTTACAGAAAGCACCAATTTGAGCAGGTCACCTCCTTTGCAGATTGCTCAGGGAATGGGCTGCACCTACACTATTCACCCCAGCTCCTTCCTCTTGTAGGAAAACAGCACATAAAAGACTGTGTGGGTTAGATGGGAAGGAGCATGCCTGCTTCTCCTGCAATTAATATCATATGCAAATGAAATGTTTCCACTGGAAGTTTGCAGAAAGGGAAATGCTGCCACTTACTACCATCTCTGCTGAGCTAAAAGGTTTCCTGCAGATAGCATTTTTCATGCAGTGCTGGTGTGCTTTACAGTTATTGAGCCCTGGCAAAATGTCTGTAAATCAACCCTGTATGGATTCGGCATACATCCAGTCTGCAGGAACTAGCAAGTCACAGGGATTAATGGGATAGTGTGGGACCTGTTTGACTGACAGCATGGGAGAGATGGATGCAGGTTCTGCCCTCCCTGCAGCTCCCACTCAGTGCAATGGGTTTTTCTCCCTCCATTTGGTGTCTCCAAAACCAGGCTGCTGAAGGGCTGCTGTGCTCCTGCAGAGAAGGGCACATTTCATGGGAGGGGAACTGCCTTTGCACAGCAAGTGCAGTGAGTGCAGAGTGGCCAGAGCATCCCTGAAAACCAGAGCAGCTCTCTTTCTAAAGTGGGATGCTGCTAAAATTCGGTGAAGACCCTGCAGACCAGTTCTCCTCACAGTGTTTTCAACTCCAGAGGGACACTGAGCCCCAGCACAGTGAACCCTCAGTGCAGCTGAAGGTCTGTGACCCATGGGCTCTTCTCCAGAAGCTGGCAGCTTGCCCAGGGCATTAACAATGTGCTAAAAGAGCCCGAGGAGGAAGGGGCAAAGCTGTTCTCTGCCTGTCTCCCACAGGCTGTCACCCTCCAACACCACACACACACCACAGGCAACTTTTCATGGCACTTGAGTAGAATAAAAATGATTGAAACCATCTGCCCTCTCCAGCAGCGGGGTCTTGCACACAGGTTACTCTCTATTAGACTTTACCAGGAAAGAGTTTTAGCCAGGGCACTAAAAATTAATATTAAAATGGAAATCTGCATTTCTAAACTAGGACCTCATGCCCTCCTTTGAAGAAGAAGCATTTTCCCTTCTCTTGTCTCCAGCAGTAATGTACCCTTTGAGGTTCCCATTTCTAAGCTGTGTCTTTGCTAATTTTGGTTCTTCTAGTGAATACCAGGCATTTAAGAAAACCTGCTTGTTGTGAGCAGCACACTGAGAGTGCAGCAGGGGAGATGGGTAACTCTCCTAAGCACAGTTCTGAGTAAGAAGCAGAAAACTGTTCAAGAACTCATTTTAGCTGAGAATCAAAATGCGTGGCATGCACAGATGTTACAAAGCAGGATAGGAGTTGGTGGGGTCAGTCCGAAGCTACAGTCTTAGGAAGATGATTTAATATCTTAAATCAGTACCAGGGAAGGCAGACATTGAATCTGGGTATTTCCTACACAAGTGCCACAGTTAAGAGCCATTGCATAACCCCTCCCAGTGTCAGAATGGGGCTTGTTTCCCAATCCTCAGTGGCTGTGAAAAGACTCTCCCATGGTTATGGTAGTCCTGGGGCAGTCAACTGGGGCTGCTTGAAAGGGTGGGAATGAGCCTTGATGGAAGTTTGAACAGACATCCTTTTGTTCAGGGTTTGAAAATCAGTGCTGTGGCAAGTTTACTTACAGCTGCTCTGGTTTTGCCCATGGTGGCCACAGGATTTGTCTGTAATGTCAATAAACCAGGCCTGGATATGACATCCTTAGTTCATATCCATCCATCCTCTCATAACAAGCACTCACCCCAGGTCCCCCTTGTCTACCAAAACCTTGGGCAATAGTATCAGAGAGAGAGATTATGATAAAGAAATAAATAAAGAAGTCTAATTTATGAAGCAAACCTTTCAAAGCGTTAAACCATTCATAGCTTTATGACTACATATTAATCTGCTCTCATTTATTGCTTTGTAAGGCTATTTTGACAAAAGTTCATTATCAAGACTGCTAAATGCTTTTAAAGCATTGATTGGGGGAATTATTACATCACGGTGATAGACACAGTGTGTTAAGATGGATTGTAAGGCTTGGACCATCTGAAATTTCCCCCCTTTTAATTGGATCGATCCCCAGAATAAACGAAGTTTAATTGAATTTTCAGGAAAATTGAGCAGTTGTTTTCAAGTCTCTGTCAATACACGTTATTTCAATTACATGATGATAAGCATAGAGAGAGTTTGCAAACAGCCTGAACGGAGGCAGAGGCTGCACACCAGAGAGGCTGCCTGCACATGCTGGGCTTTTACTTTCCCTTTCCAGGATGAGCTGCATTTCCCAAAAGCACATCAGCAAGGGCAGGGGCCCTGCTCCTGCTATTTGGATTTCAGAGGATCATTACTGCTTGTCCCTGTTTTTCCCAGCTCTGCTTGTCTCCTGTCTAGAACTCATTCCCCACAGTTCCAATAGTTTCTTCCTTACAATCCAAACAGTTTCTCATACAAAACCCCCGCTTTTTTTCCCAAGATCTCAAAATTACTTGTGACCATTGACGAAGATGTGCTGGCTCAGGAAGCTTTGCTGAAGTGAGGTTAAGAAGCAGGTGCCCCTTGCTGTCTGTCCTGCTCCACTTCCAAGCAGCAGACACTTGTCTCCCAATCCCTGCAGCTTCCCTGCACATGGGAAGTGGAAAGTGCTGGTGAAGTTATGTTGGAGTTCATGTTCATTTCAGGAATGTGTTCCCTTTTGAGGACAGGAGCCATTTCTTAGGGAGTGGGGCAGAAAGCTGGAGGAAAGGCACAAGTTCACCTGCCAGGTTTCATCACCTGGAGCAGGGAGGCTGAGCACCTTTCTACTTACACTGGGACACCTCTTTTAAAAGAAAAAAATGCTATTAGCTTGAGACCTTTGGCAATTTTATGGGCTCCTTGGAAATCTTTCCTCAACTCAGAAATATTCCTTCCTCCTCACAACCACTAGGTCTCTGCAAAAAAATGTGGGGACCTTGACCAGAGGAAGAGGAATTCAGCATCCCTAGGGGAAAAACAGCATTGATGTAGCAATGCAGAACAAAGCATTCTCCTGGTTCTCCGTGTGTTTCTAACAGCATCTAATTAGCAGAAATTCTTTGCTACAGTGTTTTTACAGTGTTTTCCTCTTTCTTGTTGATAGAAACCTGGTGATGGTTTGGTATCATCTGCAGCGTCCTGAGATGCTCCCTGGCAGGGTGGTCCTCATGCCTTCCTGCTCCAAGGCTCCCTTCCCTGACACAGCTGCAGTGGTTTGAGAGACCACTTAGCTGAGTCATTGTCTTTTGTATTTTCTTTCATTGAATAGCCACCCAAAAAATTAACATCCTCTGCTAAGGAAGACAATACCATATAAAACCTCTCCATAGTAATAAAAGCCCCTTTTCCCCACTTCTTTCACAATCCTAACTCACTGAATCTTGTATGAGTTATGGTGAGTCCCACCAGTGAAACACAAGGTGCAAACTCTTTGCAGATGAAGGTGCTTCTCTTCTTTTTTTCCCTCCTTCAACAACACCTTTGTGTGTGCAACAAGGACACGCTGCCCCGGAACACAGACAGGAACAGTCCAAACCATCATGGGACACCAGCACCCTCTGGGATGGATCAGAGTGCATGTGCTGGGCTTGATGCAGCAGTTATGGGTGATAATGGATGGGTTTCACCTTTAGATAGGCAGGACTCAATAGCAGCAATGCTGGTATACCCTGGAACCAGTGGCAGGATGTGGCTCGACCTGCATCTTGGCCCTGTGGAGTCCAGGCAGGATGTTCTGAAGCTCAGGGGTTGGTGGCTGTGCCCTGCCCCTGCAATTCACCTGCAAGGTCCTGTTTGATTCCCCTTCTCCCCTCACCTGCACTCCTCCCCTAACCCTGAGCAGCCCAGCCTCCCTTAGAGCTGCAATTAGAGCTGGCATGGGGCAAAGTGTGCTGGCCTCAGGGTGAGGATGGCTCCCTCCAGGGCTCCCTGCTGCAGCCCAGCCGAAGTGTAAGGATATAGCTGCTGTTATAGATTCCTTAGTTATTCATTGTAACAGCCTTGATCCTAATGAATTCATTTGGTATTCATTGGCTGTCACGCACAGTTTTGTAAGTCTTCAGCTCTAATTTAGGACAATTAAAATGAAGTGTTAGCAAGCAATGTTTCCCCTGCATTGCACAATCTATAATATTTTCTTTTCAGGGGAGGGATGCAGACTAACCCTGCTCACGCTGCTGATGCTATCGGGGAGTGAGATCTTACAGCTTGATCCTGCAATGCTTAATGAATTAATACAGCAGATATAATTTTCATGGGTCACTGTGTTGTGCTGGCCTGCAGATCTGTCTAGATTAGGCCTAGGGAAAGACTAATTGAAAAATACATGTCTTGGTTTGCTTAAAAACAATAAGCAGATATCTACCAGGGAGAAACGTACAAACAAGATGCATAAAAGCAAGCCAGCGATTTGTCATATGCTTCATAGTTCATGTTGTAAATTAGACAATCTTTCATAATCACAGGGCTGGGGGAGGGGGAGAACCAAATCAATTTGCCTGTAAAATTCTAAGTCCTTTTGAAAACACAATTGAAATATAATTCCTCTGTGTTTCCCTGTTAATTATCATTTACAATATTTCTGGCATCAAAGCTTTACTAGCATGGAGGGATCATTTCTTCATCACAATACCACTTTCAGGATTCATTTATCTTGTCTTTTAGACTAATTATCTCCAAATTCACCAATAAACTGTCACACTTACATGCTCCAATAAATGTAGTTTTAAATCAGCAGCTTACTTTGCTGCAGTGGTACAAGCTTTCCTGAATTGTGTCTAACTAGAGTCATTCATCTGTGATCACAACACTAAAGGGAGAACAACAACATTAAGGTTTGTATGAATGATCATGCTTATTTATATGCAAATACGTCTGACAAATCAATAATGTATGATTTAGCTGTTCACTGTGCATTAGTAGAAGTGCCGCCAGTCCCAGGTGGCGGCCTCAAAAGGATCCTCAGCTCTTCCCCCTCCCCAGCTTGGATTCAACCAACATCTCTGGTCAAGTGGCTGCAAAATCAGCTGCTGCCTCCTCCCTGTGCTGTGGCACTGGCAGGGATCACTGCTGCTGAGGAGATGGGGATGGGAGAGATGCTGGGGAGGGCAGGGGATGGGAGAGGTATTGGGGAGGGCAGGGGAGGGGGATGGGAGAGGTGCTGTGGAGGGCAGGGGATGGGAGAGGTGCTGTGGAGGGCAGGGGATAGGAGAGGTGCTGGGGAGGGCAGGGGATAGGAGAGGTGCTGGGGAGGGCAGGGGATGGGAGAGATGCTGGGGAGGGCAAGGGATGGGGTTGGGAGAGGTGCTGGGCGTGCAGGGGATGGGAGAGGTGCTGGGGAGGGCAAGGGATGGGAGAGATGCTGGGGAGGGCAGGGGATGGGGTTGGGAGAGGTGCTGGGAGTGCAGGGGATGGGAGAGGTGCTGGGGAGGGCAGGGGAGGGGGATGGGAGAGGTGCTGGGGAGTGCAGGGGATGGGGGATGCGAGAGGTGCTGGGAGGGCAGGGAGCCCCATGTGGACCCTGGGATGGGAGGCAGTGGGAGTGGGGATGGCAGCATCTGACTATGCACAGGGAGGGCTGTCACAGCCTTGTTGCTGCAGATCTCAAGCTGATATGGAGCACAGTAACACCCCAAGTGGGGCCAGTCCTGCCTGTCCAGTACTCTGTCCTACTGTCTTTCCCACCCAGAGAGCAGCTGTCCATATGACCCATCTCCATTTGATGCAGAGGGTCTGCCACCCTCTCCAGACTGTCCCTATGGTCCAGCCTTTCTGCACAGCCCTGCCTGGGCCTGCTCCTCACTCACCCCAGCCTCATCCCCTCTGCTGTCCTTGGCTTTCCTTTCTGCCCTGCCACCCCCAACCGTGAGCAACACCAAGCCATGGGGTTTTCTGCACCATCATTCCTCTCAGAGAGGTCCTTTTCCTCATTTCCCAAGGTCTCAAAAACTCTCTTTTTTCAGAAGGAAAAGGGGCAGGAACACTAGTGGGTGTTTGGAGCTGTGTTGTCCATGCCTTACTCTGCTTGTGCACACCATCTGAACCTGCCTTGGGGACCAGCTGTCAGGGTCTAAGTGATCACCAAAATAAGTAAATATTAAATATCTCTATCTTGTACCTGTTTAAATGTGGATACTGGGCTAAATATTAATGTGTGAATTTCTGTATTTCTTCTGAGTTGTGCTTATGGCTGTGGCGAGCTGGGCTTTCAGCTAAGGCCAGAATTGGGTTATGAGTGAAAAAACCCCAACCCTGTGCTCAGCTATTGTTACTCTCTTTGCTGTATGCTTCAGGCAAAGACGTAATCATGTCCTCCTGACCAAGTCAGACTGAAATCCCTCTTACTCCAATCCATCTCTTATGAGTTGGCCAGAAACATCTCAGTGAAGTGGAGAAATATAAATAGCTCTTGTTCTCCCTACAGATCCCCCCCAGAACACCTCCAGAAAAGAGTGAGACTGGGTGGAGAAGGCTGTTTGTGTGTTCCCAGGCAAAAGGAAAGGACAGTACCACCTGCAGCTGGCAACCATCTGGGACAGGATTATTTATATCCACTCTGCAGGGTTCCCTTTCTCATCCTGGCATCACTTGATGTCCATCTCCATTTTCTCTGTGCTCTGGGTAGGGATACCCACATCTGATATAGGCAAGTGCAGGCAGCCTGTCCTGGAGCTCTCATTAGCCATGACAGGTGAAGAGAAGTGCAACTTGAACAAGTGCTGTGCCATACACTCTGTCCCAGGGATAAATTGCTCAGTTGTTGCCAGCTTTGGAGGAGCCACTCAGAAAGCTGTGAAAGCAAGCAAGAAATCCCAGCATACACAATGCTGTGTGGACAAGGGGAGGAGTAAGTTTAATGGCCTGCATGAATTGTCAAGCAAACCCTCTGCAGACTTCAGCATCTTCAGTGGCACATTCTCATTCTGACACAGAAGCGACGTTTATAGGTCGTAACTCTTAGGAGCAGTTGGTCTCTCTGGCACTATTACACTTAAATGTGAAGGGCTTCATCTGCTGACTATCACAGTGGAAAAGGCAAGTTGAGCAGTTAAAGTAACCGTTCAGGAAGATCCCCCAGGGATGGAGTGAGCAAGAGAGAATAATCAGGCATTTCCACAACTTGCCCCAGTAGTGTATTAGTTTCTGGCGACTAAGCTGCTTTTAGCTTTCCTAGTTTATTTTTAATCATGTCTATACAATATACTGCTGGTATTCCCACTGCATTTATAATTATAATTGGCTATCTAGCTAAATAGCCTGTGGGTCTGTGTGCTGGGAAACACGCTGTGCAGATGTGTCGGGCTGTGTGCACACGCACACAAACCTGCACATCCTCACTCCCCTGCCCTCACACATCCTGCCTCAAAAGAAACAGCCAGAGATTGAATTAGCTTAGAAATGGAGCATCTGCACAACCAATAATTTCATTACTGGGGAAAGCAGGAAACTGTGTTTCTCAATGAAGCCCAGATTATGAATCCGGTCATTTGCATTGGAATTTTAATAGGTTTGTACAAAAAAGGGCTGGTGCACATCAGTTCCTCTTTGAATGAGGCATAATGTGAGGAAGATGCTGCACGCTGTCACCAGATGCTGGGCAGAGATGGAAGTTGTGGTGGGCAGACACATCCCCACCAGTCCTGCAGAAAAGCAGATGAAGAATTGGTACCTGTGCTCTGCTGGGCCATTCTTCCCATGGAGGATGCAGATTGCTGCTTTAAAGAATTTAATGTCCTTGCCATGTTTGGTCACTGGAACTCTTTGCTATGAGGGGACAAGAGTGATGGCCAACATCACAGGGCTTGGGCCAACCAACCAATCCCCTGGGCAGGGCCTTTTTGGGATGAGATCTGAGGGGCTTTCATGAAGGACAAAGGAGGTTCAAGTGTGAATGCTTGGATAATCTGCTTCAGAAAGAGGACCATACCCTGAGATACAGTCCCATACAGATTGTGATGTACAAGCCACATTATTCATAGGCAAAAAGTAATTACTGCTTTCATATATTATTTTCCCCTTCCATCAACCCAGACTTCTTGACACGGGAAGTATCATCAGCTGTTGCAATAGTGTGCATTTTGGATGATGATTTTTCTATGAGGTCTGGGCCTTCTTGCAGTCCTAGTAGGCTGATGAGGCTTTATGGGTGGCCTCCCTATTAGCAGAAATACCCTGCAGCTCTCTCCAGAGTGATAGAGAGGAAGACTACATCTCCCAGCAGCCCCAGGAAGGAACAGGATGAGATTTTAAGGGCTGGTTTGATTCTCTTCCCAGGCAAATGGCTCTTGGAAAGTCAATCTCTGATTAGCAGTCTGTGCCTTTTGTTTTCAATAATGCTGAAGAGGTTCACAAAATGAGAAAAGACATTTATTGCATGAGTTTTGCAAGAGATTTTCTCAGAGAGAGACATGCACACACAGAAATCAGGCAGATAAGCTCTCAGCCTGCCGAGGCTCTTCCTGCAGGGTGCTTGGTAATATGAAATATTAAAAGTGCCATGTTCTTTCCTTCACATATTTCTTCATATTCAGCCTGGCCACTCAGTTGATATGTAAATAAAGTGTACCACCACTCTATAAAATGCAGATACTCTGCATTATTTAAGCTGTGAAGGTGATGCATCATCCGTTATGTGGCTCATTGGGGGAGCCCCGCTGTGTATTTGGCAATAAAGCCTCAGAGCGCCTCATCAGAAACAGCAGTTGGTCCAGGGGAAGTTCATTTATGCATGAAATATTCACAGAGCAACAATGCAAACCTTAAACATCAGTAATTGTTAGATTTCTATTGCCGCTAACTAGTGTCCCTAAATTATTGCAAAAGACCAGCCAATTTGCAAATTACATATATTTGTCATGCTCTTGTACCTTTAGTGAAGAGCCCATAATGGTGATAGCATTTTTAATGTACACAGTCACTGAGCCTCCTTTGGAGAGCTAGCCAAAGACTAGCTCTGTAGTGGGAAGTGGCCAGGTTTCTGGAGAAAGGCCCTGCTGTATTAACTGACTCATTGTGTGCAATTTTTTCCCCAAATGTTTATCTACAGCTTGCAGACTACGAAGAAACTCCATCCAAGGTCGTCCTTCCGCTCTCTGTGCACCTTGGAGAAATTCTGTCTGGCCATGACACCAGTAACACATAGGGCCATGACATGAACAAGCCCAGCTCAGGCTTTTTTTGGGGTTTCTGCCACTTGGTCCCTGCCACAGGACAATGACTTGGCCATGACCTAAGTGGTCCCACAATTAGAGAGCAGGACCTCTGGAAAACACAGCCTGAGTTGAAATTAAGGCAAAACAAACACCTGGCATAACATCTCAAAGAGTACAGAGCTGCTCCAGGGATACAGATACTCAGGGAAATTTGACCAGGTCTGTTTGTACCACCCTCCTGGTGGCTGTGACAGGAGGAAGGTGAGAACCAGATCCCCTGGCTTGGAGCTGTGCTGGGATTAGGAGTGATGCTGATCCAAGAGTTTGAAGTGAAATGCTCTCAGTTTCAAGCTGGGGAGTTTTCAGCTCCCTTTAGTCATGTAGAGCATAAAGACTGTCTGGAGATACAGCTGGGTGCCCTCCTCTCCTCCTGCCTGTCTCTGTCTCCACCCCTGCAAGAGCTCCAAACAGAGCAGGGCCAGCCCAAATGGATCCTCTCTGCTGCCACAGCCAGTGAGGAATTCATTTAATAACGTCACATTCATTAATACCCCTCCCTGCAAGACCCAAAATAACAACTGGGAGATCAAAGGGTCAATTAACACTCACAGTCTCTAAGCTATCATCAGATTAATTTCTGAGTTGCTTTATGACTGTGTGCTCCCTACAAAAGTTGGAGAAGGAAAATGCTGTATCCCCATCTTTCCTCTTCCTAGTTAATATTTAACAAAAGTCTTTTAATGTGCTCTTCCATTCAATACAGTAATAAAATACAGCATCACCTTTGACAAATCTCTTCCTTCCCACAGAGGAAAGGGTGTATTTCCCCAGCTGGCACCGTGCTGCTTTGTCTTTCACACCGTGTGTCTCTCTGGGAGCAGAGACTGCTCCATCAGGTTGATAAAACACAAGCTCGTTTCCCCAGGCATATTGGTCCCTGGGGAAGAGTCATTAGCTTTGCAGAGGATGGGGGCCAAGACCATCATTTCCTGGCTGTGAGTAGTGGGCAGTGCTGACTCTCTGTGTGTCTGGTTATCCCAGAAGAGGTTAAAGGCTGTGGTGGCACCTCCTCCTCCCCTGTGGATCTCAGAGTACTCTCCAGGAGGGATTTGATCCCTTCTACATACAAACTGTTGTTTGGTGACAACAGGGGGAAGGAGGTAAGGAGAGCTTTTTGCACCTTTAAATATCCTACAGTCATCCCAGACACGAAGGGCAGAGGGGGATGGAGCTCTTGATGTGCTTTCAGAGAAAGGGCAAGGTCCTCTCTGGAGGTTCACTTTGATTTCAGAGATGTGACCTCTGTGCCAGTTTTGCAAGTGACAGTTTTAGGACTGCCTTGTCCCTATGCCTAGTCTTTGTGAGGGGGTGAAGAGGAGCATGGCAGGCAGATGTGAGCTCAGAGAGCAGCACTTTGTCCAGCTCAGACCCTCAGTGCTGCCCTTGCAGGAGCAGGGCTTGGGATATCAGCTGTGTGACCAAGGTCCTCAGCATCCTCACTGCTCCCCCTCCAGAGCCTGGGCTGAGGAGCAGCTCCAAAAGTGGAGTTAGTTAAAATGCACCTGTTGAACTTCCTGGGGAGGAAAGACAGATACCCCAGAAATTTTGCAGCACACAAGTACTTCAGGAAAAGGCTCCATGGGTAGGTGAGGTGACTGGCTGCATCCTGGCTCTGCTTGGAGGAAGGAATTACATCCTCATTAATCTTGTACAAGGAGGCAGCTCAAAACTAGAATCTGAGCAGCAAAACGGCACCTTTTGGCCACCCAGCAGGAGGTGACAATAAAAGCTAATTAAAAAAAAAATTGAAAAAAAAAAAGTGCACTGGATTTTTTAGTCACTTAACAAAATGAATTTCTGTGCAAGTTCTAAAGCTGATCTCTCTCAAAGGCGATCACTCCTGACTTCAGGTTTCTCTTTGACTTGTTTTATGATGTTTGCTGAAAGTTCAGAAAATTAAATCTTTTGCAGTTTCAGAAATGCACATGATGGATGTGTTTTGGGATTCAAATCAAGGGAGGGAGAATGCTTCTTTAAATTATTAGTTTGGCTTTCCTCCACCATGCTGCCGCTCTGTTAATTAAACAGCGGACATATGTTAAGGCTGTTTTACAAGCATCTGGAAAGAAAAATTAACATTTTTTATCACTGTCACTGTAATTTCTTAACTGTATGTATATGTGGGCAATATGAAAATTAGTTTCATTTAAAAGTTGGAGTGGTTTCCTTTGATTAGAAGACAAGCAGGGGAGTGAAGGGGAAGTCTGATAACTGAAGAAGAATCTGGCCTGGAGAATGTGAGGCAAAACGTGATGCTCAGTCACTGTGGTCAGCCTAGGTGGAAATTTAATAGTGTATATTTGTATTAAAACAACTCTGCTGTGCATTTCTGTTGGTGTATTCATGGTAATTTACAAGCAAACCAAATATCCCTCTGTGGAGCAGGTTTTGGATAGTCATTCTGGACTTCGTGCTATACTCCAGGCTGGCTGACTTCTCTCACCCTGCAGCTCAGGACTCCCAGAGCCTGGGTGCAGCAGCGCAGGGGCTTGGGTGATGAGCCTGGTACTTCAGGACAATCATTATGGATTCAAGCTGACAGAGGGCAGGCTTAGGTTAGATATTTGGAAGAAATTCTTCCCCATGAAGGTGGTCAGACATCAGCCCAGATTGACCAGAGAATGTCTGAATGAGCAGAAAATGCCTGAATGAGCAGAGGTGTGGCTGCCACATCCCTGGAAGTGTCCAAGGCCAGGCTGGATGAGCCTTGGAGCAATCTGGGATAGTGGAAGGTGTCCCTGCCCATGGTGGGAGTGTTGGAACTAAGATCTTCTTTAGGGTCCCTTCTAACACAAACCATTCTATGAGTCCTTAATTCTGTGATTGATTCTATGATTCTAGCCTATGATTTGGACTGTACTGTCCCTCTCACAACACTCCTTGCACAAAGCTTTTCAGAAGGGGAGACTTTTCTGATGGAAAATGGGGATCCTCAAGGTTTAGCTTGGCAGTGGTTGTACAGGAACTGTGCGTGGCCTCTTTCAGCCTTTTCAGCTTCTTTCACTTTCAGCCTAGATGAGGAGGCCAAGAGGAAGAAGAAGAGTGTCAAAATTGCTGTCTGAAGCTGAAAGCTGCTTTCCAAAGCTGGAGGCAGCAGCAAGCCTGCTCTGGCCCAGGCTGGGGGAGCTTTCTCAGGTTGCACAATGTGCTGCACTGTGTGAATTAAACAATATGTTCCCTAATTGACAGATTGGACAGACTCCATTTCCAGGATTCCCAGTCCACACTTGCTAATTATAGCAATATGTTGTTTATCAGGGAAGAATTGTCCAAATCCAAATTTCCCTGAGTAATGAGTTACACTTAACTCCAGCTGGATGGGATAGACTGTACAGCAGAACAGGACAGGGATTTCTGCCTGTTCCCAGGGCTAGGGAAGTCACAGACTTGGGGCCGAACTGGGGCCAATATACTCACATAAACAGGCCATATGAAATTAATGGGGCAATCCCTAAGAGCAAGGATCTGATCCAACAGACATTAAAATCAATGGCCCCTTCAGGGGGTTTCAGAGGCCCTTAGATGGTGCATGAGGTGAGCAAGATTTGGTCACAAGCCTGCAAGAAAAATGAGCAGTGAGATATCTGTATAGAAAATAGTGCAGAAGGTTATTTGGGCTTTCCAACACCTGACTGACTTACATGAATTCTTTTGCTTTTTCTTGCAAACAAAAATTTGTCTCTTAAAACTTTTATTTTCATCCAGAGAAAATTCAAAGGAAGAATTCATTGAGAGAGCAGGCTGGGAGCAGAGTGTTGTCCATTTATCCATGCTGCCACCAGTCACACTATGCTTGAAACCCCAATGAAATCATTAACACAGCTTCATCAAGGCAGCCTGAGCCTTGTGAGAGTGGCAGAGCCAGGTCCTTGCTGGGTGTGTGACCAGCAGTGGGGCTAACCCAAAACTCCAATTTCCTCCATCTCTCCATAACCCCCCATCAGTTTTGTCACAGCAGTAAAAAGGATAATCTGGTCACGTACCCTACTGACAAGTCAGCTGGGATTTTTGCTGTACCCCAGCTGCTTGTAGGGGATCTCAGGGTGTGTTGGCTGCCTGGCTAACATGAGCATCATGGTCCTGTTGCTAAAATAATGAATGCAGGAGACTGGACTGTCAAACAAATTAATCTCAGGCTCCTGATGATATGACAAACCACCAGGGCTTCACTCTCACAGGTTGCAGTTTCATCAACTCCCCTTGCTTATTGATTTATACCTACAGAATCCATCCTTCTCCTTATCCATTATCCTAAATGCAACGTTAACATACCAGAGAAAATCTATTTGAGTTTATTTGAATTTTTTTTTAGCTCCTGAATTAATGTTTTCTAAAAGGCTATTTTAATCAGGCACTTTTTTTATTAAAATAAATATTATGAGAATAAAACACCAACCTCCGAGGTTCAGGCAGTTATGGCTAAATAGCAGATTTGGCTCCTGCTATCCCACTGTGCTTTCCCCCCTTTGCAAAATTAGCAGTGCAAATTAGATCCAAGAATTTTAACCCTATTTGACCAATGAGAGTTAACTGATGAACACAGTTAATTTATTTGATGAATCAGTGTCAGGGGGAGATTGGTGAGGGTTTTCTTTTCATTCCTTCTAATGATATAAAACTGCAAAATTGCAGGTTATGTTATTAGCTTAAGTTATCCTGCAACAGTGATTAGCGAGATTTGCCCTTTTTTCTGCTTTTATTGACAAGATTTTTCTGAAAATAAGCCTTTGTGTATCTGCATGAGATAAAAAAATTAAGGTTTGAGTGTGGTGCCTGGTATCATTGTCAAAGCAAATGAAAAGGCTTTTTGGAAAAGAAGGAGTAGAGATATGTTCTTCTCTCTGTATCTGGTGTCAGTTCTCTGGGAGCTTCAGCACAGGAATCCTAGAATCCTGGGAAATGGAAAACCAGAAAGGATTTATTGCATTTGACCATTTTTAGAAGGTTGGGAGACAGAAAGGATTGTCCCTACTCAGGCTGGAACTACATGTGGATACAGACCAAACCCCAAAACTAAGCATTCAAAAGTTCCAGTTTGGCTCCAGACTTTGCCCTAGCATTTGTTGGTGCAAAGTCCTGCCTGCAGGTGACTTCTAGATGGGAGGTTGGAAGGAGAAAGAATTTGAGGAGAAAAAAGAGCTGTGGGGACTAGTTAGTGAATTGGTGTTTAATTCATAAATGACTTAAAAGAAAATTTTGTGATAATTTCTATTAAAACAGATTTCCATTTTCCTCAAACTTATTTGTAAAGCACAGTCTGGCCACAGTTCTCTGCAAACTCTCCTACTTGCAGGAATTTCTGCTATTGGAGATCAGTTCATCAGATTTGTACAATGGTTTGGGTTGGAAGGGACCTTAAATCTCATCTCATTCCAGCCCCCCATCCACTATCCCAGGCTGCTCCAAGCCCTGTCCAACCTGGCTTTGGACACTTCCAGGGTTTGGGCATCCACAGCTTCTCTGGGCACCCTTTTCCAGGGCCTCACCACCCTCACAGGGAAGAATTTCTCCCCAATAGCCAATCCAAGCCTCCTCTCTTTCCATTTCTCCTTCTGCTGTTGGAGATGCCATATCACCTGGGGTACTTGTTTTATTTATTTTGGCCAGAGCAGTCTGGGGGGAATATGTCCATCCTGAGATGTGTGACAAATTTTCCTTTTCCAAGTGTCCAGTCCCTGCTGCAGCTCCAGGATGGGAAAAGTAAGGAGCAGACTTGTAAGGTTTTCAGGATACTTTCTCCCTGTGTAAGAGTCCTTTGCTGTCACAGTCTTTGCCTCTGTGGGTTAATAAAACCATCTATCACACTTCCTGATGACAGATGTCTACATGTCCAAATAATACCCAGCATGGAGAGCTATGTGCTCTGACAGCCAGAATCAGGTTTCAGAAGAGATTGAGACAACTCCAGAAGTGAATGGAATGCACAGATGTTAGCAAGCCTGTCCTTCTGATTAAGTTTGCTGCAATGCAGAAGGTATAAATATGTTCAGATGCTCAGAAGGCCATGGGAAATGAGAGACTGCATTTTAGCACCCAGCACTTTTGAGTCCTGGGGTAATCCTCATTTTAAGTACACCTTTTATAGACCAATCTGGCTGAATTGTTCTACAAGTTAAATGAAGCAAAGACTTTGTAGAAGTATTCTGGCAAACAATATAATGTATCACTTAAAGAGCTATAACCAAGCAAGTGGAAAATGCAGCTTTTGTTGCAATTTAAGGCAGAGTAACCATAGTTCATATTTAGCATTTTATTATGGAAAATGAAAACAAATATTAGCGAGCAAATGGGCATTGTACCCCAGTGCACTCTGCTACCCAGAGATCAATGTATGGTGTTGGGTAACCATCCTTCAGGCAGATTCTAACTCCTGGAAGCTGCAATCCCAGCACTTTCTTCCCTGGGGAAGGAGGCCCTTATTTCCACATGGTGGTGCTTCAATTTTTGGTGCAAGGCAGGCACATCTTTGTGAGCCTCCTCCAGCCCAGAGGTAACACTGAGGCTTGGGAAGAGCTTGATAAGAGCAGGGATTTATTTCAGACTCACACTTCAGCACCTGCCCTGGCTGTGAGCATCTCAGGTCGTGTCTGAGGGTTGTGGGTTTCACACCTTTCCCATCCCTGTGACTTCACTAAGTGCAGCTTTCCAAGGAGTGACTTTGGAGAAGTTTGTCATGCTGAACTTTGATAGACTGGGCACAATTTGTGCTAATTGCATTGTCTCAGCATTTCTGGGAGCAGATGTCCATGAAACACAAGGAAGTCCTACACTAAGGAATCCTATCCCAGTGATGAATAAAATCAGCCTTGAGAAACTTCTTCCCTAACAAAGAAATCCCAGCAGAGGAGGAGCAGATGATAAAGCAGAGATAAGGGATCTTCTCTTCTATACTTTGTGCTTCTCCCTCTGTTCCAGGGCTGCACCAGCACATCCTCATTGGTTGCTTCCCAGAGTCTCAAAAAATTCCCAGGGGCTGGTCCCAGCTGCCATGTGTCTCTCAGCAGTTCTGGGGCAGGGAAAGCTGACACTCCACAGACACAACGTGCTAAACTCCAGAGTGTCCCTGCATGGTGCAGGAATCCTGCACAGCCCAGCCAACACTTCACAAAGCACTGCCTCAGAGTGACTCTGAGGAGGGGAAGTATCACATTGATTATTCGTGAATCTATGGCAAATTACTTTATTTTATTCAAAATTATACCAGTAAGGCATAACGTTTATGGGACTGGAAATGTCTTCTGAGTGAGTGCTCCAGATGTTGGAAGCGCTCACTGCCCTGGGTGGCTCAGGGGTCCCTGGCAGGCTGGTAAATCTGAAATCCCTCATTCATTCAGGGCTGGAGAGTGCTTTAGTCCTGAATGAAGCGTCAGGAGAGATTTTTACACCTGGGTTTTTCTAGCCTGATCTTAGCAGAGGAAAGGAATAACTCTGGGTTTCCATTTGAAATGACCTCAGGAGCAGCTTGTCACAGCTAAGCTGTTTGGTTTAGTTATTCCTTTGGCTGCTCACTTGGGCTTTGTTTGCTTTAAAACTCACAACTGGTGGTAGCCACTATCCCTTCTTTCCCTGAGTCCACTGAGAGATGTTGCTCTGAACTCTGCTCTCCTCAATTCCTTCCCCTTTCCTCTGCCTCTCCTCTGCTGTTCTCCCAGAACTGCCAGACATTGGTGATTGTCCTCCAGCCCTGCCAGCACGTGTGCTCCTGGGTGTTTGTGTGTGTGCTCCTGGGTGTTTGTGTGTGCTCCTGGGTGTTTGTGTGTGCTCCTGGGTGTTTGTGTGTGCTCCTGGGTGTTTGTGTGTGCTCCTGGGTGTTTCTGTGTGCTCCTGGGTGTTTGTGTGTGCTCCTGGGTGTTTGTCTGTGTGCTCCTGGGTGTTTCTGTGTGTTCCTGGGTGTTTGTGTGTGTGTTCCTGGGTGTTTGTGTGTGTTCCTGGGTGTTTGTGTGTGTGTTCCTGGGTGTTTGTGTGTGTGTTCCTGGGTGTTTGTAGGTGCTTGTGTGTGTTTGTGTGTGTGTTCCTGGGTGTTTGTGTGTGTGCTCCTGGGTGTTTGCGTGTGTTCATGTGTGCATTCATGTGCTTGTGTGTGTATTTATGTGTTTGTGTGTATTCCTGGGTGTTTGTGCGTGTTCATGTATACATTCATGTGTTTGTGTGTGTATTTATGTGTTTGTGTGTGTTCCTGGTGTTTATGTGTGTTCCTGTGTGTTTATGTGAGTTCCTGTGTTTTCCTGTGTGTATTTATGTGTGTTTGTGTGTGTTCCTGGGTGTTTATGTGCGTTCCTGTGTGTTTATGTGTGTTCCTGTCTTTTCCTATGTGTATTTATGTGTGTTTGTGTGTGTTCCTGGGTGTTTGTGTGTGTTCCTGTGTTTTCCAGTGTGTGTTCACGTGTGTGTGTGCTCACACAAGCCCAGGGAGCTGCATGCCCCCATCCTGCAGACCTTGGCACAAGGGACATGCAGCTGACCTTGCCAAGCAGGGAATGGAAACACATCTCCAGCACACAGAGGGTTAATAGCTCTAAATCTAAAGTACTCATCTGCAATCTCAATTTGCTCAGAGTCCAGCAGCTGCATTAGTTGAGATAATTCTGTCAGTGAGTGCTGTTTGTACCCAGAACATGCCTGCTAAATTTGTTAAAGAATACCCCAGACTAACGCATCATTACACTCACAAAGTCATCTATCTTTTACTTCAGATTAATTCTTTTTTTTTCCCTCTCTCTTCACCTCCTCCATAAATCCTGGTGCACTTAATTAATTTCAGTTCCAGTGTAAGGTCCATAATACAGAATTGTTCAAGCAAACACAAAATTAATTATTCTATTTACAGCCTTCTCATTGAAAGGAGCATTTCATCTTTCATAATTACATTTTGGAACGTCCAATTATGAATTCAGACTTCTGCTGTTTTGCATACTGTGATTGTGTGCAAGTGTCTCCATGCCAATGAGAACCAAGATTTGGGTATCACATCTCCTTCCAATTAGACTAAATTCAAGTACAGTTCCAGTCTGAAAAACCTGTTCAAGAGGTGACAGAGGGAGAGGGTGGGAGATGGTTAAAGAATCAGGTTAAAAAATACTTCTATAAATGCACGTTATCATTTCTTCTCCAGTACCAGAGATGTCTTTATAACACAGCACAAGGCTGCTGTAGCTGGTTCAGTAACCCTACCAGCTGCTACAGGCTTAATTCTACAAGCAAAAGACTTTATCAAGCTCTTTTTGAGATAATGGAAAAAGTCCCTGGCTTTTATGGCTTTAAAAAGAGCTTTTGAACTAGCGCACAAGTTGATGTATATTATTCCCTTGATTTGTGTTAATTATATCAATTTTTAATGCCTTCCATCACAGTAGCTGTTTCCCTCAGAGCTGATTTGTAAGTGAAATCTGAAACTGCAAAGGTTTGCCTGCTTGCTGCAAACCTGGGGCAGGTTCAAGGAAGGTTCCTTGTGTGTTTTTTGAGAATTCTGGCCTCAAAAACCTGGGCTCAGCAGTTCTGGGTTTTGCCTGTCTGCAATTCCTCCTGGAACTGAGGTCTGTGATGGGTGTTTGGCTCCCTTCAGAGATGCAGTGCTATGGGAAATGGGGAGCTGTAGGAGAGTCTTGAGCTGAGTCCTCACCCTCCAGCAGCTGGGGGGACTCAGGAGAGCTGGGCTGGAGTCCCAGCTTTGTCACAGGTGCTGTGGGTGATCCTGAGCTGGGATTTCAGGCCTGACCCCTGCAGGTGGGAGCTGTGAGCTGAGTAAGGCTGTTGGAGGTTGCTGGATGGACAAGGGGGGCACAGCTGCTCCTGCCAGCCCAGCACGGAATCCTGCTGTGAGAGTCAGCTTGGCTGCATGGGGACATGGCTGCACCTCTCCTTTCTCTAATGCCTGGAGCTCCAAAAGCACCCAGAGCTGCCTTTGCACCCAGGGCAGAGCAGGAGCTGGATTGGCATCTGGCTGAAGAGGTCACCCAGGCAATCCAAGGCTTTTTGTGTGTTCCCTCTTTGCATACTTGAGAAACAGCCACAGTTGATCTGATCTTTTAGGATATCTGGTTTGAAAATTCCTACCCAGTACCAGTTGAAATGAGCTGATATAAAAGCTGCAAAATAGCTCTAGAGTCTGCCTGTCAAGTTTGATCATGCCCTGAAAAGCCAAAATGTGCCCATCTCCTTTAGAAACACAAATAAATTGCTTTAGCCTTATCTAGAGTTTTCCAGTGACTGCTGTTCTAATGGGATGAAGCACGGTAATCAACTTTATAGAGCATATTTCCATAGCACACCCGTTATGTCATGCCTTGTTTACACAATCAGAATTATGGATTATGAGGTGCACATACTGGGCAGGGGGCCAAAAATACTTTTACAGCCCTGATTTACTGGTGAGTCCATGCAGGACTTGGGAACTGTGCGTGCATTGGCTGCAGTGGGAATGTGACTGGAGTTGGAGTGCAGGACTCAGCAAAGAGCAGGGTCACATCACAGTGCCTGAAAACCAACCTGGGGGCCAGGCAGGTGGGCACTGATTGTCACCACATGAGCCCTGGCAGGTGGGACAGCTGCTGCTGCTGCACTGGTATCTGTCCCCCTCCAAACACATCTTCAGGTGCTGACCTGGTACCTGGGAGTTAAAAACCCTTGGCACAGAGCCTGGGTAGCTGGTGGGAAATACATTAATAGTAATGCAGAAAAAACAGAGTTTAACCTGTCATGATGTTCAGGGCTGGGAGACCTGTGCCCACGGGCACTGCCAATTCCTGCTTCAACAGAAACACAACACCTGCAAAGAAAACTCAGACTTGAAAGCAAAGTAGATTTTTCATAGAGTTATCATTTTTATTATCCCAGAATCAGAGTCACAGAATTATTTGTGTTGGAAGAAACTTTAAAGATCATCTTGTTCCAAGCCCTTTCCATGGCAGGGACACCTTCTGGAACAGGTTGCTCAATGTCCTGTCCAACCTGGCCTTGAACACTTCTAGGGATGGAGCAAGGAAATCACTGTACTAATAAGAATGATGTTCCTCGCCTAAAAACTGTACAGAAACTAGGAACAGAACAAGTACTTAAATATAATTAATGTGTCATTTATGGCCAGGCTGACCCTGATCTTTGCCCACTTGCAGAACTCTCCCTGGAGAGGACCCATCCCTGCCCTGCTGGGTATGAACAGGGCTGGTGCTCTTTACACTCTCATGGCCAAACGCAGGGAGGGGGGCTGAGAGCAGAAGCACACTGAAAGCTCTGAGGCCAGGGCTATCCACAAAGTGCTTCAGGTTCAGAGAAAATGGGACAAGGAGAGGCAGGGGGATGGGTGGGGACACTTCCCCAGTGCCCACCTCAGAGAGAATAGGAGGACTCAGTCCTATTACAGAGCCAGCCTGCTCCAGTGATGGGACAGGCACTGACTTACCCTGCAAGGACACCCGTGTGCAGCCAAACCCCATGAGCTGAACCTCAGTTGGAGCTCAAGCACGTCTTTACTCAAGTTGGGAACAGTGAAGATATTTTTTCTCCTCCACAGATGCTGCTGTTAATTTGTTAGCCATGTACAAGTGTGAGGTTTGCTGGAGGAAGCCAATTTGTGCAGTTTTTAGCTCGTTCAGTGGTGAAGTCTGCTTTATCTCTTGTGGGAGCAATTTCACGGCTTACAAAAAAGACATAAATAATCTGTTTTAAAAGTTGTTGGAAGAACAGTGGATTTATGGTCTTACTGTCAGAAGGGAATTATAATGACTCTCTGGTCCAGCCCCTGGCCTACCATAAGCAAATCCTGACTCAGAGACCACATCTTGCACTTGAACTGGTTAATTTTATTTTTATAAACAAATCCAACCCTGGCAGGAGGGCTTTATTCAAAAACAAAATATTTTTCTCACTGTCCTTAGCTGGCAGGAGTTAATTGTTCCCTTTGTGAGCTGTGAATGGGTTTATGCTGTTCCACCTGGCATCTCTGCTTTTGTTTGTTAATTAGGTATTAATTGCAGAGGCTGTTGGGGATTTGTAGGTGAAAAGAGCACGTGTTTATTGGTCCTGCATGGAAGGGGCTGAAATGAATCGAGTTTGGTAACAGCAGACCTTGTAACATCCCTAATATATATTTTCCAGGGGGTGTTATGGTCTGATGTTCAGTGAGGCATGCAGAGGTGAGGGAAAGTTTTTGGTTATTGATTTTCTGAATGTTGCAGCTCAGATTGTGCGTTGCTGGTTAATGAAATACGGTGGTGAGGAAAGGAGAGAGGGCTGGTTTTTGAAATATCAAAGTTGCTATAAAACATAAAGTGAAATTGTGGAAGGTGGGTTAACAATGAACCAGCTCCTTATTTTACAAGTTTCATGACAAAACTAGGAAAAACCATGTAAAACTGATCCTTGGAGAAACTGGCATTGTTATAGACTGCTAAGAGCTATTGGAGAATTGAGATGGATTGCCACAGATTTTATACCTTTTGAAATAGAAATTAGAGAATAAAGTTTTCTATATGGAAAAGAGAGCAAGAAAACTGGAAATGAGGAAACAATACTGAGGAGGGCAAGACACTTTAAATAAGGGATTATTCTGATGTTCTTTCCCAAAACGTTTCAGGAAATCAAAATATTGAGGTATAATTATTTCAATACCTTCTGATTGAAGAATATATTAAAAGCATAAAAAGAGAACTATACAGTGTGGTAAATGGATATACCTGAGGTAATTGTTTGACCTACAGGCTACAAGGCAAAGGTTGTTACTGAGAAATTCCTTAGGGGAACTAGAAAATAAAAATACTCACTTTTCCACAGCAGACTCATCACAATCTACAAGGTGTCAGATATGGCAGGAAGGGATAATGTGGGGCTGCAGACCCCTCCATCTGCCTTTCTCCTTGAGAGCTGGATTTGCCAAGACTGTCTGCTGTGGCCATTTTGAGAGTGCCTAAAAATTCAATTTCCAGAATGATGAAGAGTGCAAAGGAATGTGGAAAATGAGGTGGGGAAGAGATTTTCAGTGGAGAGCTGCACAATTTCCTGTTTAATACAGTATTTTAAAGCCTCTGTTCTTTTGTTGTGCTGCCAATGATATCTCAGAATCCAAAAACCTTGCATGTATTTTTAAAATGATTTTAAGTCAGTTAAATAAATGTGTAACTCCTGATGAGGCAGCTCATGCAGAATCATGCTGTATTTCTTCAGCAATCTTGTTGAACCAATGTTTTTCTCTACAAAACTCAGGCTCTAACCTCCCTTGCTGACCCTTGTGCTTACCTGTGCTCTCCTATCAACCTTCTGTATCAGGACAATGTGCTTTTCTTACCCTCAGCACCCCTATTTACCCTGTTTTTCCGAGGTTATCAGGGGATTACTCAGTATCTATCATCTAGACAAACATCACAAAGTCATCAGGACAAACTAAAACGATGGATTCTCTGTGAAAGGAGAAGTAATTTGTAACTTGTATGGGAATTGTGGGTTGTCCCTTTGTCATCTACCCCAATGCATAAATCCTGGCCAACAGGCATGTGAGCCTGTGATTTGGAAAACAAAATCAGGGATTGCTGGCTGTCATTTGTTTGCTATCTTAAATTAATCCTATGTGATAATTTCTGTGGTTCTTCCAGTTCACATCACGTGGGCCTGTTCTGCTCATCATCAGCAGCAGCTGGACAAAGCAGTGCATTCCTCTGCTTTGTTTAATGTATTGCCTTCCCACTCTTCTCTGTCTTTCATCTCTGCCCTCAATAGAAGGTTTTACTGTCCTTGAGAGTTTGCTTGTCCTGCCCCCTCCTTCCACACACCCCACAGATTTTTCTGACTACAGGCATGAAGAGGGAATGTTCCCATGTTTGTGTGAGCATTGGCATATTCTCTGGACATGCCAGTGGATCAGAAGCAGTTCCAGTTTTAGAAATGTAGATTTTTTTTTTAATAATGAAAACAAGCCTTTTCTTCTACAGTAGTGTATTCAAATTGATGGTATTGCAATGGCAATGTGAGCCTAGAAGACTCTGCTCCCTTAGCTCATGTCAGCCCATGTGAGGCAGCACCAAGGAGTGGTTTGGCCAGCTGAGGATGTGCAGAGTGCCCAGGGAGGTGTTAGACAAGATGGTGATGATGGTGAGGCTTCCAGATGAGGCTAGATCCCAGCAGGCAAGAGCTCACAGGCTGTTTCCAAAGTCCTCCACCTTGCCTTGCTGCTTGTTTTAACAAAGGGTCACAGTGCCCAACGGGCTCCCATTTGTGCACTGGCTTTCACAGAGTTTAATGACCAGGTGATGGTTGTACCTGGGCTGGGGAGGTGCTGCCTTGGACTGTGACGCTCCTGTTGGGCTGCATCCACTGATTATGAGGACTATTTTCAGCAGCTTTATTGCAGTGATGATAAAAACAAACATCCTTCTTTTAAACAACAAGAAACTTTGAACCTTTTAAACACTCCCTGAACTGTGGAGAACTTGTTAAGCTGGATAACCCTCAGTGAGGAAGCAAAGTGCAAAGTGCTGCTAGCCTTGTATTACTCACAGGTCCTTGCAGGTGGCCTCAGAGACTTTTCCTGGTTCACCAATGACCAGTGAGGGGTGCTCTGAGGGTAGGGGCACCATCCTCTTTGGCCACAGTGGGAATTTGTTCCTGTTAATCCCAGGAAAAGAGGACCTTTGGGTCCTTGACAAATGTTTCTTGTTGATTGTGTGTGATCCTGCTTTGCTTCTTGACTCACTTCTCCTTCTCTCTCCTTTCCTCTAAGGCTGGAAGTTCATTCAGCCTTTTCTCTTCTGATGAGAAGTTGTGAGGTCTGTAAGAGTTTTGAGAATATTTCTTTCCCTGTTCTTTCTTTTGCTTACACAGTCGTTTGGTGGGAGCAGGAAGACAAGGAAACTCTCAAGAAGCTGATGAAAAAGAAAGCTGTGATTGGATTTCTAGTGCTAGCTGGAAGGAAATTCTTGCTCACTTCTCTCCCTAACTCTTCCTCCTCCCAAGATGCTTTTAAAAATAGGAAGGATCTCAAATTGATGTCAGAACAGTTTGTTCTTGAACTACTCTGCAGATCACAGCAGCTGAGCATCACATTCAACACCCAAAAAGGGACAAGAAGCCCATGAACACTTTTTGGGTTTGTGATTTGTCTCGTCACTCTTGGGTTGATGAATTGTTGAAAAATTCTGGCTCTGAGCTGTGTACAGAGTGTGCTGGGCCATGGTTACAGAAATGGGACAGGAGGCTGTGCTAAAATTATCAGACTCAGCAGAGCCCTCTGCCTCCTACAAACACCCCAGAGTTAATTCAGACTGTCTTGGTGCCACAATGGGCTCTAAACTCTAATGACAGTGACCAAAGGAACTTACTGCAGAAATATGAGAAGGACTCAAATTGCCATAAACATAAACAAGGCTATATTTCCTAGGGAAATAATTATTAAATAAATAATTAAGGTATATTTAACAAAAAATGTAAATTATATATTTATTCCAGAATATATTTTGCTCTGGAAAACAGGAAGGACAAACAAGGAACACTTGTTAGTTGTTACAAGAATATCCTTGAGAGGAGGAAGTGTTTCACCAGCCAAGGAGAAAAAGATCTCCATGAAACCACACTTCTTTCTCTTCCCTCCAGCCCTGTCCAAATACCGTGTGAAAGTCATTTGCCTTGGACTTGGGAGGTTTGCTTGCAAAAAACTGCATTTCTTTTTCTCAGAGCTTAACTACAAGTTTACTCCTTGAAACTAGACAAAGTCACTGGCTAGTCAATGCCTGGCTTGAACAGATTAGTTTGAATTCCTGTGTATGTAGTATTTTAAGCTCAGGTATTGGTTTCACTATATTTCTGTTTTTGATAGCAATGAATTGATTTTTTTACTCTGCTAGTATTTTAAAAGACCCAAAACTCTCCCTTGATGCCAAACCCGGATGGTTATTAAAGGATTCTAATATTCTTTCCTTTTATTGCCAGAACTGCTTTTAAAATAAACTGACTATGTGAAAAGTAATTCCTTTATGTCCTTACTCTACACTTGAAGAATTGGAAGGAAGAGGCGATCATAAGCTCTTGGACACCCAAAAGAAAGAGAAACTTTTCTTTAGAACGATCTTGTTCTGAAGAAAAACCTCTCTTGTCTTATCTAGGTGTATTCTCAGGCTTTTGGGATGTCAGAGAGCACCTGTTTCCTTGCAGGCTCTCTGTCCATTCTTAGTGTATTTACTGGGTATAAATAGTTTTTCTGATTAACAGGTATTTTCTGATTCTTAACATCAAGTTGGTGGAGAAGTCCAACTTGCCAAAAGTAGCAAGGAGCTTCTTGTCAGAGGCAAGTCTGACCTTTGGGAGCTGCAAAGGAAGGGAGGACACAGTCCTTGGGCTTGTCCTCAGGGGTGGGGCTCTTCTGACCAGGCTTGGTGACCAGCCTCTGACAGTCAGTGAAGCTCTTGGCAGTGCAGGCAGGGAAGCCTTGAGTCCAAGGGATATTGTCCTGAAATGAATGTCAGAAGTGCCACAGGCAGATGCTTTCAGGGCAGTTTATTTCCCTGCCCTGGGGAGCAGGGAGCGGGTCAGGTAAGTGTCTGCAGCCTGGGCAGGGACAGTGTCAGCCAGAGCTGGATTTTGGGAAAGCCTCAGTGAAATAATGAACAGAACTGACCAGTGTGAGCATGTGGCTTTAGTAGTTTGGTTGCTGCTTCTCTTTTCTTTATGTGCAAGTTTTTAACTACAAACTACTTTTCTTTCACCAATCTAAATGAAGCCACCGTACTCAGGAAGACGCAGCAAGTCAGTCTCTTCATGAATAGAAATTGTTGCACCTAAAAGTAAACTCATAAAATTGTATGTGTGAGATGGAGTAAAGCAGTGCCACTCTTGGGTTCTGGAGCTTTGTTTTTGAAAAGACAGCAGGACAGTACTTTGTCTCCTCTAAATTCTTCCCATCCAGATAACAGGGACAAGAAAGACAAAAGCAAAGATATAGTGTTCACAACTCATAGGCTGCTCCCACTGTGCATTTTTCTCCTGTCTTTCCCAGAGGGCTTGAATTTTCTCAGTGACAGCCAGAGCAAGAAGTGCCAAGGAGAGTGAGCAGGACTGGGAATGCAGCAAGGTCTACTTGTAATTCCTGGGGTAGACTCATTTCAGGGAGCAGGCTGAGAAAGTTTTGCTTGATTTAGGTGGTCAGGAGGGATCTGGTTTAGTTTTGCGAGGCAGAAAAAGGGGGATGCATTTCCCAGCATCAGGTTATGCAAACCACTGAGGTGGAGGTGGGAGGGGCAGGCTGGCTGCGAGTCATTTTGTATCTGCATGAAAATGGAATTCAAAACATTCCCTCTAGAGTGGTATCCAATACCAAAATTGGATTTGGGAACTCAGAGTACATGAATATTTGTGCTGTCAATAAGAGTTATCTGTATACAGAACCCTTTCCTTGTCGCTTTCTCTACCATGCTTCCTTCTTAATTCATTTTCAGTCTTTAATGTACTGTTGTGTAGCATCCTCTCCCATTAGGCCCTGTAATGTGCTCCGATTGCCTTCAGCTTGACTGCACTTAATAGCCAGCGTAAATAGAACTTAGTGTAGCATGCACTAACATCTCTATCCATTGTCCAGAGATTAAATACATGCCACAAATGGTTTACGCATCATCAGCCTCGAGCCCTCGTTTCATAGCTCCCAACCAAAAGAGGATATTAAATTAATTTGCAGGTTGCTTTAGCAAGGCCTAACAAAAAGAGGAGGGGGGGAAAAAAAAAACCTGAGGGTCACTCTGCATGTAATATCCATCAATCAAAAAAGGGGGGTGGAAAATGATAATGGCAGGTCATTATAAGGGGACAGGTGCACACATATTTAGCTCTATGTCTAGTTCAGGTCAAAGCTTAATGGTGTTAACGGGGAGGAATGCAGGCTATGTGAGCAGTGTGGATGTGTGAGGAAGAGGCAAAAGGGCAGCTCTGTGACAGGACAGCACTGCCTCTTCCAGATCTTCATGCTTAACCCTTTACTCTGCCTGGGCAAGAGCTACTGAGTAACACTGAGCTTCTGAGAGGAAGGAAAGGAGCAAAGCTGACATCTCCAGCTTTGTCCTGCAAGCAGCTTGTAGCACTCAAAGTCAGCAAGGAGGCAGGAGTGGGGCAGGGCAGTGAAAATGAACTTGCACAGTGCCAGGGTTCACACTGCCAGGACCTGGGTGTACTCTTATCATGGGCAAGGGTTTTGTCAAGCAGCAGGAAATGCAAATGCTCCTCATGGAAAGGCAGGGAGAAGATCTGTGTTCAGCAGGGAACATGGGCTAACAGAGATGAACAATGATCTTCACAAGGGCCAGGACTGAGAGAACTGGAAAAACAATGGCAAGGCCACATCTCATCTACTGAAAGAAGAGCTGTGACTAAAGCAGTGAGATGTATTTAAAGTGAAGTGAGGTTGACAAGGTTGAGAGGAAAGGATGGAGTCCTTGCCTTGCTATTAAGAAGGAAGGTACTACACGAATGTGGAGTGCACAGACACTGTGTGCCAGCCCTGCTTGTCAGTCTGTACTTTTAGCTCAGTGATTGGGACAGACATGGACAATGAGAAAGCTTCAGTCACACTTGTGGTTTCCAACAAACAACTGGGAAGACACACTCTAGGTTTAAAGGACCAAGCTGAAAATTAGGCTACTTGCTTTCTGGCTGTGGCAAGTAAGGCCACCCAGGTATGCAAATCTTTTCTCTTTAAGTTTGATAGCAATCCACAGAGGTGAAGGAAAATATCAGTGATTATCACCGTGTTTTAGATGCCAGCATCAGGGTTTTGAAGGTCTTGTTGATGAATAATAAATCACTCTGGAGTGATGTGGCTCAGTGCCACGTTCCCTTGCTTTCTGGAGAAGTGTGTTTTCAGGTGCTGCATTCTGGAGTCTTCATGAGGAAATGATCCAAATCCTCCCCCAAGCCCACAATAACACGCTTTGACTGACATGGATAATTTTTCTGAGTACCATCCGTACCCTGAGAAATGATATACTGGGAACTAGAATAATAAAGTAAGGAAATATCCTTTACCACAAGAGTCTAAATGCCCAAGGACTGCTGTCATAGAAATCATGAACTTATACTCTGTCAGCTGATATTTTAAATGCTATTATTCCATGCCAATTTTCCCAGGCTGGAGCCATGAAAGTGAAGAAAGGCAAAGCAACACTGCATGTTAGCAAGGGTTCAGCAGAAGTTGTAAGAGAGAAATTTGCTAGTTAAGGTATAAATAAGAAGCCAATTTCAAGCTGTATTTAAGGGTAGAAGATTGGTTTGAGTGCATTTGGGAAGGAAAAAAAATACATTAAATAAGTTACTTTTAAAAAAAGAGATTAGTTTTGGGAGCAGAAGGATCTATTCTGGAAAGTTTGCTCTTGATGGAGTGACCCACACTGCAATTTCCTCAAAGCCTTGGTGAGCTCTTGTTGCTCCATGGTCAGCCCAAGAACTGCTTTCAGATGTGGTGGTCTGTATTCTCTCATGCTCTATTTTCCTCCCATTTCCCCCCATCTTGCTAGTAAACAGCAGAAGCTGCTTGTCTTGGGGCTGAATGGATGGGGGAAGATATGAATTGAATCCTGACCTGCTACAACTTCAGCTCCTGCTTCAATTTTCACTCCAAGCAGATGCTCAACCCACGAGGGCCGGGGAAGGGAGAGGGAAGAGCCCGATGGGGCTGGGCTGTGCTGTGAGCTCCAGAACAATAGATGATCACTCTTAATTACGGCAGCCTGAATGAGCATCACTCTGCCGGCCCCTTTCCTCCTGCTATCTGATCAATACAGTCTTAATTGCCGAAGAAAGGCAGTATCCTACACAATCACAGCACAATGGTTTAATCACTTGGACGCTTAAAGTTAATTTCAGGCAGTTCATTTCTCACTGCCTCTCGCTCTGTCAGGCATGGCTCGTCTCCTTGCACACACAGGTGCACGTGTGCTCGCAGCTAAAGGTGGGTTATCAATAGCTTTTAGCGAGATTATTTCAGCTAATTGAAAATGTGGGAAATGTTATTATCATGCATAAGCTTAGAAGAGATTTTCTTTTCGAAGGGGGGTATGCTAAAAGCTTTTTTTGAGATACTTATTGAGGGAAGAAATAAAAAGCTTTTCTATTCTCGGCCATCTCCTCTGCTGCTGTCATGCTGACCTGCCCAGACACTCTGGGGATTCTTGGGTTAGTGGTCAGGTGGTGCAGCAGGATTGGAACCTTGTGAACAGCTGGAGTGAGAATTCACCTGTCCTTTCCACAGCACCCAATCCTCTCCAGCTTTTGGGATCTTTGGGCTCCTGGGCTGTGTCTCTGCAGGATTGTTTTTTGTGGCTGGCACAGTGTGGCCACTTGAGAAGGCATTGTTGAGATCCAGTGTGATCCTTGGCTTAAAACAAGGGCATATCTGGCCCACCATCTGCAGAATTTCTGCTGTTTCAGATTCTGCTTGGATCACATTTTATAGATGAGGGTGTGCTGCAGCTCCTTAATCCACTTTTGAATATTGTCCAACAGATCCAGCTGGAAGCCTCAGCTTTGGGGGCTGTGAGATGCTGGCCACAAGAGGGAAATTTGGGTGTTCCTTCCTCCTCAACAGAGCTGAACATCACCACAGCAAAAGTACAGGCTTTTCAAAAGCTTCTTGTGATGCTGAGTGCAGTTTCTGACCTTGAGACTCCTGGATCAAATCCTCTCCTATTCTTCTTTCTCCCACCCCAGCCAGAAATTAAGGCCGACTGCTATTTTTGTAAATTCTTCAAATGCTGCTGACTTGTGGCTGCTTAGAAAACCTAGATCAAGAGGAACCTGGTCCAGTGGAGCTCTCAGGCATCACTTGGGCTTGTGAGTGAGCCCAGGTATCTTTTATTTTGGATGACAGTGAATCAGTCACAGAGAGGGGCTGCCCCTTGCTGGGTGCCTGTGCTGTGTTATGGAGAATCCTCACCCCTCCCTGGGCACTGAGCCCTGGGAAATCTGATCTCACAGGATCCAGGACACCAAGGAATATCAGAGAAAACACTTGCTCTGTTTGTAGGATAAGGCAGCATGGTAGCCAGTGCCATACAAGTAAAGGGCCTGATGAAAGGTGAACAGAGCTTTTCAGAGCTGTAGGAAAGTCATCCTTGAGCAACAAAAACATTATGTGAAGCATATTGCTGATGTTGGGATGGAAAAAAAAGTTGCTTGAAAATTTATCTCACAGCCATTTTAGTCACCTCCAACTTTGTTCTGTATTGGACTGTTTCCTACTGGGGCAAAGCTTTTGGCTGGAGGCAGCCAGAAGTTTCTTCTGAATGCCAGTCTGATAAGGATGAAGTTCACAGGCTTCACTGACATTTTTTTCCCCCCAGAAAATAATTTCCAGGATAAAAATGGTATCCTGTGTTTTTGTTATTATTTTCTGGCTAGTGCATATCTGAAATGCCAGACTTGGTTGCAGCTTTCTCTATGTCCTGCAGATCATTTTTCCATGAAGAATAGCAGGCAATGTTAGAAATTTGATAAGAGTGGCTTTCTCCTTTGATGAGTTCCTGCCCAAAATCTTAGGCAGAAGATGGGGAATTCAGCATGAAGGATACAGACCAAGAGAAAGGACCTGACAGAAGCACAGTCACTCCCTTTGTTGCAATGCTTTAGGCTAACCATTATTCACAGCCCTTTCCTCATATTGCATCTTTCATGATTTGCTTAAGCGATTTTAAATTGCTTTTGTGATTTCATTTAGCAGAGACCACAATAAAAGTGACCCTTGAGTTTATGAAATGAAACAGCCTGCACAAAGGGACTGAGGGCCTCAGCAGTGTGTGGGGTGAGGTTTCTGTGCTGCACAGGGAGTGTTTGCCTGGGACAAAGGGATGATAAAGGGTTGCAATGAAATGGTGCAAGCGAGGAACATTCCTACCAGAGCAGCCCTGTGCCTGTGCAAATGAAGGATGAACTTTGCCAGACAGTCCAGAGCATGCCCACCACCCAGATTTTTTATTAAAAATAAGGTTTTGGGGTTTTTTTTTTTTTTTGTTTTGTTTTTGTTTCCCCCTCAATGTTTTCCTTGATGAGGGAGGCAGCAGGCAAATCACTGAAGGGTTTTTCAGCAGACCTCTCCAACAGGGGAGTTCATTTAGCAAAATGTCCAGGGCTCTGAGCTCATGGCCAGGAGGAAAGCTGATCTCACTTCCAGATGCTGTCCAAGGTGTACCTTTTGAGCCTCACCCTGCTCTGAGGTTTGGAGCAGTGCTGGGATCAGGAGTTTGATGTAACAGTGCAAGTCAGTAGAAATCCTTGGGAATGAGAAGGGAGATGGAAAGAGTTGGCATTGCTGCAAAAAAATCTGCAAAATCTTCTCAGAAAAAGGCAAAACCTGTCTTTGGAGCTCCTTTTCCAGTCTCTATTTTTTTTTTATCCAGTGCTCAGCTATTTGGGAAGTGGGTTCCAGCCCCCACACCCCAATACCCTGCCTGTGCATCCCCAAACCTGCTAGCCTGATACAGTGATGCCTCTTGATAACACCGTGATGTTTTTGACTGCCCAGAAATCCAGCTGAGCCTCTCCAGAGCTGAACAGGGCACAAATGAAACAAGCATCAGCAAAGTTGCTGCATTTTTACACAGCTGCTTTGCTGGGTTGCTCTCTTCTGTGCCAGGGAGCAAATCAGCTCCTGGGAGCCCTGCAAGGGAGGAATCCCAAATCTAACCTCTGATTTTCCTCTGGGATTTGCCTCCACTATCTGAGACAAGAAGTTAAACAGAACATACAGAGGAAATGATAAAAAAGTGACTTATTTTCATGCTGTTTGGCTGCTCTTTACTGTAGATGACAAGTGGCCTGGTGATCTTAGATGCCTCTCAGGGGGATGAAGGGCAGGATTTGAAGCAATTTATTGGTGACACCTCATTTAAGGTATTAGTCCCACTTCCCTCCACCTTGCAGGGGAGCTGTGCCTGGAAAGCCCTTGGGAAGAGGCTGCCTGCAGCTCTCCCTGCTTGGTCCCCTGAGGAAAGCACCACAGCCAGGGAAGGGCAGGATAGATTTTATTCCTTTTGTTTCAGCAGGAGCCAGAGGCTGTGCTGTCGTGCTGCAGCCTGGCTTGTTTCTGCTCTGAGCTTCTCTGGGGGGTTCAGTGTATATTTGCAAAAGAACAGCCTCCCTTCCTTTCTGCTCCCCGAGAAAAACAGTAAAAAAAACCCCAATAACCCAGAACAAACTTTTTTTAGAGGAAGGAAGGAGAAGGCAATGGGAAGCCGAGGCACTGGGGGAAATCTGATTTTGAGATTTTTGTCGCTGTGGTGGCACATTTTCCTCTGATGCAGCTGTGTAATGAGTTCACATCTGTTCATGCCACATGTTGCTCTGCCTTGCACAGATGCAAAGTCTCAATTTTTCTAATTAGCAACAACATGAAGTATATCTTAATTTTCTGTCCCCCTTCCCTCTAATAAACGTGATATTAACAAGGTTACATGCTTGCTTTCACGGGGTTTAATCGAATGAGAAGCAAGATTGGGTTAGATCACACTGTTCTTTTTAGGTGGGGTCTGCTGCAGAGACATCCATTCATTACAATAAGCAGAAAGCACAGGACAGGGGATGGGGCACACCCTCCCCTTTTGCAGCAGATCTATCAGTCACAACCACTGTTACCTGTGTATGTGATCCTTCAACCTGGACCACACTGCATGTTTGTCTTGTACGTGTATCTTTGTTTTTTACAGTCTGAGTGCCCAGGAAGGCCTTCAACACCAGCTCTGCCCAGAGATCCATTTGTGGTCTGAGGGGATGTGGGACACAGCCCAGATCCAGGCAGGACAGGAGCAGGAGATGCTGGAGGCTCCCAAAGCTGTGAGAAGCTGCAAACCAGCTGAAACTGCAGAGAACAAAAAGGGGCAGCCCCGTGCCTCTTCATGCCCTGAAGAGCTCAGTGGCATCTCTGTGTGAGACTGACTTCCCTCACTCCTGGCTGCAAAAATGCTCAGCTGGGGCTGCTGGGGACCCTGAGAGCACAAGCTGGGGGGCTTTGCCTGTGGCCCCCATGGCAGTGATCAGAGCAGGACAGGGACTAGTGTGGATGGACTCTCCCTGAGCAGGATCCAGCCCTCCTTGGACAGCCTGCATTCATATTCCACCTGACTCTGCTGGGAGAAATCCATGGGGACCCCAACAGCAATTACTAGTGTGATTTAATTGGCATTATCATTTTAGTGGCTTGACAGAGATAAATCGCCCTATTGGGTAAGGCTGCTACTGTGACAGCAAAAGCAGGAGGAAAGACTTTCTTCTTCTCTCTGGAATAGGAGATGACTACCAGTGTATCTTAATAATTAGTGCTGTTATAATTAATCGGGCTATTTGAGAGTCAATCTAACAAACAAATGGAGGGCTTGATTGTTCAGTAATTGACAATTTGTTTTCAATATGGTATCACTCGCTTCTGCTTGTGCAAAGAAGGAAAAAGACACAAAACTGAGATTACTGAAGGGCTGGGGCTTGGCTGCAGGGGGGACAAGTGACTGTGTGAGAGAGCATGGGGGAAAGGAGAGTTCCCAGACACTGAATGTCCCAGGGACCTATTTGTCTTGGAAATACACACACAAAGTTATGATTCCTTCTGTTTCCCTGCTTGTCAAACAGTTGCAAGCCAGCTGTCATTGCCTGTATGTGTTGTTTTATAGAAAAGCAGAGTTTTCAGACCTTGGCCTTTCCAGAAGATTTTTACCCTGGTTATATTCCTGGATCTGCTCTATCCAGGCTGCATTTCTTTCCTTGCCTTGTCTCGGTCTCCACTTTCTCTCTGTCTTACCCTCTGCTCTGCAGTATCATGGGTGCTCTGGAACCTGCAGTAAGTTTTTTGTTGATGCTTTGGATGGAAGAACAATGTGTGGCTATGGCAAAGAGTGTGTGGATGTACCAGGCACTGCAGCACTGGGGTGTTGCTCTCTGGATTCAGACCAGGTGTGTGTGGCGCTTCCATTCTTGCCTCCAAAGTAGGCAAATACAACAAGAGAGTGGGCAAACAATTTGATATATTTTTAAAAATTATTTCCATTGTTTAAATGAGGGAAGCAAGATACAGATATTTTGCTCGTAAAATGTCTCTGTGATGATATCAGGTTTTGAAAACTGGTTAAGAGTCTGCTGTTCTCCAGGAGATTCCCTCTTGCTATCTCCATGAGAGCTTTTTGCTTTCTTTCACATAAGACCAAATACATCTGAGTCCTCTAGGTCCTACAGCACATGCTCTACTCCCATGGGCTTCTGAACTCCTGTTGGTGCTGGCCTGGAGGATGCTTTTATCACATTAAAAAGGTAGCAATAATCATGGCTGAGGAGACCCTGCAGAGAATTCCAAACTCTCACAGTTCTTTGGAATTGGCCTTAACCACCAAATGTGTATGGATGGATATCCATATGGTCTGGGGAATATACTTTTGAGCGTGGCTTTTGCTCCCCATACAATTGCTCCCTGTTGCAGCAGAATTGTTGCTGCACCCAGAGAGGCTGTGAGCAGCTCTGTCAAGTGGCAGCGCTTCTCCTGCGACCCAGTTTAAATGAGATATGAATAATTGATTCGCCTCCTGAATAATTAATTGGATATTCAATAATGAAAGTAATTGTTTGGCTCATTCCTCCATTGATAATCAAGCTAATCTTCCCCTTCAATATGTGGGCCATACAGATATGTAAAGCAGTGAGACAGTTTACAGGCCAATAATGCAACTAATGTGCTTGGTGCGGGGTCACCTTGTCCAAATATTTCAGCAGCTCCCAGGGCTGCTCTCCACTGGGTTATCCACTGCACTGTCAAGCTGTGTGCAGCAAAGGTTTGGTTTTTTCCTCCTCATTCTGATTGCTGAACATCTCCCACCAGGGAGGAGTCTTCTTGTACAGTTTAAACAAAAATCGTCAGACGCCGCTTGCTCCAATTAAGGCTTCCAAGGAGGTTTGTTCTTCCTCCAGTCAATAGTGCAGGGATTAAAGGGAGCAAGCAGTGCTCTGAACTCACGGGGATGCTTTCTTCTGCAGGAATTAGAGCCCAACTCCACAGAGAGGCTCCAGAGCTTTTCTTTGCCACCAGCCCTTTAGAAATCAAAATCAAACCGAAACACATTAATGCTGATTTTGCAGCTGCTGCGTTTGGGTTTGAGTTTCTAATGTTGCAAGTCCCAGGAAGCCTGGAAGTCTGAGCTGGCACTGCTGTGGCACAAAGTAGATGTGCCCTCTGGAGAGGGGCTAAGCAGTGCCAGGGGAGTGTGAATGGGTGACACAGTCTCAGGTTATTCCAGAAGCATTTTGGGGATGTCCGTCTGAGGTGGCCCCGTGCACTGGGCAGAGTTACCAGATCTGCTTTGGGGATCTGGGGTTGAACCACGACATAGCATCACAAAACCAAGTGATATGAGGAAATCCTGTGCCTGAGTCAGACACTGAATAGTTTCAATACTTATAAACTGTAACCCCAGAAAACCTTGCCTGCATCCCCTCGTGTTCCACCAGACCTCTGATTCCTGCACATTCCTGTTGGGTTTCAGAAGGGCTTGAGGTCCTGGCCAGTAGTGCAAGTCACAGAATGTGGAAGACATTCACAGGGGATCCTGTCCCAGAGATGCCCACATTAACAGGTAAATAAATCCTCTGCCACTGTTGTAGGCCTGTCCTGGCAGGAAAGGGCATTCAGGAATCTATGAGCTCCATGGGTTTCATCTTGGCCTTGTTTCTCATGAAATTAAGGGCCAAGAGAAGCCTGTTCTCACCATATTGTATGTTCAAAGTTCTGCACTAATGACAGAGCTTATCAACATGACTGAGGCAGAAAAGCATAAAAAGCATCCTGAGACACCATGCACAGGGAAGGTGAGAGCTGGGACAGTCTGTAGTGAGGGGGAGAGGGAGTTTTGCTCCTGCTCTTGTTCCTGAGATAGCTCCTGACCAATGTCCCACCGTCCCTGGGCTCTGGGACTGATCCATGCCCTGCAGAGATCAATGGTCTCAGACTCTGCCCCGGGTCTCTGCTGGGTCTCTGGATGCTCTGAGTGGAAGTTTCCTATGAGAGGCTTTTGCAATAGCTGGGACATGGCTGGAGCTTTCAAGCATCTCTCACTGTGCCCTGAGCCCATGCATGCTCTGAAGGCACAGTTCCACCAGCTTGAGCATTCTCAGCAAGAATTCCTTAAGCCTGGAACACAGTGAGAAACCCACACTTCCTGAGGTTGCACTGAGGAGGCAGTTCCTGAGGTGTCTGTCTGGAGGGCAGGAGATGAAGGTGTCATTTGGGAATATCAAAGCAGTGCAGCTCCAGAATATTATATTTTGCCATTAGGATCAAACCTGCAGGACAGTGAGCAGCCCTTGGGGCAGGGAGAGCTACATGTGGCTGGTACATCTGACACTCCGAGGTTTTAGCCCTGGGTCCCTCCTCCTGGCAGCAGCAGTGAGCAGAAGCAGTTACTTGGAGATTGATGCACCATTATAAATGTGCATGTGGGAACCATTTAAAACAAGCAAGGAAAGCAGCAGAGTGCTCCTGGAGAAGGATCTACGTGAGATGACAGTGCAATCTGGGAAACCCTCCCCTGCAGAAGCTACTTGAATTTAGATACTTTTTCATTTTAACCAGTTTAATTTCTTTATGAGGGCTTTCATTTGAAAAAGTGGCAGCACCGACAGGACTTGGAAAGATTCTTCTTCAGCCAATTTACTCTGCAGTAGATTTATCATTTCATCCGTAATTTAAGCAGAGACACTTGATTGTGCATTCATTTATACAGCTCAGAGCTGCTTGGTTGTGTTACTTGTGGAAAGTGTGAGGACAGATCAACAGGGAAGGGGCAATGCCAGCTGTGTTCCTAAGAAACCTCTGCAGAGGTCACTGTGGAGAGGGGAAAATGGAGCCCATCAGCTGGGTAAAACCAATAAAACCCAACTTCATTTAAAGCTTTTTCTCATCGCAGTCTAATTTAGTGTGAAGATGGCAGCACCACCCTTCCCTTCCCCTCCCTTCCCCAGGCTATTAAGGGGTTTGTGAGGGGCTCCCAAGATCAAAGCTCCCTTGGTGATTGAATTGATGTGCAGCTGCTGCCTGTGAGCGGAGGGAGGCTCTGGGGAGGGAAGGGGAGCACGGGGACACGCCACAGCCCTGCCAGAAGAAATACTGCAGTAAGCCCCTTGCCTCTGCCTGGCAATCCTGGAGTTATTTATGCACACACATAAAGGGTTCCATGCATCCCACTGAAATCTCTGTTATTTGTCAGTGAGATCCCCCTCCTGCTCTGCCTCAGCTAACATTTACAGTAAATCTGTTACACTGACCATTAAATCTGCAGCTGCCCTGAGCGATAGTTTCAATGGGTGTGTTGACAGCCCAAGTGTTAATAATGATGCAAACACTAACCTGTTTATTGATTTGCTTTTTGTACCCTTCATTCTAGCTCACTCCTTCTCACTCTCGGAGGAGAAATCCTAGAATTAGTAATCAGGTGACAGCTCAGAGCCCCCGTCTGTTCCCAGCAGTGTCATCCAACCCAAACTCCCAGAGATAAATCACAGGTGCCGTATTCTGCCTCTGCCAGCCATTCAATATACTGTTACTCAATGCAAGATGTAGTATTTGTCATTGGTGCCAACAGACAGGAGGGAAAAAAAAAAAAGAAACATTAACACAGACGTGAAAAGCTTTTAACTTTGACAAGAGAAGCATAGGGAAGTTTTACATTTAGCCCCTCCACGGAAGGCCAGTGCCCATCCATTAAAGCAGCTTGTCAGACAGTGGGTGTGGTAGAATGGAGCTGGGATCAGGATGCTGAGAGGAAAAACCTGATGTGCTCATGGTGCTTCCTCCTCCTGCTAGGTGGATACCTGCCCACAGCACTCAGGAGCATGGAATTGGTGAAAGACAAGAAATGGTCTATTCATGAGCCTCCTTGAAGATGAGACTTAGGTGGGTTTGTAGAGGGGGTGCAAAGAGCAGTTTTGGTTTATGCCCTGGGGGTCTGGGAGCCTGTTCAGACCGTGGGGGACACAAGGTGAGCAGTGACACAGCCCCAAGAGCTGGCCCTGCTTATCCTCTGCTGACAAGCACCTCAGACAACCTATGTGCTTCTAAAGCATTAGCCCAAAAAAACTCCCATCTGAGCTACCTGGCAGGGTCCTCCAGGTTGTAAAGTGTGGAGAGCTTTGCAAACAGAGCCTGCAGGAGCCAGGAGCTCACATCTGAGGGGATCAGTCCTACCTCAGGTCAGGAGCTGCAGAAGCTTTCCCTGTGACAGGCTCGGGGTGGCATCCAGCACAGGCACCACAGCTCTGCTGATGAGCTGCACAGGCTTCTGAAAGAAGCAGCTGGAGCTGGCTGCAATCTAGGCTTCATGTTCCCCATCTAGCAGTGCTTTTTGACCTATGGTTTTTACAGTCAGGAGAGAAACCTGCCCATAAATAGGCAGAATTTATAAACTCTGCAGGGGCTGTGATATATTCCCCAGGAGCTGGGGCCCCAAAGGCTTTCAGTGGCATTTATAAGCTTCACTCAGTTGTCAGACCCCTTAGTTCCTTTTATTTCTGCTAAGTTTATAAGCTCTGAAAGAGCAGTCTGCAGCGTTTATTAACTGCACTGCAGAGCTGAAGAAAAGCAGCTGATCCAAAAGAAACACAATTCTACCTGTACCACTTAAACATGGTTCAAATCAAAGCTCCACATTCTGTGTGTTTTATCCTGTCGTCTAATATGCACCCATCACCAAACAGATGGATATGTGTCACTATAGAAAATAAAATTCCACCAGTGGTAAAAATCCTCATGGATGCCTTAATTTATTAGGAGGAACCTGAACCGAGCATAACAACCAACCACTAAAAGTGGGAATTTGTCAAGTCTGAAATGTTAGTATCTATGTGAATATGTAACTGTGTCCATGAGGAGAAACTAAAATCCAATGAAAATAAAATATGTTTAAAAAAATTGTATCATGCATGTTTCAATAGGACTAATATTTTTTAATTAGGGTCCCTCAGCTCTGTGAAACATCAAGTTTCCCAGGGAACCTGTAGTGGCAGCCAGCAGTTTGGAAAAAAAATGTTTAGTGCTATATTACCTGGGAATAGCCTCAGGACATCAGGGTCAGCCACTGGTTTTGACATATATAAAATAACTGTGCTCTAATTGTAAATCCCAGGGTATTTTGGACTACATGGTATGTCTGCAACGATTCTGGGGAAAACAGAGCTCTTACCACAGTGGAATGGACACACAGGTTTGCTCTAGCTATTGGTGCAAAACAAAGCAGTGACAGATTCCTTGCCTTGATTTCAATAAATCTAAAGGGTGAAATGCTGCCTACAAGATGAAGCAAAGTTTTTGCATTAAGGATTCCTATGTAAGATTTCAGGACTCCTTTTTTAAACTTTTCAATATTTTGTTTTCAGTTTCTTTTTACTTTTTTTCCTAATAGGACAATATGCTAAATTTTTTTCACTGTGTTTCTGAAACTGTAGAGTTGATCATATTTGGGCTGGGCAGTTGTGAAGGAGGATTTAACATTTCTGATTTAATTAAATGTGTAGATGTGCTTGGACCCCACCTTTTAATTGTGGATGAGAGTTAAAGGTTTTGTCTTGGCAGACCAGTGTTTTCCCTGTAGGAACTCAGGTTTGGAGTTCTCAGGCTGATAACAAAAATCGTGATTTTAACACAACAGAGGCAAAGGAAGAAGAAACAGTCTAGAAGCTGGGGACTGGGAGGGATGATGAAATAACAGGGGTATTTGTAGACAGAACTACTAGAAGTGGGAAAAGCACAGAAATAAAAGTAAAGCCCAAGAGGAACAGAAAACACATGAAATTACTGAAAAGGAGACCAAAGCCTCATCCTGTGACACACAAGAGAAGGCCAATCTTAAATAATTATAGCAACGGTTTGACTTTAAAATCAGGATGTATATTTGTCGTGGCTCCTCCAACAGTGCAAATCCCTCCTCCTCCCTTTCTTTGCACAGATTTCCCCAGACAATTCACAGTCCTTTCCTTCCTTTATTTATGTGGTTTCATATTTCATGGCTTTTGGTTACTGTATTCCCATCATGATTTATGACCAAAGGGAAGAATTGCATCCAGGTGATGATCCAGTCCATTATCTCTAGGGAGATGCTGACCACTGTAGTGGAGCACAGAGACCTGTTGTACCATGTGATGGAGAGAAAGCACAAAAAGGCTTCCAGGTTATGAGGGAAAAGCACAATTTCTGTGATTTGGACAGTTGGATACAAAGAAAAAAGAATCCTTTTTCCTATTTTCCATCTTCCTGAATGGGATGTATTATTTAAAAAAATATAGGAGACCAAATATATTCAATGTGCTAACACCCATCTGCCTTAGCTGAAATGACCCATTTTAAATGCATGATACAACAGGGTAAATCTGTCTCGATGCCACCCTTGGCTGGGCTGAAATTTTTTCTTCCACTTTTTTCCTTTCAGTTTTCTGCTTTGCCATTAATAAATCAAGATTTCTTTGCCCTGCTCTGCACCTTCCCAGCTTTTGCAGGTCATTAATACCAAGACAGGACTGTTAATCTCTTGGTCCCAAGGTGCATCGACCCATTTGCAGAGAGAGAGGCTGGGACACTGGTGGGACCATGTCCTTGCTCACAGAGCAGGGGGATGCACCCCAGGGCACATTAACTCCAGAAGTGTCACAGTGGGACCTGGCCTGCCCAGCCTGCTCTGACAGCCATTGGTTTGGGTGTGGACCTTGGGATAAATCTCAGTGTGAGGTGTCTCTCAGCACTTTTACTGCCTGTGCCCTACTTTAGCAGTGGCTTTGCCAAGGAATATCTCCTCTGCTGTTATTGAGGTCTTATTCCCACTGCTTAGGTTTCTTATCCAATTCAGCCCTTCTATCACTCATGGCATGTAGAAGAGGCTAACACTCCTGCTTTATTTTCCAGGTCTCTTCCCATCAGTGAAGGGCAGGAACAAAGCTTGGCAATGAAAGGCAATTTCTCCTAACCCAGTGGGCCAGCACAATGTGGTAAGAGTGCTTTTAAACAACAACAAAAAAATCCAATAACTTCCATATAAATTGTCCAGGAGAGAAAACTTTGTGTTTTTGACATTTGTAGCTGTTTCAGCATTTTTTTGTGCAAGATGAAAAACTTTTGCATTGAGCAAAACACAGATTTATGATCAATAAAGTGAAGTTTAACAGTTTATAGGGGCCATACATTCTTTTTTTAAAAATCTGATATTAAAAACTATTTTTTTCTCTCCCAACCATGTGAGAAAGCCTCTCTGGTGTCAGAGTTTCAGCATAGTAAAGCAGCACTAGGGATAATCACTGGATGGGGTTTCCTGCAGGACCGGTTGCCACCCAAGCCATCCCCCTCTTGCCTTCATGGAGCCATGAACACATGGATCTTGAGCTTTGGGGCTTCAGAGAGTTTAGAACACAAGGCTTTTGCAGGTGCCTTTCTGGACCATAAAATAAACCCATTCCTAATAATTCTCCCATAGCACAAGATGCAGGCAGAGAATGGGCAGCTGGTGCCAAAGAGTGTCACAAGTGTTTTGGGAGCTCCTTGGGAGGACTGGGAGTGTGTGAGATGCCATTGGCACTGCCTCATGCCAGGCTGCAGGTGCTCAGGGAGCTGGCTTCTTCCCAGCTCTGCTCTGCCTCACAGGAGCATGGAGCAGGCAAATCTCCTGGAATTGCCCACTTACCTTTACCTCTCACCAAGAATGCTCAGTTCTGAAAACATTCACGTCACAGAAGCACAGAATGGTTTGTGTTGGAAGGGACCTTAAAGCTCATCCAGTTTTCACCCCCTGCCATGGGCAGAGACACCCTCCACCAGAGCAGGGTGCTCCCAGCTCTGTCCAACCTGGCCTTGGACATTCCCAGGATTGGGAACAGCCACAGCTTTCCTGGGAAGCCTGAACCAGGGCATCCCCACCCTCATGGGAAAGGATTTATCCCTTTTATCTTATCTAAATCTACTCGTTTTGTCCTTTGTGCTTTCCACGATAACAAATAACAAATGTGCCAGGTTCTGTTGCTTAACATACTGGAAAGCAGAAAAGACTCTTATTCTACAAAGAACAGACCACTGAAATTGATTGTTTTATATATTCTACCAGAAAATCACATCCACAGGCTGCCTGATAAAAGCTATTTGAAATTAGCTTTTTACATAGAAGTTAAAGTAATTTTGAGTATAAAATTATGGACTTTAGGGCCAATTCTGTTGCTATCAAAACCAACAAAGATGATCAGATTTATTACAGAGCTATAGAGAGGTGAGATAGTTCTTGTTTTATGCTCCTGACTCCCTGATTATGCAGTCTCAGGGCTTCCTACACCTGAAGAAATGTGGAAGTGCTTGTGTTGCCCTTATCTCTTCTACATGTTACTCTCTGTAAAGGATATCTCAACACAAGATCCACAAAGGAGAAATAGGAATGTGTCCACTACCTGAAGAAGGTGGGGATTTAGCTTTTTTTTTCTCTTCTTTTTCTACAGAGCATCTGACTAAGCCAATAAATTTATTGAGGAGATAAACTGGACTAAACAATCCCCAGGTTCTGCATGAAGGATGGTGTTACAGCACAGCCACACTGACCATGTCCCCTTCTTCCCACAATATGCCTTGAAATTTATCACCCAGTTGTGAGCTTTAGCTGTGTAAATCCCCAGTGAATTGATGGGAAAAGAGAATCTGGCTGAGGTTTATATGGAGGGTCTCAAACCCTTAAATGCTGGCGGCAGTGTGGTCCCCATAAAGCTGGGCCTCGGGGAATTTATTTACTCAGGGGGAGCTGGGACATGGAAAACTGGACTGAAGCAAGTGGGAGCTCAGAGCTGAGCAGCTGAACTGGAATGCCATGATTTCTGTGGGGTGCACAGCCATTTTCACTTGATGAAATAAACTGGGCTCCTGGAAGATCTGAAAAGCGGCTGTTAGAGGTTTCTGTCTAAGAGCTTGCAAGTTTTTGCATTTCTTCTGAAGAGAAATTTACACTCAGAAAATTAAAGGATCTACAAAGTGATGTTTTCTGAAGCAAAATCTGCCATTATGGGTATGTTAAGCACTTGCACTGAGCATCTGAGCTAAACAGCATCTCCTGACTGACAAAGCCGTCACCCGCTAAAAGCAACTGTTATAAAATTATGACTAGAACATATATAATGTTTGTGTTTAACAAGATGACAGAAAAGCCACCTTAGTAAAAACTGATTATGGTTACAGCTGAACAATTCACATCATGCAAGATTTATAATATTAAGGTTATGCAATCATCTAATCGGAGAGACAAGCCTTGAGTAATAATATGAAATGCATGTACTTCAATCTGCAGCAGTGGATTCATTGCTGTTTTCTTATTAGCTCATGCCAGCATTAGGGCTGCATTATCCATTTCACCATAGTCTAATTCAGCATTTCCATCTGAAAACATATGCACAATAAGTGATCTATGCCAAACAGGGAAATGGAGACAAAGCCATTTGAGTGACTTCACGGCTATAAAAACATACATAATCTGTATGTCTTTCAGCAATTCCCAATACTTTTTACTACATTTCTTGCATGAAAAGTTTTCCCAAAATAAAGGAAAATATAGAAATTGCTCCTTCTTTTCCCTGGAGAACAATTCTTTGGGGGTGGAACCAAAGTGGGAATCCAATCTGTGAATTTCTTATCTTAGAAGTGGAAATATCAGATCATCTTATTAGTGCTGTGCCAGCTCGTTGGGAAGTGGCTCAGGATAGGAGAGAATTACTTGAAATGTGCATCTTCCAGCCCAGATGAAATTGGTAATATTTATATGGAAAAGGAATCTCTGTTTTTTCTTAGAAGTGAGATATCTCAGATACTTTCTAAACATCAGATATTTTCATCCAACAAATAGCAACACACACACACAGACACACACACACAGACACACACACACACACAGACACACACACACACACACACACACACACACATCTATGACAATATATGTGTATATAAACTCTAACTGGTAAATTACTGTGCAGGGAAGTCATAGTGTACTTCAGGTTAAAAATGTGCTATTTTGGGACTGCCAAGTTCAGGCATCGTATTTCAAAAGCACATATTATAAAAGCTGACAAGTGTTTATAATGCAATAATCAGACTAATTGACTGAGATCCCTGATTAAAATGAGACTTTTCATGCAAAGCTCAGACTGAGATTCCCTCTGAGCTGAGTTAATTTTCCAGAGCCTGTGCAGACTTTGGTCCTGTGAGGTCCTGGCATCTTGGGACATCAGGCAGTCCTGGGAGGGGGGATTTCACTGAACCAAAAGTGCCTGGTAATTTGTTGTTCAGATCCCTTTACATGTAGGTGGATTTATCAGACTCCTGCAACAATCACAATGCTCAGGAAAAAAAAAAAAAAAAAAAAAAAAAGGAGTGTTTCAAAGGTAAACAGAAGGCATTTGTGTGCTGGGGTCTGATTTATTATACACACTATATATAGCTGTCATTAAATGAGCAGGCTAACGTGCAACTATTCATCATGGGGGGAAATGAACAGGCTATTCTCTCCTTGCCTGGAATTGTTCATATTTCTGGAAACTAAAAGCAGTGTCTAGGAAAGGAAAGAATGCCTAAAATGCTGTAGGATATTTGATTTATTCTCTTCAGTCATTGCCTCTTTCTCTTCTCTGTGTCCCAGAGTATCATTGAAATCAATCGATCTTAGAAACTATTTCTAGCAATCCCAGTTTCCCTCCAAAATCCCTGCTAAAGGCCCCCTTTTATTGTTATTGTCATTAACATAGGCTCAAATCAGTCCACAGTTTTTGTCTTTACTTTGGAGGTGCATTTTGATCTAAGGAAAACAATTCATCTCCTCATTTGTGTTACCAGCAATTCACAGTCTGCATCCAGTAAACTGCAATATCCTTTCGTGTGCCAGCTTAAGCAATTCTCAGCTTGCTGTTTAGTTACACAAGAAACAGAAAATAAGTGATGCTGCCTGATCAAAATAGCTCTCTGAGTGTAGATTCAGGGATGTGGCTAGAAATATTCAGATTCTTCTTAGCAATAAATAATTGCTGAAGAAAACCAGGAATAATTTTAATTAATGAATAAATATTATTTTGAACTATTTGTGGCTACAAAGTGACATGTGATTTAATGAACTAGGAGAAATGGCTAATGCAATCCAAACATTGCAATCAAGATGGTTCTTTCAACAGAAATTGGAATTCAGTTAGGTTATGCCTTTCATGACAAGGCTCCCTTGCCACATATGCACGGTTTTTCTCACCAAAATATGCAATGCTTATGGCTGAAATGAAATGAATTATTTTGGTTTTCAGGAGAAAAAATGTTCAGTATGTTGGGCTGAAAGCTCAAGATTTTCCAGGACTTTTTTAAAATCTCGTTTCCCAATTCTGGCTGTTAATTCACTTCTCATTCAGTTGTGCCATTTAAATGAGATCCTCTCTGGAATGAGGCTGGGATCTGTGCAAACACTGCAGTGTTGTGCATGGATTGGGATGAGGAACCCCCACCCCATGGCAGCAGGGCAGGGCCATGTGCCCACAGGCATCTCCATGGGCTCACCCTGTCCCAGCTTCTCCAGCAGATCCCTGGAGCATCCAGCCCAGCTCAGCATGCAGAGTTGTGCTGATGAGAAGAATTTTTGATGTCACCCAGCCAGCAAGACTTGGGGGACATTACACTCCAAGCACTGGCAACCCCATGAATGGTCAATTCTGATTTTTTTCTGCCAGCCCTGTCCTACACCCACCCTCAGCTTCAAGGCTTTGGGGTGGTTTTTGTCTTTTCCAGCTTGGGGAAGCTAAGGGAGAGGAAGGCGGACAAGGAAACCCTCTAAAAGACAAAGTGCTCCCCCCCCAGGGAAGTCCATGCTGGGTAGGGAGATGAAAGGGTGTGTTGTTTGACAATGGGGGCGTGTGGGTGTCTCTCATCAAACCTTCTGACACCCAGTGCTGAGCTGCACAAAATACCCGAGGGTCAGCTGGGATAAAAGCAGCCATGGCCCTCAGGGCTCTGCTTTTCTGCTTTCTCCCTGTGCCCTGCTGCATGAGTTAAAGGCAGGTGAGGCACAGGCAGGAATTGCTTCCCCCACAGCTTCTCAGAGTTCTGCTTCATTTCTCCTTCTGTAGGTGAGGAAGGGTCTCAGGCACCATTTGGCATCAGCTCTGGCTCCTCCACCCAAACCTTTCCAGCCTCCCCAGAGTGCCCTTCAAAGAGAAATCTCTGCTGTGCCTGTTCTATAATAGAGGAATCTTTAATTGCTTGTTCTTGACAGTGCAACTTCTTTGTTTCATTCTGGTTTCACCTGGTGACTTAAAACACACACCTGAACGCCTCAGCCAACACAAGCAGGGATACATGTGGAGGAAGGTGAGGCACACAGATTTAATTGCAATTAGGGCCTTTCCTGCAGCTTTACAGACCTTTCATGGCTGTGCATGCACATACACACACACAAACACATCCCAGAAATGGCTCCAGAGGTTTAGACCACGGTGGAATTGCTTATCAGCAACAAAAATCCAGACAAAAAAACCAAGGTGTTTTGTTCAGGGCTTGAAGAAAAGGTCAGGATGCTGACTAACAGACTATTTTAGGACAGAACTGATGCCATTAGAAGTGTGTTTCACCCTTCCCTATTCTATTCTCTCACCCACCTCCACCTAAATACAAAACAACCTGCAATCCAATTAGTGCTGAGTGTGTACGAAGCAATCACATTTAATAAACAGAGCTGGTAGGTTTTAAAAAATAAAGCCTTGTCCATGACCTTTTCTTGATTTTGTTGGATGTAATCTGAAATTCTGCTCTATTTATTTACACTTGCAGTTTAATTAGAGCAGGTTGTGTTGCCCCAGCTCCCTGCTCGCAGGCACGTAGGGGAGCTCACACACTCCTGGTGCTCCTGCACAGCTCCTCTGTTATCCCCAGGAGCTGAACTCCTGTCACAGACACCCTCACCACACTAATAGTGACAGAGGCAGGGTGAGTGAGTGTGAATAACATGCCCTGGTAACAAGTCAGGAGTATAGAGAGGGATTTGTGTCTTTAAAAACTATTTGGGACAGCAGAGTGTTTCTCTCTTTTTTTCCCCTTCCCCCACTTTCAGTTCTCTTCTGCTCTTCTTCCACATCCATCACTTCATTCCATGGAGAGGTGCCACAGAACGCTCTCTGCTCACTATACAAAGAGAACTGATCCCCTCTGAGCCCTCTTTTTAATTCTTTGAGATTAGACAAAGCAGAAAAAAACTGACAGAAGCAGCATGAACAATAAGCAGTGTTTTCCAGAATCGACAGTGAAAACCAGGAAATTTTTAACTGAGGCAAGGGGTAGAAGAAGGAGGTGGCTTTGAAGAAGGGCCAGAGAGAGGATTTTGTCTGGAGTATTTAGGAGGTGGAAGACAGAATTAAGTATCAGCTTGTGACATGCTGGATCCAGTGGTTAAATGCATCATGTTCCAACATGGACCATAGAATGGTTTGGTTTGGGCTGGGAGGCACCTTACAGGTCATCTTGTTCTAGTCCTTGTCACATGGGCAGTGGTTCTTATCTCTGAGGGAGATATCCTCTGCTACTGGGCCAGCTGTTAAAACCAGATGGGGCAATGTTCTTTATCTTTCCCACTACTCACCCTTCCTCCAGGAGATATCTCCTGTTAATGGGCCATTGAGTCCCACTGTATGACTGATAAAATTACATCATCCCACTGGGAGATGCCCCACCCAGGGGAGGAGCCAAGCCTTTCCTACCTAGATAAACACTGAGATTTGGAACACCAAAGCAGCCTTTTCCACTGGATTCCAGAGGAAAACTGGACCTTTCCACATCTTCACTGGACTTTCAGAAGAAAACTGCACCTTCTCCAGGAGCACTGCTCCAGCTGAACCACATCTGCCACTGCAGGAGGATGCAGCCACCATTGAATGGGACTGCTACCAACACCCTGACTGACAAGGTGTCAGGTTGTATTCTGACTCTGTCAGTGGTTTTTCTTTTGTACTATTGCATGTATTTTTCTTTTTCTTTTTTTTTTTTTTTTTTTTTTTCCTATTAAACTCTATTTCTGACTTGGAGTCTCTCACTGGTTTTGCTTTCAAAACCATTACAGCAGGAACACCACCCATGAAACCTGTTTACTCCGAGCCCTGTGCAACCTGGCCTTGGACATTTCCAGGGGTGTGGCAGCCACAGCTTCTCTGGGCACCCTGTTCCAGGCCCTCAGCACCCTGATGGCAGGAGGCACAAACACACACCAGGTCAGCAAGGGCCCCAGTGAGTGTCCAGGTGCTTTGGCTGCTCCATCCCCTCATCACAGCAGTACTGTATTTTCCACCTTTGGGAAAAGCGCTTGATGTTCAGGGAGGCTTCCAGGTGAAAATTAAGAATTATCTCTGAGAAATGAATTCTTTGCAGAGCACCAAATAAAACCAATGCCCCAAATGTCCTGTTTGCTTTCACACAGTGTAGTTCCAGGTTATCCTGGTATAAGAAATGATGACTTTCTGTTTATTCACATGTCTCAGACTGCCTGTCCTTTTATCTGTCAGGGGTGAAAAACTCTCCCTCCCATCCACAAAAAACCACCAGGCACAGGTTGGCAAGGCTTGCTGAAACTGGCTCCTCTACCAGAGGCAGAACAGCACAGAGCTGCCAGCTCCTCACCTCACATTACACAAGTGCCAGACTTCCCATTTCACTCAAAAATGTACCTGAAAGGGTTTGAAGTTTGCCTGCTGCTGCCTGACTGCAGCACTGGATTAGCAAGTGAGGGGAGCACGTGGTACCAAGTTTAGGAGTTGGCAGATTCATTTGCATAGGAGAGGCCAAAATAAGCAAATAAAAACTGCCACACAAAACGAACCAGAATTGGAATTGGCTAAACACTTCCCCATGAAATGGATTTTCGAAGTGACTCTTGAACTCTTCAGTGGAAAGACAGATTCATTTTCAATGGAGTTTGATCTTGCTCTTCAGCTTCATTTGTAAGACCAATTACAGAGCATTTTGTACAACAATTACGGGCATTAAAACCACTCTGTTCCATTTGATGAATTTTAATAGTAATTGAACAGAAGAACCCATCAACTGAAAGATTGTCCAATCAAGTATGCCCACACACTGAACTGTAATTTCCACTCCACAAATGTGTAATGCCATTAGAAACTACCAGAATGTCCTCTCTCCACCAACACTCCAGCAGATTTGAGGATTTGTTCCAAAACAACTTTATTCCCTGAGGCTCCAAGTACACAGAAAACACACTGACCACAGTCCTGTGATAATTCCTGTGTGCAACTTTGTCCTCCAAAGCTCCCTGGAGCTCATTCTTGGACGGGCATTTGCAGAATGCTGGTGACCATAAATGTTTGCGGGAAGCACCCTACTGTACAAAGTCACTGTACAAAGTCTCCTCTTTGTGAAGAGAGGCAGTTTTGGAGGATGTGCTCTGAGGAACTTTGTAAGATATTAAGAGCTGGGTGGTTGCTTTGTGTGAGTGCAGGCAATTGAATCCATCCCCTGGACACTGGGACTGGTATTTACATTTGAGTTGGGCTCAGCTTTTTCCCTTGAAAAGAAAGAATGTGCAGAATGGTGGGCTGAAGAAATATATGCCTGAAACAGATAATTTGGTTATGAGGAGAGGCCCCTCACAGCTACTGAAGGACAGATATTTGGGCTAGAAGAGTCCAGATGGTTTCCACAAGACCCAAAAAGACTTTGACTTATGTTACAAGTCCAAAAGCCACAAAAGCAATGCAGTATGGCAGAGCAGAGGAGATCAAAGGCCTCACCAGTGTCCTGGGTCTCAGAAGAATGCCAATGCATTTCTTATTCTTTGTTGTGAACATTTTGTTGTTATTTTTTTCTGACTAAACCTGCCCTTTCTGTCTGAGGTTGACCTGTGCTGTGCTGAAAATTCCTTGAGGAAGTTGTGTTCTTCGTTGGATTTGCTGTAAATTAGAAGAACAAAAGAACTATTTTGATGAACTTGCTCTCAATGGGATTTCCAGGCTCACTTGGGAAACAAAAAGAGATTGCAATAGTTTAGATCAGTGGGAGTTAAGTGTCCGACTGTCAGAGCCTTCCTTTGAAGTGGGTTTTCCCTTGCCAGTGCTCACTACAACTGTAAGTTCAATTTAAAGACAAAAGATGAAGTCTTGGCCTTTCTGAAGTCAGTAAGTTTTATCACTGACAACTCAGAGGCCAGGATTTCACCCCAAGATGTTTGTACAGGCACTAACTTTAGCATCTTGTTGAGAGCCATGTGAAATATTTATGTTGAAGAGTGGAACTGTATTGTTTTCTTGCATCTCATTCTGAACACAAAAATGACCCCATCCTACTGGAAAATCACCACTCCTATATGAAAATCATGCACTTTCTGTTGTGAGTTGCCTTATCCTGGCATGGTCAAATTCAGAGTTGCAATGCATGATTTAAAAACAGTTACTTTATTTCTTCATGCAATAGATGTGATTTTTCCCTGTTAGTTTTCCTTTTGGTTTAGAACAGCTTAGTAATGAACAGTAGAAGTTTTCATGTAAACAGGAAGATCTTCTTATCCCAAATTAAAATTTCAATCTATAGTTTCTATATTTAAAAGGTATTTATCAAATCCTGCCTTTAAAAGCCCAGAACACAGCTTTTCCTCAAAGTGCTGGAGATTCCATATTTCTGTAAGTGGTGCCAGTCAATCACTCTATGGGTGCAAAGTTTTACAGACAAAGCTCAGCTTTACTAAATGAACTGCAGAAAACCTCTGCCTAGTAACAAACATATCCAAGCTTCTGAAATGCAGGCAAACACAAACCTGGCATAAATAATTTTTTTCAAGACTTCTTCCCTCTTTCTTCCCAGATAGAGACAAGACCCTAACAAGTGAAATTTGGAAAAAATAGAAGTGGAATGGGGGCAGTTAAATGCTTAGATATTCACAGGGATCTGTTTGAAAATAAACTATGCAAATAAAAGACAAGAGAATTTTCCCCTACTTGTCTCTTGGTCCCCTCCCCCTTTCAGACATAATCTCTAATTTTTTTCATTTTATGCATTTTAGTATTTCAATACCCGGCTGCTGCATTGAGTTTTTTCACCCTTCACACACCATCACATACTGCCTGCCTTTCTTTGACCACACTCTGTGTTGTAATAATAATAATAAAAAACTGGTCCTGATTTTAATTTGTGTAATGTTTTTGTTAAAAAAAATAAAAACTCTACGGCCTAATTAGGAAACCCGTTAAATGGCTGCAATTCAAATATAATTCTATTAAATTCTCCCTGTAAAGTTAATGTTACAGACTTTTTAACAGATGTTTTAATTAGACATTGTTATTAAAGGGAATACTGTAGAAATTAAAAGCAGGCCCTAAATGTGTTAACAAAGACACTTTTCTTGCATGGCATTGATGGTGGCAGAACATTAGCAGGGAGATTTTGGCAGCAGGTCATGAAAAGGAAGAAAAAACAAGATGTGTTAAAGGGAGGCTGCACTGAGAGATATGCAGTGCTCAGCTCCTCTGTGAGAGGGGCTCATTTCACATCCAGCACCTCGGGCCGTTGCCTGAGCTGCAGTGAGGAGGGGAAGATGCTTCAGCCCAGGGCTGAGGGCACCAGGAGAGGAGCCCCCTGCATGGGCACCAACTGGGGACAGGGACAAACCTGCAGCTCCCAGGATTCCCAAGGAAGCATCAGTCTGACCAGTGTCTGAGGTTCCACCTGCTGCCTCTGTGGTTTGGGGTGTTTGCTGATGTTGATGCTTGGAATTGAGCCACAGCACAGGGATTGTGTTTTCTGTAAGGTGCGTTTGCTCTGAGCCCCTCGTGCTGCAGAGCCTGGCTGGGGTGAAGTGTGTTGCAGGCTTGAAAATGAGGGGATAAAATAACCCTACCACTGTATTTTTTTTTAAAGAATGTTTAAGCACACTACAGAAGGACCCTGATGAGACATTTTCTGAGGTTTATGATGCTAGGATTGAAATGCAGGTGAAAAAAGTGACAAACTGGTCAGGTTTCACCATAAGTCCCTTTTTACTGTGGATAGTGAGGTGTGCAAGCCCACAGTTCTTTACCTCTGAAGTCAGGAGCACCTAACACTTCAGGATTAGGTGACTCTGAAGTCAGGAGCAGTCCCTTTCTTCACCCAGTACTGATGGCTGCAGCAAGGCAGTGCCATTTTGTGGGACTGCTGGCCTAACCTAGCCATCAGTGCTTCCTGAGTGCCACCACCTACTGCTCAGAGCCCTTCCTGAGAGTGATTCAGAGCAGACATCAAAGGAGATTTGACCAGCAACAGAACATAAAGCATGAGGAGCCAGCTGATGCTTCTGCTCCAAAGCAGGATCAGCTCCACTTAGAAAATTCAAGTGAACTTGCACCGTCTAGTTCTGTTCTGTTACTTCATCTGCAGGCAGAACAGCTGCAATTTTTCCCCTCGATGAGAGGAACAGCTTCTTCCCAAAATAGTAGGAGTAAAACTCCTAACTACTAATCACAGCTCTGAATGTTTTATCCCTGTCACAGAAATCTCTATTACTGTTCACTCTGGGAAGAAGAATACAACGCCTGGAAAATCATGTTAAAGTGATGCTAGCATTGATATTAGTGAAAAATGTCAACTCTTCTTCCTTCTTCTATCTACAGATTTCATTCTTTCAGCCACATTACTCATTTATAGACTGGAGGCAGGCCAGACCCAAAGCAGGGCTTCCTCAGAGCTCAGAGGTGTTGAACCTGCCTGATGATACCTGCCAGTGACTTTGAGCATCTCTCTCAGAATCTGCACACCTTTGCACATTCTCACTCTCATATATTTTCAAGTTTTGTTTACGATTTATTCTTCTTTGTTATCCTTTCCCTTTAGAGGCTTTCACTTAAAAGCAGTGCAGGAACCAAATTAATGCAGGTAATCAAATTTTAATGATCACCTGAGTCAAACAAACTGGAAAATCTTTCCTGTACAGCCGTAAGGGTAGAAGAGAGAGGTGCAAAACCCCACCAACAGAGACAACTGGCTAATTAACTGAAGTGAAACCAGTGTAAAAACCCAGAAACTAGAAAACAAATGAAAATCTGTACAGCAATTACTTCCAGAAAGGTAACATTTCACAATTAAAGCCATTCTAAGAACTTTAGTTAATTATGTCAGTTTTCTCCTCTCTCTCTCCCCCCTCCCTCTTCTCTCTCTCTCTCTCTAGCTCTCCCCTTTATTAAAATCCATCAGGGCTCATGATGTGTGGGAAAAGTGCTAACATTTGCAAATTGCTGGTTTATGATAAATGAATTGTGGAAACTCAGCCCCTTGGCTGGGGCCTGGCTAGATAGCAAAGCACCAGCATCTCCGGCTGCTGCAGCCCTGACCCTGCCTTTGCAGCCATTGATCACAAGTGGTGCATAGCCATGACCACCAAATGCATTCACTGGGGCTGGGGGACCTGCTTTTCCCAGAGTATTTCATCATTGTTCCACATCACAGGCGCCACAGTAACCTTTGGCACGCCGTCCTGTAAAACTAATACCTGCAGGAGATTTCCTCCTGCCCCAGTAATCACTGCTTCCACTGCTCCAGCTTTAAAAACCCTTCGTCACTAACCCAGATTGGATTTTCAGAAAATACCCATTGATTTCAATAGTACTGGGGAGGGAGGAAAGGGCTGAACAGGCTGGATAATCAAGCTCTAAATAATTGTAACAGAATTCCAGCTATAGTTGTATGGCTTTCCCAGCACTTTCATTTTAGGCAGGAATTTACAGCAGCCTATCTGGATGTTCATCCCAAGTGGTCCTGGAAGGTGCAGCAGGAAAGAGAGAGGAGTACAGTTAAGGATGTCACAGGAGTGACAGGTTGCTGTTTGTTGTGACTGCACACCTGGAGTGCAGGAGAGCTCCAGCATGCCTGGGATTTCACAAATGGAGAAGGGAAACCCTGTGCCCCAGGTGAGGGAGATGTATAAAATCAGCCAAGGAGGAAGGAGGCACCTTGCAGGTAAAGCACAGGAGGTGCTGGTGGCCCCCCCCAGCTGGTGCTCTCCATGGGATGTTACCTCTGTGCAGCTTTTCCTTGGAGTTTTATGTTGACTTTAGGGAAAACATAACTGAAGGGAACTCAGAGCTTGGCAGCTGCACGTCAGCTAAGATTCCTGTGTGGGGAAATTGTTTCCATTCACACTTCTGGGTCTGCAGGCAGGTCCTGATCCTGCTTTAATGAAAACAATTCCTTGAAAGTCAAGTGCATTTTTCTGAGTGGCACATGGATGTGCTGTTTTCTTGGCAGAATCTGGCAGATAATGCTGAGTACGTGTAAGGGAATGTGCACAGGTGTGTCAGCTCACACACACAGAGGGAAAAGGGAGAAGCTCTCAGGATCCAAGGAAAAACACATCATCCATGAAAGAGTCTGGGTAGATGAAAGTGTCCCAAAGAGACACAGAGTAATGAAGTTATGGAGAGCTGGGAAATGTTGGTATTACTTTATTATAGTGTACTGAAGAGAGCTTGTGAGCCAGTGCTCTAAGGGTTGTATTCAATAAAAGAATAATACGTCTGGTTCCCACACATGGCCACTGAAGTACCAAAAATCAATTTTAGTCATTGAATTGGGCCCTAAGGTGCAGAAAAATGGGTAAGATTCACAATAGAGCAGCAAGGAAATTATGTACAGTGTCTGGATGAGGAACTGCTTCATGTCTAGTTTGTGCAGAGCAGGACTGACAGAGCAACTCTCAGCTGTCCCATGGATTGCCCAGGCACCCTGACAAGCTCAGATCCTGGGAGCTTTGCCTTCTCCCCTGTGCTAAAATTCTTTCAAAACTGCTGAATCTGATGCAAAACCACCAGTGTTTGTGCAATGGGCGAGTTGTGCTGCTGTGGTGGCACTTTGGGACGCTGCAAAGGCAGCGTGGCACGAGCACCAGTGGTTGCAGAAGAAGTTTTAACTCAGTTTGGGAAAGCAACATCTTAAACACATCTTTGACCAACACAGAAAAGGATGTGTGGAGTCACACCTACAGAGACCATCCCTGCACAGCTCAGATGTGACTAATGCAGGGGGATTGGAAATTGATTTCCAAATCAAATTTGAAGAGAAAGGGGAAAAGTGTCCAAAAGAGAAAGGCTGGGGAATGCTGCCAGATCTGGTTGGCATTTTCCAGGCAGCTTGGTCGTGAATTCAGTGTCTGCATCAGTTCTCTCTTGTCTTTGTTAGTGCTCTGAAGCACAGTGTCTGAAGCAAAAGCTATTGAATTTTCACTAAACCCTTCCTACATGCAAAGGCTTTTTCTACTTTAATGTTCAAAAAAGTCCCAGTTGCAGCCACCGTCTCTAGCATGTGCCCATATCTTTTCTCATTATAGGCTGAGGTCCAAAACCAATATGAATTAAATAAATATCCCACTGAGAGCTGTACTTTTGAAAATGGCCTTATTGCAGTACAGATGTGCACTATCTAAAACCAGCTTAAACGTTTTATTTATATATATATATATTTAAATTAAGAAAATAAAATAAAATCTAAATATTATCCTGGAAGGAAGTGTATGCACTGGTGGATGTTTGATTTTCATTTTTCTCCCAGCATGCTCTGTCCTTTCATCCTATAATGGTTCTCCTCTATTAATCCTTCTCAAACCCCACAGGTAGAGATGCTTATTGATAGAAGGCCAACATGTATCTCAGTTTACAAAGGCATATTAAAGGATACAAGTAACATATTTCTCTTGATGTCTTCTTATTAATGCAATTCCACTCAGAACATTTTGGCATAAGAGGCATTGCCAGATGGAAGATAAAACTTCACTTTTATGGGTATTTTAAGGAAGAAAACATTTGGTTTGCATCAGCTCTAAATGAATAATATTTATTGCCCTATGATTTGTATTTTATAAGCAGGATAACAAAAAGCACTGTCAATTACTTAGTATTTTAACAAGGATTTTTTTTTTTTAAAAAAAGGATTTTGTAACACCAAGTCATTTTAAATGATCAAATGCCTTTCAAGCTAAACTGTAATAACCCAAAGTGATGGGTTGTTTACATAATAGAAATAAATAAACAGTGACCACAGCTTGGCTGTGTTTAAGGATTCTGTCATTTGTTGCCACAGCTCGCAGGGGGTTTGGGACGCAGCGTGGGAGCATCACACACACATCAAACAGGCACACGCCAGGCAGAGGTTTGGGGCTGCTTCTGGCTGGGTTTGGGGGCCAGAGCAGTAAATCCTGCCAGCCTCATTTTCCCAGGACACCAGCAAGTTGGTAAGGCTGATCCTGTGGTTACAAAGGATGGGCACCCTCTGATCTCTCCCCGTCAATAATTTGATTATGTTCATCCGTCTCCTTCCGTGAAGATAATAAAATTCCATGTTTTTTCTTACTTTTCTTGCTTGCCTTGTGTTGCTGATTATTTTTGCTGTTTATTGCCTTTGCAGCCATTAAGTTTGCAAAAAGTGTTCAGTGGATCCAAATGTGTGACCTTTCTCACTCCCACCCCAGGACCTGCCTGGAGCTTGTGGGTCCTAGAGGCAGCACCTCCCCTGCCCAGCTCCAGCTCATCTCTCTTGGATTTGGCACAGTGGTATTTGCTTTGCAACACTAGACTTGTCCTGCAACAACACACAGTGGAAATATTCTCAAAATTAAGGCTGAGGAAATAAAAATGTTATTAACCTTTCAAAGGAAGGGGAAGAAGAAATAAATTAAGTTGATTTCAGATTGACTCCTCCTTTAGCATGAGAAGATTTGAAGTTAAGTTCTTCACAGCTGATGCCCGGGTTGATTGTGCCCTGTCCTGGGTCACACAGGACCTGCTGAAGGGTCTGCAGTGACACCAGTGACAGCAGCACTGGGAAGGACATAGTTTCTGAGACCAGCTCTGCATTCCAAGCATGGTCTAGTCTGCCAAGAGACTTTGGAAGGAGAAGGGGTTGCATTATTATTCTTTCTTCTCTTTTCTCACTTAACTTGAGCCCTCTCTTGCCCATTGTAATCATACCCATTTTCAGTAAGAAACAGATTTACACATTTTTAGTACTTAGGAGCATACTGAGAATGGTGAAAACCCCATCCCTGTGAAGGTCTCTGTGTGCTCTGAGACACCTCGAGACACCTGATTTGACCTGGAGTTGGAGCAAGACTTTGGCAAGATAATGAGGGAAAACCTTCTCTTTTTCTGGCCTGTGATGATAGAAGCACTTGCAATCCTGCTCATCTCCATGACAATCCCTTGCCATTTGTAGCCTGTCCTTGTGGAATCCCTGGGCTAAAGAAAAGCCTCTCCTGCCTCCTTGGTGTCACACCAGCACATGGGGTTATGAAGAGACTCCAAATTTTGGAATATTTTACACATAGGCATAAAAATAATTGGCACGCTTCTCAGGTGAGGTGCACTGGTTCTGTTGGAGGTTTTCTCTGTCTGACCAGGTAGATGGATACCTGGCTTCCCACTGAGAGGATGGATTTGTCCATTCTCTTCTGATCCAGCATCAAGGGCTGGCTGGTGCTTCCCATTTTGGAGACTGGTGGGAAAGCAAAAGGAGACCTTGAAGACAGGCTGTGTTGAGGTCCTGTTGAAATAACATGAGATTTACTCTGACATATTCCATGGGACTTAATATTGATTTTCAAATAATCCAGAATGCTGTTTTTAAAAACAATTATTGGCAAGGGGAGGCGTTGTTTTTGGAAGCTCTTGTATGTACAGTAAGGCTTTATTTCTGCTTGTTTTGAAGTGCGGCACGTCTTTTCAAAAATGCTGTTCAGGAAACATCTGCTGTCAATTAAGGAGTAACACATTAAGGCATATTAAAGTGCACTCTTATTAGTGTTTCAGCAATAAAAAGAAAGGTTTTCTATTTGAATCATATGTTCTTTAACACATCTGCCAGCCATCTGAAACTTGCAAATATTCCTCAGTAAAAACATCTTCATAACTTTCTAAAAACTTCATAATACATAGCACTATGTTAAAAAGAATCTCTTTATGCACTGAGTTCAGGTGATTCTTAAACAGATTATGGGGCTGATGCTGATACTTTTAGGCAAGGATGCACTGCAGATGCTCAATCCAGACAGTCGCTTTGATCCAATGGGAAAAATAAACTTTCGGTTTTCATTTTCTATAAAAATTGAACAGCAGAAAATTTTTCAATAGCAAAATCAAACTTTTCATAAAAAAAAAAAAAAAAAAAAAAAGGGTTGGAAAAGAAGCATTTTATCTGGAAAGAAGCTGTTGTGTGATTTCTGTGTGTTAAGCTCCCCTGCTCTGTTCAGAATACATTTCCCACGACACGCTGTGGGCTCTTGTTGTTTAGCAAAGTTGTTGCATTGTGTGAAACCTTTGTCAGATGCATAATGGATATATAGGTCATGGAGGATCATCCTTAGTCTGCTGTGATTTCTGAGTGTAAATTATCCCAGGCTCCAGAAAGGTGTATGAGACTTGGAAGCTGAAGCCACTCAGTAAAAATGTTTGAAAATATCAATACACTGATACAGAAACATTTTTTTAGGAGCAGGACCATGGAGATGACTCCATTACCTGTGAGTATGGATGAGCATGGTACCAGTTTGGGTTTAGGCATCCAGGGGTCTCTGAATCAGTTTATTGTAAAATGAGGGTGATAGGGCTGACCATCACCATCATCTTCACCAGTCCTGCTGGATAGAATTGTTCTCTAGGAAGTTCTAAGTATTATTCTTGACATTGGGACATGATATAAAAAGTGGGATGTGGGATCTTGACACAGGGGCATGATGTGAATGGTGCAACACAGGATTTTCTGCACTCTTGGCCATTTCTTGGCACCAATGAGGTTTGGCTGCAGCATAGCTTGAGGAAGAGCCTGGGCATGGTGATTTTAGGCAGCAAACTGTCTCATTATGGCACTGAAGTTACTCCTTTTGGCTCCTCCAGGCAGGACTGAGTGCAGGGACTGAGCCCCAGAGCAGCATGGTTTGAAGAGACTCCTTGTTCCATCAAATACAGCTTATACTGATCACCTTTTAAACTCCTTGAGAAAAATTTCACCTGACCTTAGAGAGGGTGGGAGAGAATGAAAACCTGTCTGGAGAAAGAATAAAATGTTTTTATTGCTTTCCTAAGAATAAAATGTTTTTATTGCTTTCCTTTTTGTTAGGAAATGCTTTAAACACAAATCCCAAAGCTGGGAAACCACTGAGCTCATTCCCAGCTACTTGATTAATTTTCTTACTGATACCTTGGAAGTGATTGCTGCAGCATGGGTCAAAGCACCAGCCAAGAAGCAAAGGAGATATCCTATTTCTGCATTTTTAAGGAGCTGGAAGCTGTTATAGGTGGATGATGCAGCATCTAACATGCAGTGATGGATACATCTGCTTGGCTAAACAGCAGAAATCTGCCTAATTAGATGCTGTTTGAGACTGACCTGCTTCTGCCACTCCAACACACAGATCTTCTCCTTGAGGGATGACACAGTTCTTCCCTAGAAAATCACAAATCCAAGCTTGGTCATGTCTGCCTTCTATCAGTAAAAGGACTGTTTATATCTTCCAGAGCTGCAGGGAGAAATTTGCTGGAGGTTCAAACCAGAGAAGGCAAAAAAGGGAAATGTAACTTTCATTCAGAGTTCACGTACTAAATGCTATTTGACTGTTCAGCTGCTGAGCAGAAAGCAAACCTAGGAACAAATGGAAAAAAAATCTGCTGGGCTTTGAGCTGCTGAGAATTACTGACTGCCTCAAGCATGGGGAGATAGTGTGAAGCTGAGTTATGGCAAGGCTGGCCCAACTTCAAATCCTCCTGAGCTTTCCACTGCTCCCTGTGGGATTTGGACTCCCAGGTTTTGTCCAGTGCTGGATTTCTTTCAAAAGTGCTAAGGATGAGCAGTCAGACCTAGAATAGAGATTATGGACTCAGAGGGGTTGACTAGGGATCAGAGTCAGAAAAACATGGAAGACATTGAGCTCTCCTGGAAAAAGGCCCCTGGACATACCTTGGGTGATTATTTCTACTTTTCTGCAGAGAGATGGGTGCTGTTTTCAGAGGCACCTTTTCTGATGGGCTCAGAAAAAGCTGCACACACTCCTGCAAAAAAGACCGACAAAGTCAAGTTCTTCACTGGAAGCTGTGATCATGCTCTTAATTTTCAAGGTTTGCAGCCACCACTGCCACTTAACAAACCTTGTCCCTGCTTGGAAGGCTCTGCCAGGAGTCAGCAGGCACTGCATTATTTCAGATCTCCTTCAGCTGCCCTGCCAGTGATGAATACAGTTTAATTACAAAAGCAGAATTTCTGTCATTTCTCTCAGCATGGCTTCTATTGGGGAAGATTAAACATCAGCCAAACATTACTGAATTACCTTTTTAAACCTATTATTTCAACGTGATTAACTTCTCTTCTTTTCATTTAGCTGTAAGCAAAATCTTGTTTACAAGGCAAAAAAAAAATGCATTTGCTATAATATCGGCAATAATAATAAAAATGAACATCACAGGGAAATAATTTATGTGTAAACCAGCATAAAAATGTCATTGATGCATGAGTTTCCTCTTCAATTAATAAAAAGGAGGAAATATTTAAAAACAATTTATCAAGGTAATACATACAGTTCATATATCATGCACTCACAAAGACTGTACAGTATCCATTCCACAAATAGCTCTGTGACCTGGACTCTTGCACAGATGCTGGATTCCTTTAGGTGACCTAATTTGGAGCAGAACAAGACTTTGACTTTGTACCAAATCAAGATCCTGGGACAAAATACCAATAGAACCATATCCTATTAAAACAGGTAACAGTTACTGCTGATTGGATAATGCAAAATAAATGAAAATACAGCTGTCAATCTTTCTGGCTTAATTTTCTACTTTCTATTGAGGTTGTTGTCACCACCCATAAACCCAGATGATCTGTTCAGAAAGACTAAAACATTATCTCTGCTATGTAAAAGTAGTTAGTTTCAAAGTGGTCACATGGATAACATAAATCATATAATCATGGGATGGTTTGGGTTGGAAGGGACCTTAAAGCTCACCCAGTGCCACCTTGCCATGGGCAGGGACACCTGCCACTGTCCCAGGCTGCTCCAAGCCCAATCCAGCCTGGCTTTGGACACTTCCAGGGATCCAGGGGCAGCCACAGCTGCTCTGGGCACCCTGTGCCAGGATCTGCCCACCCTTTTCCTAATTTTTCCTAATATCCAATCAAATCTTCTCTCAGTTTAAAAATCCCCATGTCCTATTGGTGAGGGACCATTTCCAAGGACATGTAGTGACAGACTGGACAAGGGGAAATGGCTTCAAACTGAAACCTCGTGCTTTGTGCAGAAAATCAAATGGCTTTGTAATCACATATGGAAGTGAATTCATGTTTAGAAGTTTCAATATTGGATAAAAATGATAGAATACCTATGCTGAACAGAAATATTGACTTTGTTAATGATATATTGAGCTCTCTCCATTGGTTTGTGGCAATCTGAGTAAGCCTTTCCCATTAATTACATCCTACAAAGAAATGGGGGACTTCCCAGCACTTGGCACTCTTTAATTTACCCTCACATCAGTATCTGAAATAGTATTTCCTTTTGAAGAGATACATTCTTATTTAAAATTATTTTCCTGCTTTTTAATGTATTCACTCTCTGAAAAGCATCTACAATGCTTTTCAAGGAAAGGCAGCAATATAATTTGTTTACTTGTCACTTTTCTTGTTTTTCAGAATTGTCTTTAGGTAAATGTGTGTGAAATTATAATTGCTAGAAAATGACAGTCTGTAAAAGCTACTGTATCCTTCCAGATGATGTGTTTGGCCCTAGGACTCAACAGAAAAAAACTTCTCTGTATCCTCTCAGATGTTGTGCAGAGGTATCCTCTTCTCTCCCTTGCCCTGGAAGAAAAGGAGGATTTAGAGCTAATTGATAGTTTTTTTTTTTTTTTTTTTTTTTTTTCCCTCTGGTGTTCTAAAGAGGAAGAACAAGGTGTGAATAATTTGGCACAAAGCATATGGAAACCATGCAAGATGTTATCATTCCTGCTTGCTCCCCCAGACCCATGAACCAGCATTCCCTGCACTACCAACAGTGGGTGAGGGGCTGGGAGCAGCTGAACCCTGAAAATCCAGCTGGATTTGGTTCAGCTCCTGGAAGGAGCAAAGGACACTTGTGTCAAGAGTGAGGAGCAAATGGGTTATTGGAGATGAGGCTGCCCCTTGGAGCAGGGTGATTTCCTTGCCTTCTCCCACAGCCTGGCCATGCAGGCTCCTGGAGCTGCAGGTGGAGGGAAGTGCTGCCTCTCATAGCTGGGATGTCTCTGGGAGGTGTGAGAAACCTGAGAGTTTCTGCTTGCTGAAGCTGCCTGCTCACTCCCCCACGGGCTGGACAGGCTTCTGGGGATACTCACTCCTACCACCTGGGAAGGCTTCTCATCCCACTGGGAAATTAAAAAAACCCAAAAAACATGCGGAAAACCAATGTGATGTTATTATTTGCATTTAGAGAGGAAGGAGAGAAATCATGTCTGTAATTCCCTGCCACCTCCTAGGCAGCTGTGGGTTTTGCAGGCTCTCTTGCACCCCAAGAGCAGCCCTGCAAGCCCAGCTCTGCTCTGCAGGGATGCTGCTGCTGCTCCAGCTGAGCTGTTGGGTGCAAACATCCCAGGAAACAAAAACCCTTGGCTGCCATGGCCAGCCCTCAGTTCCCCTCTTCCCTGGCTTGCTGGGACCTGCCAAGGCAGTTAAACACAGTTTTTTATGTATTGCCAACTCTATTGCTAAAACATTGAGTGCATTTAACTGAGTGAATCCCTGCTGCAGATGGATTGCACAGACAGTGCCCTGTCCATCTGCCAAGCTCACAGAGAGAATACATTTGCAAGTGTTTCTCAATTACTCACAAACTCCTTCTCTCACATTTCTCTTTTCATTCCTTCCTTGCTCCCCGAAGGTGCAGGTCTCACCCTGGCCCCAGGACTGCTGGTCTGTGGGTTTCTTGGTGAATTTGGGTGCTGATGAGTTGGTTAAGGGACCATCAGGGAGCACAACTTGAGTAGGGGTAGCTTCCCATCTGGAGGAGCTTGAAATATTTTTTGTGCAGAGAAAGAAACGTGACAAAAAACATTTTTCCTGCTTCTTCCTCTATTCTGAGTCCCACCTACCTATCACTGAGCTGTGCTTTGGAGCTACAGATGGACTTCCTTTTACTGTACAGCAAACAACAGCATTAGCAGATTAGAAATTACTCAACCTGACGTTTCCAAACCTAAACTATGACAAGGCTAAGAAGGCAAAGTGCTCTGAGCCTCTGCTGTTTGCTTCATGTCCAGCCAGTTTGTCTGTCAGTACTTCAAACAAGCAGCTTTCAGTTCCTGGTCTGGGAATACCAATCCTTCCCTCCCCAAATGCTAAAGGGTTTCTTCCCTTCCAAGGCTCTTGCTAGCCAGGATTTTAAAAGTGGCATTAAATTTTGCTGTCCAGGGAAGGCACCTGTCCCAGGATAGTTATTTTTAGCAGCAGAGCTGACATCCAATACAGTAGCCCCAGTTATAGTGTTGGCCATAATCCTCTCCCTGTGAGTTATGTTTTGCTTCAGCGTGATTAACTGTAGTTAAAAAATGAGCTTGGAGGGCATATAAACAGGAGAGCAGAAGGGTTGCTTGGAAGCATAAATCACGTAAATATTAAATGGGAAAGTACATCCAAATTGGTACTTGTTTGCTCAAAGCTGTTTAAATTAAGGGAAATATCATCCCTTCTCAAGAAAAAGAGTTCATGATATCCTCAAATGAGACCTAAAAAAGCAAAGACCTAAAGTAACACACTACAGCCCAAAGCATCACTAGCACAGCAAGAGGACAGCAGGACATTTCCTGGCTCCCCCTTTGCTCTCCTCATGGTGTCACAAGGAAGGATCAGGGCCTTTATTTATATGGCAAATTAATTTAGGTCACAAAAGGTCACAGCTGGACACCTCTGTCTCCCCATTTTCTGCATCCCAGCCTCATGACAGCAAGAAAAAGAATTTTCTTGTCTTGAAGAGTAATTGGTCTTTTAATACCCTTGCAAGAGCAAGAGACCCCAACCTCAAACTGAAATTTTTGAGATTTGCAGTATCCCACTGAGTTGATAAGGAAAAGGAGCTGCATTTTTCTTTTCTCAAATTCCAGTGAAAATACAGAGGAAATATCAGTAGAGAGAAAAAGTTTTCCAAGCCATTTTTCCTACAATCCAAGTACTCTAGAAATTCATGTTGTGTGCCAGTCTCCCTTTGTCCATAAGGAAGCTGCAGCTGGGGTATTCAAGACCATGTGTGTGTTTTTCTGTGGCCACACAGGGAGGTGTCCATCCCAAAGCAAGCTCCCACTGGAGTAGGTGCTGCACAGAGAGAGCCCCAAAACTGAGACAGCCCAAGTGTCTGGGAGCAATATGGACTTGACTTATGTCTAGCCACGAAATTTTCCCATGAGTGGGAACAGGCTCCATTTTTTGCTGGTGATGAAAGCCTGTGTGATAGCTCTGCATACTGGCTGGGTTTGCTCAAGGAAATGCTTATTTATTCACCTGTGAAACAAATGACTGTTTTCTCTGCCTTGAAGTATATGCTAGTAACATGCCTCTCTGCATCTCCCTAAAGCAATATCTCATCTCCCAGCTATGATTCAATGCTTCCCTAAGTGTGCTGGCAGCACTCAGTCTGAAAGGTGATACTGCACCAGGTTTTCCAGTTCCTCACCTGACCAGCATCATTCACATCTCCCCACCACCATCAGGGCTCTGAATAATGTTTGCTGCTGAATGCTCACATAATTTTTCATTAGCCACTTCTGTTGGCTTCGTGTCCTTTTTGTACACATAACCAAAATGCATTAACAGTTTCCAGTAGGTCCATTAGGATTTTCTCCCCAGTCTCCCTGGCAAACACGAGAGCATTATCACAGGCTCAGATTTAGTTAACCCCTCCATATGCTGAGCATTTCTCCTCCTCCACTGCCTTCTATGTTTCCTCCTGCTTACCCTGCTGAGTTTCCTTTTTAGTAATTATTAGTAGGGCTGGGTTTTTTTTCCTTCTTGAATGCCACAAAATGAAAATGCATAGTTTGGGAGATTGCTTTAATTAGGCATTTTATATAAAATCTGGTGCTGCATCTTTGTATAGAACCTGCTTCAAAGAAAACAAGAAAGAATGTTGGATTGCTCTTTTTAAGTTCTAAGTTTTTCACTGGCTTTACTATTTGGTAGATTAATCGATGTTAAACTGGGCATGAACTTGGTCTATAATATTTTTAAATATTAAAAATTAATCAAATTATTCCAAGAAAGCAACTCAGCAGAATCTACTCAGGAAGACATCAGGCAGGGATGGGCAGGCTGTATTTCTCTATTTCTTCAGTCCATTCAGGATTAGCACTGACTCAGGTATGGACTGAAGTGTCCAGCACACCTGACTAAAGCAGCCCAAGCTCCCCTAGCAGCTGGTTGTGGGACATGTTTAAAAGAGTGGTGGTTGGGATTTTGCACTGTTCCAGGCAGTGACAGCCACACCAAACCTGCCCCAATAAAATCCTCCCGTGTTTGCCTTGAAAATTCTCCAATGCTTCATTCGTGCTGCCTCCTGTTTCAAGGCTGGGGAAGATGCATTCCAACTGCTGAGCCTCAGGCTTGTGAAATATTAGATGGTGAAGCTAAATGTGTGTTTATTTTAACAATAACAGCTTTCCACGAGGGGAACCCCTGAAGGACTCGTTCAGCAGGGCTGTGAGTGGCTGAGCCAAGAGCAGAGCCCAGCCCAGGCTCAGCTGTGCTCCTGGGGGAGCATTGGCACTGCCCTGTCAGTACTGCCAGGCCAGGTCCTGCTTTCTGATCCCAGCCACATCCCCTCCAGCACCTTGTCAGTGCCAGTGGCACTTGATGCCAGCATTTCTCATTTTTTCGTTCAGCCTAACAGATTACAAACCCCTGGGTTGCTCTCTGTCATCAGCCCAAATGTGCAGAGATACTTGTGGAGCTCCACATCTCAGCTTGGGATTCCAAACTCACCCAGCAGCCCATGGCTTTCAGAGCTTTGATTGAGTTTGGATTGCTCTCTTATTTTCATTACTTAACCCAGAGTATTACAGCTGAGCCTCAGAGCCAGCCTCACAAGCCTCCCCAGGTTATTTTTGATCTACCCAACCTATGAGAGGAGTTGTAAAATTTTATTCAGAGAAGGGAAAAGTTCCAAAAGAAATGGAGGTCAGATTTGCTGTGTAGGAAGATCCAAAAAATGTGGACATCTCTCTGGAGCTCTTCTAGCCCAAACAAACTGTCCTCTAACCTGGAAAGCCAGTGATCCCAAATGCCAGCTGGATTAGGAGCAAGAATACTCTCTTGGGTGGTGTAGTTTTGGCCTAAGTCAGCAGCCACGAGCCCAAAGGTGATCCTTTTATCACCTCATAAAAATTTTGGTGTGAGCCAAGGCTCTGAACAGAGGCAATATTTCATAATTTCCTCAAATGGAAAAAGCTGCAGGGACACAGTCGTTCCCCTGAGCTGAGCCTTGTCCCACCAGTGACATGGGACACTGGAGTGACTGCAAAGGGGATGGTTACAGGGCTGCAAAACTGGGCAAAAGTTTGGATTTGGGCAAGGTGGGAAGAGGAAAGGAGGCTGCAGGGGACAGGGGTGCACAGGGTGGTGGCATTGCTGATAACTGTCCTATAACCTCTTGGGGTGGGGCATAAAGAGAGAGATAATTATTTGTTTTCTATGTTCCTAGGGAAAGAAAGAGAAGTCATTGACCTAAGTTGTGGCAGATGGATACTGGGGAACTGACACCAGTTGAAAGTTTGGAATAATCTGCCTGTGGGAGCTGTATGCTCTTTTTCAATGAGTTTTAAAAGAAAGCCCTTCCAGAAAGGATCCAGCTTTGTCCTGCAGTCAGGAGCCTTCTGCTCAGCCCAGACAAGACAGAAGGAAACAGAGATATTTCACCCTCCCAGAGGCTGAGGTGGAAACAGACCATGACAATTATCCAGGTGGGACTGAGTCCTTTTTCCCCCCTATATCTCATTCAGCTTGCTTTTTTTTTTTTTTGTTTTTTGTTTTTTTTTGTTTTTTGTTTTTTGTTTTGTTTTTTTTTTGGGTTTTTTTTTTTTTTTTAGCATATAGACAAGAGCTTTGGCCTCTGTTCTACCAAGGAACAGAGTAGATATTTTACTGAGCTGAATTTGCAACTTTTACCAATCCCTTCTATTTGCATCTCTTCCTCTTTGGAGAGACTAAAGTTGGAGTGTAGGACCACCAGCTGCAAATTATTATTTTATTACATGGGTTGTAAATATTTTTTTTTTTTTGCTAGAAACCTGCAGCTTCTTATTGATCTCAGCTCACCTTGCCCCCACCCAAGAGGACTGAGTGCTACATGAATAATAAAGCACTGCAAACAGAACAGGATCAGAGACTGCAATAAGAGCGTAATCTAAGTAAAAACACTGGATCTGTCTGTTTATGGATCTAATAAATTATGTTGGATTTGTGAGGTTATAAATCCAAGCTGTCCAGTAAACCCAACAACTAATTTGTCAGTCGCTCATCTAGCAATCTGACTCTCCCTTGCAATTGCTCACCATGCAGATAACAAGGTGCCTTACAAATCTCTTGGTTAAATGTCATTTGTTTCAGTGCCATAACATGCTATGGATCATTGCTCACACACAGTAACCCAATTATATTAACCTGTGCAGCAATATGGAGTAATGACATGACATTAATGAGAACACTTCAGAGCTTTCCAACAATTTGGTCTTTCCTCCAAAGGGGTTTTTCTCCTTGAGCATCTTTCTCCTTCCTTCATCCCTTCCCAGTGTTTAAAGACAGAACAACATATCTACCCAAACACTTTTAAAATCATCATAATTTCCCAATTAGCTGGAGCTCATTCACAGCTTGGAACGTGGGGCTGAGCTGTGTTACTTGTTGGAAATTCTCCAAATCATAAGTGTCACTGTTCCTTAGGCTCTGGCTTCTTTTTGGCATTTTTATAAGAATACCTTTGAAACACAGCCCCTTGCACTTTGTCTATGCTGATAATGTGCTCCCATAGTAGTGGAGGAGAGCAGCACTTTTAAAATACACACATGAAAAAACCCAAGCCTGTGGAAAGATGAAGCTGTTGTTATTTTCCAGTGTTGGAGGGAAAGCTGGCTAAACCAGCCAGCAAGAGCCTTGGCTGATCTGCCTTCTGTTTGCACTGCTGCAAGAGACACTGAGAAACAACAGCAGGACAACAAGATAAATTTGATAAAGTCATGTTGTTCAGGCACCCTGGCTTCTGCATGAGGGTATGAAATTAGGGAAGGAGGGTATTTTTTGATAATAAATAGAATTCTATTTGTTTTTGAGAAAAGGCAAATAAATGCTGAAGTGTGCTGAAAATTTCCTTCATTCTTATTGCTGAGAGAAAAAGCCTACAGCCTTGTTTCCCTGGCTGTCACTGAAAAAATCTCCAGAGTGCTGTGGAGAGGGTGCAAGAGGGTAACCAGCATGTTTGGAGAGGGATGCAGGTCCCATGGAAAGACATGAAGGATTTATAGCTCTGTCTCATGGCTGTAGCTGTTTTCCATCATTGCAGTGTAGGGGGGGAAGGAGAGGGGACAGATGCTGATCCTTTGGTGACCCTTCACTCTCCAGCTGGTGTCACCACAAGTGGAGTAATGTGCCCACAGCAGCCTGGGCTCAGAACCTGTCCCTGTTTCTGTGTATTTATGGCTTTTTTTGGCTTCTGCAGGGAAGGCAAGTAACCCCTTCATAAGCACTGGGCTGAACCTGCTGATATCAGCTAAACCCAGCTCCCTCCTGCAGGAAGAATTTCAGTAAGTAAAGAAATAAAGAGGCTCATCTATGACAAATCTTACCTGACACAGACAGATTTTGATCAGCCCAACACAATCTGTAACAGGCGCATCTAAATATCTTGAAGAAATATGTAGTGATCAGCTCCAAATCCAGGGCCTGAAATGTATACTGGCTAAATTCTTTCCATTGTGCTGTTAAATGCATCCAGCTGTCCATACGTTAAAGTTAAATATACTGTACTATAAAGCTGAACTGAGAGTGGAAACTATTAAAATAAACCCAGCTATTTCCCCATTCCCCCTCTCCATCCCAATCAAGTATATTTTAGTTGGGGAAGGAGGAGAGTTATAACAACAATTATTTGATGTGGTGCATGGCAATGTAGGGGAGAGAAGGGGGAATGTGGCAGGGAGTGGGAGCAGTCCCAATCTGATGGGCAAGGAAAAATGGGAATGAATATTCTGGGTGACTTCAGAGGGGCCAAAGGATTCTCCTTATGAGGAGCAAGCAAAACCCTGCCTGGCTGAGTTTTCCAGGCACAAAAATGATAAATGGGAAAAGGCAGAGAGACAGAGTGATGTGGTTGGTCATGGATGAAGGGGGGGTTCTAGAGCCATGATCATCTAGTTCATAAAGGAACAAAATGGCTTTTCTCTTTCAAAAGAACTTCGGGGTCTGTGGGTTGCAAAGTGTGTCCTAAAAACTGATGTTGTTTGGATCCTTATTTATTATTATTTTGTCATTAACTGCTAAGGAAAAAGCAGTGTTACAACAGTAAGAATGTAAACAGGAATGAACTTCAGTTCTTATGGGCAGTGCAGATTCCTGTCTCACATCCCAGGGTTAGAATACCAAACTGAAAACTCTCTTATCCAGAGCCTTGAGCAAGAGGAACATGGTAGAAAAGCAATAGCCTATGAAAAATTAGCTTTTTTCAAACTAACTTTCACCCCATTTTTCTAAGGAAGTGAGGCTTGTCTTGTCTGTCTGACATGAAATTTCCATAAATTTTTCCTATTTTGGTTTTTCAGTCAGCAGAAGACAGGTACCAAGCACAGTGCTCCTGCTGAGGGAAAGGCAATCACAGCTCAGTCCTATTTTGAGAGGTTGCATCCAGGTACCCTTTTGGGCCACTTCCCATCCCAAGAGCCCAGGGATGCAGGAGGAATGGCTGCAAGGCTGATCAAGCCAAATCCTAATTTATTGCATCTCCTTTTGCCACTGTTGTGCTTAAAGCACAGAGCAGGGAATCTCCTGGTCACTCTGTCACTGCAGGGGCACAGAGGTGGCTTGCAGCCAGAGGGTGATTTTTGTTCTCCAAACCACAAACCCATTCCTGAGCACTCCACAAACACTCCACTGGATAGTGTTTCTTCATTTCATGGTAGGTTTGACAGATACTGAAATATGTGTGATCGTGTTGGCTAACATGCTTGTTTGGAAATACAAAAGAAAACAAATCTGGACAGCAGAGAAGGGAAATGTGGCTGTGAGCAGCAGTGTGGACTGGTGACAATGCCCTTAAAGTGATTTTCCCTTTCTTGTATGTGAGGGTGCGTTTGCTCTAAATTATTGCCCGAATGAGGTTAAGGTTCAGGTTTAAACACCCTGGCCAAGAAAGAGTAAATCAGTTTTGTCCTTCAGTCCCTCTCAGTAAGTAAAAAATATTAAAATAAAAAAGAAAGAAGTAAGCTGCTTCAGCATCACTTTTCCAACTCCAGATGCTGCTGTGTGATGGGTTTGAGATTTATGCCACTGTAGTGCAAACACTGATTGCATCACTCCTGTTTGCTCTGTTGGATGCAGTGAGGACATCAGGACCTCATCAGCCAGACCATTCTCACCTTGTTAGTGCTGGGAACCACATGTCTTCATATGCCTCATCTTACTGAGCTTTGTGGATCCAAAAACATGAAATTCAGAGGTGGAAGTTTGTTCTTATGGAATCACTTGGAAATTCTCTTTTTTCCCTTTTGTTCTGGTCAGAAAATTCCAATGCTGTTTCTCTAAATATGAACTTTTGCCAGAAAAAATTCCTATCTATAAACAACTTTATGCATCATGAGAACATCAATTTCAAAAGCTATTTTCAGATTATAAACAGACCTTGGTTGAAGGCAATGGTCTTCACTTTGAAGGACGATAAAAATAATGTCTGGGTTGGCTGTCAGTAGGACAAGAAGGGGTAGGTTTAATATTCAGCAAGCAAGAATTAGATGAAACCCTAAGAGCAAGAGCTGAGTGCTTCAAACAGTGCAGTTGGGTTCAAATCTTCGTTGGTTCTTCATGCACAAAGTACACGTGATTCTGTTTCCTGCTCTGCTGATATCTGTCAACAAGGTGATTTTCCTGTACCATTAAGTAATCCACTTAGTCCCCAGATATTGAATGCTGTGCAGCTATCTGGTTGCTGTTTGTCCTCTTGGCAGCTCAGGCAGCAGCAGCACATATCTGAACCCTTGAGCATGTCTGTGTGGGGACTCTGGAGTGCTGTGAAGGTCAGGGCCTCCCAAGGTGTCAGTGACAAAGAGGGGGCTGTGGAGAAACCTTTGGGGTGAGGAGAGGGTTGGAGGAGTCAGCTGCCTCTAGGGATGCACATGTTGGCACAGAGAGCACCTCACTGTTGAGATTTTGCCAAAAGAGAAAGGAAGGTGGAGGGAGATGTTTCTGATAAGAGATGTCCAGCTTATCTTATGGACACTTTGCTTTGGCATTTTTTAAAATAGCTGTTCCTCTGTCACACGCTTTTGGGGTGCACAGGAATAGCAAAATCAAGTCATGTTAAAATGTCCTAGGATCACAGCAGCAGCAGCTTTTGTAGCTCTGATGGCCTCAAACCCTTCTCTCATGTCATGCACTTGAGATGGGAGTGCAATGTGCTATTTGCCAAGTGTCAGCTTTCAGGAGTGTTTGGTATCAGCCTACAACTATCAAAAGGCAAATTAAAGGTGAACTAGAGCAATCTGTGCAGTGGAGAGTGTAAATGTGGGAGATAAGAGGGTTTTGATGCCAATCCAAGTTGCTTTCACTCTCTCTCCTTACTCCCTGGTTTTTATATATGTATAAAAGCTTTTCAAAAGCCATTTCTATTGCTATCTTGTTATCAGCTCTACGTTTCCCTCCACTTGTCCACTGACTCCCCTGCACACTTTATTTGATTCTTTCCATAGGAGAGGTCTTTATTTCAAAATAAATGAATGCACTTTGCACTTCCACAGCTGGTTTTGATCCAATGATTTCCAACAGCTTCATGGAGGGGCTTTCAGCACCTTAGAGAGATGAGAAATTCACTTTTTTATAGCCCAGGGCCACAGTGTCCCAGGGGAGTCATCACAACCTTCCACACTAGGTAGGCACTTACACCTGTGAACACAGAATTTTACTCTGCCTTTGAAGCATTTTGCTGTCTCCTTGCAGAGCTGGGCTGGAGAGTAGGGAACCATGTCTTTAGCAGCTCCGGGACATGAAAGGTTGTGCCTTGATGTGCAGCAGCTCAGAGGCAGCCTGGAGGAGTCCCCAGCTCCTCTGCCACTCTCTTCTGCCCCTTTTCATTTCCCACCCATCTGTGTCAGGTGTAGGAAGAGCAAAGCAGTGCCCGTGCCATCCATGCTAGGCTGGGTTTTTAAAGTGTATGAAGAGGGTTGGTGACTGATTCCCATGGAAAACATCTTGCAAATGGACATTTAATGCTCCCTGGCTCTGCTGACAGCCTCATCTCTGGGTGGGTTAATGGCCTTAGATTCTTTCCCTTCCCAAGCTTGATGCAATTGTTTGATAAAAGCTTCATGGCCCACCCCATGACAATCTTTCACCAGCGTTAACATCCTTTTTGGTTCAGGTCTTGCAGCATTTGCTAGACTTAAGTAACTTGACAGAGTGAGGACTGCTGGCCTTTGCTCAGGCAGTAGGTAAATAAAAGCCTGGCTCCCTTTTGCTCTGCTGAGAGTAAAATGATGCATTGACAGAGGGCACGATACATATTCACCTCCATTCATCCCTCCTGTTACTCATTTCCTTCCACACATGAGGATGTTCATTCCCATTGTTCATTCCCTGCTGAGGACAGACCTGTGCAGGTAAATGGGGTCAGAGGGGCAGGTGGGTCACAGGCCACTGGCAGCACTCACACCACTGCTTTAAAAAGGCACAGAATGTGGAAACCACTGGCTTTTCCCAGAGCTGCTGCTGCCCTTCAGATCACCTTGGAACAAATAGGTACCTACCCTTCTTCTTCTTCCCTATTCCTATTCCTATTCCTATTCCTATTCCTATTCCTATTCCTATTCCTATTCCTATTCCTATTCCTATTCCCATACAAATTCCTGCATGCCTGTTTCCCCTCCCATTCCCACATTGCTTAATTGCTAATTTACATGGCGAATTTCGACAATTTAAAAAACAGCCTGAGGGCAGATAGCCACGGGGTGATATTTGCAGATGGATGCAGTAAAGCCCTGCAGACTTTGTGCCCATGTGAAACCAAACACTTGCAGACTGGATTTCGGGGGACTCCATGTGATGGCCATAATCAGTCTGAGATACCTGGTGAACTCTTCAGCTGACAGAGACAGGCTGCTTAAATTCTTTTTTCCCCCCCCAGTAAAACTTCTGATGCCTTGCTTTAGGTCAGCATTTGGAAGGAGCTGAAATCTCTGATGTACTTAACTCTGCAGGCAGACCACTGCTGCCTACTGACAAAGCATTTCTAGGAAAGATTAGGGTTTTGGTACTCTTTAATTAGGGAACCTGGGAGAATTAGAGGCGTGACTGCATCCAGGAGCTGCAAGAGAGCCCTCTCTTGTCTCTAATGTGGGAAGAATTTCAGAGGATTTTGTCCTGAATGTGGATTCAGAAGTTAGTCCCAAAACAACAATTACAGATCTGTTCATGGCAACAGATAAACTGGGAGATAAAGAGATTTGTAAGAGCTGTTTCTACCTGCAGTGGCACTATCCAGGGAGAAGTTTCTCTGTCCATAAACATTTATCTTGCAGTCCAGGCCCACCAGCCAACTCCCCAGCTGGATTTGTTGCCCTGGCTCCAGCACAGCTCCTCTGGCTGCCCCCAGTGCCAGGCACAGTGAGCACAGCACACTCAGCAGCTCTTCAGCTCCTGGGTGTTCAAATGCTCTGAGCAGCTATCAAACCCTCTGGTTTATCACTGGTTTGTGGCTGAATTGCAAACCCACTTTTATCCCATTTAAAGTCACTCTTGTCTCTTTTAAACAGTAAGTCACCCCTGCAAAGCCCTATTCTGGCTCCATATGAGGGGATCAAGAGAGAAAGAAGGAAGTTTCTGCCACTTCAGGGCAAAAAATCCTAAAATAAATCTCAGACTGATCCAATTGGCTAGGGTGCAGATTCCTGCTGTCCACCTACACAAGCCTCCTGCCCTTGACGGATTGATTTTGCCTATCTACTGATTCTGTGGATGTTTTTGCAAAACACCAAAGGGAAGCAATCTACAAAAAAGCTTCTGTCACTGAGAAGTTAGTCATTAACAGCCAAAAGTCTCCCAGATAAGACAGAGATGCTGCAGCCTCTCCAAAGTTTGCATGTCATTAGAGAAGGATGTTGTGATGTGACAGACACAGGGATTTAAGACAGATCTTTTCCTTGCCCAGGGTCCCCTGTGCTTCTGCAGTGTTTATGTGGGATCACTGAGCTATATCAAGCATTCAGTATGAAATGCATGAAGTACTATCCACATGCATCACCCGTCAAGAAAGATTAACTTTTCACTGCACAGCAGCACAGCAATACTCCCAGGGCAGAGCAGGACTGCCCAGACTGAAATTTTTCTTTTTCTCCCTCATTCCTCTCATTAAAACTGTGGCTGGCTGATGGAAAAGGCTTACCTGGCACAGAGATGAATGGCCAGGAGCTAATTTGCTTCAGGAATCAACTCTGTTGCAGTTCTAGACAGAACAGTGGTTTGATGGCGCCTTAAAAGTGTTTAAACCGCTTTGCTGAATTCAAGTCTGAGTCCAGAATTAGATTAGAAACACAACTGACCTGGAATTTAGTGTCACTTATTTTATACTCTATCAGCCCCTGAATGGATAAGCAAAATCTCCCATCTCTTTGCCCCCTAACAGGGTGTCAGAGCCAGTCACAACCTCATGATTTAACCACCAAGGAGATCAGGATTTCCCTTGGGCCCCAGATTTCAGCCATAAACAGATTTGCCACTGTTGTCCTTCAGGATAAAAGTTGTTTAGCTCCAGGTGCACAGCTGGGTTTGGTGTCCATCCCTGTGCTCACAGTGAGAGAGGTCCAGATCCCAATCCTGCTGTGAGCATGGGGATGGTCAGCAAACCCTGCTGTGGGGATGGGTGAGCAAACCCTGCTGTGGGGATGGTGAGCAAACCCTGCTGTGGGGCTGGGACAGCAAACCCTGCTGTGGGGCTGGACAGCAAACCCTGCTGTGGGGATGGTCAGCAAACCCTGCTGTGGGGATGGAGCTCCTAAACTCTCTGAGCATGGGGATGGACAGCAAACCCTGCCATGGGGATGGTGAGCAAACCCTGCTGTGGGGATGGTCAGCAAACCCTGCCGTGGGGATGGTCAGCAAACCCTGCTGTGGGGCTGGACAGCAAACCCTGCTGTGGGGCTGGAGCTCTCCCCCATGCCACCTGAGGAAGAGCTGATCTCCTGATCCCTCTGTGTCCCACAGCATCCCTGGCATCCCCTACTGACCCCGTTGGGGTGTTTAATGGGGTAGTTCAGGCGGGGTTAGTCTGAAGAGGTTGTCACATTCCTTCTCCCCAGCCATCACCCCTGAGTAAGTGCTAAGTCCCCACTCAAGAGCAGTTTTTTCCTCTCTGTGTTTTAGCAGAGAAGGATGGTTGGTGAGCATTGCTGCTCTGCTCAGCATTGCACATCACCTTCTTGTTTTAAACCAGTCAGGCAGTGTCCATGAAATGAAAGTGGTCCAGCAGCCTGGGGAGGAGGGATTCACATGGCTGGATGTGGAGAGTGCTCCAGCAGAAATCAGCAGCATCCTCTTTAGAAACACAAACCAGGCTGGCCAGCAGTGACCAGCAGCTGAGAACTGCTCTGACTTCAGTGGTTCTGGTGTGCAAAGAAGTGGCTGCTGAGTCTTCATGGCTGCAGTGGACACAAACAAGGAGAAACCATTCTCAGCAAAAAGTTGTTTTGCTGTCTCTGGGCCCAGATTTCTCAAAGGAGCCCAGTAAGAGGCTTAGGGATGTTTTTCTCAGGGCAGGAGCTGTGGTTATACTTCGTGTGTATCTCAACTAATCTAACCACAGCATGTTAATGAAACTGGACCTAAGAGTGTACCCAACAATCAATACCATAATGCAACAACATTATGCACCACAGACCCCACACTCCTATTTTATATGTTTGTTTCCATTTTGCAGTGCCATTTTCTTACTCAGAACACCCAAGTGGAATGATCAACTTCACTTTAAAAATCTAGCAACACATAAAAATCCCCTTTTGGGGGATATTTTAGTGATGATTTGCTGCAAGTAGCCATTAAAACAATTTAGCATGTGGCATTTCACAGCAGACCTAAAAGATGGGAGCCTCGAGTTCAAAGACTGAGATGGTGCTGAGCTGCTGCTTCCACAATTAATGTGGAATTGTGAAGCATTGCTTCTTTCCTCAAGCAATGCAGGTGGAAGAAACTTTCCAAAGAGAGGGAGGATTTGCAGAGGGAGGGGATGAGGCAGGGGAAATTTGCTGTTTGGTGCCCTTAATCCTGTTATCTGTAGAAGCATCACAAAGTGGCAGCACAACAGCTCCTGAAACAGGCATGGAAGAAAAGGCTGTGTTCTCCTCACACCCTTCCTCAAAAGTTAAACCCAGCTTTTTCCTGTGTTATTGTGCAAGAGCTGCTTCCACAGAGAACACAAACTGCCTGGCATTGATGGCAGGCTTACATCCCCCCTCACTGCAATAGGAATGGACACACTACACTTTGCTCCCAGTCTCAGAGAGAATGATGATCCTCAGGAACCAGGACAGCTGTGCAGAGCAGGGCTCTAGATCAGGATTTCTCTGTGCTTTGTGTCTGGAATTTATTTATTCAGGGTAATTTTATACTCAACACAAGGTCTAGTGTTCAGCCTGAGAAACATGGGGCACCTTGGCTCTAAAAACCATTTTTTCACTTTATTAGAGGAGAGAGCTCTTTGGTTCACCCTTTTGTAATTCACCTTAAACAGAGGAAGTTCCTCAGACATTACTGTAATCTATTTGTACAAACATAATGCTAAAAATTAAAATGCACTTAGAAGGACAGAGGCAGCTTATTTTTTACAGTTATAATTCCAGCCCAACACTTCAAATATAAATCCTCCAGCCTGTGGTATGAGAGCTCAGTGTAAGACACCAGCCACCAATATCAGTGTATTCAGCTTGATCTACCTAGTTCTGGAGACAAACGTAGAAATAATGCAATAAACTTCCTTGCTTCAGCCACACAAAAACACCCCCAACCAAAAAAAAAATAAAATGGCTACCACCAGAAACTTGACTAATTTTTTTAAAGAAAAAGGCAATTTTTCACATTTTAATAGCTTTCATTCCATGTCTTAATAAATGCATGTTTGTTGATTTGTGTAAGCATGATGTAGGATTCTGCAAATGAATGTAATCTGCAACAAGGGGATAGCTAACCACTAGCTAACACTTTTGAATAATGAATCCCTACTGTATCAGATGGACGCTATTCATAATAATTCCTTGCTTTTCTCATTTTGTCGTGTACAGTAGCGATTAATCAATTTGCAGTGTTATGTCACCCGCAACAAATTGCTAGCACCAAGACAAATTTATTGCTTTATGATAAAAGAACTTGTTTAGATAGAAATAAATTAAATTTGGGGGTTGTTATTTGAGCTTGGTGTTTACATATATGACCCATGCAGCACAGGCCAGCAGAGGTAAGGGTATCCAATTATGGCACTGGTGTTTTGAGGATGGTTCAAAGAGATGCAAAAGCAAATGATGTGTTTGTACAGCCAACTGGTCCTTGAGGAGTGTGAGTCCTCCTGGGAACTCTCTGGGCCATGGCTGAGGCTGTTCAGGAGAATTTGGGAGGATGACCAGGGAGCAGAGCTGTGTGCTCAGTTTTGCTCAGATGTGTTCCTTCCATGTGAAGATGGTTTGAAATGTTCTGGGGGTCTGGAGGAGAAGCTCCCAGGGCCCCAACAGGAAACATCTTCACTTCTGAGGATGGTCCTGCTTGGAGGGAAGGGGCTGAGCAGGGAGAGTCTGCAGGGAGCAGTCAGGGAGCTCCCTTTGCCTTTTTGTGCAGCCCATGAACCGCCCAGCCATGGGCAGCACATAAAGGTTTGGTGCTGGACACCAAGTGCTCCTTGTCTGCTTCCACTCCTGCAGCTGGATGCAGCTTTGGGAGTCCTTCCTGAGGCACTGGGAGGAGCCTGGAGGCAGCTAATTGGGCTAATTAACTTTTAAGCACTCACAATGCCTAGTTTATTGCCTTTTTTTCATATTTATTTCCTTTTAGTTTCCTTCAGCCTTTGACAGACTCCAATCTCATGTTAGCTGCTCCTCCATAAATCTTACTTTTGCTTTTGCTTTCTCCTTCCCACTGCTACAGAAATCACTTTGACTCTTTCCTCCTGTGTTAAATGTTGCTGTTTTTTCTCTTTCTTTGCTTATTTCTTCCACTCTTCGCTTTTTCTCATTTCTTGTACTCCTGACCAGGCATTTTCTGCAACTCTGGATAATACCTCTCCCTTCCCTGCTACTCCCTACTAATGTCCTTGTCAGGCTGCTCCTGAATCATTGCTGCACCATCCCAAAAGATGTTTCACTGAGATTACTCCTGGCTTGAACCACAAGAATGAGAAAACCCAACGTGTCAAATGGCTCCTCCACACTCACTGTGGGCAAGGTGACCCTGAAATCTTGGGAAAACAAAAAGAGAGGAGAGGAGAGGAGAGGAGAGGAGAGGAGAGGAGAGGAGAGGAGAGGAGAGGAGAGGAGAGGAGAGGAGAGGAGAGGAGAGGAGAGGAGAGGAGAGGAGAGGAGAGGAGAGGAGAGGAGAGGAGAGGAGAGGAGAGGAGAGGAGAGGAGAGGAGAGGAGAGGAGAGGAGAGGAGAGGAGAGGAGAGGAGAGGAGAGGAGAGGAGAGGAGAGGAGAGGAGAGGGATCTCAGTGTCTGGGTGCACAGCCCTTTCTCTGGAGGTGCAGGCAAACCTCACAAAGGGCTATGGTGAATAGGGAATAAACTTCATCAAGTTCTCTAGAGGTGTGAGGGCACCAGAACTCATTCACTAAAATTCCCTCCATTTTTCCCTTTACCAGAGGTGTGAGCTTTGATGTCACAGAGAGTGTCCACACAATTTAAATATGAGTGTGGACAACACCTGAAAAAAAAAACATATACTCCTAAAATTCAAGGCCAAATCCAAGTTTCACCAGGCTCTGAGTGTCCTCCAGATTTTTGCCAGTATTACTGGTCTCAGAAGGTTCTAAAGTTAGTCAATGACAGCACATAATGGTCTATTAATTAGCCAGTTTCTATCAACACCCACAGAGCAGTTTTATTACCCATGACAGCAGCCAGCAATCTGCCCTGGGAATCAGGTGAGGAGGGTTCTGCTTGCTGAATTGTCCTCATCTCTGACAATATCTGATGAAATCAAACCTAATCCATACAGCTTTCTCACCACAAATATTCCTGAACCAGGAATTAAAAAAACAAACAAACAAACAAACAAACAAAAACAAACAAACAAACAAACAAACAAAAAACCAAAAAAAACAAAAAAAAAACCAAAAAAAAAACAAAAAAAAAAAAAAAAAGAAAAAGAAAAAGAAACATCCCAAATAATTTGTTTTAATACATTATCTCCAGGTAGATCAAAGCCTCCCACAACCATATAAGAAAACCTACAGCAAGAGAGAGCGAGAGGGCTTTCTAAATTAATACAATTTTGTGTGTAAAAGAAGCTCAAGGTCTAGTATTATTTTTTAAAATTGCCTTAAGGAAGTTTTGCTGTCACAAACCGACGACAGCAACATCACCCCAGTTACTGTGAGATGCATGTGGTACACTCTTATTTGTGTTCCAGTGAAAGGTGTAATTGGGGCATGTGGATAAACATACCCAAACTGAACTTAAATATCTGGCAATTTAGCACAGTGCTATAAACACCTCACTGCTCCTCACCTGTTCCCCCATCTCAGAGCTGCCAGGATTGAGCTGGACCTGCCCCAGTGTGAGATGAGAGCTCTACACATCTCCCTCTGACTTAAAGCACCCTTTATCCCACCCAATATTCCCTTTACAACACAAGGTGTAACATGAGGTTCTGGATCTCTCTTTATGTTTAAAAGGTTCCATATTTCAAGCATTAGCACCTATAATTTTAATGGATTTCTTTTTTTAAGGAAGAGGGTAACAATAGCTTTTAGATTGCAAAAGCAGGAAGAGATTAGTGAAGTAGGAAGTTAGAAAATCTCAGTTTATTCACTCAATTAATTGTCAATATTAAGTCCTATAAAATAAGTAAAAAAATATGTAAAGCAGGTTTGTCCTTATGAAGATAAGTGCAAAGGGGAGCGCGCTGTGTTATTCTTCAAGTGAATCAATATTTTGACAAAGCTGATATTTACACTCACACATTTCAAACCCTTTTATGCACACATGGGACTTGGCCTCACAAACATGGGTTGCCAAATGCATATTCATTAACCTTAAACTGGCTAATCCAATGAAATAAAGAAAAAAAGAGAGAAAGAAGAGAGAGAGAGAAAGAGAGAGAGAATGAGAGAATGAGAGAGAGAAAGAGAGAGAGAGAGAAAGAAAGAAGGAGAGAGAGAGAGAGAGAGAAAGAAAGAAAGAAAGAAAGAAAGAAAGAAAGAAAGAAAGAAAGAAAGAAAGAAAGAAAGAAAGAAAGAAAGAAAGAAAGAAAGAAAGAAAGAAAGAAAGAAAGAAAGAAAGAAAGAAAGAGAAGAGAAAAGGAAAGGAAAGAAAAGAAAAGAAAAGAAAAGAAAAGAAAAGAAAAGAAAAGAAAAGAAAAGAAAAGAAAAGAAAAGAAAAGAAAAGAAAAGAAAAGAAAAGAAAAGAGAAAAAAAGAAAAGAAAAAGAAAAACACCCAATGCTCTGGTAGCATGCTTATGGAGTCATTTATTGTAAACATGATCCAAGGGGCTCATTCCAGATGTGCTACTAAAAGCTTAAAAACCACTGGCATTGCTTAGCCCCAAGTCAAATCCTGCACAAAGAAAGGGCCTTCAGGCCAAGCCAAATGGAAAAAGGGAATTAGAAGGATGTTACTCATTCATTACTGCCACTTTAATCACTTAGAGGCCCAATTAAGTATAAATCATTAGTACTAAGTTACTTTATCCAGGACTCTTTCTAACACACATGGCTGGGTTTGGAGGGCTCTCGGTGGCTAGATGGAGCGTGAGCTGAAAAAGGCAGTCAGATGTTGGGTTCCCCCCTCCCTTTCCTTCCCCCCCTTGCTATGAAATTGATAAATGAAGGCTGCATTCTAGGTGCAGCAGTAATTTCTGTAGTGCAGTCAAGTGCTAGGTCCCTTGTCTCCTCCGAGCAATGAGGCCACTGTCCCCTTTAATGCCTGAGCCTTCCCCTGGGCTGCCGAAGGGCTGGACCAGAACCAGGCAGGGTTTCATTTCCATGCACAAATCCCCAGGGTGGGACCCTTTATTCATTAACAGATCCATCCTTTCCCGAGGAAGGAGGTGGAGGGAATAGAAAAGTCAGGAGAGAAAGTGGTTTTCATCCTTTTCCTGGTCTCTGCCCACTGTTACCGCCTGGATCTCTCCTGAGGAGCAAAGTGACTTTGGGGCATGTGAAAAAAAAAAAAAAATGCAATAGAATCTTGGAAGGTCCTTTCCTCTTCTCTTCCTTTTGCCCCCCATCTTCTCAGGGATAAAATTTCCCCAGCGGCCTGGATCACTGTCTGGGAAGCATATTTCCTTCTAATCGGTTTTACAGCTCTTTTAAAGTAATATGTCAGATCATTTTCTCCATATACATAGTTAATGAAAGTAACCCTAAAAATTCATTTTAAATAGATGGAAGTTGTTATAACCCTGATCTGGAATTTATTACATTCATTACAATCTTGCTGAAGTAGGTAATGTAATGGACTATTACTTTTATTATCTTTTTAATCCCTCAAAATTATTAGGAACTGACTAATATTTGGCATCACCCTGTTAATGTTTAAACAGAAATTGATATCTTCATTCATCTAATAAATGATGGGATCTTTTTTCCACAAAAGAACTAAAGCTGGTGAGTTTTTCATTTTTTTAAAATGAACTAGGCCAAAAGATTTCTCAGTAAAATCATAAACTGACAATGTGATAATTTTATTAAATCAGCTCTTTTATCAGGTTATGAGAACATTTTCCAGAACATTTTCATGGCTCCTGACTTCCCAGAGCACAATCAGGGCCCCATCAGTTTCTGTGAGGGATGGATTCAGATTTTACTTCAGCAGTCAGCCCTTTGATACAGCTTTTTTCCTGCTGACCAACAGAAGCAAAGTACTACACAAATGCCCTCCCAGTCAAGATAAACTTTCTTACACTCAAGAGCAGTGTTTCTCAAGGTTACCTGCTTTAAATTGGCCTCCCCAGGGCATCACCTCCTTGTACATGTTCTGTAACACAGTGTTCAGTCCCACCTCCCTGATATCCAGCAGGATGTGATGTGTAATTCACAACACAAAGGTACAGCTGCTTCCTCCTCCTCTGCAGTCCCTCCTCCTCTCCCTGGCTGCCTGCTGGGATGCTCACAGGTTCAGAGTGCATTTCCTTTGGCACAGCAGTGACAGGCTGGGCATTGCATCACCCAGGGCGGCTCCAGCAGCTCTGGGGGTTGCTGCAGGTGACAGATGTAGGACAGACGTGTGGTAGGAGCTGTCCCACGTGTGCTCACAGCGTGTGACAGCCTGGGCAGGGGGAGAGCTCTGTGTGGAAGGGCTGGGGTAGTGCCTGGTGCCATGCAGGATGTCCCCTGGGGCCCTGGACTTTCCTCCAGAGGTGATAGGGGCTGCATTAAAGCCCTCACCTGCCCGAGCAGCTGATGTCCCGATGGGAATGTGTGCACACTGATCTCCCTGGAGAAGCCTCCTGCTCTGGGGGAGGCTCCTGCTGCTCAGCTGCAGGTGCAGGGCCATAAGGACAGGAGCAGGGGGTTGCCACTTTCCATGAGTCCCAGTGAACTGGGACCAGTGTCACTGATCATCACGTGCAGTTGTGTCACTGGCTCTGCCAGGAGTAGAGCTCAATTCTGTTTGAACAGTGTTTTTGTTTTTCCATACAAAATCTATCACCTGGGCATTACCTCTGGCTAATGCTTCCCAAAGACATCTAAACAGCAGTCCCAATTTTGGGAATTATTTAGATAGAGACAGCAACAGTGCAAACAAGTTTCTGATGGGATTAGCAAAAGCACCTCAGTTTTATTTTACATTGGTGATGATGAAGGTGCTTTTGAACCTCACACAAAACATCTATTTATACTTTTGGAAAGCTTTAGACACCTTGAAAATGAGGAGTAGAAGTCACTTCTAAAATTGCACAAACAAATCTGGCCCTTTGGCACCACCAGAAATGTTACCCAGCATGCAACCTTTGAAAACATCCAAGTTATATTTTAATATTTTTAATCTGTATGTCACCTTACAAGTGCTATTAATATTCATTATAGATTAAGGCCAGAATGAAGATGACAGAGAGTTCTTCACAGTTTCTTTGGAGTAAAACCCATGCTTTGCAGCACAATGCAAATGAAAGACAATAACATTTTCTTGGAAGTAGCCCTAAAACCAGTTACTGGGACATATGTGTTCTTACACATTAGAAAGAACTTTTAGTTAGTATATAGGTGACAAAATGCACAGAGTTGGTGGCATGATAAAAGAAACTAAAGAGGGAACTCACAGCATGGTTTATTTTTAATTGAGATGAAAAATGAAAAATATAAAGATTTAGACACAACCCTGAAAGAGAAACATTTTCTGGAAATTGAACCTGTTCAAATGAATATTAGATAATATATATATTCACATAAGTAAATAACTCTGGGACAAAACATGAAAGGCAAGTAGACAAGTGCCAGTTTTCAGTGAAAATGATGAAAATGTTAGCAGGAAGAGCCTGCTGGGGTTGTGATTGTGGGAATATTGGGAAGCAACTAAAAACAACCAACCTGCAAACTTTTACCTGCAAATATTCACATGTTCAAATATCACTGAGTGCCCAGTATTGGAGAGCAGCTGGGGTTACAGATGCAGATGGGATCTCTCTGCTGGTTATGGTGGCCCTGTGCCAGCTAAGGGTCTGACACCAACATAATCGTGTTGTGTCCTCAAATGTCCTCTCAAAGTTCAATCACCATTTTTATTGGGCAGAACTGAACGTGCTGTAGGTAGTGACCAGAAAGAACTCTGAATCATATTGGTGGCCTTAGCTCTTAGACCTGACAGCCACAAAAGATGTGGCAGAAAGATGCTATTTCCTGGGACTTCTGTACTCCTAAATATATTTTAAAAATATGTGCCTTTTATGTCTGCCTACAACTTGTAAAAAAATAGAGAAATGACTAGATTTTGGTGGCTGGTTCAAAGAAAATCAAGTCTTTTTGATGCACATTAGAACCAATATTTTCTTGTCTCACATTAATAGTGTCCCTGCTTTATGATCTGCTGCTGAGACGGCGTAAAAGGAGCAGAGAAAAACAATTTAATTTTTTTTTGTATTCCAAATACTGCTTTAATAAGACTGAAAGTCTCTCTTTTTCTCTCCTTACAGCCCTACAGCAAATAAATGGAGGTGTCAGCCCAACACCCTTGTAGGTTTAAACTGAATGGAAGTGTCCTTTTGAAAAGCTTGTTCTGTCTGACAGTTCTGAATGTGCTCCTATTGCAGTTCCTTTGAACACCCATCTTTTCTGTGTTGGTGCTCTGCTGACATGGCTTTTCGTTGAGTTAAAGATTAACAGAGTGCTGCAGAATGACAGGACTTTGTGATAACTTAATTGCATGAAACTTAGTTGTTCCTATGCAAATCAGAGTGTAATTGGTCACTAAGAAATTACTCTGCCTGCATAAAGATGGCAAAATGGATTTTGGCCACACGTGGGGAATAATCTGTTACCTTTTATCATATTTGAAAAACATTGTTCATAGTTTTTATGATGAGTGTTAGACATGCATTTCATGCCATGAAAGTATTTGATTATGTACATTAAATATCAAGTCTGAGAGCTCTAAAGCCTCCTTCATTTTAAGTGTATTTTAACTGCTGACACTGGAATTAACATAACAATGTGGGAGCTCTGCAGTAGATTTATGAATTGTGAATTCTAATGGACATACCTTGCAAAGGTCCCAGGGTATTTACCAGCCAGAGAGGACATGGCAGAAACTCTTTTAAATTAGAAAACACTGAAGAAGCTGCCTGAAATGGCTTCTTCATTACAATTAGGTTTGTGTAAGAGTAAGTACAGGATTATAGCAGCATCTAAAAGAATATCATAAACCAGAAAGGAAAATTATATTACAATCACAGAAAGGGGACCACTCCAGGGCAATTGCTGCAGCTCTGCCTGAAGGTCTGTGCTAAAGAGGAAATGAAAAAACAAGTTAAGAACTAAAGAGGTGTGTGATGACCACCGAAGCTTTACCAAACTACTCAGCACTTCACCTTAAACAATAGCAGGGTATCATAAACTGAATTACGTGAGCTAAGCCCTGTCTGGTGTCGAAAGAGTGCAATTACAGCACATCCCATCCTTCTCCCCAGTGTTTCACTGCAGAGGTTCAACACTTTAGGAATGCTAAAGCACCACGGAATGGAAATGGTATTGGAACAGAAAGAGCCTCCCGAAATGAACTGTACAGCCCGTTGTGCTGGCATGATTGATACTGGAGCATGTAGGTGTAATGAAACTGATGCTGTCTCTTCTGCACCTGTGATTTATTGAGTACAAATTTAAGATGAGAAAAGGCCCCATACCAGGAGCTGCATCTTCCCCCTCAAAGAGGGTATGGTCATCCATCACCAGCCATTGCAAAAGGCCCAATAGTGAGCGGCTCATCAGATGAGCCAATAGTCTCTTTGTTGGGATTCCTAACAAGTGTTGGATCAGCAAAAGTCTATTTAGGCTGGTGGACCTTTCAAGACCAATTTGTAGTGGGTCACTGATTCTGCTAGTGTATTATCTTCTTTACTACTAGTACCAGTTGGGCAAGCAGCAAAGATTAATGATTTTAGCTGCCGACTGTTTGTGGCAATCTACTGCTTCTGGACCAAAGATTAAGATTTTTTTGTGCTTTACTAGAAAGGACACACCTTTTATCTGGGACCCATTTTTATTTGCTGAGTTCTGTACAAATACTAAAAAGAAAAATAAAATAATGGGCACTTCAGTTGCCTTTTTAATGGCAATGAAAAGGATTTTTGCTGGTGCATAGAACAAGAGAAACGAGTTTTGAAAAGGAGTGATAAAACTCAAAGCTGAGAGTAAGTTTTGTGCTCATTGGGATACAGGATATGGTGGAGCACAGATCTCTGCCTCATCTGTCAATACACAGTGCTGGAGAAATCCCAAGATCTCCCTACTTCTTAAAAGAAGGGCAATGAAGGAAATGAGACCCTCTTTAGCAAGAACTCGTTTTTCAGGTTCGTATTTCATTATTTTTCTTAGCAGAAATTCCCATTATGTTGGAATTAACCATGGTGCAAAACAACTCAAATCCATCCCAGGAACCTGAATCTGTGCTGGGATCCCTTGACTTTTGGGGAGTTCCTGGGACACTGAGCAGCTTTGGCCACTTTTGGTGCCACTTTCTCTATAAGACAATTCTAAAATGAGGATGTTGTGATTCTACTATCATGGTAGAACTAAATGATACACACTGACTGACAAGTTCCAAGAAAGCAAACAAGGTGTGGAAGAGATTTTGATTAAACATATCTTTTCAGATATGTTATCTAATGGGATGTTATCTCACCTGCTCAGTAGTAAACTCGTGTTCCAAGTTCAAGAGGTTGAATAGCAGGACTCTGGGCAATTTAGAGAAATGCCACTGGCTCCTTAGAAAAAGACAAGACCTGGTACTGCTCAGCTCCCTGGGCAAACCCCTGCTGAAGAAATTAGAAGTGGAAATATATTGACAACCAAATAACTCTGCTGCTGGAAAGGAGAAGAACCCTAAAAATGGTAAAATAACCCCAAAACACAGCACTTCTAAAAATTCTGGTCCAAGTTTTCTTTATCAGTATTATTTGCCTATTCCAGTGTGATGTGCCAGAAGCTTCCCACCAGCTGTAGAGGAGACAAGGAGACAGGCCAGCAGAAGGATGTGAGCAACCAGGAGTGAGATAATGCTACAGAAATCAGTGCAATTCCTGCAGGAATTATTCTTCACACAGGGCTTCAACTGCAGATGGACCAGGACTCCTGGGTGAGCTCAGGGATGTCCTGTGCACCCCTGGGAAGTTAAAGACATGGCTCAGGAGTATTTCCAAAGAAAAGCCAAGATTTTCCTTCAACTGAAAAACAGGACAAAGCACCCAAGTGTATGAAAAATGCACTCATCAAGGATCTAATTTTCCAAAGGAAGAGTTGTATAAATGACCTAATAAAAAAGTGATCTAATTGTTTCCACAAATGCTTCTGAAATTGCCAGGGCCTTTTCTCCTTGCTTGTCATTGTTGGTGGAGTCATAAATCACAACCCAGGAGATCACTCAGCTCCTGACAATCTGCAGCCACGCTACCAGGGCTCGTGTTTGGCCAGGCCACGAGCACTGACAGGCTGTTACTTAAGCAGCTGACAGGTTCAAAATAGCACAAACTACAAGGATTTTGCCAAGTAAAGAGATTTTAATTTATTTTTTACATGCTTGTCTTCTGCCCCTGTTGTAAGCACTGTCAGAAAACATGGTGCTGCAGGTGCTGCAAATTCCCATTATGGCATCTAACATGAGTATGAATTTTACACTGTGCTATTTCTTGAAATATTGATGCAATTTCATAAGGCAGGTAAAGTTCTCTGGTTTTGAAGGGTGTTTATTAAAAAAAGTCTTCCATGTGTTAGATGGAGAGCATTTTCCTCCTTCAACTGCTGAAATAGGCTTTCATCAGAAAAGAAAACCACAGAAAGCTGAAATTTTGCAACTCACACTTAGACATTTTTTGACATCCTTCTCTCTGGATTTGGTACTGGTGCTTGGTACTGGTACTTGGTGCTGGCACTTGGATGCTGGCAGCCTGCAGGGCTCCCTGGGGGCAGGGTGCTGCAGCCAGGGCTGCCCAGGTTGGGATCAGCAGGGACAGCCACTCATCTCACTCAGCACAGCCATGGAGCAAAGCAAACAGCATTGCTGGCCACAAAACTGGGTGATGACAGACATCTTTTCAATCCCAGCTACCCAAACAACAGTAGGTGTTTCACAAATGGATCCTCTGGCTGACAAATGCCCTCCTCTCTTTTGTTCCCCCAACACAGCTGAGCTTGCCAGCTTTGCAGCTGTCTGCCATTCCCTGGCCAGCCTTGCCAACATGTTCTGACATTGCTCAGTGAACCTGGGCCATGCTCTAAACACATGGTTATGGAAACTGGAATGAATCTGGCACTGCAAAACACCACACTGGAATTTCTTCTCTTGTATCAACAGCAGAAAATGCCCTTCCTAAAAAACTTCACAAATAATCACACAATTCATAAAGTTTATACTCATTCCTCTAGGAACTCTCTTGGATTTAAGGACATTAAACAACCAATTTAATGGTAGTTACTAAGCTGAACCCATAACCAAACCCCTTTGGCAGTCATTCTTTTTTGGGATGGTCATCCCATAGGCTGCAGCTTCTTTCTTTGAAGAAACTCTCTCATGCCCAGGGAAAGTAATAAAACCAGGTTTTTCAATGAATCATCAGAAGGTGACCTAACCTTTGCTCAGAAGGAACAAGCACCTGACAGAAAGTTGGGGCCAAGGAATCAACCTTGCTGACCCATGCAAGAGATACCAAGAATTGAATTAATAACTGAGCACTGGCAAGGGCAGAGCTGGTGTTGTGGTGAACTTCTAACTTAGCTGCATTGGAAATTAAATGGGGAGTTACCTGTGGGGGAGTAAAAGTTGGACAAATTTCTTCATAGTGAGAGAAGTGAAGAAAAGGAAAGGGAAAAAGAGGATTGTAATAACCTCATAGTGCAAAGTTTTGGGGTTTCTTTGGGTTTTCTTTTACTCCAAAAACAATTTGGGCCTGTTCTCATGAAACCTTGGTGCACAAGCAGAAGCCCACACTGGTGGGCAGTGTGCTAGGTAGGTAGTGTGCTCAAGGACTGAGCTTAGACTTTTCCAAAACCTTGGCTGGAGAGCAAAGGCAAGAAACTCCCCATGGCCAGGAATGGGGGGAGCTACATATTGCAGAACACTTTTCTGTGCCCTCTCAGCTCAGGTACAGAAGAAAAAAGTACTGCTTACAGATAAATCCACTGAAAGTCAGGTCCTCCTGCTTAGTGTAGGTTTTGAAAAACAAACAAAAAAATAGACAATAAACACAAGGATTTCTCTGCAACACAGCACAGTAGTAACTGTGAGACTTTGCTTCCTTTCCACTTTGGGCAGATCATTATTTCGTCCAAGTTCAGACTTGGATACAGTTTTTTCCCTGCTGAATTCAAAGGCAAAGTGCACAGCTGGCCCAGACTCCAGTCTGCTCCATCCAGAATGGAACTGCCTGAGAGGAACATCAGATCTCTGCTCCTGAGGCTCAGCAGCCAGAGGAAAACCCGAGGGCAGCAGGTCAGGAGCTGCTCTGTGACAGAGCTGGGCAGGCACTGTGCCCTGGGCTCTGTGAGCAGGGACCTGGGGAGCACTGAGGGACCCCTGACATGGAGCAGGGTGTCACCCTGACACCTGAGCAGAGAGTGAGCCCTGGGCGAGGTGTGAGGGCAGCCCAGGGCAGCCTTTGGGTGCACACAAAGCATCAGATCCAGAGAGCTGCTGCCAAAATCACCTTCCTGCAAAGGAGCAAAGCTCTGCAGTCAAAGTAGCAACCCTGCTTATTCACCTTTATTTAGATGTTTGGTGATTGAACAGTAATATCCCTGCTCTTCACAGGAGGTTTTTATTCACTTTTATAGGATAGTTCTAGCCAGTAACTCTTCTTAACTAAAGAGGTCAAGTGGCATGACCAAGGCCTGAGAGGAAATTAGTGGCAGAGCAAGAAAACTTAATTCTTCTCCTTCACCTCCCCCCAGTACATTAATTGCTCAAACTTGTGGAGGGCTGAGCTTAAAGAAACCAAGAGGAGTTTCAGTGGTTTGAAGGTCAGGCCCAAGCACAGCAAAACCCTGGGACAAAAGTGTGTTTCTCCTCTCCCTCCCCTGCAGCAAGTGTGTATTCCAACACCCTCAGCAGAGGAGGTTACTCCTTCACTGGAGTCCCTTGAATAAAGAGATGCTTCTGGGAGCACACTGAGCAAATGGGTTATTTTGAAAGGACAAGTTAGCTCTATAATTTGCCTTCACAATGTGTTTTGCACTCTAATTACAAATGCAAACACAGTAATTGAGAACAGCATCATAAAACTCTTAAGGAAGCCATAAGTGATATAATACATGGACATGTTTACCATTTGGTGCAGCAGGATGCCTCTGTGATGTGCTCCCAATGTTTAAACAGGGTGGAGATTTGCTTTTCTTTCATAAAGCTAATTCCATGACAGCAATTCGTCCCTCAGCCTCCCTTCTTCTGAGCCTGAATCAATTAAAATACAGCTTCCAGAAAACATCTCTTTTTTTTTCTCAAGTGAGAAAAGCCTCTCTTTCTTTTGAAAGATAAAAAGTTATTAATTCAAGCTATTCAAAAGGGAATAAAAAAGGGAAAATATTAGTGTGTTCTCTGCCTATGATGTCCCACTCTTGCCTGCAACAGCAAATAATTCATCAGGGTGAAGTGTAGAAAGGACTGGGGGGCTGCACTGCTGCTCCCCCCACTTTAAGGTCCTTGGGGAGCCTTCAGCTCTTCCCAGGGCTCACAGGAGAGGGGTCCCCACAGAGTTTTCCTTCAGGTGCCCACTGCCTGGAGAGTGCAGTGGCTCTTGGTGCTCCCCACCCACCGAATGCCCTGTGCTGGGGTGTGGAGAAAAGGTCAGAGCTCCAGTTTTCCCCAGCTCAGGGAGGGTGAGTGATTAGGCCAGCCAGTGGCCAATGAAGTCAGGCAAGCTGCTTGCAGGCTGGTGAGAGATTTCTGCCTGGATGGCCAGCAGGAGGACCTACAACACTCCCATATTCCTATCTTCACCCACTTTGCCCTCCTACACCTCCTCTTCTGTCATCCCTCAGGTCACCCTTCTCATTTCAACCTGGGGTTCTGCTCCAAACAAGGCTTCAAATCCAGGCAAAGTCCAAGGGCCTCAAAAGTCTTCCTAGATAAGACACAGAGAAGTGAAAAATCCAACATATCTGCCCCACCCTCTGTAAAGCACCTTTGGGATGGTGGGTGGTGGGGAGTGACCAGGAGGGTGCCCAGCACCAGGAGCCCTCCACAGAGGATGCAGGAAGCAGCACTGACAAATAAACTGAGAGAGGATCAGGGCTGAGTGTGCACAGACAGGATCCTACAAGCTCACCTGAGCTTAGCAGCTGCTAAATAACATGACAAATCATGTGATTCAGAGCAGAACAGTCCAACCTGCCTTTGGAGATCGATGAAGACGTGTGTCCTCTCTGCAGCTCACACGTGCACACCCCGTCTCTTTAGATTTGCTGAAAGCTGCTATGGCCTGATTTTCAGAGGTGCTGAGTGCCTGCAACTCATCATGACAGGCTATACATCAAATCCATCACCTCTTGGGAAACTTGATTACCCTAGTGGAAACCCTCATTTCAAGCATTTAACTGGTTCCTACTGGTTTCAGCCGGTCAGCTTGGTTTTGGAATGGATCACTCAGTTTGGGCTGTACTAGTCCTTCAGGAGAAATAAATCCAAATCCTTGTGGACCAGTGAAGGAATCCACTAGAAAGGTATCAGTTAAAAGAAAAAAAAAAAAAAGTCTATTTTTAAAACATTGAACCAATAAAAATAACTCACACTTGGCTGGTTAGAGTGTTCATCAGGTGACTTGCTGAACAGATGTCTCCAGCTGGGAATTCTTGGATGAAATTCTCCATCTTCTCTTTTTTTTTATAGAAGCCAGTTATTAAAGAAGTACATTAGAGGCTTGAAACATGTGTTAATTCAAGCCAGGAAAACAACACGAAACAGAAACCACATATGCATTGCCAAGAGAGAGGTTGCTGAGGTGTAATCACAGCTTTAAGGGGTGAAGCTCTTTATTTGGTGTGTGAAGGATGAAAACACATTTATTAAAGCCCCTGCAGATACAGAGTTAATGCTGAAGATAAACAGGGCACTCACACTGAAAGCCTGGAGAATCCTACAGAAAGCTGTCCAGGAGACTCTAATCTCTTTTTCACAATGCTCAGAAAATGTATAAAGCAGTGGTTAAATCTGTATGTGAAGACTAGTTCACAGATATTAGGGAATATTTTTTCCTAAATTTTTAGCCATGTTGGGAATTAATATATGTATTTTAAAAACTTAATGAATGCCCATGTTACTGTTTGGCCAAAGAGGGATAACTGAACCTTCTGCATCAGGGGCATTTACTGGTTGCTACAGGAGCAGGGTATAGGCTGGAAATTTTGGTGTGTTTTTGTCTCCACTAACACAGAGGAAAACCAGTAGAAATTATCTCCCTTGGTACAGCAAAGCTGAAATGACCCTTCACATTGCCAGAAGTGAAGGAACCTTCCCTGACCAGCCCCATTCTTGCAGCATCCTGAGCTCACCTCGCCCTGCCCCTCTCCTTGCTGCTCTCTCCTGTGTCCTCTCCCAGCCCAGGGGAGGCAGTCACTGGTTATGGGATGCCAGGGTGATCCATGGCTAACTTGGCTGCAGAGCACCCAGCCTGGGAAGCAGAGGGTAGGAATCTGCAGCACCGCTGTGCTGTCAGCTCTGCTGCACAAACTCGTTTAACCATTCTGCAGAGGAGCTCTGGAAGCCGAGGAGCACTGACAGAGCAGCTGCAGCTGGTCCCAGGGGCAGCAGTCAGCTCCACCAGCCCTCCCCATGCCCTCGCCCAGTCCTGCCAGATCCACCCCCTCAGATCTTCCTTAGGATCCTGGTAGTGACCAGGGATGGGAATCACCTCCAGCTTTTCTAAGGTCTGGAGATCCAGTGAGATTTAACCTGAGAGGTGTTTGTGACACAGCAACCACAGACACTCAGTTATATTTCCTAAAGACAAAAGGACAATGCACCAAATATCTTGTTTGGGGAAATGAAGTAGAATTTACACTCTGAGTCTGATTTTAAATCATCAGTCTGGTGCTATTCAAAGCTGTGGATCTGGTTATGTGTAAAAGAAACAAAGATCAGGAGCCTTTTATTTTCTCCTGTCTTTGTAACTGTTGAATACATGTTCCTCAGACTAGCAGGGAAAGCAAACAGAAGCACTTCCCCAGAATTGTTCCCTTTCTTTGTCTGTCTTCTTTTCCCTTCAAATATGTAGGACTTAAAAATATTTGGGGAGGAAGGGGGAGGCTTGCAGAAGCCACCTAGTTTCCAGTTTGGCTCATCTTTACTTCTCAGAAATACACAAAAGTACTTTAATTAAACTGCATAACCGACTTCTCTTAAATATTTTCCTCACTTTCTTTCTGCACCTGGTTCTATTTGGAGGGGCTAGAGAAGGAAAATAGCTGAATTCCTTAGGTGAATAGAGAGCTCCATTCCCAAAGGGCACAGCAAACCCCATCCTTCCTCTTCTGATCAACAAGAGCACAGAAGCTGCAAACCTGACCAGTACATCAAAAAGGAGCTTGAAAAATACTTTGAGCAAAAAATGCTAACGGTGCATCCTTCTCCTGTAACTGCACTGATATTAAATCAGGAAGCAGTACAGAACAACCACAAATACATATATACAGGGACTGTCAAAACAGAAGCAAAACCAAATCCCTAATGGGCGCTAAAGGTGGAAAGAGCAAAAAGAATATACAGTATAGGCTTTATGATTATATTTAAATCCTTATGCAGCAAATACTGGAAAGGGAATTCCAAAAATTTTCTCTATATAAGCAGTTTTTTTGATCCAGGACTTTGTGCAATGAAAAGGAATTACAAATCAGTGTGAATGAAAGGGTACAGAACATGCCTGTGGACTCCTGGGCTGTAATAGCATCCCCCTGATCCTGCAAGGCCCAGGGATGCACCCAGACCTGCTGGGAGCAGCCTTTCTGCCGCCCTGAACATTGAACCTGCAGCAACTCTGTCTTTCTGAAAAGGTGTTTCCATGGTCCTGGATTTTCTAAAGCACAACTGAGGCCAGAACTCCCTTCCTGGCTGCTAAAGGTCTGATCATCAAGAAAGTCTCCCACTGAGCTCCTTGAAAACACAGGCTACGGCCAGAAAGGGATGTTGACCTTTTCTGGAAGATTTCCTGGTTTCTCCTAATTTTGTGACATTGGGGTCCAGAACACCTTCCCTGTCTCTCTGACATCTCTGTTTTCTATATCTCTTCCAAGGGAACTAAAAACCCTTGGAAAGGTCACCTTTTCCACCCAGATATCTGTGCACCCAGACATCTGAAATCCTAGGAAAAGCAGATAAGCAGGAGAGAGTTTTTTCTCTAGTAAGAGCTGGTCCAAGTTCTGAAGTGTTTGAAAAGCCTTTGAATGACACAGAATGGTGTTGCAAGATACAGCTGCAGCAATTACAGTTCTTCAGCTTCTGCTGGCCACTTCACCCCCCAAAGGTGACTTCTGATCACTCAGAAAGGTTTTTGGTGCTGTTTATTGGCTACAAGCTCCTAAAAGGGCTCAGATAATGAGTTCAAGATGCCATGGTTCAAGTGGGAAGCAGGACTCGGCCAAGCACAAGAGGAAAGCTGGTCCTAGCAAGGTTCCAACAGGGGATTTTGTGCTCCTGGATCAGATGTATCTGCTAGAAATAATTTTCACCGTGGTGGAAAAGAGAATAATAACAAGAACATGAATTGGTGAAGGAGGCTAGGATGAGATTGCAGAGTTTTGAAATGGTGAGAGAGACAAATTCTCTTGGAAACAAGTTTGGACCGATGCATTCACGGTATGATGGGGCTAAGGCTGAAAGGTATAACCAGAAACAGAATGTAACTGTTCTCTGCTTACCTCCCTGCTGAAGGCAGCCTTGTAGGAGAGGGTGAAATGATGCCATTTGGTTTGGAAGTCACCCTCTTTCCCCCTCCCCTCCCAACCCCGGAGTGCAGTGAGACCCTGAGCCAACTGCAGAGGGTGCCACGGAGGGCTTGTGCTTCTTTTCCTGCGCAAGAAGGCAGGACTCGGGCACAGCAGCAGCAGCAGCCGCCGCTCCCCTCCAGCCCCCCGGGCTCCCGCTGTCTCGGGCTAACCCCGAGCAGAGAGGGGCACCGGGGGGCCGTTCTCCCCTCCAAAAGAAAATAATCCCCATTGCCTGGGTCCAGCATCCTCCGAATCTCGCCGGGACGGGAGCCTCGCCTGGGCATCACCCCAAAGTGCGCTCCTGCGGGATTCCCCCATTAGGAGCTGTCGCTGCCCCTCCCGTCCCATCAGTGCCCCCAAGCCGCGCTGCAGTTTTGGGGTGCTGGTGTTTGTCTGCTCTGGGGGGACCCGCCGGGCAGTGCCGCGGCCCCCGCAGCCGGCACAGCCCCGCTCACGGGCCCCTTCATCGTGGGGAGCTCAGTCACCCCTAATCCCTCCTGTCCCCTACAGCAACCCCCGTCCCGGAGACCCCGCGAACCCCTGCCACCGAGAGAACCCCAAAGCCGCCCCGCACATCCTGACACCCCCTGCTCGGCGGGGATTTAACGCTGGACACTGCAAAACCTCGGGAAAGAAAAATACCCCCTAAAAACCTACCCTTCTGAAGTGCTGGTCCGCTCCCTTCGCCCAGATCCACCTGTGAAAAGGTGTCTAGCGCTAGTACCGGGATTTGGCCCGCTCTCAACCGGTTCGGGCTAAAACCTGATGATGTCCCAGTTAACCCAGAAGGGTTCAATCGCTTATTTTATACAAGCAAAGCCGCTCTCCAGACTTTGTCTGAATAATGTTGCCAGCTTTACTTTGACAAGCCCCGCAGAAAAGGGAGAGCGAGAGGGAAACAAAGCCTTATGATTACCAGTAGTAATTTAATCCTAAATTCGTGGGCCATTCCCATCAGCCCCAACAAGCAAACATCAACACTTTTCTTTCTCATGCACATGTATCTGCGATAGATGATTAACCAGGTCCCTCTCTGCTTACACAGGGAAAAAAATCCCGACAACCAGCACCGTGTCTGCCCGCGGTTTGGGAAATTAAAAATTAAGCGAGGGGAGGTAGGAATTAGGAAAGTGATGCTCTTTTCCTCCATCAGTGCCGGCTGGCATCCTCGGGTAATTTAGGTTTGGGTCTAAGTTTGTTAACAAAACTCCCATTTCAGCCAACATATCCCGCTGATGTTACAGGATAAAAAAAGCTAATTCTGGGGCAAAAGTAGCGGTCAGCTACCAAAACAGAGGAGTGCTTCTCAGAGAACCGAGCATGGAAAGCACGTACATAACAGTCGTCTTATTTTTAATCTGAGTACCTATACCTGCTGTTTCTAAGAACTGCGGGTTAGGATGCCGACGTAATACAATTCCCTTTCTAAATGTCACTGACAGGATTTAGAGCCCTACCTGAATAAACACGGGTAGGTATCTTATATGTTGTAGTTTTAAGGGAAAGATTTCAAATTTCAATGGCTCCAGGACCCTACTGCCCTGCCCTGGGCGGACGTGCCGCCGGCGTTGATCAGAAATGACATTATCATTTTCTCTGAACTCGTCCCGATTTTGGCCGGGAGTTTGCGGAAAGCAGGAGGAAGTAAAAGGAGAGCGGGAAGAAGTAATTTGTTCCTCGAAACGAACCTTGAAAAAAACGGATCTTAAAATATAGAAAGCAAAAAAAATTTAAAGCAGCTCGATTAGCGGTTTTCGGATGCGGGAAGAAGGTGGCAATTAAAAAAAAATTGCCCGGAGCGCTCGGCGGGGCGGCGAGCTGCGGGGCCGGGCAGGTGGGCGCTTCTTTTTCCGCCGGTGCGGGTGCGGAGGGGACGGGGAATTCTTCCCGCAGGAACCGGCAGCCGCCGCTTTGCCTCGCCGTGGTTTTTAGGGTGCGGGGCCGGAGTGCGCGGAGCTCCCTCCCTCCCTTTGTGCGCAGCACCGCGGCCCCGCGGATGGGAAACACTTCTGAGCTGCCTCGTCGGGCTGTTCAGCCCAGAAATCCTTCTCCAGCAACACTATTTCTTCCCCAATCCCTGCTAAAAAATTAAAATATTTATACGTATAATTCAAAATGCACAAAGGAGCAACGTCTTTAACAAAAAATTCCCATCGAGAATGGTGGCTGAATTAAAAACTACAATGAACAACTGAGGATTCGGGGCACGAAGTGGTTCTGACTTTAGTCAGCCGCTTCACGCCGCAAGTTTTGTGAGATGTACTTTTTGAAAGGGGAGCGAGGCATGGAAGAGCAAAGAAACGGACCCAGGAAGTGCCCCGAAATTTTATGACTGTGAGGACGGACGCTGAAAAACCGATCTGTAGTTCACAGCTTCAAAGATTAAGGAAAGGGACAGAGTGTGTATGGACAGGGAGATAAATGCTTCCCTCCGCCTTTCAGTAGCTCCACCTTGTGAATATACCTCAGTAATTATGAGAGGAAAAAGTATTACCCATCTAATGGCACATTTTGCAGGGCTGCAGCCAGGCTTCCCAAGCTCTCGCCAAGCTCCCCTTTCCCTCAGTGGCTACGATAACGTTTAACGTTAAAAATAAAGCTCTCCCCAGGCAGCTTCCAGGACCTCAGAAATAACTAGCGGACCCGCACGGGGGACTCTGAGCAGCCCCCAGCCCCCGGGGAGCTCCCTGCCCGCTCCGCTCTGCCCCGCTGCCCGGTTCCCCCTCCGCAGAGAGGCACCGCGGGGCTCCCCGCCTCGCTGCGCCTCGGGGCCGCTCGTTAACAGCGCGAAGACGGCGATTCCCCAAATCTGGCATCGATGGGAAAGCAGCAGCGCAGTGCCCGTGCGGAGCCCGGGCCTCCCCGCACTCCGGGGCTGCGCTGCCCGCGGGGGATGCGGGGCAAGCGGAGCGCCCCGCGGCTGTGGGTGCTTTCTACTCGTGTCCTTCCTCCCGCACACGCGCTGGGAGCAGCGCGACCTGCGGAGAGCTCTGCGCGCTGCCGGGAGCACAGCCCCGCTCCGGGTGCATCGGGATGCGGAGGCACCGCTCGCTCCGGGACCGCAGCGTGGGGAGCGCCGAGCCGGCGATCTCCGGGACTGTCGGGCGGGAGTTCTGCTCCCCCAGAATGTCCCGGGGAAACACGCACACAAGGCACTGCCGCACAAAATCAAACCCAGGCGCGCTTGTACTGCGAAAGAGGATTTGGATGTAATCTCCCCGAGCGGTTTCCCCCTCTTTCTGCCAAAGGGACCCCGTGGAATTTCTTTTTGGGTAAAGGGAGGACTTCGAGCTACTTTTGCCTCGCTGGTTCCATGCGTGGCTGCGGCCGTCTCCGCGGGGATGCAGAGAGCGGGACGTGCGGCTCCGGACTGCGGGGATCGCCGCGGGGCTGGCGGGGGTCCCGCAGGGACGGACCCGCACCTGGAGGTCTCCTCAGTGCTGTCCCGGCTCCAGAAAAGCAGTTCCCTCCTCATAATTTTCGGGAAAGCAGACAGCTCCTGAACATTTTTTTTTTTTTGGCTAAATAAATAGGGGGGTGGGAGGGTGGTACAGGGGATTTTGAAGCGCAGAGGAGGAGCGGCTCCGGAGCAGAGCGGCCAGACGGGACCGAGGCAGCCGCGCTCCCGCATCGCTCCGTCCCGCACGCCCGTCCCTTCTCCCGGTGAAATGTAGCTGTGATTCTGAAAACGGACACTTGGGGTCGTACTTTCTGTCTGTTTGAGCATGAATGTGGTGTAAAAAGAAGCCCTAATCTCCCTTAATCGTTACAAAATGTTAAAAAAAAAAAAAAATCCTGTTACCGGACCAAAAAAAAAAAAAAAAAAAAAAAAAAGGAAAAAACTAAAAAAACCTTACAAACCGAATACTTCTTTGCAAGCAGTCACTGTCTCAGTGAACAGCAGAGGAAAGCAAACACGGTCTCCTCAGAACCGAAATGTAATTCTATTTTCTCCCTTCTCTCCCTAATATTTGCAATTGTCTGTGTCAATGCCTTTGCTTTACTTTAGGGAGAGATTTTCTTCCTGTAACCGGGAGGATTTCCCCGGTTGTGCACGGAGCGCTGACAGCCCTGCCGAGCCGGTGCTTCCCCCGCTCCCGGCTCCCCTCTCGTCCCCCTCGGCGCCTCCCGCAGCCCGGCGCTCGCTCCCGGCCGGACCTGCCGCGCGTTCTCGGCCGGTTTTCCTCCGGTACGTTCGCACAGGAGCCGCTTACATAAAGTTGAAAGGGTGGATGCTTGTGCGTGGCATGGGGGAGGCGGGGGGGGGCGAGCTCCCTGCCTTGAGACCCGCTACGGGACGGCAGCGGGCAAAGAGGGGCACTTTGTTATATTTAGAACAAAGGGACGGGCAGGATGTCCCCGCGTCCCCCTCCTTTGCGTGCTGCAGAGGCCGAAAAGCTTGGGAGAAATAATTAATTAATTATATAAATGATAATCTAAATAAATAAATAAATAAATAAATAAATAACTAGCTGGGAAGGCGCGGGCGCTGGAGGGGGAGCCGGGGAGAGCCCGGAGGTGAGGGCTGGGAGCGGCGGGCGCTCAGCTAGCGCTGCGGAGCTGTCACGGCCCGGCCCGGCCCCGCCCGGCCCCGCCGCCGCGCTGCCATTGGCGCGGCCGCCGCCGGCCCCGGCCCCCGCCGCGCTCTCGGCGGGCACGGCCGTATAAGAAGCCAAGGGGGGCTGCACTGTGATCACAGCTGCACAACGAGCGCTGGCGGCGGCAGCTACAGCAGAGACCTGGGCTGTGCTTGTCCCCCTTCTCCTCCTTTTTTTTTTTTTTCTTTTTTTTTTTTTTTTTTTTCTTCCTCCTCCTTCCTCCCCCTTTTCCCTCCCCTTCGCCTGCGCTGCCAGAGCCACCGAAACTCCCGTGCAGAGCCGCGCCGCCGCCGGTAGCCCGTGCGCTGCCCCGGCGCTCGCTCGGGCTGGAAAGTTGCGGCAGGCTCCGGGCTCGTCTGCCGCGGAGAGGGGGCTCCGGACTTACAAAACCCGGCCAGGGGCACGGGCTGGGCGTTTGCACCGACCTTCTTCTTCCAGCACAGAGCCGAAGGCAGCATCTTTGTTTTGTTTTGCTTTTGCCCTTCCTGCTGCCGCTCCTTTCTCCTTGCGACCGGGCGCCTGGGAGCCGGGAGCTGCCGCAGCCCGCGGTGCGGGGCGAGCGCTGACACCGAGAGCCAGCAGCCAGCCAGGCGGCCCAGGGGCCGGCTCGTCCTTGGCTTTGTTGCTCCGGACTGAAGAAGCCTCAGAAGCCGAGAGGAGGCGGAGGAGTGGGAGCAGAGGAAAGGAAGCGAGAGCTGAAAGCCAAAGTTGGTTTGGAATAGGGGAGCGCGGCCAGCCCTCTGCCAGACTACGCGCTGGGGTGAAGTCTCCAGCCCCCTCCGCCGGGAGAGGTGCCCGCAAGTCAGCGATGGCCGGAGAGCTCAGCATCGGAGCCGAGCTGCCCACTAGCCCGCTGGCCATGGAGTACGTGAACGACTTCGACTTGATGAAGTTCGACGTGAAGAAGGAGCCCCTGGGCAGGAACGACCGCTCGGGCAGGCACTGCACCCGCCTGCAGCCGGCCGGCTCCGTCTCCTCCACCCCCATCAGCACCCCCTGCAGCTCCGTGCCCTCCTCACCCAGCTTCAGCCCCACCGAGCAGAAGACCCACTTGGAGGACCTGTACTGGATGGCCAACAGCTACCAGCAGATGAACCCCGAGGCGCTGAACCTCACCCCAGAGGACGCTGTCGAAGCCCTCATCGGGTCCCACCAGGTGTCCCAGCAGCTGCAGGGCTTCGAGGGTTTCCGGGCTCACCACCACCACCATCATCATCATCACCAACACCACCACCAGTATCCCGCAGTCACTCACGAAGACCTGGCCGGCAGCGGGCACCCTCACCATCACCACCATCATCACCACCAGGCCTCTCCCACTCCCTCCACCTCCTCCAGCTCCTCCCAGCAGCTCCAGAACTCGCACCAGCAGCATCCCCCCTCCAGCAGCGTGGAGGACCGGTTCTCAGATGACCAGCTGGTCTCCATGTCTGTGAGGGAGCTCAACAGGCACCTCCGAGGCTTCACCAAAGATGAGGTGATCCGCCTCAAGCAGAAGAGGAGGACCTTGAAGAACAGGGGCTATGCCCAGTCCTGCAGGTATAAACGTGTCCAGCAGAAACACCACCTGGAGAACGAAAAGACGCAGCTCATTCAGCAGGTGGAACAGCTCAAGCAAGAAGTGACCCGGCTCGCCAGAGAGAGAGACGCCTACAAGCTCAAGTGTGAGAAACTTGCCAGCAATGGCTTCAGAGAGGCCGGCTCCACCAGTGACAACCCGTCTTCCCCTGAGTTCTTCATGTGAGTGCTTAACAAAAATAATTAAAAAACAAACAAAAAACCCCCACCCTCCAAACCTGACCCCTGTCACCTTCCCCCCCGCTCCCATCCTCCTCTGACATCTCCATCCATGCGTCTGCTTGACTAGAGAGAAAGGAGGAGAGAAAAATAGAGACTTGATTTTTTTTTTTTTTTCAGCATCCAGTCTTCTAGAGTAGCTGTGGGAAAAGTAGGCTGGGGGTGGGGATGGGAGAGGTAAAGTGCAACTTTTTGACTTTCGTGTGCAAGTTAGAGAGAGAGACAGAGGCAAAGGAGAAAAGGACAAGTGAAGCGTTTTATAGATTGCTTGCTTGCAGAGCGAGATGGACTTTAAAAGAATAATAATAAAAAAGGACAATGAACAAGCCATCTATAACATACTGCCTGCTTGGAAAGAAAGAGGACATATACAGCACCATCTCATGCACAATTTACCTGCTTGGAAAAAGAGAATAAATAAAAAGGACAATATATGCAAACTCTTCATATATTGCCTGCTTTGAGAAATAAGTTACAGGACTCAGATGGGACATTCAATCTAAGAAAAGAAAGAATGAAAGAAAAAAAATTCATCAGTTTTATTGCCTGCTTGATTATATAGAAAAATACGAAAATCTGCATTAAAAATATTAATCCTGCATGCTGGACATGTATGGTAATAATTTCTATTTTGTACCATTTTCTTGTTTAACTATAGCATGTTGATCATCGATCATAGATTTCTGTTGTTGTTTTGTTTCATCAATAAGAAAAACATCACAAGTTATTGAACTTTTTACTGCTTGTGCAGTTTTGTTCGTTGGTTTTGCTCTTGTTTTCTTTTATGGTTTTTAGCTTGTAAATATCTGCTACTTCAAACCGTACAGGAGAAAAATACACAAAAAACAAAATAACATTTCAGCAGGCTGGTTATACGGTTTGTTTGATGTTAAAGAGATACTTAAAGAAAAAAAAAGTTATGGGCATTTTGCATTAGAAAAAAAACCAACTTTGTATATCTGGTGCACTTTTAAGTTGTATTTTTTTTTTGTTAGTTTTCATTTTGGTTTTTGTTTGTTGGGGCAGAAGCAAAAACGCCTGAATGGCATTGACAAACCTAAACTTAACAGGGAAAAAACCTCCTCGGTCACTAGAACGTACTCCATGCCTTAAAGTGGCAGCGAAGCTCTTTCCTCCAGGACAATTCCCAGCCTGAGTGGTTTAGGCTTGGCCAGATAATTTCCCTTCTGATTGTACACTCAGGAAGCGAAGGACGGACGAGATACCAGGTCCATTTATAAAACAACAGCCCCTAGATTTTCGGTAAATAAAGAGAAGAAACAACCCCAAGCGCTCCTCGTTACGAGTCAGGTTGCGATAGCAGCGAGGGCTCCGCGTCGCCACTGAAGTTGGGTTTCTCAATGGCAGCAGCTGATGAGTGGGCTGGGAAAGCATTTAAATCTAAAACTTCTTAAAAGAAGACATACTGCAACTTTTAAATGTATTCTTTTGCAATTATTTGTAATCTGCTTCTCTGCTTCCCTATGCAGCGAGTGAAAGTTTTAGCCAAAATTTATTTGCAGATGTATAGTAGTAGTAGTTTGGAGTCTTATGGGTGTTTTTATTACTTTTTTTTTTTTTCCTCCTGCAGGTCAGTAAAAGGATTTACGTTGCACTGACAAAAATACCAAAATGAAAACTTATTTTTTAGTTTCCTTTTAGGATAGCTGGCACTGCTGGCCGGATGCATTTTAAGTTTGTATTAGTTTATAAATTAACAGTAATAACAAGATTGTAATGAACAGCATGGTGCTTGCAGTTTTAAATATTGTGGATATTAGTCATGCATCAGAAAACGATCTTTGGTTTTTACTGATTCAACTGTGTTGAAATCAAAACATTGCAGCAGTGGAAAAAATTGTTTTTATTTCATGTAAAGTTCTGAAGGGATCAATTTCAAATCCTGCTTATGATATGAAAAATATTAAAAAACCTGGTCTATTGTAGTTTTATTCAGACTGGTTTCTGTTTTTGGTTATTAAAATTGTTTCCTATTTTGCTTATTAAAATCATTGAAATGGCATTTCTTGGAGGGACCTGATTCTCTGACGTCTCGTGTTCCGAAAAGAAAAAAAAAAAAGAAAAGAAAGGAAAAGTTGTGGCCCCGTCCCTGTCCTCACCCTGCTGCCGGAGCTTATGGGGGGCTGTAGTCCGGGGGGGTGCGGGGCTGCTTTGCGTTCTCGGGAGCGCTGCTGCTCGCAGGGTAGGAGCGCTCAGCCTTCCCCCTCCTCTGCTTGGCTCGGAGCTCGCCCGTGGCAGGGGGAGCATCACCCCAAGCTCGCCCCAGCCGTTCCGGGGCGATCGGAGAAGCGGGAGCCCCGCGCCGGGCCGGCTCTGCCGGGGTCCGCCCGGAGCGGGGCTGCCCGCACAGCCACCCCGCTGCGGGAGCGGGGCAGCGCTGGCGGCAGCACTTTCCCTTCTCAAAAAATATATTAGAAAAGGAGAGGACTTGGAGAAAGTCTATTCTTTCCCCAGCTCCTTTGGCATCCTCGCTGCCCATTCACTTTCCTTCTATACCCTCTATTTATTCCGGTTTGGGGTTGGTTTTTTTTTTTTTTTTTATTTTTTTATTTTTTTATTTATTTTTTTATTTTTTTTTTTATTTTTTATTTTTCTCTCTTCCCCTAAGACTCGTTAGGTGCCTGTGGAGAAGGGGAACAGATCTCTCCCCACCACCCCCAAGTGCTCAGCACGTCTCAACTCCACTGCCATCCATCAGCTGCTCTCACTGCAGAATAACCACACAGTTCCCCAGGTTGAAGGAGGAGGAGGTTAAAAATCGTCCCCGGTAAAATCGCCCGGGTGTGGGGAAAGAGTCCCCGAGCCGGGTCGCAGTGTGTCTGAACACTGCTGCTCTCAAAGTGTAAAAGTGGAACTTCAAATGCTTCCCAAAAACAAAATCCAAGGTATCCCACAATCAGAAAAAATAGGTTCTCTCTGCCCTGCCCCTCGTTCCAGCAGTAGCGAGCAGTGAGGGATGGCATAAAGCACCTTTGAAGAACGAACAGTTTAAGGACAGAATGTGGAACAAAATAATTTAAAAGCAAATAGAGTAACTTAAAACAAATTTTCCCCCTCTTAAATCCCATCCACATCCCTGCCTTTCCAGAGCCAGCTGGGCCAGCCACCAAGCTGGGGGAGCTTGGAAGGGGCCGGGGCCCGTCCCAGTCCCCCGGCTACATGAGTCAGGCCCGGAGAACAAGCCCGTACCCTGCTGCCCTGCCAAGGGGGGACAGGAGCTTGCAGAGGAAAAGGCTGGGAGAGCCTGGCTTTCCCTGTATAGCCTCCCCCCTTGCCAGTAAATGCTATGGCTGCAGAAAGCCTGAGAGGAATATTGTTTGTGGGAACTGCCACCGCATATTAATGTCCCCTCATGCATGCATTGAATAAATCACTAGGGCTAATTGAACAACAACAACAACAACAACCAAAAAAAAAAAAGTAGAAAAAACAGGCCTTAGAAAAGCCCTCCAGATTCCCACCACAGAACGGTGTCAGCGGCGGGGCAGCCCCGCGGCACGGCCCGGGCGGCCGGGCTCTGCTCCTGGGCTCTCATTTATTCCTTTTAAAAGAAAAGAAAAACGCAATCGAGTCCCAGAGGGGCACAGCCCGAGTCGGTGGGACCGGGACGGGCCGGACTCGGCCGCGCTGGCTCTGCCAGGAGCGGGGTCCGGGCTGCGGCTCCTTCCCTCCCTCTGCTCTGTCTGCACAGGCGGCTCCGGGGGGCTTCGGCACAGCGAGAGGCCAAAACCCACCGCACTTGTGCTCGTCCCGGCCTGCGGCTGGGCAGGCTCTGCCTTGAGGGCAGCCAGGCAGCCCCGCGGGTACCGGGAGGGCAGCGCCTGCCTGTGTCCCGCTGCCTGCAGCCCGGGAGAGCCCCAGCAGCGAGGGGGGACCCCCTCCCCTCCCCTGCCTCCGATCGCCTGTCGCCATCCGCGGGTATCGACTTTGATCTCTCGCCGTTCATCACCGATCGGCGAGGGGCTGACACATGAGACAGGGGCACCACGGAGAGCAGCTACTTGAAGCCAAGGGAAAACTGCTCTTTTCCCTCTTTTTCCTCCCGGGACCGGCCTGCCCGCGGGGTGCTCCCCCGGCAGCGGGGGGCTGCGCGGGTCAGCTGCGGAGGAGTTGCTGTCAGCAGCGGGGGACAGAGCGTGTATCTGCCCGAGCCCCTCTTCTCCCCCCGCTCCGGAAGTGCTGCTTTGCCGGTGGCTCCTCTGCCCGTTCTTTGCGCCACTTGTCCCCAAACAGCCCCTGGCCGGGGCCGGGTCGAGCTCGCTGCTGCAGCTCCAGCCGGCCTGGGCATCCCGGCTCGGCGGGGCTAAGCGCTGAGCACCTCCCGCTCCGGGAACCGGACAGGCCACCTGCCACTCGCCCTCGGCGCTCTCCGGAGCGAAGATGCTGCGAATTGTCTCCTCAAAAGCCGGGTGTAGAGGCCCTCACCCCGAGTCTCGCTTGGAAACCTCGGAGAGGATGGGGTCGGCGTGGCAGCGAGACAGGACCGGACCCGGACCCGGACCCGGACCCGGACCCGGACCGGGACCGGGACCGGGACCGGGACCGAGACTCGGACGGGTCCGTGCACCGCCGGCCGGAGCAGGGGAAGCAGGGCTCGGGCGCTCTGGGATGCGCTGGGAGCAGAAGCAGCGGAGCCTCTGCTGCGATGGGAGAGCCCCGAGCAGCCTGGAGGGACCGGCGGCTGCCCGGCACCCCGGGGATGGTGGGGCGTGTGACGGGGAAGGGCACCCCTAAATTTGCGTGCCGGACGACGATCCACTGTGTGTTCTCATGTAGTGCAGGAGGACGATTCCCTTCAGTGAAAATCATATTACTTTATTTCATTTCACAATTTTGTAAGAACTATTGCGAACAGCCGGAGCGAGCTCCGCACCCCGCGCCGGGACAGAGGTGACGACCGGCTACGACTGCTCCCAGAATTGAATGAGAAACAGGAAAAACAATTGGCAACAGCCCCCCCTCTCCCCCCCATTTACTGACACAGAGCTCACAGACTATCGCTGCCAACCGTTTAATAGACTCCTCTCAATATTCCCTTCCCTCCTCCCCTCCAGGGGAGTGTATAAAGCTGATTGTCTTTAATTCCAAAACAGAGACATCTAAGACTAAAAAGACGTTTTGAACTAAAGATAGAAACATCACTCTAAGACTTTCCAGAGATGCTGAGCGCTGCTGCCGGCCGGCAGATGAGTTGCTCCGTATTGAGGTGGGCAGGCGAGATGTGTTATAAGGATGAGCCAGGGCTTGCGAGATAACTGTTCCCAGCTGGTTTAGGGTTTAATTTTTTTTTTTCTTCCCCCGCCGCCCCCCTTCCCCATTCTCCCTCGGGCTGGCGCAGTGCCCGCCTAGCTCTAGCAGGCTGCTCTGTGCCGGTGATTGACAGACCAAGGTCAGGGAAGCTCTTCGGGGCTGGGGGTGTCGGGTTTCGGGGAGGACAGCTAAAACTTCCCCCAACTCGCAGAGCCCTCTCTGGTTCCGCTGCCGCGCAGCGCCGAGCGCAGGTTCCGCGGGGAGCTCGTTCCGCCGCCCGCGGAGCTGCCGAGCGCCCGGCTCCGCTGCCAGCATCCCCCCCCGCCTCGGCTCCCGGGTCCTTTTGGGCTTTATTTTTCTAAATCTCTATTTGGACAAGTTTCAGCTACTTTTCTTTCTTGTTCCTCTCCCTCTCCCTCTCCCTCTCCCTCTCCCTCTCCCTCTCCCTCTCCCTCTCCTCTCCTCATTTCTTTTCCCTTTTAAATCATGATGTTTCACTCCATTAGGATTGCATTAAATCTGAAGTTATGTGGGTGCACACACACACAGTAAATAGCTTATTGCATAATCCTGCATGGTTTGTTCAGGAATGGTGCATGCAGTGGTGTCATAGGATCCTACACTGGACTTCTGTTTCATGCAAGAAGAAGAGCATGAAGAAAAACCTTAGAGGCTCTGCCTTTTCTTGATTTTTAAATGGTGGCTTTCAGTAGTAAATTCTGGATGCAGCATGAAGTGCTGCAAAACGTTTTCTTGCTAATGCATCCAGGACAGGGAAGAGCCAGTTTATATTTGTGAGCTGGTCCTGTGCATCACAGTGTGTGGAAGTGCTAGTAAATGGACTGTGCTATACTTGAGACCTAAGATACTGCAAATCCTTTGCCTTAAACAGAATCTCTCCAATGGGGGCTTATTAAATTTACAGTTTTGCCACAGTATGGTTAGAATAAAAACTGCAGTAAAGAGGGGAAAAATTACTCCACGTCGAGAAAGTGACATGTTTTCTGTCCCAAGGAGCCTGATGGTAGGTTTTAGAGATAGCTGTCCTCTGTCGTTTTTTATTTCCCCTTTTAAAGTTTCACTGTTTGTCTTAAGGCACAGATTCAAAATACTGTATTTCCACTTTATACATGTGTTCTCTTAAAAGATTTGTTTAGACAAGGAAACCAATGCTAAGTGTTCTCACTTGAAAGAAATTAAATATATAGAATGATAAGCTGCTGCTAAAATATATAAAAAACATTTAAATTAATAATAAGAACTTGTTCTGAGGCAAAATTCAATTTTGCTTCCTATTATGCAATCTTTGCATGTAAAGTTGCTTTAATGCAAAATAGCAGCTCATCAAAAATTCTGTTTTATTGGTATCAAAAATTTATGATATCCTGAGGCATGAGGGGCAGAGAGCAAGGTAGCAAAGCTGTGTCCTTTTACCAAGTTTAGTGCTTTCTTTAAAGAAACATCTCAAACTTATTTCTTCTGCCTTTTCCCTCATTGTTGGAGGCAGTGGGTGAAGGTTTATACCAGTGAAAACTCCACTGCCAATGTCACTGTGCTGCTCTGATACACTGTTTTATCTGTACCCTCTCTGCAGACTCTGGCTTTTACTGCAGTGCAAGGAGATACTAGGACATGTCCACACAAATACAGAACTGGGATTATTTCTAAACTGAGATGTTTTTATCCAGTATCGCAATAACACACACAGATTGCAAATATATGAGCATTGCTTGTGCCTGTATTTGTCTATTGAATCCTGCAACCTTCCTCTGATAAAATGTAAAGATCTGATTCTGCTTTAGCCTCGACTTCCCACTAATGAGACTTCATTTGTTTCCAGAAAGGTGCTCCTGGCTTTATAAAGGATATTAAACACATGGTGACAAGGGCACTGTGGTCAACACGATTTTTTTCTGAAATAAGTGTGGCAAGAAATTGGTGCCAAGCACCTGAAATATGCATTAATAAAAATAAACAGTACTTACTCCTTCTCCAGTAGAAATTCAGGTAGTTTATTAAAGGAAGCCACTGACCTTTCACAGGGTTGTTGTGACCTGACCAAGGTGAGCTGCAGACTGAGAGCAGGGCTCAGTCTGACAAGCTCCTCTGGGCAGTGCTGCCTGTCCTCCCATCACACAGCTGGAGCACAGGGCAGGATCACTGAGCACCAGGCAATAAATAGCAAGGTGGGAAGGTAGCACAAGCCTCTCTAATACCCTGTGTCCATGGATCATGTTTCATTTCATATGGAATGGAGCTGAAACTTTCCTGCTGGTTCAGGGAGTCCATTCACAAAAGAAATTACTGAGGACAGTAAACCTGCCCCTTGCTCTTCAGCTAACTGCTTCTTCCTTGCTCCTGTGCTGTGGTGCACTTATTACCTAAAGCCTCTGCAAATATGACAAGGGGAATGTATAATTATAAACAGGTCTCTAAGCTAACACAGGCCCTCACAGCTTCCAGATCTGCATTTTCCCCCTATTTAAGGCAGCCAACAATTACATGAAAAAAAGAGGTCTGAGTCTGAAATCTCTGCTCATGCAATCCTGAAGGAGAGCTTTTACATTTCTCCTCAGTCTGGTCCCCCTCTGGCTCACTGTCCAATGCCATCCAGCTCTACAGTCGTGTTTGTGCAACTGCAGTGGTAATATCAGATCCAGCCTGCACAGTGGCTGAGGCTGATAAACTGAGTGCATTCAGGACATCAGAAAGAGAAGACTGCTAAGCTCCTCCTGACACAGGCCATCCTTATTTTTATGTCAGCCTTGACCCCTGGATCAAGTGTTTTATTCTGGGTATTGCAGTGTCTACTCTGCACTGGTCTGTGAGCACGTGTGGATGGATCTCAGGGGCTGAAGGGCACAAATTCATCAGGACCAGCACTGGTTTTGTACAGTGACAGGTTAACCCACTCCACAGAGGGATGGAAGGAGCAGCAGAGGTGTTTGTTAGCAGAAAGTGGTTTTGGAAGGGTATTTCAGATCCTCACTCCTCTCAAGTCAGGCACCCAAAAGAGCAGGGTATTAAGCAAATACCTGAGAGCCTCTGGGGCTACGTAATAAGTGGCTGATACTCAAGTCAGATAGACAGACAGGAATCATGATAATAACAATAATAATAAACTCCATGGCTTTCTAATTTGCAAGGTTACTAGAACACTCTCATGCAGTGATTTCTGTCCTGCTACATGGAGATTAAAACCATGGGGTGACACAAAAGAAAAAGGATCCTTAAATAGCAGAGAAGTTTAAATTTGAAATAAACAGACCATATAGTCATGTTACTCAGCTCAATAATTAATGAAATAGCTTGGGTAAAATTTAAAACAAAGCAGATGCATCAGCTGATGTCTGCTTCAGAATCTAAACCCAATGTTCCTACTAAAAAGTCATGTATTTTTTAAAAGAAACCCTTTGCCATAATCTGTTTTCAATTGAAGTCTACAGTAAATATATAAAGATTACTGAATCACAGTGTTTACAGATGAAGCAGTTTAAAGGTGAAGTTATTTTTGGTTTAAATCTTCTGTGCTTTAAAATGAAAGGCATTTTTGGAGTAGCTGCTGAAAAACAAAAATACTGGAAAAAAAGAAAAAAAGAAGAAGATGAAACGTGGCACTGTGAGGGTTAAGCAAGGTCCTAGGATCCAAGTAAATATTTATATGAGTGCTCAAAGAGGGGGGAAAAATCTCAATATAACCAAAATATAAATCATGGTGCTTTATGTTAGCTGTCAAATTATTCTAGCCCCTGCATTCCAGTACTCGCTCTACTGGTAATGTCACATACAAGATGTGGGCTTATGCCCCGGTGCAGGTTTGGCAGGTAATTAAAGTCAGTTGCATGGAGGTTTACACAGACTCCCTCCATCCACTGAAAGACAAACAACCTGTTAACTGCGAGAGCTGCAAATGTGCAGAGCTGGATGGGAACAGGGATTCTCACAAGCAGGGGGGAAAAGCCTGGCTCTAGGGTGCTGTTTTGCTTCTTGTCTTCAACCTGAATTAACTCTTTGGGGCCTCTGTAGCTCTTTGCACTTTGCAGAGGCAGTGAAAGCTGGGTAGCAGTGGAATCAGCAGCCAGGCGTTTGTCAGAGGGAAAAAATAATAATAAAAGCAAGCCCTGAGGGCAGCTAGCCCTCGGGTCAGGTTTGCCTGCATTCCTGACCTGGGGGAGACTATTCTTGCTAGAAGCCACCTGTATGATTTAGCCTTTCTGCTTTGTCCAGCCTCTCTAAATTGGAGACTCCAGTCACAGCAGTGAATTATTCCCAGCAGCTTCATGGTGTAGCCTGTTCCCCAAGCTGAGAAGGTCCTGGAGGGACTGCAAATGATGTTCAGTGTTCTCATGGCCTTTAGTGGAACTCCTTCAAAAAAGACAACCAGAACCAAACTCTGGAGCTTGGCCCCCTGTTCACACCCATCTTCTCATCTGAGAGAGAGGGTTTCAAGCACTCAAACCTTTCGTTTGTCAGAGGTGCTGCCATCTCCACGGGGATGGGGACAGAGACAGGGGTGGGACAGGGAGAGGACAGGGATAGTGACAGGGGCAGTCAGGGCTGGGGACAGGGTTGGGGACAGGGCCAGGGCCAGTCAGGGATGGGACAGGGCTGGGGACAGGGAGAGGGGGAGGATCTGTGCAGCGGGAGGCGCGGTGCAGGACCGGGCTCTGCTCCGGGAGAAGCCGCAGCTGTGTGCGTGCAGCCGGGGTGCCGGGGAGCCGTGGCAGCCCGTGGTTCATTGGCATGGCACCGGGATGACGCCGCCCCCTCCCCAGCCGTGTGTCACCGCAGCTCCAGCCGCGGACACGCAGCGCGGGCAGAGCAGCCCTGCCCCGCGCCTGCTCCACCGCCCCTCTGGGGAGGATCGCGGGAGGGGAGAGCTGTAACGGGGACACCCCTGTGCAGGGATAACCCCGCCAGCAGCACCGCTCCACAGGGCCAGGGAACAGCCACCATCTGCTCAGCTGCCAGAGCACCCATTCATATTCATTTAACTAGTCTCTTATGCTAATCTCTGTCTACAGCCTTTCTTATCTTCTAGTCATATACAAAATCAGAGAGCAAGGCCCTTCCTGAATTAGTCCAGATTCCTGATACTCAGCTTGGGAAATGCTGGGTTGAATCCTGACAGTAAGGGAAAAAAAAAGCCTCCAAAACCCCAAAGCATGCAGAGATCAGCTTTTGGAATTGCTTAGGACCATTTGTCTGCCTTAATCAAATGGTGATTTGTCTGTCTGATAGGAGTTTAGATAAAGTTTTCAGCAATTTGCAGTAATTAAATGTGAAAGGGGAAGAAGCAGAGGGTTTCCAGGCAACATGTTGCAGAAGGGGAGTTTTGGAGGAAGGCAGAGAACCCCTTGCTAAACATCTGCCAGCTTGCATGGAAGGTAGTGGTGATTTCCCTGCTTTTATGCTTCCTCTTCACTCCCTGCAAAGATGTTCTCCTCCTGTTAAATTCAACTGGAGGAGAAAGACAATCCCTGGAGAGCAGGAAAATATTTTCCAAAACAAAATATTGCTTTTGATTACAAAAAGTGACAGATATAAAAAGAAAAAAAAAGTCCCAGGGAATGACACTGCCACCTCCTCCACGAGGACTTTGCTCCCATGTCAGAATTATGCAAGGTACAGTGCAATGCTCGGTATATTCAAGACAGTTGTCAAGAGCAAAGTATAAACATTTCCAGCAAATGCACTTAATAGAAATTTGTTTGCCAAGTGCTGCAGCCTCCTTTCTTGGTTATGGCAAGGAAAAGGCCTTTTTCATTAAGTGGGAGGAGATCCCCCTCCCCCCCAGTTAAAACAAACCAGCTTTGAACATAAAGCTTTTTCTGGTATTTTGCTTTGTTATCCATCAGCTCCAGCAGCAGTAGACCCAAAATCTACTCAAGTCTTCCTATCATGTACTCCCTTTCACAAATGTTATCTGTGGGAGAGCAGCCCCACTCAGAGATGGTTCAGAGCTGCCCAGCAAATGGATGTGGTGAGTGAACCTGCCTCTTGATCCAAAGGGAAATGCAGTCAGGGCCCTGCTGTGCATGAAACACAACCACATTCCTGGAAGAACAGGGTCTGTGGGAATTTGGACATTGGACTTTGCTGGGGCTAGAGGCTGACCCCAGCCTCCAAGGGGGGTCAGGTGCTTCTGCCAGGGGATAGCTGAACTCAGGGAAGAGATAAATCAGTGGCAATTAAGCTGTAACCAGTATCTGCCTTTGCTTGAATCACTTGCTCCACCCTGAACACGCAGTACAGCAGGGCTGGAATCTCCTCCAGCCAAGAACTTGGGACTCCAGGGAAGGGGTGTGTTCCTCTTCTGAGCTAACAACTTCATTCCAAAAGCAACCACAGTTGTCTTGAGCTACTGCTGCCAGTTCAATATGCCTTTAGCAAGAAACAGAAGCTTTCTGTGAATGAAAGGGGCCTGGAGATGATGCTTCTGTTTTAATTAACTAATATACCCTATAGATTTATGCTTTTTCCTTGAAATCTCAATTGGCTTCCTTAATTGCTGTTCTCAGTGACACAGTTTAACTCCCCCTCCCTGGCCTGCACTTGCCTTTTCCCAGGGCACTCTCACTGAGAACACCCACGAGAGCCCTCTCTCGAGCCTGAGTGCAGGAGGAGCTGCTTTCCATTGGGAAACCTGCTGATGACTCCAAGATGAGGTTGGAAAACCCTCCCTGAGCATGTCCCTCCATGCTCCCACATGACAGAAGTGTTGGTGGGAGGTTTCTCAACCAACCTCCCACTCAAAGCAGGGCAGTAACCAGCACCAGATTGGGTCAGCCATGGCTTTGACTCAGTAAGTCCTGAAAACCTCCAGGGGTGGAGATCCCACCACCTCTCTGGGTATCTGTTCCACCCACATTCTCCTAATTCTATTTCCAGGAACTTGCCTGTCTACAAAGGAACTCTTTTCTACCAGCAGGACAATAACTCCAAGACACACTGCAGTATTCTCCATCCCCTGTCCTTCAAAGATCTGATGACCCAGAAACACCCAAGAGCCTGAGCACCCATTATGGAAACTAGGAGAATTAAACCTGTTTAGATTCATAAAAGCCCCAGCAGGCTGGAGACACCAGTAGCATTAGCACTAAGGCTCTGCAGGCCCCTGGAGTTCTGCCCCTGGGATGGCCAGGAGCAGGTTGCTGCCTCTCTCAAGCTGAAGTCTACTTCACATTCATGAAAATCAGGTATTATTCTGCCTCTCCTGGCTCTTCAATTTGCTAAGGTGTTCTCAGAGCATTCCCATCAGATCTACCAGAGGTGGCAGCAGGATTAATGTACTGAGTGCATAGGTACCATCCCACCCATTGACCTGGAGATGCAGCTTTGCAGCTTCTCCTGTTTGGCTCAGGCCCCTCTGTGCAAAGCAGAACAGCCTTGCCAGAGCACAGCAGGGAAATAACAGTGCCAGGCACCTCTGGGAATGGCTGTTTGTACCTCTGGGAATGGCTGTACCTCTGGGAATGGCTGTTTGTACCTCTGGGAATGGCTGTTTGTACCTCTGGGATGGCTGTTTGTACCTCTGGGAATGACTGTACCTCTGGGGATGGCTGTACCTCTGCGAATGGCTGTACCTCTGGGGATGTCTGTACCTCTGGAATGGCTGTTTGTACCTCTGGGAATGACTGTACCTCTGGAATGGAAGTTTGTACCTCTGGGGATGGCTGTACCTCTGGGGATGGCTGTACCTCTGGAAAGGCTGTTTGTACCTCTGGGAATGACTGTACCTCTGGAATGGCAGTTTGTACCTCTGGGGATGGCTGTACCTCTGGAAAGGCTGTTTGTATCTCTGGGAATGGCTTTTTGTAGCTCTGGGAATGACTGTTTGTACCTCTAGGAATGGCTATACCTCTGGAATGACTGTACCTCTGGGGATGGCTGTACCTCTAGGAATGGCTATTTGTACCTCTGGGAATGGCTGTTTGTACTTCTGGGAATGGCTGTACCTCTGGGGATGGCTGTACCTCTGGGAATGGCTGTACTTCTAGGAATGGCTGTTTGTACCTCTGTGATTGGCTGTCTGTACCTCTGGAATGGCAGTTTGGGAATGGCTGTCTGTACCTCTGGGGATGGCTGTTTGTGCCTCTGGAATGGCTGTACCTCTGGAATGACTCTTTGTAGCTCTGGGAAAAGCTGTTTGTACCTCTGGAATGACTGTCTGTACCTCTGGAATGGCTGTTTGGGAATGGCAGTTTGTACCTCTGGAATGGCTCTTTGTGTCTCTGGGGATGGCTGTAATTCTGGAATGGCTGTTTGTATCTCTGGGGATGGCTGTAATTCTGGAATGGCTGTTTGTGTCTCTGGGGATGGCTGTACCTCTGGGATGGCTGTTTGTACCTCTGGAATGGCTGTTTGTACCTCTGGGATGGCTGTTTGTACCTCTGGGATGGCTGTTTGTATCTCTGGGATGGCTGTACCTCTGGGATGGCTGTTTGTATCTCTGGGATGGCTGTTTGTACCCCTGGGTGCTGCAGCAATCCCAGCTCTTGCCTTCTGTCCCCCAGATCCCAGAGCTGGGGCCTCTGACTGAAAGGAGAGCTTTGGATGCCCAGCCTGGGAGAAAATTCTGCATGTGGCAAGGAGACAGGTGCCAATACAGGACAGAAAGGTGTGGGAAATCCCCATAAGGACATGATTTAAATTGTTGCTTCATCTTTTACTGCCTAGCATGGATGGCATGGTTTTATAGCTGGCGATGGGGTCTGAGAAAAGTTGTGAGAATTACAGAGTAAATGTCAGTGTCCTGATATTCTCATCAGCAGTTAGAAGCTTCATTAATGATTTGATTGTCATCCAGTCCACACAGAAAAGAAAAAGTCTCACCAAAGAATAACCTAATATCTACAGATTAGAGAAAGATGAAATACATGCCTCAAAACAGTGAACTTTTTTGTCATGATAAGCTAAAAAATGTGTGATTTGAACAACTCATGAGGAGTTACATAGGTCTAATCTTTTACTTGGAATCTGTAGAGAAAGGATTGGATATTTTTCCAAAAGTTGTTTTAAAGAAATTAGGAATTAATCCTGACATGTTTTAGGGTCTGTTATACATGTGAAATCAGATTAAATGGTCACAGTGGCTTCTTCTGCTCTTACAATCAATGTAAAAAATGTAACTGCAGTTCCAGTGAAACAGTGAAGAAATATACTGCTGAACTAGAGGGGAGGCTAAAGGACAGATAAAAATATTATGAATTCTAGGACTTATATAATAGATTGCATTCACTTCAGCAAGAATTCCACCATTGTTATTTTTTTTCCACATTTAATTTAAAGAGGCAATATCCTTTTAAGCTTTCATTCTTCAGCAGGGTAGATTAAATTTAAAATAGAAAAGTGCTGCAGAATAGATCTGGGGATGTTCAGGGCTGGAGGACAACTTAATGAAGCAGAAACTGAAACACCATACGTCTCCAATAGCTTTAATTTATACAAATATTATCTTTGTGTCTTTCATAACATGATGCAGAGGAGCTCAGAGTACAGTGTAATTCCTTTTGCTTTTCAAAATAGTTTTATCCATTTTAGTACCTGGGTTTGAAACCAGCCCAATTCAAACCAAAAGAGCTATAAAGGTTTTTTGCTTTAATTGCCAAAACAGGGTTGCACATATAAAATCAATTTAATGGCTGGGAAAGGCTTTGTGGTATATAACTAGGGATAAGTGCCCAGAGTCCAGTCCTGCCCTGGTCAGTGGTCAGTGCTGCTGGATGGGAGAGGGCAGGGCAGGGACAGAGCTGTCAGGGTCACTGTGATGGAAACTGGGAGCTAACACTGGGACTCTGCAGATTCAGCACATCCTGTTCAAACAGCTGGGCTTTGTAGAACCTTTGGAATTCTGGACCTTTTTTCATCCCAAATTCAGAAGCAGGTAAATGGGGCAGTAGCCCCAAACCTCTTGATGCAATAAAGCCAAGAGCAGCAGCAGCAGCAGCAGGGAGCTGGGGTTGAGCCCTTGGTCAGGATTTCTTCCCTGGTGAAGGATTCTGTGCTGGCACAGGCTCACAGAAGGGTCTGGGTGCAGTAACACCAAGAACCCCAGCACAGGGACAGTCACACACAGTCCCTCTGCGGTGGCTCTTCTTGGCCAGGGAAGAAGGGGAGTGTCACCAAAGCTGGGACTTGCTGTGCTGTGGTCTCTGTGTTTCCTTGTCCTGCACAGTCCTCCTGGCTGTGTGCAAAAGTGGACAACACTTTTGGGTCCAAGGCAGTATTTTTTTGGTGTACTTGACCTTCCAGGTATTTTGGGACATTGTTGTACTACTTCATATACTCTGCTTCCAACTTTATGCTTTTGGTTAAGGCAGCTTTATATAACTTAGTTTTCATTTCTGTGGCATGAAACAATATATTTTACTGATCTCTGAAATGGACTTTGAAACTTAAAGAGCAGGTATCTAATGTCTAGCACCTTATTTATTCACAGATGTTTGAATCTGCTCAAGACATGTAAAGCTGGGCTTTTTTCACTCAATGTGTTAGAAGTGGGGAGAAAGAGAGAGAAAGAAAAAACATGTTGCTGGAAGACATCTTCCTTCTGAATAAAAGTAGAGTTCATTAGTGAAGAAGGTTCATCTTTTCTTTATTCTTCATGACATGCATTTTCATGGTTGGTTACAAGTCTGGCATTGCTTCTTCCTTCATATGCTGCCAACAGTTTTCTATGATCTTAATTTCCCCCCCCTCTATGAAAACCCACAGGAAAAAATTCCATATATTAACCTGCAAGCATTTGATTGACACACAGATTAATGTTACACAATTAAGGAGTGTTATCAGGTGAGTGCTTCAAAAATCACAATATTTCACAGGCAGGCAGGTTTCCTGACACCACTGTAACTAGAAATACTTTATAAAAATTATTTAGAATCACCATCCATCATCATGAGAAACCTCGTGTTGTGCTAAAGTAATTGACAGCTTGATAGCTGCAAAATGTTCCCAATCCAATAAAATACATAGCATTTCCAATAACAACACTAGTGCACATAGATGTGCAGTAGTTAGCAATTTATTATGAAAAATGATAGAGTTCTAATTGGTGAGAAATTTGAGTGTATTTCAGCTGTGTGGTCAGTGTCCTTCAAACCATCTCTAATGCAGCCATTTCTCTCCTGAACAAACGAGCCATGAATATGCATATGAGGTGTAGCACAGCATGGGCTGCTCTGCCACCTTACAGCCAGAAGGTCACGGGCATAAATCTCCCTGGATGCTGAACATTCCCTCCACCTCAGGTAGGGATGGAGCAGACTCCTGCACCATTAAAGAGAGGAGTAATTGGGTAGAAACCCTCATGTATTCACTCCCCAGTGGCTCACAGGGGTGAAAGGGAAGCTGGAATTAAAGGAGTGGGAGATGAACCCACCAAGTGCTGGCAGGCAGCTCATCAGCTCCTTGATGTGCATGGCTCTGCCTCTTCCAGAGCATGGTGCTGGGCTGGAAATGGATCATCTACTCCATATCCATGCAGAAAACACTTCTGGGGATCAGCAAGAGCCCAGATTGCTGCACCATTCAGGCCCCAGGCGCTGGTGGACAAGCAGCCTGGCAGAGGGCTGGAGGTCATGGAGCACCCCAAGCTCCAGCCAGCCCCTGCCCCCTGCTCTCTCTGCTTCAACCTTCCATGTTTCCTGCTCTTCCCACCCATCCTGAGAAGTTTTCAGGCAGAATGAGCAGAATGGGCTTCTCCTCTACTCAGGAGAATAAAAAAAATTGGAAGATGCCTCTTTTGCCCATGCACCTCCCTGGCACCCTTGGAGTTATTTGTAGTGATCCTGACCTTGTTAAACAGGGGTTTAAGCTGCAGAGAAGCTCTGACATTGATGGGGCAAAGAAATAAAGCTTCTGATAATGCTAAAAAAAGCCTTAACAAAAACAAAAAAGTAATAGATATGACTGATTTGGACCTATTCTCTCAGCTACAAGCACACCAAAAGCACTAGGTAAAAAATTTGGATTTTTAATCTAAAATTTTATAAAGGAGAAGTGTCTTTGGACTGTTTTTGCTTGTTTGTGGTTTTGTTTTTTGTTTTCTTTTTTTTTTTGGTGCTGTTTTTGTGTTTGTTTTTTGTTTGTTTTTCTTTTAGTTTTGCTTTTTGTTTTAAGATAAACGTTTGTTTTAAGCAGCAAGGTTCAAATATGAGGGATTTTTTTTTTCTCCACCCTGTTCCCTGAATTAACAAGAGAGAAAAGGAACATAATATCCTAGAGTAACAATTAACCTTCAGCCACTTGCCTGTCACACAGCATATGCAGATGCAGGAGGGCGAAAAGTCAGTCCAATGCACACTGGAGCACTGTCCTTTCAAACGCTTGCCAGAGGACACAGGTTTATAAAAGAGTCCATGGGAAAACTGGACCAAATTCTGCAAGAGGCTCCTGAGACACAGAGGTAAATGTGGTCACCCTTCTTCAAGGTCTCACTGCAATATGAGGACTTTCAGCAGGAATTTTCCTAACACCTGGATGATTGAAGAAAGAGCTGTAATTATATATAAAGCTCACTATGTAATGACATATTTTACTATGTATGTATATAGCTATATATATAGTTGTACATATAATAGTAATGAAAATTGTTATCACTCACTTTGCAGCTACCTGATTTTTTTCTTTAGATAAGCTCAGCAAACTTGTAGAACATCTGCTTGGCCCCCAGAAAACATAGTTCAAGTTTTCCAGCAGTAACCTAGGAAGGGCTCTGGATAACTCTTTGACATTAATTTTCTGCACAGTTCAGCAGAGAAATCAGGATCTGAAACTTAAGGACCAGTGTGGATTCCCTGTCTCCTGCTCCATGTGGTATTGTTGCTCTGTTCTCCAACAGTGGAAAAACTCCCACTGTCCAAATTGTAGCAATTCTTGTCAGAAGGACATTTTTGTTTTCAGAGACATGCTTTGTTTTTCCCAGTGTTGTACACAATTGTTCCAAGAAAAGAGATATTACAGTAGGTTGTTGCATTATTTAGATGGTATGCAGAATCCCATTATAATTTCCAGGGGGAAGAAGTCCAACACCCATCAGGAGTTATTCAAGAAGACAAAATATATCCACTGGTCTTAAATCCAGGCAGTGGGCTGGTTTCACCACTGCATGAAATAAACCTGGGCAGGTCAGGTTGGCTTTTTAAACCCCCTTTTCTTTACCCAACCTGGCTTAGACAACTTCACTTAAATATTTTCTTTCACACATTGCTGGCAAAAGCATAAAAACCCTCCCTGGGTTTATATTACTGCTGACAAATCACAGTAATTCATGATCAGAGCTACTGCAGTTATTCAGAGCAACTAGTGCAGCCACGGGGGTTGAGAGTGACTGACAGCACTGCAAAAATTACCTGCTAGAATTTCTTAGAGCTGCCAAGTAATTTGGGTTAACAGCTCTTTCCCTTGAAGAAGAACATTGCTATGAGGGCTGGGCCCATGGTACTCTGCTCTGGATCAGCCCCAGCAATCAGAGGAACAGGATGACCAGGATTAAATTGGCCAAAGGCATCTGTGGTGTTGAAAGAGTTATTGACAATGGAAAAAAAAAAAACCCAAACCCAAAGACAATTTAACAGCTGTCCGAGCATCCCTGGCTAATGGAGGAGTTAATTCCTGGCAGTGATAAACAACAGGACAACATCCCCACCTTTCCCAAAGCCACCTGCAATATTCCATGGATGGGGATAAGCCATGGGAGGTCCCTGGGAGGGGAGAATCCTCACAGACCTTGCTGCCACAGACATTTCACACCTTACAAAATGACACTGCTCTTCATAACAGTGCTTTAAATTCTGTGGCACACCAGTGCTGAGAAAACATTAATAATCTGCTTGTAATGAAAAGTCAAACATCCAGCATCATCATTTGAAGTTATAAGCACCAGCTCTGTCCAGGGGAAATTTCAGGGCCTCTCAAAGTTTAACCTGGTTTCAGAATTACTGGAGGACAACCAGACACAGCCCATATTCTTTGTTCAATTTTACCTTCCTTTTTCAAGGGTTTAATGTTGCTGTATTTTGATCTTTCACATTTTAAACCCTTGGTTTTCAACTGGCAGCTTCTGGCTTTTCCAATAAGTGTTTCCAATACCTTTACAAACTGGTGTATTGTCTGATAGACTGCACCTTCAGAGCCTACCTCTTTTTAGAGGAACAGGGCCGAGACTTTTATTCCAGGGTTTGCTTCATGACACAAGGATCTTTTGTGGGCACTTTTCTCTTTTTCTTTCTAGGATTCCTTATACTAAAATAGAAGTAACTTAAGAGAAAAAAAAAAGAGGTACAAGACTTCTTTGTGTATTCAGCTTGCTAACTGTCATGATTTTATGAGGAGTCTCCTGACACCTGGCATTTTTCTTAAAATCCTAGACCTTGGAGTCATATGGATATACCAGAGTTCCAGCATTAATTAAGAGAAGAAGGCTTCCAGCCAACATGGATGTGGCAAAAACCTGAAAATGGTGAACCCTGAGAGCAGAAAAGAAGAGTCCTTAAACTGCTTGTAAAAAAGCTCATGTTTTAGGAGGTAAAATCCAAATTTCTGGAGGGAAGGGAGGAATGGAGGTTAGAAAAGCTTTGCCCAACATTGAATTATAACACCCCTGCCCCTGCAAGACATCCTCTGAAACTCAGCCCTCTGTTTGTATTGTGTAAGGCTAATTGGAGTTAGAAGCCATCCAAACCTACAATAGGAAATGAGATTTGGGGAAAACCCACACCCAGCAGACAGGATTAAAAGCAGTTTCCTTGAATCCCAGCCCATCTCTTGCAGACAGATTGTCAAAGTTTCAGGTGTGCCGATTCCATTCTAAAATTTCAAATTATAAAGTGAAAACCAGCAGAAACACAATACTGTCCCTTACTCAGCTGACAAGTTAAGAAAGGAATTAGAGAGATACTAACAGCCTGTAGGCTGGCACTCAGGCCTATCCTATCTGAGCTCTTCCAGCTGAAGGACTTCTATTTCACACTGCTCCAGGAGACTGAGAAACACTCTTTAAGTACAATTGCTGCCAGTCTCTTTTTCCACAGATTGGCTTTTCAGGATGAGGGGTTTTTTGGTTAGTACAGAAAACTCTTTCCACAAAGCTCCTGTGGGGAAGCACAGGGTGGATAATCCAGATCACAGAACAGGCCTGGCTTAGCTAAGTATTTTTTCCCGTGTCATAACAAACATTTGATAACAGTGCAAACCTGCATAAGCAAGTCAGCCCATGGCAAAAAGAGCAATCCACTGCAGCTGGGTGGTTTCTGTGGTGCAATCTCGTGTAACCCTGCTTCCCCTCTGGCAGTCCTTGCTCCAATCTGAGACACCTTATAAGTAAAACAAGTTTGTGAGGCCCAGACAAGAGACCACTTTGTAAAGTAACTTGTGTGTGCATGACTTGAAAGAGCAAGAAAGTGCTCCTAGGACACGTTATTACAGGAGCTGGCAGCAGGTAAAGGCTCCTTTCCTGTTTTAGCTGGTCTATTAGTAATGTGATTGCAGCACCTTAGATGTCAGCTGTGAATTAGGACTCCCCTAGACCTGGAGGTGTTCCTGATCCTAAAAAGACCGTGTGTGTGGGGAGTCTTTGAGCTGTGCAGATAAAGCAGCTTGGCTCCCCAAGTGCCTGGCACCCAGACAGAACTGACAGGAGAGCCCAGTGGCTGCTCTGGAGCCAGGAACTGTGTGAGCAGTCACTGCTGAGCAGGGCTGGGAGGCACCTGCAGCTGAATGCAGCAGGAGCACAGCCCCTAAACCCTGCAAGGTCCAAGTCATGCACCAATCCTAGAATAAAACCCTTTTGGTTTTGCTATTTTGTTTTGTTCTGCTGACACTTTCAGATTTTCCAAGCGAGTCCAGGGTGGGTTAGTACCAGACATGGCAATGTCTGAGTTCTCTGCAGCTCTCATCCCTGTGAGCTCTAGTGTGGAGCTGCGCCCATGGGCTGAGCCACTGGAGCTGCTCTGCCCTCAGCAGTTTGGGCAGCTCCTCACCCTGCACAGGGTCTGCCCCCACGGCAGCAGGTGTGGGGCTGTGCCTTCGCAGGAGCGTGACCTACTTTGGAGCAGGGATCAGAGTCTGCATTCTTCCTCCCCACCTTCACCAGCCGTGGTTTATGCAGGGCCTCCAACACCACTCATTAGAGGGGTGGCAGCAGCTCGGCTGGAATATGCTTCCCTGAGATCAAAGCACCATGCAAAAATCCCATATTCAGTGTATTTAGTGGAGATCAAATAACATCTATAAAGCACATGATTTTTTTTTAACTCTACCGCTCCTACATTGAGCAGCTGCTTATCTCTTATATTGTGATGACCTGCCTTGCAACTACAGGGAGCTGGGGAAGAAAGAAAAGGCATATTTCACAGTTTTTCCTTTTCCTGACTTTCTCTCTTCCATCCTTCCTTTAGCCCCAGCAAGCAGGAAACTAAAGGAGCATGAAGAGACTCTGCACCTGCTACTACTTCTATCACCTCATAGCAACCAGCCAACTCGTGCTTATGGAAACCCCACATGTGAAATAGAATAATCACCTGCTCAGGAAAAAAAAAAAAAAAAAAAAAAAAAAAAAAAAAAAAAAAAAAAAAAAAAAAAAACAAACCACCAACCAAAACTAGGATACTGTATCTGCAAAATAAGAGTTTTCTAGCCAGAAGATTCTTGCTATAGAAACCCACCCAAATTTCCCAAGCATCCCACTGGGAGAAGATACTCATGGGCTGTTTATATTGTTACAGCAGCCACAATTTCTTGCCCTTTACTCCAGCCCTGATCCATGGACATTGTCTGTTTTCCCCCATCAGCTCATCACACTGATCAAGATGAGAGACTTTATTTCCTTCCATTTTCCTGGAAGGTTTGCTGTAGTGTCTACAGGCAGTAATTTGGGGTCCAGACAGGCTGGGAGGGCTCTCTGAAGGGCTTTTCAAGGCTGTGCTCAGCATATTAAGCAGTCACTGGTGGAGGTTTATGGCAGGATTTTCCAGGTGGGAAAGGATAATATGCTATGGGAAATTTAAGAAGTGGAAGGATAATTTGGTAAATAATTTATACAGGCATCCACTGGGGAGAAAGAATAGTTATACAGTTAAAATACTGGCTTTGTACACGGCTCTTGGCCTTTGGCTTTTCCAGAGGCTTCCTCTACAACCTCTGACAAAAATCACTGGGATAAAATTGTTTTTGAAGCTCTTTAGGCAAGACAAAATAATGAAGAAATTGCTTCAGAGACCTGCCTTGCATTTGTGTCTAGTTTCCCATATGTAAAAATGAGAGCAATAATGGCATTCTCCTCCATCCCAGTTGGTGTGTCCCAGATCCAGGGGGCAGGGTGGGAAGTGCTGCTGAGGACAGGCTGCACTCTGCAGAGCTGCTCTGGGCAGGAGGGGCCAAGCCAGCCTGGGAGGGTGTCTGGGGAAGGACCAGCCTGGTGGCACTTGGCCCCTGCCAGCACAGGGTGAGGTGGGCAGAGCACAACCTGCAGCTGTGCAAGGGCTCCTCACTCCCCAGATCCCTGCAGCTCCCTGTGCAGGGAAAGGAGCAACTCAACAGGTTTGGGAGGAGTTTGTGCAATTGCTTTTTCTTGATTCCACCTGGTCTGAAATCACTCAACAGTATTCTTTGATGGCTGGGAGGGAATTGCTGAAGTCTTGTGAAAAATCTTTACTAAAATACTCCAGGTTGCTCATTTTAGCATATCAATTAATTGAGACATTTGGCATAAATTCTGTAGCAATTCTCCCCAAAGACTTCAGCAATTCGATCTCTTTTTTTTTCTAAAGCAGTGTATATTTTAATTAATAGTTTTTATATTTTAGAATAGCCAAAGGCAAGCTTCTTTAACCAGAAAAATGTATATATTGACACACCTTTGAGGCAGTAAACTTTTCTGCATATTAATATTGAACAGAAACTCATTAATTAGGCAGTCTCACACACACACACACACAAATCTTCTGATAGAATAAGTGCATTGAAAGTTTTATATCACTTGGGACAAGTTCTGCCTGGAGCAAAGCTGCAAAGTTAATGCTCTGTATTAACTGCAGCAATCAACCCCCAAAATGGCTGCATCCCTCAAGGCCAGTCATTCCATTTGATCAGGTTGCAAAGCAAATTAGCATTCTCTTTGCCCTGGCTATGATGTTTCCTATTCTTTTCATGAATGATTTATTAATGCCCCCTTCCAGGATATGCTTCCACCTTTTGCTTTACCTTCCACCTTTCCAGGGATGTTTGTCCCAGCAAAAGGTGTCCCCTGGGGTTTTGGTGCTGCGTGGAACCTGCACTGGGTGCTCCTCCCTGTCTTGCCCTAAAAAGCAGCACTTGCTGTATGATGACAGGAGTTTGCCTCTTGACTTCTTTCCCTCTCATCTTCTTTCCAATTCTGGCTCCTTTATTTGGATAAAACCCCCTTTTGCAGAAAAGCTCACAGAATTCAGGGAAAGCTGTGCCATTGCAGGGAGGTGACAGTCAAGGGCTGCAGAGGTGACTCAGGTGATCATCTTGGATGGTATCTTGTAAAAAACGCTTGGGAGGGGAGCAAGAAGTCCCACCCGGGGTGTTTATCACGTCCCCTGGGCTGTCCCACAGGAGCTGCAGGGCAGAGTGGCTCCAGGAATGCCCTGGGGGCTGGTCCCATCCCCTCATGGGCACAGCTGAATGGGATGCAGCAGGACTCCCTCAGTCCCAGGGGTGGCTCTGGGGAAATGTCCAGTCCTGGAGTCACCACAAATTGCCCTCCATTCTGCTCTTTAGGTAAAACCAAAGAGCATCTGCTGGAACAACCCTTGTCTTGGGGGTTCTTCAGCTGCTTCCATTTTTTAGTTTGTTTTGAAGATAGCTGCAAAATCCAGTGTTGGAAGGATGATTTCATCCTCTTGTCTCCCAGACCTCTGCACTGGCTTGCAAAGGCTCTAGAAAGACAAAGTCCCCCCCCCACTTCCCTTTTCTCACTTCCTACCTCATAAAAACCTGCTATCAGTAAAACCCTGCCTGATTTCCAGGAAAACTCTCCTGCAAGGTATGGAGGAGACAATCCCTGGCTAAAATCTGAGTCATCTTTCCCACACATTCCTGAGCTGAATCACTCTGGTAATCTCAGCATAGATTTGTTTTTATTCTTTTTTCTTCCCCTGGAATTATTGACAAATACATGGAGAATCGATCCTAATGAGCTTTACTCACCTACTGTACAGACCAGATGTCTCATGTGTTTTAAGAGAACTGAACTTCAGGATGGTTCTCAGCAAGAACATGAACTTCATCAGCTATATTTTGACTGCCATGTAAACCTACACTGATTTTCATGAGTTATTGCTTATTTTCATCTGTGCAATCAAGCCTAAAAATCAAATCTGTGTCTTCTGATGTCCAGAGAATGGTGACATGAGAACTGGGCTCATTAGCACTCATGGGAGATGCTGGTACAGCCTGGGAAGAGAACGTGCAGCTTCTGACTTCTTAAAATTTAATGACACAGTTTATAGGGCTTTGATCCTCTAAGTTATCTTTACTTACAAGCAGACTCATGAAAGTCAATGGGACCTATTTAGAATATAGAAAGTTAAACAGAGGAGTCAGTTTGTGCAAGATCTATAGCAGCCAAACCAATATTGCCTTGTACAAATGCCGTAAAATTTTCTAAAAATTAATAAATGAACAAATTGCTTCCTTATCAACAAACACTGAAGGCAATTGGATTCTCTGTAGCCATTATGAGTGACCCTCAGGGGCAGGGGGGAGTTTTCAGCAATGGAGGTGAATATATTTATTTTGTATTTTGAGCTGCTCTATACATCTCTCCTGGTGGCTTAGTTTCTCTTTAAGATTCTTGAGGATGGGTCAATAATCCTATAGAATTGCTATAGCTGTCAATGAAGTGCCTCTGGCCATTTTCATAGGTTTTAGGCATAGCTTAACAATTTATTTGAGTGAAAAAGGTGCAGGAATGGAAAAAATATTCCTTGCCAGCTGGAGTTATCCATGGGCATCTCCTCTCCTCTCCTCTCCTCTCCTCTCCTCTCCTCTCCTCTCCTCTCCTCTCCTCTCCTCTCCTCTCCTCTCCTCTCCTCTCCTCTCCTCTCCTCTCCTCTCCTCTCCTCCCCTCTCCTCCCCTCCCCTCCCCTCCCCTCCCCTCCCCTCCCCTCCCCTCCCCTCCCCTCCCCTCCCCTCCCCTCCCCTCCCCTCCCCTCCCCTCCCCTCCCCTCCCCTCCCCTCCCCTCCCCTCCCCTCCCCTCCCCTCCCCTCCCCTCCCCTCCCCTCCCCTCCCCTCCCCTCCCCTCCCCTCCCCTCCCCTCCCCTCCCATTCCATTCCATTCCATTCCATTCCATTCCATTCCATTCCATTCCATTCCCATCCTCATCACCAAAGTATGTGGGACACTTTGCTCAGACAAGCAGTTAATTTACTGAATTTTTTATCCTGGGGATAAGGCCTGGAACACATCCTCTGAAACCAAAGGATGCTGGAGCTCCTACCAAAAGCCCAGGGATTTCACTCCTTTGATTGAAGACCAAACCCTGCTTCTGCACAAATGACAACACCAAACCCACCATTTCAAAGGGGCTGCTTGCAAAGTAACACTACAGTGGTTCTCAGTTTTATTTTGTTCATTACTGAGGAGTAACACTTTCCTGGTGTCTGACAAGATAAAAACATGAATCATTATCTGACAGCTGGGTGGTTCTTCAGATGTTGTAGTCAGCTACTACAAAATCCAAGGTAATGATAAATATATCAGCTCTGCTTTTTTGGGTATCTGCTTGTCTGTGCCCCTGCTTGCTCCAAGCCTGTCCTTGCTTGCCCTCGTGTCTGCTGCACACACACAGAGCTACAGGGCCAGCCCTTCCACACTTGGGGGTGCAAGGCCACACTGCCTTGCCCCAGTGCACCTGCAGAAAAAGAAGAGACTTTTCTTGATCTAGGCAAGGCAGGTGGCTGACCACACTTAGATGAAAAGAAGAAAATTAAAATTATTCTACTCCTTTGCTTGAAACTTGGCATGGAACCACAAAGTGAGTTTCAAGCACAGGATGTTGCACTGAGTTGGAGTTTCCAGAGCTGCTGCTGAACAGTGCAGACCTGGACACAGCCAGAAAGGAGCTCCCAGGCCCTGACAGTTCAATTACAAAGTGTAGTGAACAGTCAATCACAAGTCTTTCCCCACCAAATTTTTTGCAAGCAAGCAAGCAAACAAAATAGAGTAATTTTTACTTTTTCTATTCTTTGGAAGGAGCTCTCCAGTTACTTAAAAACAAACAAACCCAAAGCAGAAAACATCCAGCTTCTGGCTATTTCCAATGTTTTCAAATTTTTTTTTCAGTTAGGGGAATAATTTTTGATGTTGCTGAAAATCAAACTGTTTAGCTATTTACTTTTTTTTTAATAGTTTCAGTAAAACACATTGAAAAGATTTGGCTTCCTCTGCATGCAGGTTTGGAACATTTTAAAATTCTCAAATGTTTTGAGGGAAAAAATCCCTTTCTATCCAACACAGCCATCTGCCTGCTATAGTAATACTCATTTTCTTGACTATTTTACCCCTGTCTTCTATCTGATATTTGCACTGATTCTAAGTATCTCTGGACAGGGACTTTACTGTCCTTTACAATCATTCAGCACTCTCTGTTTAGGGTATTACTTTCATGTAGATGAGAAGTAATTAGAATGGATCTGAAAATGTATATTTAAGTTTAACAGCTATTTAAGATTCCCCATTCAATTTCATAGAATAATTAGAAAATCTATAGAGAGCTCTAATTTTCAGTCTTTTCTGAGGTTAATTTTTTCAGGGTTCAATCACAGTGCTAAGTGTATTTTCTAGAAGCTTCTAGAAACATTTTTCTTGGTCATCCCTCAGGACATAAGATTTTCCTGGCCTTGATTATTTGACTTGTTGGAGCTGAATATAAAAACCCTTGGAAAAAGATTGGCTAAAATGTCCAGCAATTCCTTTCAGACACACAGATTTTCCTCAAAATATTCAAGCCTAGAAATATGAATTTTTCTCCCAAAGGAAAATGGAATTTTTGTCAGGACTTCCTGACTGCTGCTGGTGGGGTTGTTACAGGGACAGTCACCACTGTGGCAGTTCTTTGATGCCTCTCATGGCCTTTGCTGAAAAGTAGGAAATAGTAAAATGCCTGGAAACTTAATTAATATCTGTGAAGTTTTGATCAGTACTTTAAAACATTTGCAATTCTTTCAACTATTCCAGGTAATAAAGACTTCCAGAGTCTTTTAATTGCCTTTGTCATGGAGATGGAGCTGGTTGTACCATCACCAATCACAGCAGGCTGAATATTCATGTGGCATGTGTGAGGATAACCCAACTCCCCAAGACCTGCAGGCTGTGGAAATGGGAGCAAGCTCCATCAGCTTCAACTTGCTCACAGTAATTTACTAGATAAGTGCAATTAAAAAAAACAAAATTATGATTAAAAAAAAAATTATAGAATATTATTTATTTGTCCCTAATATCCCTCGGACTTGTTACCCAATTTCAACCCATTTGTCAGTGCATTGAAAGATATTAAGTGCTTATAAGTCTTAGGAAGAGAGGTGCCTGGGTTCAGGAAAATGATTAAGGAAAATGATTTTGTCAGTGCTCCCACTGAACCTGCTGTATGAGCTCATCCCCTGTGAGACATCAATAAATCGAGTCAGCCAGACCTGAGCTCTGTGTCCAAGGGCTACGTTGGTTCTGCTGCTCACAGGACTCTACTTCTGAAAATGATTCATCTCATTCATGCACTCCTACACACACAGGCACTTTCCCTGCTCTCACCACAAACTGCTCTGCAGGATGATTTTCTGCAGCTGCCTAGATACCCTCATGATCTCTTCTTTTTCTGTGTCCCCTTTATCTCTGGGTAACAGGCATCACCTCTTCCTCCCATCCTCCCCTGCTCTGATTTTATGCCATCCAGCTCTTCCTAATCCAATATTCAATTTCCAATCCCCTTCATTAAGTAGTGGTATTAAGGTGACTGACTGTGCATATGCTTCCTTTTTTTGTGGTCATATTTAAGTTTTGCCAGCAAATGTCCCCAAAATACTGTCACTGTTGCTTTAATGCTTTTTCAACATTACCTATTATTGCTTGATCCATTTTTAATTCCACTTAGGGCCCAGTTCTGCAACTTTGCCTCTGTGCATGTAAAACTTTTCTGAAGGCCTTTAGAGTATCTGTCTTTAGGGTCTATTGATTTGGAAATCACCTTCTTGCCAACAGCAAATAAAAGTGAAAAATTATGTCAGACCTCTACTTCTGCTTGGATGACTTAAAGAACATTCCTCCTACCAGATCCCTTTTTTCCCCCAGAAAATAAAGGATAAAACTTTTTTTGCTTCAGAAGAAAAAGGGCAGAGGGCAAAGGTGCAAGCTGGCCCATGGTTGAACTTCCCCAAAGTGCAGAGGTGTGGGTATGCCTGTTATGGACACAGGGGTTAAATCTCTTATAGGGATCTCTGGGTTATTTTCCCTAGAACTTGTGTAATGCTTCCTCTTTTATTTCCTCTCATGTTTTCATCCTGCAGTTTGAGGTAAAACCATCCTGAAGTCTCTTACATCCTCCTTGTCATCTTTGCTTGCTATCATCTCAGCTCTTCTGAGCCTTTCCTTACTTGGAAACCCACTTCCACCTTCTTTAGTGTCTCTCACCTCTTTTGCACAAGCCTGTGACCTTCTGCCCTCCTGGCTTCCATTACTCACCAGGCTTTGGCTACGTCAGATGTTGAAATCTCCTCTGTGTGCAGAAGCTGTGAGTTCCCTTTTCCAGGTTGTCATGGCCCTTGTAAGAAAACAACCCATCCTGTTCCTACTGCAAATTGATGTGGGACCATTTGGGGCAACCCAGCTTTCTTATCTGAGATCAGATTAAGGCTAGAATTAAAAAAATTTGGCCTCAGACTCTGGGGATCCTTAATCCAAATTTGTGTGTTATGGCAAGATGCGAAATCATCAGGCAGATGCAGTTTTATTCCACCACTATCTCCAGTCTTTCATACCCAGCAATTTATCAGTACCCTATACTGAGATCTTCAGTAAGAGCCATCAATGTGCCACAGGAAAGGACCAGCAAAAAGTGATAGCCCTCACTGACATCTCTTGAATGGCCAACAATTTTTAGGTTAGATTACCAAGACAGGCCTTCCTAGGAAGGTGGCAGCTGCACAAGCAGCAGAAGGCAAAGACTGCACATGGTACCACATGGACCTCGAAGAAAACCTCATCTCAAATCCAAAAAAAGCAAATGGATTAACCTTACAAATAAAAAAGTTTGTGTGTCTGAAGTGAGACACACAAAGAGAGGGAAACTGGCTTTTTTTTTTTTTTTTTTTTTTTTTTTAATATTCTTTATTGGACAGGAAGTGCTCTCTAGGATTTTCAGAGACTCTCAAGAGGAGCTGGGATTGTAACATCCTGAGCAACTGAGTGCAAATTCATGTTTCTCCTTGTAGCCTTCTCCAAGGACAGCCTGTTTGCTTTTTCATGAAGCTGATTTTATTTTTCTTGCTCCCTATGGTCTGGGCTCTTCAGGGCTGCCCCTCTTCCCATGCAGCCAGTTCTGCTGTCCACATTCTCAGGAGTTCCCAGCACATGGCTGCTCACGACCTCCTGCCAAAACAGTGATTTGCTTGCAGTGGTGCTCCCATTGCAACACCACATTGCAATCCCTGGAGTAGTGTCTCCAGAGAGCTGTACAATTTTAATACAAATGTTTGAAGAGTGGCTGTGCATTGAAAGGAGCAGTGCTGGGCTGGATTTGGCAGATTTGCAGGTAGCAAGCTTGGGTGGGTATGGATTTCTGCCTGAATAATTAATCCACCCCAGAAGCACTATTTGAAGCTTGGGTGTCAGAGCAGATTTTGTTGAATTTTAATATTTCCTGTAACTTGCACATCTCATCCTTGCCCAGTTATGGTTTCCTCTGCTCTCTGGAACAATACCACCTTCCTCTCACTGGCAAGTCATGGCTCTGTGAACATGTTAAATCCCTCATCCCATTCCAGAGTATTGTCAGCCCTCCAGCAAAGTGTCAGTAATCTTGTCACCCCACATGGCTTGATCTTCCAACACCCGGCAAGGGTGAAAAAACTTGCTTTGTAACAGCTCCTCGTTAAGGGAAAATGGCATATGACACACCCAAACACAAAGGTCTGAGTAACACACACGTTACAGGCACATTTAAAGTGGAGCTCTCAAACTCCACTGATTGTGGGTTCTGCAAAATCTTTTCCATCCCAACAGCCCACCCTAGAGCTAAAGTCGTTGAAGCAAGGTGGGGATCGTGAAGACACCCTGGGTAGATAAGGCAGTCCCAGAAGCTGCCCTACACCTTCAACATTGTGTGATGAGCTAAGAAAGAAAGAAAGGAAGAAAGTAAAGCCAGCAAAGTGTGTGGGAAGCACATTTCTAGTGGCAGTGACACAGTGGTGTTTGGGAGAGCTCGTGCACGTGTGGCTTCATGTGTAATAAAGAGGGAACATGTCCTTTACTGCAACTGTGAATGCAGTCACAATTAGTAGGGGGAGAGTGTGGGCCTGAAGTTTCCAAGAACAAAAATGCCATTTATACCTCTGTTTAGGGAAAGAAAAAAGGACATTAAACTGCAGTGGTTCCTATTTCTTGGCAGGAATGGTAGAATTTTGTCACAGCACAAATTGGTGAATCCCCTTAAGGCGTTATTGCTCATGCACCAACAGCCATGAGGTGATTCCAGCTTCTTTGGCAAAGTGACCACTTTCTGTAGACTCTGCTCTGTAAAAATAAACTGAATGGAGTAGTTCTTTCCCTTCAGATTTTTCTCACTCAGGAAACACCTATGCCCAAATCCTCAGCTGGTGTAAATCTGCAAAGCTCCTCCAATTTCAGTAATGCAATGCCAATTCCTCCATCAGAGAATGTGACCACTTATTTTGGCTGAGCCTGTAAATCACCAATTCTGTGTTTTTGGACCAATTGTTGGGTAGCTAATCCTCCAATTTGCACATGTGGACAGTCTGAACACTCCCATGTGAATTTTTGCCTGAGCAAAACTTCAGCCAGCACAAAGTGAGTGGGCAAGACCTAGGTGTGTAATCCAAAGTGTGCAAAGGTGGAGGCTGAGTTTAGCTTTTCCCCAAACACAGCCCTTTAAATCCCTGCAATCTCCTCACACACAACCCACACGCAGAGTCCCCCAAAAGGCACACTCACCAAAACAGTTGGAAGAGAAGAAAAGACACTGAGGTGCATTGTGGAGGCACAGTCAGGCACATCTCCCCCTCTGCTCCCCAGCCTGAGCTGGCACACGCTGGGAGTCAGCTCTTAGGGGAGCACAGGGAAAACATACACCCACTGGAATGACTCAGATAATCCCACTCCCTTAAATCCCATAGGATTTTGGTGGTTTCAGTGTGAGACTTCCTTTCCATTCTGCCTTCTCCATCCCAAGATAATATTTCAAACTGAAGTTTTAAGAAAAAAACAGGAAATTTATTTTTCTGGGTATTTTTTAAACTTTTTTTCAAACCTCATTCTGACTTGTCCTAGAGTGCTGTGGGTTCTTATCTCCCTTGCCTTGGTGGCTTCTGCTTTACTCTGATTTAACTCCCAGCTAGTCTGCTACTTCTGGGCAAACCCACTGCAAATGCAACCAATGAAACAGAAATGCTGCCTGCAACTTGTAGCCTGGTCTGCCAAAATAAAAAGGGTGAAGTGATCATACCTTTCTTAGAAAGGTGACCAACAAGTCTTCTACTCTCTTTCTGCCTGCCAGTCAGAAAATATATTTTGCCAGTGTTGTCTCTTCTTTTTAAAAGGTCTAGAAGCAGAAGACATCACTTAGAAGAAATTATCTGGTTTGATCTTCCTCTGCATTTTCTCCCCTTCTACATTTTGTAAATGTACCCTTAAGTATTCAATTCCATTTTTAAAGCTGTGTGTCACTGTCAAGCTAGAGCATGTCAATCAGAGCCTGTCAGGTCACCAAAGACTCAAAGGGACCTCAGTGAGCCCTGCTCAGCCAAACACCTCCTTGTCCTGCTCTGCTGCAGTGAGGATTCAGTGGAGGGACACTGGGGAAGGTTACAGGGAAAGAAAAATGCTGTAGGGAGTCTTAGAGGGAAGTTTCCTTCTGGGACAACTCAAACATCTGCTTGGAACAAGTATTAATAACCTGCAAAAAGAATAGAAGGGATGGGCAAAGCAAAACAAGAGGCCCTGCCTGAATTCCCAGTCGTGTTTTGCACACACGAGTGATGATGATTCACTGTCTGGTTTTCACTTTGCTCCCTTCCTTCAGCACTCGGCAGTTTCCTCACTCTGGTAGAGCTCTGCCTGTCCTTTCACTTTATGTGAACTTTAAGGTTTTTAATCTGGCTACATTATTAGCAATGACCCAAACTCCAGAGAACTTGACCCACAATTTCTCTCTGTATATTTAATTTAATTTCATGGATTTATGATAGAAATTATTTGAGTGCTTTAAGAGAATAAATGAGAAAAGTATTATTGCAGTTTTGTCAGATCTTGTCTTACCACTAATAGGGCATTAACATTAGAAGGCTGATCAAAAATAAAAATGGAAAGACATACGTAGCAAAATGAAATCAACCTCCTTCATTCCTTTCCTGTTTTTGCAGACATCTTCCCAAATTAAACCTGTCACCAAATATTTTATTAAACTATGGCAGGTCTTGCAGGGATGCTGCTCCCTGAGCAAACCATTCCTGCTGCAACCCTGTTATCCCTCTGTCCCTACAGGAGTGTGGCACCAGTGTGACACGGGGCTCCCCACAGCTGTGCTGGGGTCAGGGTCTGCTCCTTTTTACCACTGATGACAAAGGAATGGGTCTGATGCCCCTGACAGGGAAAAGCAGAGGCAGGATAAGAGCTGCACACATTTCTTAGGCTATTTTTTACCCTTTGTGACTCTAAACCAAGCCACAAGGCAGACAGGGGAGAGGGCAGGGCACTGCCTGCATCTGCTGCCGCCAGCAGAGGACGAGGGAGCAGCTTATCCCTGGGGAAATCACTGCTGGACTGTCAAAACCTACAGCTAACTTCCTGATAAGCCACATTTTTCCTGTAATGGTTTAGTTTTAAAAACAAAACATTGCCTTGTGTTTGGCTACGAGGGAGGGGAGTTGCTCCTCTTGTCTCACTTGCTGGGAATTTATTTTTTTTTTTTTTTAATCTAGAACAGCAATATCTTTTTTACAAAAATCTGCATACTTTTCACAGGAGATCACTTATTTGATCCCCAAACTTTCAAGCTGAATATTTTAATCATCTCTGGATGTTCTGACCTGCAGCCAGAGGGTTCTCATGCACATCTGAACAGTTTCCACCATGGGCAAACTGTCCATGGCAGGTGCTGTGTTCAGCTCCAGGTAATCTCTTTAGGCTGCTCCTCCTGCACATTTCAGAGGTGATGCTGCCACCTCAGGAGGGCACCCCCTGTGAGGTGTTGCTGTCCTCTCCCCTCAACACCCAGGAAACAGCCCTGACTCACAGAGAGCAATGCTCAGCCTCAAAGAGATGATTTTAATAAGACTTTTAGTTTAAAGGGGAATAAAATTGCATTTTCTTCTCATCTCAGCCTCTGTTTCCTTCAGCTCTCAGCAGGCAATGGCTTGGGATACTTATTGCTCTCAGCAATTTCTTTCAGGACCCCCTTATTTTTATTTTATGCACTGCCTAATGCAAGTGTCTCCTAATTTCAAAGGAGGAAAATTAATTTGCTTCCTCTTGATAGCAAAGTGCCATCAAACTGAGCTCTAGATAGTACACATCTGGGCAGTGGCCTGGGTCTGCAGTCCTGCAGGGCTTCTTCAGGAATAAGCCTTGGTAAATAATTTATTTTTCAGTTTGGCTGCTGGGAGTCAAGGGGAAATTCAGTTTAATTCAAACCCAATCTCCCTCCTTCCCTGCACACATACATGTGTTCTTGCTGTGCTTTACCATTCCTACAATGAGTAGTTTTGCTGCTCTAAGCCATACTGCATGCCATTTTTCTTGTAAGTTTTTATATTTCTGTCCTCAGTGCTGAGCTTTAAGACATCAGCTCTGCATCCTGCCAAGATGCCACATAAATGTAGGATCTTGGGGATAAAAATGTGCTTGGGTTGCTCTTCCTTCCCTGCTTGCTGCTGCAGCCAGACCCAGGGCCTGGAGGGTGGCTGGGCAGTGGCCAGGAGGTGGAGGGTCACTCTGTCTTTCGAGGGGACAGGAAAGTTCTTGGAGTTCTGTGCAAAGAGGAATCAGGAGCCACCAAAAGCCTTTCACTTCCTCTGAGATGGGAACTGGGAGGCTCTCACTGGCAGTGACCTGTGCAGCCCCTGCAGCCCAGCTTGGTGTTTGACCCGTTCTGAAAGGAGAGGAGGGATCTGTTCCACCCTGCACGTGTTCTTCTGCCCACTGCTAGAGCTCTGGAGTTCGCTGAGTAAACACATTGCAAAAGGAAATTTCTTGCCATTGCTACATGGCCTGGTGGGGCTCCTGGAGCACTCCACGGGCACCTGCTTGCTGCTGTTCTTTACAGAAAAAACTTGAAATTTTTAGCCCAACATCCTCCATGACCACTTTATTCCTCTGCAGAGCTGTGTAGTGTTTATTTTCCAGCCTACTGTACCATTAATGGATTTTTGTGCCTCCTTGAAGCCTCAGTTTGGCTGGGCAAGGCAGGCACCAAGCCCTCTGGGTCTGTCCCTGTGGAGGAGGCTCCCAGATGATCCCAGGCTCTGTGCCATGCCTCTCCTCATGGCAGAAACACAGAGCGTGCTGTGCTGTCTCACCCATGCTCTGTCTAATGGCATTTATATTCCCTCAGCAAAGAGCAGTGGCTCAGGGCTGATATTTTGGAGGGATAGTTGTTATTTGCTGGTAACAGAGGAATTCCTGATAGAGGAAGTGCTCCTTGCACCCCAGTTCATGTCACCCTTGCCTGGGCCATGTCTCAGAGTAACCCAAGGTAAGAGGATGGAAAACCATGTACATCCTGTTTCATGTGCCCCATATTTCAGCAGAGCCTGGGAAAGTTTAGCACCCTCCTGTCCTCCAGTGCACCACAAAGTTTCCAGGGGCCTTCCCAGTTCAGCTTCTCCAGAAGGAATAGGATGTGACCAGGGCAAAAAACACAGGTTTTGTCATGTTTGGAGGTAAAAGATACCCAAAATGAGCTCTTCAGTTTTCCCTTAACAAAATTAAACTGAACTAAAGCTTCCCCAGCTGTGTTGGCCGAGCACTGAACTTCTCTCGGTGAAACAGGGCTACATGTGTCACTGAACCAGAAGGACGCTGTTTTGAAATGCAACCTCCTAAAACAGGCTTTGTAAGAGTTTCAGAAACAGAGGGGCTGATTTCTTGTTACTTTGTGAAGTTATTTACAGCTAAAGTGCCTGTTCTGGGTTACCCAGGGTCACTGAGTGTCTGAATACCAGACAGGTGAGATATGCATGTATTATCTCCAATTTTTTTTTTACTGTGCCTCCCATAAAAGGAATATTTTGTATATAACCTGTCCTTGCATCACACTGGGGGAATTCAGCACTCTGTGAATCAAAGCCCAGGTGAGCACCAGAAAAGATCACCAAGGGAGGAAGTGGTTTTTTATCACCAAATGGTTTTGAGAGCAGGTTAGACAAAAAAGGATCCCCATAAGAAGGCCTGATCCTGCCTTTGGGAACTGAGGTGAACTTGCCTGTCCAAGTCCCTTCCAGACCATTTTCCACAGCTTCAAGCCTGGAATTGCAGCAGGAAGGAGAATTTGGCTTTCTGAGTGTTTAGTTGCTCTGTGAGTTCTGAATTTAACAGACCATGCACTCAGGAAAGCACCTGAGCACTGAGGATGTTGCCATGAAGAAGGCTTTCCCTGGAATACAGCAGTGCCACTCTGCAGCTCCTGTGGAGTTCTCCTGCTGAGGACAGGGCAGCATCACCAAAGCCCAAAATCAGCCTGAAGGAGGGTGGGCAGCCCCCACTCCAGCTGCCAGCAGCCTGGAGGGGCCCTGCTGTAACTATGGGCTTACAGTCTCAGAAAGGAGCTTTTCCTTTTTTTCCAAACCCCGATTTATTTCCCTGGTGTCAGCACCCAAATCATGGATACCAGGCACCCCCTCGGGCTAATGTGGAGCTCCCTGTCTCATGGGCAGGGCTCAGGAGGGGCTGGTGCTCACCTTGCCTGCCCCTTGGCAGCCTGGAGAGCCTCACCCAGGCTCGTCTGCATTCAGGCTTTAGCTGCTCTGATCCAGGGCAAAGCCCTCAGCTGGCCTGCAGAGAGGAAGGTGACAGAGCAGGACCAGGGGCATGGCTGCTCCCCTGCCCTATGCCAGGCTGTGCAGGCTGCACAGGGTGTCTCAGGGGCACTCACACACCATTTCTTCCCCAGGAGTTGGACCTGACTGCCCCGTAACTCCTAGAGAGTGACAAAGTGACTAAGCCACCACCTGCCATGACTCCAGTAGCCAAATGCTGTTTTTGTACACTCACATCTGCTTTGTAGTTTTACTTATTCCTGTTTCAGCCAAAAACCTATCTGAGCAGAAATCTGCCTTCATTTTAATCCCTGGTGATGCTGCTTTGCTTTTATTGCCAGAGCTGAAAGTGATTTACCAAGAGGGTCAGTGTTTCCTCCCTGCCCGCCTGCCCATCCCCACCCCTTGGGAAAACTGGGACACAAAATAATTTAGCATAAGTTGTATTATTATAGGTTTACATTTCTAAAAATTAAAGGACCACAAAAGTGCTTTTCTCTTGATTGCACACACAGTGGCAATTACGGCATATGCAAAGTTATGTTCCTAAAAAAAATATGATTTCTTGTCATCAATAACACTGTAAAAGTGACTCTTTGGAAGATAGTGCTCCATAAATCTGAACCATTCACTCCTGCATCTGCATTTTCTTCTTCTTTGAAAAGTTTTGTGACAGTGCAGAAATAAAACCTACAAACTGAAATTAAACTGGTCTCTAGCTAGCCCTCAATAAATGTGGCTGAATCAATAGGAAGCATACAATCAAAAAGTAGAAAGAGGCAATGAAACCCCACACCAGAGGCATGAAAGAGGCGACTGCAGACCCTCAAGCTGTAGAGCTGCGTGCTGGATTAGGCAGAAAGAGGCACAAGATGCTCAACACAGCAGCCCCCACTTTCCTTCAGTGTACTAATTAATCAGGCATACAAAGCTCATCAAGGAGCAGTCCAGCAATGAGAACCAGACTGAAACAAGGTTATACTGAAGGTTAAAGACACGGGATCTTCTTTAATTCCTTATAAAAACGAAACAAAATCCCTCTTGCCTTCCTCCCTGACACACCACTTCAGCCAGCCCCCTCTTGCAGGGGAGGTGAGACTGACATCTGTCACTGAGGCCTTAAATCTTCTCAGGAGGGGAAAGTGAGCCACAGGTGCTAATACTGAGGATGGCTCATTTTGCTTTTCATTTCCCTGTCCTTTGTTTTTCAGCCTGGAGCTGCTTCCATTTACATTGGTGGCCCTTGGTAGTTCCCTGGCAGTTGCCTTTCCATTTACTTCACAAATACTTCACAAAAGCTCAGCTCTGCAGGCAGAGTCCAGAATGAGTGCCTGCATCCAGGAGTGCTCATGTGGCAGTGGGAGCATTCAGTTACAGAGGTTTTTATCCACTCTTGTGATTGCTGATGCACACCCAAAAGCTCAGTCATCACCAGAGGGGCTCAGCACTGGGGAACAGGGTCTTGCCTTCAGTTTTGTGAAATGTTGAGATCTCTGTGTAAAAAATAATCTCCTCAAATGGCAGAGTGGTTTTGGGGCCTCTGGAGGATGATTATGGTAGATCTCGTACCTTGACTGATCTTGTTCCTTGGGAACTGGCCATTGTCAAGCAGGACCACCTTGGTTCCATGAGCATTAGGGGTGATGTGTGCTGCTGCCATCTGCTGCCATGATCACCAGGGTGAACCCCGGGCCATGCATGCCTTGGATTCCTGCCTCAGTCTTTAGCCCAAATGGAATCTGTTCTTGGAGCAGGGCTGGCAGTGGTAGGTCCTGGCAACCTGTGTGAAGCTCCCAGTAGCCACAGCAGAGAAGCAGCCATGAGATGTCAGCTAACAAGATACAGCAGCTTCTGGCAGTCCTAATGTATCCCAAACTAGTAATTCAAATCCATTTTTTTAACCTGCATAGCAAGCAGCAGACTGCAGGATTCCTTCTACAATTCCATTTAAAAGGTTTTATATGGAGTCTTTAGAACTTCATCTTGTGAAGCTGAAGCAAGGTCTCTCTGGGACTGTATTAGCCAGATCTCTAAGTTATGAATTTCCTTAGTCACCTACCAACCAGGTAGAGTCATGTCTTGTAATTAGTTAGTTAGTTAGAATAATGATGCCTGTTGGTTAGTAAATGATTTAGTGTTTGTTGTCACCTAAATGCTCAAAGGAAGAGCTGCTGGTTCCAATTTTTTGTATTACCCCAGCTCATTACAACTCTTGGAGTGGGCAGGTCCAGATGTGTAGCTATCAGCTGGCTCAGACAGGACAGTCCCTTCACTGCCTGGGGTTATTTGGAAACACAGATACCAGCAGGACTCTGCTGGGTGGACTGGAGTGAGTCCTTCCAGCCAGGACTGCAAAGGAGCAGTGGATTGGGCAACCCAGGTTTCCTCAATCTGGGCCTCTTTACCTATCTGTACTCAAAAGTAAGAACAATATAATTTCTTTCTCTTGGCCGTAGTCTCTTGTGATCCTACCATCATTGTTTTGGGAATAATGACTTATTAAATGTGATAATGACCCCAGCCTGAAGAGATGTTAGATCAGATAGGAACAGAAGGAACCCTAACAAAAGCTGCCCTAATGGAAGCAACTCTGGAGAAATGCCCCTGCTTACTGAGACATAGGAATGGGGAATGACAGACATATGAAGAGCTCAAAAGTGTTTGTAGAGGTTTGAAGTATCAGGATTTTCATATTTTGTTCAGCCCCTGTGTGAAGCAAAATGCTTGAACAATACCGAGATTTTTCTGTTGAATACAAACTTCTTTGGAAGAGGTGTCCTTCCACTTGTTATTCCACTCCTCACTGGACTTCCCTTAATCAGGAATGAATACTCAGATTAAACCTGGTAAGAGCTTTGCAGTGAAGATGAGAGACTATTGGTCCTAAAAGCTCTTATATTTTGGCTGCTGGAGAAATAAGCTGAGACGTGCTGGAATTATTGGAGAAGGATGGTGTTTTTCCCAAGCTTTATGTGCTTGAAGGTGGCATTTTTTAACCAGTACATTACACTTCAATTCTAGGTGGGCATGAGAGGTGAGCAGCTGTATTTTTCTCCAGCATGTTTCTGTCTCCTGTGAATCTCTCCTGACTATCCAAGGGAAGCAAATGCTGCTCCACGTTGGGCCAAAGGCTTTATCTCCATCTAGCAGAGTTAAGACTCCACAAGGACAGCCTGAAGCCAAGCACTTCATGTTGGCATCTTCTTAAAGGCAGCCAGAACTTAACCCAGGCTGTGTGAGCTGTCAAATCCCATCTGATCCCTTGCAAAGGGGGCCCAAGGCCATTGTGTCCACCCTACATTGGTCATATAGGGGGCTGCAAGGCAGGGCATGGAGTGCCAGGGATTAGCAGGATGGGGAGACAGGCAGGATCACTGCCAGTGTCAGCAGGGTCACCCACAAGCAGCCCCAAGGGAGCTGCCACAGGTAAGGGAAGTGTAAGGGGAGCAAACACTGCCTCAGGTGCCACTCTGAGTTTGTGTTCACAGAGAAGAGTAGCTGCAGGCAGTTGATCCTTGATGGAACATTTGGAAAATCTTGAGTCTCAACAAGTGCATCTGAGAAATAGCATCACCTCCAATGCCCAAAGAGAAAATTCACTGCTTGGGTATAACTTCAGCCTGGACTGGTGTTTTCAAAATGTGGAGACCCACCGACATGTTAGGCAGAAATGTAATCACTTGCAAAGCATTAAAAGATCCTGTACATTGAACAGAAATGTTTTATCACCAATAACTGGCTGTACAAACAAGATTCCAGAAGATGTTAATACACTTGGAGCATGCCCTTAACATACATCCACACATTAAGGCATCACTGGCAAGGAGGAAGAAGAGTGTCTGAGAAAAAGAACCATGAAGAGACAAGAACTGTTCCAGCATCAAAACTGCAACAGATTAAGAAGTGTCAAGGTATGGTTTTCATTCTGTGCCTTTGTCTTGATATTAAAATGATGGTGAGTGAAGGAATGGATGCACACCTGATAAACAACTTCATGCTGACTGATTTGTAGGCTCAGCCCAGAAGTTGTAAGACCCAGTCAGCAAAAAAGTGATCATCTGAGGTTGATCATCAGCTATGCTTAGAATTTGTAAGGTATTACTGTTATCTTTCACTATTAATAATAGCATTGACAGATAATATAGTTTGCTATCTCTGGTCTTCAAAGACTAAAGTTTCTTTCCTTTTAAAGCAGTTAAATATTATCTTGCTTTAAAGACATCACAGGTCACTGGATTTTCTGGCTCTTCTGATACTCAGCTACATAAGCAGTTTTGTTTCCACTGAACAGAGCAGATCCTTCCCTCTGGACCCGAAGCAAAACCTTGGAAAGAAGGGAAATGTGTATTCCTTCCTTGCCAAATGACCGGGTGAATTGATTTTCTCCCTTCCTCGTTGCCATTGTTTCTCTGTCATTAGCTCTCTGTAAATAAGCTTGGCAAGGTCGTGTTTTGAAGCTGCCTTTGCCTATTGGACTGCAGACCTCATGGAAAAGGGGGTGAACTAAAGGTGCACTTTCCTAATGGAGATGCTGGGAATGATGGGTGGTCTCTGAGGACCTTCCAAAACACAGGCTGTGCTGCAGGAGTGACTGGCAGTGTGAGTGACATGTGGAGAGGGAGGAAGAACAGGACCAGGACCAGGACATTCACAGTATTACAAAATGGCAAAGTATCACAAATTGCCACTTTTGCACAACATCCTGTACTAAAGCATTTCTGAAGACAGGTTAATTTCGATTCTGCAACACAAATAAATTTATTTTAAGGAATGGAGTCAGCGAACAGGGAAGAAAAATCCAGTTTTAAGCACATTTTAAATGTCACAGGTACAAACTGCAGTTTATTTGATTCAAATCCATATCACAACGATATTTAAGTGGGCTGTAGTACTGCAATACAAGTGTCTGGGATACATTTCTCCATATGGCTGGAAGCAGCAGGTCCCTTGCAGCTGCTGCTCGTGGGGATGCAAATTCAAGTGGCTGTTCTTGCTTCCACATCCATCCATCCATCCATCCATCCATCCATCCATCCATCCATCCATCCATTCATCTCCATCTTTACTCTGAGTTTTTGAACGGTCACAACATACAGAATTGTGGTATTAAAGCCTGCACAGGAGAAGAATTCCTTAGTCCAGCATCGACCCTGGCAATAGCTGTGAAGTTAGTAAGTAGTAGGGCCAGTCATTGCTTTAGGAGAAATTGCAAATATGGGGATGCACCATTTATCATGAACAGTTTTTTTGCAAGGGGTCTGCTTCACTTTCCCGGTCAGGGTGACCTTAGTGCTGTGAAGCTTAGTGTTTTTTATCATGAGAACAGAAACTACATTTTGAATCAGGTCTGAAACTCTGACCTGAGTTAATAGCAAAATAGCTTTTGCTATTGTTGACAGGGACACAACTGGTTAATTTTCTTTCTATTTTCCTGTGAATACACAGACAAGTGGTGAGGCTTGTAAGAGACTTGAAAGGCAATGTCAAAGGTGGACAGATCAAGAAGCACTGCTGGTTCTCAGGTTTGAACTGCTGAAGTTATGATAATTGCTGGTCTATGCTCCTTGTATTGGTGGAGTCACAGGTTAGGTCTGAGATGAACGAAATACCTTCTGGTGTCCTTTGGCTGCAGAGGAAGCCTTGAGAAAGTGAGGTTTTAGTTTAGATACATAAAACTAGGTGGGTTGAATCCATATCAGAGGGGCTGTTCTCTTCATTTGAGGCAAATTCATTCCAAGCTTTGATTTTTAGCCCTGGAGGTGAAAAGAGAGCTTTTTTTTTTTTCCCTAGAGTGAAATTATACTGCTTGTTATGAATTCATGCTCTTCAGAATGAGTTCTTTAAAGGACTGGAAGAGGTGCAAATATCAACTTGTTGCTGTTTATCAGAGAAACCAGGGATGTGCTAGTTCACATCACGAAGGAAGGGTGGGACCAAAGAAAGCCCTTTCCCCTGTTCCTCTCTGCTGTAACCTAAAGAAACTGACTGGGAAGGCTGCATTTAAGAGCAGCTCCTGCCTGTGTGTAGGAAAGCTGTGGTTCATAAAGCCACCCAGCAGATAAAGTCCTGAGCTGCCCTTTGATACAGCTCAGATGTGATCTGCTCAGGGTAGAGCACTCTTGTGATGTACCCAGATTAAGTTCAGAGCAGATGCAGGCTAAGACGTGCACAGAGCCAACAGCTCTGATTAGAAAATTAGTGCTGTTAGGGCTGTTCTCTGGCAGTGAGGCCCAGTGACCTGGAATGAGCCATGTCCATAGCATCAAATCCTCTTGTCACCACACACAGTGACTGAAGTCACGGCATCTCTTGGGAATGGTCTCTGGCTGTGCTCACTCCTGAATTCCTGGGACGTGTGTGGGAGAACACTAATTGATTCAGGTCAAAAATGTGCCAGGGCAGGTTCTAGGAACTTAACAATGTAGACTATCAAATTCCAATGCCTGGGAATATTCCCTGCCACTGTTTAATTTACTAGCAGCATAGGTGTAGCCCTAAGGGCTCGTGCACACACACAGACACCTATGGTGCATTAGAGATGTTTCGAAAGGTGCCTGGCAGATCATGTAATGATCAAGAGACTGACGTGAGAACAACATCACTGCTGCCTTTTTGGGCCCACAGTAGAGCTGTTTTCATTGTGCTTCCTATGGGTAGAGAGCATTCTTTTGCATATGGTCAGCACCAAAAGTACTGCTGAGAATAGTGGAGATAAATATATATATATAAGTAAAATGTATCTCCTCTGCCTCATGATGTATTCTACTTCAGAAATCAGACTTTAGAGGTGTATTTCAAGTGATCTATGCTGAAAATTAAACCCCAGTAACTGCATTTTCCTTCAGACTGTGTGTGCCAGAAAGACTGTGAGCCACTGGGGAAAGGAAAACATAGAAGGCTTATTTGTCCAGATCTCAAGGAAATTCACTTCTCCCTGTGGATTAATTTTGATTGTACAGCAGCAGGTTTTAAATGTTTGATTCTTGTTTGTGTCTGTTTTTTAACCCGTATCTCAAGAGGATTTAATTAGATTTGATGTTCATGATATGCTATTTACCAGATTATGATGAGATCAGCTGATAAAGCTTGACATAAACTTGGCAACTCGATTGGTGCTTTCTCAGTCTTTAGAATTTAATTACGGCAATTTCAAAACAGGAAGCTTGGAAGCGACACTGGGATTAAGGACTTGCTGTTGCCCCACTGGGATCAGCAAGACTTATGGCACTGGTTGTCCCTGTTGTCACCAGCTCTCAGCATGCTCAGCCGTCTGGGACGTGAGTGCACATGTTCCTGTTCTGCCTGAAATGGACCAAATGCCAATGCCATTTCTCCTTGGAAATTATTCTCCCGAGGATTCCCACCAACTGCAGTGGTGTTTCATGGCTGAGGTGAGAATGGAGTTAAGTGACATGCCAAGGATTTGTATAGACACACAAAAGCCTGGGACTTCTGTCTTTAAGCAATTTCCCAGAGAATCTGCATGCTCCAGTACAACATAAAATAAGTTCAAATGCGCAGGGCCAGAGCAGATGGAGTTTTTCACTGTAAAGATTATTTGCATGAAAGTGCTATTTTCCCACACTTACACTCATTTTAAGCTTTCTTTCCTTTCTACCACAAACAGCTACTGCTGCTCTGTTCCTTCTGTAACAACCTGATGCCAAGAGCTAACAGGCTGCAGTGTACACAAGCAAGCTTCTTCCCAAACCTACCTCTGGTTAAGGATCAAAAGATAGTGGTTGAAGTGCAGAATTGTTTCTTTTTATAGCTTCCCATAAGCATAGAGATCACATCTCTCTGCTGTATCTGTATTTTAAGCACCCCCTAAATAGCCTTGAGATCAAACATCTGAGCACCCACAGCTCTTGTTGAAAGGGGATGCAAGTTACTCTCAGAAGCAACTCACAGCTCCCTTTTCTGAGTACTTTGTTAATGATAAACGGTGCCAGGGAGGTGGAGAGCCTTTCTCTATTTTCCAGCATAAGGATGTGAAGGAGGAATTTCTGGTATTTTATCCCCCAGGTGTTTAAAAATTGAAGTCTTGCACTATTTTTCTAATGGCAAAAAATGTAGATGCCTATGTGGGGACAATCAAACAGATTAAGGAGCAAAAAAGTGCTCAAAAAGCAGATGTGACACTTGGGGCCATGTTTTAGTGGTGGGGCTGGCAGTGCTGGGTTAACAGTTGGACTCAATAATCTTAGAGGTCTTTTCCAAGTGAAATGATTCTAGGATTATATAATTGCATTTGGATCTGAGGGCTTCAGACACTTAAATGTTTTTGACAATCCTGCTTCTCACCTTCTTTGGAGGAAGCATCTGCTATAGCTGCTGGATTCACTGCTGCAGAGGAACATTCCAAACCTAAGTATGGATCTAGTCTAACTTCTGACAAAAAATATTTCCAAAAAACGTTTTTGAATTAATTTTCCTTCCATAAAGCTCTGTGTTGTCCTTCCATTTTTAGAAATGGTGGGGAAAAAAAAAAATAAATAAAAAAGTCCTCTACAAAAGTAACAGTATAGCTGATTAGGAGGTTTGATTCTGTTTCTGCAGGCTAACAGATGAACTGTCGATCTGCTCTTCCAGACAGGTCCCACTCTGCCCCCCATCACCTGGCACAGTACCTGAGCTACTCTGCTCTGGGGGGCTCTACCCACAGTCTACGTCCTTTCCTTGAGGCTGATAATTGCTTGTCAAACTGATTGACATTTGTAGAACTGTCTTTTCCATGAGACATTACTCCCTCCACACACACCCACCAAAAAAAGAATAGACAATTTGATTTTGCACTGTTTTTCCCCTTTTAAGCGCAGTAACTTTTTCTGCCTAAAAGTAGTAATTATTTAATGAATAGTCCCTCAGGTTTCCCTGTCAGTCACTCACTGTAATGAACAACTCGTTTTGTCTGCTTTGTTAACATTTAAAAAAGTATTAAACTAATAATAATAATAAAGATTTTCTAGGACTTTAACACACAGGGTGCCCTGCAGAATGTAGGATTGGCATAACAAGGGGGGGAGGGTGAATTTTCACTCTAGGCATCAAGCAGCACTTTGTAGTTTTTTGTGAGCTATTGCACTATTTTCCCCTTGGTACTTCTCCTGTATCTTATCTTCAACCACCCTGAATAATTGGAGCATATTTAGGGGACCAAGTCCAGCTATTATTTGTTTCCCCTCTGTGAAAGTTTTTTTTTTTTTTTTTTAAGCCAGATCTGTGAACCTCTGTTGAGCTCTCAGTATTGAGGTCAAGGCTTTTTACAAGCTAGAATTTTTATCATGAACTGGAGCCCAGAGTTAATTGTACACAAAGACACATTGTTGTTTCCATTAGGATTTACAGTACCACTGAATTTTAATTATTGGGTAACATTTCTTCCATTATAGCTCTCACTCCTCCTCCCCTTTTCGTGCCAACCCATGTTTCTTTCAGTTGCAGCAGCTCGCAATGCAAAGTGCAAAATGCCCCCAATAAATAAACAATTTGTGACCTCAGCTTTGATGCAACATTTCATTTGTCCCTGCCTAAAACATAAAAACAACAACAAAAAAGCCAAAAGAACAATTTAATGTGAGCTAAACTGTAATCTGGTGTTTCCTGTTTACCAGCACTGGTTAATTTTAAAGTTCAAAGCACAGTCCTAGACAAGAGCTATACAGGAGGTCTTTATCATTGCTGGAACAAAACACTCACTTCTTATGGACAAAGGCTCTAGTGGGCAGTAAAATGTTCTTGGATTCTCTCTGTGTGATGATAAAATAGACATGCTGAAATGCTTCATCAATTGCCATGAAGAGAATGTTTTACAGAGTTTTCATGCAAGAAAAACTAATAATTCACTCCTAGACTGTGAGGTTTTCACGGGCTTTCAGTGACTGAGCTTCGAGTCTTTTTTTAAAGGCAACATGCAGTCATTTCAAAAGGCATCTAATAAACACAAGACTGGATGTATTAATTAGTTTGGCTCTTGATTTTCCTCCTGATCTCCATGCTTGAGCTCTGTGCAATATGTGGAGCCTCAGCCTATGCAGCAGAGTTGACATAAGTAGCCCCAGCAGTATAATGGGAAAAAATGATGTATTCAATCAATAAAAATCCCTTTTCGGAACCAATTGTGTAAATGCTTGGCCTCAGTTTATCACTCAGTCTCCAGCCACTTCAGCCCTTTGTGCTGTTTTATGAACCATAGATATACCTCATACATACAATAATAATGTTTCTTGTGCTGGGCCAGTCAACTTGAAATGAATTCAAGCCCCAGTGGGGGATGACATCAGAGGTGTGGTGGGTTTCCAAGCTGAAATGAGCCCGGAGAGGGCCCTGGAGAGGTTTGGTGGGTGGGAGGACTGCAGCGTGTGCAGTGCAGGGGTTGGTCCCTGTTGTGTGTGTCCCAGAGACTGAGCCTTGCCAAGTGCCTGTGTCCAGCCTGCACTGCCAATAGTCAGAAAGGAGGGAGTAAGAGGCAACTTTTAAAATGATTTTATGAACCTTTCATCCTCTCTGATTCTTCCTGCTGTGTTCTTCTCCCACTCTCCTCTTCCAGCTCCCACCCACGGCGTGGCTCTGATTCTGCCTCAGGATAAGGTGGTCTCCATGCACTTCTCCCAAGTGCCCATAAACTGTCTTTTGCTCACCAGGTCAGAGTGTGGTCTCTGAGTGCGTAGAAGGAATTATTCCCTTTCTTATTTCCAGCTAACCACGGCTGCTGCCTCCCTGGACAAGCCAAGCCTTAATCAGCTGCAGGGGTGGGCAAAACCTCTTGATAATGAGAAGAATCTGTGAACTGGACCCTGGGGAGCCCCATCAGGTCCTGAAGAATCACAGAGGGGCTGGGCTTTCCTTCTCTGCTCCCTTATCTCTGAACTGAGGGGAAAACTTCGATGAGTTGGGCAAAAAATATCAAAATTAAGGGGAAGTGTAAAGGGGTCTGTAGATCTCTGAAAGCTTGGATTGCTTAATGAAAACACATCCACCCCCAGCCTCACTGCAGAGATGGAGATCAGTCTCCTGGGCTGTTCTCCTGAGTTTGACTGCTGTGAGAAATGATTAAATAGATTGAGTTTCAGCTCTTCCTGTGGATGCTGTTTCTTGTGCATGTTTAGGGTCAATACAGAGAAATTACACATCTTTAAGGACTTAATTTAGTTACATGCTTAAAAACCAAATGTGGTTGGGAGGAAGGGACTCAGGCAACCTGGGGCCATTTTTCTTCCTGTTGGCTTGCTGACAACAGTGTGGGTGTGCTGAGGACAAGCAACACCATAATCATGACATGCAATATTGTCCTGTCTCTCAGCCTCTGCAAGATCTGGATCCTCATTCCTGTAGGGTGCAAGACCAGTCTTGGGTTCCCCATTGCTTTAACTCTTCTGCTATGAGAATAGAGGAGTTCTAGGGGCTACAGCTTGAGAGGGGAAAATAAAAACCTATGCCCCAAAGGAAAATCTTTACTAAGATAGCAGCAGTCCCCTGCTCCTCAGGAATCTCACAGTTCACCAGTACATTGAATCTTTTCAATCTAATCCCCACTGCTTTCACTCCAGATACATACACCAGCTTTGTGGTGGTTGGTGCCTTAATAACCTCTGTCAACTATCCTTGGAAGGCACAGATAGACTCTGGAGATGAATCAATGCCTGTCAACATCTCTGTAAACACACCAGCTCCTCTGAAAAACACAGGAAACAACTTGGGCATTTGGTTGGGATTTCAGAAACTGCAAAGGGAAAAGCCAACACAGAGATAGGTGCTGTGCTGGTGGCTGCCCACCCTTGCTCTTACTGACAATCTGTGAAGCAATTCTCTGTCAAGGAGGCAGGGGACTGGCCAGGGACTCAAGTGGGGCTTAGCTACTGCAACCACAGAGACTAGTGACAAAGAAGACAAAGAAAAAAAAAAAAAAAAATAAACTGGGGAAGAGGCAGCTACTGGTCACTGTGTGTCTGTGGCTGGCAGAAGTGAGATTTCCTGTGCCCCACTATGGGTCAACAAAGACAGCACAACAGATGTCTGCTGAACCGAGTCTCAGGAAAGAAATCCCAAATGGGGCTGCCTCTGAAAGAGTCCTCTGTGCCTCAGAACAGCAAATATGAGATTATGGGTCACAGCTCTGTCCTGCTGTGGCATGTTGTAGGTGATGAGAGAAGGGTTCCTGCTGTAAAAACCCAAAAGATCAAGTCTTTCATCGCTGACGCCAGGGCAGGACTTTGACAGAGAGGTGACTAAGAATTCCAGCCACTCTCGAGCTTGCCACAGCCCAGGAAGGGATTTGGCTCTCGGAGGGGCAGAGCACCCAGCAGCACTGCTGGGAGCTGCTGAGCAGGGGCTGACTCACATACTTGGAGAGTGACTTTCCTCAGCTGCTTTGGAGCCCTGCATTGGAACTCCCAGCCTGGCAAACATCACTTTTGCTGGTGGTGTGTGGCTTGCTGTGCTTGGACAGAGAGGGAACAGAAGTGCAGTGAGGGCTGTTCCAGCACCCAGTGGCTGCTCAGAGAGAAAACCGTGGGCTTTGCCCCCAAGATGCCTTTTATATCTGCTGGGCAGAATCGTACATTGTGTCACACAACGTGACCACTGTCAGTCTGTCTCTGGGGAGCCTCATGGCCAGGCACCAATCCCATGTCTAAAGAGAACCTGTTTTAGCACTTCCAGAAGAAATTTGGCTGAAAAGTTAGATCCTAACAGTCTTTTGGAAGGTGCTGTTAGCATAACTAAGCAAGTGATTCCCTGTGTAATAAAGATACTTTAAAGCCCCATCAGTCAATTTCTTGCCAGAGCTCGATGAAATGGGATACATTGAATTGACAGTAATTCCCAAATTTACAAAGTGGAACTGAGGGATATTTTTCAATTTTCATTTTTTTCCACCACAATCTGAAATTTTTTCGATAAAAAAATAGGAAAAAAAAGAAAGGGAATTTCTTCTTTGCTTTCCCTCCCTCTAATTTTAACTGGTTTTCCTGGAATCTTTGTAACTTTGAGGATTAAACTGAGCTCTGCATGTGCATTTTCTGTACATACAATTAACAAATGCTTGTCTTTCAAGCTCTTTTAGTAAGCAAAAGAAAACAGAACAGGATTAACTTTGCTATCCTCCATTGAAAATGAGTTCCCCTACTGAGCAGTAAGCACAACCATGGAGTATATGGTACTTACTTAATACACTGGAAAAATGTTCTTTGTTGGACTTAGGCTCTCTTTCCTAAATTATTTTGCTTGTTGTTTTTTGGGTTTGGTTGGGGTTACTTTTTGTTTCAGCCAGAAGGGACAATCAGCATAATTTCCATATACAAGCTGGACACTTATATTTTTTCCAGTAACTTTAATGAGAGTCAGGTTTGTCTGAGGAATTTAAGGGTGAGTTTTTTGCTGCTCCCTCTCACATCAAAAGAAAAGTTTTCATTGACTTCATTACTGCTGGGTCAGAATGGAGTAAGATATTGGGAAATAACACTTTGAGAAGAAAAGTGGCATCAGCAAGATGCTATGGTATCATTCTCTTATCACAGGTCACTATCAAATTGATATAAATGTAGATCACTAATTGCACTAATGCTTTGCAGAGTGCCTCATGCAGCAGCTATTTAATAAAGCAGAGGAGTGGTAGCAATGAATCCTCCCAGTGTTTTTATGCAAGTTTTATCAAGTCTGGAGAACCCACCGAGTTGGAAAGACTACTGCCCTTCATTAATGCAGCTATGAACAAAGAATAAATCAGCATGTCCTTCAAACTCCCAGGAGTCCTCCAGGCCTCCACACTGATTGTAAGAAGAGGGGAAGGAAGGCAGGGAAGTCCTAAAGATTAATCAGTTAGTAAGGGAAATTCCTTAGTCCTGAGCACAAGGTCTTTCCCCTCCCCAGGCTCCCCAAGAAGCCACAGAAGCCGTGTTGCCCCTGATTTGCAGGAGAGATAAGGATGCCCTGGGCAGTGTGAGATGCACAGCAAATATGAGTTATCTCCCCTGCCACAGGCCAGCTTGGGATCAAGGGGCAGCCACACTCCAGCATCTCTCAGGAAGGATCTGGGAGATGAGACACCCCCTCCTGCCCCCTCTTTCCCAGCCTTACAAGTCCCCAGGTCACATTAGTGTAACCTTGGAAGAAACAGGAAAAAACTCTTCCCCCAGGTATGAGCTTGGGTCTCAGCAGCAGCCGAACAAACGACAAAGAAGGAAAATGTTTGGTTTTGGCTGTGTTTGTTTTTTCTTGTTTGTAGAGTTTGCACCTCAAAGCTACCATTGGAGAGTGGCTTCATTCTGTGTGTGCTTTCCTGTAGGCCTGGCAGGAAAACAGAGACCAAAAGAAAGGAAAATAAAAAAACCACCTAACCCTGATGCTGGAAACATCTGGATTTTTATATGTGCTTAACATCTCAGGAGAATTTGTTTTTGTTTGTCCTTCTTGCCAATAAAGTCAATGCTTTCCCCTGAAATATATGGGAACCGGAAAGATCTATTATAGAGAAGTATTCCTGGTTAAACTCAAGTTTGGGTAATTAATGACAGTGTGCCTGTGATGAGAAGCAGCGAGATGATAACCTCCATGAGCAATATTGTGCTACCTCAGCCTCTGCAGAGTTAGCTGTAATCATTGTGCAACCAGACCATCAAAGGAACGATAAGATCAGATAAGCAAATTCTGCTGTCATTTTGCATCAATGCTATTTAAGTTATAATTATTACTTTTCCTATCTTTGGTTAAAATGAGGTGAAACCCAATTTTTAAAAATTTTACACACTCTTACATACAAATATGCATATCTTTGCCCAATTAGACCCCTAAAATGATGCCTGTCCATGCATTATACTGTCTCAGGAGAGCCCTGGTTACACCTTGGTGGCTCAGTCAGACACTTTAGCATGCAGGCAGCCAAGATTCACCTCCACTCTACAGGGGAAGCCACCTGCAGAAAAAAGATGAGGGAAAGTCTCCTCCAAGAGATAGTCAAGAAACACAACATGAACAACATGAACAACATGAGCAACATGAGCCACTCTCTTCAGTAGATGAGCACTGACCTGGAGCTTGTGGTCATGTTGGCTGGGCTGTCCTCATTCCCCAAGAGAATTACGATTCTGAGACCCAGAATAATCATGATTTGACAAAGTGAATGGGACACATGACTGGGATTGCCTCCTCTGCTGTATCTTGAATGCCCATCCCAACCTCCACCTCCAAATAGGCAGATGGGGTCCCAAAAATTACTCACCATCACATGCATTTCTACAGATCTCATATATGTTTAAGTTCTGTAAAAAAATAAAAATTTGGGTGCCTACCTAGTATTTTTTGAGCTAGATAGGAACTGTTCACTTGCAAAACCAAGGCGTGATTCCCTGCCCAGAAAGGTAACTGAGTGCTTTATCACTGATTTTGCCTGAAAGAAGCTCTCATCCTCACCCTGTAACTTCCTTTAGGTCAAGTTTGTTTCCTTTATTTCCAGCACTTCTGCTTCTGGTCCTGAGTGGAACAGACTTTCTTGTGGGTATGTTTGTACTTCCCAGTCATTTGCATGTAATTTTATGCAAACATTTTTATCACAGATCAGTTCACACAACCACAAGCTGTGTTTTTATTTTCTCTGTCAGCTGAAAGCTTCATCTACATCGGGTTTTTTTTCTCTCCTTGCTCCAGCATGACTACATCAAAGTAATTGCACAGGTGTAAACCTGAAATGCTCTAGATGTTCTGCATTTGTGCAGCAAAATGTTCAGTTTTTCATGCACCTTATGTTGGTCTGAGCCCAGGTATCTCACATTTTGCCAGCCAGCACTTTTGGAGGCTCAGTGAAACACATGCATTAAGGTCATTGCAGGAACTCAAAACTTGGGCAGGCAAGCAGATGTTTGAGACAATTTCTTGCCATGAGATAGAAGATAATTCCTTACAAAAGATGTAATACTAATAATAAAATAATTTAATTGGTGAATCGGGCAAAAATATTAAAGTGAATCATGATGGTGGATCATTTCTTTAAAAGACTTAGATAAAAAAATCAGATAATGCCATGAAATTCACCATTTGTCAGTCAATGCTACTGTGTCAATCCACTTCAAATGCCTCTGTAGGTTTTCCAGACAGCTGGAATGATGAGAGACAGCACTGGTGGGAGCATTGGCTGAAGGAGCAGCAGCAAAGCCACCCAGGGAGCCAGCCTGGGGAGGGAGACTCTTGTGCAGAGTGTGACTGAAACCCTCTCTGCCTCTCCAGAGAGCAGTAACCCCATGATTACACAGGTGACAGGCAACAGTGAGCCAGAGCACAAAGCTCAGAGCTCAGAGCACATCAGAGTGATGAAAACCATCACCAAGCTTCAATTTAAAATTGTTGGGTTGGATCTGGCACCCCCACAAGAATAACACTTATTATGTAGTATCCTTTTCATCTCATTCTCCTGGCTGATTGAATGATAACTCTTATCTTACAGAACATTGGAAGTTGTTGCTACATCACATTGTGGATTTATCAATAACAAATTCCCTGCTGGGGAAATAAGTATTTCACTACTATATATGCAAGGTGCTTATTGCTCAATTTAAAACATGCCTGATCTGAAGTTAATACTCAGATTTTTTTCACTCTTTCTTTTGGTGATTCTTACCAGTCTCAGTTGCAAGGAAATAGAAATTCACCCTGTGAAGATAACAGAATTTGGAGTGGTATGAGAAAATGACTCCTCTGATGAGCCTTCAAATGCCAGATTTCAGCCCATTGAATATTTTTTTCCTCAGCAAAATTTTGAATCCTGGAAAACAGATATTTCTGGTGGATCTGCTGAGAAAGTTTTCAGTGAATTGGAAAAGCACAGGCTGCACCATGATGCCATGAGGGGCCAGGAACTGCTCATGGAAAAGCTCCATGTTTTCACACACAAAACGAAGTGAAAGCTCTTTGTTAGTATAGCCCTGAGTATTTCACATTATGGCTCCAGGAAGAGCAGCACATTTAACACAGTGCTGTGATCATGGACAATGCAGCTACACTCACCCAGTGGTGGATGGCCATAGGAAAAGGGATCACAATTAACTCCATCAGTGCTGAATTGTACACCTACCCTGTGCTCCAGCTAATGCTTCTTCCTTCATAAGATTAAAAAAAAAAAAAAATCAAGCAGAAACCTCATGTCAGGAGCTTGGTTTTTTGTAGCTATTAATGTAATTTTTGTTTTGCTGAAAAAGGATCAGAGCCAAGGCATGAGCAGGTGCTGCAGGATCTGAGCTGCATTGTCAGCCTCTTTAATGTGACCTTGAACTCCCAGCCACAAGTCCAGACCAGAATACACTGGAGTGTGCTCCACAAAGGAATATTCATAGAAGACTCAGATCAGTCCTAAGATTGTATTCATCATCATTCCTTTAACTCACATTTCTGCAAGTAAAACCATACCAGAGAAAGAAAACTGCTCCACCTCAGTAAAACTAATTTCTTTCTAGTCCTCCTTTTTTTCTTCTTACCATGATTTCAGTAGGGGAAAGTTTCCTGAGTTGTTGGAGCAAAACTGGGAAGCTCTTTGATCCAGGAGCAAATGGGTTAAAACAGCTTCAGAGTTTAAAGCTCTGTTTTGCTCATCCTTAATGGAAACTCAGGGCCTGAATTTAGAATGGTGTTTGTGGAGAACAAGGAAAAAGCGCCAGAGAGGAGGCTGGCAGAGAGGGATGGTATGCACGGGAATTAAATGCGGTTGGTGTCACTGCGCAGGGCGAGTCTGAACTATGGATGTGCGTGTAAGAATTTGTAGTAGTCTGTGTGCTGGCAAAAGAACTGGCAACCTGCCCTAAAGCATTTAATAGGCTCCTCCTGAGTTTTTGAATCCCTCCTCAGTGCTCTGTGACAGAGGAGAACTTGATCCCTGTTTTAAAGCATCTCTAAGTGAGGGGTGTATGGGCTATATATGAGGTGGTATTCAGACAAAAAAAAAAAAAATTTGGACCTTAATAGAACTGGGGAATATGAGTAGTATTCAGAACCAGCTCTTCCCACATCAGAATTTGGGGATGCCTGGAGATTGGCCACATGCCTACTTTAGAGCCAGGATCCAGTTTCAGATTCCTTCTTAGAACCCATCACTGTTTACAGCCTGCATGACATGATTTGAACTTAGAATGATTTTGCTGCATAGAGGAATCAAATGAGCTGTGCAAGTTCCTCTGAAATCTGCTCCCTCAATCTGGAATTTGAAAGAGAGCTTGAGGTTCCTACCTAAGAAATAAGTGAACCTGGATTGTTTTCTTGCAGTAACTAACTAGTCCAGCTATTGCCTTGGCTAATTTAGTTTCAGGGACTAAAGATTCAACAGAAGAGGAGCTGCAGCAGCCTGATCCATTTGCTCTCTGCCTTGGCCTTGGCACTGCTGAGGTAGGTGATGACTGGTGGTTGCCCAAGCTGCAAAGCTGAAAGTAAGGCAAGACTTGAGGGAAACTTCAACAGAGGACACCTGTGGGCAGAGCAGCCCACCCATACTGGCCCACATGGATGCCCTGAGGTCTCCTTCATGCCACAGGGCTCCAGAGCAGCCTTCATCTTCCCGTGGGTTTGCACAAGTGAACATTGTGACTGACTGGGAAATAGGGCTCTGACCTGCTCTGAACAGAGAGTACTCAAAACCTAAAGACATCTTGGGTAAGAGGAAGAGGGGATATCTCAAAATAGCATTTCTCATGTCATACAGACTGCTGGAAAGTCCCTGATTGCCTGCACCACGGGTTTGTGATACCAGGACAGCTTTGCACATGTCTCTAGTGAAATCCATTGGACTTCTGCAGAATCTCTGTAAGGGGGAACCAACCCAGCCACCAAATACAAAACCAGCTGTGCTGAGAACTCTATGAGGCCTCTGATGGCCTCATATGGCACCCACAGAAAAGCATTCATTCTCCTATTTACTGCAACTGACTAAAAGAATCTTTATATGAAAGCCTGGAATAGCTTCAAAAGCCTCTATCTCAGGAAAACAGCATGCATTTAATAGCCTTCCAGGAAAGTATCACATACAAACTGAACAAAACCATTTAGCCAAGGAGCACTTAATTACAGTCAGCAGAGCAACATCCAAACTCTGTGGAGCTCCTACATGAAGAGGATCTTCCTTGGACAGAGACTGTAAAACCCGGAGGGACTGTGTAAATTCATCAGGCTCCCTCCGAAATGTAGCTGCAATTGAAGGTTCCTGCATTTCTCAGCTCTTCATCACTCCTACTCAGTTTTCCCTGCACCCAGGAGAGCTGCTCTGATGACTGTGCAGAAGCAGTGTGGGCCCCAGAGGTGGTATTAACTGACTGAGACAGTCTCAGAATACAGCAATCAAAGTGTTTCCCTCTACTAATTAAGGTCCTGAGAGGTGTCACCTATGCTTTAATCCATCCCTTACCCACAAGATCTTCCCAGAAGGCCACAGTGAAAAAACTGCCTCCCAGCAAGCTTCAAACTTTCTATCTACCTTCACTAGAGCAGATCAAAGCAGCTACCACCTCCTTAAAGTGGAATATTTGTGTGGTTAAACTGAGGGCCAAAGAGGGTAAATTAGTATTATTTTTAGACAAATTTTGCTGCCACTCAGCAGAAAAGTGCTGGTGCAGCAGCATGTGGCTTCATACAGAAACATTGGCGCTCTGTGGGGCAAAGGAGGCCAGAAGAGCAGTAAGAAATGTGGTACCTCCCCTGTGTGCCCAGGAGGCAATGCATGGGTGGGATATGGGAAAGGTCTGGAGGGAACTGCCCTCCCAGACAAATGCAGGGCCTGTCCCCAGTGATCAGTGCACCAAAGTGACACAGCAACCCCCTGGTGCTGGGGACAAAGTCTCCAATGGAGGCAGCTGGGCACTGCTTGGGACTGAGCCGGAGCAGCACCCAGGGGAGGGCTCAGGGACGGGAAGGGCTGGCAGCCTCTGCCACAGGCACCTGCACTGGGGCCTGAGTCACCTGGCTGGCAGCAGCTCTCACTGCCCGGAGCTGGGACACTCCTGAGTCACTGCCTCCCTCCTCGCCCTGCTCCACGGCTGGGCTGGCACCAGACTGTGCCTCTGATGGCTCCCATCAATGTCCCCGTGGGGCACAGGGGGACTGTGCATCCCAGGGCAGCAGCTGAGATTTCTCTGCTGTTTGCAGCTCTGGCTGGTGTGAGGCGAGGGTGAGAAAGCCCAGATTCAGATTTTTGAAGGCATTTCTAGTGTTGATTAGTTTCAGTGATACTCAATGTTAACATTTGTGTCCCCTGAGTTCTTAGCTTTTCAGAACAGGACGCCTACTCGTTAATTAGTTCAGGCTTTTACCCAAAGGGTTATTTTGGGGATGGCAGAGCATTACAAAGTGCTCAGTCTGTGCTCTGACCAAGTACTTTGCTGTGAATATGGAGCTGACATCACGTCATTTAGTTCATTTATTTAAGTGTTGATTTGCGGCTGATGCACCCACGGGTAATGCTGACAGCAGCTCCAGTTTCCTCATTAAAATACAGTGAAATAAACACAGCCCTCACACCTCGTCTTTCCTTAGCTGTAACCTGCTCACACAGGGAACAGTCATGGCATCGCTGATGACAGCTGAGGCCACTCAGCAGCAGGATCAGTCTGATCCCTGCTGTTTCAGGATGGCACCTGAGACAAGAGCATACCTGGGACCCCACCCAGCCAGCCAAAAGATGCTGTCGCTATCTCTGCAGACACAGGAAACCTCCTCCTTAATTTAGGGCATGAATGAGATGGTTGGAATGGACACAAAGCCTCCCTGCAGAGATCTGTGCTGAAATGATGGCCTGCCCCGGCAAGCCTGAGGTTCTGGTTCCTGGCCCTGCTGCTGTCCTGTGTTGTGGCTCCAGCAAGCTGGATCACCACCCCATGGTCTCAGCTTTCCCTCCACTCCTTTGCCCAGTTTTTTTATTTCTTGCAGGTATCATTTTGCCCTGTGTGAGCACTTATGGCCATGGTAAGTAGAAGATCCCATGAAATAACCTACATGTGCTCCACCAAGGAGCACAGGAACCATATTGCTCCCCATGGCAATGAGAAAACTCTTAACTCCTGAATACCTCAAAGATGTCATTTCAGAGAGGGGAAACTGAGGCAATGACAAGTATTTGCAAAATATCTGTGGTAGGATAGAGAACTATCCAGAGTATCATTTTGGGTCAGACACTGACACTGGGAAAGCTAAAGCTGGTGAAAGGAGTTCACTTCCACCAGCTTCTGGGGCAGTGGGGCAGTGGGGTAGTGGGGTGAAGGTTTTGGGGAGAAGTTGAGTGTTTTCCTGGGCTATGGCACCTCCTCTAACTTGTGCAGAAGGATAACACAGCTATAAGATGTCTGTGCAAGACCTTCACATGATGGGTTTGGAGGGCATAAATGAAGTTGGCACAGATTTATGAGATGCCAGCAGGGGACTGGACTGGCTGACTGCAGAGTGTGAGGTGCAGTCTTTTCTGCACAGAGCTGCAGCTTGTCTCACTGCCGGATCAACATTATTTTCACTTTCCCTCCTTATGAGCACTGTGCTGCCACACTGCTGCCCCTGGCTTATGAGAGAATTAACTCCCTGTAGTACCAGGGGAGTACAGAACAGCTTATGATATTTGCTGGGTTCCTTCCAACATGCTACAGAGCAGATCCTCACTCTGGTAACAGCAGTAACTGTGTTTAACACCACGACTTTGTGAACATCACCCTGATCCATGCTGTTCTCTCTCACTGATTGTTACTACAATTCACACTAGAGCCCTGATTCGAGGAATTGCCCCTAAATGCTTGTGGGATGGCTGCTTCTATGTACATCAGAGCTTTCTGGTTTGGGTTGCTCTCACTATCAAGATCATAGATAAAATGCATGAGAAGTCTAATCATACCTACCAGTTCCTATCCTCTCTTGGCATTTCAGTTGGTATCTCTTCATAGATCCTAAACTGGCCCATCTCCAGCTGGAACAGAATCCTCAATCAGAAGGAACATTGGGTCCCCTTAAACCTGGAACAATTTAAAAGTTCTTTCCCATCACAACAACTTTGACCTGGAGTGCCTTCCTTAAACTGCCTCCAGATTATTCTGTTTCATAACCAAATTGTTCATTATTGTTGTTCTTTCCAAACTACCTTTGATGGGACTCCTCTTCGACTTGTGCCTTGTTTAGAAGCAGTTTTGATGTCTCTTTTTGGCCTTTCTGTGCCTGAATGACCTCTGTGTGGGAAAGTTGGTGACAGCAGAGCTGCACCTCTTGTGATAAAACTCTCCATATTCATTCTGGGTTTGTAAGTGCACAGTAACATCACGCTACTTTAATTATATGTTTTCCTGCACCTTCTCTTTCATCTTTCTGTAACTTTGTCAAGGTTGTAAACACACCTAGGCCTTAAGGCTCCTTCAGCAAGGGTTGCTTTCAAATCCATCTACGCATTTTCCTTCTATGGATCTCCATGTTCTGTACTTCCCCAAATTGCAGGGCTGCAGTAAATGCCTGGGAATAATGCATGTATACAAAGCACAGACTATAAAAGCAGAATGGTGTGATGGCGTTAGCAAGCACCTCTGATGAAAGATGAACACAGAAGCTGCAAGAGCCTTTCTCACATGTAGTTCTGTAGCTGGCAGACTTTCCATTTCTGTGATGCTGTGGATTGTTAAAACCTCACTGAAATATCAGCTTGTTTCACAATGGGTTTCCATTTTTCACTGACCCATTTTCTGTGTGTTTGGCTGACAACTCCTATGAAGGTTCCCTGTCCCATACTGGATTTCTTTTGAAATTATTGTTTTAATTTGCCTTTTTTTTTTTTTTTTTTTTTTTTTTTTTTTTTTTTTTTTTTTTTTTTTTTTTTTTTTTTTTTTTTTTTTTTTGTTAAATGAATGTAGAATTGATTTGCCAGGAAGACATGGGATTTTTCTGCAATATAAACATCATTCTTTAAGAAATCCAGGCTTCTCAAAGATGCTACCCCTTTAAACAAGACAAAAAGAAATCAACCATCGCCTGGATAATGCCGTTCTCATCAACATGCAAGGAGCTTGCTTGTCTGTCACGTCGCCCACATCTTCTCAATCACTCCCTTTCATTTATCCTATTTTGCCCCTATTTTAACTCATGCTGTGACTGATACTCAATGACAGACAGAAGAAATCCAGCTGAGCATCATCCCTCCTTTGCCTCCTCCCAGGAGGTGCAGTGTAGGACTTTACCTGGCAGAGATCAGTACTCAGGCACCTGATGGAACCTGAGTGGGGAGAGACTTTTTACAGCTAGAGGAAAACACTGCCAACCCAGAAGGATCTGGGTGATGAGATCTGCTGTAGACAACTGTTATTCTGACTTGTTCCCCCTTTTCCATGTGTGAAGAGACAGTAGGTGTTTTGCAAGCAGTTGCAGTTGGGAAGACACGATCACAAACCCTGACTAATGTTTGTGGCTGGTGGGTCCGTGGCAACTAGTCAAAGCAAGTGCTAATTACTATGGCTATTGCTGCTAATTTATTATTTAATTTCACTGTATTAGTGTGGCATTGCAGGGCCCTAACCTGGAGCCATGGCCCCATGGGCAGGACACTGCCCAAACACAGAACAAAGCAACGGTCCCTGCTGCCATGAACTTGCAGCCTAAATATCCTGGTGTGTTGACTCCTGACCTGTAACCTAGAGGTGTTTGAGCCTCCTGACTGCAGGGATCCCAGAGCTCACACTGCTCTATGTCAGAGGGCAGTGGAGCTCTGTGATTGAGCAATGGTGCTACTGACCCAATTGCCCAACCAGGAGGAGGTACCAGCCTGGGCACTTGCACATGCAGGTGGGGAGATAGATCTGTGGGAGGACAGTGGGGCTCAGAGATAAATGAGAAGAATAGAAAATATGTATTTCTGGTCTTCTGAACCCGAGTCTTAAACCTGAGCCTGGAGCAGTTTGCTCCTGTTTAGAAAACACAAGCCCTCTCACATGGCTGATTCATGGCAGTCTCCTCAAGCTGTCTAGCACATGTCTACAAGCTGATGCATTGACACACAGCAGCCCAGGATGGAGTTATCCCTCCCTGGCATGTGTATTCCTGAACAGCAGCCAAATGGAGCAGCCAGCTTGGAGGCTGCTCTCTGATTGATCCAGTTCATGAAGACCTGCCCAGCGATTTCCTTGCATATTCTGGGAAGATTAACACACCATCCTGTCAAGCAGTGTCCCACAGCACTGCAGGAGAAAGCCTTCAGTTAACCCTGTGTGCTGCCAACAGCTGGAAACCAGCTTTAATGAATCTGCTGGGTTTTCTGTTATAAATGATCCAACTGCATTCTGCTAATTGTGTTTCCTGGGTATTTCTTCAAGATATAAAATAATGCTGAGATCCCATGGGTTTTTCTTTTATTTATGTCAGCTTAAGGTACTCTGAGTTTCCCATTCTAGTGAGAACCTTGCAACTGTCGGTGATAATAATGATAAAATACTTAGTGTAACCATTTCTGGTTTTGCTTAATTCAACAGTAATATAATTACCTAGAAAAATTTCTAATATATGAAATAATATAGACCAAGATTCTGGAGGGCCTGGATGGGAACTTGGCTGTTGTTTTCCAAAGGAAAAGAGATTCCACTCCTTCTGTACATGAAGACTCATGCCTATTACCAACAGTTTAGAGTTTGCTGTTGAAACAAATTTAATCTCTCTTTAATTCTATGTTTTATCTTGGATTAGGCTGTCCTTGCTGGGAATTCAGAGTCTCAGGGTGGGAGGATGCAGTGACCCTAGGAGGCACGGATCAGGCTCTGTTCAGACTTGCAGGGGCTGGGGTAGTCCAGCCTCCCAGCTCTGGAACTCCATCCACAGATTTGCCTCCCTGCTGTGGCCATTGCTGTGAGAACTGAGTCCATGGGGATAACAAGGAGAGAAAGAGAGCAGGGGGAATCAGTGTAAGTGTGCTCCAAAGCAGCCCCTCCCTCTGAGCAGCCTCACAGCTCGGAAAAGCAACCCCTGCTGGGCATCTTTCAGCAATGTGGATAATGTGGCACTGGGCAGTTTCCTGGGTTACCTGAGGTCAGCAGAGTCCAACCTCTGGAAGGGAGGAAGAGGGAAAGCAAGCAAAAGACCTTGCCAGGCAATGCACTGTCACAGCTTGTTCCTCAAGCCCCAGAAAACTCCACACCCATTTTATTCTTCACTGTTTCCTCATCAGCCTTGCGTGAGATGCTCCTGGGCAATGGATTTAGGAAAACCCTGTCATTTACACCTTATGGGGAAGCAGCAGCAATCTCCATGGGAACAGGGCTCCCCCAGCCCAGCCACACCCAGCAGGTGAGGATGGATGACCTGCCAGCTCACGGCACAGGAGCACAGTGGATGGAGGAGGATGGACAGCCGGGTGGAAGGCACACCTGTGGGGACCTTGCTGCTGCTGGCTCCTGCTTGCTCACCGTGGAGAAGGTTCTCTCTGGCTGACTTACAAGACAACATCTGGCACATGCATAAAGAGAACATGATGGCTGATCACTCCAAGGGCATTTATCTTCATGAGTGACGAGGAGAGGGCTGTAGTGGTGGAGCCCCAAGGAGCTGGCCTGTCTCTCCTCACCAGTGAAGATTAATGTGTTGTGGGATGTTGGCTAACAGTTTTGTGTGCATACACAATGTGCCTTTCCCTCCACCCCCTTCTCCTTCCCCAAGCTCTCCTCTCATGGACTAATGGACTAACACAGCTTTGAATGATGGCAGGTTACATGGAATACACTCCCTCTCCCCACAAAAGGCAGGGGAAATCTGTAGAAAACAAAGTGCTTAAAATGGTTAAGAACTGGAGGGAAAAACAGCCTATGGATTTTCACATCTTTATCTCTCTAGTATAAACTGGACTTAGAATATTTTCTCTTTTCTAATATATGGCCCATTAATTAAATTCTTTCATTCTTTTTGCTTATGTCATCCAATTAAAAGGCAGTACCATGGCTCATATTTGTATTTAAAAGAGCAGACTGCTTTCTTTTAGTAGTTCAAAAATAGAGGAGACTTTTCACCCTGAAACAAAGATTTTTGAAGATAGGTGGGTAAATCAAGGCCAATCAGAAGCAATATTAGATATTGGTCTTGCATATATCTTTGCATTGTTGCAATAATCATTCAGGAGCAGGTTTACTGCAAAATTGCTGCATGCAAAGGACAGAAATTAGCAAGCAGGAAAAAAACTATAAGAAAAAACAATGAAATGGCAAATATAAGCAGAGAGCTGACTAATTTATAACCTGTTATATATTTTGCCTCAAAACCACGGATTCAAATTGTGTAGGGACTGATCTGTGCAAAGCATCTCCACTTGGAAGCATTTATTTTACAGGTTAAATGAATGCTCTTTGTACTCAGTGCAGCGCCAAGGTTTTGGACAGCTGTGGTTTTTGGGTTCAGAAAAAGCCAAGGAGCTTGTCTCTCTCTATGCCCTGATCCTGGCCACTGTGGGCAATGGCAGGGCTCCCTCCTGCACTGGTGATGAAACATCTGGCTGGTCCACACAGGTCTGGAAAGGAGAAATTATAATAGCTATGGAGATATGGGAACAAGGGAAAAAGCCTTCATGGGGGGATGAATACCATAAGCATGACAGCATGCATGAGATGGGAAATTAGAGGGGTTGGTATAACAGGAGTTTGTGGCTGGACTGGGAAGAGAAGTACTTGCATTTTAAAGTGTCTTGAGGCAGAGGGAGCTGACAAGGACAAGCAGAAGTATTTGGAAGCATTAAGGTGAAAGATGACTGGCCCTCCTCCAGAGAGAAAGGCGTCCTTAGAGGAGCACACCCTGTCCTGCTGCAATCTGCTGCCACCATAGCACCAGATTTACAAACCCTCCTGAGCATTTACAGGAGACAATTATTCTGGAAAAGGGCTATTCCTCATCAAATCCATTTTCTCATCTAGTTTATCACTTACAGAGTCTCATCTAGGAAACTGATAATCTACATAAAAGTGAAAGGAATGTCATGCAGAATAGCTTAAAATATGGATCCCCCATCACAGAGCCTGTCATGTCTTCCTACTGTATTTCCATCACTGCAGACAACATAATGCCACTGCACCAGTCATGTTTCAACTAACACCTCAAGTCAGGTAGACACATAACAGGTTAATTAGGGGCTTTGGCAAATTGAGTCCACGGGCTGTAATTACCAGCACTCAAGACCTACAATTTCTGTTTTAATTAAAATAAACAGTGTGGAGAAGCTGACATCACACCAGAGTAACCAGCGTGTAAGTCACAGTTAATTATGCTAAGCTGTGGCCTCCATCATAAAAAATACTCTGTTTGGATCTGGATTTATAGAGACTGACTTTACCATTCCAGCAAAGTTTAATTGCTGTACAGAGGCCACTGACTGGTCTGGACAAGTCAGTGTTGGGGTGACGGGATGTGCTGTGTGTGGAAGAGCTCCTTCTCCTCTTGGGGTGGAAGCAGGCAGTGCCAGCCCTTGAATCCTTCCTTCATTCATCCTGTCAACATCTCACACCTTGGCAGGTCCCAGTTGTGCCCCATCCACACTCAGGCTGCCCCTGTCACACCGAAAAGGACAGAGAGCTGCTGCCTTTCCCAAAGAGCACGGCCATGGAAATTGAGCCTGGGGAAAAAGGCTGGAAAATGAGCTTTTAGGGAGAGTCTGGGACATGGGAGGTGTAGGGCTCTGATGTGCTTTGGACATCTCTAAGGTCAGGGAACCCCCAGTGATGGAGAGCCAGACTCTGAGCACACCCAAGGCACGGGTGGCACATTCATCCCCTGCATCCAATAAACGCTCCTGCTCTGGCACAGCTCCTGCCTTTCCCTCCTCCCTCTCTCACAGGTAATTCCCTGGGTGGTGTTGCAGCGTGGCCACGACCCACACTGCAGCCTCTCCTCCACCTCTCCTGCTTCTCCTCCTCCACCCAAGCTCCCCTCCCAGCCCTGCCTTTTGTCTCCTTCACCCACGTTCAACCCTGTGCCTCCTTTGATGCCACCCGACGTGCGAGGTGCAGCCAGACCCACCCTGCCCAGCCAAAAACACACCTGTTTTGCAAACCAGTCCAGGTGTATCGGACACACGCTGCTCTGGGATGGCTTTTGCTGTGTTACACAACCTGCTGCCTGGCAGTCTGCAGCTGGGGCAGCCGTGCAGGAGCAGATGTCCTGCAGGCTTGCCAGGACTCCCAGCAAGGCCCTGCAATAGCTGGGCAGGTAATTAGGCACCCAGCAGGGTAGAGGTGACAGATCTCAGGTTTGTACTTTTCCAGTCGGGTTATGGTGTCCCCACAAGGTTTCAGTCAAACCAAAGATGACAAAACCCCTGATAGGTTCCTTGCAGGACCTGGGGGGACTCACCTGAGCTCCTTGTTCTACTTGGAACTGCAAAGGATCAGCAATAAAATACTGGAAAATTTCTCTAAGCATTTCTCGGAGGATGTGATGGTTACTCCAGCAGAAACTTCAGGGCAATTCCAAGTGTCCCAGCAGAGCCACTGGGGATATGAGACCCCCTGCAAGAAACAGATTCAGCTTCTGGGGATTGAAACACTCTGAATTTCTGTATGTCCCTATCAATGCACTTTACCTCTAGCACCAACCTGCATGTGGAATCCCTGGAAAACAACACTTCAGTGGATCTTTGATGATATGATCTTCCTGGGGAGGAAGAAAGAGAGTGTAGGGCAGGGAATGGTGCTGTTTTCTGTTGTGAAAGGTGTGGACCTGGTTAATCACCCCAGGATGTTGGATGGACAGCTCAGACACAGAACAGACAGCATTTTCCTTCCACTTTTTCTGAGCAAGAAAACATTTTAAAAATCGTTCTTTGTTTCAGTCTGTTTTCTTTTACATGTAAAAGCTATGTAAATTGCCTTATTTTTCTTTTATGTTTTGCATCTTGCATTAACCTAACCCTTTTTCCCCCCTTGAAAACAAATAATATGCTCAGGCAGTATAAGTGGAAACAGTTGCTTTTTATTCATTCAGTCACTTTAGGATTTGTTTCTGATTTCCACTAACAGTAGCTGATATTATTTAGTTAAGTATGGTTTCCCTGCTACCTCTCCAAATGAAATTTTGACTTTCTGTGATGTTTTGATTAGCATATAATTAACCAGTAATTTTTTCAATGCCATAGGCCTCATACTGAAATTCTTCTTTTCAACATATCTTTCACTGCCCTGCCACTATTTCCTAACAGCTGCTGCAACCTGCAGCCCAATTATTTTCATTTCCACGATATTTTGAGTCCTACCTAACAGAAGCAGCTTGGTGAGCTTTAAATTCAGCAGTTAATATTTAAAATAAAACTCATTAAACACTGCTGTCCAGCTGGCCATGAGTATTGCTGGTGGCTTGTAGCTCACCTACAGAGCCCCACAGAAAGGTGGTGTTTGTTTGTTTGGGGTGTTTAAATGCAGGATTGCTCTCTACTTTTGGTAACCAGGTGAGACACCCCATGCAAGCTCAGACAGCCGTGCTTGGTGCAGACCTGTGAGTTGCCCAAGCAAGAAGATTGCCCTGTGCTCCCTGCCATGGGTTACTAACAGTTTTGGCTTCTGCAGGTGAAAGCAAAGTGACAAAGCAAAGTCACTGGTGCCCAGCCCTGGGCAGGATGAGCTGGGGCACTGCAGGGACTGGCAGAGCTGGTGTGGTGCGGGCACTGCCTGACCAGAGTGACCTGGGATCCCTGGGTGCTCCTTCCCCTCCGGTGAGGAGGAGGAGGAGGAGGAGGAGGAGGAGGAGGAGGAGGAGGAGGAGGAGGAGGCAGGGTGGTGGCTCAGAGGAGCAGCAGAGCCTTTGGGGTTGTCCTGCACGCCCCAGCTGTGCCAGCCCCTCGCTGTCTCCAAAGCAGCCAGAAGCAGAAGCAGTGACCCCCCTGCAGGACTGGAATTCTCCCCCAGCCCCCTGCTCCTCCAGAGCCATGCACACCAATTTTGGGAACCGTCTGAGCCCCCCTGCTCTCACCCCATGGCTCCTCAGCCACCACTCCAGCTCTGCTGAGTGGCAGTGCCAGGGGCTCAAGGTGGCTGCCCCAGGCAATGCACTTTTCCTCCTGGAAACCAGCAGCCAGGACAGAGGCTTCTAACAGCCAGGACACCAAAATTACTATTGTCTGTGCTGCCAGGATACCACAGCGTTATTCAGGGTTTCATCCCACTGGAGGGATGGGCCATTCCACAGCCTTTGGGCTTTCACTGAGGATGTGTGGTTTTAAATTCTTTTACCTAATTGTAATGAGCCATTTGGGTTCTTTCCTCCTCTTTTTAGAACTGTTGCCAGAGAGTTTGTCCTGAAAACTCTAGTTATGGTGTTGTTGTATGGTGTTGTTCTGGTTTTTTTTTTATTTTCCTGCTCTTATCAAAGCAGGATGCCAAGAGACAAATTTATTGTCCTGTGTAACATCCTCTTTCGTATCCTCCCTTGCACACTCCAGGAAAAGCAAAGTGCCTGCACACCAGGCCCTTGACAGGTCAGATCAGAGAGCAGGCAGGAGCCAGCCCCAGTCTGTGCTCATGAGAGGCTTTTGCAAACTCCATTGGAAGGATGGGATGAGTTTTCCCTCACTTCCTCCAGCTTGGGAAAGGGGCCAACATCCTTCTTGAATGCTCTGTCCCTACATAAACCATATACCTTTCATCTGGTGTCCAGGGCTGGTGATGTGAGCAGCTGGGGGGACTCTGATCAGTGTGTCTGAGATTTTAATAAAGAGGTCCATCACTTGGAGGGAGGCTGGAGGGAAGAGGAGAAGAAGGGAAGCACAGAAACAACACAGCCCAACCATGTCCTGCTGCTGGGACAGGGACAGAAAATCCTTTTCATGCTACTGGAATTTTGGTGTCCATGAATCTAATCCATTTATATTCAGGTTATAATAAAGTGACACATAAATACTCATCACTGTGAAGACACACCATGTGTGTTCTCTTGTGTCTTTCTTCAGTGTAAGGTGTGTGATGGGATTACAGGTGCTGGTATTGACCAAGAAGCTACAGAGCCCATTGTTTCCTGGTTTGTATTTACCACACCCTTGCTCTCAAGGGGCTTTAGTAAGCCTGATCAGAACTGCACACTTTTGAGGAAAAATAAATACATTTACATCTACTGAAACTTTTTTAGAAACTCCCTCTCCTGCTTTTTTTCCTTCTGATCATTTTGCTCTGGATGCACCCTCAGGCCCTGAGCTTGTAGGACAGAAAGCAGATCCCAGTAATTGGAGGGCCATAAACATTTCCAGCAGAGTAATATCACATGGAGGCACCTGAATTTCTAGAGTCCAGCATTGCAGACAAATATCACCTCTGCCCTGCAATCTTGCTTTTGGAGTGACCTGGCTGTGAGTATGGTAATGGGTGAGCTGCTAAAACCTCATTAAAGCCAGTGGATCACATCCCTTGGCTTCTAGGGGCACAGGCTTCAGGCTGTGTGTGTGTTGAGGCTGGAGCACACCATTTGGAAATGTCTAAACAAAAGGAAAAAAATTAAAACCAAATACACTTTCTAAAAAAGGAGGGATGGCATCACTGTGGGCAGAGGAGGCTGCAGGACCGCACACAGCCAGAATGTGCCCCATGCAGCTGCCCTGGGGTGTTCCCCAGTGTTTTGGGGCACTGTCCTGGCTTTTTCTCAGCTGTCTCAGCAGGTGCCCTGTGTGACACTTCTCCCATAATCATTATGTCATCATCTGGATTGCCTTGGGAATTAAAAATAGCTTCAAACTGGAGTGGTTTGGCCATGATGGGTCAGCTGGTGGGAAAGGAAAAGCCCCTGTTCTCCACCCACTGGATATTTTTGAGACCTTGTGCAGGCAAACAGCCAAGGTGTGTGAGTGAGGAGCTTTGTCTTGGCAGCACTTGGGTGAAGCCAGCTGAAAAAAAAAAACAACTACTTTTCATAAAACTTTCTTCCATCCCAGTACCAACATGTTTCAGCACACTGGGGAACTCACTGTGATGAGTGACATAGATGCTGCTGAGAGACCTCCTAATAAAAATGTATTTTCCATATTTTTTCCAATTAAGAGAACAGGAGTCAAAGTAGGTTGAAGATTTCAGTTCCATGACGTGTTTTGGGGTGGGTGCAAAGGAGAGTTTTAGAGAAATCTGACTTTTCTGTGAAATAAAGTTGATGTGAAATGAATGAGATGAATATCCACACAGTTTTTGTTGGTATTGATTTCTGCAGGTGTTGAAAGTTTTGATTTCAAGTGAAACTTTTCTTTTTACCATTTGTATTCTTCTAGTGCTTCTAGCCACAATTCCAGCCCAAGCCAGCAGCACTAGTGGGGGTGACAGGTCAGATTTTCCTCTCCTTTCTAGTAAATCACTTTTGCTCTGCTGGGGAGGGGCAGGACATGACATGCTAAAGCCACCCTGAAGTGGAAAAAATACTCTAATTCCTAAATGGACAAAATAGTGGATATTGACACAACTGCAACCCCAGGACCCCTGGAAAGCCCCAGGAAGGGGGAATGGGGGACTCCAGAGCTGTGTGTGCCCCAGGCAGGGTGCCAGCCCTGCAGAGATGTGCTTCCCTCTCCAAACCCACCTGTCAGTGTGCATCTCCTGTGCTGAGAGATTAATGCTGCCCTTCCCCTGGGCAAGCAGCTTCTCCTGAAATGACCATGGTGTTGCCATCAGGTTTTGGGGCTGCTCTTTCCAGCTCTTCCCCCCACATGCAGAAAAGAGGAGCTGAAGGAAACACCTCTGGCTGCAGTGAATAGGTAATGGCTTTCATGCTTTCCTCTGCTGCCCTTCCCAGCCCACTGTTGTGGGGATTTCTGGGATTTCCTGAGCAGCTGCTGCATGCTACACACCTTTAGGAGCTCCAGCTCTGACTCCTCCACACCCTTTCCCCTTCAGCAGAATTCACACAAAAGCAGGGGATAATAAAAAAATGAACAGCTATAAAAGCCAGCCTGGTGCTCACTTGGATGGAGTGGCTCTGCTCTCAGCTGCCTTTGAAAATCTGGTGTAACCCCAGTGTCCTGGAGGCACTTTTGGGGTGAGATGGGCAATTGGAGTATTCAGACAATAAATACCCAGTCCCTCCTGAGTTTACTGGAATGGTTTCTTAAAAACACTGTGGATGATTTTATTAATTTGGAGCCTTTTCTAAAAATAACTTATTATCTTTTTAAGAATCTATGTGCTGTACTCCTTTTAGTTTTCTTTCTTTTTTTTCTTTCTCTCTCTCTTTTTTTTTTTTTTTTTTAAATAGCTTTTTCCTAAACAAATGTTAGGATCCAGGTGCTTTCTGCCATCTGCATACAGAGCCAGGTTGAATCAGCCCTGGCTTGTTCTGTTCTTGGTAGCTGCTGCTCCTCTGACACCTCTTAGATCACACTGACAAGGAAAACTTTTATTCCTCAGCCTGTAATTCCTGTCTCTGTGTGTGGGACAAGCTCACACACCTTGTAAGTATTTCACTTCAGCTCAGAACTCATCTCCTCATTACCCAGATATAATTACATCTGACAAAAGTATTGAATGCACCAAAGCACAAAGAAAAAAGACAGAGGAATTAAACTGATTCAGGTCTCTCACACCTAAACATTATGCCCCCATAAAGAGCTCAAGGAGGAAGAGGATGAATAATTGTTGAAGGATTCCAGGGTATGGTCTCTCATGGCACCTGAAGATTCAGACAATTATGGAAACCACAAAGAAAAATCAATCTCAGTACTAAGATGAGAGCACAGAGATGTTTGTTTGTTTGTTTGTTTGTTTGTTTGTTTGTTTGTTTTTCCTTTCTAACAGGAAAGCAGAGATCCTGATATGTAACTTAACATTTAACTTTGCATTACAGGTGGGTTTTCACAGGCACACAGGGACAGCCTGGCAGCTGCCATGAAGCCTATTGCTAAAAGAATAAACAAGCAGGAAATAATTTGAGAAGAACTGATAACAGTAACAACAGCACTTCTGGAAACAGAGTCAGATGAGGGGTGCATGGCTGATGCCCTCGCTGCAGTGATGAGCTGCTGTGCTCAGGGGTGCAGGTGGGGCTGGTGATGGAATGTGGGTCACCCAGGTGCTGCTGGTCTCTGGGGATGCTTTGGAGCCCCTGTGTGCCTGCTGGCCTCTGCTCCTGGGCAGCAGCCTGCCTCAGCAGGCCTTCCATAAACTCAGCAGCAGCTTTATGTGCTGCTGAAACTCGTGAAAAGGTCGTGGTGAGAGGACAGCGCGATTTTCTCGTAACAGCTTTGGGAAAGGAGGGCAGGAGAGGCTGTGCATCGCTGGCTGAAAGCTGCTTTCCTTGTCTCCCCTCCTGTTTTCTTTTAATTACAAAAAGGGGAGGAAGAAACAACTGAGGGATCTTCCTGTAACAAACGGAGGAAAAGAGAAAGTAAACACTTAGAGGAGTGCCAAAAAAAATTACCTGGGAAATTCCAAAAGGAAAGTATTTTGTTTAAAAATTTCAATTAAGGTTGCTAAGTAACAACAGTGTATCTACTTATCAGCTCATTTACAAAATCCAAGCACTGAAAAACCAAGACATTAATAGTGGTGCAGATCATAAATCTTATGCTGCCGACATAATAAGTGTACATGCATTATTCTTATCAAGTACAAAGAAAGTAAATACATATTTCATCACAACAAGCTTAATGCTGACCTCTAAATAAATAGCTGTCTTTCATTAGCAATCTCAAAATAAAACATAAAGCAAACCCTATTAAAAAGAACCATAAAAATTATGTATGTAGACACTAATGACACATATTGATCAGCTTCACGTGCAAAGCCATACGCATGCATAATTCTGCCACAAATCAACATGGTTATGTGATTTTTTTTTTCCTCAAACCAGACATTCCATAATATACTCAAGGAAACATAATTATCAAGGATTAACTAAAAGTCAGCTGTCACTTTGATAGATATATATGTTTTATACAAACACTCTTGTAAGCCTCAGTACTCACGGTATCTCTTAAGAGCACTTTACCATTGAGCTTACCAGGAGTATGATTTGAAGGTCAGAGTTAGGGCTGCTGGGCTCTGAGGACCTTCTGCAGTGCTGTGTTTTATGCCTCATAAAGCTCTGTCTCTCTGCTTGGTGCTAATTAGGAGAATCCCTTGTAATCAGTGGCACCACTCCAATTTCCATTAGCTACATTTTGGGCTCCAAGGGCTGTTCCTTCCACGGTTGCCCCATTTCAGTCGAGCACTTCTCCATATGGCAGCCCTTCTGCAGGTGCTTGTGTCTGAGTGTTGGGATGGATCACACGGAGGGATGTGCTCGCCATGCCTCAAAACCCCAACTCCAAGGTGCTTTGTCAAGCACTCTGTGTTTTTCAGGAATTTTGGCTGTTTCCAGGGGACAGACACTGAGCCTCCAGCCAGGTCCATGTCAGCAGGTGTTGGATCCTCTGTGGGGCTGAAGCAGCAAAGAGGGAATGGTGAGGGCAAGGGCTGAAGGGGAGCAGCACGGCAGCCTCGATGGACCAGGCTGATCCCCAGGGCAATTGGGGTTTGAGCAGATGACATGAATTTGTCACAGGTTTTTAATCAGCATGTCAGGGCTCCAGGCCCCAGCCTTCCATAACCAGCATCTCCCAGCCAAGCCTTCCCACGTCACATCCATGGACTGAGACTTTCTGCTGGATGAACAATTGATTTTGACTCCTTGTAGGTAGCATTTGCTCTGCAGTTATTGCCATAATATATCAAATCCTTTTTTTTCAGAAACTCACACTAAGTGCACCGAGGATCATATTGTGACTGAAAGAAACTTCTGAAAACTCACGGATAATAGTTAAATCCATTCATCTTTGAACACTTTAAAAACTGATCAGACCTCTTTCTTAAAGCCCTGAAGTGCTTTTAACTCCCACTGAAGCCAATCAGAGCCCTTTGAAAGCAGTGAATGGCAGAACTAGCCCCTGAAACATGTTAGCCCAGCTACTGAGAGTGGAAGCAGAAAATAGGTTACCCCTCCCAGCACAAAAATGCAGATGTGAATTAACGCCACACATGTAATGACATTTAAAAGCTACATTCAGTAAATCTTATTCAGAGTAAAGAAGAAATATGAAAGAAATCCATCAACATTAATTTAACTCAGACAAATAACTATTACTCAATGTAAGCCAAATTGCAAACTGCAAGGACTCATGTATCAGTATATTTTAATGATCATTCTACCCCCAAAAATGTTTAGACAAAAAATGGATAAAGTAGTCCTTTCATTCAATGGCTCATTTACAAAAAGAGAAAAAAATAAAAAAGAAAAAGAGCAAAACTGTGCTGAAATTTGAATTAAAGTGTTCATTTTGAAGTAATGAAGAACTATAAAAAATCTCTCAGGTTCTTAACTCCCCTCCTCTTGGGAGAAAAAGAAGGGAAGAGAAGTTTGTGTGACTGTTCGTGTCGTGCAGAAAGCAAAGCTTTTTCAAAGCCTTTCAGCTCTGCTGATGAGGAAAAAAAGTTTTTCTTTGAAACTAGTTACATTGCTTCCCTTCCCTGTTTTCCCCTCCCATATTTCTTGGATGGAGCAAGGGGTGGTGAGAGGGAGAATATGTCTGTGTGGGCAGAGAACCACCAGGAAGGGACTTCCCTTCAAAATTCCTCTTGTACCTTACAGTAAGCTCAGAAGGGATAGAAAACTGGGAGAAAGTGGGGAAACCCCCCAGGCTTCTTGCCCAGTAGTACTGATTCACGTTTTGGCTGCCTCCTCTTCCCAATAATCCACTTCATTTTCCCCTCTGTAAAAAAGGAAAGCCTGGGCTCAGACCTGGAGAAATGATGATGATGAGACCAACGTTAGTTTCTTTAGATTAATGTTGAGCAAGGAATTAGCAATTAAAATGCTGATTGCCACCATGTCCAGTCCTTTTCCTTAACTAGCTGTTGGACAGTGATGTGCAGTGATAGGAAAAAAAGTATTTTAAGGCACAGGTAGGGGAAAAAGTGTGTGTTTAAGATTTCTACATTAAAAGTGGAGGAAATAACGTGCAGCTAAGGATAGCATATACTGGGTGCTATGCATATGTCAAAGATATTTTTTTAATAAAAAAAATAAGCAAAATAAGGATATTTCAAACTTAATCACTTTATAGACTATAATCAGTTTGTATTAATCTGTCTAAACATGTCAGTGATGACAGCACTTCCCTGTAGCCAGATAATAAATCAGGGTCTAAGAAGCAAAGAAATTCAGAGGCTTTTTATTTCATATGCTTTTATGCTGGAAGAAGTAATTTATGTCCATTTAGATTCACTTGGATATATTTAGTCTTGAGTCTGAATTTATCTTTAAAATCTATATGTTCGGGATACAGATTAAAAAAATGCTTTACACCTGCTGATACCTGCCTGTGCGTCTGTGCCACTTGCACTGTTTATTTTAGGAAAACAAGAGGGTTTTTTTTTTTTCTTTTCTTTTTTGATCCCTTCAAGAGGGTGCAGAACTAATTTTTAGCTCATTATGGAGGTAATCTTGCCTTGCTTATTTGACTTGGGCTGTTTCCATCACATCTGCTTTGGTGCAGAGGCGCTGGGCGCTCCGTGGATGGAAGCAACTCTGCATGTGGTTACATTCACATGTTGTTCACTTAATGAAAGCATGGCAATTGGCCCGTGTTTGAAACACATCTGAACCACAGAGAGCTGCTCCACGCTGCTGCTATCCAGGAACCTCGAGAGGAGGGACATGGCATTGTCTGTGCTTCCTTGAGGGAGCTCAGCTAAAAATATCAGGGGAAAAAGAGTGCACGTGCTTTCCTGAAAACCAAGAATGCACAAGGAAGTTCTGGATCAGGTGCTAAGAGGTGTTCTTAAATAGAGATGGAGGAAAGGTTCTAGCTAATGCTTTTAATTTGCTTTGTACTGAGTGTTTTCACCCATTGGCTCTCGATGCTCTGCACAGAAATCCAGCTTTTGCCAGGCTTGGGGGCAGAAGTGGATGGACTTGTTTCCAGTCCTTTGAGTCTAAACCTGAATCCCCAACTCACCTATGTGGCTCCCTCCTTCCCTCAGTGAAAGCACTGCCAGAACAGGAGCTTCCCCTTCCACAGAGCAGATCACCTGGAACATGCTCTGGTGCTTTTCTCCCTCTCTTTAGAAACATTTTCAAATGTGTATGATTTAAACTGGCAGATAAAAAAAAAACCAAACAACCTTCTCAAAGAATTTTCTTTTCCTGTGAAAACCACAGAAAAAATTCAGATTTTAAATATTGTTGCCCAAAAGCAAATATGTCATTTTGTTCACTGTATTTTTTAAAATTGTTTCCATAATTTCAATTAATCTGTTTAGTCAGTGAAGTGGGGAAGGAGGCAAGAAGGTTCTGATGTGGAACAAGAGCTATGAAAGACAAAGTTAACTATTAAAGTCTTATGATAATTTGCTGGTGAGTGTGACCATACAGGACTGTTCTTCCCCCCATGGGCAGTGCCAAGGTTGGAGCTGGCCTTTCCCAAATCCACACACATTCCTTGTTGCATACAAACCCCATTGTGTGCTGTTTGCTAATGTAAAGATATTTGTACTCCCCAAATCACAGCAGAAATAAACTGATCTATTCTGAAGCCAACCCAGACCCAAAGGCTTCTTTATGTATTTATTCACAAGCTGCTGTTTTATTGCAGGGCATGTGTCAGCCAGCAATTCATTCCTTTCTGTTCCAGGGATTTCATGCTATGGGAAGTGATGGGGCTTTGTGAATAAGGCAGCAGAGAAAGCCAAATGCTCGGGGCTCCCAGGAGAGGCAGAGGGACATGGCAGGGAGAGGAGCATGCCAAGGGGGATGAAGAGGCACAAAGCATCTCAGGGCCCAAGCTGTTTGCATCACTGCTTGGAGTGCCACCTCATCAGCAGGTAATGCAACCACTGGGATTGCTTCACCAGCTGCATCACCACCAGGAACTGCTGAGGTCAGTGGGCGTTCAGGTGGAGATGCCCTGAGTCAGAGGAGACATCAGCTGATGGAGCAGATCAAGAGGCTAGCTGTGATTTTATTTCTTCTTCTTCTTCTTCTTCTTTTTTTTTTTTTTTTTTTTTTTTTTTTTTTCTTTTCCCAATATAATAGAGATTAATCTCCTGAACTCCAGCCTGGCAAGATGAAGGTGCTCTTGTACCACACTGCTCTGAGAACCAAAACCACTCACACACACACACACACACATACAAAGTGCTGTCACTTTGTATTCATATAACACATCAGAATTTCTTTTTTTGTCACTTTCAGAGCAGCTCTGCTAGCAGATACATATTTCCAGAAGGATTTGAATGCACAGAGCAGGTTTTGGTCTTCAGCAGGGTCCAGGAGCTGCTTTCCTTGGGAAGCCCCATCTGGGCTGTGCACTGTCAGCACTCACACAACCAACCCTGAGATATTCCAAAATCTGCACCAGGAGAGACTGTGGCTGCACGAGACTGTGTGGGTAGGTGTGTTTGAGAGAGATAATTATTGGGTAAGGCAAGAAAACATTTACCTACTGCTGAAAAGTGTTCTCTGAAGACAAGAAGGATCCCTATCCTTTAGCCTTTTAATTGATTTTAATTATTCAAAGCTCTTTCTCTCCTTGCTCAAATAGCAGTGTGATACAATATTGTTGCAAGTGTCTTGGTGCCTTTTGAGATACTTAAATATGAATAGCTGGGAAGCTGGTGCCTGCTCTCCCTCTCAAGCACACAGCCAAATCTTGCTGTGCAAGGCAGAGCCCACTGCACAAGAGCCAGATTATTCTAACAGCACTCTTCCTTTCATGGGGATTCATTTAAGTGGATTCCACACAATACTCTAAAAATGTTATGAGAGATGATTCTAATAAGGCAGAAGCCACTATGGCATTTAAGGGGAATTTAATCTTATTCTCCTACCACATGAAAAGGAGAGAAGTGCTGACATTTCAGCCCACTACTGGCCTGCTTCACAAACATTTCAAACTGTGCTTTTCTATTATTCAGCTGTGTATTCCACTTACACACATGTGTAGATTGCATCAAACCCCTTTTTGTCCCTTGTGATCCCCAGCTCACCTCCCTGCTCTTTGGAAAACAGAGACACAGTCTGGTCACAGTCCTCACAAGCAGGAATGGCTCTGGTTTGAGGAGCAGGGGTGTGCTGAGGCCTGGCAGTGGTGTCACAGCAGGAAGGGGCAGCACACTGCATTGCTCTCAGGCAATCCCCACAGCCAGGAGTGTCCAGTGTGTGCTGGCACATGGGGAGCGATGCTGCAGCGTGCAGTGGCTATTGCTGTGATTCACTGCTGGGCAGGCACGGCTCTTTAGTCTCCACCAGAGTGGGAGGAACACTCTGAGTTGGTGCTGCTGCTCCTCTCAGCTGCTCTGGGTTTGGCTATCCTGTCAGAGCCCTCTGTGGGAACCTGCCCTTGTTCCTAAGACATACTGGGGCACTCATGTGTCTCATGTACTGGCTTGTGATACCATGAGCACAGAGGTGAATGGAGGAGAATCATCACTGGCAGCTAAGGGGTGCTGCTGAAACATTTAGGCTTGTGTTCACACACAAGTTCACTGGGAGTGTTTGCAAAAGAGGGAGGCCCTATTCACCCCAACAGCAGTGGAAGAAGGCTGGTTGGAAGTGCAGGGCTGCCCAGGTGCACGGGGTGTGGCTGTGCTGAGCCTTCTCCCTCCACTAAGGCTGAGCAATCCCTCCACACGGGCTGGTTTTCTACAGAGGAATTCCCATCCCAGCCTTCCACACCGTGCTTGGACCTCCTGCCCTGTGTCACACCACTGCTCTGAGCCACACAGCCCCAGGGCAAGGCTTGAAGCATCAGAGGGCTCCACTGGGTTTGCTCTTCCCACTGCCTCTCCCACTCCCTGTTGCACAACCAGCCCTCCTCTTCCCGAGGCATATCCCTGCCATTATGCAGGAGTTGGCTTCCCGGGGCAGCCTTCATCCCTGTGATTGAGCTGATTTACCCAACCCTGTTCCTACCCCTCCCTCTGATAATGTTAGCCTGTCTATTGCATATGCCAGATACAAAGTTACAGAGGTGATTATCCTTCCAGCCATCCTCTGGAGGGGCTGTTTTTCCAGTGCTGGGTTACTGGTGGGCTTGGCAGGGCTGGGTTAATGCCTGGACTCGATGACCTTAGAGGGCTTTTCCATCTTAAATGATTCTGTGATTCTACAGCAGATCTCTAACTGGTTCATTATTCAGCCAGAAGGTGCATATACAAAGGAGTTTGTGGGATGTTGGATATAGGGGCCATTTTTCACAGAGGTTTGTATAGTGTCCACCAGAAAATGCTTTATTTTCGTTTGTATCTTTAGGCACTACCGATGGTGCCAAAGAGATCAGCTGTACAAGTGTTAGATTTTGTTCTTTCTGTGCTGATGATGCTGTTGGGTGGGATGGGAACACTCCATGTTTGGCTTGGGGATGCCCCAAATGACTTTACCAAGTGACCAGGAGCTCAGGGAAGGGGGTACAACCCCCTGGTTCACCATTCCTGCTTATTCTGATCCAGCAACCAGTTGTAAAGTAGTCCCAGTATAAAAGGAAAGGGAAAAATCCCAGCTAGGAGCCCCAGATTTCAGTCTTGGCTCAGACAACTTTCTTTTCATCCTTATGCAAATCAGACAACTCCTGCTTATTTCATCATGAAGTGGGAGGCAGGGTAAGGCTGACGTAGTCTACAGTACCTCCCAGGAGTATTAGGAAGGTTAATTAGTTAATGTTTCCAAAGTGTGATTATACAAGTGCCAAACAAAACTAACAAGAGGAAAAAATGACACAACAAAGAAAATAAACAAACATAAAGCCAAATTAAACATAGTTAAGGGAGGTAACTATATGATATTAAATATGAAATTGTGGAATAAAAATAGAGATGGATGTAACTCATGTGAACTACAGAATACTGAGTGCAAAACTTTTTTGCTGGCTGCACTGTATGACCAGACAGACTGATGCTTAAAAGAGAGATTTTAGTTAAGTTTTAGGCTTCTGTGACAGTGATTTATTTTAATGATACACAGTACTTCACTTTACATTTGTGATTTCAAGACCTCTCTAAGTTTATGTAAATTCTAGCTGCTAGGGCACAAGATAAAATCATGGCTCTTACTTACTTTTATAGTGTCACATAAATGTGAAAAATTGAAGAGTTGCTCCAGGCCAGCATGCTACATTTTGACACTGAGAGAATCTGTATCCTACATACTCTGCTCTGATCAGGGAATATCTGTGTGAGCATGTACAGAGGAAGGAACAGAAAGCAAAGGACAAAGCAGCTTCACATTGTTGAGGACCCAGGAGCAGGGCTCACTCATTCCCAAGCTGTTTCACTATGTGGAGCAGCAGGTAAACAGGGAAAAAAAAACTTAGCAGTCCTTTAAACATAAGAAATATTCTCAGTGGGATCCAAACAAGATCAGAATATTTCTCATGAGTCTGTCAGTTGGCAAACTCAGAATCGATCCTCTCTCCATGCAATCCTCAGGCTGAGATGGGGCTAGCTTGGAGTGAAATTGCATGGTGGAAACATGCCTGGCTCTGCGATTTTGCCTGGTTCTGTAATCAAATTTCACAATAATGAAAACTGTAAGGCAAGAAATTGAGGAAATATCATTGAGGAAAAAGAAACCCACGAAATAAATATGTGCTGAATAAATCTGTGCTGAATAACTTGGGAGAAACAGGAATAGTGGCTAGCACAGCACGTCTGCCTTCTCAGCTGATCACTGAATCACGGGCTGACTTTGAGCACATCTCTTAAATCTTGCTTAGCTTTGGTTTTCTCCTCCAGGAAAGAGAGAGAACAAAGGATGTGAGTGCCAGGCTTGCTCTGAGCAGTCAGTGCTGGGCTGGGGGTGAAGGAGGTGCATTCCTGGGGGGGCTCTTTCAGCACACCCAGGGCAGCCCCACATTCTGGCTGACTGACCCTCAGGGCTGGTGACACAGGATGGCAGCGAGGACATCCCCATGTGCACCCTGGGTGCCTCTGGGCACTGGGAGCTGCTGGCCCCTTGCTCCTGCCACCCTGTGCTGTTCCTGCTGATGCCTTAGGTTCTGAGTTTTCTGTTCTGCTTGGGTATGCTTTTCCGTTGTGCTTAAGGTGATGAAGACAAAATACTCCAATTTCAGCTATGGACTGAAGGACAGTTTATTCAAACTAATAAGAATAAACAATGTGAAAAGAGGAGGGTGGGCCAGCAAGCAAGCAGGGAGGACGAAACCTTACAATTTGAGGCTATTAATCGGATGGTTGACTCCTGTATGCAAATAGACTAAAGTCCATAAAGATGTGAGATCGTGTGACCGAGCTCTCTTTTCCTTCCATCCTGGAGCCATCCAGGCAGGGGCCACACTGTGGCACTGGTACTCCCAGGGTGTGGCTTTGAAGGCCTCAATAAATACCCATTAATTCCCCTGAACTCGGTGTGATCCCTGTTCCAGCTCCTCCAGGCATCACTGCTGTGGAGCCCCAGGCCAGCTCTGCACGTGCAGAGGAGCTGGGAAGGCCCTGCATGGCAGGAGCTGGGTGTTTCTGCTCCTGCCATCATGCAGGGCACTGCTGCTGGCTGTGTGGCACTGTGTGTGCCAGGCTCAGCTGCACACCATGGTCTGCACTGGGACCAGTGCCACTGCAGAGCTGGAACCACTTGGGCTTCCACCCAAAATCCTTGCCACCATGGCTGCAAACTCCAAGGAATGTGTCGAGCTGTGTCAGCCTCACCAAGCTGCAGCCCTGCAAACTGCTGAGGATACTGGTGCACTTTTCACTTGCAGCAGTTCCTCCCCTGCAATGGGGATGTGGCAGCCCCTGGGTGAGTCTCTGCCTTTGCTCAGGGTCAGGGGACAGGTATTACTGGTTATCTGTGTGCCACACAAACTAGGAGTTAGGATGACATAAAGTGAGAGCTCTGGACCCAGATGAGGCCAATCTGTCTGGTAGCACAGGGAATCTTTCAGACAGTCCTGCTCAGATGTATTCCATGTGCACTGAAATCTAGTGCCCCTGCTCTATGATGTCCACTGTCCTCCAAAGGGAAATTTCCTCCAGTTGTTTTTTATTGCCTGGAAGCGACATTTATACCAACACACACTTACCCTTTTCATGCTGTACTTCAATTAACATGTTTTTCCTCTTCCAATCCATGAACTTCCAGTGCATCAAGTTGAAGGCATTTAGTTCATTCTACAACCCATAAAAGCTGTTCTTAATGTTTTTTTTCAACCTGAGCACTCCTGTAGATGCCATTCCAAGGCCTCTATGTGATAGAAGCCAAGGAAATTGCAGGGCAGGCCAGGTTAAAATAGGTTCTACTGAGTTAATTTTGGTTAAGCACACTTCTGAATTTGGCCCATCTCTTTTCTCTAATATACATATCTTATGTACCTGGTAGCAACACTCAAAGTACCCAGCAAAGGAGGAGAGAGGAAGGGGAAAGAAAATGTGATTATGAAACATCAGAGTAGATCTGATCATGTCAAATTCCTCTGGAGAAAAAGACAGAGAAAAAAAAATTACCAGCACGTACTGCTTGAAGTCAATAAATGAAATTTACCCAATTCAGCAGAGGCATCAGGGAAATCACTCTTGATTTGTCTTTGATAGGTTGACAAAATCTCTGTTAAAGTTGTTTTAATGCGTTTGTAACTAGGCTTCCAAATACATTGAACCCAGGCCAGATCTCAGCTTAATAGGACCAGCCCTCCACGTCAATCAAATTTGTAGCTGGTGAGAAAAATGAACTTTTTTTTGTGCCCCTTGTTCTCAAGTTGGGCAAAGAGCCCAAAAGTGTCTGAGGTTTTACTTTGCCAAGCTTCTGAAAGAAAATTTACTTACAGGAATGAAAATGCCTCATGGCGGTCTGTAGCACAATGAAACAAGTCAGGCCAAAAACTGCCCCCAGACATTTCCTTGTGGCGTCTGCTGGAGTCAGCAGTGCCATCCTGTAGGTGAGCTGAGGGCAGAATTTAGCTGGTTGATAATGGAATTAGGCATTATGAAATGAAGGTATGTTCTGCTCTCCGTGTCGGCAACATTAATGAATTAATTCTCTGCTTAATTAATATACAAAGCCACAGAGTGCTGTTGGCAAATTAACTGTCATCAAGACACGTTGCTCCAAGGGTGATTGGGTATTTCTTTTTTCTTCACCCTGCTTGTGTCAGGGGCAGAGATCACATTAGGTGCTGAGTCATGGAGTTATAATGGGACCTACTGGGACCTGAGCTCTTTGGAAAAAGCTGCTCGTGTCCTCTGGATGCAGGAGACAAAGGTGGGAGCTCCATCCAATGAGAGGCACTGCAGAAGCATTTCTCCCTCTTTTTAATCCTGCATTGACAGTCACCACCCCCTCACCCACACTTGCTTTATAGTTGAGAAACGAGAGTATTTATATTAAAAAAACCTAAATATATTAGAACTCAGTGCCATAGCTGTAAAGAAGAGCTGAAAATCTAGGTGCAGTGACATTATGTGAATCTGAGTCTGACTTTCCCCCAAATCTGGTCAGAATTTTAAAAAGGGGTCTAGATTTCACAGCAAAGAAGAATCCTGACTGCTTGCTGGTTTAACATAACTGATATTTCTCATCTCAGTAAAAGTGAAATGCATACTTGGACTTTCTTGAATTGCTTGAACTTCTGAACAGACTGACAATGAGTAGAAAACCAGGAAATCAGGGAGCTGTGCCATTCAAATTCACCTCAGGAGTGAGCTGAGGACTCAGTCTGATCACACTTCTAGTTGTGAGTTCAGAGTATACCACAGCTTCAAGTAAGATCCCAGCTTTTGAGTACATTTCTACAGACATCACATGGAAACTGAAAACTTTGGTCAAAAATGAGCTCTGTGCACTTGAAAGGCTGTGTGAATCATTCCTGCAAAGAGCTGCACATTCATGAACCAAAGCTGAAACTGGCAGGGTGCAGAGGGCTGGTTACTCACTGCACCCAGAGCTCAGTACCCAGTCCAAGCCTCACTGAATCCTCTGGGAGCTTTCTCTGCATTCCTCTAGGAGCTGGGCAAATGTTTGAATGACAACTAGCCCAGGATCTCATTTCCATGCATGGTACAGATGAGGGCACTCAGGAGAGGAGACAGTTGTTTACAGGGAATGCTGCATCTCAGAGCAAGAAGACATGATCACAGAAAAAAAAAATACTGCACCAAATGTTTTGCAAATCTGATTCTCTATCTATCTATCTATCTATCTATCTATCTATCTATCTATCTATCTATCTATATCTATCTATCTATCTATCTATCTATCTATCTATCTATCTATCTATCTATCTATCTAAATACACAGTTATTCTGTGAAAAAAAATAGAATTAAAAGCTCTGTCTTGCTCCTTGCACAAGAGGCTCCTTTGCTGTGATGAAAAACATCTGCCAGCATTTAGAGCAGACTCCAGTGTGCATTTGCACTGTGCTCTCTCCCCCAAATGCACGGGGACATGGAGTGGAGGAACTTGGTTTGGTGACTGGGGGAGGGATTTCTAGAGGGAAAACAGGGTGGTGGGAGCTCAGGGAGAGCTTTGATCCGTTGCCCACTGTGCCTATGGCCTGATACCTCTGTTAGAGCCATGAGTGATCAATGACAGAGCCTCCCCACCTTTCCTAATTTATCTCCAAGGACTTTCTCCATTCCACATGCAAAATAAAGACTATTCTCTTTCACAGCAAATCTTCAGATAAAACAGTCTACTGTCCTTTAAGAAGGGTCCTGTATTTCACAGAACAGTGAAGCTGAAGTTGATTAGAAGCTTAGCAGGAAAAGCAGAGTCACAAACAGATGGACCTTAAACTAACTGGTATCTTTGTATTGACTTCAGCGAGCTCTGGGCAGCACCAAATTATAAAGATATGATTTTTGATACCTCTTTGGCATTTTAACATGGGATGAGTGACTGACTACAAGAGAAATGAATGAACTAAAAAAAAAAAAAAATCCTGCATAAACCAAAAATAATTGACAGCTAATGAAGTATTTCCAGTGAATGAAAATACAAATTATATCAGGGCTATGTAAGCTGCTACAACTGAAATGCCTGTCTGCCCTCATTACTTGTCTCCCCACTTTGACAGCAGTTATCACTTAAAAAGATGTGCTCCAGGTCACAGCTGCTATCAGCAGGACACTCTTTAGCCATACCTGCTTAACAGGCCACCAAAACTGTAAGGGATTTGCTATAAGGTTGGTGATGTGAGTTTTTAAAATTTAATCATAATTGTTTTTCTGTATCAGTGTCTTAGTTGTGCAGAACTGTAGCTTTTGCATTTCAAATCATGGCAAAAGTCTATTGCTAGCATGCAAAAATAAAAATAATCTTGGTAATCAGAAGCTTATCAAAAGACAGACACTGACTGTGCATTTGTTTCACGTGCTGAGACAATAGACATTGTGTTTTAGAGCTGCACCACTTTAAATGTAACATCTGCTGGTGTACCTGGCTGAGCTGTGCTTCTGCATCACATCCCTGCTGCTTCCCTCCTGCCCTGGGCTTGCAGCAGGGACCTGTGGACTCCTGGAAAAGGAGAAAGGACCCATGTGGTTCCACAGCCAGGATTAAGAGCCCACCTTGGGCAGGGTTTGACCCTTTGTTTGAAGTGGTTGGAGGCATGGGAGCTGTTTTAGCTCACAGCTTCTCACCAGGGGCAAAGAAGCAGAGAAGAGAGAGATAGAAGCATTTGGGTGGTTGATAAGTGTAGAAGATGGTTCTCTACAAGTGTGGTCTGTTTTGGAAAAGCTCAGTGTAGGCATCTGTAGGATCCCAGTGAAGAAGAAAGAGGAGATGAAGGTGAAAGAAATGGACAGCAAGAAACCATTTTTAAAATCTTGAACAAAAGGTTCCCTATGAAAAGCCAGAAGCTTTTACTTTTTTTGTATTTTCTTAAAAAATAGATAGTTAGGAATCAGGCAAAAAAAAAAAAAAAAAAAAAAGTGTTGTGGATCACTCAGCCACAAGGTACCATCGATTCCTACCTTCAGTGCACACTGATGTCAAAGCCAGTTTGTCAATCCACCACTATTGACACACTCACTTTGAGAGACAAATGAAAAAAGCCCAGTGAAACCTCCCAATCTTCTGCTTGTCTGGGCTATTAGCAGCTCCAGAGCTAATGATGGGTGAACCTCCTAAGGTCTGAGATGTCAGTGGGAGTTACATGTTTGGATCAAAGACATGATATGACCCAGATAAACTTAAGACAGAAAGGTAGATCAAAATGTGGGTCAGGCAGTCCTTAGTGTTTCTTTAAAGATGATAGAGGAATGGTTTTTAACACTTCCGAGGAGTTTTGTTGATGTTCTTATGTGCGCTCTTTGTTTAAAAAAATAAATACATTTTTCATGCCTTCAAAATTCCAAGCTGCAGAAAATTTCCTCTTGTGATGAGAAGCATTCAAAACAAAAACATGTGGCCTGATTTGTCTTTTATAGAAATCAAAGGCTGTATTCTAAAGAGACTTCCTTTACCACACAAATGCAGCAGATGTTTTTTAAGATTACAGCTGCACAAGCAATCTACAGTTTGAATCTCAGAAGCATTTAAAGTTTTTTTTTAGAGGAAGAGTTTTTGTGTTATACTGTGATAAACTGCAAGTGAGTGTGAAAGGGATTGTCTAAGACAGGTAATTAAGGTGACAGTGTTCAGTAAATTTGGCCAGTATTGTTTTCATTCAGGAAAATAAAGTTAAAAATGATCACACCATCCCAGCCTAGTGTGTTAATTAAAGCACATTTTCAATGCCAAAGGTGAAGAGATTAGATCTATGGTAAAAGCAGCCCAACAAAACAATACCAAAGTGTGTATTTGCATAGGTACTGTTAATAGGATGTTGTTGATGTTGTTGATGATGTTGTTTCCACTGTTGCTATCCCAGTGAAGCCCTCTGTGTCACAGGAGCCAGGGCTGGGCTGGGGATGTGGCTGATCCTGTGGAGATGCATAAAGAGCATTTTTCAGGGTGCTCTAAGTTGCTTGGTCAAGCAGAAATGTCAGGGCTTCATCCTGCTGTCTTATCCAAAATGTTCTTTTCCCTGGCTGTGAAAGTTCCTGGACAATTCCTGGACTGAGCTGAGTGACCATCTCAGGGGCTGTGAACCCTGCTCACCAGTGCTCACTCTGTTCTGACAGACTTAAAAAATTGGCTCTTGAAGTAGTCTGAAATGGGAAATGAGGATATAAACCATGTGTGCAGCCTTTTTATTGGATCTAAAGAGAACTGGCCACTGTATATCCGAGTGAGATTACTGAAAATAAATAAATAAATAGATAAATAAATAAATAAATAAATAAAATGTAAATGAATGAATGAACAAAATAGCAAATTTAAATAAATAAATAAACAAATAAATATACAAATAAATGATAAATAAATAAACAGGCATGAAAAGACGAGGACTGAAAAGACAGATCATGCAAAGGGGAAGCCCAAAGAGACTGTGTGTGTTTCAACATGCAGAACTCTGCAGCAATCAGCTGCATGGGCTGTTGCTGGGTGGTAACACTGAGCAAATCCAGCCAGGGAGCATGAACCCTGCCGTGCTCACTGCTGCGTGTGCCTGGGGCACAGGGACAGTCCTGGCTGTTTGTTTTAACATCACCATCAACTCCATCCTCAATAGAAAAAAAACTGCTTGGTCACTAGCAGGGGAGGTGGGGAACACCAGACTTTGAGAGACTTTAAGCCAGAATTAGATATCACAGCTTCTGCTCTCTCAGTGAATATGAGAGTATTGCTGGCAGGAAAAAACCACTCTGTCATTCCAGGATGGCTCTCCCATCACAGAAACCTTTTATCGATTTCTGTGAACCATTAACCCACTCTTTCCAGGAATTCAGTGCTGGATGTTGCTGTGGGTTAGCTCTGATGAGAGCTGGTGAGGGAGATACGGGGCAGTCCCTTGCTCAGGGCTCAGAGCAGGGTGAGCTCAGAGCTCAGGGTGAGCCAGCACTTCAGGTGGAGCATCCACCTCCTGTGCTGGGCTCTGTGATCACCTCTGTGTGCCTTGGCAAGCTCTTCCTCATCCTCTGCGAAGCCACCCCAACATATTTTTACTTTTTTAAAGAAGCTTAGAGATGTGGTGTTACTTTCCTATTTAGGAAGAGTTAATCACAACCTATTTACTGGACAAGAGGAATGCAGCAAGGAGAAGAGGGAGGGGTGCATGAGGGAAGGCTAGTGCAGCCTTTAAACCTGTTTTTTGGTGACAAGCCACCCATGTTGTCTGGCGGAAGTGTAACTTTAGTGTTCTGCTTCCCTCAGTGTTGGGCAATCCATCCTGAACACACTGCAAACGTGTTCTTGGCTGTGCTTGCACTCTCACTGGTTTCTCTGATCCTTGTGGTTATATATTAATGGTATCTTCTCTGCACAGATGAGTCTCTGTTTGTTTGTTTGTTTGTTTTTGGGCAGGATAACAGCAGATTAATCTGCAAACCAGGGGCAGGTTTCCCTGTGCAGGGTGTCAGGCCCAGGGAGGAAGGGAGAAGTGGAGGGCAGGGGCAGGGAACAAAGGGCACTGTCACTTCCCCATCAGTGCCAGCACTTCTGACATTTGCTCTGGAGCAGCTGTGTGACTGCCCTGTGTCCTCTCCTCAGCAGCAGGGTTCTAACCCAGCTCTAAAAATATAGGGAACACATTTTATCAAAATGAGGAAACTTCTTGTGTTGGAAGCATATGTGAAAACACAAGATGGTTTTTTGCAACAACAAAAAAAAGCATTAGTAGCACAACTTTCTGTGTGTACTGATGCTCTGGGAGGGTGTGCTTCAGAGAAAAAAGATTGGGATTAATTAAACTTTTTTTTTTTTTTTTTTCAATTTTTCCCCCTGCAAGGTTGGAAGTTTTGTCACTTCTGAAATGATAAAATTTATGAAACTGCCAAGTGGTGGCAGATACCACCCAGGAGAAATTGTACATTACCCTGATGGTTGCTCCAGAGTAAAAGGGGGCACAGTTTTGGGAGTGTCAAGAGCAGTGCTAATTTTTACAAGCTCCAGCATTCTAATTGCAATGCATCACTACCAGTACATGATCCTCCATTAGATGCTTTTTCTCTGAAGATTGGAGAGGACCACCATTATGATAATGAAATTTCCAGCTACTGGGTAACATTGTCCTAAATTCTGGTTTCAGTTATACCAATTAGAATAATTTCACCTTCTAGAAATATTGACACATCCATATTTTCCACTGGTTGCAGGACAGAGCATAATTAATTTATTAAGACTGGGCCAAGATGATGGGGTTTCTTGTCTGCCTTTGAGCCAATAACAGCTGCTCCTTCTTCCAGGACTTGGTTTTCTTGCTGCTCTCATTCACTTATATGAGGTTATAAGCTGTGGCCCTGAATCATGAGCAAATACCTAAAAATGAGCCATGGCCCCATCCAAAGGCTATCACACACCTTGCTAGTGGATCATTGCTCCTACACTGTTAAACTTGGGAGGAAGGTTTGTCATGATGCTGGCAGAGCTGAACTGTCTGGAGCTGACATCTCACTAAGAGACATCTCCATTAACTCAGGCCAGCAAGAGTCCCTGCCCTATTTAATTCAGGCTTCCTCACTCTTTAAATGAGATATTTACTGGAAAACTGTACAGCACTGCTTGCAGGATGCTGAGTGCAGAGAAACAGGGCAAGAGAGAAAATGAAAATGTGAAAAGAGGCTGAAAGACTGTTGGTGGTGGTGATCAGGGGGTGGTTAAGAGTAAAAAGCAAAATCCTTTGTATCATCTGCACTTTCCCCACCAATCTCTACAGACACGATATCAGAATGTGTCCAAAATAAATAGAAATTATCTAGTCGAGTAAATCCTGAGAGAAAGCAGGATTTAGAAAGTTAATAATGTTCATGTTAAACATCTGACCTATTGCTTTTCCCCTGGTGAGCAAAAAAAGCCTCAGGATGCTGATGATAAGGCTGAGAAATAGAGTTATAATTTCAGTGAGAGTGGAAACAATTTTGACCCTGGTGGCTTCTTTAAAGTAAATCTCAGTGGTACCAGAAAAGACCAGCAAGGATTGCTGGAGATGGGTGATAGATTTCCTTGGGTTTTTTCCAGATTTCTGCCTCATTCTTTCATGCAAGAACCAGCCCTAACAATGAGCAAGAAGAGCCAGGGTATTTCCCACCTAAATTTAAATATTTTGTTGAGGTGCTTAAGATCTGCTGGTTTTTCCAGCCTCCTATTTTAGTCAGTAGAGAGACCAGCCTTGGAAAATGCAATTCACCTGGGACAGTTTATTTTTCTCCATTGACCAGAGAAAGGATCCAGACTGCTGATGTCACTAAACCAGGTAAAATGAGTCTGTATCAAAATGAGCAGCAACAGCCCAAAAGTTGGAACTTTTGTGAGGAAAATATTTTAAAAGTATGTAAAAATTCATTACAAATTCTGCTTGTATTCTCAACTACTTCTATTAGTTTCCCAGGAATACTGCAGCAAATTATTTTAATGAAGGGGAAGTCATGGGAACATCTGGGGTTTTTATTTAAAGCAGGAGAATTCTATATGGCTTGAAAGAAAGACTGAATAATTTTCTAGAGATAAAGCTTTGTCAAATGTACTCATACATCAAAGTATGGGGGGAAAGAACTGCCTGAAACCTCTGGTTTGTGCTGTTCAAGGACGTGGAATGAGTGAACTATTATCTCTTCTGGCTTGAAAGCCTATTAACTGAAATCAAATTCTGAATTCTCACCTGCAAATCTAATAATTCAGAAATCTAAAACTCTTCTAATCAATAAGCCAAAAAAACAAAACCACTCTATCATCAACAGGATCTTCCACAGACAATAACATAGATTACAAATAATTGTTATGAAGTGTTGAAGAAATTCCTTTTTTCACCTGCAGCGAGTGATTTGAACAGCATCATAATCTGAGAGCAATTTATGAAACAGATAAAACAGTAAAATTCATTGATCAGTTTATGTACTTTGCATTGTCAGAGATTGGCAAGAAGCTCCAAAAGCTCCAGCTCCCAGCTCTGCACAGGGGTCAGGAATGTTTTCTGACCACTGCTGACTGGAGAGGGTTAACAGGAACTTTGCAGCTGATGGCAGCCTGACCTTCCCTGGGGGACTGATTGCCTTGGAAAGAGGAGGATGACAAAACCTTGCAGCATGTCTCTCCTGGGGCTGTGTTTGGGTCATGCCTTGAGAGAGGGAAGGGCAGCAGCTCTGTGCTGGCTGTGCAGTCAGCCCTGCTGTGCACCAGGGATCCTGGAACAACAAACCCCAAAGAGGAATCAGTTATCAGGCACTGCTCAAAAACCTCGTGTGCACCTCCTGTGCCAGCAGCCCAGCTTTGTGTTCCATGTGTGCAAGGCCTTGTGGGGGGCAGCAAGTCAGTGGCAGGTCTCTGTTTGAGTATTCATGCTGAGGACATTGTATAGCACAAGCCTACACGTTGCTCTTCAATTAATTTTCCATTTACATGCCCCTGCACCTGACACATTCTGTTTGCATTGGGAATTAATATTTGCAAGACTAATGGAACCATCTTGGGCATCAAGGAAGAGAAAAAAAAAGATGAAAAAGAGGGGAGAGAGACCCCAGGGGAGGTGGAAAAATAGATAGAGTATGTAGTCCTTGAAGAACTTTTTGTATTTTCAGTAAAAGCAAGTGTTGTGTTCAGCAGCCATTTCAATTAATTTATGTTGGGCTGGTGACTATATATGGCTTATCTATAGAATTAGATGATCCCTTCAGAGTTACTTAAAAAGAATAAAACACTCAGGCAAATTAAAAAAAAATATAATATTTTACTAAAATCCCATTAAACCGTCACACCCTCTTCTTTCTGCAATTCCTCTGGCACTGCTCCTTTGGCAGAGTATTTGAGCCTGATGCTGCAACAAGAGACATTAGTTTTCAGCTGAGGACCCTGTCTTTATTATGCTCAGCTTCTGTACCATTCAGATCCAACTGATACTTATCCAGATTGTGACTGGGAACCTAATTTTGCATATGCATCAACTCTTACTGTGCATGATAGTGGCTAAGTTTGGTCCCTGCCATGTGCAGCATTTGACTCAAATCAATGTGATTCTCCAAAGAAATTTGTTTGCCTGGATACTAAGTTCAAGGTGCTGTGGTTCTACCTCACCAGGTAAATAAAATGCACTCAGGAATAAGCACCAAGGGCAGCAGGTGGACAGCATAAATACAAGTAAACTCATTTATACTCTCAAAAAGTGGGAGCTTCATCTGCACTGCTCCTTGGCCATGCTGAGATCACAATCCATTCAGGGAAAGAAGGAGCTGGAACAGGCCAAATTCATGCCAGAGAACAGCTTAGCAGTTTACTGTATAAACAGTTTTGTTCTATTCCTGGGAATGTTTCCAGACACGTTTGAATTTACTAATTTAAATGTAGCCTTGAAGTCCCAATGCTTGCAATACCACTCCAACATTTCCCTTGTGTGCAAAGGGAGAGGTCACGTGGACAAATCATAACCACATCACTTTAATAAAACAGACAGTAGAAAGCAGGCAATTATAGAAAGCAAAACTTACTTAACAGGATGGGAACTGGAACCCTTTTACAGAATTGGTTTACATTTTCTGCATAGCAATGCAGTGTGTTCTTACTGGAGAGGATTACAGTCTCTCCTAGTTAGGAGTGGTAGTGAAAAGCAGATATTCACCTCTGAAGTGTTACCTGAAATCATGTTGTTAGACTTTATTTTAATAAACAACATTCCTAGATCCATGATGAGTCATAAAAAGCCATTATTAATATCAGGAAGTAATTCAGAATAAAATAAGCCCTCTGGACCAATATATATTCATAGGGTGGAGGCAAATGTTTGATCAACTCCAGGGGAAGAAGCAAGAGAGAAGGGTGAAAAGGAAGAAGAATCTTAATGTGAGAGAAATCAAGCAAGGCTGGAATTTAACTTAGGACCTTGATTTTCATGATTCTCTCAGTTTCAACTTCTAATTTCCTAATTTTTCATACCTTTCTGATGCAGCAAATATTTGCATTTTCTTTGTCAATCTGAAGAGTCCGGATGAAAATGCCAGTGTTAGACATTGTGGTGTAGCTTTTCACAGGCATCTTCCATTTTTGCAGAAAAGTCTAGATGCAAATATTTGTAGTCTGTGGAAGTAGTTTGGCAACCTAATTTATAAGCATTAATGGATAATTGTTAGTAATTAAATGTTTGATTACCCAACTGGGCCCACAGATCAGGTTGCTAGATTTCCATCTGCTAATAGCTGTGTGCACAGGGGATCCCAGAACTGGAAATGGGAGTGAAGGCTGGATTTACAAGATGCAAAACTGAAAGTTCATGAAAACATGAAGAGCTAGAAAATATGAAGCTTTATCTCTGTGTTCTGATTGTACTTCTCTGCATTCAGGACTGCAGTGTAGATGTCTGCAAGGTTTAAATATAACCCAGTGTATTAGAGATCAATGAATTAGATTGGTGTGTAATTGGAATTCCCTCTCTGTTTTTGTAGGCTGCAGGTAGGAACAGGTCACTTCTGCTCATTTGTGCTACATAGCCTTCCCACATCTAAATTTGCAGGTCTTGAAAATAAGAACCCTCTCTGGATCTCTCTCCATTTCTCTGGTAGATAAAGCTTTTCACCCTTGGAGACTTGTAGAGATCAAAGAGGGTGCAAACCTTTCCAGATGGGCAGCACTGTGGTCATGACCTCAAAGGAGTGCCCAGCTTTCTATCCAGAGAAATCTGAAACTCTTCTTACTGATGATGGAAGATCATTCCTTTCCTTCATAATGATCATAAGCAGAATGACATGTACGAAGACCTGATGGATCTGGCAGGGATAAAAGATTTCTTGTTCCTGGTTCTCTTGCTGCCCTCAGCTCATAGATTGCCTTTGCCCATTCTGGGAGACCTGTACAGGAGATAAGGAGCCCAGAATTAAGTCAGCTTTGAATGGATTTCTTTGTCTACAGACATGGATATGATGCAATGATTTCCTGACCAATATTTTGGCCTTTCTCAAGGGTTTAAACAACTGTCCTGCACAGCCATGGATTCAGAACATACCATTTTTAAAAAGTTTGTCTCACTTTGTGTGTATTTGCTCTATGCCTCAGCTGAGTTCCCCTCACTGACAGCTGTCTTGCTGAAATACAGAACCAGAAATATGAATAACACACTCTCCTTGTGGACAGCACCAATTAATACTTGCATGTAAGTGCCCTGGTTGCAGTGAGATCCCATACAAAATAGATGACTCCCTGCAGAGGCAGCAGCTCTCTAATATGACCATCCTGAAAGGGGGTTCTTTTTAGATGGTGAGAAGATTCTTGAAGTCTGAAGGGAAAGCAAGATTCCCATCCCTGGCAGCATGGGAGCAGCACAACCACTCTACATCAATAAGTAATCTGATCATGAGAAGCAAAGGTTAATGACTAATCTGTTTACCTGAGCTTCATTAATCAAAGATTTACTAGAAGTCAGAATCCTATCACTGCTCAGGCACAGACAGCTTTGCTTCCAGGTTGAAAAAGACAACTCTGCAAACGGCACGGAGCATGTAATTCAACAGAGAGCAATTTTCCCAGTGTGTGGATGACAAAGGAGAGCATCAAAGAGAAAAGGCTCTAATCAGAAGGGATTATATCTGGGCTGTGTGGAGCAGAGGGAAAGCCTTTGCAGTCTGCAGTGATGTGATGTGAAATATCATCCACCTTCTGAAATGATTATGGAGTATTTTGATGTCGTGAAATATTATCCTGTTCTCCATGACAACTGACACCTCAATAATAGCACTTGTAAAGATTTAAAAGTTGGCAGAAGACTTCCTAAAACATGGGGCTATACATCCAGCACAAGATCTGGGAAACACAGTTTAGGTCACAGGGAAGAACCACTGCAGAATTGCTCTGGCCTCCCTTCCTAAGGAACTGGTGTGAGCCCTGCTGCCAAATCCATCTAATCTGAGATCTTTATGTCTGTTGTGATAGTTAATGTCCACATTATGGTTCTAACTGCCCTCAGGTTAGAGGCACTAAAGGAAAAATGAACTGCAACTTAGGCTCTTGGTGCTGACTATTCTTTGTGCAACTTTAAACCAATCGTTTCCTTGCTCCCCAGAACTTCCAGAGGGACAGTCCAGTTCTCCTAGGGAAAGCCCTGGAGGCAGAAAATTTTTCGATGGGCCTAGTTCTCCAACTCAGTGAGTTCAGATAACAGAGTCACTCACCTGTTTCAACTTCAGGGGCTGAAAATGTGGACTTGAACAGAGTAAACCAGAACTAAAATATATGTTTTTCCTGTGCAAAGGCAATTATTTGAATTCAAGTGACAGCAAAGCTTTTTTTCGTAGCACTGTCTCTGTGCCAACTGATGTGAAATCAATTGTGTATAAACCTAGACATGGGTAAAAAATATATATGGAAAGTATATTCTGAACTGGAGAGTCCAAGGCCCTTATCTTGGTCTTTTGTGATTCCTCTGTTGTTTGCAGTGGTTAGAGAACTGCATGAGGCAGGGAGAAAGTTAATTCCATGATTTGTCAGCTTCAGACTGTGGAGCTGCTGCTGCAGTCGTGGCAGAGGCCACGTTCCAGTGCCACAGTGGGACCCTGTGGGTGACATGGGACTGCTGTGATGCAAATACACAGAGGGGCTGTGGGGATTGGAAATGGAGACTGAGGAATCAGACCAGACCTGTCCCAAGATGTAGCTGCAAAGCCATCTACTCACTGGAATACTTAATTTTGATGCCATGTGTTGTGAACTAATTAATTCAGGGGCAGGTTAGGTCTTCCTTTCCATTACCTTCCTTCCTCCATCCAAATATGAGGCTTGGAAAGTCCTTTGGTCTATGTCTGCTGCCCTCCTGCCTCGCCCAGGTGTCTGCAGGCTCGGGCAGGGATGTGCTGGGAGGTGTCCCAGCCCCAGCTGGGACCTGCACCTGCAGATCAGTGTGGAAAGAGGAAATGCATATATGCTACATTCAGTTTTAAAAGTGTCTAAAACATTTCCTAAGGTTCTGAACTTCCTCTTCTCCACCACAGAGCAGCCCACAGACCCGTGAAGGGCTGCTCTTATCGAGTGCAGCACCTCATTCTCTGGAGTGATTTTCAACCACCAGCTCTGATGCTGTTATCACACAGACCAAGGGAAATGCTGGTTTGCAGAGGAAGCCGTGGCCGGGTGCTCTGGCTGCTTTATCTGTGCACCAGGCATGGATGTCACTATCAGCGTGTGCCAAACCTGGCACCCCGCTCTGGCGTCCCTCAGCTTCAGCAGGAGTGATGTGACCTGACAAGGAAGATTCTGTTTTTAACAAAACATATTTTGGCTATAGGCAATGCTGCTCTTTCCCTGGAGAGAGTTATCAGTTTCATGTGAAGCTGCTTTTTGCACGGAAGAGAAGCTACAGAACTGCACAGACTGGGAACTCCCTGCAAAGTGGGAAAAGATTTCTGTGTGACCACAGACACACCTTTACTACAGAATTGATTTTTAAAGACATAACTTCTCACTTTAGCACTGAAACATTTTGCATAATTTTTATTCTCTTCCTCTCTCTCCTTATATATTTAATTTATAGCCCAAAGAACGCAGGCAACGACTCCTCTCACAACTAGACCAATAAAAGTGGGGAAATATAATTAGATGAGCAATTGGAATTCATTTTGGAATGATTGAATTGAAATGAATAAGACCAACACTTAGACGATTTTACTGTCCTTTAGGCTGCTAATGGAGTACAAGCAAATAAAGAAACCACATATTTCTTAATAGGAAAAAATGAAGGTAGGGTCTCCTGTGCAAGAGTCAGGGCTCTTTATTTATGAAACTAGAATGGGAACAGCAGAGGGCATGGACTTAAAGCTTTGGAGGCTGAGATTCTGTTGCATTGATAATTTAACACCCGTATGCCTTAATTGCATGGTTAATGACATGCTATAGAATTACATTCTTCACAGAATTTTCTTTTTTCTTTGTGATTTAAATCAAATGCATATATATAAATATATATGTATATCTATCTTCTTCCTCAGAGACAGCTACACTATCTCTGGCCATAGGAATTAATGAAAGATGCTGCAATCCTTGAAATCAATGTAGTTACATTGATTTATACTGGTGGAGGAACTGACCTTTGAGTTCAAAACAGATCTAATGATGTTAGAAGGAAAAAAACACCCTAATAAATATACATAAGACAAGATTATCAGAAGGGTCTAAGTGAATTATCATAAAATCAGTCTTCAGATTATTTTTCTATTCTGCAAAATTTTAAAAAGAAGTTTCTGTTCTCCATCGGGGGAGAAACACCAGAGGGGACAAAAAAACCCAGCAGCTGGGGCAACTGTGTGAGGAAAAAATAAGGAAATCCTGCAGCCTGTGGCCAGTGCAGGCTGTCTGTATCCCATGCCAGTGCCAGGAGCTCTTTGCAGGGAGTGGAGCTGTCTGAGGAGCAGGCCATGCTGGGGAAGGTGCTCAGTGCTGGCTCAGGAGCAGCAGGTTCCCAGGAGCTGATTACCTGCAGCATTCAGGGCACTCCTGGCGGCTCTCCAGCCTCATAGGGAATTCGGAGCAGCAGAGCAGCGTCTCGTTCCGTGTTGCTCCTTGCCTGGCTGCAATCAGTGGTATTATACCTGAGAAGTGACTGGTGAGCATCTGCTAAAGAAATGGGGAAATGATACTCCCCTGGTGTTTTCTTAAAGTCTCTGCTCAGACTTCTTTCTTTTTTTTTTTTTTTTTTTTTTTTTTTTTTTTTTTTTTTTTTTAAGTGCTTTTTTTCATTGTTTCTTACAATGAACTTTCTGTAAAAGTGCCCAGGAATAGGACTTGGTACCACTTTTTGTAGCTGTTGAGGGCCTGCCTGTGGGTGCTCATTTTCTCACTTATTCATGTATTCACATCATTTTAGTGTGTGTACTTCTCATCCCAGTAATTACATACAGTCAAATCAACTTGAATGCTACCAAGTTTTTACTTCATATCTATATCTATCTATATCTATCTATATCTATCTATATCTATCTATATCTATAACTCTATATCTATATCTATATCTATATCTATATCTATATCTATATCTATCTATATCTATATATCTATATCTATCTATATATCTATATCTAATATATCTACATCTACATCTACATCTACATCTATATCTATATCTATATCTATATCTATATTTATATCTATATCTATATCTATATCTATATCTATATCTATATCTATATCTATATCTATATCTATATCTATATCATCTATATCTATATCTACATCTACATCTACATCTGTATTTATATCATCTATATATCTATATATCTATAATCTGTGTCTATCTATCTATCTATCTATCTATCTATCTATCTATATCTATATCTATATCTATATCTATATCTATATCTATATCTATATCTATATCTATATCTATATCTATATCTATATCTATATCTATATCTATATCTATAACATCTATCTATATATTGACCTATATATATTAAAAATACTTCCAATAGCTACTCCATTCCATGATATTAAGGGAATCGGCCAAAGAATCAGCTGAGAATGCACTGATAAATGCAATTACTGCTAGATTGATGTTTTTAAATGTTCTGTTGTTGACAAAAAGCCCTCAGAAACCTGAAATGTTAATCTGTTTTTCTTTTGCAAATTGAGTACTGCCTGCTGTGTACATACTTTTATTACTGTAGGGCTGCTCATAAGCTCCAGGCTGTTGGCATTTATTTATTAAAAATGAAAAAGTATCAAGAAACTACACTGAAACATTTTTTCAGTTGGTTTCCAAAACAAAAATAATTGGCAGATACAGGGAAAGAAAAAAAACAACAAAATTTTGGCCAAAAGAGTATTGACAGACAAGAACAGAAGGAGCAGTGTGGGTACCCCCAGGGACACAGAGCCAAGGAAACAAAGCTGACTTTCACAAGCAGTTGTCTAGACAATCAAGAAGCTTTTTACAGATTGATGCTTAGGTTTAATAAAGAGGCCAAACTGCTATAGTCTGTATGGAGCTGTAAGAAATCAAAAGCAGAATTCCAGGGAGTGGTGCAAGAGCAGTACAATATAATTGCAGGGCTTTCAGAACAAAATCTTTATGAAAATGGGCAGCTTCCCGAGCCAAAAGACACCTTCTGGTGTCATTTATCAACAGCTGCTTTAGAAACCTGAGGTATGCTACAGTGATCACTCACAGGCAGCTCTGCTGTCATTAATGACCACGTTTTTCCCACTTGTTCATTTTGCTCCTTTTAAAACAAGAAGCTCCTCCAGAATTTGTTTCCCAATACTTAAGAACAAGAGTCTATGTAGGTGCTTTAACATGAACATCCATGATTCTTTTTGTAAATATATCTGACAGCTTCACCACAGACTCGGAGTGAGGAAATATCTCTGAGGGAAAAGCAAACTGAAATTAAAGTTCCAACCACCACTACACCATTACACCCTAAGATCTTCAGTTCTTTAAAAACAAAAGGAGGAATAGATCAGCAGCAGGCATTTACTCATCATTTACTCATGAGATTTAGGAATGTTTCTCCTGAATCCTGCTTATTTTCCTCTTTTTTTTCTTTTTTTTTTTTTTTCTCCAAATCCTGCTTTTTTCCCTCTTTTGGAGGGAAGAAGTTCTTTTCTTGAGGGATTGTGTTTGACTAGTATGCCTCTTGAATTTCCTTTATTGTAGTAATCCTTTATATAGAAAAATCTTTTTATTTGCTTGCCAAAAAAGAAAAAAATATTTGTCTGCATCATCTGGATAACTGAGCTCCAGTTTTCCAATTCCACCTGCATTTCACAGAAAGAAATGACCCAAATATGACACAGGATTTGAATGCTGTCTAATGGAATAGGCAGCACATAACAAGAGGAAAGATTGCACTTGGTTAGTATATGTATGGTTTTTAACATTCTTGGAAAGGACATGCAATTACTCTGCTTTTTCTTCGAATCTACAAACCAGTTTTTTTGCAGAAATGTGTCAATGCTGGAGTTATAACACAGCCAAGGTTTCTCTATAACTTACAAGAAGTGCCCTGGGAGATCCATATTTTTACAGTCCTTCAAACACATCACAGACAGGACAAATATGAAGAAGAGCTCCAAAGCACATCCCTATGTCCATAAACTTCCACCTGGGCAGGAGCAGATATGAGCATGGTTTCAGGGGAGTGCACTTTAGAGGCATGTGTCCCATTTTATTTATTTACTTCAGTAACTCCTCTGTGTCCCTGAGGTTTTGAAATCTAAGGCCAAGGTCAGCAGCTACAATGGGAGTTGTTGTGGTCTTTGTAGGCAGGAGGTGGAAGGAGTGAATTTAATTCCCTGCTGACACCAGTAGAACTGGGGAACAGCCAAGTCAACCAGGCTGCCAACCTTGTGATGTAGGTTGGGAACCAACCAGGAGGACTCTCAGAAATGGAAGCACAGAAGATTACTAAAACCAGATGCCTTTACTCTTTTATTTTTCACTCTCACTGTAAACACTGGGTGCAAAGTTTGCTGCCAGCCTTCAAAAATCCCCTGCCAGGTCTGCTGGACTGACAGCCTGTGTGTGGACTCTGAGGTTTTAGTTTTAATGCAAAGAGAATAACATTGAAATGAGCACAGAGCATGTTGAAGTACCAGAGGAACTGTGACTTCTGGCTGGAATAAGTCTCCTAATAATTTGAATATTTCTCCTAATCTGATTTTTGCTGTTCCAAATTATTCTTTTCCCTTGTTCTTGCCATGGTTTCATAACTTGGCAAGTCCTATTTACTGACCAGCCTTTGTCTCTTTCTAAAAAGGAAGGCCAGAGATTTTCTGTCATCTTGGAGGTCAGCTGGCTTCCTCACTGTAAGCACAGCCTGAAAGAATGGGATAAAATTTGCACATCCAGCCCCATGAGTGCACTTCCATGAAGCTGGCTGTCTTCAGGAACAAAGACAAAACCTGTGTCCAACTGTCTGCACTCTGGTTCCCAAATGTTGCTCAGGAGCTGACAACCTCTCTCAAGCAAAATATACCCTTTTTATATGATGCTGCACATTTAAAAAGTGGTAATAAATAGATGGTAGCTTAGAGGTGTGATTTATTTGTTTTATGAATCACAGAAGAGTCCATAACTCATGAAAGATTAAGGCTGAAGCAAGTTGTATGGCTTCTGCATTACAAGTGGAGATTAATGTCTTATTTCATGAAGCTTCATCATTAACTGGTCTGCATTACAGCAGTTTAATGTTAGTGACAGAAAGAATTGACTTTTAACATTTTTTAAATATTCTGCCATTTGATTGGTCTTTGCCAGGGGGATTTCTCCCAGACCTGAAAGATTTTGAAGGGAATAAATCCTCTCTCAGCATGGGCATTCTTACACACACCTGCACCCCACATGATTATTATGAAGACCCACAAGATCAGCAGGATAATACAGATGGTTTTTGCCCTGCATAAAGGCTGCTTCAAGGCTTTGGGGATTTTTAGTCATGCTGAGTCACCCTGAGACGACTCTCCTTTGTTGGAGTATCTCAATTTACAGCTCATCTACCATGACAAACGTGGCTTCTGTTGCAATTGCACTGCAAAAGGCTGGAATAGCTCTTTCCATCCACTGTGACTGCTCCTGCTTCTATCAGACCAGAGCAGTGATGGTTCATGGTTTTCAGGGCTTCTATCTTTCCCGGGATATATTTAGTTAAATACCAGCTTACATCATATTTATTTTTAAACTACAGATTACATATGCAAGTGACTTTATCTTTCATTGTAGTGTGTCATATCACAGCACTACAGTATTGAACACAAGTAATTTACTTAAATCTATTAAAACACTCCCATTTTAGAAATCCATTACAACTTTCCTGGTTGTTATTGCCATATCCAAGAATGCCAATGCAACAAGAGAATTAACTTGATGAACAGCCCTGTGAAATGTGCCGCTACAAGCTGTTTCTAAAACATCTTCCAAGGCATCTCCATCAGCTCAGGATTCTCTTTGGTTTTCTTTCTTTTCTAGAACTATTTGCTAGCCCTTAGTTGTGGTAAGCGATTATTTGTGCTTTCAAACAAACTCCATGAAAAACGTTTTTCAAGTGGAGATCAAAGAGCAAAGGCAAACATAAAAGCAGTCTTATAAAAACTATGTATTAAAAAAATCTAAGCACCATCCATATGCCAATTACATCCAAACTTCATGGTCCTGTCTCTGTGAGGCTTCTTAAAGGTGATAGAAATGTCAGATGAAACAAAAAGGGGCACATTATGGAGAGGGAAATGATGGAGATGAGAGGTGGCTCTCAGGAGCCATCCAGAGAGGAGTTCTGGTTGGGAAGGGCAGCTCCAGAGAGCAACGCTTGCAGCACAAGCTGTGCTCCCCAGTTACTGCAGTCTAAGGGCTGTAATAATTTCTAACAGTTGCAGGTGTCATTAAACAGATTTTTCACAAGCCCAGGGGTTAAAATGATGCCCTAAACCTACAGAAGCATGCAAACTCTTCAGTCCCTAGGAAGGATTTACTCCTAAGAGCTAAGGGCTGGTTTTACACTCTGACATCACACAGTTGTAAAATTCAAATCTCAAACAGGCTTATGTCCTATTCTGCTAGGACTTCCCTTAACACCTCTGCACCAGGATGTTCATTGTTTTGAGCTCTGCCAGGGCTGGGATGGTAAGGCACAAAATTTCCTTGTAGGGCAGGATGTTACTGGGCACTGGAGACCCCAAACACTCTGGTATCTGGAGCACTCAGACATCAGTGCTCAGTGGACTTACACAAACAGCATAAAGGCTCCAAGAAGTGCAATTATTTGAGATAATTAAACTTCTTGCACTTGCTGACTAATGTCAGCCAGATTGTGCTGCCATCTCCATGCAACCATAGCAACTTCCTCCTTCCATTGTGTCCCAGATTAATGTGAACACCTGGAATCAAAAACCTGAGGCTGGCAGGAAGGTGCATAAAACTTTATTGATCCTTGGTGGATGGCAGGGATCCAGTCAGAGGGCAGTGATTCACTTTGCAAAGCCCTGCCTCAGCAAGGAGCAGTGGTGGGCTCTCCAGAGACCCCTCTCTCTCTGACTGCTTCAAAGTCCCAATCAGGAATATTTTAGGGAGATGATTACAGGAAATCACACATTCTTTCAAGAGACTCGAGCCTTTTTCACTCAAATTTTAGCATATTAATATTCTTAGGGATGGTTCACAACTAAATATGGTGTTGCCTTTCTTATTATTTCTACTGGGTTAATTTCAACACTTTAAAACTCCTACATGCTAACAGGGTTCAATGGCAGCAGCCTGTGGGCAATTAAGGTTAAATTTTAGTCTTGGTCATATGTGACTGCTCCTCTAAATGTGGTGAAACACAGTTGGAGCACATATTCCCCAGAGAGCAAGTAGGCAATGCTTTAAGGAAGCCATGGAAGGATAAATGGATGCAGAGAGGCTCTGGAATTTTGCTTGAAATAATTTTTGCTTCGCTTTTAATGATCAAAACCATTCCTCCCACTGAACCACATAAAAAATCGCATTTGTGTCTGTGCCAAAGGTGGAGCATAGTGTTGACCCACTGAAATGAAAGACAAGTGAAAAATTAATGAGAAACTGGAAACCAGCAGCTCCCACCCTGTGAGCAGTAGTCTTTTATATCCTTCTTCCATAGTGAGCATCTCAATGGGGCAAAAAATCACAGTAGCTCCTCTGACTTCAAAGGAGATGCACCGGTTGGGAAGGAGGGAAAAGAACCAGAGAGCTCTGTACCAAGTCTACACAACTCAGGAAGAGCAGAGAGCCCCTAGCAGAGCCAATCAACACTCAGGACAGTGGGAAATGGTTTTGTTATAAAGGGGTTTATGTAAAGAGGAAAAGCACCTGAAGGTGATGCAGCTTTGACTTTGGACAAAGCAGATGGAGCCTGGAACTTCAGCTCTAATTTCTTTTCCTCCTGCACTAACTCCAAAGAATCCATTAATTAATTAAACCTTTTTTTTTTAACTATACAATGTTTAAAATAACAGTTTCTCAAGCTTTTTTGGGAAACTTAAATGAAATGAAAGGAAACATTTTCTTTCTCATCTGTTTAGCCATCATGCAAGTCAGTTTGCCCAAAAATGAAAATTTATGAGGAGAAGATCCCCAAAATCACCTACAAATCATTAAAAGTACTAATGTGTGTTCTTGTGTTGTTATTTATGAGCCAAAAGAAGCTGTCATGCATGTAATATGCCAGCAGAAACCCAAGGAGTTTTCCTGATCTATTGTCTTGCCCTGTATATTCCTCTAACAACATTTGTCTTCCATAGCATGTTTATTAAATTCACACTATCATTTTGAAATGATGCCTCTGTGATCTGGGGAGTTCATTACCACCTGCTCACTGGAAGTGGTCCCTCTCCAAACCCGCCATTTCTCAGGAATTAGATACAGAGTGTTTTAATTGCCTATCATTAAGTGCTGTACCTGTGCTGAACATTCTCTGTGAAGTCTGTGAGGCCATAATCTCCTCCCCTGTAATTAACTGAGTTCACCTGGCAGCACTGGCAGGGAATCTTTTGGAAGGCAGGGAGTCACCATCCCTGGATGTGTTTAAAAGACTGGATGTGGCACCCCGTGCCATGGTCTAGTTGAGGTGTTGGGGCATGGGTTGGACTTGATGATCTTGAAGGTCTCTTCCAACCTGGTGATTCTGTGAATTCTGTGAGGTTAAAAGGAGCTGCACTAGGTCTGAGTGAGACCCTGACTCAAGCTGATCCCGAGTCCTGGGTGTGTGAGTGTTACAATGACAAACTTTGGCAGCATCACATCCCTTGTAGCCCTGGCAGAGGGAATTTTAGCTCAGCTCAGATGCTCCTGAGCTCAGAGGAGCTCCTCATCCCCCTCTGACCTTGCTTTAACCACACCAGGTTGCAGCAGGGATGGTTCCCTGCCATTCCCTCCGTGTGTTTTAAAGGGCTGTTAGTTAACAGAACCTCTCAAATTCACCTTGTTTCACAGAAGGAGTAACAAAGAAGGAGATGAGCAGTGTGTCAGAGTCAGAAAGGAGCAGCAGAATGGAATGTGCTGTGTGGATGCACCACAGCACCATGGCTGTGCCACTGCCTGCAGCCCTGCACTGAGCCACACAAACCCCTGCTGCAGTGAGCACCTGTAGCCTCGCTCTCCTCTACTGATCTGAAAATGCCTGCAGCACCAGAAGCACCCCTGGAACATCTACCCCCTGCTGAAATTGAGCAATGAGTCCAAAAGTTATTGGGGAGGGGAGGGGAGGAGGATGTAGACACAGACACACAGACAGCACGATTGCATAAGCCTGGTTCCCATGAGAAACCAGGCTGAAAAACAAACTGTCCTGACATGGGTTCTCATAACTCTGCCTGCTAAGTAGGTCATGCCAGGTCCCAAACTCACGTAACTTTGCCTTATCTCCAATGGGCTCTCCTCTAGGAGGCAATCCTGGTTTGCCAGGTTTGACCTTTCATTTTTCATCTGAGACGTCCTTAAGGAAAACAAAAACAAGCCAGGCTGATACAATGCAATGCCAAAACCCACCATGGTCTTGTACTGCAGCAAGATTTGTACTGTAGGGCAGAATTATGAGGAACAAACCAACAGGGAACAGCTCTGACACTGACCCTACTTATGCACCAGCTCCCACTGCTGTAGGGCATTGGGGGTTCTAAAATAATATCCTAGATCTCTAATGGGTCTGATCTTTCCTTGAAGCAGGAGAAGCTTCCCCATTAATATGAATGGGAGTTATGTGTCTGCCCTGAAAATAGAATGGACCTTAGGCCTGGTCCTTCTATTTCCAAAGAAATAATATCTTTGCTTGCCTGCTGCAGGGACACACACTTAAAAATTGTCTGTCAAGAAAATATATTAATAAAGATAGTCCTTCAATTTAATTCTGAGGCCCCACACTCTTCTCTAGGCATTTATCTCCAAGTTCATGGTCAGATCTAAGTAAAAAGCTATACTTTTTATGACACTCCCAGCAGACCAAACCAGTCTGTTTTTTCAAACCCTACAAACCCCTGGCAATGGTCACCCTCCAGCAGAGACCAGGCTCAGCAGGGCAGGTCTCCAGAAAGAGCTGCAGTCAGGGGAGCCCTGAGACCTCAGAGCTGTGGCCCCTCTGCTTGTGGAGGGAAACTTCATTTTCCATCCCTTTTGTGCCACATCAGCTCAGAGGGGCTGCCCAGCTGCCTCCCCACCGGTCATGGCACAGCTGGCAGGGAGCAGGAGGCATCACTGTAAGGAATTTTGCTAGGATGTAGAAGAGGGAAGATTTCTGCAGTGGATCAAGATGCTTTTGAAACCCTTCCTTGTACTCAGATAGGGATTGCAGTGCTAACGGCTGTGCCCTGGGCACAGAGCAAATGTGAGAATGGGAAGAGCTTTGTGTTGTTTTGTTACACATAGACACTTGTATTGCTTTGTAACACATAGAGGAATATTCTTTCTCTTTCTCTTTCTTTTCTTTGAAACAAACAAAAACAAAACCAGAAACTTCTCCAACTTCTGTAGTTCGCAAATTTGCTTTCTTTTTTTCCTGCGGGAGCTCTTAACTAAATATATCCCCTGTAAAACTCTCTGTGTACAAAAGGAAACCCCAAGTTACTTTGCATCAAACACCCAGTGCTCAGAAAGTGTCAGATCTGTTTCCACCAGCTACTGGACATTTCAAAGACAGGTTGGATGGGGCTCTGAGTAACCTGGTCTAGTGGAAGATGTCCCTGCCCATGGCAAGGATTGGACCTGGATGACCTTTAAGGTCCCTTCCAACATAAACTATTCCACCTTTCTATGATTCTTTGGCCAAATGTATGCTAAGGCTCTCACTGAGCTGTCCTATAACACTGCTCTTTTCCTCTGTGTATTTATCATTAAATTTCAAAGAAGTTGATCACCAAAGTCATCAGGGTTTGGTCAATGGGCTGTTTATTATTATGAATATGCCTGGTGATTATGAAAGGTTGTCCTATAAATGTCAGCTCCTCACACAATCTGCTGTGTTCACTTCCTACATATGCTTTCCAAAATGTTCCAGTCACAGGCCAAGCTTCATCCAGCACAGGTGTCTGAAAATGAAATCTGAAGAATTCTGTTTATAAATTGGCCTTGCATCTCAAATTAAAGGGCAAATGGCTTTACAGCTCTGCCCCTTGCAAACCAGTCTTTGAGCATAAACATAACAGGAGCCAAACACCTCCAAAAAAGGGACAAACATAACCACAATAAAAAAGCATATTCATTTTAGAAATTATGAAATAAAGGAATATGCATGCTCTGTTGTGCTCACTTTTGATTTCCACACCAGGTTGCTTCAGCCACACATAGGAGTTTTGCAGGTGACATTACCTGTCTTGGATGCAGCATTACAAATGGATTAAAAGCACTTTGCTGGAAAAGAAAAAAAAGGGAAGGAACTCAGCAGAGCAGAAAAATAAACATCGCTCTAAAAAAAAAATCTATCTACAATCAGAAATAAATTACAAAGGAATTGAAAAAATATATATTCCAAGGAACATTTAGAAAAAAATTAGATGTTTAAAGTTTTACCTGACCATGGAAATAACCAGTGTTCCTTCAGCTGATTCATTCTCAACAAAACTGTTCTATTTTCTGTCACCTAAAAATATCTGTCTCCTTTTTGAAGAACTGATGAAGAACCTGGCTCCTTTCTCTTCTCCCAACGTGTTCCAGCTTGAAAACATCAGAGCTGTGATGCTGAGCTTCCCTCCTCAGCCAGAGTGTGAACAGCAAGGATAGGATTTCTCCCATGTAGTTTTAACCACTGAAAAAGTGGGTATCAAGTGCAAACCACCTCTCTTGGCACTTTTTACCAGCAGTATAGAGAGAAAAGCCTTTTGGAGGTGCCCCTGACTACTGACATATAATTTAGACTAAATACCTGTAAGTAGGTGAGATGGATCCCACCCACAGAGCTTTCTTCTTTCTTGAGGCCAATTAGATATAAATGCTGCTTCACCATGATCTAATTTCTAAGACTTTGAAACAAGGCTTTCAGTCAAAAATGCAAATTCAGTGAAAACCAGACCTTTTTGTGGGAAAGGGCTGGTTTCTGATTCCGTCTTTAAAAGATATTTAGAAGAAAACAATAGGTGTGGTTTCTAAATTTTCAAAAAGCAAAATTTTCATTTTCTGTTTGAAACCAGTCTTGCGTTTGAAATTCACATGAATGTATAGTCATTTAAAAAAAAGGGTCAACATAAAAAAGGAATCATTCCACTGGCCCAGCCTTTCCCCTGATATTTAAATCACAGATCTGCAAAGAAATTTCAATTTTTTCCCTTTCATCTTGATATAGATGAGGAAAAAATCCAATCAAAACTTCAAACATCTCTTTGGGAAACAAAGGCTATTTCCAATACAGCTTTAATGCTTCATCTCCAGCTGAATCACCCTGTGTAGAAGGGCTGAGGTGACTGCAGTTGGGTTGAGGGAATCCTGCTGCTGCTGTTTTCCACTCCTCTTTAGCTGTTTGGTGCCCAGCCCCAGCACTGGTTGTGGGACAAATGAATCAGCCAAGCACCGTGAGAGCTGCTGGTTACAAACCTGAGAGTAATTTGCTCATGCTCTGAGCCAAAAGGACTTGACCCAAGTCCCATCTGGGAGCCAAGCAAGCAGGTCAGCAAGGAGCAGAGCTCCAGCTCGAGGGCCAATAAACCCTGAACAGATACACAAGACCAGAAGAAGATTTGCTTTTCCTGTGGGTGGGTTCATGCTGGCTGCACCCTTGGTTTCAGCTGGCCAGAGCAAAGCTGTCCTGCTCCTCACAGACACAGTTTCCACACACAGTGTGCTGCAGTGCCCTGGGAGCTGTTGCCACCCCTGGGCACAGGCACAGGGACACCACTGCTGAAAAAGAGTTGACATCTCAGCATGGAACTGAGCTGTCCGGCAGATGCTTTTAACATCAGAAAGAGGAAACTGTTCAGGAAAAAAGATGCAGACCTGGCAAGTTCTTCTTTGTGGGGGAGAAAAGAAGAAGAAGGAGAAATGGTGAAGAGTTTTGTCTTTTCTTCAAATGGAGAGAGGGCAGAGGAGGGGCACTGGTTGGTGCCTGAGGACAGTGTTGCTGATGTTGCAGGCTGTAAGTTTTGGGGGTAAATGCCCCATTCCTGCACTGAGTGCAGGGCTGTGCTCCCAGAGTTCCCCCTTTCCCTATCCCCAGGCTGCAGGACGTGGTGTGCAGAGCAGCAGGGGGATTTACACCGGCCCCACGTGATAGCCAGGAGCACAGAGAAGTGATGCTGACAACAGCTGTGGGGTTCAGTGCCCTTTGAGAGAGTCCCCAGCTCCTTCATCTACCCAGAAATCTCAACCTTTATTTCAGTAATTGAGATTGTAGGGTGATTTTGCTACAGAGAGGAACTTCAAAATAGTCATCATGTAGATTCCAAAACCAATATGCAATTACATGGAGTCTATTTTTAACTGGGGAAAAATACATTTTTAAACCAGTCTCAGTATCTTTTGATATTTGTAATTCTGGGGCTAATTGTGTTTTCACTGGAGTAAGTAAAAGACACACAGATCAGCCCTAGAACACCAGACCTTGTTCTCATTTCCCCAGTGGGCCAAGCATGGGTGCAGCCAAAAATACAAGCAGAACCCCTCTGAGAGAGGAATGGGATATTGAAAACAGCAGGAAAATGCTTAATTGTTTGTCCAGTATCTTTGAGATGAGCACTGTTCACCCAATAAAGCCACCCATCTGCCATCTTGGATTTTCCTGCTGATTTTTAAGCAATGTCATTGCAGGCTTCCTAAGGAAAGCCAGACCCAAAGCTCTGGGGGAAGGCTGTCTCACAGCTCACAGTGCAGCAGAGCAAGAGGCTGCCCCAGCCAGGCCAAGCCCTTGGATGTTCAGACCTTTTCTTCTAAAGGCAAATAGCTCACTGTGAACTGTTATGAGCTTCCAGGTTTGTGGAATACACAAGTGGGCTTAGGTCTTGCTGCTCCTACACGAGATAAACTCCTGATGTGGTGATCTGGGAGCTACACACAGTCTCTGGTTTGTCTTTCACAAGGGTGCAGCTCATACACTGGATCCCCTTTGCCTCCATCCTGCTTCTCTTCCCTGCCTCCTCTGCATTTGCTTGATGTGTGGGAGCACTGGTGTGTGCATGCACAAACCCAAGGCATGTGGATGAATTATAACTGGACTAAACATTTGAATGCTATTTCAAAGAGAAAGAGCCCCTCCCTCTTGTCTGAAACCAGAAAGAAACCAGAACTCTGAAATCAGGCTGCAGAGCCCTGGTGGAATAGCAGGAGTCCTCCCTTCTCCAGGATGCTCTGAGCTCAGATCAGTGTCTGCCTGGGTTACTGCAGGCTGGCTTCCAGGGATGGAGTCTCTGTGAGCTCCACTTTTACCTTCTGACCTCCTGATTCCCTTTTACTTCTTGTTTCCATCAATGGTGAGAACTTTACCTTTCCACTCCATGGAGTCCACACCCAGAAACTCCAGGCAGGAAGGGGATTTGTTTGACAATGATTTGGTGTGGTTCTTCATGGCTCTAAGGGGACTTTCCCCTCAGATGTCTAAACCACAATTTTCTCTCCTCTGGAAGAACCAGGGAAAAGCAGGTGGTTAAGAATTTTCTGGGTTAAAAGCATTTGACCCAGCCTAGGCTAGTACACATCAGTGTGGCTGAAGTCAGAACAAAGGCCATGAATTTTTTTTGATTCATGGGCTGTATGAGCAGGGGAATGGCACAAGACAGACTGTCCCTTTCCTTCTCTCAGCTCACGTCAAACACGCAGAACATTGGCACACAAGTAAAAAGGTTGCCTTGAAATTATATGAATCATTCTGAGGGGCTTTGCCCTACTTTGCCTTTTCCAAGTCATCTCTAATTCCTCTTCAAGGTATCACGTGAAAGAAAACCACAACAGACTGTGCCATGGCTTGCTCAAGTAACTTATTTTTATCCAGCCGTGAATATCTTCACTTCCCTCTTTTCCATAGATCGATGGCTCTCCCAAAGAAAAAAAAAATAAAATAAAATAAAAATAATAAAAAAAAAAAAAATCTTTCTCCAACAGAACTCACTCCAAATTTAACTGTATCTGCACTGATGGCTTCTTCAAGAATCAAATAAATTATTTGATCTCATTTTTCTCAAATGGGGACATTTTTATCAAGAGATCACAGAGAAAGTTCAGTGGAAAAAAGCTTTTACCTCAGAAAGTCTCTCTTGGCATCACAACTGCTCTCATGCCTTTGTTTCCAAAATTAAGCTGTCCTGTACTGAGCAAAATCAGTCAGTTTGCATTCAGTTTTTTTTTCCATTCTATTTTCATACAAATTTAATTGCTTAGAATTTTAGCTGGCAGGGGCTGCATAAAAATCAGTGAAGGTATCAGTAACTGACCTCTTTGCTTTTTAGAAAAATTAAGGTATTCATGTTTTCTGCTCCTTTTTAATGTCATCAAGGAGCCAAAATAGTTGATTATATTGTAAAGATATAACATGTAGTCATATAAAAAAACAGGCATAGGAAGAAATGACAGTGAAAACTGTGTGTGCTACCCCAGCAGGTAACATGGGCTGTGACTGCAGTCAGTGATGGGCCAGGGAATAAAGAAGTAATCCATGAATAAGGGTTTTACAGCCTTGACTGAGAGAGAAATGAAACCAGCCACAAAATAAATATGCTGGAGAGAGGAAGATTTCTCGCCATGCAGAGCAGTGGTGTTCTCCCAATAGGACAAGGAGCAGCAGAACTCTTCACTTCTTTTCAGCCAGGTCTTCATCCTTGTTTAAGCACACACAGTACAACTGACAGCAACTGCCTGTGAGCTCCCCCCAGCCCTGCATGTCTGTACTCTTAATGCACAGTAAGAAGAAAAAATTGATTTTTTTTTTTTTTTTTTTCAGTGTGCCTGCTCTGAGCTAACTGGGAAATGAGGAGTGCTGGAATTAAGGCAAGCAGTCATTTTGCTGTGCAGTTTATTACATTTAAGCAATTTACTACCAACACTTGATGAATCCCCTGTCCTCCTCTCCCATAGCAGACACTTCTATCTGCATCCTGGCTTGAGAAGGAGACAAATCTTTCAGTCTTCTGACTGGTAGGAATCTCTGAGCAGCCTGGAGTCCTGGAGCTCCCCAAATGTGTGTTCTTCCTCTAAGGCAGGGACAAAGCATGGCCCCCTGCTACAAGTGACTGCTCAAAATTTCATGTCAGGCACCCTCCTTTAGTGCAACATCATGCTCTTCCTCTTTTATCTGAGCCCAGAGCAGGTCCAAACTGGAACTTCAAACATACAACCAACAGATGTTGTGAACATCAAGGGCCACAGAGGGCGATTCAAATCCCATGATCCCAAAAGAGGAACTTGCTTTGTGAAATTCTTTCTTGCATATACCCACAGATACTAGAAATCTCACGAGGACAGCCAAGCTGATAACATTTCCCCTGTTCAGAAGGGATACTTGCCCAGCCAGAACAAATAAGGGCATTTTAGTAGCTGCAAACATAAACCAGAGCCCAGCTTAGCCACACAACTGAAATGCTGCATCTCTGCCTAAGCACAAACCCCAGCTGGATCCTGCAGGCACCTTCTCACTCACATTCAATTCTAGCTGCTGTGAATTACTTCTCTGACCCATATTTTCTCTCTCTGTACCTGGCAGTTCCACTATGCCCACCCAGTGTTCAGCTCTTGGAGACATCTGCAACACATCAGCTAACTTTTTATTAAAGTTTTTATTGCTCACAAGGGGCTATCTCTTTTAAGGGAGAGGTGGGGTGGATTTCTTTTTCCCCTCAGGCTGCCGAAATACACAAATATTGTCACATTTTCTGGGGCTGTTTCAAAATAAATAAATGAAGCCTGTGGGCTGGGCAGGGATGGAGATTTACAGCTGCAGGGTGTAAAATTGGAATCCCCATCCACAGCCCCGCCGCAGGGCTGCTCCCCTTGCACAACATGCAAAGGAAGGAAGTTGAAAGGAAGCAATTTATAAGTTAGCTCTGAGTAATCCAGTGATATGGTTAGCAATGCAGAGGTAGAAAAGCCTGTATGACAGAGTCAATGTACGTGGGCTTGTAAATCAGGGCTGAACGGGAAACCAAAGTGAGAAGAAGAAATGCTGCCCAGTTTTACCAGGGAGCATGTGGCAAGATCACGGACAGCAGTAGGTGCATTAAATAAAGGGACTAGGGGAAGAAAAGTAGTTTTTTGTATTTTATGCCTCCACCTCAAAAGTCACAAAAATGGACAAGCAGTGTTTTCCATTACTTCATAATTTCCTCTGAAGAAGGCAACTGCTGCAGAAGAAAATGATTTTCTCCTAAGAGCCAGTCAAAGAAGGAGGGGACATATTTACTTATTCAATAGGCAGAGTCCTGATTCAGAGATAATAGAAGGGTTTTATCCTGTAATTTTGCTTATCACTCTCCTTTTTCAGAGTTCTTAATAATGAACAGCTTCAGGTAGAGCAAAACACTCAGAGTCACTCAGCTCCTGTGCTGAGCTTGAATAACACAACAACTTTTTCTAGAGACCAAAAATATTTAGTGAGTTTTTCCCGATGACATTTGGCACTTGTGTCAAATTAACTTCTTGGACCTGTTGATAATCAAAAATACCATCAAGCCTAAGGGTAAAGGCTGCCTGTGCTTCCTATTCTGTATTTTTTTGTTTGTTTTGTTTTTAAACTGAAAGAGAACCACACCTCTGATACATGCTTGAGTTTTGATAATCCATAAAGATTCAGAAAAGGTTTGGGAAATTTATCAAAACATAAACTTGAGGCTTTTCAGATTTGGCCATCCATATTTAGTTTATTCCTTTAGACATCTCCAGCTACCAATTCCTACACATTTGTTTAGAGGAATAAGTCTAACACCAATGCTTCTGTCTCCAAAGATAAAGTCCAGCACTTAGAGAGGCACAAGAAATGTAAATTGAACAGAGAATTTGAAACCATCTGCTGAATTTTTATTTAATTAAGGCCTCATCTGCATTTGAAACACAAATTAAACTGTGAATTTAAATGAAAAAGAGATTGATGAATAACTTCACGGGCATCTGAGTTCTGGAACAAGAGGGCATTGTCCTTATTTACCTTAATACACTCAGAAATTATGTTATTCAAATTAGAAACACAGACTTCTCTCTTCAAGAACAAGAGCATCGATACTTGGAGTTAATCAGAAACACTCAAGAGCAATAGATGTGAGTCAGTTTATTAGAAAAGTTAGCAAGGAATTGTGAAATGAGCTTTGTGCTCCATATGTAACATATTTCACAGAACTTTAGGGAAGTTTTGAGTGCACAGCTCTCCCAAACCTCCCAGAGATTGTTCTGAGGAAAATCTTCCTTGGGTGCAAATCTGACATAATGAATAGAAATAAGGGTTTGTTATGAAGGACACAAAAAATAGCAAGCAAAAGTGTAATCATAAGCAGTTTGGGGTTGCATGGGTCTTTTTGATTTTGCCAGATAGATTCAGTCTGAGCACGGAGAAGTTGCAAAAATTGAACACCCCAGGGAGAGTGTAAGGTTGAAATCCCAGCCTAGCTGAGCAGAGCAGATCCATCCTGAAACTCAAGATTTCCTGGGATCTCTCCAGCCACAGAACAAAGGATCCATCTCATTCACTGCTGCACCAAAAAAAGGAGTCTTTTGTGTTTTTCAGAACAGGGCTTGCACCCATGCATTGAGAAATCTCTCCTTTAACCTGGCATGAGCTGCAGCGAGCCTGAAACTCCCATGAGCTGCCCCATGAAACTGATGAGACATTGGTTTTCTCTCACAAGCCCCAGTGGTGAAATGCACCCATTTCAAGTCACACTTTTGCTATATTCAGTTTTTGCAGTCATGAACATTTCCCTGACCCCACTGCCCTGCAGAACAGAACCAACTTCATTACGGTTAAGAAGATCCAAAATGTTGCTCTCTAAATCTTCTCACACAAACCAGGCTTAAGTCATTTGTATAAAAGAGGCTCTGCAGACAAACAGGCATACATTTTCAAAATGTAAAGCTCTCTTTGGTTGTCAAAGTGGAAAAACCCCAGGGTGTTCAGCCTGACCTGTTCTTGACCACACAGGCTTTGGAACTGAGACAGCCTTGCTCAGCTCTGGGGATCTTAGCTCGTGATTTCAAGGGAAACATGAAAATGGAGGCTCAATCTGACCTAAAGAAGGTCTTGTCCTAAAAAATGAAAACCAAATCCTTCATTTTTTGGAAAGAAAGAATGTCTTAACAACAGTGGGCCTACATCAGGTGTTTCATTACAGAAGGTCATGTGTGAACCTATTCCCCTTCCTTTGACAATTGGGTGGACCACCATACATGCTGGAACTGTACTAATATAAAAAAATTAAAGTTAAAGTCCCGACCACACTAATAGTCCCATCAGGGAACAGCGATGAACTCACAGTGTAGATGATAAAAAGAGCAGCTGTAGCAATCTTATATTCATTACTTGTGTTTACAGCCTTCTGCAAAAATTAGGAAGCACTTTGCTTCAACACCCAAATACATGTAATTTCCCCCCCAAATAAACAAACATATTTTTAAAATTATTTCTCCCAAAATTATTTCTTCTCAGAGTCAAAACTTACCTCAAAATGCACAGAGCACAGACACAGCAGGTTGCGCAGAAGCCTAAAATTCTCCTGTAAGTAAATAAAACCAAATAACTGTAATAAAAAAAAAAAGTTAATTCTAGTCTTTTGTTTGTTTCCATTGTAAAATTGCCATGGGACTCAGGAAATATAGTAGTGCTTAATTTTAATAGTTCCATCATTGTAGATTGGCTGGGTATTAATTGTGTTAATGGTGATCATACTGAATTCATTTGGTATTTATTGAGAGACCACCTGTGCACCCATATGGTTTCCATCATTATTTAGGAGTAGTTAATGGACCCATTAGGAGTTAGCAGAAAGATGTGGGCTGGCAGCACTTCTCGAGAGTGGTAGAAACATTCTGTTGATATCCATTGCATTTTGAGGATTTTCCAAAGAGCTATTTGCTTCCCACCAATTTTCTCTCTCTTTAAATTAAATATATATATTTTTTTTTTCTCATCTTAGCTTTCAAGAACTCCCAGAAAAATTAACCCATGTTTCTTTGCCTGTGACAAATCTGAGGGGACAACCTTTAGCCTTTTGGTTTTTGCAATATATCTCCTTGCATGTTTCCTGCGTGGCTCCCTGGGGGAAGCAGGACAGAGGAAACCTTCCAGCACCTCTGGTGGGTGGGTGCACTCGTGTGCTGGGGGAGAGGATGGGCAAAAGGGGAAATGTTTACTGGGACTCTTGGCCTGCAGTGTGACAAATTTGCCCACGCAATCTGTAGTGTCAGTTGTGCAAGACCAGAAACCTGTGGTGGGGAGGGGATGGTGGGGGAGTCACATGCAGGGAGTCAGCCTGGAGTGTCAGCAGAGGAGAAGGAAGAATGCTTTGGCTGGGTGTGGTGGTAGCCAGGGCTGCTGCTGACCGCAGTGACCTCCTGCTTTGATGCACCCTTCTGAAAAGGCACTGCTCAGGCTGCACGGGCTGAGCAAACACGCCAGGGGCTGGGGCAAAGAATTTCCACTTTTGGGGCCTTGACAATGGGCAGATGGAGGAGCATCTGTGTAGCTTCAGTGCAAAAGGACAGTTACTTTGTTCTAAAAGTGTTCCTTTCCCCAGAAACAGGGAATATAGCACCCCCCACACATACTTGAAAAATCCAGGCTTATTTGCTGGGCACATCCCAAACAATACAAGGCTTATGCAAACTTTGCTATGTGCCAGTGTCCAGCTGTCAGCCACTTTCAATAACATCTGAACTTCTTGGCCAATTGCAACCAAATTCAATAAAACAGCAGAGCTCCCAAAGGTTTTTTTTACAAAATGGGGGGAGAGGATAGAGGAAGGGGAGAGAACCCAGCTAGTGCCCTTACAGAGCACAAGGGGCTCAGTTTTCTAGTTCTGGACAACAGATACTCTGCTCCTCAGTGAAGCTGTTTTCTCTCACACAGCTATCTGAAAGATTTCTTCCTATGTTTAAAGATTGTCAAAACTCTTTCCTTCTCACAGACATGCTTTTCGATGGAAGAAACATTGGTCTCCTAGATTTCAAGTAAGACAGAAAGCCACATATTGCAAAGAAACCTAAATTCATTGCTTGTCTTGCTCGTGGAAATACTTCTTTCAGTAAACAAGGAAGAGACTAAGCTTTCTTCTTTTTTTTGTTAGGTAAACAATTAAGTTAACAGTTATTCATCATGAGTATATTCACAATGTGAATGAGGCCTGAAACAATAATTTCTGCATGTAGGGAATATAATCAAGGTATTTGTGGCATGACTCTGGTGATTATTCATACTTACACTCACAACCTGATGCTGATAAATGGGGCTGTGTCCTCACAATCACACCTTTGGTATTTAAAAAGTCACTTTTCTGTAGGGTAGGAAGCCAGGCCAGATTTGACAAGGATACCTTCTTTCTCTAAACTGTGTTATTTGGCCTGTTTTCTTAACAGCAACTAACAAAATAGATACCTCTACAGTAGCATTTTCACAATCCCCTTTGAAGGAATTCTCCCAAATCTCTTAATTTACTATGCTTAGATTTGAAATGACATTTTTTGGGGGGAAATTTCAATCAAAAGCAGTGCATTCAAAGAACTTCAAATGCTGATAAGCTCTCAGTCCAGTGCACTGGATTAGATTTACTGCAAGATATCTCCCAGATATGTGGGATGGGAGGTCAGATTGCCATCCCCAGCAGTTTAACTCAGACTCACCCCATCATTGCTCCTCCAGCATGGCCTGGGTTTGTGCCCACATCAGCTCCCTGTGGAGAGCAGAGCATGAGTACTGAGTGGGTTATTGCCCTCCACAACTTTCTTAAAAACTCCAGATATTACAATGTTATTTGCCAGGTTTTAAGAAAACTCAGTTCCATTTTTTCCTATCTGCTGCTTAAAAATAGAGCAGTGCTTATCTGCTTTTTGTTTTGTATATCAGTGATGTAAAATGCTAGCAATTGGAATTCCATAATGCTGAGAAGAAGGGAGAATTTGATGGCTTCACAGCAAAATTCATAGCTGTTCAGGCTTCTGAGCCCTCAGCATGGCTGTGCCAAAATCCACTCATAGATGGTTCCTCATTGGGCTGCTGTGAAGCAAGTTATGGTTCCAGATCCTGCCTGAAAGATTCTGCCTTAAAGAGAGGAGAGCCTGATTGACACCCTGCTTATAAAAACTAGGGGCAAAACTAAATGGGAGCTCCATAAAAGCTAAAACACCTTTGTGCCTGGGAAAGGTTAAGGTAAGTTCTTAAAAAAATGGAGGCAATCCTGAGCTAACACATTCAGTGAAAAGAGGACTGCAAAAACATGCAAATGTTTTCTGGTGGTTTTAGTAAAGAACTCAATATACTGAGTCCAAAGGCTTGGGCTTGGCTGATTGCTACAGAATTTAGTGGCTTCTTTCTGAAATGGGAAAATTTGAAATCAAAATGTTTTCTGCCATAAGTTGTCTTTGGTTCTTCAGATTTCTTCAGTCTCTGATATATTCCTACCTCCCTTTCCCTGCCATGTTTTCCTCTCAGCCTGTCTCACCGGTCTGTTAATGCTTCCTCCTTTATGCTTTCAAGCTTTTTCTAGTCCCTTTAAATAAAAGGACCTAAGTCACAAACATTTTTAATTCCAGTATCTTCATGCTTACATTTTTTCAATATCAGAATAACTCTCCTTTATATTTTTCAATTTTTCCCTATTTGCATCTTCTCTCATCTAATTCTAGGACTCCTGCTGTTGTTTAGTCTACTGTCTTTACTTTTCCTATCTACTTTGCAAAAACACAATATTAAAAATTATGTAGCTGTTTTACATTGGAAAGTTTAGCTTCTCTGTGGCTCCATATATGTGAAACTTCTCTGTGCTGTTCCAGTGCCACAGAATGATGCCAAATTTCCACAGGGTACTCCTGTTCATCTGAACAGAGCTGTGCTTGGATCTGCTAGCCCTGGTCTAGCTGTTGCAGAGCAGGAGGGTTTTAGGAAATTACTGCTCAATGTGGGTTTTTTCAGGTGTTCATTTTCTTACCTTTCTCTCTAGTGTGATGAATCTGTGAACAAGGGCTTTAAAACCTACTGTCACAGTGGAATCATTTCACTGCCTGTTATCTAAAATCCCTCCCTCATCCTACAGCTGAGGCTGCACTTGAAATCCAAACACCTCCATGCCTTATCTACTGCTTTATTCTGGAAAGGACTGGAAACAAAGCAACTCTCTGCTTTTAAAAGGGTTTGAAAACCTCTTGCAACATCCCTTTTAAGCTAAGATGAGCAGACAGTGGATCCTCTAAAAATTCCCTCTGCAGTGGCTCTCAAGCAGCTCCATAAGGCACAGATCCATCAGATCTTCCCTACAAATGTGGGAGTCCATTCCATAGCTAGCATCTTCCAGGGTGCTTTTGGGGTGTAAACACCATAATGAAGCACAGGATGATGAACAAAGCTTGAGGAACAGCAAGATGTATGAACCAGAAAATGAATTCCCATCAGCCTTTGATCCTTAACCTGTGTGCTAAAACTCTACAAAACTCCCCCCTAAACCTAAATATCTCATTATTTATGATTATATATTTTAATGGACTTCTACCCTTCCCTCCCCTGGGTACAATTTGTGTGGCAAAAAATACTGTGAGATCTGTTCTGTCCCCTATGTTTTGGCTCCCAGGGAACTGAAGAACCATGAGAATGTCTGATCTGATGTTATTTCAGCCCCACAAATAGCTCCCTGAGTGATTCAAAGTGCTTGCAAAAAGAAAAAAAAAAGTAAACACGAATACCTGGAATGAAAATATAAGTCCCCAGAGCCACACACACACTGAAGTTTGTCAGAGCAGGAAGGACTGACAATCCAAGCCCTCTTGGTGGTGTCCAATGTTTCTGAAGGGTTCTCTGGGTGATTTGTCCATGCTTAACACCACTTCAAGGGGAAGTGGAAAGAATTCTGCTGTTCCTTTCACTCAGCTGCTATGGCTCCTCTTCTTCTCTGAGACCTCAGCAGAGACTGAACCAGACCTCAGGCTTCTAAACCATGGAAGCTGCCCAGCTTTGAGCAGGGTGCAGCATTTTCCTTCTCAGTCCTCGTGCCTGCAGGCTGAAGGATGGCAGGAATCCCACTGTGTGCTGCCCTGAGTGAGCAGTGCTTTCCCTTCTCAGCACTGGGCTCACCACTGTGTGTCCTACACCTGGACTCAACCCAGCTGCTCCCAGCACAGCTGGTTCCACCCCACCCACTTCAGAGAACATCTCCTCTGCCCCCACCAGGGTATGGCTGTGCAGGAAAAGTAATTTTGGGGAAAACTTGTGTTCCAGCCTCAGGAAAGATACAACCACTGTGTCTCCTTCCCCTTGCACTTGAGTGGAGAGTCCAGCAGACACAGTGGGAGCCCATCTCAGCTCATTATGGTGCAGACCAACACAACTTTTGTTGCTCTGTGTGGGAGCCACAGGTATTATTTTCTGTGGCTGTGTAAACCAGCACACATTAACTATAAATTCTTAGTCATCTGCAAGGGATGTTATGCCCCCTTCATTCATTACCTTATTTTTAGGCTTTATTCTCTTAAAAGAATGAATCTTAACTTATTTTTACATGTGAATGTGTGAATCACACATTCAGTGAGGATTGAAGAATCCATTGACACAAGAACTCTTGGTTCTAAGGCAAGGGGTATCTAAATGTCATGGAATTGAGAGCTTACACTCTGTGGCACAGCAGATTTCAGCCAGTGAGTATCCAGTTTAGGGTAATACTGAAAAGCCTGACCTTGGTTTTACCCATGCAGCGTCAATGCTTCGGTACAGAACAGGAGTTATTTACAGTGGTGCCCTGGGAGGGATGGGACCTACTGGGACTTTTTGACTGCCAGTGATGCAAACAGACTGTTTGGGTAGGAAACAGCACGCCTGACCACTGGGCTGTAGGTCATAATACCCAAGATACTACTGACATTTTGGTTGTGCCCATTTGCCCTTAAAAACCCTTTAACCTCCTTGTCTCTCCATCCAGCTCTTGGCTGTTCTTGGCCTGGGCACAGCTTGGCTGCAGTGATTTTATCATCCATACTGACCCAGGTGATCTCTAAAATAATAAGGTTGGTCAGACTCAGAAGTGAATCTGGAAGACAGCATGTATTTTTGGGGAGGAAAAACCTTTTGGCGAAAAAGGCTGTAAAGCCACATTTCAAATTCACTGAGTTTCCAAATAATTTAGGCCCAGATTTTAAGCTCAAGCACATCTGGAACAATAACTGCTCTAAGCATGGTACATGTCCTAGAAGAAATTATTTTAGAACTAAATAATTATAAAAAAACCCCAAGCAGAACTAACGCTCTGGCTGTTCCACAGAAGCAAGGCAGGACTGCCACAAAATTTGGTGCCAACAACTTTGGAAGCCCCAAACAGTGTTACATAATAATGACAAATATCAAACAAACTGAAGAAAACAAAGATAGGGGAAATGCTGCTCTCCCTTCCTCTGTTCCCTCCTCTTCTTTTTCTGGCCCACTGCTGTGTAAATGACTCCAATAAACCACGAAAAGAGCAACTTGCCAGCAGCTGGCACGTTGGACCTGGGCAGATGCCAGCCATGGGGCTCACACTGCTTTGGAAACATTGGGGGATTTTAATATATAAAGTACATATGTCAGTCTGAATGGCTGAGTGAGCCACTGAAACCAAGATAAGCAAAGGCAGTACTTAGCATGCACTGCAGGTTCTCCAGATCCTGTGTCCCCTCCTATGCCAGGCTAACTCCTCTAATGAGGTTCTTATGCAACTTTATTCCACTTACAGAGAGCCTGAGTCCGTCTTCCAGTAAGCAGGAAATTTTCAGCTGACTATGGAGACCAGTTTTTGGTCATAGATTTGTCAGGCAAAAGGAGCTGCATCATTTGGCTTTCAGGGCCCCAGTCACGAAGATTCCTCTGTGCAATAAGAAATCGATTTGAGTTTTCTATGCAATTAGATACAGAAATATGCCGTTTTCTTATTTGTGTCTGATTTATCCTGTGGAACTCTCTTTAGTGAGATGACACTTGATGCTTCACAAAAAGGGAAAAAATTACAGTTTCACCTAAAGAAATGCTTGTGGCTAACAAGCAGCAATAAGGGCTGAGAAGAAGAAAGTCTCTCTGAACCACTTGTGTAGTGGTGAGAATCCTTCAGGGAAAAAGGGCTGAAGATGAGGCAGGTTGGTATCATCATGCAGAGGAGCAAAACCTGTGTGAATCTTTCTGGCTGCACCCTGTCATCAGGTGTTTCATGGGCCAGGTCTTGAGCACTCCATATCTTGGAGTCACACTGACACAAATGTCACTTTTTTGCTTTTCTGACCCCGCAAAATGTCTTTGAGGATTTGCTCTGTGCAGGCATTTGGCCATGTCTGAAAAGAAGACTCTTCAGGAAAACAAATTGCTTTCCTGTGTCTTAACTAGAGCTGGAAAATGGACCACAGACTCCAATTCACAGACTAAACATCAGCACATATCATTTCTCCAGTTGTTTTAGGACTCTCATCAGCGACAAGGAATGGAAAAAACGTGTGAATTGGGTCATTTCCAAGTTAAGTGATTCACTCCAATAGGATGTTGCACTTCTTTGTCTCTCTTCTAGGAATCACGTGGAACAAAACCACAAGAGGCTGCTGACTTGCTGTGGGGTGGGGGTGGGAGGAGGGAAAGAATAAAAGTGCCTCTTATTTTAGAAAATACTCATCATGCTTATCTTCTTCCAGGTGTCTCCAAGGCCTGTGGAGGTTTGACAGGATTCCCAAGAAGGAGAACTTTTACCCACAGCTCTGCCCCATTATCTCCCTCACACATAACAGAGCTGGAGGCTTGTGGTGGAGTGACCTCAGCATCCTTGCGAAAGCAGTTTGCTTGCATTATTCTCCCCACACGTGACTCCATAAGAAACACCACTCCATGCCTGGTTATTTTTTCTTAACTCTTTCCTCTCAGAGGAAAACCACTGGAAAAATTCTGATACATGCTCTTCTGTCTGTGGAACCCATGTTGGACAATTTCTGGTATTTTCCCATATCAGTGCCCTCCAGGGTGGAGATTTTGCCCCAGCACTCTTGGGGCAGCACTCTTGGAGAGCAGTGCATGGTTGGAGCTTGTGTGAAGGAACTTTGCTGCTTTTTGTTGGACACACTAAAGACACCTGGGCTCCAGATAAGGTTCTGTGCACAGACAGAGCCCAGCACTGACCTCATGGTGCCTGTTTGCCAGCCAGAACACTCTGGCTCCCCTAAAATTCTATTATTGGCATCTGAGTCCTGTGTTATGGGTGCAGGAAGGGAGCAACAGAGTTTTGGATGGAACAGATTTTTTCTTTTTCTAGAAAAGCTGAAATCCTGGGAGGGCATTAAATGGAGAAGTCCTGTTCTCTTTAAATTTCTTTATCACGTATATGCTTTTTTCTTACAACACTGCTTTTCCCCTCCTGCTTTCTTTGAATAGAGGTACTGGGGCAAAGAGTAGTTAGAGGAGTTGTCCTCTCCCTCCCTGAGCACTCTTAGCTAGTGGGAAAAGCAGACCAACTAAAGTTTGTCACCTCCCACAGGCTCTGGACAGAGAGGGGAATAGCTTGTAAAACTGTCTTCCTGCATGTTTGCAAAGCACTTAAGGGTCTGATTGTATTGCTACAGTGCTGATAATAAATATTGTTAAAAATGAAAGCAGGAAGAAACTGTTTACTGGGTGCTCCATGAGAAAGGCAAAGTTGGCTATGGCTGCTTCCAAATGCGTGGAGACTGGGACAAGGAACTGCGTGTGCAGGGTGGTGCTCAGAAAAGATTGCTTCTGAAATGAGGATGCATGGGAGCAATCCTTAATGTGTTTGTTCCTGATTTATGTACAACCTCTCTCACACAGAGAGACCCTGTCCCATTGAAGGTCTACAGAAGTCCCCAGGCAGCAGGGATCCAGTGAGGGGGTGCCACAGGACAAGTCAGGCTCACATCTGACGTGGCAAGCAGCACAATGAACCTCCCCAGTGCCATGTAGGGGAGCTTTGCTCAGTTAATTAGGTGTGTTCTGGAATAGAGATGTTCCCTGAGTGACAGCAGGCTCAGACAGGGCGCTCCAAGCAGCAGGCAAGTAGAGCCAGTAAAAGGATGGGAACACACAGAAACTTCTCCCTGTGCAGGAGGAAAGTGTTCCTGCCATGTAATAATGGAAGTGGTCATATTTCACGAAGAGTCCTCATTTGAACACGTTAAAGCTTGTTGGTTCAAACCTGGATGAAGTCCAGGTGTTTCAGAGGGCTAAACCATCACCCCTCCAAGATGCACTGCTTGTGGTGTGGGTGCAGGGCTCACAGAGGGGTCCTGGAGGCCACAAAAGCTCTGCAAGTCACGGTGCCACCATGATCTGTCCTGAGCCAGGGCCCTCGCTGGCTGCCAAAGCTGCGTGTGATTACGCAGCGTGGACACCTCGTCAGCTGTGAGCCCTTCTGACTCACCCCCCTGAGAGTCTAATGACAGTTTGGTTTGAATTAGCTGTGGGCTGAAGCCAAAATCCTGGGTCTGAACTTCCTCAGATTTTGGGAAGACTCCAGTCTGGATCCAAGTGCATGGCTGTAGCTTACTCAAAGATTGGAGCCAAACCCTGGATCACAACGTTCCCAGACTATGGGGAAGCTCACAGTCCATCTTTGAAGCTGGGATCATCACAAGGATGAAATACTGCCATTAGGGTGGGATACTCCTTGTTTTTTTTCCATAGCTGATGCACTTTAGCACTGCAATTGCACCATTTCAGTTCTTAAATGAGATTAAAGATGAAAAATAAAAGATGTATTTATATTTACTTCACTTGAAAAAAAGACCTTTATTTCAATAATCCTGTTGGATAGACAAGAGGCATTTTGGCTTCAAAGCATGATGGTTGTGCCTCATTAAAAGGATTTGAGATGGAATTCTCAGCAATACCAGCAGCACCAGAGTATGGAGGAGTTATGAAAGTGTCACAGCGAGCACAGCAAGAGCTCCTTGGGCTCATGCTACCCCCGAGCTCACCCTCAAAGCAATCCTTCAGAGAAAAGGAAAGGGCTGAAGAGTAACAAAATTCCACTTTCAAGCTGCTCAGAAGACACGGTGTGAACAAACAGCCCCGGAAGGCGAGATGCTGCAATCTGCCAGAAGGTGTCAATGGGAACGTCTGGAACACTCTGAGCTGTGTGAGGGCAGTCTCAGCCCCACAGAAGGTGTCAATGGGAACGTCTGGAACACTCTGAGCTGTGTGAGGGCAGTCTCAGCCCCACAGAAGGTGTCAATGGGATGGTCTGGAACACTCTGAGCTGTGTGAGGGCAGTCTCAGCCCCACAGAAGGTGTCAATGGGATGGTCTGGAACACTCTGAGCTGTGTGAGGGCAGTCTCAGCCCCACAGAAGGTGTCAATGGGAACCCCTGGAACACTCTGAGCTGTGTGAGGGCAGTCTCAGCCCCACAGAAGGTGTCAATGGGAACCCCTGGAACACTCTGAGCTGTGTGAGGCAGTCTCAGCCCCACAGAAGGTGTCAATGGGATGGTCTGGAACACTCTGAGCTGTGTGAGGGCAGTCTCAGCCCCACAGAAGGTGTCAATGGGATGGTCTGGAACACTCTGAGCTGTGTGAGGCAGTCTCAGCCCCACAGAAGGTGTCAATGGGATGGTCTGGAACACTCTGAGCTGTGTGAGGGCAGTCTCAGCCCCACAGAAGGTGTCAATGGGATGGTCTGGAACACTCTGAGCTGTGTGAGGCAGTCTCAGCCCCACAGAAGGTGTCAATGGGATGGTCTGGAACACTCTGAGCTGTGTGAGGCAGTCTCAGCCCCACAGAAGGCTCTGGCAGTGCTGCCAGCCCCAGGTTTACACACTTCACTTGACACCTCTGCCTTGTCCTACAGATGTTGAGCTGTGTTTCGGATGGAGCCCCCGACGGTACAGCTGTTCGAACACATGTGCATTTTCCACTCAACAAACCGCAAGAATAAGGCAGCAGGGTTACAACATTTGGATCCTAGGGCTAGAATGAGAGAAGCAGGAGAGGTGTTTCTTTGGGAAATCTCCGTAGTTTCTCCTGGAGTTTCTCTCTTTCTGATTTTATTCACTGACTGTTCTGTACTCAGGCCATGTGGAAGTAAGGGCTGATTGATATTGCAAGTGACAACTGAGGCCTTGAAATCCTTTCTTCAGTTCATCTTCAGGAGGTGATAAGCCCAGAGCATTTTGCTAGTTCTACAGAAGTATTTTACCTTTTATTTTCAAAAATGCAAAAACGCAAAAACGCAATTTATTCCAGTTCCTGTTATGAATAAATTAGAGTCTTCCCCAATAAAGGAGTTGAGAGAGGAATTATTACATATGTTCAGAAGAGAAATATTTCCTTATATTCTTTTCCCTTTTGCCATAATAGAATATGAGAAGAGATGGTTATGTTCCACCAAGAGTCTTACCACTGACTTTTCTTGTACCAATAAACTACAGAAGTTGGGGACACTCATGTGAATGATTCAATAAAATAAAGTCAGCCCCAATATGGGCTTCCTAAGGACCATGAGATCCCAGGCATCATTATTCTCTCATTGCCAAGGGCATCTATTGCAGGTACCTTCAATTATTTGACTCCTGATTTACGTCAGTTGGTTTAAGGTGATTTGCACTTCTTTTTGCTCTGATCCAACATCTGTTTTTTTGAAAAACAGATGTGCACAAATCAATCTGATTAATGTGCTTGATTCTGCAATTACTGCAGGATAAATCAGCAGCACACTAAAATCAACCTGGTATCAAATTCATGTTCCTACACCTTCAGCACCCAGCCTGTCTTGACTAGGGTCTCTGCTCTGTGAAACTTCTTTAGGTACCAAAGGGCCAGAGAAAAATCCTGAGTGCCAGGACTTGGAGCAGTTCAGATGATCTGATGTGGAGTTATCAATGACGGGGCTTCAGTGAAAAAATTCAGTGCCTTTAAAATGGCTGCAAGTTATCATGTGTGTTAGCAGGGCAGAAATATCCTTTTCTCATTTACTTACACAAGCTTCATAGATATTACTTGATGTTGTTAGGGCAAAATAGAAATAATATAAATATAAATTTAAAATATTATATATATATATATATCTCATATGTATAATATAAAATATAGACTGACTCAAGTAGGATACACCTTTCTTAAGGTGCTGAGGGATGCAATGGATTGTCTGTTGGAGAATCAGTCTCCATGCTCTGTAAATCAGCTGGAAGTCCCAGCACATGTTGCTCTCTTCTTTGAAGATCTTGCTGCTATAGGAGGCAGAGTCAACATAGGAATTAAAATTAAGAAGTTTTCTTTACAGATTGGATTATGACTGATTTTGTTGTTCATATGAAGGGAAACGTGAATGGGAAGATCCACTTGGATCCTCTGCTGGTGTAAGGTGCCATTTGCACCACCCTGTGCTGTGAAAATCCTCTTACACAGGGCTTGTGGGGTGTCATGTTCTGCATCACTTCTGAGTGAAGCCCACTTTGTACCCCTGCCTTCCATCTCCTCGTGTGGGTGGGAGCTGGGACCCCCTCCCGAGCTCGGGACAGCTGATGGTCAGCACTGCTGGTGGCAGCAGCCACTTGTAGCTCTGGTGCTGGTGCTGGCTCTGGCTCCTAATTGATCTTGGTGTCTGTATGAGGGGGAGCAATTAATATGAGGAAAAAATGAGAAAGAATTTTTCACCTTATTCATTCTGTCACAGCTGTCCTTCATCTCCTGCAATGTGGGTCCTGCCATCAAAATTCCAATCCAGATACAAACTTGCATTTTCCCCAAATCTCGCTTTAAGCTGGAATCCATCGCCTTTTTTTTTTTTTTTTTTTTTTTTTTTTTTTCCCAGCTGAAACCTAATAAATGTGCTCTATAAAAAATGAGTTTGGCCAACATCTGGAGGCAGATAAAAATCTTCCAAGCTACTGTTCCACAATCTTAGGGATCATTAGTACTGCAGAATGTCTATACAGAATATTTATCTTAAGTACGTAATAAAATGAAAGCTACTGTGCCAAATGCAGAACAACCTCTGATGAAAAGAAATGCTTCACATCAACATCAAGCTGCAGCTTTTCTAGCCAAAGAGAATCTTTTCTCTAGCCAAAGCACAGAAACTTGTAGTTACAAAAACTTAACACTAAACACAGGGTGCAAATTTATTATTTTAATTGTGATATTTCATCACTGGTTAGTTTAATGTCTCTTTCCCCCTTTTTCTTTTAATCACCCTCCCCCTCTCCTTGGGATGGTTTATCGCTTGTAAATTATTTGTCACATCGTTGTAATTCTATCCAGATCCTTAACTTTCTAATCATGCATCTTTTATGGGGTCTCCTTTAAAGAAGCACTATAATTACTTGCCAAGGGTCCCTGTAAATTTTATCTGGCTGTAAAATATTATACTTTAATTATTTGAAAAAAAAATAATTGGAAATGTTCCCTCTGAAAGGCTGCAGGATCAATATTGAAGGAGCAAGGCACCTTCTGCAGCCCTGCGTGGGTTCCTGCTGCATACCTCAGAAACCTTCAAAATTCTTCCACTTCATTCAGTGACATGCAAAAGTATTAATGGGGAAACTGGCCTTTGATTAATATGAAGAAAGTACTTATTTCATGTTTTTGTAGTAAAATACACCAAGATGACAAAGATACTCTCCCAGTCCTTTTGTAGGAGGCACAGACACTTCACTCCCAGCTTGGTGCAGTTCAGAGTAGCGCAGAAATGCAGAATAAACTGCAGATGCAGAAATGACTCCAATCTTCCTCATAGGAAGTTAAGTCTTTTAGGGGAAAGATTCTCTGTTTCTGTGGAGACTTTGAAATTTTCATCTTGTTGATTTGCTTAATTTCATTAGCAATAAATATAGAAATGCTAAAAACACTTCTACAATTATTTCCTATTATCAGTAGGCATTTGTGACTCATTTCTGTAATCATTTATTTTACAAACTAGCAACTTTCATGATGCAGTGTTCCAGAAGTATGGAGAAATGAGGCACATGACAGTGACCTTAAATGGTTTCTGGAACAAAGTTTCCCATGCACTATTAAAATAAAAAAAGGTTTGCAGTTAGTTTCAGGCTGGATGTTCATAAGGTATGAATTATATCTCGTACTCCTCACCAGCACTGCAATTAAGTGTGCGCATAACTTGTGTCCATTTCTGGTAAGTTTGCATTTCTTTAGATTGCTGGGCTGAAATATGAGGGAGTTAAAGGATTTGGTCAAGGAGCATGGTGAGGTGGAAGCAAAGTAAAATATAGATCTCACCTCAGCTCCTTGTTCCTGGGGAGCACTAGGGGAGGTGCTGAGCAGGAATGACATTCTGCTTAATCTGTACAATTCCTCTTATCCTATGAGAACCTGTCTGTTCACTGGCTTTCCAGGTTTTATCCTGGCAATATCACTATTATTTCCCTCTAAACAGTACCAGATAAGACTCACCAGTACTTAGACAACTGGAACTGTGAGATCCATGTGTGCTGAACAGACAGCCCTGCTCATTCCCAGGTTTTTGTAAATAATGACTAAAAGTACTTTTCCTAAAGTAATTTCTGTAAAAGCACAGCACTGCTAGTAAATTGTCCATGCATGCACAGCAGCAGGTTTTGCAGCAGGCTTTGGCTTGGGTGTCAGTGGCATTGGCAAACATCCCATTTTAATGTAGAGTCCCTGTGCAGCATCCCCCTGTGCAGGTGACACTCTGTGCACAGATCTGTCACAGATGAGGTGCTGAGGGGGCCAGAGCCCTGTGTCACAGCACAGCATCCAGGAGATAAACAGCAAATATCTCTCATTCATGACTCAGGCCAAGTCCAGCAATGATTTTTAATGATTGTTCATGAATGGCACAGACCTTGATAGTTATTTTCAGTGGTTTTTGACCATCAGAAACCATTCAATAAATATCTCTTGTAAACCACACATGAGTAAATACAAAGTTGGCTCAACATACTGTATGTTGTTGCTATTTTTAATAACTGGATGCTGGCAGAAGGCAGTGGTGAGAGTGTTTAAACATGGATATAGCTCTGGATGGTTCAATTATTCATTTCAAGCCAAGGTTTCAACTGAAGTAACCTTCCTACCTGTAGGCAGGTTGTCCACGAGGACGTCTGTGTTTGTTTTGTACCCATTCCATATTGATATAGGCGAATAAAGATACTGTAAAGGCTGAAAAGCATAAAATTTATCAGCTAGCAATTAACAAGACATGCTGCAGATGTTTGAAAAGAAGTATAAAACTGATTTCCACAGCCTGACATTCGGTCCTACAAGGGTCCCTGGGGACTTCTCTGCTGTTGAGTCAGCTCAGGGGTGAGGTTCATATTCCAAGACAGCTCCCCAAACCCCTCACCTGTGGAAATTTGCACTCCTACTCACTTCTGCAGGGAGCTGACTGTTTCCTCAGTTGGAAACTCAAGTACCAGGTTTTTAGTCCTTCAGAGCTGCCCCTTCAGGCAGGGAGAGTGTCACAAACTGAACTGAAACAGGTTTCAATCTGGAGATTAAAACATTGTCAGGAAAGAAAGGGGAAAAAAAAAGACACCATAGACAGAGCTATCCTGCATCCTGAAGGACAGGGCACAAATGATGAAAATAGTTGGCTTTTTGGAGCCACCTGCAGCCACCATCAACACTTGTTTTCACCAGGCAGCACTGACAGAACCAGAGGACACAGTCTCAAGCTGCTCCAGGGGAGACACAGGTTGGATATTAGGGAAAAGTTTTTCATGGAAAGAGTGATCAAGTACTGGCATGGTCTGCCCAGGGAGAGTCACCATCTCTAGATGTGTTTAACAAAAGACTGGATGTGGCACTCGGTGCCATGGTCTAGTTGAGGTGTTGGGGCATGGGTTGGACTCTGATCTTGAAGGTCTCTTCCAACCTGGTGATTCTGTGAATTCTGTGAGTTCCAGTTAACACCAGCACTCCAAGTAGCCCTTTCCCTTTGATTCCTCCAGCTGGGGCCAGCGTTTCTGGGCTGGGCTGGGCTGGGCTGGGAGCTCGTCCCGGCGGGACGGAGATGCAGGGATGCTGCAGGGCACGGAGCAAACACGCTCCCAGCTCGGGGGGCACACGGCATCCTGCGGGCTGCCCGGCAGCTACAAACCGGCTCCACCACGTCAGCTTTGCAGCCAGGGATCTGGGGACCTGCTCCTTCCCCCTGGCACGTAGCTGGTGTCTGTCACAACCAGCGTTTTCTTTGGAGGAAACAGGGAAAAGGAATTAAGTAAAGGAGCAGAAGTAAATTCTGATTTTGGTGCAGGTTTTTGCTGATTTATGGCTTGCGCATTTCAACAATTACTTTGTAAGTGGTTCACAAACTGTAATAGTTTCTGGGAGTTTAATGATCGGTATCTATAATACTGAGAAATGACAGTAAAATAAGGCATGTCCTCAAATTGTATTGCTATAGGCACACAAAATGGAGTCTTGCAGGATATAGATTAGTAGAAAAGCTATAACTGCTTTCCTTCTCCCCCCTTTTTCCCATGTATGACTATAACTTCTGTTCTGAAGAGAATTATACCCCATAGTATCCCCTTTTTTAGATCTCCTCTACAGAATAAAAATCTTAATTTTTTCCAATATAGTAATATAAAAAACCCAATTAAAAACAAAAAAGGCACTTTTTACTGGACTGAAAACAAAAAGATTTTCTTAATGGTGATGACCTAACATGTGTCTGGAAGCTGCCAGGGCCAGGGTCACAATCTCCCATGTGTCACCTCAACCTGATGTACAGCATTCAGATATATCAAGTGCACAGCTTGAGCATGTGGAATTATTACATGTAATCACAAAATGCTAATTGGTTACTAAGGCAAGCTGTATCAGATGAAATGGAAAACAAACCAGAAGCTGTTTCTCCAAGGCTTTTAAAGATAAAAGCGTGGCTAAGCTTGGGTAGTTAGAACCAATAACACTCAGATATTCTCTTTGATCCCATATTCCTGCCTGTCCATTATGAAACCATCAATATTGTGTGAAGGTTGGAGGGAAGGTGTAGGCTCTCTGAGGACTGGCCAAGTGCTACTTTTGCATCTCTCTCAGCTCCTCTTTCCAGTGTTTATCTTCTTCAGTGATTCTGATACCACAAACAGGGGCAGCTCACATCGAACTGGAGGCAGGGAGGGGAAAAGAAATGAGAGATGTTTGGTGGGGAGGACACTGCCACGGGTCTAGGCCAGACTTCCCAGCTGGGGATTTCCTGGAACACTACACCTCTAAGTACTCTATTTGCCTCAGGCAACTTCCCTCCACATAATGGTAAAGAGAAACACTAAATCAACAGATACACACATTGGCTGAGAATTCAGTGAATGCAAAAATCATTCCATGTCTGGGCCTTAAACTGTGCACAAGTTATTAGGAGGACAAGGCACTGATAAAACAGTAATGAAGTCTCCCACCCTCTGTCCTTGGCACCCTGGAATAGGTGAGAACTTTCTTCATTTATCTGGGGAGGTGAATATTGTACATGTGTGTAGAGTGTTCCCTTAGATATCTATCTGTTTCAAAAGTTTAGGAAAATATCAGTAATGCCTGGCAAATGATTCCCATAAAAAGGTTGTCACAAGATTATCTACCAGGCTGTGGGGATGGAGGAGGTAACAGCCCACAGGACATGTGCAATTAGTCCATGATTAAAAGTTTTAAACACTGCAAAGCATCTGAAAATTGGTTGGAAACATGAAACTGTGGACAAAATGTCTATGGATGGAGTTCAGAATTCTTTTTGCCAGATCCTAAAATCAATGAGGTGAGGCAATAAGTTACATGATGTCACTGATTCCTTCTGCCTCTCTGAAAACAGTAGAGTTTGTGCTGTGGAGAGGCTGCAGCATCTCTCAGCTTCCATGGTGCCAACACTGCCTTTTTTAGGACAAGGAAACCCCTATCTGAAGACAATGTTGTGCAGAGGAAAGGGGCACAGATGGTGCAAGAGACTCTCAGTGCCTGGTTCCTCTCAGGGCAAGCCTGGCCTCAGGGATGAGATGCCAAACCTCAGGTGGCTCCTACGGCTGGCAGTGGGTATCAGATGTGGTTGTTTTGGGGGACTCTGGGGGGACCCTCTCTTGCTCTGAGCTTTCAGAGCCATTGCAAGGCTGGGCTCCCCAAGGAGCAGCCCCTGGCTGGTGCAGGCAGAGGAGGAGCAGAGCTGAGTGTGCTGTTGCCATAGCAGGGGAAGGGATCTATGGAAACCCCTGAAAGGGCATCACTCCAGGCAGTCTCCAAACAGCAGGACCACAGACAGTACCAGGGCACTTACAAGGCACGCTGTGAAGCCAGGATAATTTCAATCCATTTAGCAAAGTGCTTCCAGTCCTCGTTTCAGAGCAGGTTAAAGGAAAATAGAGTAAGTATTGAACAAACAAAGTTGATCTGTACCTACAGCACTTCACTCAAGAAAAAAACTAAAACTATATGACTGTTGTCTGCTCTTTGTTTTTTATTTTTCTCTCCAGCAAAATGGCTTTTTCTTTATTTTTTTTTTTTTTTTAATTCTTGTTTGTTTGTTTGAAAGATTGCTGCTGTGTGATGGTGAGCTGCTCTTACACAGACTCACTAACCCAAAAGGCACAGGTGAAAATCATGGGGTAGATATGCCAATACCTTATGGCAATAGCAGACAGTTTGGTAACATGATATATATCTGTGAGTAATCACACCCTTTTCTCCTCACTTAGGGTGGAAAAGTGCCCTTGAAAATCGCTTACTCTCCCAGTAAAACATACAGGATTTGTACTCTAAGGGACAACACAAGAGTCCAATGAATCACTGAAATCAGGAAAAAACTGAGTAAGGTTCTTTGAATTTGTCCTTTCCCAAACAGAGATTGAAGATTGAGTTCTTAAATCTTTTCTTGGTGTTGCATTATGCTGTGTCCTTGGAAATATCAACAAGCCTAGCTAAATTTGTTCTTGAGATTTGCAAACAGGATGAATTTTACTTTTGAGCCTAATATATTTATTGATCTATTTTTGTCTTCAGCCACTTACATTATCATAGTAGTCAAAAGCATTATGACACATCTGCCCAGAAAGGTTCTGCTGAATGCATCATGAAGGGACCCCAACTGCTTGCAGAGATGGCAAATGCTTTGTTTTCTCAAGAAAATACTCATTGCTCATTTTCCAGGAATTTTGGACAAGATCATCTTTCATATTCTCTTTCCTGGGGAAATCCTCCCTGGATATAAATAACTCAAAAGCACTCAAATGACTTCCAGTAGTCTTAGTGAAGGTATAGCTCTGGTGCAGAAACCTAACTGGTTATGCAAGTTCTGTTGGGATGATTTCAAGCTGTCTGCTAGAGGCACTTCTCATCCACTATCTCCAAGGATATTTGAGATTGTGGAAAAATTATTGTGTTTCAAGGCAAAAAGGGAACATTTTGATCACTGATTATGGATTCTTACATTTTAATCTTCCTAAACCCAGGGTTCAGGTAGGCTAAGCTGTTGAGAGCAGTGGACAAACATTTGCCCAGCATCAGGTAACTTCTGCTTGATCAACTCAGTCTCCAGTATATTTGCAGAGCAAGTCTTGAACTTGAACTTCTTAATCAAGAGGGGAGGATCTTTAAAAGTACCCTGCCCTTGTGTTTGTCCCAGTGTATAACACAGCTCTATACAGTTCACAGCCTTCTGTTTTTTGGATGGCTGTGCTTTATCCCTGAAACAAATATGAGTGGAGGCAGCAGAAGACCTGTCCACAGTGGAGGTGCAAGACCTATAAGCTCCTCCTGAGGGAACCCAGAGGAATTCAGGCAGGATTTCAGAAGGGTGACTGGGTGTTAGGTGAGCATTAGGTGAACCCTGGAGAGGTCTGATGGGGTGAACAAGCTCAGAGCAGAAGGTCTGAAGATGAAGGATGCTTTTGCTTCATCTTGAGCAGGGGTAAAGATTAAATCCTCTGGGAGCTGCAGTCCAGGTTGGACAGAGACTTTTTCTCTAAACTGTGTTCTCAAACCTCTGATGAATAACTGCTTGCCCTAGAGGCTGGAAAGAGGAAGGAGCCCAGACTCCATTCAATGGGAACTTGGCTCTTAGGTCACCTGCAGCAGAGATGGTCAGTGCTGGAAGTTTGTAGAATCCCATTTAACTTCAGAAATGTCTGTAACACTGCTATTCTGGACAATCAGTGTCTCCAGGCAAACTTTAATAGAAGATAATTTAACAATTATCAGAAAATAGAATACAAACTGCAGCAATGCCAGCTATACAGAGTTTCTTTTTCTATCAACTTGAGTATTCTGCAGCTCTTTAAATCAATAAAGAGAAAATGTAAAACACATGCTTCTTGTAAATGTTGTTGAATAAAAAAAAACACTTTCTGCATCTATTTCAGGCTTGTGTGCGAAACACATTATAAGACATCAGACACAATCTCCAAATTTTGTGAATGTTATTCAGTATTTCAAGCGACCTACAGGGACACCAGAGGCAGCTTTCAAGAACATCCAGACCCTTGAGTAGCATTGAGTAGCTAAGAAATGATCTTTCTTTTTTTTTAATAGGGATGAATTTCTAAAGCTGGCCAAAAATGAAGATGCAATCCCAGATTGGAGGGAAAGCTCTCTCTCTCTTCCCTCCCCATTTCTCCAGAGCAAAGATTTGAAAATTGCACTTGGAAGGCATTCAATCAAGCAGACGGTCAGCTGTGCTCACATACATTTGGATCAGGTTTTCAGAGCCATGCCAGAATGTACCTTATGCAAAATTAGTGGAAACAATAACAGCAGAGCAGAGGAATAACACAGCAAACCATACAGACACGTCAGGCACAAGCAGCCATTAGGTGAAAGGCCAACATCATTTAGCAACTCACAAGTTCATAAATGGTAGATTTACAGAAATTTAATGCCCTTCTACTCATCAGGGGATTTCACTAGAGACCAGAAATAGCTAATTGGGAATAGGAGCAATGTATTTAGAAACAATGAAACACACTTCAGAAAACGCCTTCAAATCCTTCAAAAAGTAAAAGCACTAATTAAAAAAACGTGTTTTTCTAAGAAGCAGCTGCAGGTTTACAGGGTGGGAATTGGCTAACTCCTGAGAGTCTGTGCTCTCTGTCTGGCCACTGGTTGGCAAATGCAGACCTTTACACTATAATAACTGTTTCAGTAACACTTTGAAATACTTGACCAATCACGTTGAGTTCACTTGGGATTCATTATAATATCATTAGATGGGATTATATCATTTGGTTTAATGTCAATTGCATTTCCATATTGTGTCCAGTGGTTTTACGATGTGGACAAATATTCCACCAAGGACTAGGCTGAGGCCATCACATTTAAATTCTTTTCCTGAGTCACAGTTGGCAAAAATTCTCATCTCAAGACATCCAGGCTGCAAAACCCTCATTGGAAGCAAAGGGGAGATCAAGCACAGTTTTTGTGCTGTTCTGACAGCTGCTCCAGTGGCACTTTTGTTCCAGAGTTTGCTGCACCCACTTTAGTGCTTGAGTCAAATACAAAATTCATTGCCCCAGTCTCCTTTCATCCTGATTGGAAAGACCACAATGAGCTGTGGATTTGAGATTTTCTGGTTGATAGTGGCCAGTCTGAGTGGGAGCAGGAGCTCAGACACCTCAGCCTCCTCAGCTGGGACCACACAACACTGACAGACACCTCAGCTGCCTGGAAATCCAGTCAAGAGCTGAACCCTCAGACTCAGATGTCTCTTCACATCCAAAACATTCAGTGCTCCAACAGTAAGAAAGCTCTAGAGAAATGAAATCTTCATAAGTAGCAGCAAGAAGGGTGTCAGACTGAATTCCTTTTCCAGTATGGCTCTCATTACTGCTTTGAGGCAATGGGTGAATAACTCCTATTCTTCTACAGGGAACAAGCAAAACTCCTATGTATTGCATTGCATAATACATTTTCTACAGGAGTTTTGTTAATGTCACTTCTAATAGAAATTAAATATATGTGCTAATGGCCTAGGTAACAGGAGTGCAGGTTTTTCTCTAGAGAAAAATGTGCTGTTTTCTAACAGACTTAAAGAGTCCTGCTGGAGAAGAAGGTGGATTCTGTTAGCTAAAGCTGTCTGGAAGTACTTTGAAGACAGCACATGGCAAAGCACAGAAAAATCTAAGGAAATAAATTAAAAAATAAAAAAACAGGCACATGATAAAAGTATCAAAGCTTCATGTTAACAATGATAACCATAATAACAGAAATAATGTGTAATGGTACTAATCAAAGAAAAAGCTCAAAAAATACATGTGGTGAAAGACAGAGTGCATGTTGGTGAAGCTCTTGTTCCTGATTATAAAATAATGTACATTAGAAAGCCAGGTGTTAAAAAACCCTAGATCTTGTCCAGAGTTGGTTTGCTTGTAAAAATGACTAAGATCCTCTGATTTCAATTCATGTGCCTGTGTGTCTGTGGGGAACCCTTTGCTCCTTATATATCATAGACCTCACCAGGCACAGCTTGATCAGGGAGCACAAGGTCCCTGATTCATCCCACCCTGGGGGACAGAGGAAGGAAAAATTCCCCACAATGTAAACTTTTCCCTATGCAAAAGCAGGATAGAGCAAGAGTGTGGTGGAATCATTCTGCAAACCTTGGAGAAATGCGATGTTTTCAAGGCCCCTTCCTGCCCATCAAATTTGACTGGCTCAAAGGCAGAGACAATAAAGTGAAATTGTTGATGTCAAGCACTCAGTCTCTTGCAGCATCCATAGAAGGCTTTGTTTCCAGAAACACAGAATCTCGTTTTTCACAAGGCACAGACCAGAACAGAGGAAGGTGTTCAGGACAGTTACAGCTCTGTTGGACGTGCAATAAACTCCACAGAGAGCCCTCTGCCCGTGCTGTGGACAGCCCAAGGAAGCTGTGGAGAGCTTTCTCTCAGCAGGAACCTGGCCTATGATGCTGCTTCTAACAGAGAGTCTCAGTGAGTCTGTAGGGAGGCTTAAGCCTCTTTCTAGGCATCAACCAACATTTGGCCAGGGGAGAGCAAATGAGTCACACCTGCACAGCTCCTTGGCAAACACAAGCCCTATAAAATTCTGCTTTCTTGTCCTCAGGAGTTTCTGAGGAAGATATATTTTCATGGGAATTTACAATTTTTTGCCCTCAAGAGAAACTTCACTATTTCCCTTAATCAAAAGTAGTGTAATTTTTACCACTAAACATCTCACTTGTTCCCATCTGTCCAAAACCACTCCAGTGAGACATGGGCTTGGAAGAACTTGCAAGCCTTGGAAGGCCAGATCCAGCTCCCTGACTCAGCTCCTTTTCTGGCTCTAGGCAGTGGGCTTACCTATAAATACATTTTCCTGTGTGGATGTAACCCCAGCAGGTTCAGTTCCTGGCAGATGTGGAGCAGAAGCCAAGAGACAGAGCAGATTCAAACCACGCTCTCTCCTGGAATAGTTACCAGGACTGAAGCTCAGCCTGCAGCCTGAGCAGCAGTGAGGACAGGGCTGGTTTTGGCAGGCACAGAGCCATGGCTGTGCTGTGACCCAGCTACTGGAAGTGATGGATTTGCTGGGGAAAGGCTCAGCTGACCGTGTGGAGGAGCCTCCTGTGCAGGTTTCCCAGCACTGCTGGGCTCTGGGCATCAGGTTAGCAGGGGATTGCACAGACATGGTCTGGTCTGTTCTGCACTCTGGTCCACCCAAAGTCAAATTCCCAAGTCTCCAGCACACATGCCCATGCAACCTTGTATAACCTCGTGCATAACCACATGGGGAAGCAGCTCCTGGGTCTATTTAAGACATGTTTTGCTTGTAGGTCTGGTGTTCATGGGAAGATACAAATTGCAATGAAGAAGAGCTAGCTGACATTTACCATTAGGTGTATTTCTCTATTATTACAATGGAAGGAAACCTCAAGGAAAAATGTCAGGTTTTTAATTACCTCCAAAGAAATAAACCCCTGGTAATTGAAAACATTCAGTTTGCAGTAGGCAACAAGGGAAATATTTCTCTTACAACCAAAAAGTGGAAGTCTCCAGTCTGTCATGCAGATATTTCCTGCAAGATTTAGCTGGATATCTTCTTTGGTTGCTAAAAACTGGGGGTAAAAAATCAATGGATTTTTCTTTTTGCAATAAAAATATTTTTAGTCTGTGCACACTCAACAATTTTGCAATGGGAGAATATTTTCCTGCCCCTTTCTGTATCCATCATTGCAGCAGTAAAATACAGACTTTTCTTTTCCCTCTGCAGTGTTTTGTCCCTTCCCATTGATCTGTGAACTCACACAGGATGGATATGAGTACTGGGGAGACCTTTTATTCCAAAGTAGGCTGCCAGCAAGCTTGCCAGTGAGAGGGTTATCAGTGGAAATGAGTCTTGCAGAGCCATAAATTCCAGCAGGTTGTGGGAGAGGTGTGTCATCTTTTTTGTTTGTTTACTTGTTTATGTATTTTTTCCCCTGAGGATAAAACCCAGTAATAATTAATGCTGTTGTTTAACATGTTCCTTCTGAAGAACAAACCTTCTTCCACTGCCTTTCCTTTCTTGTGCTGTTTCTGAGAAGTGCTGGGTGAAAACAAAGCTGCATTTTCCAAAACCACATTCGGTGTGGCTGTGCACATTTGTGCTTGGTTTAAAAATATCTCTACACTTCCAGACACGTTCAGCTCCTGCCTTTTTCAGAAAAGATCTCCAGTTGAGTGCTGGCCCACAAAAAGCTGGTCTGGATGTCAATACACACTGGTGGACATGGGGAAGAGTCAAGCTGAAAAGGAATAGAGATATGTTCTCATGGACACAGAGGTATCTGCAGGCTGGTGCTGCCAGGGTGGCATTTAAAAGCAAAGGAATGGGAGAGCACAGAGAAGCTGGCATATTTAATGTAGGCATGATGTGTCTTAGTTTCTCTTTCAACAGTTTCTCCAGAAGACAGAACTTCCACAACACGGAGTTAAGGGCCAAGAAATGTCAGTTTAATTTGGTGTCTGATACTCAATCAGTGCATGGCCTCAGGCAAGTGACTTATCTTTCCTCTATCTGAATGTCTACACCAGTGAAACAGGGGCGAAAGTACTTTCCACAGGAGTGCCAGTGAGTTTAGCATAACTCATTAGTGTCTGCTAGGAGCTTTTAAATCCTGCAGCAGAAAATCCTCTGCAGACACCAGAGGCTAATGCATTGCTGGGGTGGTGGTCAGGGGGAGCCTGAGCCTGGCACCCCCACTTTGTGCTCAGTGACTGAGCTGGTGCCAGGGGCACAGCACAGAGGCTGGTCCCCAGGACTGTGTTTAGGGGATGCTCCCACTGGATAAGGCTGGGGCTGGAGGAGTGCCAGCAGTGCCTCACTGAGAAACAAACAACCAGTGTATCAGCCCTGATCACTGCATCAGCTAATGAAAATGTATGTAATTGATATTTTATAACTGTATGGAGAAAGGATTTTTTTAGGGCTTTAATGGTATCGATTGACGGAAGAAAGCCAGATAGATGTCTCTAGGCTGCAGGCTATAGGGCTAAAGTGCCTTTGAGTCAGGAAATGTATACTTGTTTAAAATTCACTTCAAATTTTCACATCATTTGCAGCTTTTAATGGCATTTTTGGACCCCGGCGATTAATCACACAGCCCCTTGAGTCAACTGATTGTCTCATTTCTGATCAATTATTGTTGTCAACCCCTGTATTCTGCATACTGACTTGTACCATGATCTGAAAGAGAGAGATATCCTTTGGGATAAATCTTGGGATGCTCTCCTTGCATGTGGTCTCTGACAGAACTTCAGTCCTGTTCTTTTCTGAGGATTATTACTGTTCATTTCAGATGGAACTGTTGGGAGTGGCCCAGTGAAGACAATCCTGCTGCTCTAAAACACACTCAGGTACTGTTGCTCACTATTTCCCTGAGATTGCCTTTTGCTTTGTGTTCTTACAGCCCTTGGAAAGAGAGTCAAGGAGCTCCTCATCATGCCACAATTCATTGTTATTTAGCTTTTCACATATCCAGCTGTGATTACATCGGCAACCTTTTTGGCCACAGCATCACATTGGACAAAGCAACATAAAAAAATAACATTTATTTGTTTCTCTGTAAAACAGGAAGATTAAAGAGAAGGGGATCTGCAACAGCTGGTTCCTACTGCAGAGAAAAAAAGAGAACCTGGCTTCCCTATGCAGGCAACACTTATATGCAACCCAAATCTGGATGAAAAGGGAACAAGTACAACAAGCCTGTTGCAGCAAAGGCATGGGCTGGAAAAGCTGGTGAGAAGGCTATTTTAGATAAAGGCCAACAGTGCTGGCTTAGCTTTAAAGCCCAGCTTTGGTTTGGTCATTGTAAATAAAAAAAACCTTCTGTTGTGAGATGGAAAAGTGGATCCAGACACTGCAGGTCCAGTATAGAGTCAGTGCATGAGGCTCTGAGATGGTTTATGTTATCTTCTTTTTCTTTTTCTTCTTTTTCTTGTTGGTTGGGTTTTTTTTTTTTTTGTTGTTTTTTTTTTTTTTTTGTTCTTGAGGATTTTATCTGTTGCTCATCTTGAGATATTTCAGAAGTGAAGTCGATGTCCTTCCCTTTTTCTCTTTTTCACTCTCACTCATTGGAGCATGCAAAGCTTTAAACCAGAAGAAAATAAAACCAGTAAAAGACAACAAAGTAAAAGGAAGAGAAGTTGACATTTCCTGATCTTCCTCTCCATCCACCCACTCACAGAGAATTATTCAGCACATGCACATGAAAGGGTCTCAATATGAATGCAATGTGAGATTTCATTTTCTACTCTTACAAAATGCAATAGTTACATTGAGAGAGAAAAGGAATGGGCTGGACATGAGAGAAAAGTGCAGAGTCATTCTTTCTCTTCTTGTGGTCAGTGTGGCATACCTTGGTTGTAGTTATGTTTGGGACACTTTGCTGGGGAAAGAAAATTAAGAAAATATTTGTTTGAGTGGTATTGGTAAAACTCCAGTGTCACTTCATGCAAGGCTGCTGTGTCAGTACCAGGCCATAGAGAGCTGCCCCTAAACTATAACTGTTAAAGGGTTACTGTTGAATTCTCTTCCACAACTTCAGCTTCCAGTTTCTCTAATTCTACTGAATTAATTTGCAAGAGCTGTCTTAGATAATCCAACATTACACAACAACATTTACAGAGACTGAAAGTTGTGGTAATTTCTTCCCAAATTCTAACTCAATGAAGTCAGTAGCAAAACTCCTGCAGCTTCAAGGTTTCAGCTTATGGCAACTTAGTGCCATGAATTATTTGTGCTCTGGGTGTTTTGAATCTTCGAGTACATTAGGAAAAAAATATTGGGTTTGTCTGTTTGGTCATTAAGAAGGAATAAACAATGGCTGCAAGTTTTAAAATTTATACTGAGAATTACAGGGTTTTGTATTTCTGCTGTCCCTGCAGATCTCAATCCCAAATCAGTTCTTAAAAGTTTTTGGGACTACCCTGCAAACAGTGGAGGATTTATGAACAGAGCCATTCTATTCCTGATAGTCACAATTTAGTTCATGAGTGTGTTAATGATGCCTGACACAAACCAGAGTTCTCTGGGGTTTCATCGATTTTGCAGAACTAGCCATAAAATAACCTTCCCATATTTATGGAGTCTAAGTCTAAATCAGTAGAAAGCCTCCCTCTTAATGTCAGTTAATTTTTGACCCCCCAAAATCTGATTCTCTTCTTTGAACTGATATGATTCCACTATGTGATACATTAGTGTTTGTAACACTAGATCAAAATGCACCATAGACAAATTGCAAACATGCTTATTTAATCTATAGCATAGATGGGGATTAATCCATTTCCCCCCCCAGTTTATTCAAGCAAAACCCCAGGGACTGCACTTACTGGGGTTCTAAGGGTAATCACTTTCTGGCCTTAGCAATACAACCTCAAATATTATTTATACACACTTAATGTGCCCACCCCTCCAATGCATTGTTCTTGACTTTGCTGCAGTACTGGATAAAGACAGAAAGTGAATAATCTTTGGGAAGCTGCAGATGTCTTATTCAGGCTCTGAAAATTCTTGGTTTGTCTGTTTAGTAACAGCTACTTTCTCAGTGATCAGGTTTGGGATTCTTTTCCCTAAGTGTCAAGGTGGGAGCATAGCTGATGATAATACTGACAATACAAAAGCAGCAGCTGTGTGATTTGCCCATGTCATATAATTCAGAAGCAAGAGTCTTGAAAACATCTAGGAATGGATATTTTCCCCCTTTTCTCAGAAAACTATGTTCTTCCTAATCAGAAATTTTCCCTCTCATATCAGTGACAAATCTGATTTTCCAAAGTTCAGGGGGAAACTCCAGCTTGACTTTGGGCATGAAGTAAATCATCCAGTACCACTTTTAAGAGCTGATCACCTGTGAGGGGCCGTGATCTCACCACTGGCTTGGAGAAAGGAGCAGTTGATAGGAGGCAAGAGCACTCCTTGGATATGTTGTATAACTTTGTGTTCATTAAGATGTTTCAGATACAGATCAGCCTTCTTTGTTCAATATTTATCTTTTCATCTGCCCTGACCTGAGGACTGGGAGCACTTTGAGAAGTTAATTGAAAGCTTGTTTTTTTTTCATTTTAGCTCTCAGGTCTAAAACTTTTCTTTCAGTAATGGCACTGAGAACACTTCTGTCCTGTCTGCAATAGCTCAGAAACCTTTTCCAGCAGCAACTGGGAATTCATTATTGATCACCATTGTCTTACTTCAGGAATTCTCCACTGAGATGATTTTTATTATTGGATGACAAACCCAGGAAAGTGATTATTTCTCTCATGTTTCTTCTGCTCAACCATCACATGCTCAACATGTGATTCCCATATTTTCTCTCTGAGACCAGATGGATTTTTTTTTGGGGATTTTATTCCATCCTTCCTCACCCAAATATGGTACCAAGAGGTCTGAGCAAGTATTTCAGAGATCTGCACTCAGACTTTGAGCTGTGTGAGTTTCTTTTGCAGGTTTTGAGAAATAGTTGTGCTTAAACTGACATCTCTGGAAACTGGCAAAAATATTGATTTTTTTTTTTTTTTTTTTTTTTTTTTTTTTTTTTTTTTTTTTTTTTTTTTGTTATTACTGTGGATTGTTTTTTGGAGAAGGGACTGTTTTCTATAAGTTTTATATGTAGTATTTTGTACAGCAGTGTCCATGTCTGCTGGCATAATAAAAGATTTTAGAGAGATTTATTAATTTAAAAAAATTAAATTGCAAATTGACATTGGTATTATGACTGAAGTTTTAAAACCAAAGAGTGAGTAACATGGAGGGATTTGACATGAAGAAATTGATAGAATATATGCAGAGAGACACAATTAAATGTGTATTTTAGATCATTTGTAAAGGTGGGGATTATGAAGGAACTGATAAATACTGGTTATGCAGTAGGTCCATGTTAATATTTCTTTGGAATAGAATGCACTCAAATAGCTCCATTATATCCCTTATTAGCATGGACCTCTATTTTACAACAGCTGTTCCTATAAGAAATTTGTTTCATAGGAATAGAAATATCAGAATAGAAAAAGAACAAAACATTCAGGAACTGAGCCTGTCTCCCAAAGCAAGGAATAGAACACCCAGCCAAACATGAAATCTAGACAAAAAACAGAGTTTCTAAAGAAGGGATGAATCTCCATATTTTGCATGGAGTGAAAGATGTTGCAGTGGTTATTTTAGACTAACCTTGGTGATAATGGTGATATTAAAGTTATTTATAAATGCTTACTGGTGTGTGCACCACCAGTTCTGATATTACATTCAGAAGTTCAAAATTCAGGGGTTAAATTGGCCCTGAAATCAGGACACATATTCCACAAGCTCAGAAAGAAACAAAAATAACACCTAAAAATGAGGAAACACCAATGTTTTGGTGCTGTGCTTCTTACTTGCCTTAAAGATTCTGATCCTTTCCTGTTACATTTGTGAATTCTTCTCCACAAACCCAAGGACATCACATTCAGTTTTTGTGGGATGTTTCTGGGGTCCCAGCACTGGAGCCCTGAGAATTGAGCTGCTCATGGTGAAACCTGACAACACCTTTGATTAATTCTCCACAGCAATACTGGGAGCTTCAAAGAGTGCTCACCTTTAGTGTTCTTTTGCTTGGTTCTTGTCTAAGGATTATAACTAAAATATTCCATGGAAATGTTTTATTCATTTCAGTCCAGAAAATGTTGAGATTTATTTTTTATCCTTAATTAATCTAAATCTTAGCATGTCTTAATATAATGAAAAACTAAAAATAACAACCTAACACATGCACCCTGCTCCAGGCACCTTTTTTTTTTTTTTTTTTTTTTTTTTTTTTTTATTTTAAAGGGGGTTAATTTTAGACTTGGCATCTTTGCCCCATGAACTTCCCACATGTGGTTAAAGCTACAAGCCAGGTCCTGCCACCAGCCATATTTACCAGAAACAGCAGCAGAAATTTCCAGCAGAACAGTAAAGGGGCTGCAGTTCCTGTTGTTCTGCCAGTGTATTTAATCTAAAAATATTATTCATCTTGCCAACCACTTTAATGCAATTGGGGAATGGCAGAGCTGGGAAGAAAAGCTCTTTGTTAAAAAATTTCAGCTTAGAAGTGACTCTGTTTTCTCCTATATTGTCTGCTGCTCTTTTTTCCCCTTCCTTTCTGCATGGCCTCCTTTGCTGTTTACCCAATCTCCTTGTCAGACTTCTCCCAGTTGTATTAATTATCATTCAATAAAACACTAATCATTTAGAATAACTGTGCTTTACTTTTAAACACAACTTTTTAAAACTCAGCACAAGGAGAGATGTAAAAAGTTATCCAAAGGAAGAGACAAAATCCTTCCTTATTTAACTACCTGGATTTACATCCTGGAAGCAGTTACAGGGATCATGGCACAAAGACTGGGCTTTACTGAGCCAGCCACAGCCCTAATCTTTGGCTTTTCCTTGTTTTGTTGACTCTGCCATTTCTTTTCTTTGTAGTTTTCTGTTGCTGAAGCAGAAGCTGGAAGATGATCACAGAGGAAAGTGGAGACACTGAGGTCAAGTGTCCTTGAAGTGTGTTTGTGACTAATTCATTAATGAGCTTATTTGGGGAAAATCCAAAACTGACTTGTTTTGCACCTGAGCATGAAGGGCACCTGCCCAGGGAAGGGAATGGAGAACAAAGCTGGTGAGGGAGCTGGGGGAGCTCAGCTGGAGGAGAGGAGGCTGAGGGGAGCCTCATTCTCTACAAACCCACCTGAAATGAGTTGTAACCAGGCAGGGCTCAGCCCCTTCTGCCAAGCATCAAGGGACAGAACAAGAGGAATCAGCCTCAGGTTGTACCAAGAGAGGTTTAGGTTTGATATCAGGAAAACATTTCTTCACTGGAAGGGTTGTCCAGCCTTGGCACAGGCTGCCAAGTCACCACCCCTGGAGGGATTTAAAAGATGGATGTGGCACTTGGGAACATGGCTCAGTGGTGGCCTTGGCAGTGCTGGGTTAAGGGTTGGACTCAATGATCTTGGAGGGCTTTTCCAACCTAAACAAATTTATGATTCTGTGACCATAGTGGAGCAGAGGACTGGCAGTATTGAAACCAGACCATCCCTTGCAGCAGAGAACAAATACAACCCCAAAACTCATGGAGAATTTTTAATTTAAAAAAAAAAGTTAACTTGACTTGGGTGGCCCTACAGCCTCTTTTATTCTGCAGAAGTGGCTTTTCCTGGGAGCTGCTGTGCACCAGGCTGGATCCAGCCCGTGGGATGACTTGGGAAATGCCTCTGCTGTGACCTTGCTGGGAGGGGAGGGTGGCAGTGAGCTGGGCTGAGCTGGGCTGAGCTGGGATCAGAGCACCTGCACAGGTGCAGGCTCCCAGCCCCCTGCAGCCAGTTGTGGGGGGAAGGGTTTGGAAGATGGTCATGGGGGTGCTCCTGGCTTTCAGGCCAGCTCACTGTGCTTGGTTCTGAGCTACCTGACCTGATTTCAGCCTTCCTGTGCCTGATGGGAACCTACAAGAAAGATGGAGAAAAACTTTTTACAAAGGCATGCAGTGGCAGGACAAGGGAGAATGGCTTTACATGGAAAGGGAGTAGTTTTTGATTATAGATTAGGAAGAAATTCTTCTCTTTGATGGTGATGAGGCCATGACACAGGTTACATGAAGAATCTGTGAATGCCCTGTCCCAGGAAATGTCCAAGGCCAGGTTGGATGGGGCTTGGAGCAACCTGGGATAGTGGAAAGTGTGGAACAAAATGATCTTTAAGGACCCTTCCAATTCAAACCATTTTGTGATTTTCTGATTGTCTGATTCATTCCAGGTAAGGAATGGATGCTGAAGCTTTGTGGTATGTCAGCAATAGAAATAATCTGAAACTGCTGCCTTTTATTTGCTCTTTCACATAGATAGGTGAGGGTATATATATAAATAAAGAAAAAGCAGAAGATACTAGATTATAAACCAAATAATGGTACGAACCAGACAGAGTCAGAGGAAAGCGATATTGAGTGATTTTAACCTTGCACACACCTTCATTTATAATTATTATTTATGATGATTACGGATTCATTTATTTAGTGAGCTGAATGTACGTGTTGTTCTGTCAAGGGTCAACAAAATAAACAATCTCTTCCCCCATTAAAATCAGTGGTCTAAAAGTGGCAGGATAAGAACTAGATCTGGAACAATCTGATACCATCATTACATCCTGGAGTAGTACAGGGAAGGCTCTCAAGGAGATTTCTGCAGAAATAAACTCTAGAATGCAAAGATACATTAGAAGGGAAGCTACTGCAGGTGCATGAGTGGGCTGAGGATGTGCAGCCTGGAATGAACGAGGAGAAAATGCTGGGATGGGCAGGGCTGAGGGCAGGCACTGGGAGGAGAAGGGCAGGTCTCTGTCTCACTGGTGTATCAGGGGAAAGCCCAGCTTTTTACCTAGTGAAAGAAAAGTATTGGGTTAGATTGTGCATTTAGCCACCCATAAACCAAACCAAAGCTCCCAAGGAAAAACCATCTCTCTACTGTGCTTTGTCCTTCTCCCAGAGATGGGTGAGCTTGTGAAAACCTGATCTGTGCGAAGGGTGGTCTTATCTTCAACATCTCTTGGACCTTCACCCCTGAAGTTGTGGCATCTTACTCCATGGAGTCCATCTCTGAGCTTTTTTCGCTCTGCAAGAACAGTGTAAAGCAGGGGAGCTGAAGATTGCAGCTATTCATAATTGGGCATAAAATTTTGAATATGAAGGGAAAAAAAGGAAGTGACTATACCAGCATAACAGATGATGGAGTATTCCCTTTCCAGCTTTTGAAAGCATCCATTTGGATTTGGGGAAAAGAGGAGAGGAGTGTGTGTGTGAGATGGTGCTGGGGTCAGGGGAGCACTGGAAAGAGATGAATTCCCTGACCCTCTTCTGTGGAATCTTAATAACGTGTTAAGTTATTGTGCAGCAGAGGAATGCAATTAGCGCAGCAGCCAAATCCTCCTCCAGCAGGTCATTACTGCATTAGTAAATGGAGGCTGTTAAGGCACACAGCATCCCTAAACATACCAGAGGGGCTGCTGGCCCTACAGGACCCAGGATTGATGAGAAAACTCCCACTGCTCTCTCCCCTTCTCCATCCACTTTTCATTATTGCTTTTCTGATCAAGCATGCGACCACATCCTTCCCCATCCTCCCCCACACCCTGCTCCTGAGACACATTCCCAGGAGGCCTCTGTGGAAAATCAAATCACAACCCACCAAGAGGTGTCTGTGATATATGCAGAAGCAGCCTCCAGCTGTGAGGAGCTCAGCTCTGCCCTGGAAAACTTCCCCAGCCAAGGGGAGAGGGCAGAGCTGTGCTCCCTGGCAAGGGCAGGAGCAGAGCAAGGCTGCTCTGCACCAGTGCCAGCCCAGGAGAGACATGATCCCATCCCAGCCTTAGATGCTGACCCATCCTGCTGTGTTACAGGGAAATCTCTATCACACCTTGAGGTGCAGGTTGCCAAGGAAGAGGATCCTGAAATCTCTGACTTGGATTAACCCTGGGGTTCCCTAGGCCTGACCAACTGCTCCTGCAGACCCCTGAGTTAGCCCAAGCAGTTCCAGAGAAGCCTGGCAAAGCCTGTGGATTATGAAACAAATGGCATTTGTTTCCACGTGTTTAAACTAATTCTGAATATTTTGGAATGGTTCTGGTTAAAATAAAGGCAAATTGACACCTTTTTCCCATAATAAAATGTAACAGCCTAAGGTTAATCATGAGGTGGTGTGGGAATCAGTGCCTTGCTCATGGTCCAGACCTCCATCCCAGCCAGGTCAGGACACTGCACATCCTGGGGCCCCTGAAACATTACAGCAACTGGGCTCCACATACAGTGAATGGATTCTTATTCCCATCAAAATGCTGATGATTAGAGAGATTCCAGCAAGCTACAGGATGATGTGCCATTGGAGCCAAGCACGTGAGCTCTTCAAGGATGGGGCAGGTGAAAGTCACTGCCACCATTTCCTTATTTCAGCACAGAAGCTGAGGGCTGCCTCTGACAGAGGTCTGGCTGCTTTGATAAGACAAAATCCAATGCAATGACATCTTGTAAGGCAAATTAAAATGCAAGGATAGAGTAAATTACCAGGCATTCTTGACCTTTGTCTTCAAACACACACAGATATCCCCAGTAACCACTGTCCATCCGAGGCCATTACAAAGCAAATGCTCCAAGTTTGTTATTGTGTGTGTCCAGCAAACAGGAATGTCTGCAGCAGCCAAGTGGTTGGGTTCCACACAGTCAGGAATCTGAAAATTAGAGACCATAGTACATGCTTATAAATAAGTAAATAGGACTATAGCTTTAAACATATAAAATAATGATTTTTTTTTTAACCAGAGTGCTGTTTCCAGCTCTTCAGCATTAGAGATCATGTTTATATTGCTATGCAAATTATTCCTCATAGTGCATTTACAAATTTTATGTTCATTATTAATAGCTTTATGAGTTTTCCCCCTTCCTGTTTGGTGCTATCTATAGTGCTTGGGTAATACATAATTAACGTTAACTGCTAGTGCTCTGGCCCCCGTGCCAGTTTACATTAGGATATTTTTTCATGTCTTTTGTCTCTAGCTGTTGGAAATTGGTGCTCAGTGGGAATGAAATAGCCAGATTACTTTGTGCTGCTCTTTGCAGGCCTTTCATCTCTCTTGACTTATGTGATGCTGGTGGATTAAATCACTGATTTCTCTCCTTTTCCAGACTTGGGTTCACAAATATGTTTTAACCTTGGCAAGCCTGGTACTTTCCCTTTGGGCCAGATTTTGTCTACAGTCTATTGGTAATACAGCCAGAGTGGTTAGAAGTGTAATTCTTCAGTGGTGCTTTTATACCCCAACAGCCCAAAGTAAATGCAAGTAATACCATCAGAAACTCCCCAAAAGTTACTTTCCTAAAAAAATCTGTTTCTTCAGGGAAACTGTCACAAACCAGAGTGGAAATAAATCATAATAGAAGCTATGCCTACGTGTCTGAACAAACAATTTCATTTAAAATAGACTTAAAGTTGCAGGTAGAATGGATTATCTTGCCACAACCTCAGCTGAGGCTGCTGGAGTGATGGGGCAGGGATGCAGGCTGGCTGCAGGGTAGTGATGGAGGGAAGTTTCAGGTGAGGACAGAAGGGCTTTGATGGAGCTGTCTGGAGCAGCCAGCCTGCTCCCTGCTCGTCAGGCCAAGCTCAGCCTCTTGCACAACGTAGGATTGCAGCTTCTATCTGCTGAGCATCTCCCAGAGGGGAAACACCCAGGGCTCTGCAGGAGAGAGGAGCTCTGCTGCTTGGTGGGAAATGCCACAGAGTGGGGCATGGGGAAGGAAAGCTCAGCACTGAAATGGAGCTTTCCCATCCTCACCTCAAACCCTGGGAAGCTGCAGGTGTCTCCTCTGTGTTGAAGCAAGATGGCCACAGAAACATTAAACACTGGCTTTCACTGAGAGTTTTCCAAGGCAGCAGCTTGTCAAACCACCAGAGTTAATAATAAAACTTTGGGCTGCTCATGTCCTGATGTCTCAAGTGCCACAGAGCAGTGCTGATAGATGAGATGGCACCATCACACCTTTGTGTCAAACCAGTGATTAAACAGGAGCAGCTCGAGATGGAGCAACCGTGTGGTAATGGGACATTTGAATTCTGCAGCTTCAAATCAGGTCCAACCTTGCTGAGGCACTGAGATGAAATAACACCCTTTTTGGAAACTTAATGTATCAGGACAAAGTTCTTCATGCTCTGTAGGCCTAAGGGAAAAGAGAAGGTTTTATTCTGAATGTGTCCAGACCCTTTTTCTGCAAACTGAAGGGCTCTGCATGATACTTTGAAATGTGAGTTCATGAGCAGACACCTCTGCCTTACATGCAACTGCAAGAATCAGAGTAGAATGAAGTAGCATAACCTAACACCACATTTGTCAAATAGAATCTTGAATTTGATTATATTACATCTCAAAGGATTTTGAAAGTTCTAATGTCTGTCATTCATTCCAGTGATATGCTATTGTTTTTGTGCAATAATAGCAGCCCTGTGCCATTTTTGTGCCCTGGCAAGCATTGCAAACATATTTTAAGTGTTCTCTTGGACTAGGAAAATGGGGTTTTGAGGATCTTGTAACTATATTCACCTGAAAAACAACAACAAAGAGAGATTCACCCTCCTCTGAACCTTGAAGACAAAAATCCAAAATCATGAAAGCGTTCTCCAGATGGGCAAAATCCTAGTTTTTCTAACAGCTGAATGTTAGCAAACCAAATGGATTGGAAGAGAAGTTTTATTTTAGGCTCTCAGCTGTCTTTGTTCAACTCTCTGGGCTTACTTTGCAGGTATAAGCTCTGCTCTGGGTGCTTTAAGAGAGACCCTTTCCCTTTGGTGAAGCCATCCCAGCCTCCTTCTACATGTGAATCAGTTGAACCCTCACAGTTATTTGTGTCTTCTCCCCTTGTCTCTCTCTTTTACCATCCATGTCATGTTTGCTCAATTTACTACACAACAAGTATTTCCACTTCTTACCCTGAAGGGTCAAGTGAGCTCATGAAAAAATCAGTGTGTCTCCACGCATCAGCACCAAGAGTGCCCATCAGGCCCAAATCAGGCTGTTCTGAGCTGCTGAGCCAGGGGTGATGGTGTGGGAAGGAGACAGGGGTTAATGCACAGGGCTGAGAGAGCACCTCAGCGTGTTTGAACTAGCACAGGAGCCGCTGCTGGGAAGGCAGTGAGTCACAGTGTCTGTGTTTGTGTAGGTGTGTGAAGAACGAGAGGCACACACGGCCCTGCGCTGCTCAGGACAGATTTATCATGCTGCAAGTGCATGCAGCTCCAACTGAAATCAAGGAAAATCAGCCTGTCCTCCTGCCTACGTGTGCTTCTGCTGGACTCTGCCTGGCCTTGTGCTGAGGATGCTGCTGGGCTCTGTCAGGATGGATCATGGCAAAGCTGTGCGGAGAACGGGATGTTTCTGTTTTTCAAAGGATTCTGGTTTATGTGTGTAACATCTGATTCTATCACTTACAGCTGATCTTTGCCTTCTGGCCTCCCTGTGAGAACTCAAATTCTTCCCCAAACCTCTAAAATCTAGATTTGGCAAAACTCCAAGCATTATATTTCATGACTATTTTTGCTGTTGTTTCTTGCTGGAATGAAATTGAGACCTTTTCAACACATCTGTGGAAAAAAGAGACACATTCTGATCAATCTGTATCCCAGGAGAGGCAGAAGTTGCATCTCCTGGGTGATAGGTGCCTTGAATTAATTTCTTCTGTTTGCCTCCCATAATACAACTAGTCCAAGTGGAGTTTCTGGCAGTAGAATTCTGTTTGATGACACCATCACACACACCACTATCACTCACATCATAGCTTGGTGTCACCCAAACTTGTTCCACTTGCTTTTTTGCCCTGGCCATCAGGAGACACAATGCTACCCTGAGCCAGACTATTAAGGGATTTATATGCCAGCTCATTTTAGAAAAGAATCTGGTTCCTTTTGTGCACCCACGGAATTTTTAATCTTGGGGTCAGTAGATGAGGAATGGCACAAAGGATGCCTCGTTCTTATGACTGTAAAGGAAAAGTAAATCTCTGATCAAATGTGGCTCCGTGCTCCCCCTCCTTCCCAGCTGTGGTATTCAGACACTTCATAACTGTTCCTCAGTGTCCCTCCAGCACACCTCTCACTCAAGGCAGCTCTATTTTCATTTCAGACATAGGAAATTTGGGTTCAGAGATACTGTGTCACATCAGGGTCACCCAAAAAGACTTAGAATGACAATGGCTTCCTCAGCTTTTCCACTATTGTCCTACCCCTCTGGAAATACACGTAAATATATGTTTTTGAAGATGAGACACAGACAAATCCCACAAGGAGCTCCCTTCCCTTTCCCAGCACGGATAAGCCATCGGGCAGGCGTCGCCCTGCCACGCAGACCACGCAGGGAGCCCGAGTGGCGGATCAGGCACAGCCTCTCTGGGCTGGCAGTCACCTGGGTGGCAGCAGTGGGTGCTGCAGGAGCTGAGCCGTGGGTGGGGTGTTCCTAGAACGTGCTGCCTGCACTGGGGAAAGCAGCCATGCCCTGCAGCGCAGGTGCTTCTCCGAGCACCACATTTCAGGGAGGTGTCAGAGACAGACAGCCTGTTCCTCCCAGAACATGTCTGGCTCTGTCTCCTCCTGGAAAAGGGATGTAAAAGGGCAGCTGCAATAAGTGGCTGTTTTTCATCAGGGCACGTTGTGCAAATCAGACTTTCTGGGGTTAAAAAAGGCAATTTTTCTGAGAAGAAAGGGGGCTTTCTACACATGGAAACCTCCATATCATGGTCCTCTCAGCTTGAGGACATGCCTTGCATTTACCTGCAGACTGGGTTTAACACTGACTACCAAAGATATAATTAATTAATTACAAAAGAACTTCATCTTTTCTGTAAAAAGAAAATCCTCCTCTCACTTTTCCAGCCCTACCATTGAGCTCTTAATGTCACTTTGACTTCAAAGCTTTGAAAGAAGAGAATAATATTTAATGTTGTTTTTATTGGCAATAATATATCTCCTGATTTTCTGACTCATGCTGGTTGAATTTATGGGGCAAAAGGTGCTGGGGTCTTTTCACTTTGCAGTGGGGCAGAAAAATTGCTTGTTGGGGCTTGAAAAGCAATTGCATCATCAAGTGTGTGAGACTTCCTCTGAGTACTGCTGAGGGGGTTAGAGAGGAAGAGAGTTTTTCTTCTCTGCACTTGTTTTGGTTTGTGAATCTCTCTTATCACCATGCATCAGACCTGTGTTTATTGAATTTCCACCAGTCACTGAGATCTATGGCATGATTAACAGGAGATACACACAGGGAGTGGAGAGGGTGCCTTAGGAAAGGGGAGGTGCTTTGTGGCAAGGCTGTAATGATTTTCTTGTCCTTTGCATGGGAGGAACGCACACAGCGAGTGTTTGTACAGCATCCAGCCCTGTGAAGCCCTGATGTGGTAAGAGCCTCCTGAGTAATATATTCAGAGTGATAAAAGTGGCTGCTATCTGCTAATGAGAGCGGTGGGAATGAAAAATGAATCCTTGGTTTCATCATTTTCCAGGAATGCAGCTCCTTCTGGCTTCCCAGAGCTTCATCTCCCATCCAGCTGCCGTGTGGGCTGCAACTGAGCGTGCAGCTGGGCAAGAGGGTAAAACACAGCCCCTCAACACACTGAGAAGGCCAAAATAGTGTATTTGGGTACGTGATACAGATGTCTTCAGATGTACTGACCTCCTGGTGGAACTTTCTGAAAAAGTACCAATAGGGTTTTCTGTGAATGCAATACAGGGCAGGGAAATCAGAGCTTTCAAAGTTCTGCAGAGACCAACAATTACTACTTAATAAAACTCAAACCTTTGACTGGAGGCAGAATTTTGCACCAGAGCTGGGAAAATAGATCTTACTAACCCTCTGTCACAATAGCAGTCCTTTGGGAATCTTCTTCTGGCTCATATCTCAGTTCTCTTTAGATTTTTTTTTGTTGTTGTAAAATATGGCCTTGAAGTTGCCAACATTTGGGGCTATAAAATTTAATAAAAAAATGATTTTTTGGTAGATTTCTCCTTTACAGGGCAGAACAAAGAAGAGTCAATCTTTAAAAGCTACATCGCCTCTAAAATTGAGAGGAGAACATAAGCCCTGGCATAAAACAAAAAGATCCACCTTAAAATAAATTATAATAATAAAAAAAAAGTAATAAAGAGATTGAGTGTATCAACAATCAGCTGATGCCACCCAAGTGCACAGTGATATACTTAGGCAGCAGTAAAGAATCAGTCATCATGTGTCAGAACATTACGTAATAATTTTGATGTACAAAAATATCTCTGTGGTCTTGTAATGTGCAGGAATTAATTACAACACTCTTTATGTTTGAAACAAACTAGGTGACAGAGCAACTTTTTGGTCTGTTTTAAATTTAAACTAAGAGGAGGAAGCTGGAGAGATGATGAATGATCCTGTTGTCAAATTGTGTATATACAGGTGTTGTGATTGTTTTCTCCTCTAAGCAGCTCCCACTGATCCTGATGAAGAGGGAGGTGCTGGGCCAGAAATTTTCCAAGAAAGAAGCCCAAAAAGTGTTCTATTTCGGTGCAGATTGGTCTTTGATCTTGGCTCCTTCTATTTTCTTGGAAATTAAGGTCTACCAAAACATCCAGGATTGCTTTGCTTTGACACAGTGAACAGTTGTAGCAATGCTGGATGGAACGGTGAGGGGCACCAAAACTTTTGAACAATACCATGGAAAGTATGAAAGAGTTGGTGTTTTCTGACAAATGAGCTGGTCAGAAAGCACAGACTTCATTGCCAAGTGCTTTATCAAAGTGAAAGGAAGTTTCATTTATGTTGTTTAGATATGAAATCTTTCAGTGAAGACGCCTATCACTTAAACACAAATGGCTTTTTTTTTTTTTTTTTTTTACCTGAAGTCAGTTCTTTAATCTAAAAACTCTGGAAAATAAGCAGAAAACAAGTCCCACAAATTCTGTGGACAAGAAGGACTAACCAGTTTGGAAATCTTTGGTGCTTTCAGATTTATTTCCTATGAGTGTGGAAGGGTCAGATTTGTATTTAAATAACTAAAGAGTAACAGAAACCCAGAAATCTTGAAAAAGGGAGATGCAAATTGGCATCAGGACAGCTACTATATCTTGTACCAAGAGGCTCCTTTAAAACAGACAGCCAGTGGCAGACAGGTTTGTCACTGCCTTTTCACCAACGCACTGCACCTCACCTCTGGTGTGGCACTATTATTTCCCACATGTTATTGCACTTTCTCAGCTCAATAAGCCACTACTTCATAATCATATTTAGACATTAGACAATGTTTTTCTTCCCGTGGGAATACCTAGAAAAGCTAAAGCAGAGTTGGAGGCTAACATTTTCCAAAGAGACTTCTCGTTCTGGAAACGTCAGGTTTCTAACTCGAGGGAGCCTTGGACTGATTTTCTGAAGACGTGAGCACCTACAGCTCTGTGCTGACCACATTTTCCAGCCATTAATTGTCAGATGTGTTTTCTCAATTTGGAGAGCTCTTGGCTTGATTTTTAGAAACTGCTGAATCCCCAAACTCAGTGAAAATCAGGATCTGCTCAAGCCTCTGAACTTTCCCCACCAGTTGTTTTAGAAAGTCTTGGCAATGGACTTCAACTCAAGTTGTTGAAATCTCCAACAGAAACAACATGACTTCAGATGTCTGATGAGAGACTGCATTTGTCTGGAGTTGGTCTATGATCCATTCCTTCTGCTATTTTGAGCACTTGCATCCAAGATATTTCAATACCATATTTTTTTAAAATGAAAGGTAGATTTCCAGGACCCAATTGACCAATATTTCCCAACTCCTGCTTTATCTTTGCTCTTGGTGAAATGTCCACCAGGCCCACAACCAGCTCCACAACTTCTCTACTCTTTTGGTATTGTACTGGACAAAGTGGGCAACAATTGTCAAGAATACAGAAACTATCTCCCAAATCTTTCACAGGAAACCTGAAAATACTTGAATGGGAGGATACAAAAAAGATCTTTATGATTCTTGTAGAAAAGGCAAATAAAGTCTTTGTGCTTCCCTCAAGGAACTGGGGTACCAGTTCATTATACTGGGCTATTTGTTCATTTACTGCAAAATTAAAATGATTCCTCCTAAAGATATGGAAGGCATTTGAGAGAATAACAGTTTTCATGGAATCTTGGAATATTTTTTTCCATTTAAATGCAATTCTTAAAGAAAAAAACCTGCAAAGACTTATATTTATCCTTCTTATCAATTCCACCTCAACATTTCCTACTTTTACTGGACAATTGATGGCACACTTAAAGAGAAGTTCTGCAAGCTCCTCCTGTGACATGGAAATCAAAATTCAATTTTCTTCCTCACTGTAAAGCACACAGATGCTGATTCTGAGAGTCCCAACCTCTGAGAGTTGGATACCAAAACCTGAAGCTTTTCTGAGGCCATTGCCACTCCATTTCTCTGTAAAAAAAATTAAACCAAAACATTTTCACTCAAGACCAATGAGCTGAAGCACACGATGGATTGGTGGCATCAGCCACCACATAGACTTTTTTTTCTTAAAGTTTGCAAGCTTTTTAACCTGGAATAAAGTATGTTGTTTGGGCAGAGCCCAAATCTTTCTTTATTGAAATGGATATTTTAAATTACTTCTCTCTGCTCTTGTAGCTCCTCATTTCAGGTATCTGTTTTAAATACACTTCTGGATGACCTTTTGGGTTTGGCCTCAATTAAGCTCAGCTCCTCAATCTAGAGAAAGCCATTGCACTCTTTCCACTTTGTCTCAGCACCTGCAAATCCAACTGATATAATCCAGTGCAAGTGGAACACTGCAGGAGAATTTGGTGCTCAAGGAGAATGTGTTTCCTGTTCACTGAAGAGGTAAAAATGGAATCACCATTCTGACTCATTCAAGTAGCAAACTCCTCTGAAGATCACATGCCTGCCGAGCCAATGTTATTTTTGGCAGCTCTTCATGGAAAGCTATGGGTTTTGTTTTGCCACATCTGTTCTCTCAAGTATATTTTGCTTCAGATGAGCCTGTTCCACCTTGTGATTTTTTTTTCTTGGGGGGCACGGATAGGAGAGAAGGGGGTTGAGTTTGAATACTGCCTTGCATTGCAAAAGCACGTTATCATGGGAGAAAAAAAGTTCTCCCCTCTGGGCCTTAAACAGTATTTCCAGCTATTGTGTATATTCCCCAACCCTTACACTGTTTCTAAGAGAAATGATTCCTTTTGCAGATGTTGAAAGGAATACACACACAAAAGATTGTGAGGACTTTCATAAAAAACAGGGAGATGGGGCATACAGATGTGCCACAGACAAATGGAGCAGGGAAAGAAGAGAATATTGTGCAGAATACGTGTAGCTTTGAAAATCAGATAGACAGTGAGGGTGCTGTTTCAAGGATCCAAGGCTTGTAAGCTGAGTTCAGAGGCCAGGCTGCGTTAAGCCAGCCCATTGTGTCACCCAGCAGGAATCAGAGACACACAGCTGAGTGAAAGCCACGGGCTAATCTACAGTGCTTCTTTGAAATATGATTTTTGTGTTTTACCAGCACTTGGTTTTCACTGTGCTGCAGTTGTCATTACTGGAATGGGGCAGATCTTTGTAATTAGAAGGTAATTATTTGGGAGCTGCTTTAGTGGTGCATGTATGTTGCAAGACAAAGCATGCACACGTGTGGTTGTGAATGCACAAACTTTTAATAACCGTGCCCAGAATTCGTTTGATTTGCAGATTGATGCATTCTTCTGGTTCACTTTGTATATATTTGCTTTTTTCCTTGCCTATCAATTATCTGGTTTGTATTAGGGAAGGATAACTTTGGGGTTTTTAAGCTCCTTTTCTTTCTTTTCAGAAGTACTAACCCCCTGTACTCCTTGCTTGATGACTCATTCCCATCTCCTTCACATAAAACACCCTTTCAACAGTTTAGCAGTGAAAACATTAGGCCTGTCTCTTGGTCACAAGGTTATTGTTTTCATATCTCTTGGAGCAAGACCCTGGGATAGCTCCACTGACAAATTAGCAGTTGTGTTGAATGAACAATTATGTCAAGGCAATATTAATCTGGGGGCCTAGCTGGAGCAGAGAAGGTGCCTGATTTCTTAGAGGAGGTGGTGCTGAGAGGAGAACCGATGTGATCTCATTAGATAAATGCACAACACATACTGGTGGGATCTCATTAAATCTTTAACAGCTAAGTATGTTTACATCAGCTTTCCTGAAGGAATGCCTCATAGATAGATGAAGTTTTTCTCACTAAAAATATGCTTTCTTATATTAAAAAAACCCTGTGAAACAGACACTGATCTACTCTTTTTGCCTCAGCACAGACATCTACATAGGAAGTGGTTTTACCTCCAAAACAATCTTTTAAATGAGTGGATGTGTTATTGCAAGCCTCCTACCACCTCCAAGCTGAGGGGCCTCAGGAGTGTTCCCATGACATTCTCTTGCTTTTCAGGGTATTTTTGTTTTTAAAGCAACAATTGCTCCGGAACAGGAAAGTTAGTGCTTGCCTTCAATTTTCACAAGCTGGGAGCGTCCAGGAAAACTGACACCAAAAATATTTTCATAGGTCCCCTCACAAACCAAAACTGCTGAGTATGACAGGGCTGCTCTGCTGAGAGCTGGGCTTGCTGCGGGGGCGTTGGACTTGCTGACTTACACACAGGGAAAGCTGATCTCGCTGCCAGCCAGTGCATCCCCACCCAAATCCAGCCAAAACCCTTGGGGACACCTGAGTGAAGCCTCCTGGCCCTGCAGGAGGTGGCAGACACTGTGACACCTGCCAGATTTCTGATTTTGCTGATCACCCACCAGCCAGAAGGGACAAACCCTGCAAGAGTGGAGAGGTGCTGGAACAGGTTGCCCAGAAAAATTGTGGTTGTGCCATCCCTGGAAGTGTCCAAGGCCAGACTGGATGTGGCTTTGAGCTCCCTGATCTAGAGGAAGGTGTCCCTGCCCAGGGCAGAGTTGATCTTTAAGGTCTCTTCCAACCCAAACTGTTCTATGATTCAATAATTCTCCCAGGTTAGGGCTGCAAACCAAGAAGGGAGAGCCTGAAAGGAAGGGGAAAATGAAGGAACACAAAGACTTCTGCTGTTTCACCAGGAACATCTTTTACACAGTCGAAAGTCAACTTGCATTAATTCCTTTGCTGTCTCCTGACAGGAATTAGCAGAGCTCCATGTGGAGTGGTTAGGAGGTGCCACATCCATATCCCTCACATAATCCCTCACGTGGAAGGGAAGGGCCTTGTGCAATGGATCTGAACCTTTGGGCCACACACTGGCTGCTCTCACTTGCTTTTCTAACATCTCCTTTTGTCCTGGGGATGCACATCTAAACAAACCCCTAACTGAGGGCTCACAGCAAGCTACAGAGATATCCAGAGGCCAGAGGTGGGAATCTGGGAGTCAGGTTATTGTGAGAAATGTGACTAAGCTAGTCTTGAAATAAAGGTCCCTCCTTACTGTCTCAGTTTTTAGAGTAGCAAGGTATGTTTTGATGGTGAAATGAGTACAGAATTTTTTTCTCCTGTGTATTCGTTGGAATTTTTTGTTTATTTTTAATTAAAACCTTTTTTTGTATAATTTTGCACTCAGAAAAAAATCTTTCTTCCTCCAAAGCTGAGTGTCTGAACCTGTGATTCCCCAGCTGTGTCCCTGATGCCCAGCACCATACACTGCTGAGATGTGAATCTATGATGTTTGTTCTGAATCTGGCCACATTTTGGGACCTTTTGAAAGGAAAATCACTCTGCTGCAATTGCAAACCTCAGCAATGTCCCTGAGAGAGGCAGCACCTCTCTAATGCACTTGGTCTTTTCACCATCCATGGACTTTGTGATGCCACAGACAGATATGGGCTTATTGACAGGAGCATGCCATTATCTTTTTCAATATTTTGGCACTCTGAACTGTTCTACTTTCCCTAAACTCAAAATGAGATTAGATCCAGGCTCATGTCAAGTGTCCCACAGCTAACCTCTAAACTAATTTTTTATTGCCTTGAAGAGAAAGATTGAGAAAAATATTTATAGGCCCTGGAAGAATAGTAAAAGTTTGCAAGCATTTAGGGCTTTTACTCAATAAACCTTTATGTGCCCTTCATGCACCCAATTCAGCTCCGGGAAAAAGTAAAAAATAAATAAATATGAAAAGCAGAGGGAAGTTGTGCTCTGACAGTAAGTCGAAAAACTCATAAATTCCAGATAAAACCAATACCCACACAATATAGGAACCCATCTATAGTCAGCCTATTGTGCAAGTCCAAAAACAAGAAGAATTTGGATGGCTCATGTTTGTCTTCAGACTTCTCACTTATCTTTTTCCATTTAGGTCAAAATGGTCTCAAATATTTTAATACTGTTTTTTTGTTGGGTTTTTTAAATTTTTTGTTGTTGTTGTTATTTTGTTGTTTGTTTTGTTTTGCTTTATTTTTAAACTGTGCCCACATTCTCTGTGATTCTTTTAATCTGTTTCCTTTTGGTGTTTTGTATCAATCAAAGTTTTGCTGCTCATATCAGCAGTCCCTAAGTGATTGTATCTCCTCCATTCCCACCTCCTGAATACCTGAGGTCTCATTCACTTCACCTTCCATAATGTCCACTTTTCCTTCTCACTGGCTGTGACTCTGAAAACCTCTTTTTCCAGGGAATCCTCCATGAGTGTAATCTCCTGACTCCCCCCTTCTTTTGGGGGTTTGCTCTCCACCATGGATGAAAGCAGCTCCTCATTTTCTTGCTTGCACACTGCTAACCCCACCTGGCTGGCAAGTAAATACTCAGAACTGGCATACTCTTGGGGCAAAGAATGAACAAAATTTTTTGTCTCAGCCTCTCTGCTTTATTTCCACTTTTCTGCTTTTCAGATTTTTCCATAGCCCAGTTCATAGGTTTCTTCAGCCCATGACCCCAGGAGCTCATCCTGTAGTCCCATGAGCAGATCACTGAAGAGCACTGCTCATATAAATAGCATAGTTTTTATTATTTATAGCAAAACTAAAGTCTTTGTATCTTCCATGTTAGATAAGGCACAGATTTTATGAATAATAATGAGGAACACCAGCAAAAAGCCAAAACCCCCAACTCCCCAAGATGGCAAAAATTACTGCTGGTTATTATTGTGATTTTGTTGTGCTTTTTCTTTTTTTGAAGTTGAAACTAAACTTGGGACAACACTTTGCTAGCATTCATATAAAACACTGTACAAGTCCACACCAATCTGAGCAGGCAAGACAGTACAGAGAAAAAGAAAAATCAATGTCTTGACTTGGAAAAACAGAGCTGAGAAGCTGAGAGATGAAAAGTCTCATGGAGCAGATCTCAAGGCACAGCTGAGAACCTATTGCAGAGTAGTTTGGGTTGATCCTTTGGGTACAATTCATGCAAAACCTAGTTCATCAAGTGGATATGAAATATTTAATACCCTGAGAATCCTCTGCTCTGCAGTGCTGGCTGTGGAGATGCTGACCTGTCAATAAATCGTTTGGTCAGGCCTTGCCCATGCCTTAAAGATACATTTTGAGAAGAAGATACCATTTCCAGCACAGCAGCCTTCAGGACAAGCATGGTGCCTTCTCTTTAACACTGGTCCCACTCCCAGTCCAAGGAGAGCTCAATGCACATTTTCCATCCAAGGAGAGGCTGGGCAGAGCCACCACAGGTCTGTGTTTGCAGCTCTTCAGTGCACAATAAATTTCTGTAGTTTCACTGGCTGTGGCTTGTCTGATCCTGTTACAGTCTCAAATATGATCTGATTCCTGAGGGGATACTTTTTTTTCTCAGGCAATTTTTCTATTCAGCTTTATACTCTCATTTGTCATTTGCAGTAAATATACTGAATTTCAATTTCTATCTCTTTACAGAAGTATGTCCAGAAGGCTGCACTGACTGCTGCTGCCCCACCATGAATCTGGCTGGAGCTGGGTGACAATTGCACCTCATCTGGGCAGGGAGCTGGGGCCAAGCTGTGACACAGGACTCCACTGTGATGAAAATGTGTCAGAAACTGGAGATTCCTGGTCTGCTGTATATACAACCTATTCTGACACAGAAAAGGAAAAAGGGTTAAAGGAAAGCTCATGAAAGGGCACAGCTGGCATGGAGATCCCTCTCTCTGCTATGGTACAATTGGTAAGTGGCTGAGGGGAAAAAATTAGATGAGTTCTCAAATTTTAAAATTAGTTGTGATGAAAGGATTCCTATAAAGGTGAATTAAAATGAGAAATAGAGACTCTGGCTAGGCCTACTCCAACTGGAAAACAGGAGCCCATTTGTAATAGGAAAGGCAATGGATCACAGGGCCCAAGGCATGGGGAGATCCTTCATCCCAGTTGTCAGATTCTAGAGGATATTACAAGGAACTTTGAACTCACAAATTCCAACTCCACAGAGAAATACGTGGACCATCAGAAAGGCACAGGTTTGCAGATACATACAGAAGCTGCCCAGGGAAGTTAAGGCCAGCAGGACCTGGACTCCTTCCCAATGCTCTGTGAGGTCATTTTCCACCCAAGTGACACTAAACATTGAAACAGGAGTGAGAAAAGGAACACCATGGAAGAGACAGAATGAAAGAAGTGAGAAAGATTGGCAAGTAAAATGTAAGCAGGAGTGCAAAGAGAGATGAAGAAATTCAGGGAAAGTTCTGTCTCTCCTGCTTGCTTCTTGCAGACACAGAGGAGTGATGTCTGAAAAGTGATGAATCAGGGACCACAGGCAAGGACAGGAGCAACAAGGCTCAACTATGTGACCTGAGGCACGGCTGGGAAAGTAGAGCAGAGAGAGGGAAAGCAGAGAAAACTGTCAGATTTCTGGGGGCATGGCCATGCTGTGTGTGCTCTTCATAAAATATTTATCATGAAGGATCCTTGCTCCTTTGATTTGGGATTCAGAACCCCGACCAGATTTAGACCAGGCATTTTCTTTCTCTCTTTTTCTTTGTCTTCCATCTGATTTGAATATAAATTGGGTACAAATGTACCTCCCTCATATCAGGCTACAGAGAGCAGGTAAAGAACTGTATCATAGATATATGCTATGTCCCTCAAATTTGGGCTTCTCCCTGATTTTAATAGTTTAATTTGAATAATGGTTAAAAGGTAAAGGAACCCTTTACTCATCACAGCAGCCTTAACACATGAGCATGAAGAAGCACTTATTTGTCTTGGCAAGACCCAGATCTGGGATAAATGATTCCAGATGAAGGTAGAGTTATGCCTCTCAACTCCCAGCTAAATTTGGGGCCAAATATGTACTCCCTTTACTACAGTAAATGTCACTTTCCTGATCCTAACACATCAGTTCCAGCATATATTGATGCAATCCACTGCAACAGCAAAATCACTGCCACTGTAATATTGCTCCCATAAAGCCTGGATTGACTGCATTGGACAACAATTACCTCAAATCAAGTTCTCTCCTCCTGGACAGAGGTGTAAGTGAGGAGCACCTTCACCACAGATCAATGGAGCCACAGCAGAGGCAGTCAGGGAGCAGGAGGATGAAAAAGCAAGAGATGGAGAGATTCTGCTCATTTCCATTTTTGCCCAGGGAAGCACGAAACACTTGTGCTGCTCCCCAGCAGCTGTGCTCAAGGAAAAGCATCGAGACACCCAGCAATTATAAACCTGAAAAGATAACGAGTGGCCAGGCAGCCTAATAAAAGTACCTGGGGCTGCCATCCCCACGCACCGTGTGTCTTGCCTGGAGCAGGGAGCGCTTGGCCACGTCCCAGGGGCAGCCAAGTGGAAGGGTCTCACCTGCTACCTGCAATCAATCCTTGCCTCCAGTGCCAGCCTCACCTCGACCTCACCACAGGTCACCCAGCCAGCCTGAGCCACTGCTCCCGGTCTGTCAGAGGGGATTGCTTCAGTGCTTCCTGCAAGGGTCACTGGCAAAGGCTGGCAGTAATTTTCAGCTAGGTATGTGGAAGGGGGGCTGGAGCCTCAGGCACTGCTGGCTCCAATAAATACTTAAGAAATTTAACAGCCCCTGTGTCAGTGATGGTGATGAGGATGTGCTGGAGCTCACGGTGACTGTTGCACGGCTCTGCCATTGAACCTTCCTGCAGCAGGGAGTGGCAGTGCCTCGTGGGCAATCCCATACACAAATGTGTGCCTCATCTGTCAGGTTTCCCCAGATAATTGGGATCAGCATCCACTGACACCATCAGCTTTGTGGGTGTACAGCACCGGGATGACTCATGGCAATGGAACACAGAGACCAGTGGGAATGTTCTGGCCAAAGCTGTGCCACATCACAGTGCAGGCATTGCTCATGCTGGGTCATTTCTTATATGTAATATAACCATGCAGCTTGCCTAGGCCTACAGGGTAAGTAAGGGCTCCTTTGTATCTTTTTCAAACCTGGGAATTAGATGATATTTTTTGTAGCCTTAAAGGGTAAGAGATTCCAATAGAGGTTTCCATTCTGCAGAAGGAAGACACAATAACTACAGCAAGAATAGGAGATTTTTCTGGGCATAGAGCCAAACCAAGGCACAGGTCACCTGGCTCCTATAATCTTCTGTGCCATAGACTCCCCATCTGCCTCCTGGCAAGTCATTTATTCTCCCCTCATCCTTTGTGCTGCAGCTGTAAGTGGGGATAATAACAGATCTCTACATCACGGGGCAAATGTGAGGGGAAGTGTGATGGCACCAGCACAACTATTGCATAATGTGTTGGTGGGCTGGAGGGATTACTGTCCCTAAACACTCCCTGGGAGCTGCCCAGCCCTCTGAACCATCATCTCCTGGTTATTTGTACCTTGCAAAGATGAAGCTGAAACTTCAGGATCATCTGCTATAGGTTTTACATCTAGTGCTGCAAGTTCCAATCCTCCACTCAAAGCAAGAGCTCTGCCCTGCAGGAGATGGTGGGATTCAGCAAAATGAAATGATATGTTTCTCAAGCAGGTAAATAAAAGTAATAGGTTAAACTGAGTAAAGGAATAGGCCAAAGCAAAAAGGGAGAATAAGGATCTAAGTTGCACCTCCATAAGTGTGTCCTTAAGATGATATAAGCCAGTGTGACCCAAGCTGATGAGACCAGAAGCAATGGTAAATTATAAAGATTTTTTGGCTTGCCTATACTAATTTACTAAATGAAGCTAAACCTATTTAAACAACACTTAAACCATTTTAACTGTGTTGAGTTGGCACCAAAGTAATTTGATCTGCTTTACACTGATTTAATTACACCACTGATATTTGCAGAATGTGCTGCTGTTTCTTATAGCCTTCTTTAGCTTCACCTTTCAATTGGATCCTTAAAGGAAGAGGTTTCCAAAATATAAGTTTTCAATTTAAATTTGAAATGCATTTAATTATGGCTGCCATGGGAGTGGGCAGCCAGCATCCCCTCAGGCATTCCACACTATGGAGATTATATCTTTAATGCTACATGGTTCATAGGGGATCTAGGTACATAGAGAATATTTTCATCTGTTCTTCACAGTGCTGATAGCATCACCTCAAAAATACCCAATCTGAACCCAAAAGGGAAGAAGAAATGAAATTTGCACATGGTTGAGGAGATTCAATAATTCACGATATTTCATTAGACAACATCTCCATTAGGAGTCTGACATTTATATTCATGGTTGAGCAGAGGGATAACTTATGAGTTATCTCTTCTGTCTTTGTGAGTGAAGATTAATGTCATAAATGCTCAGCAATCGTGTATCATATATATATAAACACTTCCACACACTCAACATGCATTATTTTTATCTTCTATGATCCTCAGGAGGGAAAACACTTGAGACAACAGTTTAGGGGAAAAGCAGCTTCTGAATGTTGTCAGACCATGACAAAAAGCAGGGGAAAATTGTATCATCAGTTAAACAATCTAAACAACAGGCATTATTGAGCCAGGGAGAGGGGGCTGTGCTGGAGCTGTTGCACACTTGCACTATTTAATATGCTGTGTATAACTGGGGTGGGGGGGGTGTCTGTCCTTAATGGTCCTGAATTCTTTTGGCAAAATGGGGTGAACAGGAGGGAGAGGCAATTCCCTGCCACCTTCCTGCTCTCAGAAGGTCTGACCCAGTAGCATCCAAAGTCCATTCCTGCATAAGAGAGGTGTGACTGGGTTACCCAAAGAAAGTGTTTGCAGGTACTGACTGCCACGGCTGAATCACTGTGCACTGGGCTTCACCCCTCACTGCCTCCTGTGCCAAAGGCATGTGTGACAGAGAGCAGGGAATGCCAATTTTGTGCCATCTGGGGATTTCCTTAAGACAGATTTCTGGCTGCTTCAGAGGGAGCAGCTGAGATCACACAGAGTTTATACAGTCCAGGAGTCACTTCTAGTGAAAATCTATTATGAGCATTGTAGGAGGAAAGTGCATAATAAACACAATTTATCACACAGCTCTCAAATTCATTACTGAGCTCTCACCTATGAGCCTGCAGATTTACAGACCCTGGGATCCATGGCCAAAAGGTGCTATGTAAGAGCAAATAGTTATGGTTGCTGGAAAGATGCTCCAGGATTATCCAGTCCAGCCACATGCATTCCCGCAAATGCACAATCAGGTTCAGTGAGTTGCTACAAAAATCACTGCCTCATATTGTCTAAGATGACTGATGTCTCTTGAATTATCTTCTTGACTGTGCTTTTCATCTTAATTAAATAGGCTGGCTGGACCATGCTAAGAGGTAGAACAGGCCAGATTTTTATTATTCTGGCTAGGAACATCTATTCCAACACAAGTGGGTCCAGTGCAACCCTCTCCTATAACCAAAACCAAGCTGGCTACAGGATCTGGCTGTATATCCACTGATCCAAGTGCTCTCAACCCCCTTTTCATCTGCTCCCTGTCATCTCCACACCCAGTTTGCATGAGACAGCTAGTTTTAGGTAGTTTAGGCAGTTTTTAATTTCATTTGCTGAACTGCACAGACATTCCTTTGAAGTATTTGAGATGACAAAGACCAGAAAACATACTTAAAAATATTCAGATTAAAGCTCTATTTTTGATGTGATTTGTGTGTTATTTAGGTAAAACAAAACAAAAATCCAGAGGTTATGCCAGTAGCTGAGAAAGACCCAGAGTTCAAGTCCAGACAGTTCATCTTCAGCTAGTAAAGGTCTGATCCCAAAATGTGTTCTGGGTTGGCCTGACTCAGTGCAGTGTGATGCAGAGGACCCCCAGCTGTGCCTATGGGAAGCAGGATGGACATTTCACTGCAGTGTTTTGCCCAAGCTCATTATTTATATACATTTTTATATATCATTGTAGATTTACACTTGTCTCCAACCCCTGTCCCAGAGTTGTACTTGGCAGAGATGACAGGGCAGCATTCTCTGGAGCAGAGCTGTTGTAGCACACTGGAAAACCAGGCTCATTTAATGCCCACTTCTCTCCTAGATAGAGGTGAGTGTCTTTTAAAGAGTTTAAGGAATGCAAATATAACCTATAAGCCTAAATATGCCTTTTCTAATTAATTCTTCTAAGGAGTACACATTTACTCTGAAATCAAACACAGAAATACCTCATTTTACCATCCTGCTTTAAAAGCAACGCCCTGTCACTATTTCCTGTTCTCTCTGGAGACATTTTTAAGCCCATTTGCCCACACTGGCTTGTGTGAGTGGGAGACACCCCTGTGCAAATCCCTCCTGCAGCAGGGTCCAGAGGCTGTGAGCGCTTCTCCTGCGTGAAATTAATTGAGCTCCAAGGGTCAGCAGGTTACGAGTGGGCTCATTATGACAAATGATTTCTGTCTGAGTAGGAAGACCTTTGGGGTCAGTTCAGGATTCTGCCTAAATTTTGTAATTATGCCTGCCTCAGGCCTTAAACAAACTAAGTGTTTCTTAGCATGCAGAGGGAGGAAGCCTGGAGATTAGGGAGCAAGCAGAAACAGCCTGGCTTAGTCTAGCAGGACAGATTTTTAGCTGAATCTTGTAAATAAAACCCCTGACAAGCTCAAAAGACCTGGAGACAGGCTTAGAGCCTGACAGGAAAGGATCTGGAGCCTTGAGAAATGCGATGATTACAAGAAGTCCAGCTGGGAAAAGCTCATCGTAATTCCTGCTCTGCCTGCAATGGACATGCTTCACTTTGCCAAGCCCAAAAAGAATAATGTGCTGCAAAATATGAACCTGGATTGCTAGTGGAGCTGTGTTGGTGGCTTCAGGCCTCAGCTTAGGACTCAGAGAGCCCAGGCTGGGACTCACCTGCCCTGATGTCACAGCCCACAGGTCGTTTGAATTTTGTCACTGTGATTCCCTGTGCAGATGTGGAAGAGGAGAGGTGGGCACTTTCAAAGCACAGCTGCTCCCGTGCTGAAATAGGTGAGGAAAAGCTGTTTTGGGGCATCACTTCTGCAGAGAATGTCTGACTTTCTGGAGCTGGGAGAGGGGTCTGTAAATGAGATGAGATGGAGGAACCCAGATTCTGGAGAGCCCAAGCTGTCCAACCCTGGTGGGATTCCTGGGCACGCTCCAGCCCCCCAGGAACATCTACAACAGAGCTTCTTCCCACTTACTTCACATTATGTTCCTCTGCAAAAGCTGTCTGTAGGTTATTCCTCCAGCCAAGAAGGGGATGTCAAAGATTCCCTCATGCTGTGGGCCAGACTGATACAGGTAGATAGAGAAACAACCAAAATGAGGAAAATACTGAAAAGCTCCATTAGGCTACAATACCTGATGGCTCATGGCTACTTGAAATACCAATTTATTATCTAATTAAATCCTATACATCTGCATGTAACACATATTACTACACTTTTAGCTGTCTTTGCAAGATATTTCATGGAGTGCACAGCAAATATCTAATCTTGCTTAAAAACATTTACTTTGAAACTATTACTGGCTTTGAAAGCTGAGCTCAACTCTTAGGATTTAAACCTGAATTTCTAGGACATTTATCCCTCGTCTTCTTTCTCATGACTATAGATTTAAATTGGATATTTGCATAATTTGAAATTTGGGATGAAAAATCAATTGACATGACGGTATTCCCATTCAATATTTGTTTGAAACTGAGACCAGTCATTTAACCCAAATCAGACTCCCTGTTATGATCTGCTGCAATTCATTAATTAGTCTTTTCTTATAGTACAATTTCTTCTAATCCAGAAAAACCATAGGAGCATAGGATTTCTTGAATCTATTTTAATTATTCATGTAAATTAAAGAGATAGAATCAAAATTACATATTCAGAGAAAATGGTCTATCTTTCTCATAACAGTCTACTTATAAAATGAGAGTGCTTTTTTATTTCATCATTTTTCACTGGTCTTTTATTATGCCTTATTGCACTCTGATCACCATGGACACTTAAAATAATCTGCAGACAAACAGACACATGGTTGTTTTCAAATAAACCAGTAATTCTGAGTGTGCATGTCTATGTGAATTTTTTTGCAATGATTGCATGATTACACTCTGAACTGAAATTGTAAGACAATATACGAAGGATTTTTAAATTACATTTAATGCAATTTTTATAAACTTGTGTGTTAATGATAGAATAAAAGAAAAAATTGTTAATTTTATTTTTAACAATGGAATTGCAAGTATATTTCATAAAATACTGTCCTTAAAAATCTTATATTTGACTTTTATTAAGCTTCTAACTTGGTGGTTTTTTTTATTTTGAGATAATTTTCGAAGCATCCTATATTTCAGAATTAGATTTCCAATCTCATTTTGGAATCTGACAGATAAAAAAATCAACTCTTTTACACAAAGAGCAATGGCAGCTATTAAATAATACTGGACAGAGTAACCTAGAAAAATGCTCTGCAAATATGCCTGGGACTTTTTCCTGTAAAAAAGATGATTTCATCTGGCTTTGGGTTTCTCAAGGAATGCAGTTGATAATGTGTGATGATGCTATTTATAGCGTGCTCCCCGTGCAGATGCAATGGTAGACAAAGGAGGCTGGCCTCCTCCTCGTTTGGATTTCACAAGACAATCAGAACCTCAGGCTGGGTGTGCAAGTCCAAGAGGAGGTGCTGAGGGCAGGATCCAGCCCACTTTCCTCCAAGACAGACGATGAGGAGATGTGAAACTCGAGGCACCAGGCAGGAGATGAGCACCTCCAGCCCAGCCCAGGGTGATGCTGCATCTCCTCCTCTGAGCAGAGTCTCCCCGAGGTCTTTGGCAATTACCTGTGCCCAGGTTGCCACAACTGGCAGCATGCAATGGTTTATTTGCCCATGTAATTACTGTAATTGTGGCCACAGTTGTGGTAATGGTGCAGGCAAACAATCAATTACACATCCAGACTGGGAGATGGCATTTCCTCCACAGCTCAAACAGCATTTCCAGCTCCACCTTGCTGGCTGAGCACCCACAGCAAGGTCTCCTCACCCAGTGCAGCCCTGGGCAGGACCCTCTGTCCCTCTCTGGCAGGGAAACAAACTGTACAGCCTAATCAGGCATTTCCTTGCAGTCCCCCAAAATGGTGCCTTGTGGAGACAGCAATGCAGATAGCAATTGGCAAAAACATCCTGTTTGTGATGTGCCAACACTCGGAGCAAGAAAACAAACAAAAATTACCAATGAAGCTGTGAAGGCAAGAAAATCTACTAAGAACCCAAGGGAGAAATTGCTTCCCTGATTACATGCAATATGCACAATGTACTCTCAGTACCCAGGAATGGTAGCAAAGCTCCCTGGAGGAGCGTGTCAGGCACTGGCCTGCAGCCAGATCTGTGACACTGGAAGTGCTCTTCTGCTCTGACAAGTGTCTCAGTGAAAAACAGCATCCCTGCATTTTGTGTTTATGGTCTCTTAGTGTTCTGGTATCAGACACGTTCAGCTTGCAAGTGGAAGCAGTGCTGGGACACAGGTTTGGGTTCTGGTGTGGCTTCCCCTGCCCTGAGTGTGGACAAAGCAATGGAAGCATCCCACAAAGCTTGCTCATTTGGGAAGGGTTTTTTAGGCCAAATCATATCCTAATGTTAGGTCCATGCATCCCTTAATCTTTTTTTTTTCTCCTTCAGTTTCCTGAAGGATTTGAAGAGAGGAATCCTTATCAGAAGAATTTGAACAAGCCCACATGGTGGGACTGCAGCATCCAGTGGTGATGCTGGAGAGAGAGACTGTGTGTCTGCCTCACCAGAGTGAGCAAGGGTTAACAGCAGTAAGTATTCCTTTTCAGTCATGGAAATGTAATGGAATAACCTTCCACTGAATTCCACACAATGATTAAAACACCTAATATGATGGCACACAAATTCTATATATAGGTTATTAGATTAATAATAGAACCCTATTGATCCAAAGCTTTCCCCAAACCTGAAGTCAATACATAGAAGAGCTCTCATTGACTTCCTCCAGCTTTGGATAATTTCTTTTTGTCTGGGCTGAGAAGTTTTCCAGAGGGGGAAAAGGAGTGTGGGAAATACCTTGGACCTTGAGGAACAGGGAAGTTGGGTGTGATTTGTTCCAGTGCACCAGTGACAGGCTTTGAACAGAGCTAGACCAAAGTTTTGTCAGTGCTGACCTTTATTAAAAAATTATATTTCAATTAAAATGGGTTTTTGGAGGAGAAGAAAGAATGAAAGTCCACTATGAAAAACAGGAAAATAATGTGACATTTTTTGGAGCACAGTGACTTTGCTTTTCCACTTCATTTCATTCAAATTTATGTTTTGAAATGACATTTAGGTGAAATAGTAAAAGATAAAAAGCCTCACAAAAAATCTCTAGCAAATCAACTAAAGTGTATCATAACAAAATATTTCAACTAACCCTGAAGTTTCCCTTGAAATGCAATTTTGAAAGACTACAGCAGAATTTACCTGAATTTTTCAGAAACTCTTGAGGTAAATATGTAAAAACCACATTTCTAGCATGTTAATTGATGAATGTGCAATTTGCTGTTCATCCTGCATATTACTTCAAGAAGCATTTTGCTAACTTTGTGAATGTGATGTTTTAAGATACTGATTGGAATATGAACTTCCATTTACTATGTTTGAAACACCTACACTGAAAAGGGAATTCTTCCCTCAAAACACTGAAAATTACTCAGATAAACAAAGTCAAATAATATTATCAGAATAGAAGGAAGGTCAGTCAATAATGGTAGATAAAAATACAAATAAGGATCTAGAGGAAGATCAACTGAAACCTTGAAATTAATATATTAAGAGCAATAAGCAGTGATGTCAGCTCATTCTTGTGCTACAATTAAGAGGCTCTTGAGAAAAAGGCCAAGAAAAGGAGCAGAGATTAATTACACAGCCCTAAACCCAGTGGGGTAGGGGGCACCTTTCTGCTCTGTCCTCAATACAAGGGACAGGGGGGTTCTGGGCAGTGACAGAAAGGGAGAAGCTATTCCTGAATCCTCAGTTCCCCAGGGAAATGCACAAATTGAGGGAAACTGCAATCCCAGCCCTGGGAGCCTTCCCTTCAGCACCAGTGTCACCTTTAGTGTCACCTTTACTGTCACCTGTGCCTTGTCCCACTGATCACTCTTGCTGCTTGTGGTGTTCTAAGGAGTCAGACAAAGGAAGGGTAGCAAAAAAATCTTCTGTATTGGCTTTCAGCCACTTGCTATCAGAGAAAAACAAAAGCAGAACTTGATCTTTTGTTGTTGTTTTGGATTTTTTCTCCCCTCCTTTTGTAAAAGGGATTCCTCATCTTTGCTGCTCCTTTATATTCTAACTGCCCCAGCTGGAAACCTTCTAGGCCTTTTTAAAACAGGATTAAAAACACAGTTTTCTGCATTAGCACAGCTCAAAAGGATAACCTCAGCTCTTTTCTCTGCCAGCCAGCTTTTTAATCCTGAATCACATGTCACTTCAAATTATGAATATGATTTTCATGTTCCCCTCGGGCCTAAATTTCACCCAAGTAAATCCTCTCATTCAGCAGCCGGAGAAACGTGTCAAAAGCACTGATCTTCAAGCACTGAGAGTGCTCTGGGAGAGATCAAACTGTCCCAGACTGAACTCTCCCAGTGCCAGGCATCTTTTCCCCTCCTGCTTATTGTTGTTGACACCCTGCATCCCTCCTTCCTTCCCCCACCCCGGTCTGAAAGCCTGGGATGGCAAGAGAGAAGAAATAAGTCCCCTCTTAATTCTAAATAGTTCTGGGATTCATCCTCCCTGCACTTGTGGGGGCAGAGGAGAACAAAGGCGTGCACATGAGCTGGTTCTGGGGAATGAGGAATTAAACCGCCCGCTAAAGCAGTGAGCCCTTTCATCTCCTGGCAGGGCTCTGCTGATAAGATCAGCTGTCAGATGGGAACTGGCCCTGCTTCCCCAGCCAGCCAGGTCGCTGTCATGCTCCATTTGATGAAGGAAGCCCTTCCTCACCCAGGATTCTGAGTGAGATCCACCTCTCCCAAGTGCCCTGAGAACACCAGCTGGCTTAGAACACCCTGGGCAGAGGAAGTGTGTGTTCTCAGCCCTGGTCTGCACATAAACAGATGAGAATTGTGTCTTGTGCAAATGACTTAAAACCTGGTCAAGCCCTGAATCAGAACTCAGGATATCTGAGCACTGAGTTTTGGAGGGGTTTGACATTTATCAAAAGTGTCCTCAGGAAGAGGAGAGATTGGATGAGAGGGTAGAGCCTTGTCTCTTCAGTTTCTTTATGGAGACTAGGGAGCTCAAAGGACTGCGTTGGTCTTTCCTTTCCTGCTCTGCCCCAATATTGTTTCTTGCTCTGAAAATAATTATTTTATTGCTTTTGTTATGTTTAGATATTGTCCCTTTCCCAGGGTGACTGTGGCCTTTGCATTTACTCACCGTGATGGCAGAGGCTGCATCAAACCTCCAGGCATGTGCTCTCCTTTCCCTGATGGGAGCTGTGAAATCTATGGGTGCTGTGCTAGTGAGGAATGGGCAAGTGCAAAGATCACCCTCATTCACTCATGTCAGGCTAAGGAACAGACATTTGGGTTTGGTTCTGAAGTAGCCCTGGGGTCAGAAATAATCACTTTATTGAGATCCTCACGGCAACAATGCAGACACCTGAGTTCAGCTTTCTCCTGCAGAGCTGAGACAGTTCTGGTTTGAGGTCATCTCCTCTGAATACACTTTTCCATGGATCCTCTAGACTTAGTCAGAAAAGGTGATTTGGTTTGGTTCTGGATCTGCATATATTTTAGGAATTCTTCCTCACAGGGGAAAGAAAATAAAGACATCATGGAAGGTGGAGAGCACCCAAACCTCCATGCAGGTCTCCACAGCCACACTGAGTGGCTGCAATGGCACAGCCATTTCCCACTTGAAAATCACTCAGATAAATGTTTTCTTCCAGCAGAAGAGCAAACACAAATGTGGGAAGGGACTTAGAGGGCATGTTTATCTCTCCCTTACCTTCCCACGGCGAAGAAGCCACAGGAGTTAAGAGAAACCTCACCTTTCAAAACATTCCCATGGCCATGAACATGCTACTGAACAAATCTGTGTCCTGGGAGGATTTCTCACTCATGGAAGAACAACTCTGATCCAGCCATTGCCTGCTGCTTTTTCAAGTTTCAGCAGCAAACAGAAACATAGTGGTTTGCCAAGAGAGGTGGGCAGGAAACATTTTTTCCTATCCACAAGTACTTCTCAGTTTAGAGTTTTCCCATCCTAATAATGAAGAGTAGAAATCTGAAACTTTAAACTATTCAGAAAATATCAGTGAAATAATTAGTCTGAACTTTCCTTATATATATGTATGTGTGTGTGTGTATTTAAAATATTTTTATTTTTCAAAATGTTTACTTACTAAATATAAATCACACTAAAATTGAGAGCAATACACATTCCTTTTTAATTCACTTCCTTCTCCAAAGTAAAACATTTAGATGTGACTTCCATCAACTGTCCTTTTTCAATTAAAAATAATTACCAGAAAATCTCAATCAGTATTCAGGGCCATGTTAATGACTGCCTGGCTGCAGCCTAGAAGTGGCAATAGTTCAGTGGCTGCTAAGCTGCATGTACAGAGTTTGTAATCCCTTAAGTAGTGCTTTGAGGCTTCCAGTAGTTAATATATGTCCACCACCATAGCAAAGAATAAAATGAATATTGTTTCCTTTATCCCTTTATGTTTAGCATTACAAAACTTGTAGAACTAAATTTCCACAGGGGTGATTTTTTCCCCCTTCCACTGTTGGATGATAAATTTGTTTATCTTTGCTCTTGGCACCAAACTTTGTGAACATTTCTAAAAGAAACAACGAAAATTCACTCATGGTCTGCTAATTCAATACTCCCAGTGTCTCATTGCCCATTGCCAGTGCACCTTGTGTAACCATTCACTGCTCTGCCTGAGTGGGAATTCAAGCCCATTCTGCACTGCTGGAAATGACTAAACCAGCTGCAAGGTGGTGGAGAATCAAAGCTCTGTCTCCTCCCTTAGGTGTCAGCCTGAGCATCAGCTCTAAGGAACACTCAGCTGAGGATGAGCCTTCATCCCAGGCTGGGGATAAGCAGCAAGGAGCAGAGTGAACCAGATGAAGTGGCAGTGGAGCCTCTCCACACAACAGGGATAAGTGACAATTCTTCTGTGCAGCTCTCCTTCATCACAGAGCATGGAAACACACTGGACAAGGTGTGATTGCAGATGGTTTGTGTGAGAGGATGTAGACTCCAACCTGACAGTCACTTTCTAAATAAAAGCCTGGCTGAGTGATCTGACTTCAGCCCCACTTGCTGCTGCAGAATAGTTTTCTGTGGGTTAAACCACTGAGATTTTCAAGGCCTGATTTATGATTATTCTCTTCTAAAACTTTAAAAACACAGAAGTTATTACAGCTATTTGTTTCTCATCTTGGCATTGTTGTTCTCCATTGCAGTAAGTAGGACTATCTTTTCTTAAAATGCTGGATCAAATCCATATTCTATTTATTATGTCTGGAGACTGTTCTGTATTTTATAGCCTGTTTACAAACTGTGCAGGGGGATAAAAAGTGCACAGTCTGAAAAAATGCAGAGGTGACCTCATCATCCTTCTTTTTTTTGGACCTAAACAGCAAGGCAGAGTACAGGAGCAAATATTAAAATCTCCAGTGGGCCAAAATATCCATTGGCTCCAAAAGGCACATGATGGATTTCTGAGAGGGTTGGGGATGTCCCTGTTCTGCCCCCATGTGCTTTTGTTGTTCTGCATTCATTGATTCTCCTTGCAATCTGGTTCAGGGAGGAGGACAGAACAGTCTGGTCCCAGGAGCAGGAAGCAGCTCATGAGTAAGGGAAGGAAGCAGCAGGTGTCCATTAGTGTTGCCATACATTTCAGCTCTAACTCAGCCCTGCCTGTCCCCACAGGAGAGCTTTGTGCTTGTACTTTACACATGGCTTGCACCAGCCAATTTCCACATCCTAGAGCAGCTCTGATGCTTTGTCCTTCACCCAAAACATCCCTGACATCCTCAGCATTGGTTTCCCAAGCAGCAAAAAATATTTGTCTGAATTGGAAAGGATGGGTCTCCAGAATTCAAAAACTTTGAGAAATCAGTTTCCAGTCTGTCAGTGATTCTTTGTTTTATGGGCCTCTAAAACCTTCTGAGGAAGCAAACTAAAGCCACTGACGGGTCAGGGGGTGACCCTGGGTGCTGGTGGTGTGATAAATAGATGGCCTGGCAGGCTGTGGCAGCCCACTGGAAGGCAAACACAAACCAGCTCGAGGTGGGTGAGCACACAGGAAGGTTTATGGTACTTTTCCACCTTTCACCTCCCAATGGACCACAGCTGAACAGTGCAGCATCTGTTGTGCCCCGCTGCTGACAGCATTTTATCCTGTGACTCACACAGGGCCCTGGTGCACACCCTTTCACACAGAGGCTGTACCACAGGTTGCCAGGCCACATCCTCCTGCAAAGAGTGAGAAACAAGAGTGTGAGGTGCACAGAAAGCATTCCTCCCTACACAGGTTGGGTTACCAGGAGTGGTGAGCCGAGCCCCTTTGCTGTGGTGCACCACACGGTTCAGCCACACCCTGTCCCACCATTCCAGTCACAGCTGTGTCCACTCATGTTTTCCCCTCTCATGGGCATCAGGTTGTCGGGAATTCAACCTTCAAATAGAGAGAAAAGGAAAGCATAAAGAAAATTTGACCACTCTCAAAGTCTTTTGGTACTAAAATCAATTTACTGCTCAGTACGAGCATCTTTCTGGGTGGAGAGCAGCTCTGACAGCTGAGCTGCTCTGCACCCCTCCCATCCTGGGGGACACTTCTTCCCATCAAACACTTGCCACCAGCCAGGTGCCACAGGAGTGGGTGCTGGGACATGTAAGCTTTGCTATCTACATCTCACCAAGGCCTCAGTTGTGAGTGCTGTGGGCTCCCAGCATGATGGATAGAGACACACTGGTTCCAGCTGGGATGATTCAGGGGGCAGATGCTCTGATTCACACTCATTTCCATCTCAGCTGCTCCAGTGTCATCGTAGGGATCCCTCCTCACCTTGACTGATTCTGACCAATTCTGATTCTGATTCTATGATCTCCTAGATGCAGTTAAAAATACTTTAATATCATTGTCTTTGCCTGGCCAGAGAACACCCTGCTAGAGTTGGTCCAGAGTTTTGTTTCTATCATGTAAGAGCCACAGGAGTGAGCAAACTAATAAATGTTTAAATCTGTTGTTAAATACAGAGAGTGAGATTTTTAGAATCCATCTAAAAAGAGTTTTGTCCTCAGTTCCCTTCAGCAACCATCCAAAGTAAAAGGAATAACTATCAAACATTTCTTTTAAAGCCTCCCACTAAAAGCTGGTAAATCTGCAAGATAACTGAATTTTCTGTGGAAAATACAGGTAGGAAGTCAGGGTTATTTAGCATATAACTTCACTTTGGAGTCAAATTGTGCTATGAAAACATAATTATACCACATATACACATAATATTTATGATGATGATGATGTATGGATGAAATTCTACTACACTGAAGCACAGAAGTTTTCTCTATCCCACCATTGACTTGTGTGACAATGTCCCTACAGGTGGACATGATCTCTGCCCCCACTTGGGTGAGATCATGAGAATAAATCTGCACTTGGACTCTCAGGCCCATCTGGTGTCTTTTGCTGAGCTGGAACAACAAAACACTTGTGTTTGGCTGTTTTAGAGAAAAAGACCAACAGCAATAGAAAGCAAAGTGGTTTTGTTACACTATTTGTGTAATGGCTCAACACTCAGGGTGGCAGAAGCAGCAATATCATGAAGTTAGCCTCAACCAAACAGATGGCTAGGGAATTATGATATGTAAAAACCCAGAGCATCTTCCATTCCTAGATGCCAGTTAATAATCCAGGTGGTGCTGTATGAAAGGAAGAGATTTTTTCAAGCTTTGGGGCTCAAGTAGTCCACAGGGTCCAATTCCCAGTTCAATTGCAGTCCCTTCCTCCCTCTCACCACACAGACATCTGGTGTTATTGCAAGCTTGTAAAAGAGCTGTGTTTGAGAGAGCTTCCCAACACTGCATGTGGAACCATATGTGGTAATATAGCCTTACATTAAAAATAAGAAAAGCCTGCTTATTGAAGATCAGCAAGTTGGGGTTTTTCAACATCCCTTCCCAGTTTGTGTGTCATTGGTAACTGTTCTCATCTTCTGAAGATGTTTAATTAGATGTAAGGGATACATTTATTGAAAGGCCTTGATTGCTCTGCTCTTTGGACACCCATGTCTGAGCATGGAAACCATCTCATATCCAGCATATTTATAATAAAAATAAAAATTTAAAGTGCTCTTCCTTCTCTGTAGTGTGTACTCTGGCCTTACTGCTATTGTGTCAACATGAAGAGTTTCTATCACAATATGGGTCATGTTAAATAAATATGGGGAAAGAAACTGGGGAAAAAAGTGGTTAAAGGGAACAGCAACACAGCACTTTGTTACAGCAGGAAATCTTCTCCTCTGGAAACAGTAGGTTTAAGTATTTTCTTATCCAGGGTAACCTGAGCCTGGAATTTGGTTCATTCTCTTCAGTATCAATGGCAGTACAGAAATAATCTCAACTTCAGTCTCCCTGGCCTGAAGATCATATCAGCTTCATCTCAAATGTCCCACACTGGCAATGCAGATGCTGAATCTTTAATGCACAGGGTGCTGGCCCTCATCAATGGCATTTCTGAGCTTGATGGGGAACCAGGTGTGCCTCCTCTGCTCCTCTCTGAGCAGACAGAAGAGATGAATTACAATATGTAGTGAAGAGGGAAAGAGGGGACACAAAAAATTAAATAAAATACTTAATTTCATTAAGAAGCCTCCTTTGCTGTGGACAGGATGCATACAACAGGAAGGATGTGGACACTGAATAACTCATCTCAGGATTTCTCTGTCATTAAGGAAATGGAGGTACTGAAGCATGGGTTTCCTTTGCAGGCTATTCTAGTGAAAAGCAATTCAGCAATAAGGCAAAATGCTACTTTGCTGCTGCTTAAGGAGAAAACTTTCCCTCTCTTCCTCTCCTTGCCCTGCACCTGCTCCTCAGGCTCACAATCAGCAGGGACATTAACAGTTACTTGGTGTGTTCTCTCCTCTCAGACACAGACACACTCTGTGTTTCACTTTAGAGGTGCTTGGGCAAGAGCTTAGCACATCTTCTGAACATGGGAGGGGAGAGTGCAGCACATCCAGGCTGCACCAGCTCCTACCTTCCCAGCAGCTTCAGGGTTTCTCAGAAATGCTGCTGGAGCTGGGTTTATCCACCCCAAGAGCAATGGTGCCCAAGCCAAGCTGGTGCCAGGATGTCCCTGCCCAGGAGGGGCTGGGATGGGAACAGGGAGTAGTGAAAAGCTGGGTTGGCTGCTCCTGTTGGCCTTGGGAAAAGCTGTGATAGCCAAGGGGATTGCAGCACACGTGTCATCACTGGGAGCAGCCAGCTCTGACAAACTATTGGAATGAAAGCCACTGGGCTTTTGCTTAACTGAAAAGTGTCTCTAATTTTCCAGGCAAATTTTCATGAGAACAGCTCTCGTAAAGTCATGAGGATAAATAGCCTTAGTGCCACTTTAAAGGTTAAAATAAAGTTTTATAAGAAATAGATTGTAAACTTCTGCTGATGGGAATTATCTGTATTTGTGTGTTTATACAGCTCTTTGTCCAGCACTGCCCCAGACCAAGACACCTAGATATTACTGGAATACAAATGATATTAGCCAAGGATATGCAAGCATTTTGATACTTCTATTTAACTTTTCATTTTCAAATTTTAGAATGGAGGTGAACACCCACAAAAAGCAGGACAGAATCTCTTTCAGACAGAATACATGTAGGCTAAAAGGTGCTCAATAAATCCTTTAGTGACCTAAGTTTCATTGCACATCACCAGGAAAGAACCTAACTTTAGGTTTGACCTCCACAGTGTTGTATAAATAGAGAAGGAAACCTGAGAGGCATTAAGATACTGCCTTCCTCAGGAAAAAAAAAAAAAAAAAAAAAGTAGTCTCTTCATTAATGACTCCAATTATAGCTATTCATTGTATCCTCTTTTCCTTAACAAAGTCTCACATTGTCAGCTAGTCCTCTTACATGTTCATTGTGTGCCCATTATCAAAATATCATTTTCAGCTTCACTGAACACATGTAGGAAATGTAGTACTGTAAAAAGGAAGAGGAGGAGGGAAGATAGCACAAGAAAAAAAGAGGAGAAAGATAATAAGCTTAGACTGTATTTGTGTAATTACCCTCTCCAGAACAATTGTCTGAGAAAAGGATATGTTTAATTTTTGTTATGTCATAAACCTTAAACTCTCAAGTTGCTGCTGATTAGTCCAGGAAAACAACTGAAAATGGACACAGGGTGATTGTCCTCCCCATCACTTCAATTTTAGTAAAAATGGATTTATTATGAATGGAGGGAGAGCTCTATGATCAATTTCAAAGCTGTTTTTAAGGACTAATAAATTTTATACATCCAAATGGGAAATGACTTTTGGTTTATACAAAGTAAAATCTTTACAATTTCAAAAGCATGAAAGAAACCTGTTTAGGAATTGTTCAGCCAACTCACCAATGTTTCTCTTTCCCATTCATGTTCTTTATCACTTATAGCATTATCTGATCCTTGACCTAAAGGTAATTTTAGTCCTGACTCAGGCTTCATTCAAGTCCATCACAAAACTGCCACTGACTTCAACAGCAGAAGGATCAACCTCTCAGAGCAAGATTAAAAAGATTAAAAGCTTGGAAAATTAAATACAGTAATTGCTCCACAGGCAAATGCTAGAAGGACCTTCCCTGACCACAGCATATGGTGTCATTAACCTCCAAGAAGTTCCTCGTTTGGAAACTGCTAATGCTCCCAATTAATGGAGGAGCTTTCCCAATTTGAGCAGTGGAAACATCAACAATTTGCTCAAGATCCAGCACCAAGCACTTGACTGCAGGCAGAGAGGCTTGATCATTAACCCACATCCATCCTGCTCCCCCAGTGTCAGCTGAAAGGACCAGAAGGGAGAAGAGAAGCCCCTCCTGTGCTCTGTTTGTCAAGGCAATGGGAGCCAAACACCCTGCTCCCCCTGGGCAGTGACTGCAGTGGCTCAGCCTGTGCCCAAAGTTAAATTTCCAGTTACATTCTCAAGGGAATAAATGCTTCTGAGGCTTTCTGAAAAGTATCTTCCAATGACTTGATTTCGGAGACAGGGAGTTTTGGAAAAAGCTGAAAAGAAAAAACTCCTTTTCTACCTGAAACTGGCCTGAACTGGAATTGGTCTTATACAATTTAGGCCTCCAATGTCATGGGGACAGTGTTGCTAACTGTCCCCTTTCACTGCAGCTTTCATCATATGCACATTTGTCACCCTAACTATGAATATTTGGGTTAGATTGGGTAGTATTTTAAATGCCAGTGGGGCATTTGGCATATTGGATTTCTATCCATCCATTTATCCTGGGAGTCCTTTCTCATTTTGCTTTTTTATCAGATATTGAGAACTTGGAAGGGTTAACACAAAATCATTGGGAATTCTCACCAAGGGCTCTACCTGAGAGACACAGTTTTGTTATTCTTGTCTTGGTCAGTGACTGCCTCAGCAGCTTTCAGCAGGGCCAGCAGGAGTATTTGCAAGGCCACACTATTGCATAATTGCAGGGCCATCCCTGGGGGATGGAGCTGTGCCAGCTGGCAGCATGCAGGCAGGAAGGATAGATCCACTCTGATAACACAGTGGGCTCCAACAGTGACTCTGCTTCTCTTTGTCATCAGCTCTCACTCCTGCAGCAGCAGGGCTGACTCAGGCTGTGAGGCAGGCAGTGAGCAGGCAGCCCTGAGCTATGGGCTGTCTTTGGGACTGCTTGTACCTTGCAATTTGACCTGAGTGGGGTGACATCCATCTGCATTTCCCCAGGGACAGAGCAGGGCATGGACTAGAACTGGCAGGATCATGGCCCATCCTTATCTGCCCCCTCCCCTGGCAGCATTTCCCTGCAGCTCTGACTTTCTTCTCCTTTGGTTTGCTCATCCCTGCAGGTCTGAGCTGGCCACCACTCCCACAGCCTACACTTCTCCTTGGAGCTGCAGGTTCAGCAACAGCTGGGTGGTTGAATCTTTGATGTGTTCACAAAATATATCTGTACATACATCTATATAACTATGTATCTATGTATATATCCATGGGGATGGATGGATGGATGGATAGATAGATAGATAGATAGATAGATAGATAGATAGATAGATGGATAGATAGATACGCCATTTGAAGTTACTTTTTAATTAGGGTATTTTGGAAGGTGTCCTCCAGGCTTGGAGCCTGTGAGGAACTGACATGGCACATGACTGGACCTGGCTTTGTCCTTTCAGCCAGCTCTGCCATCTGGGAGCCTCCTGCCCCGTCTTCCTGGGAATGGCATGAGTGGGTGCTGCTGTACAGGCTGCACTCAGCCCTCCCAGCCGCCTTCCCACAGCACAGCCACTTGGGAAAACTGGGAAAAAAAACTGGGAAAAAAAGGGATGTGTGAAGAGTTGTGCAAAAAGACCAGCCTTGCAGTAGAACGGAGACCTAGCCAGCAATCCTGAGCTTTCCACGGAGCCTGACCCTGCAGAAGGTGAACTTGGCTTTCCTGCCAGGGCTGGTTTGCCAGCTGCCCCTGTTTCCACTGATTCCTGCTGCTCTCTGGTTGAACCCTGGTGTGGCTTCAGCTGCCTTTGAGTCATGCCCTGCCGACAATGGCCCGTGTGTGAGGGAGGGGAGCCGTGATGGGAAGTGCAGCCGATGGGCTGGGCACGGCACCACATCGGTGAAAATCCAGGGGAATGCCCCTCTGAGGTCTGCATTCCTCCCCGTGGTGTTTGCTCAGCTCACTGCTCATCCCTGCCCTTCCCCTCGTGCCCAGGCTCTGTGTTTGCTGGGGTTTGTTCTGACCACTGCTGGCTCAGAGTGGCCCCTAAAGGGATGCTGCCAAGCTGAGGATGGCTGTGGTTGGAGAGATGAGTGTACACAAATTACATGGTGCTCTTCACTGGGTAGAAACTGGCTTGTCAATCACCCAAAACAGCTTATTTGCACCATTTTGGATGCAAATCAGCCCTTGAGCAGACAGAAGTTACAACTCTATTTACCTTAAGGCCCCTTTATCCTATCAGAGCAATGAAAAGCTGTTTCACAGCTAAAACCATACTCCACCTTTCCAAACTGTGGTAACAATTTAGGTTGTTTCCACCATCATTTAAAGTGATTATTCCTACTCCTCCTATGGGGACTTTATTACTTCATCCTAAACAAATGCTGCTGGATACTGAGAGTCAGATATAATTTGTGTAAAGGTGTGGACAGACCTGTTTCTGCGGATCTGGTTGGAGCAGATGTGGGTGTAGCTGCTCTCAAGGACTCCCCAGCATCCCTATTACTCCAAGAAGAGCCAGGGAAATGCAATATAGAGCACTTGTCACCCAAGTCAATGGCTACAAAGCTATATTTACCTGTGTGGAAATCTTCAACTCCATCAATGTATTTCTAAGTAAAATTTATTAACAATGAAGACATTCCAACTGCCAGAGTTGCAAACACAAGTGCTATTTAACTAAATAAAATTATTTTCTCCATTCCAAACCTCTACACATGTAGAGGCTGTTGATGAACTTTTATTCTGAGCAGTCACGTTTATAAAATAGCCTCATCTGATAGAAGTCTACACCATCCTGTTGCTCTCTCTGTTGATTTATATCAGTGCTCCAGCAATTGTGCCATTATCTGTAATAATCTGCATCCTGACTGGTGGTGATTAGGGATGGAAAAGAAGATGGGAACATATAAGAGAGAATCTAATACTCAAACTGTGACTAAAAAGCTGGAGAGTAGGATTCTGATCCATCCTCTTAGGAGTCTGCTGGGAATAAGCTGTACTTAAGATTTGACTTAGCTTGAATGGACCAAAAATCAGGCCCCAGCCTGGTCTCACAGGCTCAGATATACTGGGTGCAGTTTTACACCCACAAATATCCATGATGGTAATGGGAGCTGATGAGAAGACCCCAATAATCCCTAAAAATTCTACATCCTGCCTTGGCAGTGCTCAGTTTGCACTCCAGGACTGAGAGATTCACTTCACAGCACTCAGTGTAGGGGTCAGTTGGGCTTTTTTCCAGAGTCATATTCTGGTAATTCCCAAATTGGTGCTAAATAGCAATTTTTTCCAAAACTCAATTCCCATTATCCCGAGTTCTTCCGGAAAATACATCTGTGCACTTCTCAAAGCTGCTGCCAAAGGGCTCAGCCACCTCCAAACCAAGAGGAAATAACAAGGAATGCAGGATGTGTTTTCTTAAGAGACAGGTAAAGTTTGTCTATGAGAGAAGCAATCCAGGAACAAGCCCAGGGAACCTCCACACTGTGAGGCTTGTCTTGATTTTTTGCTTTACAATTTCACAGCTTTAAGTCCTCCCAGGTTATTCCCATTCCTGCTTTAAAAGGCTGAAATTCTCTGTATTGCAGCCACAAATATCACAGCCCTCTTGTCAACGTCCAAGCAGCTCAGAGCTGCAATTTATTTAAAGTTAGCCTGAAGTGAACCAGTTAGTAAGAGCTGGTTTCCTATCACACCTCATTCCACCTTCTGCCTTTGAAGCCCACTTAACACAGCCCTTCTATTCCTCAGGGACTTAAGGGATTAAGGCAGCCCCCCTGACAATGCACTGACTGTTCCAGTGCTGTTGCCTTTTCTGTTTATCAACTAAAATGAGAGAGAGCGGACCAAAAATAAAAAACAAAGAAGCAAAGAGAGAGGGTAGAAAGAGTGACAAATGGAAGGAGGTGGAGAAAAATGGAAAGCAAGATTTTTAATGCAGAAACAAATCCCTGTTGTTCAGGGCTTTTGCTAATACTTGTAAGCTTCAAGTACTAGCCTTGTACCCCTAATAATGTAGCAGAGAAATAATTTCCCTAAAGCTCTCTCTCAGACAAGTTGCATTTATTTCCTTTTCTTAGGGAGACTCATGTGTGAAAACCCAATGGAGCATTCTGTTGCTTGTGTCTGAGGACCCCAAAGGGTCATAACTCTTATTTAGAGCAGCTGATAACAGTATTTGATCTGTACTTCTTTACTAAAATCCTCTGGCTGCTGGCACCATGCCTAAGGCATCACCTACCAGCAGAACCTGCAGCTTTATCTAAATAATAACAAAGCTGAGATAACACTGTGAAGAGTTACAGTAACACGAGGATGAGTGGGATCTGCCTGAACTTGTTATTACACTCTGATTTTGGGAAGGCTTGGGAAGGCTGCTGGATGTTGATCTGGAGCTACTCATCACCCTTCTGTCCTGGAGGAATTCTGAATGCTGGGGTAACCACAGCATGGAAAACCAGTGCTTTTGTGAAGAAGGTACATAAGATGTCCTCTGACCAAGTTTCTCTCTGGTAAAGAATACTCTGGATATATTTTTGTAGAGCACACAGTTTAATGACAGTTTAATCCCAACAGCAGTTGAGGAACCAAGGCAGCAGTTAAACATGCAGAAGTGGTGGATGGAGAGACCCCACACCACCAGGCTCAAGAATTAGGAGCCTCCCTCTACCTTTCAAACCAACATCTGGAATGCACGTGAGCCAAGCAGGCAAAGGAGGGCTGATAAAAGGTGCTTGAGGCAGCTCAAAAGTTTAGGAACCCCAGGTGGCTTTTCAATGGAAAAATGCTGTGGAGGATTAGATATATACCACTGCAGCCATAAACCTTTCCCTCGTGCACTCTATGTAGTACATGTTTAGAGGAGTCTCTGCAGGATTTTCTGCCTTCATGACTCTTCAGTCAAATGCAGACAAAGAAGAAAAGGAAGAGAATTCATCCATCAGCCCTTCAGGACGAGTGAGATGCCAGCCTGTGGTGAGTACTGAGTAGTGGATGGGACATCAGGGCAGGTAACACAGGGCACAGTCAATGAGCTTTGACCATGAGAGAGCTTTCTGGCCCTGGAGCAAGCACTACAACCCTTGTTTGCTATAGGTGCTGAGCAGTAATACAGTCCAGGAAAAGGCTCACACTTCTCCAGCTGAATAGACACTGCTCCAGCTGGGCAGGACCTACTGCCTTCTGCTGTGTGACTCCCACCAGTCTGTATTTCCTTTCACAGCATCAGAGTGCCTGCTGCTCTCCACTGCTACATCCCCAGTCTGGGTTTTGCCAGAGGCTGTGTGACACTGCCTCAAAATTCTCATGGGAGTAAAGAGCTGAGGCCTCAGTTCTGAGGGACATCCTGTGCAGGCAGCAGGTGCCATGAAAGGACCATGATTTTGAATGGTTTGGGATGTTTGTGTTACTTGTTTTGCATTGCGGGAAATGCTGTGATCAGTTTTCCTCCCTGGTTAATGCCTAGTGGGAAAATTCCTTTCCTGCTGAGCAATCCCTCTGCCCTGCAAACCCTTCAGCACCTTCAGGCTGTGGGGGCAGGAGAGGAGGAGGGGGTCTTTGTGAACTGTAGGCATTCAAAACCACAGCCCACAAAATAACCTCCTCAGGTCAGAGCGGGTGGGTAGGTTTATACTGGGACTTGTTTCCTCTTTTAGTTTTACTGGTTTCCTTCAGCAATCATTAGGGCTTAACTAAGCTTTTCTGGCTTCCCCTTGTTACTCTAAAATTCTTTTGTTCCCAGGGGAAGTGGAGCAGTAAGGATCCCAAGCTTTCCATTCAAATCATTTTATGTACCTGAAATTCTTGGTCTGGGCTTAAACTTCAACTCCTCACTGACCATTTGCTCCATGCAATGAGGGGAACTGAACAGAAGGCAAAGTTGGTATCTTCTGAAGCTGTAATCTCTTTTTATTGGCTTATTCTTTTTCTCCAAGTCAAAACAGACTCCCAGTATTGTCACATGTGGCACCCTAACCCAAATGGAGAGCACAAGCAAGCACCTGTTATGAAAACACTGAGCAAAGGAGAAGCCCAAATACCCTATAAGGGATTTAGTGTAATATCTTTAAGATCGACTATCCTGCATCTGGAAATAAATAAATAAAATAAATAAATAAATTAATTAATTAAAATAAAAAAATAAATAAATAATACATTTCCCCATATGCACAGTCCTGACTCCAGAGGCACAAAGCAGGGCCTGAACTTCTGGCAAGGGATTTGCTGCATGGCACTGCCATCACCTATGCTTTGACTGCCCTTCAGGTAGAGCACTTTTCCTCCTAAGCCCCTCAGTCACCACACACAGCCACACATGAGATCTCCTCACTGCTGCCTTGGGTTCCACTTCACTGGCTACTGCAGAAAAATCACTCTTGCTGCAAATCCAACTCATTTTTCTTCTAAATTAGGCTGAACATTACTTACATAGCTCCCTGCAGTGAAGAAAGCACTGACAGTGACAGCCTCTGATGCTCTGCAATGTTCAGGGCTTCAGGAGTTGCTACCAAGCATCACTATCAGACATGAATAATCCTGCTCTAAGCTCTGTCATGACAGAACAAGCCTTTCCTGTGTGCGTGCAAGCAGCACAGATGTCTGGCATCAAAATCTGCTTCAGAGCATCCACTGAATGCATTAAAAAGAAAATGAACTGAGTTCAGCTGGATCTCAGTTCATCCTCCCAGACCAAGATTTTAAGGAAAGGCCTCAAGTGACTATGCAAGCTGCAATAGAGGGGGATGAGAGAGTTGTTATCTGCCAGCAAATTGGCTGGATTTGGAGCATCCCTGATGCACACAGAGACAGGGCATTGATAGCAGTCTGCTCCATATCTTCAACCACTCTAAAAACATCAGCTCCTCCCAGCTCATTCCTTTTGGCCTTGCTGTCAAACTAAGTACAGGGACAGTCATGCAGACAACTGCTTGCAGAAGGAAGGAATCCCTCTTCTCTGGTCCCACTTTCCTGGAATTGGAAAATACTGTCTGGCTGCACCACAGGCTCCTGCAGTGACAGTGGTCAAGTGTCTACTTCTACCATGGCTCTACTTCTCCCACAAAAAAAGATGCAGCAGTTCTTCCTCTCTTCCACCCAGCCTGTGGGCTCGAGCTCAGAGGACCTTGCATTTCCCAGTCCTGCAATGGAAAAGGAAAATACTGAAGACATGTGCTCCCACCTATGCAGCCCAAGGCAGGGCCCAGAGTGACTGCCCCTGCCTCTGTGCTGTCACTGCTCTGGCACAGCCACCTCTGCCAAAGACTGGTAAAAAATGCCTGGGAGCTCTGAGATCAGTTTATCAGAAACACAGATAAAAACCTCCAACAAACTTTAGGAGTGCTGAACTCCAGTTCTCAAGTGCCTGGCACAGAGAGATTTGGGGCACAGGTATGCAAATATCTGTTATCAGTGAGGATGAGCTCATTTCTAATGAGGAATAAGCAGAATCCCAGCTGGAAGCTTGAAAGCACTCTCAGCAATCCTGCTTTGCTAAAACCAAATCCAAAAGCAGTTCCTGTGGCTGCACTGACACACAGTGACTCGCTAAGTCAGAGTAACTCAGTTTGAATTGTGTGTTTATATCCTTTTGTGTCCAACAACACACACATGAGCTCAGGATCCACATCCCTTGCCTGTGTAGTGCTTTGGAATCACACACTGTCCTGAAATATTCCTCAGGGCCACCCTGAACAGGCCTTGGCAGAGCACATGAAAAGTTCATTTTCACCTGCTTCATTTTACTGGGTTGTACCTCTCGTTGGAAAAGACAAATCTGCCTAACTACATCTATAAAATGGCTGGGGAAGAGCTCTTATAGATAAGAGCAAATTCTTGGGAGGTTTTTCTTCAAGACAAAAAATGTTCATTTTTTTCCCCCACCGTCAGAATGTTCATATAAACCTATAACCAGTTCAGGCTGTTTCTCCCTCTGGGAGATTTCAAGTTATTTGATTCAGCTTTCTAACATTGTTCAAGGTAGACTTCATCTCCCCTAGCACTCATCAAAGCTGCTAATAGGTACTTCAGAACTCATAAAGAGATGACCAAATCTTGGGCATTGGGGACTCTGGCTCATTTATCTTCCACAGGCAGAATCAGATCTGATTTTTTGCACTGCCTGCTCAGATGCTAATGCAGTGCATGGTCCCTGGCTCCTCATGGAAGCTTCCCTTGCAGTAACAGCCTGCTGTGAAAACACAAGAAAGGCAGCACACACTTCAGATGGCTTCTACATTTAACTACAGGCAGATGGAGGGGGGACAAAAAGAAAAAGGAAAAAAAGAATTTTACTTAGAATTCAGTTACTAGGAGTGGGGAAGAGGAGATATATAAATTGAAACCAACACAAAAGTTTTAAACACAAGCCTCCTAATTTGTGTCATTAGGACTAGAGAAGTTGGGAAGCCCAGATTTCATGTACTCTATGAAGATCTTTTGAGGTCGCAGTATCTTAGTTGACAATGAGCAAGTGGATCCATGCTATTTTCAATGAAATTAGAGTATTTTATTTAGATCTGATCCCATGAATTACAGTGAACTTTTCCTCATTTTACAATGAGAATCTGATTATTATGTTGCTACTGGTATAATGCAACAATTATACAGGTCCAGATATACAAGAGAAGTGTTGATGCAGTGACATTTATGTAGTACTTGCTCATATTAAGGACAACTTCTTGAGTAACTAGCAAGTAGTGACATGTAACAGTCCTTTTTGTCAGAATAACTGTTTTGATATAAAAAAAATTCTCATTGAAGACAAAGATGTGCAAGGATTATCATTAGGACTCTTTTTTTTTTCCTTTTTGGGGGGAATTTAAGCTCAGTTTCCCTTAATATGACTTTTCAGGCTGCAGTTATTGTTGCTGTACCACAATGTGGGTTTGACTGCAATTTTGAAAAATAATTATAGATAATAAATATAAACCCCCCCAGCTTTTAGACTGCAGTCTAAAAATTATGATCTCTACCTGGTGTCTATTTATATGGAAAGTAGCCTCATGTCTTTTCAACTTGACACTCCAAAGCATCTACTCATTTATTGCAGAAGACTCTCATTGTAGGAGTTCCAGGTTGATTTTCTTGTTTGCTGTGGCTGAGTGGGGATTCCCTGTTCCTCAAGGCCACGGCCTCAGTGCACTGTCTGAGTCTCTGGGTAGCATGGCAGTGAAAATACAAAGCTCAGACTAGCACCTCCCCTGCTAAAATTATCATAATCCACAGGCAACACTGTTCTCTTCCTTGCCTGAGGAGCCACATTTTGTTGTCACATCGGCGTCACATTTTGTCCTGCATGGTGCTGTGGGGTAGGGATGAGAAGGGGTGCTTTAGCTACTCTGAGAAATCCAAAAGAGCTTTTAACTACACCACAAGCCACACAATTAGAAAAACCCTTCTGCTAGAGTTAGGATGCAAAGAATCAGCCACCACAGCAGCTTCTTCAGCAGCAGATGAAGACATGGCCCTTTGGGGCTCAGGTCACCCCGAGCTCGGTGGTGTGGCGGGTGGCAGGTCATGCTCTGGGGACACGTGTCCTTGCCCTGGCCCAGGAGCAGCCCAGCCCCTGGGCACTGGCACAGACAGCTTGCCCTCACTGGGATGGACCCCACCTCCCTGTCAGCTCTTCCCTTTGCTGCTTTTATTATGACTTGAATGGACATATTCCATTGCATCCCATCACCCCCTGCCCCACCGTGCATCCATCACCCGTGTCAGCTCTGCTTTTCCAATCTGCTGCTTGATTAGCCTTTGTTAGCAGGAACACCCCGTGCTGCACATGGAGCTGTGTACCTTTTGCTCATGTGCTGGAGGACACCAGTGCCAAGAGCTCCCACATAAAAATAGTCAGAGCCAGAGCAAGGCCCAAGGACATGAGAAAAGCCAGCTCTGCTCCCAGCTCTGCTCCCAGCTCTGCTCCCAGCTCTGCTCCCAGCTCTGCTCCTGACCCCTGGCAGGACACAGCCCAGCACCCTCTGGGTGCTGAAAATTCTCTCCACTCTTTCTCTCTGCAAGTCCAGCAGCTCATCAAGCTGTCACCCTGTGCTGTGTGCTCCTGCCTGTCATTTTGGTACAGTCCTTTAAGGGAGAAATCATTCTCAAGCTCCTGTTGGTGACAAAAGCACATGGGGGCAGTTGGCTGGAGGAATGACAAAATTAGGGAGTTTTTATACCCTAACCCCCAGTATTGGGAAAGATTATAGATGCCACACAGTCTCTTGCAATGGGAAACTAAGCAAGGGCAGCCAGCAGAATCCATTTATGAAGAGTAGGTCATCCTCAGCAAATATGATTAACTCCTTGGAGTGGAGGTGACGATGAGAGCTGACAGGGCTGAAGCAGCAGACATAATTGACTTGGACTTCCACTAGGCTTTTCTTTTTTTTTTTTTTCCCCTCCATACAATACTGCATAAAAGACTTAGGGATAATAAGTCTGGCATTGATAGTGAAATTCTCAATTGGCTACAAAAAAGAATGGCTCAGTAAGCGAGGTTAGACAAGTTGGAAAGTGGTGATAAATGGATACAGATGGGGTAACGGTGAGAGGTGAGAAGTGGAGTGCCTCTGGGAGCAGAGGTGGGGGCTTGTTCATGCATCAGTGCCCCACCCCAGAGGGGATGGAAAGTGAAGTGGGCACATCATCAGAACACACAGAACTGTGAGGGGAGTAGGGGGACACCACATGTGAGGAGACAGAGTTAAAGGCAGGCAGGATATCAAACATCCCTGCACAACGCAAACTGGAGAAGCTGCAAGAGCGGCTCAGAGTGTAAAGAGCTGGGAAAGGATATGTGGGATTGTTTTCTTGCAAAATGGAGATTAAGAACAGAGTGTGAGGTGATAACAGAAAAATCCTTCACAGGTAAAGAGATACATTCTTCAGGGGTAGAATGAAGCTGTGACTGAGAGTGCTGGACACTAGCACTGCAATCCAACAGTGCAAACCCAATTTCACTCAAAATTTTTCTCTTTCATTCTATGAACAATTTATTCATTAACTGGTGTGTCCATTAACTGATTAACATTTTAATCTGTCTACCTAGTACACGGCCCTTGCCAGTTCAAAAGCTGAGAACCCCAAAGGTTTAAATTATTTCATCCTCATATTCAGCTCCTTAGCATTAAGGAAGTATTATCTCCATTTTACAAAGATCAAAAAGCATAAACATATTAAATTTAGTTACCAGCTGTCATAATTCTATCACAAATCCTGCAATACTTTGAGATTTTCTTTTCCATTTCTGATGGTCAAGGAAGATGCATGATGATCAAATGTTTTTATTCTGTAAGTCCATATATAATTTCATAGAGCAGGCCTTTGGAGAACCTCTCCAAACAAAAAAGTGAGCACAGTTAGAGAATGGTCTCTGCAATATTTTGTATTACTCTGCAAACAAAAGGTTGCTTACATGAATGTTTGCAGAAAGCAAGTGCCACTGAGGCAAACACATGGCCTCTCCTAGATAAATGCTTTTTGCAATATTTGCCCAGTGGTAGTGATTTTTCAGCTTGTGGTTGGAAATGTGACCTCTGATTTGACCTGGAAAGGCAGGTTCTCGAGCCACCCACTGCAGCAAACTTTGCTTTTCAGCAGGGTAAGATGATCACACACACCAAAGTTACAGATTTTACAGTAAAGAGTCTCTGCCTGTGCACCGGGAACAAGAGCTAAATCTGAGAGCTCTAAAAATGCAAACATCTAATCCTGGACTCGGTCAAAACAAGACTTTCAGTAACTCAACACGGACAAAAAGCCTATAAAACATATTTGACCACTGCCAAACTGACTTGCTGAGTTATTTGCAGTGGTGGAGGAAATTTCCTGGAACACCAAGACCTGCCCTACTTGTCCCACCCACCCTACCAATGGGGAAACTCCCATTGACTCCAGCACAGCAGAGCTGGTCTGGAGCTGAACACTTCTTAAATTCCACCTCAATAAATATAACTGGAAAATAACTGCACATAGGACCTGCACATTCCCTAGGGCAAGAGATTAAATTCCAACAGAAGACAAAAGCAACAACTGAAATACTTTCCCTATTAATTATTATTGTCCATATTAAAAAGAGAAGCAGAATAAGATGAGAGTGACAATGTAAAGGACCAGAGTAGCATGGACACAGCTAAGAGCATGTTTTTCTGATGCAAACCTCTTTCTAACTGCAAATAACTAACAGTATTAAAAACCTCCAGCTCTAAACAAGCACTGCTTCAAATGCTCCAAGTGCCCAAATTCAGCAAAACCCTTGAAGCTCGTGTTGAACATTTAGCACAACGTGCTAATGGCACAAAAAACATTTGCTCTGGCAATTTCCTCAGCTGGGGTCACAGTGCCAAACTGTGATGCCTCTGTGCCACTCCCTGCTTGGAGCTGGGATTAGATTGGGTGGATAAAGAGAACCATACTGGTTTCCTTAATCTTGTTTTTCTTAAAAGCAGAAGCCACTTCACCTATGTCATGTCTACCTTGTAATTATCCTTTGTCTGTTTTGGAGCTGTGCATTTAAGTGCTTTTTTCTGCTATTTTGTAGCAACAATCTGCTGCTTGTGATCATTGTTATTTAAGGAGAAAGATTTAAGGAGAAGGAAAAAGGATTTTTTTTTTCTTCATTTGCTGTGCATTTGGAGATGGAAAATATTTTTTTTTTTTTTTAAACACTTCCCATCCTAAAAAGCCTCCCTGAACTCTTGTTTTATGGACACACAAAAAGCATAATTTTCTTTGTGTAACTTGACACATCCCAGCGGCAGCACAGCGCTTGATTATTTGATGAGACAGCGTTGTGGATCACACGCACAATGGCCCCCAAGAAAATTACACCCTCCCAGGCTTCAGTGAGAATCTCTTTGATGACAAAAGAGTTGTTATTATTATGAGTATTATGCAGACAGGTCAAGCTCTTAATAATTTCAGGAGTTGTTCCTTTATCATTTCTTGACTGTTTGGGCAGTACGAATGCAAAGGTAACTTCCAGTTCATGGAGCAGAAACTGGATTTAGCAAATTGTTAAAAGCATTTTCTTAACTCTAAACATAAGAAACAACAGTTGAATTAATGGCAGCACTCATGTACTGTACACTAAGGACATGCTTTTATAGTTTTATTAGCTCCACTTAATGAAGTTTAAAATATAGATAGAGAGATATAGATAGAGAGATCTGTAAGTCTGCTGAAACAATGCTCTTTCTCTTCCCTGTCAGGGCAGTAGCCTTCATTAACTCAGCACTCTGCAGCCTGGCTAACTAGGGCAGGACTTGCAGTAACTAGTATAGCAAGTTGAATTATTCATTATGAACTTTTTCTTATGGAGGAATGTATCTTCTTATGTATCTTGAGTTTTTCTAGTCAAAGATTTTACATGAACCATGATTTTTTTTTTGTTTTGTTTTATGATTTCTGTTTCTAGAGGATTTCTTCAGCAAGAAAATGGTGCAAACAAATTATGCACAGTTAGTCATGACATGATCACAGCAGGACTCTGCTCAAGAGCTCTCCACTGATATGTGTGACTGGTCACTAAAGTTATATTTCTCTATTTATTAGACTGACTGTACAAAACATGGAACAAAGGCAGTTTTAATGCTAAGAATTCCTCTCATTTGTCCTTCAAAAGGAACTTTTCACTTTTCAAGATTTCCCAACTTACTCAAAATGTTCCTGCTTATCCCCAATATTTTGCCTGTTTCCACCTCTAATGGCACAGTATTCCTTTGGTCTTAACAGCCCATTCCTGGCAAAAACTTTCTGAGACTCACTGCCAGGCTTAATAAGGCTCCCAGTGGGAAGAAGTTGAGATCAACAAGGGATATCTCTGTGCTTATTATCATGTTGAATCTAAGTGGTGTCATTCCTCAGAATTCATTAGTTTAACAACATTCCCAAAATATACTTGGCAAGTTGTAAATGTATCCTTTAGATTAAATTACTTGAAAGTTATAGATTCTCTTTTCTTTGTGTATACTTTTACTGAAAGCTCACTCGACTTACAGATTGCTGTGAAAGTTTGTTCTTTATTGGAATTAGCACGAGAAGCACTGGGAGTATTTTTAGCAATGTGCTTTTGATTAACGGATCATATTTTGAATGTCGTTAACAGGGGATTTTTAAGTGCAAGATTTCTTCTTGTAGAAGGTCCCACTCTGAAGCTGCTGCATCAGCAGTCCCTGCAGGAGAACACAGAGCAGCAGAACAGAGGGGGGAATGTCCATCAGCAGATCCCAGAGCAGAGAGATTTGGCAGAGGAAGCCCAGATGGGAAGAAAAAAGATGGGGAGAGGAAGCAGCAGCCAGTTCAGCCACTTGTGGAATGTGCGATCACAAAGACCCTCAGGGACAGATGTAACAAGAGGAACTGCTAAAAGTGCCTCTCTACCTGCAGAACACCAAATTCCCACAACCATCCTTCTCAATCTAACACGAGGGAACTAAGCTTGGTGCTTGTGGCAGTCACATATTGCAGAAGAGAGGGCAGAGGTGTAACCATGGTCCTTCTGAAATAAAGAACAAATCCCCTTCAGCACAAGGACACAGCCCACAGGCAGCCAGGGAGAAGGAGAAATTCTGCATTCCAGATGAGGAGGGAAATGCTTCAGGCAGGTGTTGGAGAAGCTGAAAGGCCTCAGCACTGGATGGTGCTTTCTCCTGCCTTAAACAAGAAAACAGTCATAGCACAGAGTCCTCCCTGGAAAGATGGGTTATGACAGAGAAGACACAGGACACATTTGTTTCCAGCTGTGTCCTGACTCCAGATGTCTCTCAGGAAAGGTATTAGCCTGTCCAAGGAAATCTGTGGTGTCTGCTAAGCTCACGGCAGCTTGACACCTGCAAGGAACATTGCAAAGAAGATAACGGTGAGTGTTTGGCAACTAAGGATTTGCTTGAGCCAGCATGTCTGCTATTTGTAATTCATAGGCTTGGCAGAATGATCTGGGATTTTTCAGTGGTTTTCTCTCAACCCACAAAATAGATCTCATTTTAAACCAGGCATTTTTCTGATCTGTTTTTAGCTTTGATATTATGGTCAGAAAGGGAAATCCCCAAAGATGTATTGGTGGTTGAGGTACAACATCCTGAGTCTGGGAGATACAAAATATCTTGAATATTCTCTCCCATCATTCTGGGCGAGTAATTTCATTCTGGTTATCTGCACAATCCTGCAAAACAGCACAGATGTTTCGTAACAGCAACACTCAGTGAACTCGCACAATCTCTCTCCCAGTCACCTTTCTCTTCAGAAGCTGAGTATTTGTTTTCCTCTCCAGTGCTCTGCCTGGGCAGCAGATTAATCCTGGCCATACAAAATGGTGCTTGATCAAGCAATATAAAATAAACAATTTGCAACAGATCCTGAGCTGTGTTCCATCAACCGCAGGATCACAGGGGACAGGAGACAGCTCAGGTGGAGAAGGGGCTCATTTGTCATGAAGTCACTGGCTGGTAACCTGCTGGCACACCTGGACTGGAGAGATTGGAAGGTCATAAGAAATGGAGAGCCTAATGGGGTCAGAAACCAGGCATGCTTATTTGCTGTCACAGTATGTGGACATGCAATAGGGAAAGGGATAATCCAACAAGTGGGGTCAGGATGCTGAAAGACTCCACTTTTCCATCACAGTTACTATTTGAGTGTGAACAATGTAAAGTGTTACTTGTTTTCTTCCCCTTTCTGGTATAAAACGTGAGGTTTTGCAAGCCAAGAAGTGCTGAGTTATTCAAGATGTGGAGCTGAATTAAAATATTCAGGAAAGACTAGGTAGAGTCTCATGTGAGAATGGAACTAGCCCTCAGGACTTTAAAAGTTTTAGTTCAACATGACTGTCACTGCATGAAATTCAGTAGACAGCAAAGGACAAAGTGTTATGACAAAGTGACATTTGCAAAGTGAGCACATCCCCTGCCAGGTGGGGAACTGGGTGAATGAACAAAGATGCCAGAAGTGTTTTTTCCTTGTCCTTTAGCAAGGTGTGTTGTTCAGCAGCTGTGCCAGTTTCCTTGGACAGGGTAATAACTTTTCTTTCTTCCCTGCGAAAATAGCCCTTGTCTCATACTTGGCATTTTTAAGGTAGAAATGTTATCCCATAAGGACACTAAAAGGAAAGGTGTTCGGTGATCCCAAACATTCTGAGGGACCAAGCTGATCCCCACTTGTCTGACAGCACCCTCCAGCCATTTGAAACCATCTGGCTTTCCAGCTCCATGGTGAAAATCAGAGCTGCAGCAGGAGAAGCATGTCCAAACAAGGCCAGAGTTAACTGGGCTAGGAATTATGGAAAGCTGTGAAATATGAGCAAAAGGAAGCACAGCTTCACTGTAGCACTTGTCACAAAAAAAAGGCAAAGTAGAAACAGACAGGAGAAGAGCACGTGCACAGAGAGTTAGAGCAGCTCCTGGGAGAGCTGAGAGCACTAACATCTCTCCAGGCAAGCACCCACTGTCCACGTGCTCTGCATTTGTACAGTTGTGACAGAAGGCACTTGTAAGGGCATTTTTGGCATCAGTATTCCTGAACTTTATCCTTCACTGTCGTTTTTTCCCCCTGGATTGGAGAAATTTGCCTGGGAAATTCTGAGACAAATACTAGCTGCTTTTAGTCTATCATTTATTGAATGATACCAAATGCCACTAAATTAAAAGACTGCTCCTTTTACAGCTCCATTTCAGGTGTAATACTTTTGCTACCTCACAAGCAAAGCTGACAAAGCCACTTTGCTTTCTCCAGACACAAAAGGACATTTTGAAGTAAACCCCACTAAAACAAACTTGGTCATATTTCATTAAAATTGGCAAGGGCAGGAATTCTCATGCTTTAGTTGCTGCTCTCCAAAGAGCTTCAAAGAACTTCACAAAGCAACTTCTCCAGCACTTCCTCATCAGAGCAGTCCTGCTGGACTCTTGGAAGTCTCTGCCTCTCCTTTCATGAGCAAGGTTGGCTTCATCCAGACCTGATGACCAAGCCCTGGGAGACGCTGAATACCTGCAGCCCAGCACCTCTGCGAGATCTCATTATGCCTTTCAACAGCGCTGAGACAAAGGGAATGCCCCATTACACAGATGGATAAACTGAGTCATCGGGCTTTTAACACGACTTGCCCAAATACTTGAAGCATTGGCTAAATCTCACGCACCTCATCCAGGCAATTAGTGTCCTCATGGTGAGCGGGTCTGGGGGAATTACTAAGAGAAAGATGTGGCACTGAATAAATGGCTGTGTGCACGCTGTATACCGTGACTGAACTGCAGATTAGATCTACTTAAACTAACTTTAAAATGAGCTAATGCAGATATTAGCAGCAGACGGGCGGGTTTAATCTGCCGGGCTGAGCTGTGGGGGCTGGCTGAAACGCATGGATCTGCTGGTGGAGGCAGGGATGCCTCCCTCCCCTCCCTCCTCCAACCACCAAACACTCTGCTGCCCGCTACAAATGAGTTTATAACCGAGGAAGAGCTCCCACATCAGATGCAGCCTGATAGCACAGGGGGGTAGGAGCAGACATAACCTGGAAAGACCTGTTCCCCAGTCGAAGATTGTCTCGAGATTTGCAGTGGGGCAGGGAAACTCCCAAAACTCCTCAGCCCTTTGCCAGCTGCCAGGAATGGGCAAACCTTTCTTCGGGGCAGTGGGCAAACAATCTCCTCCATGCTGTGCTCACCACGGGCACCTCCAGCTTCCCATCCACCTTCCTCCCAGCTCAGCCCCGCGTCTTGGCAGGGCTCTGGAAAACCCAAAGCGTAAATGTGCTTGATTGAATTACTCCTGGGAGATGGCTATCTGCGGCTGAGGAGCTCATTAGCGAGCCTGATGTCAGCCCCTCCTGCAGGTTGGGGCAGGAGCAGGTGCAGGGGTGCAGCCAGCGGGGCTGCAGGCTGCAGCAGGGCTGTGGCAATGTGCAGCTCCTGCCATCTGCCAGGGGCAGGAACCAGCTTGGGAACTCGGATTTCAAGGCACAGACCTGGGCTTCTCTGCTTCGTGCAAAGCTTTGGGATGGGATGGGATGGGTTGGGAACACGGCGTGGCTGTCCTCTAGCACGATTTGCAAAATGATTCCATTGCCATGGCTCCAAAAGCTTGTGTGCTCCCAGCACAGCAAAGAGGCTCAAAGACCAGCAAGACACGATGCTTATTCAGGCCTCAGGAAACCTGGGGCATGAGTCCAGGCTGAGCTGGGTCTTTGTTCACCTGCATGTGTGTACTGCACCCTCCTGAAGGCAGCTGTGCCTTCCCCACTTTGGGTGCTGTGCCATGTCAGGAGCCAGGCTGGGCACCCTGCTCCCTACCCTGGGCAGCCAGGCCAGGGACACCTCTGCCACCTCTCCTATCACACAAACCTCTGCCATGCCTTGTAGGCAACTCTTCTCTTTCCTTCTGCTCCTGTGCAACCACTTTACTCCAAAAACCCTCCCAATTCTCTCTGCTGAGGAAATGAATTCCCACTATTTTCAGCAGACTCAGGTCTGAGAGTATGTCTGGGCTCTAGGGGCTAGTGCATAAAGAACAAGAATTTCCTATGAGTCTTAAACCCAAATCATATTTCATTCAAAGCAGTTAATTTGCTTCATATAATCCAAGTTCTGGAGCAGCCCTTATAGATGGAATTGATACCCTCCTGATATTCTCAGCAGAAGCATTTTCTTATTTCTTTCTACATGCAAAGATTTTCTGGCACCCATATAAAGGTTAAATCTAGCCTGAAAGCATATGCCTTTCCTCTTTGAGTTTGATTAACTATGGCTGAAATGATACTGTGAACTGGAAGCTCTGATGACTGCAGTGGGATCAGACAGACAGACAAGCAGGGGGAGAAATGAGTCTTTTTAAGTTTTTGAAGTAGTTCTGAATGGGGTCTAAATTGCACCAAATAATGTGCTTAAATAAACTGCTAGCAAAGGAAACAGCTGTCAGAATATTATACTTCTGTGGATCCAAGTATATACCCTACAGTTATGGAACAGAAAATTGCCAAATGAAGATTTAAAGTGACAAGATCTGTGTGTGGCAGCAACAGCAGGTAAAACACAGGAGTCATTTAAGCTGCTTTAAATTTAACTGTCCCATGTATTGAGTATTGAAATTTTTTAGTAACTGCCTTGTGAGTTTTCCTCTCCATGCTTTGTTAACACAACAAGTTTCAGACCATATCTAATAGTTTAAATTAACACTTCTAAACTGAATTTCTTGCTCTAATAAAGACTGTCTTGGATTTACTAGCAGAATAGGAACTGTTAAAAAAACCACCTGAAAGGAACGAGGCATGAAAATAAATGTATTATTTTCTAAGCCCCAATCCTGTTCCTTCTCCACACACAGCTTTAAGACTCAGATGCTGTACTGACCATGGGTGTGTAGGAAAGCTGGACCCACAATCTGAGTGACCCTTTTACAGATGTTCTTCTGCCAATGGCTTGACTTAGCAGACTCTTGAGTATTGGGGAACTTCAAGTGGGCAGCAATTGCCTCCAAACATTTCACATCAGGGCTGTTTTGTGTGTGAGCTCTCACACCTCTCTGGATAGATCATGGGCAGGTGGGTCACTGCTGTTTTCCTTTGCACATCACCTCTGCTGCTTTGAAATCACTTTGCAAGCAAGATTGTGGCACAAGCCCTTGGCAGGACAGTTTTCAGCCTCACCCCTGCCTTGGGAATCTTCCCAACACAGGCTGGAGAAACGGCTGAGGGTGCACTCCTGGCATTTGCAGGCTACAACCATTTTGACCTTGGTAAAGAAGATGAGAAAGACTTGGCCCTTTGGAGTTTCAGCCATTCCAATCAATTGTGAACATCTCACCAGAGATCCTGTTTGCAGGAGGAGGAGTGGAGTCCCTGTGTGCTCTGCTGGGCTCACAGGGTACCCCAGTGAAAGGGTCCAAGCCAGAAAAGCCCAGGTCTAACTCTGACCCCAGTTTAACCACAGCAGCCTCCCAGTGCTCCCTTCCTCCCTCACAGAAAAAACACAGCTAATTCCAAGTGAGCTCACCAAAGAAATGCAAATTTGCAAAAATGCAAAGAAATTCAAGAAAAGAACAGTCTAAAACCCTTAGATGAATTTAAATGTATTCTTAAACATTTGGGCTGTGACTCTTGGGCTACAGACATACAAGGTTTGAGCATCAGTTCTGTTTTCACCGGGGTTGGCCTGAGAGGGTGAAAAAAGGGTTCAGGTTTTTAATAAGCTAAGAACATGAGGCAGCCTGCCCAGTCAGGCTATGAGATGAAACATTCAATCTGATCCATCCCTATGGTACTGTGGAGGCTGTATTTTTGGAAACTTCACTTTTTTTACATTTCTATTTTCTCATGGCTCTGCCTCTGGACCTCATTAATCTCTATAGTACTTCAAGTGAACAATTGCCCTAATTCCATCTGGCTGTAGTACAAAAAAAAAGCATTAAAAAAAAAAAAGAATTAAAAAAAAAAAAAAAAGAAGGAAAAGAAGGTTGCTTTTTTTCTTTCTTCTTCTCTTTCCATCCTTATTCTGGAAATTCATGGTGATTCTACTTAACAATGGATATATGAAAAGCTTCCTTCTCAGGAGACAAAAATTAGGAATATAACTGAAAGTGCCAGTGGATGTAAATTAGAAATGAAGACAGTGATGAAAAGGGCTCATTTTTTTTTTTTTTTTTGTGATAAACAGCCAGTCACTCAGCCTTTACAGAAGCCAAAGGGCTGCTGCTGGAAGGGTGCAGGAGCCTAAAACTGGATAACTCTGCAGTCAAAAGTTGAATGGGTTACTTTTAAGAGGGTTCACAAAGTAATGGAGAAGGAAGTAGTTTTCTGATAGAAACATATTTCTAAAGTCACCAAAACTGGGTTTTGACATTCAGCTTTTCTGAAATAAAATATGCCACCCCACAACTGTGAAAAATGATAAAAAAATGGTAAAAAAAAAAAAAAAAAGCACTCAGCACTTGAGTTTTCAGCTGGAATCAGCTCCTCTGGCTTGGCTCATCTAAGCCAGATTTGCCAGGGACAGTTAATGTCTAGGACTGACCTGTGTCAAGGGCCTTTTAAAACATTTGTTTATCAGGTTTGGGGGTTGTTTTTCTTTCATTCAGAAAAGCTCTCCTCATTTGTATTTTTAATATGCACACACTAATACACTATTTCATTCCTGCTCATTTTGGTGCCTCAGCACAGAGGACTTCAGGGCAACATTTGGCCCTGCAATGCAGCTGGGAGCTGCTGCCTTTGCCCCACTGCTACAGCTGAAAACTTCCTGTTCAGCTTTATGTTTTAAAACAGTTTTAGTTCTGGATTGAGAAGTAAAATGTAGAAATTTTGAGAAAAGATGTTCACAGTAGCAGCTGAACCCTGCACATACCCAGGGCGGAGAAATTCAGCTTGCAGGGACTGTAGCCTACACACTGTCCAGCTCCACAGACTTATTAAATGAATCCTGATTTACAGGCAGGTAATTAAGAGCAGATCTGCTGAGCAAGAGAGCAGCGTTTCTGCAGCTCCCCTTTGCCAGCTGGCTCACATGTTGGAGCACAGTGCTGGCACCAGGGCTGAGCCAGCCCTGCCAGCTCCTCTCCTCTCTTCTCTCCTCTCCTCTCCTCTCCTCTCCTCTCCTCTCCTCTCCTCTCCTCTCCTCTCCTCTCCTCTCCTCTCCTCTCCTCTCCTCTCCTCTCCTCTCCTCTCCTCTCCTCTCCTCTCCTCTCCTCTCCTCTCCTCTCCTCTCCTCTCCTCTCCTCTGAACAGCTCTTCTGCCACCAGCTCTGAGCTTGCAGGAGGGGTTTCAGGTGCCATTTTCTTTCTTTCTTTCTTTCTTTCTTTCTTTCTTTCTTTCTTTCTTTCTTTCTTTCTTTCTTTCTTTCTTTCTTTCTTTCTTTCTTTCTTTCTTTCTTTCTTTCTTCTTTCTTTCTTTCTTTCTTTCTTTCTTTCTTTCTTTCTTTCTTTCTTTCTTTCTTTCTTTCTTTCTTTCTTTCTTTCTTTCTTTCTTTCTTTCTTTCTTTCTTTCTTTCTTTCTTTCTTTCTTTCTTTCTTTTTGAATCCTGATTAATAATACCATTAGTAAGGCTTACAAGCTGGGGAAAGAGCACAGAATGAATGCATTCTGGTTTATCAAACAACTACCTGCTTCACATTGCTACAAATCAAGCAGGAATGGACATCCATGGCCAAACTATTTTCAAGTGGGCACCTCTGCCCTGTGGACCACATGTTCCTAAGGCAGTTTTAAATAAGCTGAGTCAGTGGCTGCTTTTCTGAAAGCTCTATTGGAGAAAGTAACTGAACCCCTCCTTCCCATGGCACTACTTTAGAGCAATTAAACTTGACCTCAAGTTCAGTAGCCAGTCTCAGCTTAGCTCCTTCTGCAATTCCTGAATGACCAGGCAGGTACCACGTGCTGTCCCTGCTCCTGTGAAATCTGTGAGCGCTGGCTGAGATCTGATCAGCTTCCTGGGCACAGTCTGCTTGTTTGGGAGGCTTTGCAACCTTTCTTCATGAAGCCTGAAAGGTGGGGAAATTATCTGGGAGAGAGGATGTTACAGTGGTTTTCATGTTCAGCTCCCAGTTTAGGCCTGTGCAGGTTGTAAGCTGTTGCAGCCTGCATTTCCCCATCAGCAAAGCATTTCAGCACATGCACAATTTTATTCATCTGATTGATATTGCTGACTGTGGGACTTACACAGGTGTAGCTCCACAGTGGTGATACAGGCAGGAGCTCTAAAATATTAAAAAGTCTGCTCCATATATGTGAGCTGAGAGATGTGAGTTGCAGAAACCCTCTTGATTTAGATGACAATGTACAACATCAGAGTCTGCACCTAAAATTTCAGGGAAAAAACAACTATCAGCCCTGGACAGTCTTTAAATCATTCAGTAATTCACAGCCTGGTCATACACAGCCACATCAGACAGTGCTTGAGTCTGTATGTTCATAGTTTTTAGTGATTTGGGTTGTGCCATAGCCAGGGAGCCAGAAAGCTGCATTGCCAAGCATAAGGCATTTGCTGAGTATTTTGTACTGTTCATCTGCTTCTTTGCCTTGCTGGAAATGGTAATCACCTGCTTGTATCCCACACACTCAAACTCACATCGATATGAATTTGGAAAATACTGTATTAAATGATTTATTCCATCTTTATCCATTTTCTAATAATGTAATGAATTATTGATGGGCACTAGGAAAAAGTAAAAGAAGTAGAATAGTATTTCAACAGAGGCAGTTATTCAAAAAAGTGAAGTGGAAGGAAAGTGTTTTCCATGCCATCAGATTTTGTACTTTGAATATTTTCCTATCCAAAACTAGGACGACAATATAAAAACAACTTTCTTCAAGTACTTTTACAAACAGAAGTCTGCTCTAATGCAGAATCTGGCCAATGAACATGTAAAATTTTCTACAGAAAATGAAAGGCAATAACCATATTCAGACTATTTTCATTTAAAAATTCAGACAGAATGGACGTTTTGGCAATTAAAATGAATCCTTGGGTAACACCTGAAATTAAAAAATTTAAACTCAAATTCACCCTTTCACTCAGACAAGGTTGATTTTAATGAATCAGCCTCTTCTGTGCCAAGTATGATGAGACTTCATTCCTGACTCCACTCCAAAGGCCACTGTGAAAAGATAAGAAGGGGGCCAAGAAGCCAAACTGCACCTCTTCTTGGGGAAGGAAATCAAGAAAAAATAGCTTAACAATTATTACACTGACTGGTAAGGCTCTGCTGATACTAACACCTGGGTAAAGATGAGACCAGACCTTCCTCGTAGCAACTTGTTAAACCCCAAGAAAAGCAGCAAAGGCTGTAGTAGAATTGTGGTAACATTTGAGCCCTTGGTGCTTCAGAAACAGAGCAAATAAAAAAGCACCTCCCCCCAAATAAAAACACCTACACAGAGGATGACTTAAGAGAAAAATAAACCCCCAAAACCTCCACAGAGGAGGACTCTAAAAATATGCTCAATTATCTGCAACACAATGACAGCAGTTGATTCAATTTGAGCATTATGGTTTTATTATTTCTCTCTCTGTCTGTGGATGTGTACTGTGAACAACATTCTCTGTGGTTTTTTGACAAAGCAGGAAATTCACAATGGGAAAGAAGAAAGGTAACGAAACCCTGAAGATGTCTTCTTCCTCCCTTTTAAAGGACTGGCAATGAGGAGGAAACTGGTTATAGTCAGAGCTGCCAGGCTATCAGATGGAATGAGATTTGAAGGGGAAAAAAATTAATGGCATGCTAAATATGTTGTTGAAATGCACTGGGAATAGCTTCATGTTAAGAGGAAAACAGCTTAAAATCATGTAAAACGGAGGTCAGGCGTGAGAAGGAATGTGTCTGAAGAGAATTGTGTGCAGGCTAAAAGCTGCCCACAAATTCTAAATACACACACTGAACACTGCACAATAAACTGGTCAAACAAGGTTTTCAGAGGAGCAATTATCTACATCTGCAGTTATTTTGGGGTACACTGCATACTTTTTACATATCACAATCTTGCATTCAGTGACATAAACAAATAGGAGGATGTGGGTCACTACAATTTTTTGCAAAAAAGGAAGAATGTGATAAGAGTAGTCTTGGATTGTTCTGTTTAAAATGTTGAATACTTTTATCAATTTCAATTATAGTGCCCAATTTCCTTTTATCTTGGCTCTCTGAGGGAATAAGCTTTGCACACTCATATTCTGGGCATGTGCATAAGCACACCAAAATTTTGAAACAGTTGGCTAATTTTAACTGTGTTTGGCAGAGGAATGCTTCTCAAAGTTTAAAGGTCCTAAAGGCTTTCAGAGGAAAGGGAAAGGCTGCAGTGTGCCCTGATACCTTAGTGCTCAATTCTCATGGGACCTCAACTTGCAGGCATGAACACATAAAATTAAATCAGCTTCTTAAAGTTCATGAAATTACTTGCTTGAACACTACAGCAAATTATAACAGCAAGAGCAAAAAATCACATTTAAACCACTAAATTGGAACTCTCCTCTTTAACCAATTCACCATCAAAATTTCAAAGATGGATTTATAGTAATTGATCTGTGGGATGCAAACAGAGGCTACTTCAAGGAAGAGGAATCTCACTTGCACCACCATGAATGCGAGTTCAGGGATTGAGGCAAAGACCAAACAGCAGGGATAATTTGTAGGTGTAAATTTTAATTAGCTGGAGAAAGAGCCTCAGCTGTGCTGCTCTAGAAGCAACTTCTGTCACCAGAGAAACAGAAGTAGTACTGGAACCCAACAGCCCCAGGAAAATGGCATTTTGAAACCACAGCCTCTGAGAACTTGACTTCTAGGAACAGGGAGATAAAAAACAGCTGATGAAAGGACCAGGAATGGCTTTTCATTTCTGAGTTACGGGAAAGAAATCTGATGCAAAAATTTGTTTTGTGTGAATTTGATCCCAGTGCCATCAGAATCCAAAGGCTGTAGGGCCACTAGATGATTCTAGAGAATATTCTGATGGCCTCCCATCTGAGGGAAGAAAATGAAAAATATTTAAGGCATTTCCACAAAAAGTTCCAGAGTGGCATTATAAAAAAAAAAAAAAAGGGACTTTCCATATTAAAAAAACCCTCCATCTTTAGTATTTCTTATTTACTCAGAAGGTTAACAAAATGGAGAGCTAAGAAATTTTTATTTAAGAAAATATCTTTTAGAAAAGAGGGTCCTGTGCAACCTGAAGTTTTCCCAAGTAAAAAATCTATTTCCCTTAATCTAAAGGGTTAATGTGCTGGTCTCTACTCAGTGTTGTAAAATATCTTGGCCAGCTGGAGTGCTTACTACATAGTTCATAGTCTCAGACAAGCCTGTTCTCTTTAAATTATATTTACATGGATTTTCTTTCTGGTTTTCTATTTGTTACACTGTGTTAAATAAATCTGGCTTTATTCAAGATAATTTGGATTTATTGATTATTACTGGGGACAATTACTCTGAGTGATGTCCCAGGGGAAGAAAATGAACCTCTGGTGAGGGGCACGGTGGTTAAGGAACTGTCACACTTGGTTAAAGGCACAGCAGCTCTCTCATAGAGAAATAAAAGGGTATTCTGGCAGTGCTCACTGCACAGACCATCTAGCTGGTGACTGAAATATACCCCATGTACTCAGCAGCTCAAAAGGGATTTTTCATTTTGATGTCACTGCATTAGAGGTCTGGAGTCACCCCTGTGTCTGCCCTGCTCTGTGTTCAAATCCACCACTGAGGCCCAGCCACCAGGGCCCCAGGTGCTAAATGCCAAAAACTGAACCAACTTTAGAATTTTTAGCTAAATGCACATCTAGGTGATGTCTTCATGTCCTCAACACGTCTGATATGATGGAAAAATACCAGTTCTTAAGCACTTTTTTCTTTATATGACGTACTGCCTCTTGTACTTTGTATAAAAAAAGACAAAGAGGTTTAAAGAGAACATCTTAATATTGTTTGAACTTACACTTCTTTAAAAGGAAATGATAAAATTCCCTTTGACACAAAGAGAGTAACCTTGTCACAAAAGCAAACTAAGCCACATAGTCCGAGTCCTGTGGAGCTCAGTTCTTGATTTAGAAGGTTCATTCAGTTGCTGTTTGTTTCTATTTACATTAAAATCCTTGTAGTTACAGATGTGGTTTGCAGCAGATTTGTCATTGCTGCACTGTGCTTGCCTCAAGTCTGCACAGCCAATGTCCCTAGGAGCAGAGAGGAGCACAGGGATATCTCAGCCACATCCCTGGGTGGGATAAAACCTCCACAGAAGGATGGTGTTGCAATACACTGCAATACACTTCTTAAGAATTTTTTTTTTTTTTTTTTTTTTTTTTTTTTTTTTTTTTTTTTTTTTTTTTTTAATAATTATTGCAATTAAAAAATAGGGAGAAGAGAAAGGATTCTGAGAGAGGCAGTGTCCCTTTTCTAGAGCCTGATGGATAGAAAGAGATGCTGCTATTCAGCAAATTGAGATGGGAATAAGAGGAGGTTTCCATTCATCTTTGATCAGCCTATTATAAAATTTGCACTTGTTTAAGTCCTGCAAAGAGGTAGCAGAGATTTAAAATGGAATCAGACAAACCCCTGCATGTGCTTTCACATCTGGGCATTGTTGTGGCTGCTCAGAGGGGGGAGACAGTAAATGGGGATGGGAGTAGAGAGGGATTCTTTTAGCATTCTCTCTCTCTAGGGTTGAATATTTGTGCCTGTCCCTGCTCATTTGCCTCCAGCAGAGTCGGTGGACAAGGAGGGAGATCATGAAGAGTTACAGCCATTTGAAGGGGAAAAAGAATCAGGGCACAGGCAGAGAAGCCTTGCTGTTCACACACTCCTGGGGACTATTTTTTTCTTTTTGTTTTGATTCTTTACTTAAGAGTTCATCAATGTTTAAATACACAGAGAGCCCTTTCTCATAGGACAGCAGCGGCTGTGAAGAAAAAGAGGAAAAAAGCACTTTTATTTCAGATGTTATCTCCAAGCACTGTATAAGATTTACACTGAGTCACTGGCTGGATTGTTGAAAGTGCTTCATTTAGTCTGTGCTCAAAATCATGCAGGCTTCAGCACAGCTTTAGCATGTCCTTGTCTCTCAGGGCAAGGACATTGGGAATGCAGACCTAAAAACACAAATAAAAATTAGGTAAAACCTTTGTGATTTGTTCACTTTCTTACATGAATTTTAATAGCCACTAAGATCACACACAACCTTCTAACTTTAGGACATCAGGAAAGTTCATTGTTCTCTGAAGAAACAGCAGAGCATTATGAAGCACTTACTTATCTACTTTTATTTATTTTATTGCTTATTCCCAACCACCCATTTATCTCAGTTAGTTACATTATACTCACCCTCGTAGTATCAAAATGCCTCATGGTCTTTAAAGTATTTTAAAGTATTTTAAAGTATTTATCCTGACTCTTCCTTATCATTAATATATTGCTTTTTTAATGCAAATAAAATACTTTTCTGCCCTTGATAAGACAAGGGACTTGAGGCCATGATTTGAATATCCACTTGTAGGTAGCCCAGGTTCACCTACCATGAAAATATTTCATTTCATCATTTCAGTTCCACCTTGCTGCAAATCTCCACTTGCCAGGCAGACTGACAAAGCAGGAGTATTCCAGGACATTACTACCTCTAATTCCAATTGAAAGCAAAACTCCATGTAACCAGCCATTTTGATGTAACATGAATATGAGGACTTTAGATAACTGGTAAATAAATTTAACTGAATTTCTCCACTAAGGAAGCAAGTTAAGAAGCCTTTAACAAAGGTGAAACAGAAAAACTCTAAACTCTGTCTTCACCTTGCACCTGGTCCATCTTATTGTGTTTTAGTGAAGTAGACAGGTATATCTGTTGATTTTAAGACAGGTGTTTTCCTTGTGCTTTTTTTTCTTCCTGTTTTTTTCTAGGAAAAAACCTAAAACATTCTTTATTCAGCATTCAGGAGGTATTTAACTTGCCTGGAAAAGAAGGAAATTTAGGATGAAAATGGGGAAACCATGAATCAAACACACAGGGAGGGGCTGTTTTCTTGGAAAGTTTGTCAGAGTTGTTCTGGGTTTCAAACAGAAGCCCAGGAAACAGAGATCCTGCAAAAGAGATTGCAAAAGATGCTGGAAGTGCTCTGACATGGCAAAACCCAGGACAAGGCAGACACACACTCATGGCACAGCAAAATCTCTTTTAAGCAATAAACCAGAACAGTAAATTTTCAGCATTTCTGCTTCTACCCCCAGGCAAGGGAAACAATCTTCATTATACTGAAGAGTAAATAGAGGCAATCTCAAGGAGACCTTTTACAGAAGCAGCAGGAAAGTGTTGTGTAAAGCAGGGCTGGGATTCTGCACTTTTGGGACCAGGGAGAAGGCTTGGTTCAGCTAGAGGGAAAGCAGCAATGCCTTTATCTGAGCTCTCCTGTGTCTGGGCTGCAGGGGAAGTGTTATTTCTCCTTCACCAAATGTGTCTGAAGTCTCACATAGAGCATCTTTAACTATGCCCCAGCAGAGAACGGGTAAAGTGCACGACAGATATGGACCTGCTAGAGTGAGTCCAGAGGAGACCATGGAGGTGCTCTGAGGTCTGGAGCCTCTCTTCTCTGTGGAAGAGCTGAGGAAAATCTGATTTTTTTCCACCTAGTGTTGTATTCCCCACCTTCTCTTGGACTATATGTGCAAATGTGGACCATTAACCAGATATCACGTGTCAGAAGAGACCCAGCAGTCTCAGAACTCTGATAGAGGGCCTAATGAAGAGCAAGGAGATGCTGCAAATGCAGAAATACCATCCCTGAGTTATGAAGTCCCTGCAGTGCAGCCTGCCTGGCTCTCAGCTCCACCAGCAGTGCCACAGCCCAGGCACCCCAGCCCCTGACACACCAGTGTGGGGGCTCCTTACCCTCCCATTCATTGATGAGAGCACAGGCACAAAGAGACATTCCCACCAGAGACCAGCCTTCCAGAGCGCCTGCCTGTGCAGATCCAGGAATGATCTGAGCCTCATCCCTGGTATTTTATTTCAAGTGTCTTTTCTGTAGCTCCCTCCTCTGTAGGTTAATGAAGACTTAAGCACTCCGTCTCAGCAGCACTGATGTAAAACGGCTGCTTATTGCCTGTTCCATCTCACTGACTTTTATTGTGATACTTAAACCAAAATGGTGAACTATTACACTTCATAGCCTGAAAATAAAAGCAGAATGTTAAAAAGCAGAGGCTATAACCTCTGATCCAGTCAAAATTGCTCTAAACATCTTAGGCTCATAATCTTGAGACAACTCAGCCTCGTGGGGACAGGGAAAGGCATGGATTATCATCCACAGCATAGGAGGGACTTTATTTGTAATGCTACAACTTTTATTCTTGCCATGCTCAAAGATAACAGGAGAAATCCTAAGACAGGGTGTGAAACAGCTCAGATCCATTGACTCCAGTGGAGCTAATCCAGTTTGCACCAGTGGGAATTTAGCCCATTTGCTAGAAGGCTTGAATAATCTGCAGAAAATAGGAGATAATGGTTCTCCTTTTCTTTGCACCATATTAAGAAGCCACTGAGGTGATGCCAGCCAATTTTCCCTGTTTCCAAAGGCCCACCTCTTCTGCAAATCATTACAACTACAAACACTGCATTTCCAATTCTGCACTTTACAGGAGCCACTTGGGCAGTACAAAATCCATTTTTAGAGCCAGGAGGTCCTGGGGTCAGATCCACAGTGGCTTGGGCACAGGAATCAAATAGGAGAAGGGAGAGGGTTAGCTCTCAGTCACATTTTCAACTTCCTGATCTTTGGGAAAGCCAGAGGCCAGTTGAAACTGGCTCAGCTTTAGAGGAGGGAAGAGATTGCTTTTTGCTGTAACTTCACTCCTTATATACACACAAGTGTGTTCTGTTAATTTTTAGTTTTTAAGGACCTACCTTAGATATGTCCAAGTTAGCCAATATGGATTGAAGTTCCATATCCCAACACACTTCCCACCCAGGCAGTGGAAAAGCATTGGTTGGACACCTTCAATGACACAAATTTACCAAGTGGTTACACATTTCTAATGGAGAACCCCAGCAGGTAAAGGTGACACTACTCAGAATTTCTGGTATTACACAGAGTGAAAATTCAAAGTGTTTAAGTTGCAAAGCTGGAATAGTTTGAGGGATTCCTGCTTTGGCCCAAAGCATGTAAAATTGGTGCACTCTGACAAAAGGAGCCTGCTCATGTGGAACCTGCAGACACTCCAGAGCTTGTCTTTCTGCTTTTGGTTTCCTCCGTGGTGAATCTGAGCAGGTTGCTGAAAGCCCATACCTTTGAGGGAACTAGAAAAGAGAAAAGGCTCATAAAACAGTCTGCAAAATTAGACATGACAGCCATTCAGGAGGTCCCTGTTCCCCTAAAACAAATGTACTAAAACAGGGAGGCATTTGGGATTGGAACAAAGTCCCAAGGACCCCTCCAAGACCATGGCCAGGACCCTGGAGTCAGAGAAGACTCCTATAGAGAGTATCTTTGCAAGCAACCCTGGATTAATGGGACACTGGGAATTTATCCAGCACTAAGTAAAATAACAGAGAGAAGATTTTTAAGTGACTCACTGTTTGGAGAGTCTTTTGAGATACACAAGTCAAGACACCTCAATCTGTTAAGGAACACAGAAGAGACTCGACTTCCAAGAAGAAGTAGATTTAAGGATAACAGATTTACATATCAGGTTCTTTAAAAGCTACCTCAAGATAGGAAATAAAAATAAAATGATGCAGAATAGGTACTACCAAGGCAACCTCCAGTCTGTATCTGCCATTGAAAAATCTTTTTTAACATCAGCAGAATCCAAAGCAATTCCCTTCTGTACACAGAAGATTTGAGGAAGTTCTTGCTAGAGGAAGCTGAAGGTGCAGAGGGTTTGAAAATGTTCAGAGAAGGCTTGGAAAACCTCTTGGACAAAAATACCCTTTGAGGTTTCTTAGAAATACATGCTCAACAATTAAAAAAAATGCAATAAAGAAATGAAAGTCTTTACTATAGGTAAAGATAACATTTATAGCTGAAGAAGCACCTGAGTCATCAGATCCTGAGAGAGTTCTGTGGAGAAGTATCTCCATATGTCTGATCAGTTCTTCCATGCTCCCTTTAACTCCTGCTATCCATCCACTTTAAAGGAGAGGATATGGGGCTAAGCAAGCCTTGGTCTTAATCAGTGCAGATGTTTTCCTATCCTAGTGTTCCTATGTCTGAACACCTTTATGGAGTATGGATTTATAGAGCTCCTGGAAACTGTGAAAATGGCACTGGTCTGCACCTGGTAATTTCCTTCTAGGCTTTGCAATGATCACAAGTTTTCTCTGCTTTAAAAAGAAGCAAGATTTTAAGGGACTCAGTCCAGCAACTTGGCCCCTCAAATGCAGGGGAAAAAAAAGGCTTTGGAAATGCCTAAAAATAGATGCCATTAAGGAAATAAAGCAGTTTGATATAACACAGTAGCAGCTTTACCTCTATGAACCAGCAAAGCCAAGAGAGATCTAACTAATGCATCATAACTCTGCAGCTCCCATTCCCAGGAACTGACCACCCCCAAATCTTCACAGCATCCCCAGGGGACAGCAGAGCACTATTATGTCCTTTTTCAGAGGCAGGGGAGCGAAGCACAAGTAGAATAAGGTCCCACAGGAATCCTGCAGTGCACTGCAGCGTTAAAACCAAGACTCCTTATTCCTGGACAAGCCCTGTGCCCCGAGGCCAGCAGGGCTCTGGCAGCAGAGCCCAGCTCAGCCCTGGCTGAACTCTTGCCTTCCCCCTCCTCAGGGGCATCCCCGGCTGCGCCCAAGACTGTGACCTGCTGCCTCTCCAGCCACAGCTCAAAGCCGAGGGAATTCAACTCTCCTCTTGAAATCCACTCTCTCTCTCATGATAATGAGCACTTTAATCCATCAGGAAAATGTAGAGCTTCTTGGCGCCGCTTTTTATTCCTGATCTGTGTTTTCTCTCTGTCTTTTAGGTTAATTTATCTGATTACATGCAATGCACTGCGGCCGTGTTAAGGTACCAGTCGAGTTTCCACTTGGAGGCTTGGAGGAAAGATTACCATTAAAACGTGACTTCCATCCACTCAGCTGAAATTACTATTGATTGCCAAAGAAAAATATTTGTGCTGTGAAGCTGGGAGCTATGATGTTGAACCGTATTAACATAATGTTAGCATAGCTACGGGTGTTTAGTGGCACGCAATCAGATTTGAAATGAACGTTGATTATAGATTGAGATTAATGTTCACATATTCATAGGAACACAATGAAAAGAGCAATTTCCTTTCTACTACAGATCAATGGTTTCCCCATTCAATTATACAGCTGTAATAATTGCATTATGCGGAAATATTTCTTAATGGCTTATTTCATTCTTTCTGTTTGCCTGTGTGTGTGTGTGTGAGACAGACAGAAAGCTCTTGTGGACTTGTACTCACACATGCATGTGTGAAATCTTTTGTTGGTGGCACTTGCCAAAGCCTGCATCCAATGCTAAATACTTTAATTACTAGTGCAAATGCGTAATCTTTGGCTGAGCTAATAATCTCTTGGCATTTTCCCACTATTCTCTTTACACCCCATCAGAGCTCTCAGATTCCTCTGCTTGTTTAAGGTTGTAACAGCTGGATTCCCTCTGCAGAGCAGAGGTGATCTGTGTGTGATCTGAATGCCCAGTGCTGCCCCAAACAGCCCTATCACAGCCAGAGACACCTTGCTGTGTCCATGCCCCTGTGTCCCACTGGTTTGGCACTAGTTGCAGCTGGAGTTTTGGGAGCATTGCAGTCCAGGGCAGCTGAAACTCTTTGTTTTCTTACTGCTGTCCATCCACTCGTAGCAGAAGCAAAGAGTAGTTAAGCAAAGTAATTTCCCATGAGCTTTCAACTTTGTTCTTATCATTCAGGGATTTGGATTCAAATTAAAAATGAGGTATTTAATAGTGAAGGCACAACTGCAGAAACAGGAAACAATTACTAGGTATCCTATTTTATTTTACAATCGTAGCAAGACAGGACACCTTCTGAAGGGATATCTGGTAGCAAATGCAGACTAACCTCAAAAGCACCTAAGGGATGAGGGAAGAAGAACCTTCTCTTTCTATTATAGTGCAATGATGCTTGAGGGGGCTCTTTTCTCATTTTCACTAGAAATAAAAATTCCCATTTATTCTCTCTTTTAGATAAAGCATACTAGCTCAGATTTGTACTCTCCTTCTAGTAAAGGACCACCTTTCCTTTCCTAGTTTGGTGAGTCAGCAGCCTAGAGGAGAAGAGCACATCTCACAAGAGAACAGATGTACCTTCCTGGTGGGGCTCATATGGTGTGAAAGAAGTTTTGCACAGGAAAAAGCCACATTCCTCAAGAAAGTCAAGTTGTAAGAAAAGAAAAGAATAATATCAGGAGCTGATGGAGCAGCTTACAGTACATTACTTGGCTCAGCTTTAGGGGATGTCCTGTCATTGAACCTTTTGGCTTCAGATGACTTGAGAACATCCCTGCAGAGATGTTCTGCTGGACAGCAGTACTGCCTGCAAGGCATGGGCAGAAGCACATTCTCCAAGCCACCTCTCAACAGAAGCCTGCAACATTTCCAAGCTCTGCATTAGACACATCACCATATTGCTGGCAATGGTCAAAACTAACAGGACAATTAAAAAAAACTTTCCAAGGCATTTCAGAAGCTGTTCAGCTTTGAGGCTGAGGGTGTTCTGGGTATACACCATTTCTGCTGACTCTGCTCTTGGCATTACCAGGAGTTTTGAGAAGTTGTACCAGCTGCACCATGTATTTAAACTGTCTTGACTTCCTCAGAGAGTTCATTCTTTTCTCTATGGAAAAAGCTGCCAACAACACAGTATAAAGCTATTCCTCAGCATGGTATGGCTTATTGCATTTGCCTTTCTTACATTCTCGTTGAGATAAAGAGTTAATTTTTTTGCAGGTTTTTTTTTCCTTTTTATTTTCTCCCCAGAGCACCCAGCAACAAAGGCACCCACATTTTTGTATATTCTACATTTCACTCCACATTGTAGGAGAGCAACAGAAACTGTGGGCAGCTCGTAAGGAGGATTCAAGACAGATGTCAAGCCAATTTTATCTGCTTTTGAAGAAAACTCCACCTCAACGTGATATGTGGAAGGAATTGCTAGGCAGGGCTTACAAGAAGTGCAGAGTCACTGTTCCCCTTGTGATGCTGAGTCACCAGAGGGTAAGGAGAGAGCGAGAGTGAGGCAACATGAGCCACTCATTCAGCATTTAACTGCCCCCCCTTTTTCCCCTTTCCTCAAAGTTTCACATCTCTGTTCACTTGCTCAGTTATTCAGAAGTCACATGGAGGGACAGGCATGTTTCAGCTCTCACGTGCGTGTTTGCTTCTCAGACAACAGAGTTTTCAAAAATGTGGCACCTTTGAAGCGCCTTGCCTGGAGGAGAAATAGATGGAAGTAATCATTGCTTTTATTAAACTAAGTATGTGGGCTTTGGGGAAGTGGGATAAGAGGAGTTAAAAGAATGGAGAATGAGGAAAAAACAAAATAAGTTTGATAAATCCCAGTGAACAGAATGCAGAATTCAAACGCTATGATGTTTAAGATTTTGAAATCTTAGCAGTTTCCAGTGCTTTTCTGAGACCTGTAGGGGAACTTTGTTTTCAGAAAAGACATTTTAGTTTTCCAGCTTTTCATTTAACAACAAATTGTTAAGTCTGTTCTGAAGGACTGGGTTATTTTTTTGTTCTTCATTCCCAACAATAAAGTTCAGTTTCTCCTGGCTGAAACTCATTTGAAAAATAGCAAATACTTGTTTGCCTGCTGCTGTAGTGTACCATGAGTATTCAAGGCAGATAGTCTTCAGCATTATTTAAGAAGAAAAGAATTATGTAAATTGTTAGATCACAAAGACAGCAAAAGCTGAAAAGAGCCTAATAAGTATTTACAAATAAATTGCTGAAGAGAATCTCAATACAGGCAATTAACAGAGGAAAGAAAAGGTGACCATTTAAAAATCTTCCATTTAAAAACTTAAAAATCTGTCCCAGGCTTCCCTTGGAAGGTCCCTGGATCTCTTTAGAAACCTACAGAGGGTTTCATCTCACCTGACTCCAGACAACTCTAGTGTGGGCAATGGTGTGATCTACTCATCTATGATTCATTTATGGCTGAGTCAATGGAGAGAAGTAGGGATTTGTAAATCATGATTAATGACCAATTTTTGTCAAGCACATCAAGACAAATGAATTGTTCTTCAGAACAGTTAACAGTTCACCATAGTCTGTAGGAGAACTTACACAGCTGACTCATGTGGAGGTGTTTAGACATTTCTGCTTTATGTATCTGCAGAGAAAGTTTGGAAAAAGTGAATCTCAACTTTTCCTAAATAACACAAAAAATAGAAAAGTCTGCGTATTTGTATCGCACAGGTGACTGGAACATTTCCTTTCTTATAAAAAAACATCTGAATGTTTAAAATGATAACAACAGTAGCTAATCAGCATCTCTCTTCAGCAAAAAATAAGAGAGCAGAATCTGCTAGAGGCTTGTTCAACCACAGGTTAATCTGAAATCACATTTTACTAGGTGGGAAACATAAAGAAATGCTTTATTCACCAGCTTATTTCCTTCAGATTTTCTGAGTAGCCTTTAATTCGGCCTAACACTTTTACCTTGTAAATGTAGAAGCTCATGGCATGACCTTCTACTGCTAATGGCCTTCAAGAAGCTGAAGTTGGATTATTTGGGGTCATGCGTAGCAACTAAGAAGTCATAGGTCAAATTCAAAACCGTATTACATCTCTAGAAAAAATAACCTTTCCAATAACTTCTGGCATGACCTCTAGCTCTGCTAAGTCTGTCAGAGACTCTCATCCTCCATTCACACATTCATGTATTCAAAGACTCCTCCTCAAATATGAAGAAAAAGTTCTTTCACCTTGACTGCTTGGTAGAATGCTTCTTTTTTTTTCTTTTCCTTAAGGATAATAGTGGTTTTAGAAAAATTATTTATATTAAATACTCTGCCAGGAAAGCTGATTTTAATCATATGCATGAGTTCCACCAGTGCTGCTCCACAGAGTCCAACAGAAATATCATACGAGATCAAATAAGTAGATTTTCCCCTTTTGGGGACAGATACACTTTTAAGAGAGGCATTGATATCCAATAGGTGCCTTAATTTATGACATGTTTAATTTTGTGCATGACTACTACAGATGCCTTTGTAGAGGAGTGAAAATCCATGTTTTAACATTCTGTACTCACAGGCTTTGTTCATTGTCAGATTCGGCTTGTGAAGGTGCAGAAGTGCTCACAACTGCTCAGAGCAGCATCACCACAGTGAAAATTAATTTTCAATTACCAGTGAGGAGGGCAGAATTGTCAAAAAGTCTGGAGATACACTGGAACCCAATTTGTGTCTATCCATTTACTTACCCTGAAGCAAATTCCTCAGCAAACTAGAACTGCCTTCCCTGGGACAACATCCTCAAACAAACCATGGTGAAGTTTCTTTCTTCCCAGTGGCTCAGTCCTTTTAGGAAAGAACTTGACTTTGTTGTTCTCTACAGCACTGCAAGCAGAGCTTGGCCAATGCCAGCTGCATGTATATTTACAAAAGTAACAAAAAGAATAGACAAAACAGAAGTGGAAGAAGCTTGAACAAAAGTACTTTAAAAAATATATTTATATTGTCTAACACTGTTACAGAGGCAAATATTTTGTCATGTCTCTGAAACACCAATGTGTTTCCAGTGCAGTAATACGTGATATCAGATATTAATATTTTAATAGTAGTTCAAAGATCTACCAGTGTTCATAGATATTACCTGTCAGAAAATAACTCAATTTACAGCGTGAGGTTCTCCTGCCTTAGACTGGGAAGCTGATGGGATAATTGTAATTCTCAGTTGTGTGTAATACTTTGCATGTCTTTAGGAGGCCACCAAGCAAATCTTGTGAATCTGTGTCTTGTGGAAGTTGAGTTATTTTCAAGAGGAATGTAAACACAGCATGTTTGAGGAAGTGAATCTCTATTTGCATCAAAGGCAAAGAATTTTTTGTTTGAGAAGAAGAAATATATAATTGTCTATTTTTTTTTTTTAGGTACATCTTAAATGGTGCTAGGAGCTGCATCTGCTGAGGAAGCTTGAGGGAATTTGTCTTCACTCTTGTCTAGAGCTGAATTTCATCTTTCAGACTCATTGCTAGAGCATGTTGAAACATTTGTCTCTCCCATGGGTTAACAGAAGTCTATAAATTTGAGAACTTGGTGTATATCACACTGGATTACTGAACCCATATTAACTAGAATGCCTTGTGTAGGGACATCCATGAGGTATGTATTTCCATATATATTGACAAAATATATCTATATTTTTTCTCTTTTATATTTTTTAACTTTTCATTTTACAGTCTTTAGCCTTCAAATGACATGCTAAAGGAAAGTTTGTAAAATTGCAGCCTGTTTGTAAGGACATGTGTGCTGCAACACCCTCTGCTAAAGTGGCTCACAGCTCTGCTGTTCCTTCTGTGCACTGATGTCCTCTGCCCCTTGGTCTGGGTATTCAAAGCCTCAGTGTCAGCTGTTTTTGTGTTATGCTGATAAAACAATTCCACAGCTTTCTTGTATCCACAATAAGAAAAAGGCAGGTTCCTTTTCTGGGCACGTTTTTCCACCGAGCTCTGCTAGTTTCCCTCTCAGTGGAAGAATACAATCAGGAACTCCCTAGCACTGTCCTGGCTGGAGGGCACAGCTGGACACATCTGTGGGACTGCTCCAGTGCTTAGGGGTAAGTGCAGATAGCATTGGGATGTGCATGATTTGGAAAAGCCACAGGAAATCCCAAACCTGCACCCAGATGAAGACTACAGCTTTTTACCACCATTTTTGCATTCCAAGAATGAGGAACAGAGCCCTGCTGGGAAAGAGGATGAAAAATTCAAGTAAGAGACTGTACAAGAGGCTGAAACTTTCATCATCACTGGTTAGCATTACGAAAAAGCAGCCCTTGTGCTGGGTAGGACTTGTAACTGGAAGAGCTTATATGTCATGCCACATTGAAATACACAAACACTTTTCACCTCAGCTCAGTAAATTCTTGGCATCCATCACAACCGCCTCCTTCTTCACCTGAAGTGGTTTACACAAAACTGCCCATAATTCACTCTTTCTGAGGTTCACTGGCTCGATGAACCAAATCAAACCATCCCTGCAGGTTGCAGCAGGCTCGCTGCTCCTCTGCTCCCCTCACCACGGGCAGCAGGAGGGCAGTGGAGCAGCACTTGCAGTGCACCCCATCTGTGTCAACTGGCCTCACTCTTCATTTTGTATTCAAAGTTCCAGACTCACCCTCTTCCCTTTGCCCAGCAGCATCCTCCCTGGCTGGGTCAAAGCTGTGCCAGATGTTGCTTTGTTTCTTCATAGCAATATTGCCACTGCCCTCCGTGAGCAGATGATGGGGTCAGAATTGCCAGCATCAAACTGCTTTCAACAGTTTATTTTCCCCTCATACAGTCCCACCTATCTCCCTCATCCAGTATGCAGTTACCCAAACTCATGCTGAGCCCTCAGGATCCATGGATCAAAGAAAGTCTTGTGAGTACAGATTGCTGTGCTAGCACAGGCTCCTGCACAGTTCAGCTTCTTGCTGCAGCAGCCAGACCCTCTTACTCTGGAAATTTCATCTTCCAGTTGCAAAAGACAGGAATTGGAAGGCTCCAGAGCCTCCTTATCCAGCAGAGATGTAAAGGGAAATGAGTGCTGTGACTGTCTCTTGATACCTTCTAGGCCAAGGGTTTCTCAGAGCAAGGCAACAGAGCAGAGTGCTGAGTTGTAATATGAGGGGATATTGAGGAGCAAGAGGATATTCTACTTTCCCTCCTTCCTTCCTTCCTTCCTTCCTGGGAATTCCTGACAGTTAAGATGAGCTTAAAAACACAGAAAGATCAGGAAGTTATTTGGGTGGTTGAGGCCTCTGGCATGTACACTTCAGTCTGGTGAGCATCTTGGTGAGTGCTTTGCAGTGTGGGAGGCTCCATGCTGAGATCAACATCTTCCAGCCCTTAGTGCTATTCTGGCTCAAATGGAAGCCCCCATCTGCTATTATCCTCAAGAATCTCCCTGCATAGCAGGATCAGCCTTGGATGTGCAGCTACAGCTGATCAAATGTTACTGGCTCTTCTGCAGTAGATGGAAAACAAGAGGCATACTGAATGTGGAAAAACTCCTTCCTGAAAACTGCATCACCATCTCAAGGGTGGGAAGCCAAAATAAAATACAATAAAATAAAAGCAAGGCAAAGAGCAAATAGATCAGTCTCTACTGCACATAAAGACCAGCCTTGGTTTACAAGTGAAAATGAGATTTGTTATCAGCCTGCTCCTTTAATGACAGTTTGCTGACAATGCAAACCCATCACTTAATGGAGTATGACTGGCAATCCCCCCTGAAGAAAGAGCTCTGATTGGAAAAGCAGAGTTTGATTCAGGTCAGGCTTGAGGTATGCACCCAAAATACTGAAGGCATTGAGAAGAGGATCAGCACTTGCTGCAAGTAATTTAATCAATTAATTTAGCCTGTTTCTTCTTCTCCTTGCTTGCAGAATGTTCACAGACTGATTACAATTTCTCCAAATTTATTTCTTATTCAAATTTACTCAATGGTATCTTTTGCACTTTTAAAAATAAATAATATTGACTGATTACAAACAATTCTCTGTGAGGACATGCTGTTCAGTATGCAAAATATGGTCTGATTTAGCTAATGACTTGGTCACATGGATCACACAGCATCATTTCTCCTCTGCAAGTGACAGCTATAGATCTTGCAAGTCAGGAAGAAAATCAGAATTCATCTGTGGTACAGACACTAAAGGAATAGAATCTGATAAACAGGTTAAAGGAGTTAGAAACTTGGAGCATCCTAGAGGAAAAGTCAGCCCTCCTGAGATTTGCTGGCTGTGGCAGAGTTTATATTTAACTTTCTTTCCTTCCCTATCTCAGACAGTGGTCTACAGCAGAAAGACAAAAACGCCCTTTAATCTTTGTATATCCTAACTAGTTCCAAATCTTTAAAAATTGCAGAATGGAAACAGGGCAAGAGAAGGAACATGCAGGACACAGCCAAATCTTGGGTTTACCTTTTTGCTGTCCAACCAGCATGTTCTCAGCCACAGCTGAAAGCATCCTGCTTTGCTGTTACTGCAAGCCAACAGCAAAATTTCTACAGCCTGGTGGAAACAAAAAACCACACAGGAATTGTGACTAAAGGAGAGACTAAGTGTAAGTGCTTGTAGTGAGCTGAGGAATTTTACACCAAAACCATTCCCATCACAGTGCAACTGTGGAAGGAGAAAGAAAAGAAAGAAGGAAAGAAGGAAGGAAAGAAAGAAAGAAAGAAAGAAAGAAAGAAAGAAAGAAAGAAAGAAAGAAAGAAAGAAAGAAAGAAAGAAAGAAGGAAAGAAGGAAAGAAGGAAAGAAGGAAAGAAGGAAAGAAGGAAAGAAAGAAAGAAAGAAAGAAAGAAAGAAAGAAAGAAAGAAAGGTGCAGCTGCTGATTCCCCAGACACTGCCATGAATGCCAGGAAAGATATCCACTGAATTAATGCTATTTTGTGGTCAACCCATGGCCCAGACAATCTCCCAAGCTTCCTTCCAGTTCTTTCTTTGCAACTGCTCACTACATAAGAAAAGAGATCCCCAAATTCTCCTTGCCCACTTCCTGGCCAAAACCCAATATATTCTAGGCTTCCATCTCCTGAGACTCTTCCAAAAAGAGGATAAGCCAAGTGACTTCTGAATGCAGCCACTTGTACTTCATTGTTTACCTGGTTCCATACAAGTGGAAGTCAATTACCTCAAATATTTGCATGGCATGACACTGGGAAAAGGTGTGAGAGCAGATCATGCAAATCCAACTGATGGCTGAGCCAAGTCTGCAGAGTCACTGCATCCCATCAGCACCACCAAGGCCCAAGCAGGGCTGGCCTGGCCTAATCTGGAATGCAGGGCTGGGATTAGGCTGAAATATGGGAGAAGGGTGTAAGGGCAGCCCTTGGGGCCCTGCAGAGCTGTGCAGGACACTCTGGGGCTTTCTGCTCACTGCAGGGCTCTTCTTCAACTTTACACCAAAGATAATTCAGCTACACAAACCAGAGCATGGTGTCACATGACAAAAAGCTCAGAGGCTGTGAATCCTCAGTGCTGGTACCAGGACAGGGGTATTTCAAAGCAGCTGTTCAGGGGTAGGAGTGTGCACACACACACAGAAATCCAAGAGGAATTCTGAATGGTAAGAAACATGCTTTCTCTTCTAAAAATGCACCTCCCATTTTTTTTTTTTTTTTTTGCAGTTTCACCCTATTGTCACATTCTACTTCTTCCACTACTTTCACCTTCCAAAGAAAGCAAACATGTCCCACTTCCAGCAAAATGCTTATTCAGTGCCTGTCTTCCCAGTGCTAATGGCTTTCTCAGATGGGAGATGTTGTGCTAGGCAGGAACCAAATGAAAAAAAAAAAAAAAAAAGGCAATTAATGGGCAGGATTAATTGTTTTTTATGTGCCTTAATATTTGACTTTCCAGATTGGCAGCACCATGGGAAACCCAACACTTGGATAAAGAGCAGTGCATATGAGGAATATGGGAGAGAAATTTTGAAGCTGTAATTCAGGTAAGTGAGAGCTGAGAGGGATTTTTTTCTTCTTTTCTTCCTTTTTTTTTTTTTTTTTTTTTTTTCCTTTTTTCAAGCAATGATTTAAGAGCACAGATCATCAAGTCCATATTAAAGAGATATTAAAGAGAATTTCTGGGCTAATGCTTTCCTGCCTTGATTCTCAGATTAGTAGCTGTTTTTTTAAATAGTATTTTAAGATGTCTTAGCTGTAAGTACCATAAGTACATGAGATCTCAATGTTTCCCTTGTGGTCTAAACTAAAACCTAGTGTGATTAAAAATATTTATTTTTATTTTAGTATGACCAAGTATGTATTGGCCAAAGGAAAAAAAACAAACGAAGTAACCATCAATTCACCTTTTTGTCATTTACAATGATTCTTTTGGTATCTGATTATATTTTCTTAATTAATCTCTCTACATATTAGCTGTTCTTTATTAAAGGTAAATTTGTAGAGAACTAAACCATACAATAGAACCATGTTATATTGAATATCACAGTAAAATCTCAATAAGCACGAGTGTTTTCCTTTGTTTTAGAAATCAATGGATATTTAATTAACATGGGGTAAGGGCTCTTGCAGTTAGAAGAATCCCTTCAGATTAAATGAAATCATTATTACAGGTTAAATGAGAACACAGATACTTCTGAATAATTTCAAAGTTTTCTATAAACAAGGATGAATTGAAATACTGTCTTCCAACATGGTGCAAAAATTGATGCTTTATCCCAACATCCTGCTAACCTGGGCACTCAGACACCCACTCAATAAAAAGGCAGAGGACAGCTCAGAGGTTGAAGGAATGCAAACTCATACCATTTCCTGAAGAATTAGGCAATTCTTCCTGGCAATAGCTGGGAGTTACCAGAGACTGTGTTTGTTGAAGGTTGGAACACCCATGTGAGTAAAAAGCACTCTTCCCATGAGCACTGAGTGAAAACACTAAAAATCCTTGAGAATTTTTCAAATTTTCACTCTTTCTGGGTGCTTAATTTGATTTTAGGTTGTCCAGCCTGTCTGTCCATGCAGCCCTTGGTCCTGGGAATGCTGCTGGTAGAGACATGACCCTCCAAGAGGGACTGCTGAAGTCACTTAAAGGATGTCACACAAACAGATATTCCATGGGAGCCTGGTGCCTACCACTGACACTTTGTTGATAAGCCTGGTTTTTAATTTCTCTGGTTTTCACCCCAAGGAAATCTAAGAATATTTTCACACATGTAGCATTTCCAAGAAAATGTTAAGGCAGCAACAAATATTTGGGAGAGGAATTAAGGAAGATTTATACAAGACAAGCCAGTAGAAAGAATGATGAGAAAAACAGTGCTGGAAAAAGGAATATTTCTGGGAATTCTAGAAATTCCCATTGTTGCTATCAGTGTATGGCCTACATTGTTACACCTGTGTGTTAAATAAAGGCACTTTTCAGGTAAAAGTAATGCATGTCCTTTGGTTTGGTACTCTGAATTCTTCAGCATAGCAGGGGTAGATTTGCCCAGAGGAGCTGTGAGTACATCCACCCTGAAAGTGCTCCAGGATAGGTTGGACAGGCCTTGGAGCAATCTGGTTTAGTGGAAGATGTCCCTGATCATGGCAGGGGGTTGGAATGAGATGATCTTCAAGGTCCCTTTCAACCCAAATAATTCAATAATTCTATGATATTTTGGAAGGGAAAAAAAAATCTTGCTTTCATGGGCTACAAGGATAATTTAAAACATAAAAAGAAACAATTGACTTCATTATTTTATTATTTTGATTTATTAATTATAAGTGGTGAATATAGGGTGATGATGGTTTTGGAGAGAAAAAACATTTAAGTTTCTCTTTCTCCCCTGCTCCAAGCTGCCTGAGATGACAGCATCTCCTCTCCCTAGTGCTCTGTGCTGTCAGGGAGGAGCTGGGGATCCAGCATCCTCAATCTCTGCTCCAGAGAAGGCTGGGGATCCAGCATCCCTAATCACTGCTCCAGAGAGGGCTGGGGATCCAGCATCCCTAATCACTGCTCCAGAGAGGGCTGGGGATCCAGCATCCTCGATCACTGCTCCAGAGAGGGCTGGGGATCCAGCATCCCTAATCACTGCTTCAGAGAGGGCTGGGGATCCAGCATCCTCAATCTCTGCTCCAGAGAGGGCTGGGGATCCAGCATCCCTAATCTCTGCTTCAGAGAGGGCTGGGGATCCAGCATCCTCAATCTCTGCTCCAGAGAGGGCTGGGGATCCAGCATCCCTAATCACTGCTCCAGAGAGGGCTGGGGATCCAGCATCCTCTATCACTGCTCCAGAGAGGGCTGGGGATCCAGCATCCTCAATCTCTGCTCCAGAGAGGGCTGGGGATCCAGCATCCCTAATCTCTGCTTCAGAGAGGGCTGGGGATCCAGCATCCTCTATCACTGCTCCAGAGAGGGCTGGGGATCCAGCATCCTCAATCTCTGCTCCAGAGAGGGCTGGGGATCCAGCATCCTCAATCTCTGCTCCAGAGAGGGCTGGGGATCCAGCATCCTCTATCACTGCTCCAGAGAGGGCTGGGGATCCAGCATCCTCTAATCACTGCTCCAGAGAGGACTGGGGATCCAGCATCCCTAATCTCTGCTCCAGAGAGGGCTGGGGATCCAGCATCCCTAATCTCTGCTTCAGAGAGGGCTGGGGATCCAGCATCCCTAATCTCTGCTCCAGAGAGGGCTGGGGATCCAGCATCCCTAATCTCTGCTCCAGAGAGGGCTCTGGAGGAGAGGCTGGGGGGAACAGCAAAAGGAAAGAGCAGGGCTGACATGGATGGATGGCATTGTTTGTGCCAGGACTGAGGGCTGCACATGTCAATCCTGCACAGAAAGCAGAGCCCAGGTTATGGATGGGCTGTGAGCACAGTGCCTGGATTTGGACTTTATCAGAGAGCAAGGTGCAGATTAACCTCCTGGCCCCCTAGTCAGGACTGTGCTCCTGCACCATCCATTACAGCACTGGGCAGGGTGGGATGGGGAGGAGGGGAGCTGGGCAGTCTCACCACATGCTGCTCTGTGTCCTGCTGGAAGTTTTGTTTTGCTTTCTTCACTGGATTTTTGGGCAGGAATTCTCAGTCTTTATTTATTGCCGAGCGGAAGAACCGTGTGACTGTGGAAATACCTGTCGCCTAATTAAATTGTCCAGAGAGGAATTTTGGAAAGTGCTTCTAATTCAGGAGCTTAATTTAGGCTGGGCCTGTGCACTGCAGCTTTCTGTCTTATTATTAGATGGAATTTTAATCACTGCAGATCACCCCCCACCCCCAGCATTTTTTCCCTCTCTCCCCATCTCCTAACAACCTGATTCTGGCACAATTCCCTTCCCCTTTAACCCTCCTGAGCTAAAAATAATATCCACTTGGAACTAGCCTAAAAGAAAAAAAAAAAAGTGGGGGGAAGGGGAAAATAAAATAAAAGAGCAAGCAAGCACTGAACCAGAGGTGTTTAATTAGCAGGAGTGAACTCAGCAATCATTTTACAGCAGCCTCTCTAGAGACAGACCAAACACCCAGTGAGACAAACCCAGCTGACAGAGGAAGGAGGGTGGCTGCTCACAGGGCACTATAACAACTGCAAGATGCAGCACCTGTGTGCCTGGATTAAAACAAGAGAAAGATCTGATGGTGAGTGCAAGGATGCTATAAACAAACAGCCTCAGGTAAAGGTTTCAGTCTGGCCAATTGCTCCGTGTGCTGCTGTTCTCCTGCACTTAAACTGCAGCTCTCCATGTAGGTGCTCAGAGAAAGGACACACCAGGCACAGCAGGGATGGAAAGAGCCTGGTGTGGGTAGAGATGGTGCCCACAGTCACAGAGCTGTCACACATCTGAAGCCAAGACCTCAAGTGTTTGCCTCAGAGTGGATCAAGCACCACAAACACACCCTTAAATACATTCAAACACTTGGATGGGAAGCATTAAATATGGTTAAAACAAGTAGTCAGGCTCTTTCAGGCAATGGCTGTGTGAGTGTCCAGGCCCAAAGGTGCCAGCCTCGATCCTGACATCCATGCAGTCCTCACAGGGAAAACCCTGGAGCAGCTCCACGGCCAACAGAGCATGGCACAGGCTGTGTGGGGAGGGAGAATCCAGTCACTCAGAACGCACAGTGCTGCAAGTGCCACCATTCCCTGGCCTTTCCCTGATTGTTCATTCTCCTTGCTGCAATCAGGTTTCATGAGGATCAAAGGAAAATCAGGAAATTTGTCTTGCTCAGTCAAGCCTCTATGGCATAACTATAACACACAAGTAGCTCTGCCCTAGCAGTAAGTTCTAGACCAGGCCTGTGTGTGGATGTGGCGTGGTGTGTGGTGTAACTACACACCTGAGTGTGGTGTAACTACATGAAAGAAGTTTGTGCTGCAGCATTTTCCCTGATTCCTGTGTGTTGCATCAGCTTTGGGCATGTGCTCCTGCTGGAGTGCCCTGCAAGCACACAGCTCTGTGCTGCTGGGCCACAGGGGAGGAAAAGCTGGGCACTCCAAGGATTGAAATCTGAGATTCTCTGCTTGGACAAAGCTCAGAAACATCTCACTATCTCAGCAGCTGGATTTAGTCTGAATCATCTCTTGGGATTCTCTTTCTGCTACAGGGAGAATTTCTAATACCACCTGGGATTAAATGTGTAGGCCAAGGCATCACAATATCAATATTGATTTTAAACCCAGCAAGAGCAATAGAAACCACAGGAAACAGAACAGGATAATGCATTGATCTATCATCTTCTCAAGACAGAAACATTTGAAATAGATATACATCTGTATGTGTCTATACTTATGGAGAAATATACCTTTATTTAATATACATAATGCATAATATATTTATTGTTTGTTATATATAATACATAACTGAGTTTATGCCTTTTTCACTTCTGCTTCTGCCCAAGGCAACTGGACATTAGGTGAAATGACCAGCTGACATCTGACCTGGGCAGTGAAATTCTCCCAGTCCAGCCTGGGATGTGGAAACACATTTTCCAGCTTGAGCATATTATAGGTTACACCAGAATGACTGGGAGTATGAGTTCTGTCTGGTTAAAGATGTTGGTTTGCACCCCCAAACTGAAGCGCTTTGATTTTGTAAATTTACATTCTCATATATATATGTATGTATATACACACACACAAACTCCCTGAACTTTTGATGTAACTTTGAATTGCCTTTTCCTGGTCAGCTCTATTTACCAGGCTGTACTTCCTGCCAGAACCATTAAGCATCAATCATTCATTGTTTCATTAGTGCTGAAATGACTTTCTAATTGACTTTGTAATTGTACTTAAAAGCAACTTTTGCACAAGCTCCAAGAAGTCCTCTCTGTGTCCTGCCTTTCATCTGCTGTCACTGGGGCACAGTGAAGATGCCTCCAGTAGAATGGTATCAGACACATCACTTGTTCATAGGATATTGCTTTATCTTGTATTTAGTTGTGTTTTACTTTTTATTCCAGGGTCTGATAATGACTTGATGTTTCTGCATTATGGGATATCTGTCTGATTATTATCTAATCAGGATCTAAAACATCACACGGTGGCTCAAGAAATACACCCTGGGCGGCAGAGCTTCCAAAATGTTCTTGACACTTTTAAAGTCTTGGCAGCACTTTTTAAATGGATTGAATGGATTTCAATCATTGTGCAGAGGTAGATTTTTTTTTTTCTGATTAAATCTGGTGTGCACTTGCCTGGGCTGGTTCTTTGGTGTGCCCTTGGTGCAAGGGCCCTTAGGCTGAGCAGGGCAGGGGTAAAGGCACTGAGGGTGTTCAAGCTGGGTAACAGCACCAACTCCTCCCATCACCCAAAAGGAACATCCTGGGAGCTCTGTCCTTGCTGCACAGAGGGGCAGGAAAGGAAGCACGAGGGGATGCTGCTTCCCCCCAGCCAAAGATAGAAGGCAGAGTTCTCCCCTGCTTTTGACTCAGGAACAGGAGGGGCATTTCCCCACCTACTTCCCCTTATGTTGGCCCTGCCAGCATGGAAGGCAACAGGCTACAAAACCACAGAGGAAACAAATCTGCAGTGAGAAGAGCCACGCTGCTAAAAATGCCAGAGGGAAGCAGTTTTGGCTAGGAGGCAACGCCTGGGGTGATGGGGGCCAGAGCTGATTTATTAAAAACCATGCTGAGGCCTTGTGGGGCTGTTTCATGGAGACTTCAGCAGCCAGTAATGAATCCCTTTAAAAGGATCCACGTCTCCATCACTGCCTTGGAGAGATCAGCATTCAGGGGACTGTTAACCCCAGCTAATCCCTAGTGCTCAGAAAGGTCCCCTCACTGAGGTCATTGCTGCTATTATGAGATTACAGTAAAATAAATACACTTGATTGGTTTAAATATGTCACATTCTCAGCTAGCCTTGATAAAAATTTCACTGCACTATGCTAAGGCCAGCTGCAATTCCCAAGTCATTGTTTTGCCTTTTCAAAAACTCCTGTTGAATACTGGAGCAGAAACTAGTCTGGGTGTTAGCACCAAAGGCATCACCTTCTAACAGCATTATTGCTTTATTTGTGGTGGGTGGGTTAGATCTCAAGAACTGTTCCATGCAGGAGCAGCATTTCTAGAGCCAAGCTCTCCATGGGCCTGACAGAGTTTCTCCTGGTGTGCTCCAGGATGAGAGGAAGCTCAATCCTGGCACACACAGTCCCTGCTCTCCTCCTGTAGAGCAGCTCATGCTTTCTCCCGTTTTCTCTGAAGCCATCACAGCTGCAGGTAAAAGCTTCTGTGCCCAGCCCAGGGATGCTCCTGCTTCCATCTGTCCCATCAGCACCATCAGAGCCCTGTACCTGTGGAAACCCTCCCACCAAGCCATGCCTGCAGGAGCTCAGAGCAGCTCCACTGCAGAGAGCCCCAGAGCAGTGGGTGCTCAAGGGGAGGCAGAAAGGAGGAGCAGCCCAGCTTGTCCCTGTCCCACTGCACCCAGGCACGAGGGACAGCTTCCAGCTACCACTGCCCCTGAGTGTGAGAGGGAGACCAAAATTGTCTGGCTGCTGGCTTTGAAGGCAGAGGCAAAGGTGAGGTGAGGGGACGAGGCTTAGGGGCAATACAAAGAATGCAATGCTTTTTTCCTCAGTAAAAATGTGCTGGTTTTTAGGCAATTCCACTTATCATTATGTGGTGTCTCCTGATTCTGATCAGCTGCCTGGGGATGCTACCTTGCACTCTTAATTAGCTGTAAGCACTGCAGTAATGAATGGTGTGCTGGGGTTAGTATGGGGCTCAGCTGGACACCTTTTGTGTCCTGTTTTAGTGCCCAGGCTTGGTGACCTTTGCTGTCTGAGGCTGTTGACCTGGCTGCTGCATGTTTTGCTTTAGAGCATGAACCCAGAAGTGCAGATCAGAGCAGAGGGGTTGGATAAACAATCTGATTTCTACTCAGAGCAGCAGAGCTGACTGGTCAGCACTCAGGTAAATCAAACCCTTCACACTGCTGGCTGTGCCCTCTGCCAACCCCCATGCTGATGACAGGCTCAGGCAATACCTCAGTGCTCTGAGTAGTTTAAAAAGGGGTTTTCTGCAAAGGGCTGATCCTCTCTGCCTGCCTTACACAGCCCAGGGGTGGTGTTCGAAAGCAATTTTTGCTTCTGATATGAAATTATTCCTCTCCAAACAAACAAACAAATTCCCTTGCAGAGGTCTTCTTTTGAGATCCATGCTTGTGCAGATCTCCTACTTTGGTGGATTTAAAGGTGAAAGGAATAACATAATTTGTCTAATAGGCCAGTGTGGAGCTGCTCAGGTGGTTTCTTTGCCAGAGGTCAGCATAGAGAGCAGGTGGCCTGGCCTTTTGGCTTTCCAGGACAGGACTTGATGCCACTGTGGACTCAGGGAAGGAGCAGAAGCTCTCCTGTCACATCATCACTTTGGCACTTCTGAGCTGCTTTTGAATATATTGGCAATTTGAGCAGTGCCAGCTGCAGTGGTTTTATTAGATATTCCTGGAACTTGAAATTAATGTGAAGTCTTAAGTTCCTAAAAGTCAGTAGAGTCTAGATTTTCTCTGCCACTTTCATCAAATCAGACAAAAAATTGGATCCAAATATAAAATGATCTTGAATTAACTCAAATGAACTAAAACTTATTGTATAAAAATCTTGAGTACATCAATTTATTGATGATCTTGGCAAAGCCTAATTTTGGATAGTTTAATCTGAATTTTCAGCCTACATGGACCTCTGTTACCTAAATATTTGATTCCATGACTTCAGGAAAGTACAACAGATAAAAAATGGGGGGAAAATAGTCTCTCACACTCTGGTGAGCTGAGCAGAAGGAGAACTGGCTGTCTGCTGTGGTCTTACTGACATGTGTGAGCGTTCAGGGATTGATCTCTACTCACTCCAGTGCAGGGCTCAGCCCAAGACAGACTCTCTCATAACTGGCTGTTGCTGCCTCTCATTGCCTGCCACCACGAAAAACACAATATGCATTCCAGATCAATGTAATATCTAAAGCTGCAGCTTGATTTATGCAAATGCATTCGATTTTATGCAAATGTACAGCTGACCTTTCTGTGGTTGGCAGGTACAGGCGTTGGAGCTCGAGTGCAGAAAAAATGAAAAGGTGTCTGCATTATGCAATGGAGTTTTCTTCAGAGAACAAATATCTCTGGTTACTACAGCAAAGGCTACGTGATGGAATATTTTGTGAACATTTCTTGAAGTGAAATTTCCAAATTCTTGCAGAGAAAAGCTGCTTGGACTTTTCAATAGAAGTTTATTTTCAGCCAAAATAAGATGTTGCAGCTGAAGAAAAATTATTTGAAAAGAAACAGGTTTTAGACAGAAAAAGGCAGCAGAGGAAAGGCAAATCTGAAAAATGTTCAGTGATATTTGTTTGGTTTGAGTTTCAGGAAAAGGCTTTTTTTGGTGAGCTGGTTATTTATTGGAAGTCATCTTCAAAAACACATTTACTTCCAGTGTCACTTGTAGTTTTCTTTAAAACACTTGCAATCCTCTCTCTTCTCTAAATTTTCTGTGAAAAAACCCCACCAGTATGTATTTTGATTAGGAGGAAACACGATTGAACTCAACATCTGTTGGGAGTTCATATGAATGTTCAGAAACATCATTTTAGAAGAATCTGATGAATTCTGCTTTCTCAGCAGAAAAGATTTTTTTTTTTTAGCTGATATATCCCTCTCCTATGTTGATAGTAACTGATCCTGAATTTTACTACACATTTTCTAAGTATTACTTGTGTAATAACAGCACAGCTTCTCTGTTAGCATCACAGAATTCAGGCAGCTAAAACCCCTACACAGCTTTAAAAATATACCCTTGCTAAGCACACAGTCAGGAAACAAAACCAAAAAAAAAAAAAAAAGAAAAAAGAGGAAGGGAAAAAGGCAGCCTTGTGCCCGGGGCTCTGGAGTACAATCTAGGGAGGGCTGAACCCTGGGAAGGACAAATATACATCATGGAGCAGAGGAAAACTAGTGTGGTAATGGGAGGCAAAATAGCATTTCAGTTGTCTTTTCTGTGTAAATAAAAGGCTGAAAGTGGATTTAATCAGTTTTTTGGCTTTTTGTTTTGTTTTGTTTTGTTTTGTTTTGGGGGTTTTTTGGTTTGTTTTTGTTTCAGATTTTTGTTTGTTTGTTTGTTTGTTTGTTTGTTTTTGGCTTTTTAAAAAAATATTTTATATTTGGAGAAGAACTGAGCCAGGCTTATAAACTCTAGATTGGAGCTGGCCTGGGCATGGAGAGGTGCCATCAGAGCTGGACCCAGAGTCCTGCCAGGGTGGGATCAGCCCTTCATCAAGGTCAGTCTGGCTCCTGGCAGAGCCAGTCCCTCCTCCACCAAAGGGCACTGGAGCTGGTTGCTGCTCAGCCCACACTCCCCAGGACTTGGTCAATGACACAGAACTTGTCTGGAAGCTGAGCTCAAATCTGAATCACAACCCACAGATAAAATATCAGTTATTGTGTGATCTGGAATGACAATAGCACCATAGAAATATCTTCAATCCTATGAGTCAGAGGCAATTAAAGATTTGGCCATGTTGGGCACAGCTGAGCTGGCTGTTCAGAGGGGAACTGGACTGCTTTTAGGATTAATCTGGGCATCAAGGAAAAGAAAATCTGTGAGTCTGATGTGTGACATGAGCTGGAAACCAGTGAGATATTTGGATGTTTAACTCCTATCTGAGATGATTTTAGAGCCTGAATACTTCCCTAGATCAGAGTCTTGGTAGCCAGTGACACAGAGACACCCTAGTAAGAGCAGGGCTGACTTGGCTGTGTGTCTCCTTTCGTGTGCCCGGTGCCAGCTGTTCCCTTTGCTCCTGCTTGTGAGTGTGCCACCAGCCCCAGGCTGGCTCAGTCCTGTGCTGATGGCCCCGATGGGCAGGGGCTGACCTTCCCTCTCTGTGCTCAAACCCAGGGCAGTGTGTTTTGCAAAGCTTCAAAGTGCCACTTAACGGGACTTTCATTTTCCTCCCAGCTGAAGGGAAAGTGTTGTTAAACTCCCAGGCTGGCAGGCCGGAGTTTACACAGATGGAACAGTTAGTGCAGACCACAGAACAAATACCAGCGACCAACCAGTTTCACACTTCTAAAGAAAGAAAGAAAGGAATGGCAGGGGCAGGCCAAAGCAAACAGGCCTTGGAAAACTCGAGCCTGCTGGTTGGAATTTTCAGCTGTTACTTTTCTTTTCGCATTCAGGCTCTTTTGGAGATCTCTCGATTCAGCAAAGCACAAGCGCTTTTGCATTAATATGAAATGATTTAAAGCTCCGTGAGGAGTGCTTTGCTCAGTCCCAACAACCACAAAACATACATTGTTGGAAATTTTATAAATGTGGTTTTCACTGAGAGCCACTCTTTAAATAATAAAAAAAAAAACCCTACATTTTCTTTCCAGCAAATAATATGTTGTTGAATATCCCACGTCTTGCCTAGCTGTGGCAGTGGGGTGTGTCCCTCTCTGCTTTTTTTTAAATTTTTGAACATGTGGACAAGTCTTTTGACCCCAGAAGAGCCCTGAGGCCCCTTCCTTAACCTGGGCTGTCCTCTATCCCCCTCCCCTCTGGCCTTCCTGCCCAGCTGGGGAGGGCTGGGAGCCCCAGGGGCTCATCCACACTGAAAGGTCATTGCTGAGTATTGCTGGCCAAAACCTCTGCAACACCCTGCACTGCTGCTGCTGGGCCTCAGAGCAAAGCACCAGGGCAGGAATTAAGCCAGGTCTCTCCCATGGCAATGGAAGCATAACCTCTGGGCCAACCCCACAGGATTTTATTTTATTAAGACACCGGGGTCATGCCTCCCTTCATTCAGCCAGCCTTTCATTCCCATCTTCCAGTAACAAAGGAATTGCTAAAGAATTAAAAAACCTATCTCCCGTGAACACACAGGCAGAGCCACTAGTGAAGCTCCACTTGGCACCTGAGACCTGCTGGGTAAAATTGTTAGGAGTGGGAAAATCGGTTTAGATAAAATCCTCTTCAATTCCCAGAGACAGGCATTCAAACGCAAACCTCACTCTGCAATGGAAACACTTCCTGCTGTGTGAACTGTGACTTGTGCTAACAGCACCGAGGCAAGTTCTGCTCCTGCTGAAGCAGATGGTGGTTGGAGTGACTTCAGATCTCTCCATCAGCTGGCTGGGTGTCTGCAGGGCCCTTCTCTCACTTGGGATTTAGAGTTATGGAGCTCATGCAGCATCTTGCTCTGTACTGTTTCATTCAGTACCTGTTCCTACCTGGTTTTATTTCCATGTGCCAGGGTCTGTGTTCTCATCCTTGCTGTGTTAGCAATTGCTTCCTACCCCACCATGCACAGTGAGACTACCCAGCTCCTCATGTTGCTGATAGCACATTCTGCTAAATCAGTCCAGACTTGATATGAGACTACAAAAACCCAGCTTCATTCAGTGGAGAGAATTCCCTGTTTATTCTAGCTAGGGCAAGAGTGGATAAAGCCCTCAATAACCTGGTCTGATCGAACAGGTCCTCTCAAACCTGAATTACTCTGTCATTCTAAGGCAGGCATCTGTCTTGTAAAACTGGGGTAGGTTTTCCTGGCACAAGGAGCTTGAGGGACTTGCAGGTCCCCAGAATGGATAGAGCATCTTCAAAATGGCAAGCAAGAGATTGCACAGACAGTTGCATTCATGTCCCAGCCAGCTCCTCCCTGGAAAGATGTTACCTGTTCAGAAATGGGATCATGAATCAACCCCAGTGCAATACAAAACCCTTCCCTGGTGAAGCCACTGGAACACTGGTGTACCATCAGGGACATTGCAATAACTCAGTATTATTTAAAATGTGATTTTTTTCAGCTAATATTAATGTTTATGCAATTATACTAAACTGGACCCATTGACTATCCCTGCTCATTGAGGGAGGTTGGACAAGATGCCCTTTAAAGGTTCCTTCCAACCCAAACTATTCTGCCATCCTGAATTCGCAGTATTTTTCCCTTATTTCAGTGCCAAGTGTGTGCAAGGAAGACAGTGTCTATAAAAGGGGGGAAATAGATTGCAATCTTCCTGCTCTGCAGCTCCTGCTCACGGGAACCAGTCCCTCCCTTTCAAACAACCTTTGCTGACAGGATCCTGGGATGATCCACGGCAGGATGCACCAGAGGACCACAGCAGCCCGTGCAACGTGACGCATTTACTGCACCACAACGTCCTGTAGCTCAGTGCTAATGACGTCTGGGTATGGAAATAACCTCCACAGGGAGCAGCGCTGCAACACCTGCTTCTTCTGCTGGAGAACTCAGCCTCCAGCTCCTTGCTGCAATGGGAAAAAGAAAAAAAAAAAAAGAAAAGAAAAAAAAAAAAAGACCTTCTCAGAGAGAAGTGGAATGTCACATTAGGGCATGCTTGTTAATGACAAACCATTGCAAGGTTGCCAAGTGTTCAAAAGGAATCTCCCAGGATTGCTAGTATTGGAATATTTTATGTAACATTTAATTATCCGAGGTTCAGATTACGTGCGGTAATATAAATAGAGAAAGCAAGAAAACCTTTCATTAAGTGGTGCTCAGTTATCATTAATCACATATTTATTATATGATAACATGCCATAATAAGGTTTGAAGCACAGGGCTGGTGGTTGAAGTGTCTCTGACATGGAGTGGAGCTAACGAGGACAGAGGGTCAAGTTCTGCCCTCAGTTAAATCAGCAAAGTGGTCGATTCTGTTGGTGCAGTCATAAACTGGAGCTAAAGGCAACTTCTCAGCATTACCAACAATGGGCAAAAGCCTTGCCCAGGGTGGGATCAGCTCCTTTCTGTATCTGTGGATTGGGTTGGGATTACTGTGTCCAGCAAAGCACTCCACCACTCTAGCAGGGACCTTTGGGCATCCATGGAATTTGCATTTCTCTGGTTTTTTTTTTTTTTCTGCTGGGAGCCCTTTGCAAGGCTGAATGTATCCAGGGAAGCTGCTGGGAACTTCAAAGCGTGATATCTCTGAGGGATAATTTTCCTTCTGAATGTTTCCAGTGGGAATTTCTAACAAGTTGGCAGAGCAAATTGTGAGATCACCCTCTGCCTTCTGACATGTGTTGCTAAGAAGAAAAATGAGTTAATACCTGACTGAGATGAATACAAGATTTAGGTATTTACACCTTTTGTCAGGCTGCCTTCAAACTTAGGCAGGCATAGATTATGTCATTCACAGTCACACAGTTTTCCAAAATGTTCCTCCTATAAAAGACATACTCAATCTTTTACTTACTAGAAGATGTTTTTTTTTTTTTTCCTTATCTTTTTATGAATAATTATATTCTAGGGGACAAAAGAGCATTTGGAGGCAGCACTGATAAACAAATTTGCTATATTTGTCCCAATTCAAGTCCTATTCATAATCTATATGAGATACTGCCAGGAGGATTTTCTGCTGAAAATAAAGATGGCTGTATGTAGCAGTACATACATCTCTTTTGTATTTCAGTAAATATTATGATTTGTGGGCAAATGGTCAATGGTCAAAGGATCAGTATTTACCCAGGTAGAAACTAATACCCGAGGGTCATTTATCTCTGCAATGACACTGCCTGCATCCAGAAAGATTCTATGATTTACTTTGCTTGAAAAAATCTAGGCAAAAATCTAGTATTAATATAGTGGGCATATTATTGAATAAATATAAATATGTCCTCAGTCCAGAATTTTTATTCTATCTCTCTTCTATTTTTTGACTTTATTCTTTTCATAAATAAAGTATTTAGTTTTGCTGTACATTTAGCAACATCTACTGAAATATGACCATTCCTTTAGTTTTCTTAAGTATGTAAAGTACTACTTCCAGGTCTAATTTTTTCCTCAACAAATGTAATAAATGCCTTGAGAAATGTCCCTATGGTTGTCAGAATGGATGTGAAAAGTTAAAAGTGCCATTTTTTTTCTGTATAGATTAAAGCCATTGGCAAATTTAATAATTTGTAGAGGAGATGATCCCTGTTTGCAGAAGAGAAAGTTTGCTCTTTATAGGTAATTCCTGCTGACTTTGCCAAAGGAGTGGAAATTCTCTTGCTGCTTGTGTGCATCCTTTACAATTTCAGCAGCTCTTTGGGATTCTGCTCCCACTGGTAAGGAAAGCACATTGTATTTGCAGGGTGAACAGTCGTTCTCAGAGATTCCCATGGGACACCCCTGTGGAGGGCTGGCTGTGGCAATGATGGTTTGCAGTTTGGCAGCCTGTCCCCTCTAGGACACCCCTGTGGGGACAGTGTTAGGACACTGGGAGTACCCTGCACCTTGAGCTCAGCTGGAACCTGGCAGTAACATCCCAGGCACTGCAGAACCAGCCCAGGAGAGGCCTGGGCTTGGTGTAGTCCCAAATAAAAACTCCTCTTTGGAACCCCTGGAATGACCCCACACTGCAGCAACCACTGCAGGCACCAGCCTGGGGCTCATGCTGTCTACAGAGGTCACCTTGGACACCTCAAGGACTTTCAGCCACAAGCTGAGCTGGTAGCTCTGATGACCTGCCTGGCATTCTTGGCTCTGTGCTCAGATCTGCCTCAGGCTGCTTCCTCAGGAACAGCTCATTTGGTGGGGCACTAAATTCAGGCTAAATCCAAATATCAGCAAGTCCTGACACAAATTGGATCATCCTTGTGGCTACTCATGGTGCTGGACCTTCATTAGGAAGGTCTTCACTCAGACAGTGCTTTGGCCCTGGCACAGGGTGCCCAGAGAAGCTGTGACTGCCCATCCCTGGAGCTGTTCCAGGCCAGGTTGGACAGAGTTTGGAGCAACTGGTGTCATGGAAGGTGTCCCTGCCCATGGCAGGGGGTGGGATGAGGTGATGTTTATGATCCCTTCCAACTCCATTCTGTAATTTCGTCATCTCTGACTCTGTTGTCTCTTCACCACCCTTCAGAGGGCTGGGCAGGGACACGCTGGAATGGCTGAGCCCTCCCTGCCCTGCCAGTGACACCACTGGCAGTTTCTCATGTCCCAGGGGAGCATTTGGTGCTGGTGCCATCTGAGGGGTCACAGGGAGCTGCTGCTGTCAAGCAGCCCCACATTTCATCCAAGCAGTGTCTGTGCTTGGTGGCTGAAGTGCTTCCCCTCCCGACACAGGAAAGCTCATTGGGATAACTTTGGAGCACAGATATTATTACTATATTTAATTCTTGAAACTCCACTGGAAAAGTTAAGCACTTAAAGAAATCCCTACACTTACTGCATTCAAGTTTTCCTCTTGTAAGAAATGACTGGAGAGTTTGTGCTTTTAATTACTATCATTCTCCCCTGAAATTATAGGCAGAGCACTCAGTGACATTCGGAACATAAATTACTGGCCTGCAGCCTTCTGCTACTGTTTCTCTATATCTCTGCCAGGGCTTCAAATCAATTTTCTGCATTTCTTTCAGATTTTCTGAAGAAAATTGTGGAAAATAGCTGTTGGTACATGGCATTTTTCCACAATGGTTAGAACTATTGAATGGGGCTGTAATGGCCTTGGAGAAACCAGCCCCATTAAAATGCCAGCCCCAGATGGATCAGAACACTCTCTCAATTGGAATTTCATAACTTTTCCACAGGAAGAGCAACATAATTTTCCTTGGTTTTGCCTGTAGTCCTGTAGCTTTGCTTAAAAATAAAATTAGCAGCCCCCTAATTATAATTTTCTCTTCTCTTCTCTTCTCTTCTCTTCTCTTCTCTTCTCTTCTCTTCTCTTCTCTTCTCTTCTCTTCTCTTCTCTTCTCTTCTCTTCTCTTCTCTTCTCTTCTCTTCTCTTCTCTTCTCTTCTCTTCTCTTCTCTTCTCTTCTCTTCTCTTCTCTTCTCTTCTCTTCTTCTCTTCTCTTCCTCTTTTTTTTTTTTTTTTTCTTTTTCCTCTTTGCTTTATTTTGCTGGAGGTCCAACAACAATGCTCAGTAACTTTAGATGATTTCTGAAAGATTTGGGTTGTTCTTTTTTTTTCTTTACTCTGGTTTTGTCCAGGTTATTCCTTTACAAAATAACCTGGATTTTTTTTTTTTTTATTTTTATTTTTTTTTAGCAATCATTTATTCAGCCAATAAAATGCTTTTCCTCAAAAGTGTTTCTGGTACATTTTCAGGTGGCACTGGCCATACAGATCCATCACTTCCAAGCTGGGAGTGCCTTTAACTCCATCCTGGCTTCTCTGGGATATAAACTCACAGCACTGGCCAACACTGAAGAATTTTACACCTTCAAGTTTGGCTGATGTTTTGGGTTTAGAGTCAAACCCACAAAGACTATTAAGACACAAAAAAGCCCCCAGAAATGAAGGAGTCTTTCAATCTGTAAAGCAGACCTTGAGCATTTGCAGTGGATTCTGTGGGATGAGTTGCTGGAAGAGGAGCAAGGCTCCATGCAAGACAGTAGATTGCACAAGAGCTGTGGCCCAGAAGAGTCAGAACAGTAAATTCTAGGATTTCCAAGGAAACATGTTTTGGTGATCTCATTGTCCTGGTCCAATTGTAGAGCTGGTTGAAGGAAAAAGGACAGTGTTATGAACTGACTTACAGACAAGTTAATTCAATATGGCAAAAGCTTAAAGAAGCAAGGTCACATCTCAGCTTCTCCCTGAAAACTGGTTCTTCCCAATGCCCTAGACAGTCAGCTATCTCAGGTTCTTGATTATATGTTCCATTGCAGGGAGGCAATGTGATGTCATACGTGATAGAGCCAGGACCCAAGCCTGAGATCAGAGTGGTGAAAGTTTGCTGGATTTCCCAGGTCTGGGTGCTTCAGAGACATCCAGCCATGATTTCAGATCATGTATTTGAGGTCAGAATACCCAGCTGCTGCCTGGCCTGGCACCCGCTTTGCCAGGGCAGGAGGAAGTGCTGCAATACCCTTGTAAAGGAGTCGTTGCAAAAGGGAAAAGCGAGTTAACCTATGGGTGTTCCAGCTTGTGCGGGGTAATGAGTTGCTATCTTCGTTAACAGAAAGAATGCCAAAGAGGCTAAATGAGTCAGACAGGCAGAGACACAATCCTTTAATGAGCCGAACAGGAGCTGGTTTGTAGTGTGAGGTTATTGATAATCCCAGGGTTTATGTAACACACGATTCTGGGGCAGGGAGCAGCAAACACACGCTCCTGTGTGCACACACTCGCTCGCTGTCAGGAGACACACTCCTTGAACAGATGGCTCCAGCCCGGGCTAAGCACATCCACTCAGGGAAAATCACTTTTTTTTTTTTTTCCAGCAGGCTAAGTCCTCCTTCCTGCTTTTGCACCTCAGTGTGTAGGGCAGATGTTGATTTTTTAAAGTAACCAGCTTGGCAAATGTTCACCTGGGCTACTGAGACACCGAATCCATTTAACTCACCCTGAGAAACTCCATATTTAGAGTTTTAGTATTTTTTTTTTTTAAGAAATCCTACAAATACCTTTTCCACAGCTTGAGAAACAGTCTCTTACTTTTCTGTTTCCTACTGGGAAGTTTGGCACCTGGTCTGGTATCATGATGCTGGACCTGGAAATGGGGCAATCACAGTGAGTGAAATAACCATCACCTCTCACCTTTTGTTTTTGCTCATTCTTGCTACTGTTGGGTTTGTATTGTTCAGGAAGGTAATAGTAAGGTAAAGAATGGTTCTAGCATCACAAAACAACTTTTTAATAGTAAAGCTAATTTCCCTTTTACCTTAATAACCTGTTTACAAACAGTGTAACAGCAATGAAGGATAATTAATTTCCTTTAGCCATGCCAGTATGCCAGTGCAAAGGTGATGCTGATTGTGAGTCTGGATCCTCACCTGGTTTTTCTATCCCAATGCCAGTCATTTTGCAGGATGCAGTTTCTAGAAGCTTTCACACCTGGCAGATTGTCAGCACTGCCACTGCACATCTGCCAGCACTGTCTGACCTCATGTTTATGGTGCTATAAAAGTCAATTTATGATATTAGGGAAAATCTGAAGTATTCTGGGTTCACTAACAATTATGGCTTGAACAGCCTACCTTAAATTCCCTTCTAAAGAATTCCCTGAGAATCCTTAAAATCCCAGGCTTAATCTTCTTGTGGTCTCCATATGGACAAGCCTATTACTGAATAAAATACAGGAAACTAAAAAATCATCCGGAAAAACGTTTAGAGTGATAACTTTTAATGATGTCTCTAAGAAGTCGAGTGTATCTTCATCCTCTAAATTATCAGGCTTCTTTTTTTAAATGTACACTTATTCAGGGTGAGGTGTTTAATTTTTTTTTTTCCCAGATAACAAAAATACCACCAGATAAAGAGGAAGGTGATAGCAGACATCAACTTAGCCTTGCTCTGAGACCTGTTGCTTTCTCATTGCAGGTAGTGACTGCCAGTGAAGGAACTACTGTTGGTGGAAAGTTCCCACATTTCCATAAAGCTGCTGCTTGGGAAGCCTGGTAGCAGCTCTGTAGAGCTGGAGCTGGGGCTGTTACCAGCCACATTCAAGAAAGCCACAGCTGAAAAGCAGAACATCAACCATTCTGCCTTCTGTCATTGCCACTCACGGGGGACACAAAGTGGAAGGGAGGAAGAAAAACCTTTCCCAAGTGGAGCAGCCCCCCAGAGGGGATTCAAGAGGGAGGGTGGGGATGTCTGAGCATGCTGCAGGTGCTGAGCTGCTCCCAGGAGCAGCACAAGTGCTGGCACGCACAGGTGTCAGGAGCTGAGCCCACAGTGCGAACTGCAGCACCAGGAGCAGAGCCAGGAGCTGCAGGGCAGCCCAGGCTGCATTTTCTCTCTCCCCTACATCAAGAAGAGCTGTGCTTTCTCTCTGAGAGCTGGCAGTGCACTCCCTCAAGTTGTGAGTGTTTCAGTCAAAGCACTGCTCAGGGCAGGTGTAAAAAGCCAGGATGGGGTGTTGCAGCAGGAGATTCTGCCCCTTCCCTCGTGCTCCTCATCCGTGCTGGTGGTGCTGGGAGATGGTTCCTAGAAAGCACAGGGCTGAGCCAAAAGTACAGCTGAGCTGGTGTCCCATTGCATTGGCAAGCACAGGGACTGCATGTCACAAACTCCCAGCATTCACAGCTCTGAAAATAGCAGGAATTTTCCCTTCTTGCACAAAATGATATATTCCTCCCTGAGCTACGGAAAAGAAACAATGAGGAAAGGAGATCAGGTTTGCCAAGAGCAGTGCATCCCTTTCATTTCAGTGTTCTCTCTGACATGTAAAAAATGCATAATAATTACAGAAAGGAACTAGCAAGCACTTCACAGTTTGGAAATAAAGTCAAAATATTTCTGACAAAATATTTTTTTACCAGCGAGAACCCAACCTGTGTTTTGCTGAAAACAGAAATGAATCCATGGCAGTTATTTTGGACAGATTGATCAGGCTAGAGAAACAAGAAAAATACCAGGAGAGGTCTATATCAAGCTCCAGAGGTCAGGAGTTCTTCTGATGTCCTTCCAGTAATTTTAACAGAGTACCTAGGTTCATTTCTAAGTGCCATGAGCAGTTCTGTAATGATGAGGGTTGGAAACAGGCTTAAGAACAGAAAGAAAAAAAATATAGTTGGAGAAGAAATTATGTAAAGTCCCAAAGGCACTTTCCATGGAGTCCTGCAAGGCTGGAGACAGCCCTGCTGCCCCAATTTAAATTTTCCTCTTCCCTCTGCTGCATGAATGCATCACTTATGTGTTTGCTGTGTCTCATTTAGTTGCACAAAAGTGAGTGGGTGAAATAGTTTAGATGAAAGACAGTGTGTGGCAAGAGATCAAGAAAATAATTACTGCTGTGATCCACTGTCAGAGCTAAAAAATCTCAATTAAGGGAGAAGATGAGCAGGAAAAGCTGTTGGAAGGGAGGGAAAGAGATGTGTGTGTACAGACACACACACACACACACACACACACACACACACACACACTCTCTCCTGATCTTGTGTTTTCAAGGAATACTCTTGAAAATAGTCCAGCAAGTCCTTCAGCTACAATCCCCTCTCCATCCTGGAGTTAGTTTGGTTACTCAGAAACTTTGGAAATTGGCTCAGGTCTTGCTTTGCACAAAGGATTGACAGCATCCTTCAGGATGATAATTCATGAGTGAGTTGACCTACTGCAAACCATGGAGACTTCACAATGAGGAGTGTCCCTTCTCCTCAAGCATCCATTGAACAGCAAGAAGTTTTTCTCATTGAGGGGGATCCATGGAGCTGTGTGGCTGAGGATGAAATTCCCTTGGCCTGAGAGGGTTTCCTGCCTCTTTCCTGGGGCAGCTGGTGACCATGACCCTTCCTAAGACAAAACAGGCCTTTGGGGCAATATCTGATGACAGCTCTTGTTATCTCAGAGGTGTTAATGCTACAATCATGGGGGCTTTGGGGTCCCAGGAGATGTCAGGTGGGGATTTAGTAAGGATGGTAACTACAGACAGTAAGTTTCACATCCCAACTCAGTAAAAACGAGGCTGATGTGCTGTAGGTGAGGCTGTGAATGTGAGCACTGAGGACATCAGTGAGCCTGGCAGGGATGGGTGTGAGCTGGGGCACAGAACTGTTGCACACAGTGTCCATGAGCTGCATTTATCTGTCAGAGCAACGGCACATAAATCTGTCACCTGCACAGGTATCTGAGCCTGCCTGGCTGAGAACAGCCATTCATTTTGCAGCAGAGATCACACATGCCCTCAAACTGTGCTTTTAAACACTAACACAGATATGTGTTCATATATAAAATGGGGAATTACGTCTCTTCCCCTCTGCTTCTGCTTGGCAAATTCCCATTTCACTTGTTGTGCAGTGACACCTCCTGTGCATTCTCAGTGGCATGAGCACCCAGCAGCCCAGAGGTCAGGCACAGAGTGGGGCAGTGGCAGGGAGCACAGGGGGCTGGCAGGGACCCCAGCTTCCCCTGGACAGGTGTGGCAGCACCTGTGCTCACACCCACCTCACACAGAGTCAATGATGGCTCACAAAGTGAATGGTTTTTGAAGGCAGACAATGGGGAGCAGTTGGTTTGCCCCATCATTTGCCCACACGAAATGCATAGAGAGGATTTTACATACAAATAAATACCTGTAAATTTTCCCCCTGAGCAGAAAATCCAACCTTCCTGGGTATTGAAATTGTGCTTTGATGTTACAGAGTGATGTGGTCACCAGCACCTGCTGGCGTGTGCAAGCTGTGAGTGCCAGGCCTTCTGCTAAAGAGCCTCAAGGAAGCCTACTGATGGAAAAGAAATAAATAATAAATTAATTAATTAACCCCAAGCTGCAATTAAATATGCATTGTGAGTGTCTCCCATTTCTGAGCATGAAAATTCTCTGAACTCAAAACTAGGAGACAAAAGCCTAAAAGTCTCTCTGTGGGTATGTGTACCCTGGTGATGGGTCAGCATGAAAACAGCATGAAGAACTGCACCAATGCAGTGTTACATGCATCTATGTCAAAAACACAGGTTTAGGGAGAATGTGGAGAATTGGTCCTTGGAAAAATGGGACATTACAGAAGCTGTAACTCATGCACTTTCTTCTTCTTGCAGGTGGAAGTTTGTCACAATCCCTGTCCTGTATTCATAATTTCTGTGCTTTTAAAGTCTTCACTTCATATCCACAGCAGTAATGGCAGAAAATGCCAAAGCTACAATAGAAAATGCAATGTTGCAAGCTCCCTAACTAGGTTCAATCAGGCTCTTTTCTTATTTCTTTTTTTTTTTTTTTTTTTTTTTTCCCTCCTAGGAAACTCCTGCCTATGCAGGGCTCTGGCATCTGAGGCTGTTTTGATATAGCTGTGGGTGGTTCAAGGTGTGGAGCCATGTCACTGTTGCAGTTAGAATGTGCTGGTCACGGTGTGGTATCAAAGAGAGCCGCTTGCAGGGTGACTGTCAGGTGAACTCAGTGCATCATGCTTTGTGTGTGCCTGTACATTTGACTGTCCTGTGGCAGCCTGCATTCCCACACCTGTCTGCTCAAAGGGAGGCACCCTCACATGGTGACACTGCCTCATTCCAGCCCACCTGGAGGAAAAATTGTCTTTTGGCTTCTCCATTGACATAAAACTATCCCCTGTAGAATTGCCCAGGAGGATCCCCAGTGCTCCCTGTGTTTATCCTGCACTCAGTGCCCCATATCTGTCTCAGCAGCACAGCCAGGGAGGAACAACTCCTGCAAGCCAGGCTCCAACCTGAAGTAGCACATTTTATTATTAATACCAAAAGAAGTAGAATGCCTAATTTTTACCAGGAGTGTTGTCACCTGAAAAGGACCTTCCCCAGTCTTGCAGTGGTCTATGCTGCTGGCAGGAGTGGCAGTGTGGGATAAATTCCCTGTGCAGTAAACGTGAGGAAATGTTTGCCTGCTTTACATGCCATGTGCCATAAATCTCCACGTGGGCTGTTAGGGAAGCACATGGCATGAGATCTCTGGTGTTTCTCTCTTGTCTGCCTGTGCTGGAGAGGAGCCCTGATGTTAATTCTAAGTTCACAGATTCCCTGTGTTGTTGCAAAGGCTCTGCCTGTGCTGCAGCAGTATTGCTTGGCCACCAGCAGCCAGCCCTGGGCAAGTGGTGTGAGAGGAGCAGGGCCGTGTGTCACCCCAGGAACCCTCACCACATGTCCTGGCATTCCACAGCTCACTCATGGGCCATTTCTAGTGCCATCACAGCTCCTACACCTCTTGGTACCCCTCCTAGAGCAGTGGCTGTCTCCTTTTCTGATCCACAGGCTCTCCCAGGTCCTTTCCAAGGAAGCTCCTGCCTTTGAACTGCTTTTCTTGGTTATTTGAGCAGATGTTTCAGGTCTGGGCCAAGGATTTAGAGAGGCTTACAAATCCTACATGGGTTTAGAGATACCATAGAAAATCTCATCCTTAGTTTCCCACGGGTCTAGTCCATCAAACTCCAACTGGGGATCAGCACTGTTGACTTCTATTCAAAAAATAACCATGCAATGTTATATGGGGAGAGGCAACAATTGATAAATCATCACATGACTCCAATATTCTTAATAAATCTAGACCTCTGAGATGCTGACCAAATTTATATAGCATTCACATCCATGGGAATCAGAAATTCCTTGTACCTCTCAGCAGTTTGCAGTGTCAGGACCTTCTAACATCAGAACAATGGGCTATGGCTTTCTGTCTCTAAACTTCCCTGAAACAGATATTCTGTGCCACATATTTTCAATTACTACAGAGGATTAAAAATCTAGGTCTGGGATGTGAGTCATGGAGTTCAAAGTAGGTCCAGGACTGAAATTTCCCTAGCACTTAGGAGCATTTTGGCTCAATCTCATCAGGCCTGAAATTCCATTACTTTACTCTTATGTGCAAATAATCATTGCAATAGTTTCAGTCACTGAATATTACTAACACAGATATTACTTGAATAAAATGGTTCATTTGTTTTAAACACCTAAATCAACACTCAATCCATATATTTTAAAAACTATAAAAAAATATTGAAGGACATGTTACATGGTGTGAAATCTGTTTTGGGGAGGTCTCTGCTTCAGAGGTTTTTTGCAGTCACCAGAACCTTTGGCTGAGTTATCCCTGTATGAATCCTGCAGGCACCTCTCACTCCTCTCTCCCCCCTCACCTGGGCAGACAGCTCTGCCCTCTGCACAGGTGACAGAGCAATCCCGTGCACCCAAAGGCTGACAGCATGGCTGGGAGGGCACTTTCACTGGGCTGAAACAACCACAGAGATATAAATGGTGCTTTAAATCCCCCAATCCCTAAATCATATGTTTCCATATGTGACTGTATACAACAATCATCTTCATGGGGTGTGTGTGTGGGGTTTAGTGTGAAATCACAAGTCTGGGAGCAGTTTTAATGAAGGTTCATCCGAGGTAAAGCAGTAAGCTGAAGGCCACATGTTGGTTTTATTGCAGTTTTCCCCTTGCTTGGCGCTCGGAGCCGACAGTTCCCTGGGAGCCCTTCGTGCCTGCACACCAGGCAGGAGAGGCTTCCCTGCCTTTCCCTTCAATACTGTCTGTGCTGGCATGCTCTTGTCTTGCTTCATAAAACCTGTTGAAAGCCAGTCAATTCATTAATCTTTTGCCAAGAAGCGTTAAGTGCCAGGCAGGGGAAGACATAATGACTTGTCAGTTCATAGGAAAGGGCCTGATCCTGCGAGGTGCTGGCAGGGGAGCCAGGGGAGGGGAGGGGGCTTGGCATGCTGCACGTTTGCTGCTCTCCCTCTGCCCTGCTTGGCACACGGCTTCCAAAGGGATGCAGGGAGGTGCAAGGGTGGGATGAAGCCACGAGCACAGCGCAGTCCTGTGAGATCTCTGCATCCTGAGCAGTCTGACACATCCCCCAGCAGCCTGCACTGCGGCAGGGGTGATGCTGCACGGTGCACAGGGGACATCTCAGTGCGCTGCTGATGGGAACCTGGCTCTTCTCTGAGGCTCACCGAGAGTGCTGCAGTGGGGAATGCAAACCAGCTGCAGTGAGCACCTGCACTGCCTGGTCCAGCTCTAACCTGCCTGATGCAGGGCTGCAGGCAGTGCTGGGAGCAGGGCAGCTCAGCTCTGCACCCATCTCCCCTTCCACACATCCAAGAGCCCACAGGAGCACTGGGAAGGGAGCAGGAAGGGGATCTGCCAGCTCCAGGCAATTGAGCAGCCTGAGTCATTGCAAAAAGGCAATGGGTTTCACTGCAAGCACGTGGGTTTAGAGAATAATTGTCAGAGCTTTATTTAATTTGATTTTTAGGTCCTCAGATTTTAGAGCTCCCACCTTAGTGCCTTTTCCAGTGTCGCAATGGAGGTTATAAATGTTTAAAGAAACAAGGAGAAAAAAGAGTTCTTCGCAGGGTTTAATGACTCAAGGAGCTGGAGCTTTACTAATGAAACTTCAATTATCACTGGACTTGCATTAAGCTAATCTTGAGTGGGGATTGCTGAGGTCAACCACAGTTTCCAAAAGGTCCCAAAGGTTCCAGGGCAGTCAGTGATGCTGAAGTGATGCACTGAAAATCAAGCACACTTGGCCTCCTTGGTGTGCAGTAGAAGTGGATCAATACTGAATTAGAGGTGGATAAACTGCATTTAACTATATTTAACAATACCACTGATAGCACTTAAACTTATTAGGTACCAATTATCCCTCAGTTTCACGGGAGCTTGCCTCCCTCTCATATCTGTATTGTGTGACCGTTCCAGCCAGAGTCGGCAGCAGAGCTGACAGGGTTTTGTCCCTCAGCTGATGAAATCAGAGTCTAGGTTTGCAGAAACTTTTTTCCTGAGTCATTCACCAGTTTTAAATTCCCCAAAATGAAGTCAAGCTGGGGTGTACCATTCTGTCTGATTTAAAGTGCCCTTCTCAACTTAGGCAGCCTCTCCAGTTTGAAGACAGAAGAAAAATCTTCATAGGAAAACTGGCTTGGTGGTTTTGTTACCTGGTATTGGTGACAGGCTTCAGAAGGAAAATGCAGTCCTCTGTAATGGGGTCTATGAACAGAGTTCCTTAACACTTCTGTAAGATGATTCCTGGAACATACTTGATGTTCAAGGCACCCCATGGCCCATATTTCTCTGTATTGCCAGATTGCCAGTCTCCTCTGCAAACAAGATTGGTCTTTCCTGGTTTTGTGCATATGCCTCTGAACTGATTGAATATCTTTAATTGGATGTCCTTTTTCTTCTCTCTGAAGGCAGTCCAGTTTAGTTAACAAACACCTCTGCTCTGTGCATCCCTCAGTCTGAAGTTATCTACACACTGAGCCTTGCAAGCTCACTGCTGCTCGTGGCTTTCCATAAAGCAGGTCAGTTCTGATGGTAGGAGAGGATAACCCAAATTTCCAAAAGTGCCTTGATATTAACAGAACCATCCTCCAGGGTCTCCATTGCTTCCCACAGCTGTGTGCTGGGTGGCAGAGGGTAGGTGATGGCATTGCTGAAGCTCCTGACATGTCCTGGCTGTCTGCAGCTCCCTTTGGACCATGAAAAGCAGGAGAGGGTGCCTAGAGCAGCCTGTTCTTGTTGGCCTCTAGTCCACCCAAACCCTACTGAAATCTAAGCCACAGTGGGCAGCAGTAGCCACGTCTGGGCTGTGTGCAAGGTGCCAGCAGCTCTGAGGTGGCTGGAGCTGCAGTGGCTGCTCTGTTCAGGTGGAAGGTGGGATTATGGTGCAGCCCTGCCCAGCCTCCCCTCCCTGAACGAGCTAAACCAGCCCTGATGGGAGCTGCTGGCCTGGGGGAGGACTGGGGGTGAGAGTGCCTAGCACTGCTAGGGGAATTCTGATCTCTTTGGGCACATGATCCTTCAAGTCTTTCCAAAGGCCATGGAAAAGCAAAAGGAGAACAATTTGAACAAGTCAGAGAAGGTGGGGGGCATCTTCTTTTGGCTCTGCTTGCTCTCATTGGTAGGAGCAGGCAGGGATCCAGTGCTCGGACATCTGGAGATCATGATTCTTCTCAAAAATTATTTGGTTTACAGTATGTTACTCAGGGACTGAGGGAGTGCCCAAATGTCCCAGAGACAGGCCATCTCCTTGACTTGTAAGCAAAGAGCTTCTCTGGAGGATGCTCTGCCAGCCCAGATCTCACTGTGTCCCCTGCAGGAAGGGCTTTCATTCAGGTACCAGTGCCCAGGAGTGGAAGAGAGGCTTTGTGGCAGGAGGCAGGTGGTGCTTCTGGAGTTCAGCTCTAAGAAAGGCAGAAATAATCTCAAGTTGTAGAGGACAGAACAGGTTTTTTGCTGTTCCTTCAGTCTTGCTCCTGAACCTTGAGCACAGCTGGGGTCTGTTCCCACCTTCCCCAGAGTACAACCAGCCATGGGTGCACCTTCAGGAAGCCAGTGATTCCCCTCTGAGCATGTTCTCATGGTCAAATGCATTGAAACCACAAATCAGAAGGATTCTCCTGCCTGCTCTGCACGATGTCTTTTGCCCTGCATCACTGGCAAGCGTGGTGTAGGGAGGGAGGCTGTGGGGGATGCACTGGGCTGCTGCCAGGAGGGAGGACCAGCCTGGCTTTCCTGGACACACCCTGTCTTGCAGCTATCTGCAGCTCGGAGAGCCTCGGCCCGGCCTCTTTCTGGCAGACTTGTTTATCTGGGTGTTACATTGCTGCAGGCCAAGGCTTAGTTTCTGTTGTACTTGTGCCAGGGTACACAGCCCTGGCAGCTCTCGGCACTTGGGAGCAGTGCCATTTTATCCCAAGTCTCCCTCAGGAATTGATAACTGTTTAACAGAGCATCACGAGAAGATGGAGTGACTGCAGGGGTCCCAACACAGGCAGGGGAAATGTACCCTGGCAGCAGGAAGAGAAGGCTGGACTAAAGTACATATATAATAAATTTGGGTGCTTCAAATCTTTATTTTTACGATTCTGTGGTGGTGGTGGTGGTTACCTCCAAACCTGGATTAATGAATCCCCTGTAGCTATTCTGCTTTGACTAGATCTGGCAAAGATTATGTTAGAGAGAAAGGGAGTGGGGAGAGGAGGAAGAAAAAGCACCACTTATCAGCATGCTTATACAGATAGGAGCTAAAAGGTGTAACCTGATAAGACATCTTTCATTTCAGGCAATGCAAGCCCTGTACAGTCCCTCTGGGTCTCTTAAAGAGAGGCTCTTTGGAGCCTCCCAAAAGCACATTGAACTATGGAAAGTGTCAGGAGCTAATTGTGCAGCAGGCTGAAGGAGCCAGGGCACCGGCTGAAGCCAAGGATATTTCTGTCCCCAGAGCAGCTCTGGAAGCTTTGCACAGCAGGAGCAAAGCCCCAGCTCTCCTCTCACCCTGCCCTGAGCCTGCACATCTGCAGTGCAATGCAGGTAATGCTCAGCTTGGGCAGCCTCAGCAGGACACAGGTCTCAAGACATTTTTGAGTGTTCAGGACATTTTTGAGTGTTCCTCAGTGCAGCAGAGTCACACCATCTGTGCAAGTGGCAGATCAGCTGTGACAGGATCATTTGCAAAACTTTATGTGGAAAATTGTGGCTGTTTCATATCACCCTGTACTGAAACTCTGCCTTTGCTGGTTGGGACCCAGGCATTTTGCAAAGCACTTTTGGTTGCAATGTGAAATTTTCAAATATGACCAAAGCAGCAAGGCACAGGGTGAAAATACAAGGAAACAAATATTTCTGATTTTCAGTGTTGGTGGTGGCAGTGAAAAGTGGAAGAAATTGAGGCAAACCTACAGACTCCTCTGCACCCAGTTCACATCTGTTCACAATTCACTGCAACCTGCCAAACAATTAAAAACAACAACCTGTTTTATTAGCTGTCAGGTCCCATAAAATATTTCAGGGCCCTTCATCAGCAGCTGACACCCTGTCAATAATAGCTCTCTGGGTTAAAAAAAATGTTCACAATGTTATTTCAAAGTCTGGCTCTCAGAGGTTTATCTCCAGTGCCCATCACAAGAGTATTCAAGTACTAAATGCAAGGTTAACAGCTTTACAATTAAGGATGTGAAAGACATATAGATGCTATTTTCATCCCACTCTGAGTTGGAGAAAAGCAGGTCTTGGAGGCTGAATTGCTCCATGGCTGGTCCTCCAGGGAGAGGTGCATGGGCTGAGCTGTGGGCAGGCAGATGTTGGCCTTGACTAGGTGCAGCTACAAGATAATTCCTGCATTATGAGTGTGAGCCCTGGCTTTGCTCAACCCGGCAGCATTTTGAAGATCTAACCACTCATTTCCCATCTGATGGCAAAAATATGCTCATGATACTGAGATGCTGCCCCTGCTCTTTCTTGTAGCACTTCTGGCACTGCACTCATGAACTCACTGGACATTGCACTGTCCCTGGCAGTCCCTATCCTGCTGCCAGTGCTCCCCTCCAGCAATTGCAAAATGTGTAAGGCATCCAATCTGAAACAGATTAATCCCTTCAACACAATCCTAAGTCTGCCAAGGCTGCCAAATTCTGCCTTTTTCACTTCCCAGAGGAACAGGAGACTTCACACAAAGTTTCCTTTTTAAAAGTGCTTTCCAGAGTTTTAAAAAACTGCATTCACCTACATTTGAGAGCACAATGTCCAAGGCTGAAATAAAGGAAGTCAATATGGAAATCAACATTTTGAAAACATAAAGACTTACCAGATCTGGTTTTTAGAACTGAAGATGTGAGTGACTGTGTTCTGAAAATTATTTTGTACTTTTCATGCAAAAGGAAGAGGTTACACTCCTACTTTTAAGTGCGAAGCCAGGTGCAATCTAGAAACAAATACTTTCTGTGTTCTGCATACTACACAGCGTGACAAGCCCATGGAGTTCACAGTTTAAAGAGACCAAAGAGAGATGAAAGATCATGTCCAAGATCAAACATGATCTTGGCCCAGTCTGTGATTGCAGCCAGGCTGTTTGATTCAGAGCTACTGGTCCATTCCTCCATCTGCCTCTCCTTTCCTTCCATCCTCTCCTGGCATGTTCTCTAATTTTCCATCGAGGTTGTATTTTTCAGGAGGTGTCTTTACATCAGTGATGTTGTGTCATCGTGCAGGTACTTCCTACCTGGCAAAAGATAACCTGTGATTAAATCAGCTGGGATCAAACAAAGCAAAATGAGGAGGAAATCAGATAGTAAAATCCTGTTAAACACCTCCTAAGCCCCAGGAGGGGATGGCTGCACCTCTCATGTCACAGGGGTTGCAGTGAGTCCGTGAGCCACTGCCACTGCCCAAGAGCCAGAAATGGGACCTGTGGCATTACCCACATTTCAGCATGAAAACTGCTTGGTTTGCTTGAGATGATCTCAGTTCCATATACCTGTTTTCAGAGATATTTTCAGCATTGGTACAGCATGGTTACCTAGTGTGGGGAAATCTGTGGGTCATGTTCTGCCTGGTGCTGCCAGCACACAGCACTGCCATCAGCTGCAGCAGCATGGGCATAACCAAAGGCAGATTTTAGATCTGGATGCCTTGCATTAGTTTTGTTCTACATGGATTTTTATCCAGGTTTTAGATTATATTATTCCTGGCATTACCCCAAGTGAAATATGGTGTTGTGACCCTCTTTTCTCCATCCAGGGATCACAACTTGCTTTCAGTGAATGGCAGTTTCTTGGTCACTTCTCACCATGACTTTGTTTTCTTCCAGAGAAGCTACTGGAGTTCAGAAAGCAACTTCCATGCCAGGAATGCCAGTGCCTGTTTGACACAGCAGTGAGTGACTTAATGCTCAGACCTGAGTGACGTTTTTTGTTCCACACCTCCCCATATACAGATACAGTCCATAGTCACCCTCAGGGTGGCAGAGCATGTGGCACACAGTGCTTTAATGGCAGAATGGGCCTGGAAAGACACTGTTTTCCCCTCTGTAGCATGGTATCTAATTTAATAAGAGTACAATTTTCTGCTGGTGCACATTCATGGGCTTGCAGTCACATGCAGTTATTCACAGGCCTGGAAAGAGCCACAGTAACAGAGTATGATGAGAAAAAGACAGATGTAAACCAAAGAAATTCCTGGTATTGGAGTGGCTCTTCAGGAAAAAAAAAAAAAAAAAGGAACAAAAATAGAAAAATGCTTTGGCTGTAGGTGTTTGCAAAATCCTCTTTCAAATGATGACAAAGACTTGGTGTACCCCCAGTGATCCTAGAGGAGCCCATGTGGTATTGACCTTCCAGTCCTACAGGCAATTTCAAAAGAGCCTCAAGGAAGCTTCAACGGGATGCAGAAATTTTTCCTTTGGAAATCATAGTGTAGATGGTAAATTCTCTGTTGCATGGTGCTCAGCCTCAGGATTTCTATTTAAAAAACATTCAACAGTGGGAATAGCATGGGTAAACCTTAGGCAACTCTTTGAAACTCTAGGCCCTTGGTGATCTTAGCAGGTGAGCTGGGATAAATGGAGCAGCTCTGAGGGCTTGGGGCACTCTCTCTTTAGGAAGCACTCAGGGCTGCTGGGGCAGGGGTGGGAGGCAGGGAATGAGCTTTGATATAATGATATAACGTCCCCTCTCAAACCTCAGGGAGCCCCGTCTCCTAATATTATTCTTTCTTCGTTCTCAATTCAAACCAAAAGTGAAAACAGAAAGAAAATAACTCTCTTTTCTCTCCTCACTTGCCTCTCCCCCCCTCTCCCCTCCTGCTGCTGCGCCAGCAATGGGAGGAAAGGGAAAAGGGACGAGAGCCACTTAGATCAGTTTCATGCACGGGAAAAGCAAGACAGGAATTATTTTTCTTGTTAGCCTTTTTGTGAGAAGACAGACAACCCTTTCAGCCCAAATACAATATTGTAATTGCTCATATTCAACTGACAGAGGTTCCCAGATGAGCTCCACTGAGGCGTCATTTACTAATCTGTCATGTTCTATAGCACCCGGCGCAGAGCGCTGTAAAAGTGTCTTCTTCTCTTTAAGTTATTTATATAGTTGGCTGAAAGCGCTTTGCTTGTACAAACTAGAAACTATTAGATTAGACCAGCAGAGACAGCCAGAGGCAATCTTTTTAACAAAGTGAGTGGGATTCAAAGTAGGGTTGGAAAGCAAATATTATTTCACTGGAAGTCTATTAGAGGTAGTTCCCTGGATAACAAATAAGTGCTTTGTTAGCTTAGCTTGAAGAAATGCACTGGTCAGGTTGGCAGCAGCTGGGTCTAATGGTAAACTGTGTGATAGCAGATGATAATTCTGTGATCAGAGCAACACATAAGGTAGTTTTGCTCTCCCTTCCTTCACAGCCTGCCACATCATGGTTTACTTGTTTAAAGTGCATGTCAGAACTTGGCAGCTGGGGATAACTCCGTTTGTTTTAAAACTTCTCAACGTGACACACACGCACACACTGCAAGAAAATGTATGGAAATCCAGCCTATCAGAAAGCAAATATTGTTCTCACCAGGGAAGGCTAAAAGGTTGTGCCTGTTGGAGTGCTTTAATAAAAGTGGAATCTGGGCTCAAACCAAGTTTTAGACGTAGAGCTCATCACGGCAAACAGAAAACCTGACTTCATGTATTAGATGAGACTGAAACATATTCATAAAAATATGCAAAATGAATCATAATCACTATTAGCTGCTAATTCTGGAAAATATCAGTTTCATTCAGCCCCTGAAACAGCTGCTTTCAGTGATGGATAATGTGATTTTTCTTTGGTAGAGCATAAAATGTCCCTGTGCTGTAAATCCATATCAGAGTGATTCCTAAAAGCAGAAACATGTCTGTATAACACCTTGGGATCTATTTCTTTCTATGAGAGGTGCTCCATACATGTAAGAAGTTGTTTTTATTTATTATTAATAAACACTTGCCTCCTTGGAAATTCCTCTTTGTAACTTCCAGTCTGAGGGTTCAAAAATCAAAAATTATACGGTGTCCTATGTAGAAGGTGGATAAAAGTTAGACAAGCCAAGGGATGGCTAAAATGAAAATGGGCAGATGATTTATTTTTACAAAGCAAAAGCCTGGTTGTTCCTGACTGTGGTGTGGGTTGCTAGAGACACCAGAGGGCTTCCCAAAAGGTCATTACTCACCTCCACTCCTCCTATTCACATACAAGACTGACTCCAGGCTGGAAGCAACAGGAATGCTGGGCTACCCAAAAGACCATGAGAAACCATGGCCCAGTGTCCTGCTCAGCTGCACCTGGAAAAACTGGATTTCCTCCTGGGAAAGCATGGCACAGACTGTTAGAGGGGATAGCAAGGTCTGCTCCTGGATCAATTAGTCTTGGCAGAGGGCACTGCACTGTGTGCCTTTTCTAGAGAACAGCAGGGCTACCCAGGGCTAGGCATGGTCTTTACCCAACAATTTCATTTTCAAACTCTGACCACCATCAGTAGGCAGATTCATCCCCAGGGTGAAGGTACATCCCTTCCTTGTCCCCTCTCCAGCTCCATTCAGCCTTGCCCATCCCAGAGAGCTGCAGTAGCACTAATTAAACAATCCTTGTTTGCTCCACAGCTCCCTGTGGGCTCCCTGTGTCCAGTTCTTGGGACTGACAACACAAATCTGTGCTGGAAACCTGTAAGTTGCCAGCTCTGCAGTAGGAGAACAGGTAATGTGAATGTGTTGAAGTTTAGGCTTCAAGTTCATGCAGGCAAGCTCTTTAACAGATAAATCTCCATTCACCTTGCCTTAAAAAGCCAGATGAAAAATGTGCTTTTACCAACACCCTCCAGTGTCTCACTGAGGCTATTTGCTCACCTTCCAAAACTCCTGCAAGTTGATAATTAGCTGGACCCCGTCCCAAGGCAGCCACACTTACTCAGAGGAGAAAGTGCAGAACTTGCCCAGCCTGCTTCCACTCCAGCACTGCTGCACGAATTTTTTTGGAGAATCGTTTTACTTTCTTAGCTCTGCTTTAAAACTTCGAGGAAATTTGCCCTTTTGCCCTCCTCCCTCCCTCTACCCCAAAGCCAGAGGGGAAAAAGAATATGACAGAAGCTCTTGAAGAGAACATCTGCTTTTTGTGTTCTAGGGAAGGGGACATAGGAGAAGGAGCGAGGAGTTTTGTAGAGGCAAAATGCAGTGGGAAGTCCAAGAGTTACCTATGAGCTGTGCAGGTGAAAACCACCCTGCACTCATTATTACTCCTAAGTGAGTTAAAACCCTAGGGATTCCCAGGGACACACCTGGGCTCTACCTTGCCAAAGCAGTGGGAAGAAACAAGGTCCCCTCCCAAGCCCAAACCACTCCTACGCAGTGGCAGAGCCCCAGCTGCTGTGTGTGCCAGAGATGCGAGTGTTTCCCTTCCCCTGGCATTCACTAATAGCGCTGCTCCCCGCTAATGAGGGCTGGCCCTTCTGTGCTGGCAGCAGGCAGCCAAGCCTTTGATCGTCCCTCCGCACTCTGCCCTCCGGGCCAGATTTTCCTAAGGGAGAAGGGGGCGAGGGTGCAGCCGTGTCACCAACTCCCTCTGGAACAAGTCAGGCAAGTCTTTTATCTGCAGGGAGGTTTCGCTCTACTTAGGAGGATTAAGGTTCCCCAGCCTGCTGATAAAAACGCCTTTCAGTGGCTCAGCACACCTGGCTCAATGCAGGGCAGGAGATGCTTGAGTGTAAACTGTGACAAGGATCCAGTGGGTGCTGGCAAACCCAGAGCAAATGGAAGTGACATGGGAGAGCATGGGCACACGCGGGTGAAAGTCCCTCTTCCTTCTTCTCCTCTATTCACGGAGATCTTTTTCTCCACAAAGTGTCAAATTCCATCTTTTACTTCCACAGGAAGGTAACAATGCCAGCAAATTTCTTAACATGCAATGAGGGATCAGGGACCAGGAAAGGGCATTTGTTCTTAGAGTGATAACCGAGTGTGACTGGGTTTTTGCAATCGCTTTTGCTCCTACTTTGGCTCCCTTACAGGTTATCGGTGGATCTGCCATACAGGAAAAGTGCCAGACAATGCAGGTGATCTGTAGGGACATGGAAAGAAGAAAATGCCCAGGGGACAAATATGTGGCCTGGAAAGCTAAATACCTGTTGTGCCAATCCGCAGCTGTATTTGCACAGCAGTAAATGCAGGCAGATTTAGGCTGGTGGGATTTACTCCTCTGGTTACTTTTTTCAGTTCAGATTGCAGCAAACATTTCCTTTTTCTGACTGTGCATCAGGGGATCCATCCCAGACTCCCTGACCAGTGACAGAATGGGAATTCAAAAGCATTTGTCTGGGCTGGCAAAAGAAATTTTGTCATGTTGAACTTTTAAAAAAAATTTCATTGGTTAGTTTGGTTTTGTTCCTACATCAGCTGCTCTTTGCCTTTTCAGAGCTGGCTTTTTGTCTTTAGATCAGTCACAGGCAGGCTGTAATGGTCTTAATGCAGCTCTGATCTATACAAGCCAGCAGCCGAGTCTGTGATATATTGCAATCTTTATTGCCCTGTTACTACCATTGTCTCAAGTGCTTCTCCAGATCGATGGTGAAATTCCTCTGCTTTAGTGGCCATAAGCTGGGAGGTCACTCACTCACCAGATGTGTCATGAGCTGAACTGTCACAGGTCGGATTTAGGGATGCTCAGCCTACAAAACATCACACAAATCCACCCTGCAAAACTCTCAGCAAGAATGAAATTAATTCCTGCTAATGTCACAACCCCCACATTCGATTACATCAGGAATTATTTCTTCTACGTGGGTCTGATCCACTCCCCATGTTCAGGTTGTCACAGCTATAATCTGATAAAATTATGGAACAAAAGTAATCCAGATTTACAGCCAGAGCTAGGTCTGTTTGGGAGAATGAAAGCTTCAGGGAGAAGGATGAGTGAGGATGTTCACAGAAAAATGAATGTGGATGTCAAACTTCAGGATCTTTGAGTCAAGGCTCTGAGGTCAAGGGGTCTAAACAATCCTATTGAGCCATTTGGTGTGAGACTTTAAACCTAGAACCTTGTAAAGCTCTTTTGCATCTAATATCTCCACATACAAATACAACCCTCTCTAGCTCTTCGTCTCCAAATCCCAAAGCTGAGTTTACTCATTTCCTTTCTTTCCTTCTCACCTATGCCGGGAATTCTAATGCAAATCGCTTCCAGCCATTGCTTACACCATATCCTCGGTTCAGTCCCATTCCCTGCCCTCTCCCGGGCTACTTCACACCTCTTCCCAAGCTTGAACACAGTTTCAGTAGGATCTGCTTTATCCTAAATTCACGGGGAATAGAACAATTACTGACATTATCTCCTCACCCCTAAGGAGAATTGGCAGTGCAAGGAGGCAAGAGGAGTGAGAACAGAAGAAATTGATCCAATGTGTCTACAAGAGAAGGAACACAGAGCATTAGCTGCTCTTCCTTCCTTCAGCCTTCAGGAAAAATATCATCTAGGCTCTTGAGGGGATCCTTTTCCTGAAAAATATAGTAAAACAGAATCTCAATTTTCATTGAGAAATTTTCAACAGTAGAAAAACAAAACTCTGTAATGCCCAACATCTACAGCCATGCCTATTCAAGAGTGAATGTATTGAGGATCTGTCAAGTTTTAGCATGACTTGTGTATTGCTCATCCTTTAAAAATGTATTTCTGCTCTGGAAACAATTCTGGCTCAGACTCCCAGCACAGAAAACAGCATTCGAGAATCCAGCAAAGGCAGCAACTGCTCAGCAAAGAGATGTCAAAAGGGGGTTTGGACAGCCTAAGGTATAAAAAGGAGGAAATTAATAATGTAAAATTATTAATTAAAAATGCAATTTTTTTTTCAAAGGCAATAATTCAAATTTCAAAGCAAAAAACTGAGGGCACAAATGTGAAACTAATGCAAGAAATTTCTCTGTTCAACAGAAATATGAAGATGTCAGGCCTATCAAGATTGGTCCCATGCAAGACCTTAGGAATGATAAAAAATAATCTGTCTTTATGTAATTTCCTTCTTTAAAGCCATGGTCCCTGTGCACCAGGGGGTACCAGGAGGAGCAGGCCTGAGAGGTTATTAGAGAGATGCAGAAGAGATTGATGGGCTGGAAAAAGAGTCTCCTGTAGGAACCAGGGTAAGTGCCAGGGTATAGGAGAGACCACAGTGGATTGAATGACGTTGTGTGTGTTGGGAGAGCTTCAATTACTTAATTAAGGAAACGATGATACTCAGAGCAGTTTGAAGAGAAAAGCTCTCTCATTTGGATTCATTTCACTTTATATCTTTTTGGTGAAAGATGGAAATAAAAACGGAAGCAGACATGAAATTTAATAATGTTATTGCTAGAAACTCAAATGGAAAAAATACTAGGGATGAATTAAAGCTGAGGCATAAAATGCTAAAAAAGGAAAGAGAAAAATGGTCAGGCAGAATGTAAATAATTCATTTATTTCCAACAGTGGAAGAGTATTAAAAAACAAGGTACAGTGATTACAGCAGACGACTGGGAGTTGGGACTCCTGGATTTTATTTCTTTTCCTTAACATATGTCACTCCATAGGTCAGTCCTTCCATGCTCCAGTGTCCCCAGTCCTTCTTCACATGCCAGTGATGTAGTTGGACTTAATTTGCTGATGCCCTGTAGGTGTAAATTGTTATGAATTGGCAGAAATCACTTGAGATTTAAGGATGAAGTTATCTTTCCATTAGGAGCTCGGCTACCAAAACAAACTCTCTTCTGAACTCCCCCAAAGAAAATGCAGCTCCCACTGAAATTTCCCATTTCTTCTCTCACTCCAGGTATAATCTTCCCTTGTGAAGTGATACTTCTAATTGAATATCTCCTTCCAACTCCCCGGTGTGAGTGTAGCTTCTGGGTAGGGAGTGTGAATTGCCTCTCTCGTGCTCATAAAGTTGAATCAAAGCTTCAGTTAAGTCAATTATTGTTATACTTCCCCTTGCAGGCCTCAATATCATCTCACATCCGAGGACTGGGGGCAATCTCAGAGGTGCTGATGAGATGTGCTGTCTACTCAGCCCTTCCATACAGACCTGCTGCTGATTCCTGACTCTTGGACAAAGGGGACTGGGGCTTTGCTGCTTTGCTGGCACCTCAGGCACCTGCCAGAAGGTGCTGATGGTGGTCTGCACACAATGCCTGCAGGGAAGCAAGTGTTGCATCTAGGTGAGCCTAGAAAGCTGCAATTCTTCAAAACATTGCATTTGCCATTGCTCTAAGAATTGCTATTCTATGGGCATTTTTGGAAGATGCCCATTGACCCTCTGGCAGGTTTAGTTTTTAGGAGTGATGTCCTTTTCCAGCAGACAATTTGTGTCAATAAAACCTATAAAAGCACACTCAGCTACATGTTGAAGTCAGTCCAGTTAGATATGCAAGTAAAATACTCCAGAGCAAAGGCTTCCAGATTATTTATATCCCCTGTAGACTGTTTGGTAGTGATGTTGCTCCTGCAGATCAGAGAAACCAGATGGGTGTTTGGTTGTCTGTGATTGTGTAGATAATCAGTTACCAAAAATGACAGCACATTCACATAGGGAGAAGTGGTCTGTGGCTCCTCTGTTTTGACAAGCTCAGTTGCTGCATCTGGATTTGAATTGCTAAAATCAGCACAAATGTTATTGTTGAAAGCCACAGACCATGGTTTATGTCAATGACAGAGAAACCTCAGAAAGTTTGGAGGTTTCCCGTCAGCACCCAAAAGTTTGGGTATTTCTCCAGCTTTAGCCAAACAATTAAAATACTGCTGTTTGGAAAAGCTAAGCAGTAAACTCTGAGGCACAAGTTGTTTCACAAGATTTCTGAAATGTGTGTTTTCAGTCTGAGGTTGCAAGATCACCCCTTTGCTTGCTATCTCTTTGTTACTTCCATTAATTACTTTCATAAATATTATTGCATCATCTAATTCTGTGATGTTAATGAGGGTACACTGTGGCAGGTTCCATCCAATCCTACAAAGCTCCCAAGAAGGGGTTCCAATCTAGATGAATACAACATCTTAAAAGGCAGGAAATGAAGTAACATCACTCCAGTCCCACGGGGAGATGACAGAACTTGTCTAAGATCATGACTGAGATTCGTGACAGAGCCAGGGACTGTAGCAGTTCTTCTGAGATGCCAGCCAGCAAATTATTGATAAAATTCTTCATTTCCTGTTTCTGCTAATGAAGAAGCATCAGTATGGATGCTGAGAGTCAGTTACCAGAAGGAATAATTATTTGAGAGATTCTAAAACTTCCAAACAAATCCCGTTTTGGTTTTGAACAAATAGCTTAAGGTAATTTCCAGATCGGCATGAATAGGGTTGGCTGTACCTGATTCAGAATAGCAAACATCAGCAAAGCACCAGCAATTAACCAAATTGTTAACAACTGCTCTGCTGGGGAGAGTCTGGGGCAACTGTGCAGGCAGGGGAAGAAGGTGGTTCACTGTAAATTTTACTGAACATTTCAGTGCTCAGCCTGATAAATGGTTTCTGAAGGGTTTTTGTGAAGTATCTGGGACTCTGAGGAGAGAAATTTCTCAGCCCAGATGCTGTGAGCCAGAGTCTCCTACCTGCAACACCAGATGTTAAAGCAGAAAGATAGAGGGGAGTTGTGATTCTAATGGAGAAATACAAAATCCAGCCTTCCTGGAATAGTCCCTGAAAGCATTAATTTTCAAATATTAAGCTGGGAAGAAGGTACTTCAATTTCTGACTGTGTGAGGAGGAAAGAAGAGTCTCAGACACTCATTTTTAAACACTAAGCACAAGGTCTGTGGCTGCAGATCATTATCCAAATCAACACTGTATAACTCCTGTATCCAGAACATGGGTACTCAGAGTGTTCAACTGAGCACCCTCCTGAAAATGCATCTTAAATATATCTGTGTGAACTGTTGGGTGAGTTTTGGGGAATTAGACACAAACAAACACACTTTTTTATTTAGAAAAAGTATTTTGTGTTAAAATATGCATCCCTTTAGTCCATATAGGCACAGACTCTAATGCTGGCACATACAATTTTCTTTTTGTGCCCCCCTCTAAGCAAGCTCTTTCTTTTCAGTGAGTTTACTCTCAAACTGATGAAACTTAGCAGTAGCAGAAATCTGAACCTCTGGGTTTAAACAACACTTGTTCCTTATATTTCTAGATGAATCTTTTACTTTTGTATGAACTCTTTTTTTATGATTTACATAAGTCAAATTAATGTAAAATATTCTGAAATAGAAACTGAGCTTGAATATCCATATGGATAGCTCACAGGTATAGCAGGAGGAGTTTAACTCTACAACTACAGATTATTATTTTTTCTTAATAAGGATATAAACCACACACTCACATCTCTCCATAGTGATCAGAGAAAACTCCAGCCACTTATTACATTTAAAAAAAAATCAACAAAACCCTCACCTCTTTCTAATATTTCAATACAAAGAGGACTACAAAGTGGTGTTTCTTTCCTGTATAGAGTGAGGCTTTTTGTCAAGCCCAGTTTTACTGCAAATGTTGGAATCAAGTTCTGCAGATAATTGCTGACAATTTATCTTAATTCTTACACTCCTTTTCTGTGGCCCCAAATACCTAGGAAAAATCTCAGGACCTTGCATTTGTTGTTCACTTGACTTGATTAAATTTGCTAATCTGGATTTAGAACAGTTTAGGCACAGTTTGCTCTACTTCAGTAATAATTATTAAAGGAATAAATTGCCTTGCCTGATGGCTACGTGTGTGTGTGTACATAAATAGATGCGTGTAATTATAAAGAATTATTCATCTTTCTTTGTATTTGCTATATACTTTAACTTCAGGTGAGTGTTTATGGCCCATTAAAATGGAGCAATTCCAAAATTTCCTAAGCATGATGAGCGATACCATAAATATGTGTATGCCATTGCCAATTACTACATGAATAACAATATCCTGAATGCCATATGCCTTCATTAAAAGGAGAGCTTGGGAATATTCTGAGTTTCTGCTTTCTCTGCGTTTCTTGAGCAGACTCCAGCCTCGTGGTAGTCAGCAGCAGCAAACAGTGGGGAGCTGCAGTTTTAATAACAAATTGTGACTGGTTGCTCCTGGCTGCAAAGCAGCTCCCAGTACAGTGCAGAGCCCTGGAGGTTGTGAGAGAACACAGGACTCCATTTAATAGCTGGCCTTTGGAGGGAAATGCATCAAAGCCTAAGCAGACCCTTTGCTGTGGGAGATACTTCCCTCAGCTGAAACTGGGAATAGGATTCTCCCTTTTGCTCAGACCTATCCATTTACAGCAGACAATATCTTCATTAACAGCTGAGAGTGGGAGGGCAAGGAGGAAAAAAAAATAAATCACTGTTTAGATTTTAAATTGCATTATAGCTACTTATTTATTCAGAGTTGAACTTGCTATAGAATAACAAAATAGTTTGGGTTTGGAGACCATCCAGTCCCACTGCTGCCATGGGCAGGGATACCTTCCACTGTCCCAAGCCCTGTCCAACCTGGCCTTGGACACTGCCATGGATGGAGCAGCCACAGCTGTTCTGTGCCAGGTCTGCCCACCCTCACAGGGAAGGATTTTTTTCCTCAAATTTAATCTCAATCTATTCCTTTTCAGCCTGAAGCCCTTCCCCCTTGTCCTGTCACTACAATTCCTGACAGCTCTGGTTCAATGACAGCAGTGCTCCCCAAGCCTTGAACTGCAGTTCTACAGCCTTTACTGATAATCACACACACTTAGTTATTATGTCAATGTAAATTAGCATCATATATTATTTATACAAGAAGAGATTTTTCCAAAGTGCCAAGGACACCCAAGCACCCATCTCCCTTCAAAAGCCAGAGTGGGAGTGAGGTTCATGGATCTCCCTGTGCCTCCAGGACCCACAAACACCTTGGTGCATCTGATGGGCTCTGTGTGTTTATTGAATTATCTGTAAGATTTATTTCTGAGGCATTTGCTTTGATTTTCAGAATCTGGGTCCCAGACAAACAAATTCTCTATTCAGTTCAACCAGGCACTCCAACATATTTTGTTTGCATTAGCTCCACTCTGTTGCATTAGTAATGTCCCATCATATCATATTAGCAGTCTGCTTTGCTAATACAGGAGAAGCCGTTCACACAGCACAAAGTCTACTTGTGCTAGCACTTGTTTTCCCTGTGTTTCATTATAGACAGAGCTCTGGGGGCAGCAGGGGAGGGGTAATTTCTTCAATATCTCGTGTTAGTTCTAATGGGAAAATAGAAGGACATTTTGTTTCACTTAAATTTGGACAGGAAAAATATCAGCACTTTGTTTTCTTCCTTTTGTCTTTCCAAACACAAAGATATTGATAAATTGATTTTATTCAACTGAAAGGAGTTCAGCTGGCTGGAATTTTTGAATGTGGGCATTTCAGCTACTTTTGCTTTTGAAAAAAAAAAAACAAAACAGGAGAAACAATGTTTGTAGGACACCAAAAGGCTTTTTTCTTCTCCTTATCCCAACATCATTCTCACCCTTCACATAACTGTGACAGACTGCAATGAGAGGAAGACTCCCTGCCCCTTTGGAAATAAAGCCACCATTTTTGTATGTTTAGAGAAAATTGAATCCAGCATATATCAACACAGAGACTGAGCTTCAAACTGCACCAGCTCTCATGTGGAGTCTAAGGATTCTCTTTTATTCTGTATGCCTAACAAGTCCAGGGCAAATCTGAGTTTATTTTGTTCATGATGTGAACCAAGGGTGAAAGCATTTTATTGCTATTGAGTTATTCTGCTACAGGACACCAAGTGAGAAAATAGTTATTTGTCTATTACACATATTAATTTAAGGTAATCAGTTTAATTAAGGCCAATTCAGCATCACTGAGCTCTTACATACACTAAAACCGAAGGTATGAGGAAGGGAAAATGGGGTTTATGTTGTGAAAAAAGGGAGAATAGTCTTATCTGGGGAGCTGTATCTCACCTGTTCCTCAAACAGCAGGATCAGGAGCCTTCCTCCTCATCCATGACTACACAAATATTCCTGCTAGCCCCAGGGAACATTAACAAGCCTGGTACTTCTTGAAGTTTAATATCTTATGATTTAGACACTTGTCATGTCCTCCAGAGCAAAGCTTCTTGCTAGGCAAACACTCCTGTGATACACAAACAATTTTTTTTTGTTTTTTTATGTTTTAACAGACTGATGAGGGTGAGAGGAGCAGCAGCCCCACTGCTGTGGCACGTGTGACGTGTGCTGTGTGCAAACCTGCACTCAGAGGCTTCACCCTCTGCAGGGCACAGACATCCCAAAGGGATCCTGGCAGGATTTCACAACTCCAAACCTATCATGCGGTGTGTGGTGATAAAAGGTGTTTGAGAAATGTTTCAGGAGCTCTTAGAACCCACTCTGTGTCTCTCCTGCCTCAGGTGCTACAGCTGCTAATGATCAGTGTTATTTACTGCATGATACTGCATGAAATAAAGTTGTGAATCAGTGCTTGACAGAATAACACAGAGCAGAGATGTGGCACCTGTCCAAGGGTGTCCAAAGCCATGGGCAGCTCAAGAGAGTCAAACACTAAACACTCAGCTCTCCTGAATATTTGGAAAAGGAACACTTTAAAATCCTGGCCCTATTACCAGGCATGCACTAACCAGAGGGGAAAATGGTAACAAAAACATTTTACAAACGTTTTTTTCTGAAAAGGTTTTTAGGGTATTCACAGATTTGATGAGTCATAAATTGTCAAGACTAGAAATGTATTAAAGTGTTTAGAGGGAGTGATTTACTAGCTCTCTAATGGAGCAAAACATTTAGGATGTGAGACCTTTCAAATCCAGCTTAGATCTGGCACAGAAGTGAACATTACCCAGCTCACACCAAGACAGAAAACTTCAGTCTTGCATCCATCTCACAAGAAAAAGATTGAGGCAATTAGTAAAAGGAATTTTAAATGAAGCTTTAGGATATCTGATGCTGTATTTCCTAGTGCCAGATTATACAATCCTAGCTGAAAACACAGCTTTTTTGAAAAGAACAATTTTTCCCCAGAACAGCTTCTTAAGAACTACATCTTACAGTGTTACCTATTTTTGACTCTTTTCACCGAGGTGTTTTGTAGAAGATTTTTTTTAATGCACACTAGAGAAGACATTTCACTTGCTATAAATTATCCCTCAAATATTTGACTTTACATGGCCTGAATTAATACTGACATCTAGAGCAGACCCTTTCCTTGAGACCCCCTGTTGGAAAATCCATGGTAGTGGACTCTCACATGGATCTCAGCACCCAGATGACATTGCACAGAGGGCTGGGAGGCAAAGGTCTGTCCCTCATCTGTTTGGTTATGCCTCCTGCTATTCTCCTCAAAGCTGCTGCCTACTTGCATTTTCTTCCAATTTCTGAACCATTTTATCAAGATAAAGTAAAAACAATTCAAAAATAAATCCCTATACTAAAATGCAGTTTATCACTAGATAGTTCTCTAACTCTGAAGCCAATAAGAAGGAAATGGATAGAATTATTAATGTTAAAACTAAAATGAGTGAAATCAAAATCTCCCTTGACTTCTAGGGATTGAATATTATACATTATTATATATTGAATACTATATATATATATATAATATTATATAGCCACCTAACCAAGCCATTTAGTGCCAGCCATGCAACAGCTCTCTGGATCCTGATGTGTGATGGACACTAAGACATGAAGAGTTCTGATAAAGTGATACTAAATTGTTTTAATATGTCAGCCTAACATCCCTGACCTTGTGAAGGAGGCACAAGGATAAAAAGGGGGCTGTGTGTGGTGCTGGAGGGGCTCTGGTTTGCGTGGTGGCTCTATTTGCTGATGTCAGAGAGACTTCAGTGTGATACAGTATTAATATTGTCTCATGTCAGGCAATGCAAATACAGAAAATTACAAGTAGTGTGAGCATGTACTGAAGATGAGCTCTGTGACATTCATTATGTAGAAGCAAAATCGTCTTACCTCATGAAAGATGGCAGCTTGGAAGGCTAAATTTAATGACTGGGATTCTGATCTCATACTGGGTTAAAGCAGAATACACTCCATAATAAGGTCAGGTAATAGAAATGCAGTACTGCTGAGCAAAAGGGAGTCAGGTTTACTGCTGCACCCAGCCTGGCTTTTCTAAGAGCTGTCAGTTACTAAATGGGGCTGTTCTTTTGTGTCTCATTGCTTGCAGTCATCATGATTGTTATTAGAAAACCTCCAGCAACAGCGAGTTGAGCTGTAAATTAAAAAAAAAAGCCAGCGGTACCTTTAAATGTGCCACAAATGAGCTTTGTTTTTGGCACAGGAGCCTCTGAGCAGAGGCTTGCAGCTCAATTCAGACAGTTAGCAGGGTGCTGACAGCAACATGTTGGTACAAGACTGTACTTCTCTCTTTGGTTTTGTTTTAATTAAAGCCGCATTTATTTTTTAAAGCAGGTCATAAAGCTAACCTACTCTGACAACACTGAATTACATTATAAAATCGTTCCTTATAATAATTATAAATCTCTGCTAAAGCAAATTGAAATGAAATTAAAGTACCGGCATAAGTTGCCTTTCTTCCTGATAGGAGGAATTCATCTGATCAAAATCACTACCGACTGCTCAGAGTCTGCAGCGAGGACAGATCCAGAAACGAATCTCTCCTGCTGGTCTGAGCCAGTTAAAGTGTCAGAGTTTAGCTCCAAAAAATGCCCTGAGAGCACCTCACAATCACTTGGCTGTACCACACCACATGCCACAACTCCAACAGGTTTCAGTGGTGCTTTTTTCACCAGCTCCAGATGAATCCTGTCCTTCCACACTTCCAGGAGAAATGGGAAATGTTGGTGGCAAAAGTGTCACAATTTAATTTTAAGCGGGGCAGTTTAAAGCAGAAGGGGAAAAATTATATATGTGTGTATATATTTTTAAAAAATTAAGCCAGAAGTATTGAATGCAGCAGGCTGATTTCAGAAGGTTTATAGTCTGGGGTGACATTACTTATATAACCCGTATGGAAACTTTGGGGTGGAATTTCCCTGAAAACAGTCCTTCCCACAAGATTTCTGGCACTTTGGATTCTCTACACAGCTCAAAATCCTGTGAGGACAATCTGTCTCATTGTACTTGAGTCCTCCTTGGTTGAGTTGGAAACCAGGGGCCAGATCCTTAATTTATGTAAACAGGAAGAATTCTGTTGAAAGAAATAGAGAAGAATCAAGGGATATTCTCAGTCCAAAATATAATAGCGAGAAAAGTTTCTAAATCCCTCAGGACCTCAAAAAGTGCAGACCAAATTCCTTCACAGAAGTGAGTGGGATGAGAAGAAGAAGAAGTGTTTTTTCTTTGCCTCTCCTGATGGCCTGCCCAGAAAAACAGACATTTTTCTGTTACGAAATTTGCAGTCAGGGGAACCCCCTGGGTCTGCTGCATCGAGGTATTTTGTATTTTGTATCTCTGTATTTTGGCCCTTCATTTCTCAGCACCCCTCAGAACTGGGAACCTGGATCAGCTGCCAGCTTCAGAATTCACCAAGAGTTTCAGGATGAGAAGGGAGCACAGTGTCCTAGAGTCTGTAAGATGCATATGTGTGGGTGACATGTTATAGTGAATGTCAAGGGATGCCATGGCATGAAAAGCCTGGAGAATGTGTCGAGGTGGCCAGAAACTGAGGTGATTCCAGAAGTGCACTGAGCATTAAAAGGACAAAGTATCTTATAAGGTGGAGTTTAACCTCAGAGTACTTGAAGTGAAATAATCACTACAGTGATTAGCAACCAGCAGTTCAGTCAGTGAGAAGTTGAGAATCCCACTTGCTCTGGGTGTGTAGATGATGTGTAGGAAGGTGGTGCTGGTGATGGCAGAGGCAAATGAGTCCCATGGAAGGTTTTCCAAGGCTTCTTCTGTCTGTCGCTCCACTCTACACCACCTGAAGAATTTTTTCAGGTTGAAGCACATGTTTGCAACTCAGGAAGTGTTACCTATTAGTGGTAGTCCAGGAGTGTAGTTTATTTCCCACCAGACTCTGGACTGAGACTGTGTCAAGCTGGTGCTGTGTATGTTTCCAGAAAGAAATCTTAGCAAACTGCAAAGCACACTGCTGGAATAACCCAGCAGGGAGGTGATGGGAGCATTCATTAATTGCTGCATCACTTGGCAGGTTGGACTGGTTCCCAGTTTGTTTCCCGTTGCACTGAAATCCAAATTCCCAGTTTGGATCTCCCTAAACGAAGCCCAGCATGGTTTGGATGCTGCAGCTCCTTTCATCTCTGCAGATGCTGAGATCAACTGCAATCTTGCATCTGAGTGATCTGAACTCTGTGAGTGTGGGTGGGGCTGGCGTGTACCTTTGTGGGGCATGGCATTTCCTAATCAGGACCTTCCTTATGCAACACCTTGCTTTCCCTAATGATTTGGCAAAGTTAATCTGTATTGCCCTTCAAAGCATCCAGCAAGGCTGGCTATCCACTCAGAATCCTCCTGAGAAACCTGCCTTGGGAAGTGGAAGCCTCCAATGAGGATGGGGATGGGTGAGAAGTAGCTCATAGTTATTCATATCTGATATGGGATGATGTTTTTGACTGATTTGCAAATGCTCTCAGGTGTCATGATAGAGACAGAGAGAAAAAATATGCAGATGCATCAAAATCACTTCCAGGATGTGAAGTAACTATTGCTACTTAGATTACAATTTTCCAAATGTGTGATTTCTTCACAAGGGATGTAGAAGGAAGTCAGATATATACTAAAAAAAATCAATCCTAAAATTGTGATTGATAAAGAGCAGTAGGGGATACCTAGGAATTCTGTGGTCTATGAGTGATCACTTCTGCTTATAATTCCACTGACTTCCACTCTGCTGTGGTATTATCTGAGATGGCCCATGAGTGTCTAAACCAGCAGAACAGGCAGAAGGAGACTTCCAAAGTATTCCTGACATTAAGCAATCACTTCACTACCCTTTTTGGCTGCTTTTTTTTTTCTGTCATGCTGTCCTTAACCCTGAAATATTCTTGCTTTCACGATCTCTGTCTAAACCTTTCAGGGCAAGAGCAGTGTCTACTTGCTTGTCCATACAAGTGCAAGCACAGCAGGTCCCAATCTTAGTTATAGCCTGCAAGTGCTATTACAGAATACCTGGTAATAATGGGGGAAAAGGATGAAGTCATCCCAAGTTCTTGTCCCATTTATTCACCACCCATGGAAGTTTCTGTATTTCCATCTCTGAGAGCACAGCAGATTTGCTGGATCCTGCTGGACCTGAATTTGGGAAGCTCTACCTTTATCTCCTCACCTCTGTTGTTTTTTGATAAAACACGTTCCTGCCAAATCTATCAGAGGAATATTTCTCCTCCGTGGTCTGCTGGGCATGATATTCAAAGCCAAGGACCAGAGCAGAGTTTGGGATAGTAGACTTTAGTAACCTAGGTTACTCTTAAATCCAAAACCTGCAAAAATAACCCCAAAAATACATAAAGTCTGGCTCACATGTGTGTCCAGAGTATCTATGTTTAACTTGACTACTTAGTGGTTTTGTGGCATTCATGAATACACAGAAGTGGTTCTTGTCCTGAAACTCAGACAATGCTTATTTCCTGAGCAGTGATTATAGAGCTGCTGTTGCTGCTGCTGCTGAGAAGGGTGGCTCTAAAGCACAGCAAAGAATGATCTGTGAGCCAGCATTTAAGAAAATCTCTTCATGAAAAAGAAGTGATCCTTGGAGGGCTGCTGCAGTGCAGTGTGATCGGACACGACTGAGCTTTGGGTTTGCATTAATAACAGCCTGTGATAAATTCTTAGCCATTGCATAAAACAGGTACCTGAGGATGAGGATGGCTATTGATTATTGGAACTGGCTGGGCCTGGAGGATCACATTTTCATGAAGGTGTTCATGTGGATACACACGTGCATTGGTCACGCACCTGCTGTAGAAGCGGTTCCCACATCTCAGCACTCACATTTACATTGCTGTGGGCCCTATGTGAACATGGCAATTTAGAAACTTCAACATCTAAACATATTGAACATTCATTAACCAAAAAATTCAACTTCATGAACCAGCTTCTAATCAGCACTTGCCCAACATGGTCTATTTTTTAAATGTCTCAGCCCATTTGGGAAACAAGAGGAGCTGAAACTCACCCTAGAAGTTGAAACAAAGATGAAGTGGTAACTCATAAGTAGGGATTTCTTCCCAGCATGTGTATAGAAATGGTCCTTTCAAGGTTTTATCCTCACACAAGAAATGTTTAGAGGATGACTCTCTGCAATAATTCACCTTCTTAATTCTCCAGTGCAAACTTTTAGTGTGCTGGATGTAAGAAGTTGCTGAGGTTAAAGGGTGCAGTAACATCGTTGGGGCCACAGCCAGTAAAGAAACTGATCAAAAAGCACAGACTCTTACTTTAGCCCAAAACAACTGAGGAAAAAAAAAATAGTGTTATTTTTACAATTCATTAACTCTTCAGGTATATATTAAAAGCTGTAGTTTCATTCTATAGACTACACTGAGTATGCTATTCCATGGATTGCTCATCTGATTTTTACATTTTTGGTCCTTGAAAATATGTTTACCACCACTGAAATAATAATTCTAGTGAATACAGGAATTCATACACTCAGGAAGAATCTTTCAGTCTAAAGAGATTTCTTTATTCCCTTCCCTGATCAGGGACCGCTTGACACATGTATACAGAAATATCTGTGCATATGTACACACACATATATATTAACACAAATCCAGCCACCACCTCCATTTTCCATCTACTTACAATTATTTTATTTAGGAAGCTCTGATGAAACACTTCTTTTGAAAACCCAGCTCCTTTGCTTTTAGCATTTTAGCTGCAAAGCAATTATTCAGCCTGTCAGGGTAATCATCATAAATATTGCTGTCCACAGTTATCCACAAGCCAATAGTAACTGGTTGGATCAGTTCAGCTCAATTCAATGACCTTCCAAGAAAGAGCTGCATTCACATTCCATTCCCAAACTACAGAGCAGGGTGCATGTTAAAATAGGCCATTGTTAAGGCATTGACCTCTTTCCCATGATTTCTGAGTCATAACCACTGACACCAGCAAACCTGAGCTCTGCAGGTGTATTCACTCTTTTTTTCTTGCAGAAGCTTGAAGCTTGTGAGTTATTTTATGATTTCAAGGATCTGTCTGGAAAACAGGTATGGAAGCATGTGCTTCAACAATCCAGACCCACCTGTATTCATCCTGGATATTTTGCATGTATGACTTAAATATTCTGTAATTGACCCACACCACATCCCACTGATCAGTAAACTGAGGCCCAGGACAGTGATGCTGCAAGATCAATCAGGGACTTAGTGGTGGAAACCAGAATAAAACTCTAGAGTCAGCTGCTAACCACATAAGCTATCCCTGCTGCTGGCCTGCAAAGTAAAAATAATGGTTTGGAGTCCTCCAGTTTTCATTATTAGCTTTTTGGATGAGTTTTGCCTAAGGGGAATGAGTTATTCTCCGCTGTTGTATGAGTGTGCTTCACTTCAGCTGAATTATGTGTCACTTTATGGTAGGGTTGTCTTCATTTTTTCCTTGGCTGTGCTGGGGGAGATCTTTGTGAACATCTTGTTTGACAAATTCTGCACCACCCACATAACCACTCTGAGGCAGACTTAGCAGAGTCAGACACTCAGCTGGGCCCACTTATCTTTGGTGGATCTCGTGTCCTTGTTGCTAATTGGGATTTGCCAGGCCCGGTGGCCAGAGCAGAGCCTGGGGTTTGGATCTCAGTGCTTGGTGCTTTGCTTTGCTACTTTGTCCTTGTGGCTTGGGCAAGTCACTGAACTTGATTGAGAATGTGTTCGTTTATGTGCTTGTTAGTTCCTAACAAAAAAATTCAGCCATTGCAAAAAGTCTTTGCAATATTTATGCCTTATTTTTGCAGGGAGAAGATATTACATTTAAAAGAAAGCAAGGTTTTAACCAAACAAAAATATTTCTTTTTGCTTTTCTTCTTTTTTTTTTTTTTTTTTTTTCCCCAGTTTCCTGAAATATGGAAAATAAATCATGCCTTAATCCAAACTGCAGCTTCTCAAAGAAAATGCAGAAAAGAAATTTCTATTTTAGCAGCTATGGCTTTTTTTTTTTTTTTTTTTTTTTTTTTTTTTTTTTTTTTTTTTTTTTTTTTTTTTAAGGAAAGAAAGAAATTTCATGGGCGTTTTCATGCAATTTTGAAAGGGCAGAGAAATGCCTAGTTTGTAACCTGCCCTGTCTTGGGCCAGCTGTTTCAGTCTCAAATGTCAACAAATAATGGTGACTTTTTAAAAATTTGTAGGTTGTGTTTTGGAGGATATTTAGTTAGGCGATATTTCTCATGTATAGAATAGCCTTGATTACATTATCTAGCAGAATAAAACCAGATGGCAATGAAGTAACTATTTATCTTCCTGGTGAATTTTAATAGATGGGAAATGAGGGCACAAGAAGCTTGGTATGAAGTTGGCATAGCACGGTCACTGGGAGCTGGGAAGGCTTTCCTCAATCAGCTCTGCTCCTGCACCTGACCCTGACCTGAAGGCATTGCTCCTCCTTGAGCTAAACCATCTTATTCCTACTTCCTCTTCTCAGCGTGCTCCTGGTTTGTTTCCTTAGCCCCAGCACAGCAGAGCTCACACCATCTAGTGAGCTGGCCCTGCAGCACAGGCAGGCAGCTCAGGTGCAGCCCTCGGTGGTGCAACGAGACCGGACCGACGGGAATGAGCCATGGCAAACAGAAAATTAGCTCGCTGCAGTCAATAGTGGAAGTGCTGCCAAGTGGTGAGACAGTTACCAGCGCTCTCTGCAGTGGGCAGAATATGGATGTGCTTCTGAGGAAGTCCAGCCCGTCCCCATTTTGGATGTTCAGTGTTTTCTGTGATGATGGCACAGCTGTTTCTGAGTTGCTAACAGGCTTGCATGATGCTCTTCCATTCTGCATTCAATGACCAAGAACTGCTGCTTGTGTTTGTACCATTTGTGGTCATACAGCACAAAAAGTGACTGCCAGGACCTGGGCTGTGCCATGAACGCCAGAAGCTGCTCTTGGAGGCAGAAAGGGACAGTTGGGCAGGACAAAACTAAGCTCTGAATCTTTCACAATTCAGCATGCTTAGCAGCCTGGGTGGATGCTGAATTTCATTATCTCCAAATTGCTGCAGATTTGTTCAAAGGAGCCTTTCCTTGTTGGTAGGGCCACACAACAAGAACCAGCACGCTCGGGTCTGACAGTGACACTCACTCCCTTCAGAGCACCAGAAACCAGCCAAGCAGGGCTGTGTGCCAGGCTCTGAGATAGGCCAGCCCAGTGCTCCTGCAGCACCTGCCAACCATGAGCCATCCCCTTCTGCCCCCCTCCGGGTGAAACTCTGATTCAGCATCTTAAACAAAACCGCAGAACCTGCTTGTCAGTCTGGGAGCTCTCGCTGCTCTCTCCTCCACAAGACTCTGCTTGCAGCGTGCTGCTGCCCAGGGGCTGGAGGCAGCAGCAGGGTATGCTCAGCAACAGCCTCACACTGCCTGCTCTTTGAGAAACTCTGGGGCTCTGGCTTGCTCAGGGAGCGCAGTTGTTGCTCCCCAGGCTTGGCAAAGCTGTCTGGACTTGCACTCCCAAGGAGCATTTTCAGCATGTCCCAGGCTCTGTCACCCAGACACATCACTGGGGGAGCTTGAAGCTTTTCAGAAGCAGAAGCCTGGTGATTTGCTCCAACCCAGGCTTTTTTTTTTTTTTTTTTTTTTTTCCTCATGTAATTTAATTCTATTTTATTTTTTCTTGATGGCTTGAAGTGTCAGTGAAACAGAAACACAGTAAAAGGATAATCCTGGACATGGTTATTGCTCCAAGAAGAAATGCTGGAGCCTTCCCAGCCCCAGGTTTGCTTTGGCCCCCAAGCAGCCTCTCTTCAGGCAGGGAGGAGGGCTGAGGGACAATTTTTTAGCTGACTGGAGTTGGCCAGATTTCTTCTTCAACCTGATACAGCCTTTGCTGTCATTCTACTTGCCTGAGTCATCTGAGTCCTTAATGCAACCCCCTCTTTCTGAGTCCTTGTTTTCTATGTTTGATGAGGCTAACATATCACAGACAGGTTTATTTACTCTCTGGAGCCTGTTGGATTTCTTTCTGCATTTTTACTGATTTCCTACAGCACAGACTCTGAGTGGGGAACTAGCAGAGCCTTCATCCTTGTAATTCAGCTGCCCTTTTTATCCTCTTCTTCCCTGACAAGTCTTTTTATTTCCTGTTGTAACCCAATCTTTTTTGTTCTGTTCTCTGTAGTTAGTCAAATAGATCCATCCAAACTATTAAAAGCAGCCTTTTCAGAGTTGAAGTATTCAAGTTTTTTATCTGTTCCCTTAACACAAGTGCAGTCACACAGACTTGAGTGAGAAGGGCAAATACATTAACTTTGGATATCAAGAGAAAGGCAGAACGAACTGCCAACCTACCTAATAAAATGAAAAATCCTGGGAAACACTGTGTTTAGAAAGCAGAGGTGATGAAACAACTTCCCTTCCTCTTGGTATCTAAACCAGCCCCACAATAAGCATTAACCCACACCCTAGAATTGCAATCCTTTCCTTGTCTGGGTGGTTGAAATGGTTGGAAAAAAAAAACCATCTCAACACCCCAGATTTTGCAATTTGATCTGAACTGTGTCATTGCTGCCTCTCACCCCCATCATTAGGCTACATCTAAAGGCATGAATTTTGCACTTAAAGAATTGTAAACCTGATTTTTTGCCCTCTAGGGAACACATTTTGATAAGGCCCCAAGATTATTCCTGTAAATGAGAAGAAATGACATAGATGTATCATTAAATCTGGAAAGAGAAGTTGGTAGTGCAGAGTTACAAGAAGGTAGTGGTTATACTTAGAAAGCTTTTCATTAGGTTGAACAGAAGGGATTAGGCCACACAGTCCTAGATAATGTAATGCTTGTAGAGGTCTGCAAGAACTAGACTGTGATTTTCAGAGGTTTGAAGTGCTGTGGAAGAAAAAGTCCAGGCTTTGAACAGTCAATGAAAGTGAGATTAATAGAGGAGAAAAGTACTGTTACCCTGAGAAAGCAGAGCACGGAGATGAATAAAGCAACTCCAATTTAACAATAGAATTTGCATTAAATCCAGCCTTTCTATGGATCTGGGATATGTCAATACCAGGACATGAAAACTTGACTTTCTCAATTGCTTGGGACAGTCACTAATTTTTAGACAACTGCTTCTGGATTTTTTTCCCTAAGCTTAGCTCCAAAGTCATCCCATAACTGGGTGGCTCCTCTCCTGACCTTCATTTGAACAGATTAATGAGCTTGAATGTGGCAGAACCTTCCCACCAGTGCTTGAAGATACAAAGAGGGAAAAGGTAACAGCCCCATTTTGTACCCAGCCTCCAGTTAGAAGCTCAAAGCTAGAAATCTGAGCTCAAAGACGTATCAGACTCAAGATAGAAACTCTTGAGTTTTGAGCAGCCTTGGATGTAGATGCCTTTCCTATCCTTCATACTTCACAGTTTTATAGCAGCTGTCATATTAATGCTTAGCTGAATATAGAAATTGGGAATCCCCTTACATGTTATGTCTCTCCACACACAGAAATGGTGGTGGGTGACCACAGGAGTCCCCTTGGAGACAGGCAGAGCTTCATAACTGCTACATCATTTCAGGTGGACTGACAGAAATCTTAGTAGGCTTTCCTGGAGCAGCTAAATCTAAATTTAATGCTAAATTAAATGATAATTAAGTGCATAATGCCCTTAAAGGCTCTTGGCAGACGTGGCAGACCTGCTTCATGCTCTGAACAGCAACTTGCAAGGAAGGTGAGATACTTTTTTCTTCCAACAAATTAAATTCTATATTCCAGTTAACATTTAACCTGATCAGGACATCCTTTGGTATGGCCTGTAGTGCTTCTGCTTAAATCTCTCCCTCTAAACAGTCTCTGCCTCCACAAGGAATTTATTCTGTGTTGGTTTCTCTCTAGGTATTGTACTTTTTCTAGCATTTTTCTAGTTCAGGCACTATATATTTTTTTCTTATAATGGATCCCATGAAGCTTCCACCATAAACAAAATGGAAAAGAAAAAAAAAAAAAAAAAAAAAAAAAAAAAGGAAAGTTTCTGGTGCTTCAGTACTCAAAACTGCACCTAGAATCCTTGGTTTGGCCAGGGACATGGGTGTTAAATCTCAGCCTAAAAATAATGCACTCAGGAGCTCAGCTGGAATATCCCTTCAGGAGACCATCTGTCATAGCTGAGCTGGGAGCAGTTTGGTGCATTGCTGATCTGTCTCTGTGCTGTTGTTTTTGCCTCCCCACTGGTGAGCCACATTCTTCTCGTTCCCTTAATTTGTTTCTCTCAGTGTTTTTATTCAGCAGTTGCCACCAAGTCAGTGTGACATGGAAGAGGAGGGAGGAGGGGGGCACGTTGTGCCTGGCCCATTGGTGTCTGCACTGCTGGGACTGCCCAGGGTGGCTGTGGAATTCTGTTCCTTTTTCCATTGCTGGTGACTACTGGAGCCTTCCAGCCCTGCTAGTGAGGAGTTTCATCCAGTGGGTTGTGTTTTCCCAAAGCCCGGCTGATCCTTCCCTCACTGCAGAGCACTGGAGCTGTTCAGAATGGGCAGCACATAAACACACATTTCAGTGTCTCTGCATGCACCACGCCATTCTTTCCTTCAAATCCTCCTGTCCTTTCCCCCTCCCTTCTCTGCTCCCTGCATGTCTTGTCATACCTTGTTTCTACGTGCCTAAGTCATGCCTTAAATAACAGCTGTCTGATTCTTTGCTTCTTCTCATACCCAGCTAATTATTTTCAATTTATTGATTTTCCACATGGAGATTAATGGGTTATTCAGCTCTCAAAGCCTGTATCCACACAGCTGTGAGCTAATGCATGGGTATGGGAAGGGGTAGAGGGGTATGTGTTTATGTGGCTGATCACCTTTCTGATGAACTTGTGTAGCAAACCAAAGGGATTTTTCTCTTCCTTACTCATTATAAGAAGCTTCAAAATCTTACCAATGAATAATCACATTTCACAGGGAGTAAAAAGTAATAAATAAAAACCTGACAAGTCTGCAGTAAGAAAATTGTTAACACGTGTTTTTCCTGTATGTTTGATTGCACTGGCTAATGTATTCTGGTGTGAAAGAGCCAGGCACAGTGGCAAAGTACCTAGAAGTGGGGTGAGAAACTCCCCAAGGACCCCCCTCTGGTCCCACCCCTCTGCCACAGCTATTTCTGCTTCTTTGTGCAGCTGCATCAGCCCTGTGGGGTGCAAATAACCAACCCTTTTCTTGTTTTTTTCTAACCAAAATAATGTCAGTGGTCCAGTGTACAGCACAGCAGCTGCACCATGCACTCAGTGTAGGCACTGGCAGCAGTGAATTCACTGCTGATGGAAAAGGATCATGGAAGCTTAAATTCTGTGTATGGAACACTGACTCTGACCTTACTGGTTTGTCTGACCAGCCAAACCCCATGGAATCATGCAAATATAAGGCTTTGGATATGAGCCTCATATATAATTAATTAGTAATTTGAGGGGTGGGAACTTTTAAAATGTTTTGTTAACTCCTCTATTAGCAGTTTTCACACCCTTTTATGTTGTCAAGTCAGGTGTGAGTGTGACCAGGCTCGATTTGTAAGGCATAATTGCCAGGGGACTTGGGGAGAAGTGGCAATAAATGGCTAAGAAATGCAATCAGCAGTTAAAGGAAAAATAAACAGAAACATTGGCAAAGTGATTATTATTTAGCAAGTCTGGGCTCAATATTTCCTGCTTTCCTGGAGTCTATCAAAATGGTAGCCCAGATTCTCTGCCTCATTAGGATCCTTGGCTAGTTGGGCCTTTAGCTGCACATTTATAGTTGACAGCTGAACATTGCAGATTCCACTGCTCTCAGGAACATGCTCAGAACTCTTCAAAAATCAGCCCACTTATGTATGGTTTGAGATGTTCAGCTTTAAAAAAAATGTTTGCCCCAGTGAAGTCCTTTATAAATCTCTGACCTTGACTATTTTTATTCCAGCAACAAGAAGGCAAAAAATACTTCTGGACCTGACCTTCCTCCTGTCAAGACTGGATGGATTCAGTTGGGTTCTGGGAAGGAGATCCTCCCTAATCCGCTGCAGCTTTCTTGTGACCACTGCTCTGAGAGGTCTATGCGTATTAAAAATGGCATGTCCCTGTTAGAACCACTGGTATGGTTTGACTGGAATAAGCTAGAAATAGGGATAAGAATGATGGTTTAAAGCCAAGATTTAGGGGATTAAACACAGGAGATTTTAGGCAGAGCACAGAGTAGTTCTGACCACAGAAACATGGCTGAAGAGCAAGACAGAACTAGACACAGGCACTTTCTTTTATATTAACTAGCTCGAAAAGGGGATGGTGGGACAGCTGAAATGTGTCAAAATAATATTCATTTTTTTCCCCAGTGTTAATTCCCAACACAAATTAACCTCAGCCATTTTCCTCTTCCCTCTTTGACTCACGCTATTTGTCAAGCAATGTTGCCTTAACACTTCCCAACCATCTGGGATAAATTTATCCTGCCCAAGAAAAAAGTGCAACATGGCAGCCCTTGGATGGAGCAGCAGGCAAGTCTCTTGCTGACTGCAGCCACTTGTAGGTCAATGCAGCACACGTGTGTCCCTCTCCTCCCATGACTTTTGTTGAAAATGGCTCAAGGTACAAAAAACTGAAGCTTCCTGTTGGGCTAGGAACGGATCAGTGTGGGTAAGGTAGCGTGGGCAGGAAGGCATGCAAGCATCTGGTTTGAATAGCTCCACACATGCAAGACCAGCCAACTTTCTGTAGGTTTCACGGGTTTTGGGTTTTTATCCCAGGGCTCTGGAGCAGTGGTGGACCCCACCCTTCCCTGCACCTCCCAGGAAGGCTGTGGGGAGCCCTCGCAGAGGGGCTCAGCCCCTTCAATCACAGGAGCCACTGAGGGCTGAAATAAACCCGGGAAGGTCAAGTGTCTCCTGTGACACTCGGGAGGCAGGAGGACCTGGTGCTTTGATGTGCTTCTGATGGGAAAGCAACATGTGAGAAGACCGGCGACGAGCGGCCTGCAGGATACACATTCCTAAATGTCACTTAGCCATACAACCTGCGAGGGCGGAAGCGTGGGCAGATGGAGAAATAATATTTTCATTGAAAATTCTCTACCTCTAAAATATTTCCTGTCAGGTTCCTTCCAAGGAGGGCTGGAGCAAGGAAGGAGGGGGGTGAGGTGGGATGTGTGGCAGTGGATACAAGTTTGTGATTCCTCAGGCCTCTCCATTTTGAGAGCATTTAACTCAATCCCCTTTCTTCTCCCCCTCTCTGAGAAAAGGATCATGCTAAGCATTGCTGGAGCTGGAGGCAGTTTGGGAAGTGAAATAAACACCTGACTGTTAAATGCTAAATGTTTACCCAACCAAAAATAAAAATAGTTCTGGTTTCCTCCACGACACTCTAGAGTTACGTTCACCAGCGCACACGAGCTAAAGGTTTGCACAGGAGGTTTGAAAGGTTGAAACTCTTTGGAGGGGAGAAATTTGGAGGCAATAAGACAGGCCTCCCTCTGTCCTGTGAGAGCCCTTCTGCCATGGAGAAAATGCTGCAGCTGTTTGCCTGGTGCAACTTAAAAATAAACTCCCTCCTCCTTTCCTAGCTGCTCGTATCAGTTTCATGGGTGCCAACTCAAACCCAAGATGTCAAGTGCAGAGGGTCAGAGTCCAAGGCTGGGCACAATCCCCTCTGGGGGATCTGAAGAGCAGGAGGGAGATGTGCCTTGACACCTCAGAGGAAATGCCCAGGAGTTTGGGGTTGCAGCCACAGCAGCCTCTGTGTGTCCAGGACCTGCAAGTGCAAGTGGTGCAAAGCAAACCCTTCAGCTGGGCAGTGGATGTGTCTGTGCATGGATGGTCCCAAGACAGCAGAGCAGAAATTGTGGTGTAGACACTGACATTAGGAATTCTCACTGGAATGAGCTGTAGCTCTCCCCATAGAGTTGCAGACATCGTGTTGCAATGAGTGCAGAATTATTCTGCTTATGCTTCACCTCCAAAATGCAAGATGGAAAATGCTATGTATTACCAGACATATTTATTGGGCTTGATTAGGTATGACACATACATTTGCAATATGTTTCCTTCAGTCAGGTCATCCCTGGATGGACTAGGAAATAGCATTTAACACACATGAAATAGAGCAGATTCCTTCCCTGAACGATGACTACTTACTGATTCCCAAAGCTTGCCAACTTGTAAAGTAGCCCAGAAGGGCTATATATGAATTAAACCATCCTTCAGTTGCTACTGCACCATCTTATGCAGACCTGCTCTTTCAGGTAGCAAAATAGATTATGACAACTGGAGAAAAGGACACCCATTTCACATGTATTCAGATGGGGGAGGAAATTGGGTGATCAATGGGAACACAAACCAACATCTGTATTCAAGCCAGCTAATACCAACTGCTTGATGAAAGAAGTCCCCATCTTTCCCCTTTTTAAATTAGATGAAGCAAATGCATGGGATTCTTAAAGATTTAGGACTCTCAGATAGGTAAGTTGAATTGGAATTACAAGACTCCCAAACTTCAATTTATTCCTGAGAACTGGGAAGCCCAGACAGCAAAACACCCAACCTGAGCAGAGGTAAGAGCAAACGTGGATTATCATAGACTTGCTCTTGCTAAAATGAAATTTGCTATAGTTAACCAGAAAGTGTTGGGATAAAAAATTATAGAACAATTTGGGCAAAGAAAAACTAGAGCCACCTGTTTAAAGTTAGCCTTTAACCTATTCCCTCTGCCTTCCCTTTTGCTTTCTCTCTCTTTCAAATTTTCCCAGTATCTCCTCTTTCCATAGAAGCAAATCTTCCCCAGGGAAAGTCAATTCTGGAGGCAATTTTCCAAAAACCATTTGGCAGAATTGGCCGGTGCTTCAACTGCAAACATGAAAAGGCATTTATTCCACTAACTCAAATGTAGTTTGGAAGAGACATTACTGAACTTGTTTTAGGAATATACTTTGACTGCATCAGTTTTATTGCTTCTTGTATAAATGTCAAACTCAATTTGCCTTAAAGCAGAAGAAAAGTACATGGTAATGTATATATTACATAAAAAAAAACTGGGGGGAAAAAAGTGTTGTCTCCATGGTAAATTCAAGGCTATTCCATGTTAATTGTGCTCATCAGACACACGCAGTATTTCACCAGTGGTGAGAAGAAGGAGTAGGTGTGATCCTGGTATTGAAGACAGTGTGTGTATTGAAGACAGTATTGTCGTAAGCTGGCCAGCTAATAAAGGATCCTGAATTTCTATTAATTCTTATATTTTGGTTGCCTAATTTTGTGACCTAAAAGTTTCTTGTTCATCCCTTAAAAGGGCTGTTTCTTGTTGTGTAAAGAACTTGTGCTAACCCGTCCTTTGTGCACCATCAGCAGCATTTAGGCTTGCACTGTTAGCACATCAGCTAACACACATCACATTTGAGATCCAGGACACCCAGCAGCAAAGGATTTTTTTCTTGGAAAGGGAGGAAGAAAAGAGCAAGTCTTCCAAATTCCTATTTCAATCAGCACTCATTGCCAAATTTTCTAGTGAGAAGCGAATTGGCTATTTCAAAACACTTTGTCTCAGCAAAACTATAGTTGGAATTTCTTGGGGGCTAAGGAAAAAAACACATCTTTAATCCAAGAGTTGTCCCCCTGCTGAATTTCAAAGACTTGCTTCAGACAGTGTGGGATACAGAGCTTCCAGGGGAAAAAGACTGGACTTTTTTCTATAGTAAACAAAAAGTATTAAACCACCTAAATAATCTACTCTCTGCCCTTTTATTGTACAACCTGATTTGCAGTCATTTTAGGTATTAGAATGGGCTACATATTAGGTGCTGCCATTCTTAAAATATTACAGGAAACACACTGGATTTTTGCAATGTTTTCATTTGCATTTTAAGGTCTGATCCTGCAAAACCATAACTTCTTCACACGAGGAGCTGCAGTGGCATCAGCAGCGCTTCTTATCTACTTAAACTTAATGTCTTGCACAATTATTGGCAGGATCAGGATAAAAGGCTGAAAATGCAATTACTTTGTGAGTTACAAAAAAGAAAATGCTCTTTGGAATGGTAGGTGAGATTCTCTTCTGGAGTAAATGATAAAGGACCCATTGAATTCAACAGAGCTATCCTGATTCACACCCGCTGATATGGCCCATTAATTTTAGTGTATGAAAATGAATCTCTGCTCTAAATATACCAATTAGTAATAAGCTTTGAGAAAGGAGAAAAAAAATCCATTTAAATTCATTTTGTGTAATGCACATTTTCTGATGCTATTTTAGTTAAGTTATTATTATGCATAATAATGGCAGGGCAATAGGTGCTGTCACCTTAGGAATTTGCAGCTGTGATGGGTACTATAAAAGTTAGTGATAGGGAAATTTCAGAAAAGCCTACCAATTGAATACAATTGTCATCATTATGATTTGGATTAGGGTAGTGTGAACACATAAAAGACATTGTACCAGCTCAAAATAATTACCAGTCTAACTAGAAAAACAGAGCAGAAAGGAAGGAGGGAAACTGAGGCAACAGAGCTTCCATGAGTGACTGAGCTTGGAGTCACCTCCTGCCTCCTGCCTGATGGCCAGGTGTGCTATTCAGCACACCAGGCTGATCCTCAGGAAGGTTGGTTTGTTTTTTTTTTTTTGTTGAAGGGCATGTGCAAAAGTGAATATGTACTTTGGCACGGAGCCAGTTTCAGCATTCAAATTCCCTGGAGATAGGCTTGCGAGCAGGATCCTGTGTGAACACCCAGCTCTGCAGGCATTGAAACACCAGTTGGTGCATGGGGTGATTTGCATGCTCATTTTGCTTCTATTCAGCACTCATCCCACATGCATTTGTGCACAGAAGATCACACTCCTGCGCTGGGAAGTTAAGTGTTGTCTCTGTGCATTGCCATTCAGCGTTGGTTTTTCATGAACAATAAAAGCCTTTTGGGATAAGTGGCTCTCAAAAGAGGATTCAAGACTGGTTTCCTCATATTCCAAGCAATCCTGCCATACTAATGAATCGTAGTCATAGCTGGATTACTCACTGTTACTCATAAGAGTTGAAATTAGAGGGGAAAAAGTCTTGGTTCATGCAGTGGATTATTGAGGGGCGAAACTGATGTCCGAAAGTAAGCTGGCTTAGAAAGTGATTTAAGCCCCAGAGGACAAACACAGCAGTGACTATTAGACATTATCATTGCCAACAGCAGATGAGTAGAAGTGGGGAGGATGTTCTGGGGGGATCAGCACTCCCAGGTTGTTCATGCTGACTTTGCCATGTGCAAGCCAGCCCTGAGCACAGAATCACCATTTCACCCTGGTGCAGCTGAACAAGGGGCACAGGTTGGAGTTTGCCCCATCCCTGTGGTTCTGACAGCCAAACCCCAGTGCCCACCATAGCAGTTCAGGAAATTTAAAGCTCTAGGTGTTCTGATATTGAGGGGTATTTTTGTAAGTGAGGCAATTAAAGCAAATCATAGGAGTGTATCAGCTCTGCATTCTCATGGAGCTTTTCCAGGGCCTCTTTGGAATCCCACCTGCTCCCATATATATCTGTGAGTGTATTCACTTTGCAGAGTTAAATCCAATTAGCACTTCTCGGGATGACATTAAAGTCACATTACAGCAACCAAGAGTTCAGGGTCCAAAGCACAGTAAGCTGCTTCGTACAACCTGCTCAGACACTCCAGGTAGGGACCCTAAGATGTGGAAAATTTTTACTCCATCTGACCTTCAGCAGCTGTGAGATCAACAGCAGCAGTTCACAGAGGCAAGTCATCCTCAGGACAAAAACTCCCTTCCTTCTCTCTCACCAGCTCCTGTTACTAGTTTCACCTTGTGCTGCAGTTATGAAGTTGTTTCTCAATGGCAGAGAAAAAAAAAAAAACAACAAAACCACCCTCAACATTTCTTCCTCTAAGAAACCTATTGACAGGCAGATCCTGTGGATTCCTCCTAGTATAGCTATCTTTGAACTGAGGACTTCTTAGTGAAGTCAGAAAGTTTCCTGGGGTTTTACTGTTTTTTTCCTAAATTGATTGTGGAATTTTTAAACAAGGTTCATGCCTCTGATCTTTTGCTCAGCAGCTGCAGAATCTGTTTCTCCCCCCACAACTTGTTCCACAGAAACCAGGTATTGGAAAAATTAAAGGGGGAAGGACAGCAGCACCATTTGCAGAGCCAACTCAATTGAAGCAAGGATCATCCCTATTGCTTTGTGATCAAATATCCAAAAGAGCTTTGATGAAGTTTTGGGTTTATAATATTTGTGAATTAAGGATAACTGCAAAAGTTGACTCTGGATTTTGATTTGAATATTGGATACTTCTACAGATCATTAATCCCCACTGTTTAGTTCAGGTCTCCTTTGTGCAATACAGATTTCTTGTTATTTCTTGTGTGCAGACTTCATTTTTCCAAGCTTTCAACAAGAAAATGTCATTTGTAGCTTTCCCCTTTTTTTTCAGTGTATTTTTCATGTGTTGTTCTACATGTTTTCATTCTAAGGATGCTGACCTCACTTGCACAACACTGTCTGATTGCAGTGAAGTATGACTGGACCTGCCCTGGGATTTTTAATGTTGGTCTGTCTATAGTTACACAAAGTGAAATTACATTGCTGTGAGTATAAACTCTTTCCCAGGCTGGATAACACAGTCAAGTGTGGCCATAAGAATGAGAGAAACCTGTAGGGATTAAACAACTCCCAGAGGCAGAACAGGACCTTTTTGGAGTTATATTAAAGAAAGAGGGGTAAAAACATGTGCACAGGCATGCAATTTAATTTTGGGATGTGCTATATGGCATTTCTTGCTGAAAAACTGACTGAAAAAAAAAACAGATGAAAAGCTTTTCTTGAGAAACCTCCATCTTTCTCAAAATCAGCAAAGTGATGACAATCTATGCAAAAGGGTAGCTGATGCAGAGTTTTAAACTCAGTTTGGCTGTCTTAGGACAGGCTGATAAAGCAAGGATCAGCATCCAAGTACTTAGGGAGCTTTTTACTCCAATCCTTTTGAGGGACGTCTGCACCAACCCAATCCCATTTATTTTACACTCAACCTTTCCAAATAATGTTGGAACCAGAAAGTTATTTATGTGACCTGCTTAATTGAAAGAGCATTTGCTGTCAGTGATCAAATAAACTGTTATTGATCTTCAGCATTGGAGGCTACTCACACAGAGCATTCTGGTACCTATTTTTCATTAAGTCACTTTTCAGGAAAAAAAAGATCAGAACGCAAGTGCAGCAAAAAAATATTCCTGTAGGGTACTGAGAGAAAAAAAATCAAAGAGGTTTGAGAGTGACTCCAGAGAAAAGAAACTGCAAAGCACAAAATAACAGCAACACCAATGGTTACAGAGAAATGTAAAAGCTCCAACACACAAAACATCCAGCTCTGAACTCCCAATTCTTAGTAAGAAAAACTATTTGAAATCACAGCAGAATATCTTGGCCCTTTGTTTGTGGGGAAAAAAAGAAAAAAGAAAAAAAAAAGAGATGAGTCACAGAACTGCAGGATGGGTAAGGCTGGAAGGGAGTACAGTGGGTCTTGTGGTCCAAAGTCTCTGCTCAAGCAGGATCATCCCAGACTATAAAATCCAGGCTTTGTGTCCATGCCTTGGTGCTTTTACTTAGCAGTGCAGATGTAGGATGTAACAGTCCTCAAATTCCAGCACTTGGAGCTTTTCCACCTTTCTGATTTTGAAAGCAGAGACTGAGGCACAAGTGGTGTTTTTTCACACAAACCCTTCTGATCCAAAGGTGTTGCATAGCTGAAGAAATCCCTAAATGGTTAATTACCAGATGACAAAAAGTTATCATTCCACACAGTGAAATGAAGTTTAAGATATATTTCATTTGTGACTAATTCTGTGACAAAGATATTGCTTACATCATGTCTGAAGAGAGGGAAATACTTGTCCTACTTTTACAGCTGAGACCAGAGGCTTCTGTTTTGTTTTGTTTTACTTCTTACAACTCCTTCTGATTGTGCTTGGGAAAAAAAGCCACTTAGAACTATGAAGACATCAAGGTCAAAATTATCTTTCTCTCAAACTGTGAAGGCATTCACAGCACTGGAGAGATGCTGGGCTAATTTTTTCACCCATCTTAGGCTGAATATTCACCAGGATGTAGATAAGATGTAATTTTTGGTGGGGTAGGGAATGGGGTGGGGTGTTCTATTTTTAATCAGAGTCTTATTCAAACTTCATTCCTGAACAGGATTTTTTCAGTCTGTCAGGTCAACATACTTTGTATTCTTCTTACTATGTTATTAAAAAAAAAAGATCAAATCATGACTACACTCTCAACTACAACCATTTTACTGATAGAATTACACAGCTCTAAAATACAAGGCTTATAATGGAAACACTAACACAGTCTTGACTCTGCTCTAATATCACTGAACTTCCTTTGGGGGTGAAGCTTTGCCTCAGGAACCTTAATTATCTGATGTGGTCAATTACTCCAAGATAATGATGATTTTATCAGGTATTACTGCTCAAATATTTTACGATAGACAGGCTATTTAATTGCATTCCTGACCTACCAAAATGCTTACAGATGACTCAATTAAACACTAGGAATAGGTAGGGGGAAGGGGGGAGGGACAGCACTTAAAATCTTTGCTTATGGTTCATTTGGAGAATCTTGTTCTTCTTGAAAATCCACCCATCCATCCACTCATCCATCCATCCATCACTCATCCATCCATCCATCCATCCATCCATCCATCCATCCATGTTGCCCAGGCATTGCCTGGACAGGAAGTTTGGATAAACAAGCTCAATATTAATGTACAAATAGTAAAGCATGTCCAACTTCTTTACTGCTGAGGGATTAGGATTGAATCCTGAAAAATCCATATGGTGGATTGAAAAAGTAATTTCAACATCCTCAAGAATCCCAGAGCATGGTGAAATAAATTTTCCACTGTCAGGTAAAACAGAGTTTTTAAGACAGTGAGAAAATGTCTTTATTGCAGCAGCCTCTGGGGACAGTTTCACTCCTGCAGATCCCTCATCTGCCCAAGTGCAATTCACCCTGGAGTTGGCTGCTCCATTTTTCTCTCCCTTAGCCTGGCATTCCTGGTGCTGGGCTGGCGTTTGCCTGGGAGGTTGAGGTCACCCTGAGGACTGCTTTAATTGGCATCTCTGCTCCAGTGGCCCTAATGGGCCGTTTCCCAGGCACAGAGCTGCCCTGCCTTAGGAATGCTTTGGCTGCACAGCCTCTGCTGTGGGTCCAGCCCTGCCCTGGATGCTCCTGGGGTGGCCCAGACCTGGGAGCCCCCCGTGCCCTGAGCAGAGCAGGCAGCTCCTCCCAGTGCCCCCAGGCAGGGAAAGAGGGGGATATTTCTCCTGCCAAGCAATCAATTTGCTGCTGGTGAAATAGGAACTGTGAGCAAGATTTTGAGGGTAGATTATTTTTCCCTGCTGCTTACAATAATGTTACTGTAAGATTTTCAGCAACTGTGTCAAGGACTCAGCCAAGATCCCTGAGAACAATGGCCAGGCTGCCCTTCCTTTCATGGCTGCTGGAATTCTGCTGCATTTCTCCACAAAGGTCCATTTTTCTTTCCATTCTGGAAATAATGTGTATTGTTGCACTATTGTTGGAAAAACTGGCAGCAAATCCTCCTGGGCAAGGAATGTGGTTATCCACTATTGCGTGAGGCTAACAGGAGGAGAGATGACATTTTATGGGGTTTTACTCAGAAAACTTTTCATGAGACTATTATTACCATTTTATGGGATTTCTCAACAGAATTTTCATGGGCAGTATTTTGATCACTTTCTGCTGTGTTTTCAGCCTCACCAATATTCTTTTCAGTCACATTCCAAAGCACAGCATCCACAAATATTCCCAAATATATCCTAAATTGCCCAGGAAGGAAACAATTTTTCTATTTGAAATTAGAAAAATAAAAAGATTCTGAAATGTCAAATTTTAGCAAACCCAACTGCTGCAGGAATTGGTTTGGATAAGTGAAAACAGTTCAGCTTGACTTTTAAAAATATTACTATCATTAGTTCTCATATCAAGATGAAAAGTCATATTGAAACTACTGTAATTCTTTCATTATGAAAAAGAATGGCAACAGTGAAAGAAGCAGAAAGAGGCAGAAAAAATCTTAAGCACCGTGTAATCCACCATGATTTTGTTCAGTATTATGTAAGTAATTGCCATTTTTGGTGAGTTAAATGGTGCCTGTTGACATCCTTCTCCATATCCCCTGCACAAACCCAGACCCCTCTAAGTCACTTTCTCTCAGCAGTTTCTGTAACACCAACCTCCCCCCAGAACTTATTCCAAATACTGCAAATCAAATTTTTATGCCTGCAATGCTTGAGCTCCTTTTTACAGTACATACATATTTCAGACTTACCACTTAATACAATTATAGTTCATTTAGCCAGCAATTACAGTAATAGGAAGACTGGCAACCACTGTCATTCAGACTGGAAAATCAATGTTGCACAGAGGTACTTTTATTCATTCTATGGAGTGCCTCCTTCATTAGATGCACATACTCTGGAATCACAAGGAAAGTTTCAGATCACTCTGGTTTTTAATTTTTTTTTTTTTAATTTATCCCTATACTATGAGGTTTCCAGAAAGAAATATAGTGAATGACATCCCAAGGCCCTCTGCAACCTGATTTATTCTATGATTCTGTGAATTATTGGTTCTGTTCTTTCAGCAGATCCATTTTCTATTGCATTTCACCTGACAGAGGACCTTTGACAACCCATTTCTTAGCAGCAGCTCAAAATATGGCTGTCCAATGGCAGTGAAATAGATTCTTTGGAGTTTTTCTTAAACCTTTAATACAATGTTTGCTTTTAGTCCAGATTCCATAAACTTATGTCCAGGAAGGCATTTAAATAGGTGTTTCAGTTAATCCTTAATTTAACAGAGTTCTGAAGAATCCATGTAAACATATGGCTACAGTTAAGCATATGTGCACTAGACAGGAATGAAGTGCTGAATTACAGATGTAGTGCTTCCAAGAGAAAACTAAGACTATAACCATGTCTCCTGAGTTTTAAATCCTCTCTCAGTCACTTAACCATGCTGCAGCAAGCCTACTTTGGACTGATGGCTTAAATAGCTGTTCTATTTGCATTTCATTATGTGAAAAATTAAGACTTGCAGAGGGCAAAAAGGATCTGTAATTTTACCTGGAATATTCAGTCCCAAAAAGGGTGGCTAGCAATGGAAGGGCTGCCTTCATTGTTCAAAAAGGAAAACCCTTAAATCACTGCCATTACTGCAAGAAGTTGTTTCAGCAAGGAGAATAATGATATTTTTGCAAGTTGCCAAACTTTTGCTGTAGAAGAGCCTCTTGGCAGCAGATCCACTTGATTGGATGAGCATTACTGAATTTCCTCGTTGATCTGTTTGTCTCTGCATGGTGCCATCTTTTGACGGTGTTACATTATAGCCCCTTGTTCTTATGATAAATTATTTTAATCCATCATCAGAGCACACTCTTGCTCTAATGATGGATTAGTGCTATGCATCATCAGGGCAAGGAGCATTGATAATGTACCATACAAACCCCCACTGACAGTGCAAAAATCTGCCAAAAGAATTAGTTTGCACTGCACTAAACTGAGACCAGAGATAAAGATACCATTACATCCCACAGTAACAATTCCATAACTGGGGTAAAGATGCCCAAAGGTGTCAGAGTGTTGTGTGGGTTCAGTCCCTGCAGGGTGTCAGAGAAACTCACCCTGGTGCACAAGAGTATGGAGAGACCTGAATTCATTTAGGGGTTATAGGAGGTGCATAGAATCACAGAAACACAGGGTGGTTTGGGTTGGAGGGACCTTAAAGATCATCTATTGGCAACTAGTTGCCATGGGCAGGAACATCTTCCACTCTCCCAGGTTGTTCCAAGCTCTGTCCAACCTGACACTGGGCCCCCAGTGCCAGGGCCTGCCCACCCTCACAGGGAAGGATTCCTTTCTAATGTCTGATCTAACCCTACTCACTCTCAGTTGAAAGCTTGTTCTATCTCTACATGAGCTCATCCAAAGTCCTTCCCACTTTCTCTGGGAGCACCTCTAGGTACTGGAAGGTGCCATAAATTCTCCCCAGAGCCTTCTCTTCTCCAGGATGAACCTCCCCAGCTCTCTCAGCCTTTCCTTACAGGAGAGGTGCTCCAGCCCATGGACCACCTTCGTGGCTTCCTCTGGACTTGCTTCAACACCGTGCTTACATCCAGGGCTCCAGATAGCCTGAAACTCTGCTGCCTGCCTCACAGGTGGGTGCAAACCCTTGGTGCACATATCCCTCACTGAGCTCCTTTCTTGTAAAGCCATACCTTGTGCAAGGATAATTAACATCAAGAAAACATTGAACATCAAAGAATACACACCAGAAATTGAGCAGACTATCACTCACCTTCAGGAAATTCCATAATACAGAACATTAAACAATATTGGCATCATCAGAGGCTAGGCTCAACTCATCCTGTAATTTCAGCAATAAAAGTGAATGAGACTATTGGCACCTGGGTTCTCCAGGGACTGCTCTGCACTGCACACCCAAAAGTGTCTGTAAGTGCCTGAAGATTTTTCTCAAACAGAGAATTTCCCATGCTTTGAAAGTCAAACTACAGAACCCAAGAATGGGAGTGGAATTTGTGACCCCCACCTATGAGGCTGGTCCTTTTGGATGCAGCCATCTGCTTCTTTCTGTCTAAACTGTAACATTTGCTCTTTGTTCTAGCTCAGCTATGTCAGCATTTTGTCTACCCAGTTTTTCTAAGAAAGTGGAAGAAACTCTGTAAGCAAGGAGTGATGGAGAAATCTTCTATGATTTGCCAGATCTGGGGACAGGATTACTGTTTTAGAAGGTTTTAGAAGGACTTTTGGCATGGAAAGGCATGTCCTGATGAACAGTACTACTAAACAAGTAGTTCTGCATTAAAGGTAATGATTTGCTGTGGTTTTGGAAGAAGAAAGGCTTTCTTCTTATGAATTACCTTTGGCACATGGATTAGCCTACCCATGGAGGTTGCTGAAACAGGCAAGGGTGGGGATATGTGTGGGAAGAGCAGCTGTTGGGGCAAAACCCCTGTCCCCAAGCTGCTTATCCCAAGCAGATATTGAGGATTTGGGACCACTGATTGCATTGAGACTTTTTCATCAGCTTTGCTGAGCATTTCCTCAACTTACTGAATCATCACTGTGTGTTCATCCCATGTCACTTTTGGGCTGTGCAGACAATGATCCCAGGCAACTACCAGGATTGCAGTTAATTATTCATGTAGTGCACTAATGGATAGTTGGTCTAGGAACTAAACTTCCTGAAGTATATAATAATAACAACTATTTTTTTTTTTTAGTGCATCCTCTGTAGAACAAGTCTGAGCACACTCCTGTCTGGCATTTCATCTGTAGTTAGCTCCTCAGTGCTGCCTTTGACCTGACACCTGGAGAGGATCCAGGGGGAGCTTTGACCACGAAGGGGAGTATGACATGGAGCCTTCTTGACTTCTGAGTGGAACCCCTGTGCCAGCCATCCCAGGAATATGCTCCAATGGCTGTGATTTATTGCTGTGTTATCATGCCTGTCTGCCTCATTACAGACTTTGAATTTTATCAGGCAGCTTGTCCTCCAGTGTCTGGCAACCAATTACTGTGGTCTGCAAAGAAGCCTGAGGTACTTTGCCAAACACTACTAATAAACTGGGAAACAGCCTGAGCACAGCTCCAGGTTGCCTTAAGGAAATTCCAGGGAGCACTTTCCCTTTATTGTCTAGTTCACAGTATGAACTGGGAATTATCTTGGGGAGTCATTCTTTACACAGAACTAAATTCCCCTTTAAAGATCATGCCACACTGGATTACTGCACATGGACTTGCCTGCATCCAAAGGCTGCTGAGCTCAATAGGAGTCTTTCAAATGACAACAGTGAGAGCAGGACTCAGCCCACAGTCTAAAACCAGATACTTCAGAAGAAAATGAAAAAAAAAGAAAATCCTTTATTCCTTTTTTTGATACCGTAGCTAAAGCTGGAAGGAAATATCAGAATGGCCAAGTGTGTGACTACGAGGGCAATATGAACCTTTTGCTGCACACTTGTGAAAAAAAAAATTAAATCTTAATGGGTAAAATAATCAATACTGCTTTTTGCAAGTCCTCTGCAACAAAGTGGATGTCATGTGAATTTGTAGCATGTGCTTTGCTATACATATTTTAATATTTTCTTTTGAGGCTGGATTGCCCTAATGATGCAAGAAGGAATGAGAAGTGATCATCCTGCAGAAGTGACCGCCAGCCACCTTTCCATGGACAGGAAAATTCTCTTAGTCCTGCTTATTTCTCCATCACTCCAAAGGACTTCACTGTGGTCTGGCAGCTTCAGATGGCTTGGTGTAAAAAGTGAGCAGAGTGAGAGCCCTGCTCTCTGAGAAGGGAACTGCAGAACTCCCATTCCCATGGACACACACACACACACACACACACAGAGTTTCTCTCTCTCTCTAATTTTTACTGCAAGGCAGTCTTCTAAAAAGTTTTTTCCAGGTTGTAAAAGACCAATTCCATAAAGGAATGGCTTAGTGCTACAACGACATGATTTGTGGCTTCCAGGCTCCAAAGCTGTAATTTATTCAGACAATTAGCAGCAGCCCTGTATTCTTGACAAATTCTTCACTTGTGTGCAGCTACTACACAACAAGGTGCTTTTAAGAACTGTGCCTTATGGATTAAAAGACTCCCCCCTCCTTTTTCCTCCTTATTTGACAAGTTATTTTCACAGTCAATGGAAATTAATACAGCAGGTTAGAGAGGTGATATACAGCCAGCCAAGAAAGCATTGTCTGAAAATAGCAAGTAGAGAGCCTACAGGAATGTTCAATACACAAAAGGGAACACTCCAGCATTTGCCTTTTGGTGAAGTTATTTCACTCTTTGCCTCACAAAATCCTCCAGAGTTACTGTACCAGATGTCACTGTGCTGCTGTTAATAAGTGTAAATGGCATTTAAGTGTGGGTTAGCTGTCCAAAAACACACATCTGAACGCCTGCCCCAGCACTCAGGTGGCTTTGCCTGGCCCATAAAGCAGCCAGAGCATCAGCAGGCTGAGCACAACGTGCCTGTGCAGAGCCCCCCACACTGCAAAGCTGAGACCCACAGAGGGGCAATAGAAATCCACCCTGAGCCTTTCTCACACACAGGCTGCAAACCAGAGTTATAAAACCCAGCCCCAGCTCTAGATCCTGCCCTCCCCCAGCACTGCTGAAGGCCAGCCTGGCTGGGTGCAGGGGTTGGGTCAAGGTCCAAATCCTGTTCTAGCTGGGACCTTGAGTTTTTCCCTCCTTTTTTTTTTTTTTTTTTTTTTTCCTGGGGATCTGTTAAAGCCACCACATTACTGGCAGGATGAGCAGCCTCTCCTCCAGCTCATTCTGACCCCAACACCTTTCAGCAAAATGAGGGCAAAACAAATCAAATCATTGTGGACTTGGGCAGAAATTCTTTCTCTTCATTGCAGGGGAAAATCCTGAGATGATACTTGCACTAGTTTTTGAGATGATATTCTCTCACTCATCTCACTCCAAAAGAGTTAAAAGATGTGCAATGAGACCTCTGCAGAGGGCTCTTCCCAGCCTTCCTTGTGCTGTGGCAGATGGAAAATGACATTAATGATCTATACTACCAATTTCACATTATGTTACATAAATGCCAACAACTTGGGGAAAAAAATGGGGGTTTGGCCAGACTGAAATTTGTTAGCAAGAAATTTTGAGCAAAGTGCAAGATGATAACAGATTTTTTTCACTGACTGGGCAGAGAAAAGGAGGTTTAACAGGCCAAGTATTCATAATAACTGATTCATCTGGAGCTCAGTTGCTGGTGTGAATGGGCATCTTGGAAATACTTGGAATGTTACAGAGATGTCCATAAAATCTGCAAGACTTGGCCCACTCTTGCTTTTGCTGTGAGTTGCAGAGCATTCAGTTCAGTAACTGCAGAGCTTCACTCCACAGCACAGGAAAATTCAAAGTATTTGGCCTCATGTGACAAAACAAAGTGTTCTTTCAGTGGAACTAACCTAAGCAAATTCCTCTTAATTAATAAGTAGATGTATTTTCTTTCAACAAAAGCGGGATTGCTATTGAAATATAATGAAGATCTTTTTAAAGAACTTGTCTTGTTTAGGAATGGATTTTTTTTCACTAAAAGGAAAAAAGATACAATAGAATAATGATTGAGTCGATAGATCTGTTAATTGGGAACTATTTGTAAAGGTGAATAAAAATACATTTTGGCAAATTGCATCAGTAAGTTAAAAGAATGAAAAAGGTAAAAGGAGAGACCTGTGGGAAGAAAAGCACATTGATGCAGCAGGCTCTGGTGCTTGCCCTGGCTTTAGCTCCTCCTAGGGATGTGTCAGCTGCTCCTGGGCCTGGCTCTTGTGTAAATCTGTGTGGTTACACGGATTTTAGGGGAGCTGTGCTGACTGATACTGCTGCTGATACGACACCTCAGATGTTAATGAGGCTCACAAAGGAAAACCAAACCATTTTCCTTGCAAAGTTCATTTGTAAAGCCACCAGGATACAAGATTTCAAAGTGTTTGCTATTTATTTAGCAGCCCACTTAAACCGGCTTCTTTTTTCTTTTCTCTTTTATTTTCTTAAAGAACAAGTTTCCTCTCTCCTGTTCCATTGTCTCCTTTCTCAGCTACCACCTTGTTTTGGGTTAATTTCCCTAATATCAGATTTTCTCTTTCTTGGCTGGGAGTCAGGCTGTGTGTGAGTGCTGCTGGAGTTGCAGAACCTGTCTCTGCAACAGCAGCTGCACTTTGCATTTAGAAAAAGGAGGCAGGAAAGACCCACCTTTTTTAAACTTTTTTACCCCTTCATTAATCTTATAGCTTGACCAGGATAAAAAAAAAAAAAAAAAATAAAAGGTAAAACAATTCAAGAAACCAAACCAAAAGGAAGGGAGGGATGGAGTATTTATCATTTCTTCTAGCTTGCAACACGTTTTTATTCTCTCAGATGAAAAAGCCACCAAAGATCAGGAACGTATGTTAGAGAGAAAAATCTTAAAAGACAGTTGTGAAAAAAGTCTTGAGAAGATCTATCCATTATCTGCCCAGCTTTCTGGTGGGACTACCAAGAAGTGGAGTACAGTTTTTTTCTTTTCAGGCACTGGCAGGACCCTCTGGGCAGCTTTTGCAGAAAATAAGGAAAGGGGATCTTATTCAGGAGTACTTTTGGCATGCATTATTAAAGCAGAGAACATTCAATCCACCTCTGCTTACCCCTGCTCAGAGCCCCCCAAAAGGCAGGAGAGCCCCTACAGTGAGGACTGTTTATTTTCTGCTCAGTTGGAAAGCAAAGGTCCTATTACTGTTACAGGGAGCTACAAGTATTCATCAAAGAAAGAAATGACCCATAAAGGCAGTTAAGTTAGTTTTATTCCTGCTGCATAAGTCAACTTCTTTTCTATATATAAAATGATGGGGTTAGAAAAGGATATTCATCAGGCAGTCCACTGATTTGATTGGCTGCATTCCCCCAAGTAGTTTATAATTTGCAGTTATAAATAAAGATGTTTTTAATAATCAATTGGTATTTAAATAACATACAATAACTGTCTTATTAAATCCCACTTTTTAAAATGAATAAGCAGTTAGACATTAAAGACATGGGTACCAAAGAGCCACAGGATTTCAGACCATTTTCTTTTTTATATACAAGCCATAAATATCACTATGGAATTAGCTGGTTAGCCAAGGCCCTGGATGAAGCCAGCAGAAGACCCCACTCTCTGATGTTGCCTTTAAGTGATCATATATTTTCTGGTACTATGACTTTTTAAACAATAACCACATGTTATTTTCTTTGGCCACTTGTTGCAGTTCAAAAGGGGCGGCCTCAGACTCCAGAATTGAAGTAAAGTGATGTGTCCTCAAACCAGAGCCCCAAAAGCAAGGAGCATCTAATAGCAGCTTTGAGATGCTTGGTCTCAGCTGGGTCTGCAGCATTTCCAGCAGTGAAATTCAGGCAGTGCCTCAGGAAGGGGGAAAAAATTTTCTATTCGTTCAAAGAAGTCCTGCATACACAAAAGTGATTGGCTTTGTCTTTATTTGAAGAGGACACACATAAATACAAACACACTCTTTTCCCTTGATGTTGCTTTTATTTTAGATTTTAGAATGAACAGTTGTGCACTGATCTGCATCCAGTCCTGCTGCTCTGCTGAGGATTTGTCTGAAATGGGGATGCAGAGCTGGAGCAGGGCAAGGCAAACCTACCCTGGTGCAGAGGGGATCCTCATCCTGGGGAGAGAGGATGGTTTGGTCTGGGGGCACCTGGCCCTGGGTCTGCAGCACTTGAGTCCATCAGTGCTGGCTGTCTCTGATGGAGGGATTCACCCACAGGCCTTTATTCCTGAAATACCATGTTTTTCCCTGGATCCCTGCTGAAGACAGACACCATCCTGCACTGGATGTGGTGGGCTGCATGGGACACTCCTTGGGAAGCAGCTGCCAGCATCATGCTGGTGAAGTAACCTCTGTGTTTAGGTTATCTCAGCCAGCCCAGCTCCCAAACATCATCTACCTCCAGCCCCCCACATCCCTTCATGTGCCACAGGAACAGGTGGGGTCTGGGCATGGGCTCTGCATGTGCAAACTGGGGAAAGAATCCAGCATGTCTGAGAGGAACCAGCTTGTAGTTTGACCTCTTCTTGGTTAGAGAAAAGCACTGCCTCTCCCTGCATCCAGCAGAGGATGGTGCAGGTCTTTAAGCACCTAAAACCTCTGTTTCAAGCTGGAGCTGAAGCTGGTTGGGAGGAGAGGCACTTTCTGTTGGCTGTGGAGGGGCAGGTGTGGATGTGGTGGCTCTGGGTGCTGGGGCAGATGCCCACTCAGGATGGGCCATCCCAGGAGTGTTCCTGCCTTGCCCCCCTAACCTGCAACCAGCCCTCACACCTCCTGCTCCAGCAGCTCACCTGGCCCTGGCCCTCTTCTTTCCTTTCTTTGTTTAGTTTAGTTTAGTTTAGTTTTGCTTTTGTTTTGGGGTTTTTTGGGTTTTTTCTTTTTGTTTTAAGCCCCTACCTGAGCTGAGACTAACTCCTTGGCACAGAGCTCCTCTGGAATTTATCCTCACTTCACTGCTCGCCAGGGCTCTGGGGCTGTACCTCTGGTGTCCATGCTGGACCATGCTCTGCTCTGCCAGCTCTCATGTCACCTGTGTCCCCAGCAGCCCTGCCCAGCAAACCTGCCCAGCTCCCAGCCACCTCCTCCTCCCTCTGGAGGACACAACCAGATCACACATAAAGTTTACTGGCATTCTTGCTCCAATAACTTTTCCCATCACACTTTTTTTCCCCAGTTATTATTTTTTCAGCCCCCTCCCATCCCTTCCCCCCCACCTCCTTATTTTATTTTAGGCGCCTCTGAGAGTTCAACTGTCGCCTGAGGCTTCAAACTAATTTTCTCTTCAGAAATGATTGCAGAAAGCCGCATGCATAATAAATCCCGTTATTGCTCTTGTTATTAAAATAGGTTGTTAGGGATGTGGACTTGGAGGCCTTTTTGTCTGATGACAGCAGTTCTTCTTAGCTTGGTGCTTATGGCTTATTGACTAAGGCTGCCAGGTTCAAAAAAAAAAAAAAAAAAAAGAAAAAAAAAAGAAAGAATAAGAAACGAAATCAAAAAGAGAAGGAGCTGCAGCAGCTGTTTAATAGTGAGAAAGTTGGGATGATTTGAGGCGGTTCTTTTAATCATGTCCATGGGCCCTGTTTGAAAGACAGTGAATTTCCAGCAGCTCCAAGGCTGTACTGAGGGCCTACAGAGAGTGTCTGTGGTGAGCACTTTTCTGGAGTAATGATTAATATTTCTTTGACATGATTTATTTGAATGATTAATTAATATCCTGTGACAGCCAGGACTGTAAACTCTCACCACGCTGGGCAACCAGCAAGCCCCAGTGAGAATCAGAGCCTCCAATGAAGAGTCTGGAGGGATGAACAGGCTGAGGGACTGCAAGGGAAAATAAGAAGGATTTTTCTACTTTTTCAGGTGAGAACCTGACAAGCAAGGCAGCAAAGTCACATGATCAAGAGCACCCAAAATCTCAGTGTCAGGGCTAATTGAAGAAACACTTGTAAGTTCCTGTGTGATGTATTGACCATCAGCTTGTGTTTCCTCACCTTGCTTCAAGAAACCACACATTTACCCAGCAAACCAGAGCAGAGCCCCTTTAAAAAGAAATCTAGTTAAAGCAGCAAAACTCCTGTGAAGATAGATTCTAAAAACAATAAAAGTTTTTAAAGAAGGTTTGATAAAGGAAAGTACACTGCCCAATCATTAAATGGAAACATTTTCTGGTTACCACATGAAAATATGCTTCATAAATCACTGTTGCCCTGTGAAACAAAAACCTAATCAGAGATGAGGTCGTGCACTTAGCAAGTTTCTTATGCATGGCAACTGTGAGGCAGAGTGTGTTCCCATCCAGGGAAACCAAACATGTCACATCCATAGGGGAGCCTGAGCCAGCACTGGCAGAATCTCATAGGGAAACCTGTTGCTGGAGGCACAGGGGAATGCACACCCTGAGCAGGAGCATTTCCCAGGAACTTCCAGTGCACACCTGGAGAACACAGTGCTTTGGTCTGAGACCTGAAAAACAGTGCATTGCCTGGGCTGTGTCCTCTGCAGCAGCCACTGGCATGGGGGACATATCCAACACCCTCCCTGACAGCTTGGTGCCTGCCTGGCCCCTGCTCCCAAAGGAGGACACTGCTTCACTGCCAGTACTGACTCTGGCACCTCCACTTCAATGTACATATAGATAATGTTATGTAGCATTTGACAATTAATTACTATTTTATCATCAGAGATGTGTGGGTGGTTTAAATAATTTTTTCGTGCTCAGGGTCAGGATAACTTTTACACAGTAGCAGCCCCAAAGAGAAACCTCTGGAGCTTTTGCTGTCAAAACTGTGATGCCATCCAGGCACTCCAAGCCTTGCTCCCAGTTTCAAGCACTGGGAGATCCCCATCCAGTCAGAGCTCAACCTCTGCAGCAGATAATTCCCCAGTCAGCACAGACAGCAAGCTCAGGCACATGATGGGTACCAGCTCACGTGTCAAATTTATCCTTGGAACAACCAGATCAGGGCCTTTGGCTCTGAGATACCACACTGCAAGCTCAGGGGAATGGGGATGTACCAACTCACTTCTGGTGCCAATGGGCAAAGATTTCGCTGGGGACTTCAGCAGAGCTGGGACTTGGCCTGTGCTTTTCAAGAACCTTGCCACTGTTTAGGTTATGCTAAAAATAGGTGCCATCAACTAATAAGACAAGTGGATGTAACAACACAGAAGATGGGAAAAAAGCTAAGTCTAGGAAACGCTTTCTCCCACAGGAGAAATATGGTCACTCAAAAACTGTCAAGACTAGCTAAATTCAAAGACTCCTGTAGAAAATATAGAGTCCATTAGAGAAAATACAGACCCAGTTGCATATTTAACAGGTTGAGAGCCCCAATTTGCAATTCTAGATCAATTAATTTAAGGTATCCATTTGAGTGTGGAAGCTGGCAGTAGATGTGAGTAAATGAAGTTGGACATTAATACTTGAAATGCCCAAATTGAAAACAACATGCTTGGCTTCAGTGAGGAGAAAGAAAATCATGCAGAGTTTCCTCGCCCATGTTCCATTTCTAGGTGGATTTTAAAGAATGCAATTCATGTCCTAGCAATACAGAAGCAATTACAGAAATGGAAAATGACCAAGTCATTCTCAGGTATTCACAGAAAATTGGCATCTCCTGAATATTGAATTGTACTGGGTTCCAGCTTTCTATAAATACAGAAGATCAATAATTATCAGGGAAATGCTTTGCTAACGTCTCAAAGCTGGCAGGACTGAAATAAGAAATGCCATTTACGTGCTGCAGCCTGAAAGAGAGAAATAGTCTTTCCTGTTCTCTTGATGAATACTCCACTTGGCCTCGTGATGAGGAATAATTATGGGCTGCTCCATTTGCACACTCAGAAAAGGAGAGAATGAACAAAGGTTGGCCACAGCTGGCTTGTTCTCTGCGAGGAGCATGACAGAGCTCCCAGCCTTTAGGGCCTGCAGGGCTGCTCCACCACACACCTTCATGGGAGATGGTGTGCTAAGAGCAGCTGCTCTTGAGAACTGCTTGGAGAGTCTCTGAACAACAGAAATGTTTATTGCTAACCATCCAAAGGTCTTGGGGCACTTTCCAAAGCAGATAACATCACTAACCTTATTATATAGGGAAAGAACACACTGGAGCTTTTAGGAGCAGGGTAGGATGTGAATTAGTGTTGATGCCTCTGAACTCTGAGCTCCAGACTCCTGCCTGTTTCCTTTCTTTGCTTCTTTCCTGCATCTTTCCCTCCTGGGAATACTGCAAAGGCAGCTGTGTGGTCCAAGGACTGTGAATTCCCCCTTCCCAAACTCCAGCATCTTAGAGTTTTCTTCTCAGCAGCAGACTTTAGAGTTTGGGAGAATAAAGGCAGAAGGGAATAAATAAGATAGAAAACATATCATCATCATTACAAACATAAAAAGCTACAAATCTGTCACACTGCAGAAACTCTCACTTCATTGTTACTGTGATTTATTGGGGAGCTAATTTTAAACAAGTTTTCTTTTCCAAAACCACAACACAAAAACAAACTGAATAAGCAAGCCAGAGGACAGAAGCTAGTTGCTACCGGACAATTTAAGCAATAATCTCATTTGCTTTGTAGTATAAAAAGCAATAAAGGGCTGTTTACTGAGTGAATAAACACTGAATGAATCACAAAAAGCTCTTTATTGCGATTATACTCCAAGGCAGAGGAGATTATTGTTATTACACAAGAAGGCACAATGTGAAAATTTAACTCAATGTGCCAGATTTTCAGCCCGTTTCAGTGCTACAATTGTGTTCGGGGAGTACATTGTGTCTAATCTTAGCAGGCTGTTTTGACAATTCTGCATGCAAATCAGGTGGTGGGGTACAAATGCATTTAATTAACTATTTACAGCCAATTTATGCAAGCCTGGTGGCTGGACACGTGTTTTGCACAAGCAATGGCATGTGAACTGGTTGGAGGATCAGTTGCCCTGTGTGATGCATTCAGCCCTGCTCAGGACCCACGGATGTTCTGCATGAGGAGCCTCCTACATGTCCAGCCCCAAGGTGCACGATGCACCCTCCCCATGTAGGTGTGCAGGGCCACCCTGCACAGCTCCAGGTAAAACTGCTTCAAGGAGTGGACAAGGGGAGTCCAAGCTGTAAGAACTACAGTGATGCACAGAACATCTTTCTCTTCTTTTCCCATTGTGTGTTTTTAATATATTTCCTTTATATTTTTTTCCTAGTCAGTAGTTTTGACTTGTAGTCCTGATAATGTGGCTGTGCTGAGAAAAATAAAGTTAATCCATGTAGGCTTTTTTTTCCCACCCTAATTTTCCTTACTACAGTCTCCTCCTACTGTCAGATCGGTAAAAATGGGAAGAACTCTGAAAATCTGAGCCCTGGGACAAACCCTGGTGCAGTTGAGGTGTGCAGTGCTCAGGAGCCACCAGCCTTTGTGTGTGTGCCAGGTGTGTGTTCACACTGCAGGTCTGCCCCTGCACAGGGACTTTGCTCAGTCTCTTGATGTGTCCCCAACTCTTCTGGGGCACTAATCTCCTCTCAGCTGACACAATGGACATAATTTCCTTCATTACCTCTGGGTGATGGGGTTTGCTAGTTCTGCACTGAGGTTCTTTGTGTCCTCATCCTCCAGAAGGTGAGATGTGACCTTTCCCTGCTGCCTTGTCTTCCAGTGAAACCTGCAGCCTTGGCAAAGGCACTGGCATTGCACTGGCAATGGCAGGAGAAGATGCTCCCAGCTACAGATGATGCTTTCAATTAGAGAAGTTTGTCCTGCTGGGATGGTTCCAGATTGAAAATTTGTGTAGCTCATGCACAGAGCTGGATTATTAATAGTTGATCACCAGCTACTTGTTGTTGTGGAGTGAGAAAAGTGAGTTAAGCCCAATGATATGACAACTTAAAGCTTTATTCTCCTTTTCATGTCACTGGGAATCATCTCCAGTGTGGCTTGGCTGGCTTGAGAGCCAGTTAGATATTTGAATTTGCCTTTTTTTTCCTCTTGGTTTCCACTTTTAAGGTGCTCTAGTGTTTATGACTGACTGTGACCACTTATGGGCATGGAAGAAAACCCCAAGGAATGCAGGAGCCTTTCTGCTATGTGTTCATTAAAATAAAAGAGAAAAGGCCCATAGCAAAAATAATATAGTTTGTTAGAGAGGAGACACAGTTAAAACAGCAGGCTGGAACTCCCTTTCAAAATACGGTTAAAAAGGTCATAATAGATTTTTTTGTCTGTTTTTAATTGCTCTTGATTTTTGTTACCCCCTCCTCCCTACCTCAATTTGGAATGCTTCAGCCACACAAGGAGGAAATAGAAATAACATAATGTGATACTGGCAATCAGTCTCATCAGACAATAATAATCAAATCCAACAACTTGGATGCAGCAAAAAAGCTTCATGATTTTTTCCAGAACTGTAGGTCTGCTCTGATCTGATTTCTGAGCTATCCAGTAGAAAGGAATGAGCTAAACTCACAAGAGTAATTTGGAGAAAATAGTTCAGATTTGCTTTGGTGTTTGTCCAGTTTATGGGGCAATTAAGTAGATCCCAGGAATTGTGTTTTATTTATTTTTTAATGAAATTTAAACAGCCTCCTGATGACACCCTTAGTGAAGCTCACATTGAACTGCTAACAGCACAGGGAACAGGCACTGTAGAAACAGCCTTAGTGCTGATATTTGAAAATATGGCTTTTTGGGTCTATTTTAAGCCAAACCTCCATGTGGAAAAGAGGCATCAACTGGGACCTCTCAGGTAAAGAGGAGGAGTGTAGGAGGTTTTGTCATCAGCATCTCCTCACCTCACCTATCTTATTATAAGGAAAAAGCAAGGGCTGTAATTCCCAGCAAGAGCAAACGATGGTTAAAGTCAAATAATAACAAAAGGAAAAAGAAAATATAGAATATTATGGGAAGTGTACATGGAAAAATAACACCACAGACCTTAAAAATATCAATTGCCTGAGCTCAAAGCAATGGATTTATTTTTTAAATTGTTAAATAAACATGGGACAGGAACGGAGTGGGCTGTCATGGATGAGAATAGAAAGTATTTTGTTGCTGATAGTTTTAAATCTCCTTTGAAGGTTTATTTTGTGAAGGCCAAAGCTTTCAAGATCCTGAATTCAATTCCTTTGGGCTCCCAGCCTCTGTAAACACTTTCATGGACTACCAGTGCAGAGAGAGGAGCTCTGGCCCTGGAGAACAAAGCCTTCATGTTCAAGACACGATTTCTGTGAGTAAGATGTGGTTTTGGCTGTTCTGTTGAAACCACTTACACCTGGTTTGCTTCAGCAGTGCTGGGCAGGATCTGGTAAAAGACCAGGAGTGTTAGGACCAAGCATACCAGGTCTTGCTGCACATGCATTCCCTGCTGCAGGGAAACTTCCAGCAACAGCCCTGTCCCCTTTTTCATTCCCTTGACCACAATTCAACAATCTAAACAAAACATTAATTTTGAAGTGTACATATTTTTCTTCTCCCTGCTCTGATTCCCATTACCCTTCTGACCATGTCTAACTTAGCTCTAATTCTCCTTGGCAGCAGGGCTCCTGTGTTGTTAGCATTTGTTTTGTTGGATAACTCCTGGAATACTTTTTCCATTCAGACCAAGAGTTCTTTTCTGACAAAAGTCAGGGATGAACAGTGGCCACCCTGTGTTTCCAGGTGACATGAAGGTGTGACAACCCTTCTGGGAAGTTCATCACAAGGAGGGCCTTGCTTGTATGTGCTGCCAGCAGGACATAGGAACATGGATAAAGGTGATGAGCAGGGGAGGAAGGATTTGCATTTCTGAATAAAACCTTGTCAGGTTAGGAATGGGAAAAGCTAACATTCCCAGTAAATCTGTCTAAGGTTTCATGCTAGCACCTCCTGAGACAGGACTCTAGGAATATCAGGCTTACAAATCCTCAAGAGTTCAATAAATCTCCTTTAGTAGGTACAAACCAGTCTGTTTTGAAGACACAATGAGAAGTAAGCCCTCCAAACCTGGCATAAGTTTTCTTCTAGATCAAGAAAAAATGATAAGCCATAGAAAACAGATTTTAAAAATCCATTAAGAGATCACACACCCTTGTCAGAGCCAGTGTAGCAGCACCACCTTCAAACTGCCTCCTCCCACATTTTCCCCAGACCAGCAGAGAAGCTGCTTCACCTTTCAGTGCTGTGACCTGAACTATCACAGCTACACAGAGACAGTGACAACTCGCTGAGGAGTGACTCTGGTTGGTGAGACAGGAGATGAGACCTGCAGGACAATGATGGTTCTGCCAAAATGAGCAGCACAGAGGTGTAGACCTGCCAATGGAGCTTCAAACTTCCAAGAAAAAATGACAACAGCTGGCACTGAAGCTGCCCAAGCTTATTCTATGGTACACCTTCCTCCTCAGCAGGACATGAGTGGATTGTTACTGCACTCATGCATTTCAAGGTTTTTGTCTTTTAAAAGTTTTTTAAATTTCTTTCCCTGGCACCAACTTCTGCATCATCTTAAATTCTGATTAATCTCAGGTAGCTGAAATTTGTTGAAGTTATATTTAAATGGAGAAAGAGATGAGCTGAAATAGTGCCAATATTTCCTGCTTTTCACCTTTTCTGACTTGCCCATCTCTGCAGTTCACACCAGGCCTCCCAGGTTAGGATTGTGTAACACCTGACATTTCCCTATTGGTCTGTAGATGCTACACTAATACAAGCAATCCCTGACAGTGTTTAAATGCTGACATCTGAAGTTCACTTGTTGAGAATTTTATAAGGAGAAAAGAAAAAAAGAGCTCACTTTATATGTAATTTTGCATGTCACAGCTTTGTTTTGCATTCCCAAATATCATCCCTCTCCCTCAATTAGTCACTTCCGTTGCATGAAATGACTGTCATCTTGTGAATGTTATAATTGCCTTTTGCAAGATCAAAAACAGGTATAGGACTAAAAAAAACCCCAAAACCCAACCACCCAGTGGGACAAATGCTGCAAATACAGCACACAGAGCTTTGTTTAACTTCAGAGCTGGTGGGAGTGGACTGGCTTGAAAGGAACAGACTGTGCTCCTTAGCAAACTGTTGTAGAAAAATATTTAGGTCCTGCTTCTAGATTTAAATAGTAAAATCCTTATATCTCTAGAGTTTTATCATAAGGGATTTCAAAGGCCTTTGCAGCAGAAGCAGAAACTCTTCTGCTCCATCCTGAACAGCAGCCAGCCCTGGGGTGAAGCAGCAGGGCTATTTAAAAGTGATTTACAACACGAGGTGAAGAGGAGCATTCGATGCAAATGAACTCACTGGATGATTTCTGATGGCTAACATGCCATTAGCCTTCCTTAGATCAAGCCAACATCTCAGGCTTCTCTGAAAACCACCATGATTTTCTTAATAAAAGAAAAATATAAAAGCTCAAAGGGCTTATCCAGGTGGAGCTGGGAGGAAGGAATTGAATTTTGCTCATGAGGTGCTCTCCAGGTGAAATTTCACTTACAAAAGAAAGCAGTTTTAAAAGAAATAACCTGTCTGGGTGGAACCTGGCAGCAGTGCCTAGACAGGGGACTTTCCCTGCTGCCCTGCACTAACTTGTTCCATTAATCCTTCTAATTTGGTGTATTCATTTTTATACAGCTTAGCTTGTTCGCTGCATGCCAGTACAAATCATGTTTTGCTCCCTCTCCCCTCAGCATTTTCCTGCCCCTGACAGGGCCTGGCTGCTGTGCAGTAACTCATGAGCTCTGTCATGAGGCCACTGGGATGCAAATCTCTGCTTGTCCCCTTGGGGTGCCATCGATACTTTATTAAGAGTTTGCATCCCTCTTTATCCACTGAAGTGATGGACTAACTGCATTTTCCTTCCTCTCTAGTGGTCTCAGAGGACAATAAATAAATAGATATTCCCTAAAAACGTCTAGTAAAGAATGGCTGAAGGGGAATCAACCCATAATTCATCCAGGTTTTGTTAAAACTGAAATTTGTTTTTAAAAATGTTTCAAGTGTCATTTCCCCCCTCACTTTTCTGAAGCCATGTCATAAAATAGGTTAGTGAAATATAACTGAGATTTGTTTGCACTGAGTATCCAAATTGTCTCAAAATCCAGTGCATCCACACAACAGATTTTGCAAATATAATGTCTAAACTATATTCAGCTGGGGACCTGATTTGGATGTGCCTTCTGTGGGGGATTCTTGGAGCTGTGATTTAACTGAGGGCCAAGTTCTAGCAAACAAAACATGAAGTTTCACCAAAGCTTCAAAACCAACAGCTTAAGTTCACCCAGACCAGTGCTGACTCCCTTAGGTTGGCAATGATCAGTTTGTGCTTCATCTGAAGTAAATGGCAGTGAAATCCTCAGAGAAGCTTCTCAGTATATGCAAAGCTAAACACACTTTGTCATTCTTCTGAAAATACAGAAAAACACTCTTCTGAAGCTTCAGCAGCACCCTGAGTCCCTGGGGCACAGCTGGTCACCCACTGGTTTTCTCCACAGCCCTCTCAGTATTTTGAGGATAAAGGTCAGATGCTCTCTCTGAAAGAGCAGCTCCTCCATATTCTATGTTTCCCCTGCCTCAACACAGGGCCCCATGCACTATATATGGCACATCTTACAAACCCTTCATCAAGTACAGAATTATTCATTTCCTCGTGGGTTTTTCAATAGGCTCATCAGGACAGCATCCAAAAGCTTCTCAAATACCCACGGATGTTTCCTCAGAGCAATCTGATGAGGATGGGAAAAGATGAGGTCCTGAAGGAGGAGAACTAGGACAAGCCACTGAGGTCCTGAAGGATGAAGAGAGGGTAAATCCTTGTGAGCCTGATGTGTTCAAGGTGAGATAAGGCAGACAAGTTGTTTCCAGAGCTGAGGTTACTGGAACTTCTTAGCTCAAGGCTCTGCTCCAACACCCCCAGACAGGTGAGGGCTCAGCACCCCAGTGACACAGAGCATTGCAAACCTCTTAAACCTGCTCAAAATGAGGTCCAAGGCAGAGCCTGTTCCAGAAGTGCACCCTGCTCCTTCCCTGGGAGAGCTACATCCCACTGTGCTGTTCACAGCTTTATTCACCCACAGCTTTGTGACCCTACCAAGGAGAGGAGCCTGAGCTCCCATGGCTTTGTCCTCCCAGTTCTCTTGGAAATGCTTTTGGCTGCAGCCCACTCACTGGGCACTGATGGGATGTGGCTTTGTCCACTCTGAACTTCTCTACCATTGGCTCTCTTTATTCTGGTGGAATTATTATTGTTCTTTATTCTATTATTATTGTTTATTCTTTATTTCCCCAACTTGGCTGTAATTGTTCTCCATCCCCCAGTTTCCTTAAAAATATTCCTGGGACCATACTCCTGAGAGCACAATCCTGGGTCCATATTCCTGGGTCCATAATCCTGGGTCCATATTCCTGGGTCCATAATCCTGGGTCCATATTCCTGGGTCCATATTCCTAGAGAAGCTGTTGTTTCTATAAAAAGAGTCACTGTCTTCATCAAAAGAATTCACTCTTTGTCAGTCTCACCTTGCTTCACTCCCTCTCCGTCCCTCAAGAGTTATGAATGGATGACTTATGAATAAGAAAGGTTTGTTTAGCAAGTTAAACTCCAAGATGGCTTTAAACAGAAGGCTATGAATAAACAGAAGACAAAGCACAGACATTTAGCATTGTAGTTGGATCACTCTCTGGTTGCCTTGTGTTTGTCTGGAATTCAGGAGGTCTTGCCCTGCACATCAGAGTGCACATGGAACCTTGGGGAGATAAATGCAAATATTCAGCTTGAAATCTGGTGTTTAATGATCCTCTGCCACATGCCCATGGGGGTGAGGGCTGTCCCATTTCCTCACATCATATTTTAAGCAAATGTCTCCTTTCCATCTGCAATCTTCTGGCTTTGTAGTTCTGGTTTTCAGCACCCCATCTCATAGATACCCAAAGTTACACATAGCATGTTTCACAGCCCAATTAGACTCATTTAATTTCCTGCTGAATTTCATGGGTACAGTGACCACAGACTTGTGCTCCACACTACTGAGGGCTCCAGTGCTGTGCCCATCAGGGACCCTTGTCCCTGCTTTCCAGCTGATAAGGAGGAGAGCTGCCAGTAGTTCAGTGCTTCTTCCACACCTGCAGGCTGCACATGCTGCACCTTCCAGCACCTTTCCCCTGGGCTGGATTCTGGCATTCATGGCCTCATGAAGTTCCTTTGTTCCTTTTATAGATGGAGCCTGGAGCAGGAATATTTTCTGTGCATCTTTTCCACTTCCTCCAGAATCTGTTTTAGGGATTGCAAGTGAACCCCCTCTACACCATCTCTTTTATTTGTACATGAGCACACATCAGACACAACACCTTAAGACTCTTGATTAGTTTCTTCCTAATTACCTTTACCACAGCACTCATGCACCAGCAAAGTAGGAGCAACAATGGATGTAAATATATTACAGAAGGTTCAACTTTTACCCTTGTAACTTTTATCTCAGTTTCTCCAGGCAGTATTCTCTTTGAAGAGTAAAAAGCTCTCTTCTCAGTCTAACTTCTGGTACTCTTATTTAAAACAAAGGAGTCTCACTTTTCTCTTAATGAACAGTAGTTTCCTCAATCACATTCCCATCTTCATAATAGGATGCAGAGCTTCAGTTCTGGACAGGTTTAAAGGAACCTCCCCAAGATCCCAAAAAGCCACAGTTCTTTTGAAAAAAATCAGGAGAACCTGAGACATTAAAGAACAAGTCTGACAACAGTTTGATGATGGAGCCAATCCTGCCTTGAGTCACAAAGATCTAGGTGATGTCTTAAAGCCTCTTCCACCCCATTGTATTATAAATTTTATTTTATCCAATTAAAGACGATCAGAGAACATATTTTCCATTGGCATTTCCCAGCTTTTGAGCATTTGCAATCTTAAGAATGTTCTTTTAAGGGGAGATTCCTGTGCATATGGGCACCCTTAATGCAATAAAGAGAAGATGAAGTTGTTTGAGCACTGTCCTACAATCATTCCATCTGTGACAAGTTTGTATGAGATGCTGTCAAACACTGCTTGGAACAGAAGGGGAATCACTCAGTCTCTGGACACTGAGGAACCCCACGGGCCCCCAGCTGCACCCCACTAGCCACACTGTGTGCCTCGGCAGTGAGGCAGTTAACAAAACATTTTTGTTCATGTGAAAATACAAAGCAGCTGCTTAGTTCTACACTTGGCAGAAGACAGCAGCCCCCTCTGCACTCCTTGTCTTCTGCTGCTCTTGGATCATTGCAGACCTAACCAGCTGTTGCATTCCTCATGCCAGTTGCACCAGTTTGAGAAAGCAAGGGCAGGGAAAGCTGTATGGCTGTGCAAAAAGGAATGAGAATAATATACTGCTGAACCAGAAAGGACAATATTTATATAATAAACATTTTCAGGAACATAATGACTCCTTTGTCGTCCAAAATGTTGGAATGGTTAATTGTGCACACGAAGAGTGCACCTAATCCACATGCTCAGAGGCTGTTAATGTGCTCCCAGAGTGGCTGTGCACTGCAGACCTGCCATCTGCACTGCCCTCCCACACCAGCCCTGCAAAACAGGGTGGGCAAGTGCACAAACACTTCTGAGAATGAAGTTGTGTGTATGAAATGCCTCATTTTTTGTCTGTGAATATGCAACTTGGGTGGTTTTGTTTCCAAGTTTAAAAATAACGCTTTGGGTTTATTGCCAAAAAGTTCATGGCAGGTCTGTGCTGGAGGTATGAACTGCACTTTGGTCTTGAGATATGGTGACACAGCCACAGGTATCAGCTGCAGGCTGAGATTCTGAGTCAGAAGCTGTCTGCTCCTTCAGATGGGACTTGACTTTACTGAGTTCTGTTTCTGACTCAAATTTAGAGCAAAAATCTCTGTGAGTCAAAACAGGCTTAGTGTGGAAACTTTCCTGGTACTCAGTCTCTAGGAGTCAATTTCTTATGTTTGATTTCTTGGATCTCCAGCTTGTAGCAATCTTTGCCAGTAGTGCAGGTCCTCAGTGGCCACCACATGGATTCCCAAGCTTTTTTTTTTTTTAATGTAAACAAAAAATCTTTAAAACAGGGGAAATACAGCCAAATGTAAAACCAACATTAAATGGCATCCAAGCAAATGGTACTTGAAAGAGGAGGGAAAAGACTTGAAATTTCTGAATCACTTCTCTCAACAGATTTTTATTTTAGAAGGAATTATCTGAAACCTTTTCCTTTTGCCATAATAAATTTAAATTATACATACCATAATGATATCAGGTCAATAGAGACATCTAAGGATTTAGAACATTGCTATTTCATAATTGGACTATTTCCTATCTAAAGAAAAATGATTCCATTTTCAAATTATAAAGTCACTATCAAATGAGAAACACAGCTTTCTTTATGAAAATGTTGAAAAGTCCTCTTTCACTAATTCCTTTCAAAATTCATGAGTGTTCATAAAAGCCAGTCTTTCTCAGAGAATTGGGTAGATTTTCACTGAAGTAGCAATCATGTATTAAACCAAAGTCCTTGAGCAACAGCAAAATGCTTTATTAAAATCATGAAAAAAGCCTTTTTTTCCTTTACAGCTCAGGAGGTGAGCTCAGTGAGCATAATGAAGTATGGTTGCCTACTCTGGTTAATTTGTTATAATGCACAGAGGTTGGAGACTTGACTTGCTTTCCAAACAGCTTTCCTAGCACCTTCCTTCCCCATCCAGCCCAGGACACAGAGTGACCTCAGCAGAAATATTCCTGCAGGATTCCTGCAGCTCTGGACTCAGTGGGATGCTGGGGCTGCAGGAATGGCTGGGATGCTGGGGGGCAGGATAACTGCAGTGAGTGCTGGCTCAGTGATGCTCACCTGAGAGCTGTTTGCAGGCTGTAGGACAATGGCTTGTCAGGTCAGGCATCCCATGTCCAAAGGAACCCTTTTACCTTCCTGATGGAGTGAAATGTTCTTGTTAGCCAGTGCTGTGTGAGCTTTGTGTTAATGGCATTACTAACTGAGTTATCAATGCAATGATAGTGCCAGGCTGCTCATTAATCACCTGCAAGGTGCTGTTGGTATTCAGGTCTGCCTGTGACTGCAGAGATTTGGGTCTCCCCCTAACAAATTGTGCCAGGGGAGATTTAGAATGGATATTAAGGTTGTCAAGCACTGGAAAAGGCTGCCCAAAGCAGTAACCATCCCTGAAGGATTTAAAATACATGTGGAAATGCCACTTGGGAATATGGTTTAGTGGTGGCCTTAGCAGTGCTGGGGAAAGTGTTGGACTTGATGATCTTTGAGTTCTCCTCCAACCTAAATGATTCTACTGTTCTGTGGATGGCCCTGCACTCACCAGCAGTGGGGTCACTTCAGCAAGAGCTCTTCTGAAGGTTATCCCTCTTACACAACTTTTCAATATTACTTTTAAAGAAATGTTCTTATTTGTGAGAGCTACACATCAAGTCCTTAAACTTGGTTGTGCTTCCTGAAA